>NW_020290276.1:0-1200000 GCF_003184535.1 Aspergillus eucalypticola CBS 122712 | reverse complement strand
AATCTCGGCTACAATCCCGATGCAACCCAGCTTACACTATACGGCATTCACCCCCGTGATCCGCTTAAACTGACTCTCCGTATACCTCCAGACAATCTCTCCAATGCCCATCTCTCGCAGGCCTTTCAGAACCTCAATCGCATGATCCGAGCTCTCCCCATTGGAAGTAACAGAATAAACACCCTCTCCCACCTCCCCATTAACGCCCCGCGCAACCGCGACCCCCTCCGACAGCGGCACCCCATCGTCGCCATCTCGCGCCGGATACTTCGCACTTGTAGCCACGAAGAGATGTCTCTCCCCGCTCTCTATGGCAGGAATACAGATCCAACGTCCGAAAAGCAGGAGAGCAAGCCACACAATCCACATACGAAGATTATCCACCTCTCTGGTTATCCCGGTCTGGACAGCCCCGGGGTGAGTGTTAATAAACGACACAGTTGGGGCCTTTTCAGCTAGATTTTCCAAAGCCACTGTGGTCAGTGAAGTAATATGCCCGCGGAACAATGGAGCTGACAGCTTTCTTCCCTCGAAGTCGGTGGTGTCGATGGGGCCTTCACATCCGGCTGCCCCGACGGTTATGACGCGGCGGAGGCTGGTGGCTTGTTGGAGGAGAGGGACGAGGTTTACAATAAAACGCATGCGGGCGAAGTAAAGGAGGGATGTGATCTTGCGGAGTCCTTCGGGTGTTTCTGCAGTATAGAAATCAGTTGTTCGTTCTGTAAACTTCTGTAGTTCAAGTCATGGTGCAGCAAGAGATATATATATCCGATCCGGCGATTACCCACCGTTGTGTATAGTCGCTATACCCGGTGTGAGAACGAGGAGATTGAGAGCGCTCTCCCTGGTCTTGATGTCACGACAAACCTCATCGACGTTGCAGAGCAAGCTTACGTCTGCAGAGATGAAGATATACTTCCCTTCGGGGTTCAGGGTTTCGCATTCGGCGATGATGCGGCTGGCTGCTTCTTGTTTGCGACCGACGAAATAGACACGGGGCCGTGCAGCATGCTTAGCGAACTGCTTAAGGGTTGCTTCGCCAATTCCACTTGTTGCTCCGACGAAGAGAGCCACCATGCCCTCAGGAAGGGAGGTAGCAATCCGGGCATTGGAGGATTGGGTATCGGCGAGGACTACCATTTTGTGAATATTAAATAAAGTAGAAGTTACAGTGAATTGACGGAGTCTGGAGTATAAGGATGACGACTGCACCATGGTCATGAACAAACTTATTCTTTATATACTTGTAAATGATCAATACCATCGTCAGATTCTTTGCAACTTCATCCAATCTACATTGGTAATCCGAACAGGATGCTTATGCGATTAACGCTCGGGTTCATCCGTATCCGGCACGGATCACACTTTCCGAGGACCCGGTTGGGCGAGTCGACCCCGGATCATGGAAGTTCTAGATACGAGCTTCAGCACGGACGTTACACTATATTATTTGCTTGAAGGGAGAAGATATGGATAGGGTTTGCATAGTAGCCTCGTGTTCTCCAGTAACATGCATCCCTGTGCAATAATCCAATCTTGGTACGTAGTACTTTGCCCGTTCGAGTACCGAAGGCCGATGCTCGGTTCTTCGGGCTTGGCGCCTCAGGATTTTATCGCCGATCCAGAAATAGCCCTCCTTACAGTTTCATGCTCAATCACAGATTTCGGGTTATCTATGATGTTCAGATATATTGATGCATGATATTCTGGATGCCTGGCATGTCGTCGTCATTGCCTGTTCTCACCACATCCAACAAATCACAATGGTAGCCCCCACTACCTAACTTTGAACTCACACTTGCCACATGCAGAACTAGCCTCAGCCCTAGTAGCAATCGCAAAATGCCCCCAAATCAGATAGAACTATGAAGACAAGCCTGGTTTGCCTGCACCAACCACAGACACAACCATAGCCAAAGTGGGGGGCATTGCGCTGAGTGGTACGTCAGCCGGGCAGCCAAATCAAACCCGACCTCCGACTTTAGATCCACTGTAGCGCTTCCGCCGACGCGACAATCACGAGTCGGCCATCCTATATTAATCCTGCAGCCTGCCATCACCGCACGAGAGACGCTCCGGCGTCTAATCTTCGATTCTTTAACGATGCTCGCTCGGGAAACTGCTACCGAGTTCTTCTCGGTAGTCACTCAGCAAAATGTCTTCTCAGACGACAAGCGAGGGGCTCCCCCTCGCGGCCAACATATTCGGATTCGGTGTGGCGGCCTTGGTGGGAGGGAGGGCCTTCATCGCCATCGTGAATCGACTGCGACATCGACAATTAACACTCGACACAATGATTCAAACGGATGGGTATGAAGATTGCGATGGAATTGCAACACCACAATCAATTAAGGAATTTTCCGACAAACCTCAACGCGTCGCACTTGCAATTGGTATCGGCCTTGGTGTATGGCTATCGCTATCGGAAGTTGTCGTGTTTAGCATTGTGTCTGCTTCCACCGGTGATTTTACACGATGGATGCGACTAGGGGCCTGGGGGACTCTGGCCCTCAGTACAGTCGCAGTCTGGATGGAAGACGAATGCACGCTTCGGTTCAGACACGGTCTTCAAACAAGCATCGGCTGCGTCGCTATGATGGTACTTCTAGTTGAGGATCAGTACCGATGTTATGAGGCGTTGGATTTCTCCTTTCTGCCCTGGTTCTTTCTACTTGGCCAGTGTTGCGCCGCTTTGGGTGCCTGCATGGCCGGAGCATCGTTGCCTCGTCGACCGGACGTTTTTCGAAATGGAACAGTGGTGGATCGCAAAGGATCGACAACCTTCTTGGACCAATTGTTCTTTGGATGGGTAGGCCAGCTGTTTTCTGCGGGTCAGAAAGATGAGCTGGAGATCAGCCACCTACCTGAGCTCGAGTACAATAGCCGTTCACCTCATCTATTTCAAGCTTTCAGCCAACCATGTACGGCTTCCAGCAAAAGCCTTTGGAGAGTCCTCCTTTTCAGTCATCGGAAAGCGCTATTTATTCAACTTGTTTTGACCTTCTTTAATGGGACCATGGCATTTGTGCCCCAGCTTTTTATCTTGGGAATCTTGCAGCGTCTGGAAACCGACCCTGATGATCCTTCGCTATGGCTATTTGTTCTCGGGCTCGGCGCATCGACTATCGTATCTGCTCTTATCGAAAATTGGAATCTCTATGTATCGTCAAATCTGATTGCAGTGAGGCTGCAGGAACAACTATCAACAGTGATATATGACAAAGCGTTACGTTGTCGTGCAGTGAACAATGTCGGAATGGATTCGCAGAGTGCCAGTACCACCAGCCCATCCAGTCAGGGTACCATGAACCTGGTGGCAGTGGATGCAAAGAAAGTGGCCGACTTTTCAGCTCTCGGCTTTCATCTTTACGAGGCACCGTTGAAACTCATTATTGCTGCTCTCTCTATCGGCCGGTTGCTTGGACCGCAGTGCCTACTAGTCGGTGGCTTAGTTCTTCTTTTAGTATCTGCAGGAAACTTTTACTCCGTCAGCCAGTTTTCGAAGCAACAAAGAGGTCTCTTGAGATCACGCGACAGCAAGATGGGAGTCATCAACGAGGTTCTCCAAGGTATCCGCCAAGTCAAATTATCAGCTTTGGAGGAAAAATGGGAAGGCCGCATCAACGAGTCAAGAGGGAAGGAGCTGCACAGCCAGTGGCAAGTTTTCAAGTGGGAGCTTCTCATGTTCGTCGCCTATAATATCACGCCCGTTGCTGTTTCCGCCGCTTGCTTAGGCACATATGCCCTGTTACATGACGACATGCCGGCGTCTCTCGCTTTCACCTCGGTCTCGCTCCTCGGTGCACTTGAAACCCCCCTTGCAGTTCTTCCCCAGATTCTGTTGAATGCAACGGGAGCACAGATCAGTCTGCGACGAATCGAACGTTTCCTTCGAACTCCAGACAGGGATGTCGATATTGCGCCCGCTGACGGGGTTGTGCTGGACCAGGCCACGATTTGCTGGAACGGGAATCAATACACTAAATGCTTTTCTCTTAAAGACATGTCTTTGACATTCCCATACGGCGCTTTGAGTATCATTACGGGGCCGTCTGGCTCTGGCAAAAGTCTCGTTCTTGCAGCAATACTTGGTGAATGCGAGTTCCTGCATGGCAGTGTACGACGGTCCCCAAGCCTGGCGGTTGCCTACGTTGCCCAGGAACCGTGCTTGAAAGATGGGACAATCAGGGACAACATCCTTTATGGCCTGCCGTTTCAGCAGGAGCGCTACCGGCGCGTTCTTTCCGCCTGCTCCCTCAATAGCGACATGGATAGTCTAATGCTGAAGGATGAAACTCCGTTGGACGACCAAGGGAGCAATCTCAGTGGTGGCCAGAAATGGCGTATCTCCCTTGCGCGCGCACTCTATTCCGATGCCGAGATAATTGTACTGGATGATATTTTCAGCTCCATTGATTCTCATACGGCGCAGCATCTATATCAGTATGCTCTGACGGGGAGTCTCGCCGAGGGACGCACACGCATACTGGCAACTTACCACCTAGAACTGTGCTTACCAAGAGCCGAATACGTGGTTGCTCTTGACACCAACGGACTGCAGTATGCTGGCCCGAGACAAAACCTGAGGGATATGGGGATATTCAAGCATATGGCCCAGGCTGCAGCAGGAGTGGAGAGGGCTTCTCACATGAAGAAAGGCTCTCTAGTATCGAATGTTCAGTCTTCGGAAAACTGGATAGGAACGCTATTACCCAGTGAGCAAGAGCAACTAGAAGACTCAGCAAGGCAAGATGATTTGCGTGGTGAGGCCAATACAAGAAACCAAAAATGGCGAAATCGTCAACGGATTTTCCGTTTAACTGACGCCAAGTATCTTTGCTTGCTTGTCTTGCTCCTGCATCTGAGCTATGGCGGACTAGCAGTTGGGCGAGGTCTGTGGATGATGATCTGGAGTAACAGCACGAACAAGAGCAGAAGCACAGAAGACATGGATACAAAAGGAGCCCAGTCCACTGGGGTAAATATCACGTGGTTCTTATCTATCTACCTATTGTTGTCGATCTGCTCATGCATCGTCGCGATCAGTCGGAGCTTCTTGACAGTACGCATTACCTTGAAGATGTCACGAAGACTTTTTGAAAAGTTCCTTTCTTCGGTACTACGCGCTCCCTTGCAGTGGCTCGACCAGATACCAGCTGGAAACATTCTGAACAACTTTTCCGCCGACTTCAGCTTGATCGACTCGCGCCTTCCATATGACCTCAACTACGCACTAGGTGTTGTGTTTGATCTCCTCTCCATCGTGTTGGCTGCCTCCCTGGTAAATGTCTGGCTGAATCTCCTCTCCGCCTGTTCGCTCTTACTGGCGTTTTACTACGGACAATTATTTATCAAGAAGATCCGCGCCATCAAGGAACTTGAAAGTACCATGCGAAGCCCAGTACTTCACCATCTTTGTGCCACCATGGATAGAATAATGACCATTCGTGCCTACCGTCAAGAGGAGACCCACCGAGAGGAAATGTATGCCAAGATTGACCGGCATTGCCGGGCATCATGGTGTCTCTGGCTGCTTACACGTTGGATCGCCGTTCGCGCAAGCACCATTGGCGCCGCTTTTACCACCGCAGCCTCTATACTCGTGCTCTCTTCCAACGGCATCACGGCTTCAACTGCTGGATTTGCCATCACGTTCATCATGCGGTATAGTGGCGTTATGTCTCAAGTGATCAGGCAATACGCAAACCTTGAGATATCTCTTAACAGTGTTGAACGTGTCTCGTGGTCTCTCGACATCCCCGCAGAGAAATACGAGTCAACTGACCAGATGCCAGAGTCCTGGCCGGCAGATGGCCAAGTGGACGTATCAGACTTGACCGTGTGTTATTCGCCTGATTTGCCACCTGTTCTGTCTGGTCTATCCTTTTCCATCCCGCCAAATACTAGAGTCGGAGTGGTCGGTCGTACCGGTGCAGGCAAGTCCTCGCTGGCAATGGCCCTATTCCGCTTCCTGGAAGCCCAGCAGGGAAGTATTCATGTGGCGGGGGTGGACATTTCGACCATTCCGCTTCGCCAGCTACGGACGCACTTGGCAATCGTACCGCAAGACCCGATCCTGTTCTCTGGCACGATTCGCTCCAATCTCGATCCCTTTGACGAGCACTCAGACCAAGAGCTCTTGTCTGCACTGCGACGCGTGCACTGGACTATTCCTGATGCTGACCAGGACGAGAATCGTCCTGGATCGCCGTTGATAAAACTCGATGAGGATGACGATTCCAGAGAAGATCTCCTTGACTCTCTGGAACTGCAATACCAGCACCCACCGAGTATTCTAAGCACCGCAGTCACCGAAAGAGGCGCGAACTTTTCCCAAGGCCAAAGGCAGTGTCTCTGCCTCGCGCGGGCCATCCTCCGCCGACCCAAAGTCCTAGTTCTAGACGAGGCCACCTCAGCTATTGACAAGGCCACAGATGCAGTGATTCAGAGATCCATCCGGACTGAGTTTGGGCACAACGAGTCATCGTTACTCGTCATCGCGCATCGCATCAGCACCATCATCGACTTTGATCGCGTGCTTGTACTGGACGCCGGCCGAGTCATTGAGTATGGGGCTCCTCAGGAACTGGTATCGAATCAGAACGGTATCTTTCGCAGCCTAGTAGAGAGCAGTGTTGAGAGAGACGAGTTGTTAGAGACTATGCATGCTGCCGGTCCGTGCACCTGACACTGTCATAGCCCCGAGTCACTACATCGATAAGGAGGAATACAACCGACGCCGATCTTCAGGGGCTAATGCAAGCCGTTAGCGCGCATGCATCTTATCGGAGGTGTCTACGCAACTGAGACCTACCTTGCGACAAGTTAATCCAGATGCCGAATCGCCGAAAACTGCTTAGAGTCCGCTGGGCGAACGTGACAGGTATCCCTCAACATTAATCCGACAAGCCACAGTATATCGCTCAGTGCTTAATAATCCCTTATACAATTCCGGTGGTTCCGGATCCTTCTCTCGCCTTCAATTCCTGGGGATGATACCAGGGTTGTCGCGAAAAAGAAGCGAAAACCATATGGATTTCCTAATGCGGCTTAGTCTCCGCGAGGGTGTCTCGCCAAGAGTAAGATCATATCGGGCTTAGTCTCCGCGGGTGGGACGTCATCCAGCTTCATGCATACAAGTTAAATAGCTGCCAGTCTGCCTCTTTTTCATGCTCAATCCTCAATTATCTACCTGTATAGTACGCATATACCCTTGTAAATATATACAAATCATCAACATGTCGTTCCCCTACAAGAAAGTCCTCATCATCGGTGCCACCTCCGGCATTGGCAAGGCGCTTGCCGTGAAGCTGGTCGAGAACGGCACTCAGATTGTCATCGCTGGCAGAAGAAAGGAAAACCTGGACGAGTTCGTGCAGCAATATGGCAGTGACAAGGTCGCATCGAAGGTCTTTGATGTGATGCAGCTGGACCAGGTACGTCCCGCTCATATACCACCACTCCCACTCCCGCACTCTACTCACGAGTTAACCACTATATAGATCCCCCAATTCGCCACCGAGATCACAACCACCCACCCCGACCTGGATTGCATCTTCGTCAACTCCGGCATCCAGCGCCCCTTCGACTTCTCCAAACCCAACACCGTCGACCTCACCACCTTCGACACCGAGCTCATCACCAACTACACTGCCCCCGTCTACCTCACCAAGGCCTTCCTCCCCCACCTGCAATCACTCCCTACCCAGACCGCCCTCGCCTACACCACCTCCCAAATGGCCCTCGTGCCCATGATGCGCTGCCCCAACTACGGCGCCTCCAAGGCCGCCCTGCACCACTTCATCCTTGCCCTGCGGACGCAGGTCGCTGAGGGGCCCGGTAACGTCAAGGTGCTCGAGATTTACCCGCCTGCGGTGCAGACCGAGCTGCACGATGCCAAGCACCAGCCTGATTTGAAGGATGGACACTTGATTGGTATGCCGTTGGATGAGTTTATCGGTGAGGTTTGGAGTCGCTTGCAGAATGGTGAGGATCAGATTGCTGTGGGATCGGCGAATGATATCTATCAGGCGTTCGAGACGAAGAGGCAGAGCTTGTATGCGGATATGACGGCGATGTTGAATGCGGTGTTGAAGCAATTTTTGGTGTGATTATACCTGTTATTCCCTAGAGTTTGTTGTTAGATAGACGATTTAATAGACTTAAGACTTCAACTTACCCGTTTTTCTTACAAGTCAAAAAAAAGTAGACGACACCATGGAAATGGTTCAGGTAATCAGTGCCCCGCATACGCAGTAAGAGAAGGATACGGCACGCCCTGCACCGCCCTTCCTCTACACGCCGCCAGAATCAACCCCCCAAAGTCCGAGATCCCATGGACCACACCACTCTCCAACATGCCTGAATACTGATGCAACGAGACCATCGCATCTAGGGACTCCCCACCCTCATCCCCATCAACACCAACATCCCGATCCCACAACCCAGTTCTCATATCAAACGGCAACGAATCCACAAACGGCGTTCGGACGGAATAATTCCGCATCTTGAGCGAGTACACGCTCCTTAGCATGAATCCCACAATGATCGTCCTCCGCACACTCTCCGCGAATAGCCACGCTCTGCGCGGGCTCAAACTCCTCGGTAATTGGATGGGGGCCTGTTGCCACAATTTCTGGCCGAGGTTGTAGAGCATAGTGCTGATTGATTCGGAGTAGGCTTGTGATGATGTGTCTGTGTCGGGGTCCGAGAGAATGAGCATGCATTGCGCGAGGAGGAGAGCCTGCACGGTGGCTAACATTTTCTCGAAGCTGGAGGTGTGGTTGAGGGTGCGGAGGAGGGAGGAGGATTTCTGTTTGAGGAGGGGGATGATGGTTTTGTTTGTAGTGGTGGGTGATGTGGAGTATAGTTTACACAGGGTGTGAATGTCCCTGATAGGTAAAGGGGGAGAAGATGGGGTGGGCCATAGGTCTGGGTGGATGAAGTGGGTTTTCATGTTCCGGGCGAAGGTGGATGGGTATGCACGCATGCCTGAGACTAGGTATGCAATGATGGGTTGGGGGTAGCCCTTTGTGATCTCTAGGGGGAGGGAGAGGGGGATGGAGTGGGTTAATTGGTAGTGCTGTCTTGGCTTCTTGTGAGGGAGTTTGGGCGACAGCGTTGATTTGGTAGTGATCGTTGTTGCGGTACTTGTTGAGGCTGTGTCAGATCCCACCGTCAATGGGATGTTGATGTATTCGCAGTCGATCTTCCGGGTCTGGCATCGGGTGCAGCGCGGCCAGAGCTGGTCACAGCGGCGTTTGCCGCGCGCGCAGGCTTGGCATGACCGGCGGAGTGTTGGTGGCCTGGGGATGTCGGGGACCATTTGGATCTAATAAGAGGATGTAAAGACTAAAAAGAAGTCTTGTTTAAGGGAACAGGCGGTTCAGATTTGCATTAGTTAGGGAATGATGGGATTGGGGACGTTGGAGTGGGTTCGCCGATGGCAAACCATCGGGCGAGTCACGTGCATCTAGGTTTCGGGGGTAATTTCCCGTTGGGGACTACGGGAGGGTCTGGGCCTCGGGTATTGAAGTCTTTCACGGCAGTTTTATTGCTATTTCAGGAACGGACTATTACGGTGTTGAATTGTGCAAGAGCTTATTCGACGATTATATCTTAGAAGGAGTGGGGGATCGGAGGCGGTCTTTTAGTGTTTCCCATGACTTCCTAGCTCTTTTGCCGGCATCCTCGGGATTGAACTCCTCGCTGCACATCCGTCTGTCAAATACCTCCATCGAGATCCAGCCCGTGTACCCCTTGTCGACTACCCATGCCTTGACAATTTCTAGTACGGGCATATAACCGCCTAGCTCGGTTTCGAAGGGGAATGGCCTAGCATGTCTAGACCAGGTGAATTGCGGTGCTTCACCCTCTAGATACCACGGATGGGCCTTTGAGAAAGGTGGGTTGAAGAGCTCGCCGTCCGACATTTGGATGTAAAAGATCTTCTCCAGAGGGCATTGCTTCAGAAAGCGTACAAGGGAGGCAGTTAAGTCCTTATCAGCTGTCGGGTACTTTCCGGACGTCTCGAACGGGCTCGCCCAAAGCTTGGTGGCTTCGTGGAAGGTGTCCAGGCACAGACCAAAGTTCTTGCGATCAACAGCCTCGACAAGCTCCAGGGCTGTGTCCCAGGTCGAACAGTATGTACCCCAGGAGAGGGGCTCATACGCGACCGATACAACGGGTTCCTCAGCGCTAGCCAGATCTGCCAATTGCTGCAAATCCGATACAATCAGGTTTTTATCTGTGCTGGCATCATGGCTGTAGTTGGATGGCACTTGCAGATATGTTGCATTCAGCTTGCGCGCAACGTCGAGCCAGTGCTTTGCGGTGGTCATTCGTTCATCCAATGGGGTGCGGTTTCCTTCAAAGTTCTCGAACGCCGCCAACGCTAGTATCTCGACGTGGAGGTCGTCACAGACGTTCTTTATTTTTCCAGCAGCCTCTAGCATTGATACACCTAGGGCGTCTGAGTACCTCTTGAGGTCGGAGTAAACGACTTCGACGGCGGTAAAGCCATGCTTGGAGGCAGCACGGATCTTTTGGTCCAGCGTGTGAGAGGGATGCTGGCCCAGGGAGAGGGTGGCAATTGCTTGTTTATTCGACAGCATTATGTATTCTATCGAGTATGGTCAGAAAAGGATGATAATGTGTTGCGGCAGATAATGATGGGGTGGAATCGATCATTTATGGAGAGATCCGGATCCCCGCATTGTCGGGATTCAAATTCCGGCCGGAATTGATTCTGCGTATTTCAAGAGAGTTAGCCTCATGACAAATTCATTCTATACACTGTCACCAAGGCGAGGAGTATATGCATACTTTCAGCCGAAAACCTTACATTGCAGAGCATCAAAAATGCTGGTCACTCCCAGCTCCAGGCTTTCGACTGGAGAGCCTCGCCATGGCCCCGGGCTGGAAACCCTGAAAGTCAGTGAGCCGTATTCCGGCAAATTAGACAGATGCATTACACCATGACTCTCATAAAATATATTCTCTTTAAGGGACAATAAGAACTGCTTGCGTCGGAATTTTTATTCCCATGCCGCATATCGCTGTACTCGCGGCTACTCACTCAGCCAATTTTTCAAGCCACGACCCTGTTCCCTGGAGAAATTTGTTGAAGAGAGACCTATAATAGGTACAATTGTGGCATTGATCATGACCGATGATCAATGTCCCAGCTAGGATATCATGATACCCTACAACCCCAACCTAGCAAGCCTCTCCTGCCCCCTATCCGTAAACATAAGCAACCCATTGCAGTAATCAACAGTCCAAATCATCGGATACCGCCAATGAAACCACATTAAATGCTCATTGGCCCCAAACCACCCAAAATGCCTGTACAAATTATAGCACAGATAGTTACAAGCGCTCAAAACCAGCAACGACAAAATACCCGTAAAGTGAGCCGCCTTCTTCCCATAATAGTGATCAACAATAAAGCAATTTATCAGTCCCCCCATGGCGCCGCCCATACCTAGCGGACAGAAGACGAGCGTCCACATGACTTTATAGAAGAGGTCGCGGGTGCCGGTCATGATGCAGACGCCGACGGCAAAGAGATGATTTCTGCGATGAGGGAGTTGAGATAAAAGAGGAGGAATGGACGGATGTAGATGATGCGGCGCTATTGAGCCATTGGGAGGTCTTTGTCTATTGTTATGATGGGCTGAAAGGTGTTTTGGAGGGACATCTTGGGTAGTGATTTTTCTGGATATTATCTGTGATGTCATCTATGTCTATAGTCCATCGCTATTCTATATTTCTTGTGTATGACAAGGAGTAGCTAGGTGATAATACTTGTCAGAAACCAAGGCTTGATTACTTTACCTCAATCACGTTGCCATTCAGGTGTTTCTGGGAACATAAATCACGATTACTGATCAGCCCGTCGGCATTTCCCCGTCAGAGAGCTGGGGGGATCTTCACTGCCTGACGGTTATCAGCTCTACTCAGGGAGGGGGATGATAGACACGGCCTTGTTTTGAGAGTAATGTTCAGAGACTGTGATATATTGCTATGCGTGGTTTGTAATCAGTAACCTAACAGTTAGTTAGCGGTTTGAGTGGATTCTGATCTTCTCCTCGAAATGACACTCTGTCATGCATCCAACGAGATGGAACAAAATACCTGACCACCACCACTGGCGTAGATATTTCTCAAAAACTCATGATCTACTCAACAGCCAGATGCCAAAGCATGTATCTATATTCCTGTACCCTGAATTGTTTGGAACCGCCGCCGTCACATCAGCAATACCTGGCTCGTTCAGGAACCGACTTCCCGGTGAGAGAAAAAGCCACATTGCTTCGCATAACCCAGCTTGCGTGTACCATCATAAGCGCGTCTGTGCCGGGGGTGGCACTTAAACTGGGCTAATCCTTTCGCAGTAAAGTTATGCCAGACGAGTGGCACCGTGACCGTTTGTGATGTAGACATATCGAAGAAGCTTACCTATGGGGGTTTCCTCGATACTTGAGGCTAGGTCTTTGGCATGGGATGTGAAGAAGGGTGTGTCGACGAGGAACGTCTCGGACTCTCACATTTCTGAGATCTGGGCCTGATAATGAATACCTTACAACTCCTTCGGCAGTCTGCCCTCTTCGCACCTGCTGCAACCAGTTTCCAGATGCTGTCAGGTGGCTTCGTGATTGTACTCGTGACTAGGGCCTTGGCAGTCGATGAGTCGCCGTGCGGAGTCCCTCGGGCCCAATCGGCGTAGAGTGTATTAATATTTGGTAGCGTCCAAGCGGTCGACTGTCAAGGAAGGTTCTGATTGAGGTCTCGAGTTACAAACAAGATATTATAGTTCAACTAGGCACTCATACGGCTCGCTTTATGATAATCAGCTTTATCATCAGAGGTAACTTACGACTCGTGTTATAGTAGACGCACCAGGATAATTACTTGTCTTACCACATGAGCCTCCTTCATAAATTCCGAATCTGTAGCAGATGATGTTTATAGATATCAATTTGGGAGATGAAGACAGCTTACTACTACTATATACCCTGCGTACCTAGCAAGCATGGCAACACTCGCGAAGCTGGCAATATCGGGTTATTTGACCGTGGGGGTGTGTGTGCCCTTCTACGTGCCGTACTTCATATCTAGAAGTATGAATCAACGTGGATTCATCATGCATGAGAGGTGAAGGCTCATTCATATAGAGAAGTAATCGCCATACTGACATTGAGTAGAACCTGAAAGTATCCAGCTATCGGACCTTTCTTTCATCTCTATTGATATCTTGCGAACGACTATGAAGTCGTGGAAAAATCGGGATTATGTAAATCAACTTCTTGGGGGGTGTTGTCATTGATGTTGTGCGGTACATTGTCGATAGCGGTGATGAAGGGGCACGTACTGAGAGTGTTGTGATCAAATATTTTAGATCCAATAGAAGACAGATATGAAGACTACTAGAGAACTTGGGTTTTCTACATTAAGATGAGGTCGGCTAGGCTGAAATGATACCGAAAGCTTTCTGGAAAGCTGGCTCGTGACATTCTCATACCTCTCTGGCCACAGTCATGATACATAAGCCCGCTAAATGAATGGCAAGATAACAGAACTAGGATACTTCCCACCACAGTGAATGAAATGCTTCCCACGATTAAGTTCCTCCTCCGGACGCGGCTGTGACCAAGTCTTATACTCCGCAATACTAGGGTATTGGCCAGAGACCTTCCTCACTGTTAGCATATATCCATCTTTCTATAATCTGGCAGACCGATGGTAACTCACCCGCACGCTGATCGTCTCACCAGCGTCAAAATCCACGCCCATTGCCCAAATGCCAATCTCAAGTCGTACAATCTCTCCAGGACGGACCTTCTCCTGACCCGTGTGAGGGTGGAAAGGGAACTGTGGGTGAATGCTTTTATCTGCATCGATCGCACGGTGCGAAGCTCTAAGGATACCATTAGACCCCAAATGAAGGTTCGTGCTAGACTGTTCCTTCTCAGATATTTCGTCAATGGAATTGACCGGCGTCGCGTGGAATGGGAAATTGAGATGCATCAATGGTTTCCCGTTCTTATCCTTCTTTCTTAAGATGACGAAAACAATGAAGTCATCTCGATCTTCGCAGGACATGTACAAGACCGCCTTCGGTAGACCAATTAGTCTTGCTTGTTTGTCGAACGTGTATGAGAACTCGGCGAAGCTGGATGTAAGCTCCGAATCGTAGGAAATCTTTTCGTAAGCCCCAATCAAAGTTGGATGGAGCTTCTCCGAGGAGAGAAAGAACTCTCGATATTCAGTGGTAGGCGATGGGAAATCCTCGAGCACGATGTCATCGATCGCCTCTCGATCCCCGAACTGCAGCGCAGACCAACGCACTTTGGGGGTTTTCTCCCAGTCATTCTCAATTCCCTTGAGATAGCGATCAAAGAAAACGAAGAGTTCATCCATGGACTCCGGGCAGCTATACAGCTCATACCACTCCTGTTTGCTTCCCCAGCGAATCCACTTCTTATCATGTGGAAGTTCTAGCCAGGCTCGAACGGACCCCATAGTGTGAATAGAGCTCACATCTGAGCCTCGGATATAGACGGGACAAAGCACTTTGGTCATATCTGCCCGCTTATCCTCCCAGAAAGGGCTAGAAACAGGCGAGCGGCGGTACATCTCCTCGAAATCCTCAATGCCGGAGTTGGCCGGTCCACGAACAATTTCGTTTGTGATAAGATCAAAGTTGCTCATGGAGAACCACCCACCGCGACAAAACTGTTCACGATAGATATCTCCCGATCCTTCCCATGGTGCAATAGCCTTGAGTGACGGCGGCTGCTGAGAAGCAATGAACCACTGAGAGATTGCCAGGGCCGAGTTCCCTGCCATGCCGATGCACCCATTGCACCAGTCCATCTTTGCAATGGCTTCAACGACGTCGTATCCGTCTTCCGCATCCTGAGAGCCCATAACGGTGATAAGACCGTCACTATTTCCTGCGCCGCGCGTGTCAACACTGACAATTGCATACCCGCGCGGACACCATGTCGCCGGATCGAGGCCCTCAAATTTCTCGAGACCGCTCAAGTCAGAGCGCGGCACGCAGCAGTTCCACACGCACATGGGGAGCATGTCGAGTGCACTGTACTTTTTGCCGTAGAAGGACCAGCTCAATACAGCGGGGATTTTCTCGGTAGAGTCTGCCGGCCGGTAAATGTCGACGTAGAGTCTTGCGCCATCACGGACAACGATCTCGACGTCGTGGTCGATGCGAATGTCGCTCTGTATGGGCTTGGCATTGAACCCATTCCATCCCGCTGGGAGGACCTCTGATTTGCCTGATTGGGGTCGTACGTAGCCGTTTTCGCCTTCTTTCGGGGCTTTGATACGTTTGTAAGCGACTTGGACCGGAGGAGGCATTTTTAATGTAGCACGTGATGTTAGTATACTGCTTTGGAAGCTTTCACTGAATCTAGCAAATCAGGTCATACTGCAATCTCTTCACATTTAAGTTATCTATCCCGCATCATATTCCCCGCCTTCTCGTGTCCTTGTATTGCACATGTCTCGGGGCTTTCGTGACCGAAGCTCGGGCTGCCCCGAAGTCAGCATCTCCTCCGAAGCCAAGGGCGGGGTTCTCGGGGCTCCCCGCATCGCTCCAGACTGATGAAGGCCCCGAGCTTCGGGACACGATGTTAGCCCTTCGGAGCTTGAGGCTGCTGGATGTTTAAGTGAATTCTGAACACCCACTCGAAGACTCGACGAAAAGATCAGTGTTCAATTATAATCATTGATCGAGTTGAGTATTGATTGAAGAAAGCACCATGTCAACAACCACTGTCATTCAAGAGATCGCCGAAGCGACCAACGAGTCCTACACTGTGAAGGACCTGATCGACTTCAGCGACCGTCACTACGGCGATTGGCGCGATGAGTTTCACAAAAATGGCTGCGTCGTCATCAAGAACGTGATTAGTCCCGAACGGGCCAAATACTACTGCGACAAGCAGATCGAGTGGCTGAAGAGTTTTGACCTTGGGTTCGACGAGAATGATGAGAGTACCTGGACCACTGAGCATCTTCCTATCAGCTTCAAGGGAGGGTAAGTTCACTTCTTCCCAAGGGCTGACGACTACTAACAAAAGACCAGCATGTACTATGGCTACGCAGCACCCCATGAGAAGATAGCCTGGGAAGCTCGCACAGAGCCAGCCGTCATTGAGATATTTGAGAAGCTCTGGGAGACCAAGGAGCTTCTTAGCTCTTTCGACGGCATGAACATCTCCCTCCCGCGCCGAAAGGATGTCAACTGGAGTCCCTGGCCACACTGTGACCAGAACCCCAACCGGAAGGGGTAAGTCACCGAAGTGCTTAGGACTAGACGGAAGGATACTAAAGTTGTTACAGCATGCAAGCAGTGCAGGGCCTTGTCAATTTTGCCCCCAACGGCCCCAAAGACGGCGGCCTTATGCTCATGAAGGGTTCTGCCAAACTTTTTGATGAGTTCTTCGCGCAGGACCGTGATCCCTACGACCACGAGGATGCTCCGCCACCGGAGATCAAGTACATGGACCTGTTCCTTTTCCACCAAAGGGATCTCAAGTGGTTCGAAGACCGCGGCTGCGAGCTCATCAAGGTTAATATGGACCCCGGTGACTTGGTCCTTTGGGATTCTCGGACCATGCACTATGCTTGTCTGCCCGAAGGGGACCAGATCCGCCACGTCCAGTATGTCTGCATGACGCCGAGGCGCTTTGCGACCGAAAAGGCCTTAGAGCTGAAGAAGTATTGTTTTGAGAACTATATGGGGACTACCCACTGGCCTCATTGGTAGGTAATTCTTCGCTGCCTGTATTGATTTGCATGCTGATTCCTGTAGCAATATCCGCCCGTCTACCGACAAGCCGATGAGGAATGGAAAAGTGTGCCCTAAGGATCGTACGGAGCCTTATGAGAAGCCTGAATTGACCGATACGGTCCTCAAGCTGGCGGGTGTCAAGGCTTACTAGGTAGTTTTGCGTATTTGTATACAGACTGTCAGATAGTTGTTCAATATTACGTGCTTTATTCTCCATACTGCTGCTTCATTGCCTGTACACTGTTCAAGTAACCTAAGTTATCCGATACACGAATAAAGATGCCAGTCGCTGAATCAACTGACGCGCGCCCGACTCGGCTCCGCTACGTGGATATTAGTTTTTGCTCCGAGTAGTCGATTTAACCCCGCCGAACTATCTTCCATACTAGCCTTCGGAGCACTAGATCTCGGCGAGGCCCCGAGCCAGCTCTTCCCCGAGGCCATTGGTAGCGACTTGGCTATCGGAATGCGGGGAAGCTTTGGTAGCTTCGAAGCTATACTCATCACGGTCAAGGTTCGGCACGGTTATGGTGGTGGTCTGGCGAGATGATCTGCTTTTCTTGTGTTTGCTGTCAGTCACATGGGTATTTACGGATAGTATGGCGAATATATTTATACGATCTGCTGGGCCATGCTACATACTACCACCGCTCACACCCTCTATGGGTAAGCAAGACGCACGCACCAACAATCCTCCAGTTTTGCATAATGGATGACACCACAAAGAAAGATGTGGTCTACGTGGAGGACATCGAGGAGGGAGGAATTACGAGGGCCAAGGGGAAGGTGATGGGCACTGTGAAGATCACGGAGGGAACGGTGGTGTATATTCCCACTCCCACCGCTGATCCGCAAGGTGAGCGACTATGCTATCGAGAATGATATCAAGAATAACAATGAACAGATCCTTTGAATATGTCTTTTTGGCAGAAGTCCATTATACTTATTGTCATCTCTATCTGTATGTGACGGACCTTCCCAGAACTGATTTTGGCCATCCTGATCGTGTGTAGTCTCATGTCTGGGTTTGGCTTTGGTCAGTGGGTTCGGAGGACTACTGCAATTCTATATTCCAGGATATACAGCTGCAGGAAAGGACTATGATGACATTACTAACTTGATGACATACCCGACGTTGTTCATGTGAGTTATGAAGCACCAAACTGAGGGCAGAGCTAATTCTGGACCAGGGGCATTGGGAACCTTATCGGTATGCCAATAGCAATTGGCGTTGGAAGGAGAATTGTCCTCCTAGTCTCAACTGTCGTGCTCGTCCTCGGATCGGTACTATGTGCAACTGCGAAGACATACGAATGGCATCTTGGTGCTCGGATGGTGCTTGGCTTAGCAGCCGGACAGAGTGAGGCATTGATTCCAATGATTACCCAGGTAGGTGATCCACGTAACCATTCTAAACCAACGTCCTGACTTGCTTCCCCCAGGAGATCTTCTTCCTCCATGAGCGCAGCAAGGCCCTCATGGTACAACTAGCTATCCAAGTTTCCCTAACATCTGTATGGACACTATTCGCAGGCCCAATTGCCCAGTCCATCACACCAGAGGGGTGGTACGGTCTTGGAGCCGGCCTTGCTGGAGCACTGCTCTTAGTTGCTCTTGTCCTCCTACCAGAAACGAAATACGACCGCCCTCTCACATCCTACCAGGAAACAACCTCCGACCCAATAAACAGCTCTTCTGACCTCAAAAAGAACCTGAGAGTCGAGGTATGCACCGTCCGCCCCGATTTAGACTTCGAGAGATACACACGGCGCACATGGAAATCCGACATGCGACTCTGGGTCGGGGAGCCCCAGTGGACAGAAACCTGGGACGTACTAAGAGTAAGTACATGTGCAAACAGAACCATCCCTACATCTCTCTAACGGCAGCCAGCAAACCTTGGAACTCCTCTTCTTCCCGAACGTCCTCTGGGCCCTGCTTCTAAACGGCCTCACTATCGGCGTCAACGTCGCCATCGGCACCACCTACAGCACCATCCTCGCCAACCCACCCTACAACTGGCCCGACAGCAGCGCAAGCTACATCAACTGCGGCCAGATCATCGTCGCCATCGTTGCCCTGCCCCTCCTCGGCCACGGCTCTGACTACCTAGTGAAATACTTTGCCAAACGCAACAACGGTATTCACGAGCCCGAAATCCGCATCATTCCTCTCATCTTCCCCATCATCGTCGGAACCTTCACGGCAGCACTATATGGCCAAGGTGGCGCCCACCCTTACCAATACCACTGGTTCATATATGCCTGGACGGTAGCAGCGTACTACTTTTGCTTCGTTGGGGCGAATATCGTGGGCATTACGTACCTACTTGATAGTTATCCGGGGAGGTCGGGGCCACTGTTGGTTATCATCTGCGCCTTTCGAGGGTTCATCTCCTTTGGGACGAGTTATGCTGTGTCGCCGTTTATTGCGCTTCATGGGTACGATGGGGCTTTTGGGACGTATGCGGCCTTGACGGCGGCGTTTGGGCTGTTGGGGATTCCGGTGTTTATCTGGGGGAAGCCGATTCGGAGGTTTACGGGGCGGTTTGCGAAGAACAAGGCGGATTGATTGAAGGTGGATGTGCTTGTGTGCTTCACACCTATGTGGGATATTCTGATTAAGCTGTTGATATTTGTATTTATTCCGGGGCAGGACAATAGTAAAATTGAAAGTATAGATTTGGGGGCAATGGCATGGAGGATTCGACATGTACCATTGTTATGCAGCTGGCTGTAGACTCCCGAAGAACATATTCGTTGGAGAAGTAGTAAACTATCAACAAAGGGTTGGCTCTATGAGATACATGTCTACAACACTTGGGAATCCAGAGTAAGTATTAGTGCTAAGGTATCGAGTGCAAGTACTCCGCAGCACATGACCTGATCGCCCAAATCTCGTGCCCAACTTTGGTCTCTCCACCTTCCTGACGAACCTGACCGAAGGATCAAAACTGTTTCCAGTCTTCCTCTCACGTTCACCCTGCACATCCAGCAAGCTACTTGTGATTGATCCATATCACCAGGTCACACGCGTTACGGGACTCCCATAAATGGTCGACTCTGACACGACGTGTCGTACGCTCAGGTTGAAGCGCGTCGTGGGGAGCCATCGGTCGGGCATCTCGCCAGACTGTCGGGCGGGACTATTTCTCCATCTTATCACAGCCTAGAGTACAGTCCCTCAGCCACTTTCCCACTGCGTTGCGCTAACTGTGGGCTGATTCAGGCTCGTGTTGTACCGATCCGCAAGATCCTCGCAAACACCCCAGATGCGTCTCCGGTTGGCGACACCAATCAACTTCACATCGTCCATACCGTACCGCGGGGCAGTCATCTTTTCGAGCCACATGTACATCCTCTTATAATTGAGATCCGCCGGGACCTTCTGGTTCTTTGCTGCCTGAAGCTCCCAGAACCATGGCATATTCTGCTGCATATATTGCTTCCAGAATAGATTATCCTGGGTGACGAGGTGAATGTGCAGGGAGGCTTCAGTCAGTGCCTTTAGCGAATCGCTAGGCAAGAACTTGCAGATCTGATAGACGATCTCAAGGGGCAGTTTGCCGAATGGGCTGACAGGCTTCCGGTCGCGGAGGTCCAGCTCCACGAACGGGGTTTTCAAGCCGCTGTTCGTCTCCATATTGCTTTGGAGGTGTTCATCGAGTCCGGGTGTTTCCACCGGGTGGGCGGCACAATACTGCTCCGATTGTTAACATGGTTTTAGACGCAGCTCGGTAACGATATGCTTGCCTCTGCGCCCGGGATACATTCCCAGTAGCGGCCTTGCGAGCGCTGGATGTCGTCTCCGTAGCTCAATTGCAGGGCGGACCCGGACATGTTGCACAACGGCGTCATGATATTGTACAACACGTCCAGATTGACGTTTTTTGTGTCAGTCGTACCCGTCAGTGCGCGAGTTAAGATCTCAAAACAGCACCAGTGGAACGGTAAGACGGGACCGGGCGCTTCCTCCGAGCCATGGCCATAGCTTTGAACGGTCAGAATGGGTCATCAAGACGGGCGTACGAAGTGGGTTTGTCACACCATGAATAAACGCGCTGAGAACGCGACCGAGAACCATCTGCATGAAGGTCAATAACGTGTACCCAAGCACATTCGTTCAATCAGCATACCAGATTTGGCCTTGACGACAAACTCGCCCTAATACGTAAATTAGCTTCGATCGCATGGATTCGCACTCAATGAGGGCCTACAATATCGGCATAGTATCCTTCATCCGAGAGAAACGCTCTAAAAGATTGTTAAACGGGTCCCTCCGACCGCGCGAACAGCAGCAGCACCTACTTTGGCGCACCCGGTTTAGCGTTTTCATTCACACCCAGGCAGTGTGCCTTATACAGCCAGGAGATATTGTCCCAGCCAACAATGCGGGGATCGTAGCTGCGGACGGGCTCCTCATTTTCCTCTCCCTCGTGGGACACCTGCCTGAAGTCTTTGCCGGCCTGCAGCGCCCGGCATCGCTTTTCGATCCACCGCCTGCGGCGCTCGAGGGCTGTCTCAGACGGGGCCTCGATGTGCATGCCACAGAAACCAACACCGCAGATTGCGCAGTAGCAATCGAAAGCCATGGTGGTGAGGGAAATCAGTGTCCTGAATTGGAACTGAGGTGAAAAGAGTGGAAGTGTGGGCTATTCTGGCGACCTGATGGGGATAAAAAAGCATCGCCCCCCAAGGCGTGCCAGAATAAATACCGAAAGCGAAGGGGGTGTGGGCGGGCCCACCGCGATGGATGGAGTGGAACGCCGGAAGCAATCCATTCAGGGGCGAGCATCAACTCTTCGCCCACACACCAAGGATTGGGGGAAACCTCTTCGCGGCGATCAGGCGACCTAAAAATATGACACCGACATTTTACCAGCGACCGGCTTGATAGACGCCATGTCATGGCCTCGCTGAGTTGGCAGGGAAGATCTCCTGAGGTCTTTTTTGTTACAGTTGATAGAGCTGTCTTGGTACTACATTTTAAGTCTTAGGGTGGGTAGGGAACTGGGGGTGATCCCAACTTGCCTGAATGATAGCAAGCCACGCTCACCCCCAGAAGATGTACGACAGACTTTACTAGAAAAAGTTAACCTTAAAATTCCTAGCCTGAGGCTGTCCCCAACTCGAAAAGGCGGTGTTTCTTCCCTCCAGATCAATCGAGCTGGAAAGCCAAGCGCCGATCTCCGGAATTGGGGTTACCGCATGTATCCCTTGCCCTGTGTGGCATGACTGCTGCTGCTGCTGCTGATGTGGCAGGAAGGGACAACAACGACATTGTCAACTACGGGATGACCTGATCGGGCGAATTCAGGAACACGAGGCAAATTTTTTTTCTTTTTCGCTGGGCCACGCTTTGCTCGGGCCGATGAATGGAATGGATGGAATTGTTGGTTCAGGAACGATTTCTGATTGTGGCACAACCCCGTGACCAAACCTTGCCACCGGCTAACTAATCAACTCAACTGCTATCGCATTGGTCCAGCCGGGCCCAGAAGCCCGCCTCCCCCTTCTTCGCCTTCTCCTCGGCTGTCGGATCTGGGCCGGATTCCCGTCCAACTGCTGACTGCACTGCAACAATTGCTGGCTGGACCGCAATAATCGTGTTGTGCTCTGCACGGATCGAAGCTTTTCGAAGCTCCAGCTTCGTAGTTAAGTTGGCAGGTCACAAGACCTTGTCTAGCTTAACTATATTTATCTACGTTAATTTCGGACCCGCCACGTTTTGCTACAGTCACGCGGACAGATGTAGTGGTGTTTTTGCCATAGAACCAAGACTTTGCTATCGCATTGTAGCCTTTTCTCTGCTCTTCTCGGTCCTTCTAGCTACTTACAAGTGCCTAACCTTTTGTACGATGTTCTATAGCCCGGGTCTGGCGGCAAGGCAGGAAATACAGGAAACCTGGTGGGTAGTGAGCGCCACCTGAGTTCTACTTACAAGGACAACCACTTGCGGAGACGCGGCATTTCGCCCGCTTTAGTGTTCGGCAGATAGCTAGCTACTCCAGTAATAACTAGCACCATTAACAGAAGACACTCCGGGTCCTTCTTCCATATGCCGCTTTCCCTACAGCAAGGAAGCTAGACCAGCTCCCTCCAGCATACTACGCAGATATTCAACCTACTATACCGCGCACAACTAGATGAAACTCCCTTATTCGCCCGAATGGCAAGCCTGCCCTGGACGATCCGATCTCCAAAAATAGCATGCATTTCTGTAAAATCCGGACTGACAAGTTCTGGCTCGACAGCCCGCATAAATTCGGATTTGACTAAAATGACGACCCTGATTGCACGGTCATAGAGCACATGGTGCTTTACAGGATTAATGTATATTTATGAAAACTCTCGGGGGACCTTATATATTTGTACTAGCGTGAAGTGTACTCCACTGTGAGGTTATGCTTTTCGCCCTGGACCTTTGAGATAATAAAGATGTATCCCTTCGGGAACTGGGAAGAAAAATGAATTTAGCCATAGCTCAATATAAGAATGGTGGCCCTGACGTCTTTTGCTTTCGACTTTAACATGAACAGATGTCTCTTGAGCATAACACTTCTGCAACTAACTATGCCTGAAATAATAGTCCCTTTTGTGTTATGAATATACTTTTTCGTCCGATTAATATAGCTGAAGTGGTAGTGCTCGATAATATCTGTGCCATGAACCACTCAATCCAACCCTTTTTACGACTGTTGCAATTTGTATCATCTGATTGGTGCTCGAATAAATGAAAGACCAGTTCTGATTGATTATATTGTCAACGCAAAGCTTGAACGAGGGGACTCGGTCCGTGAGTGCGGAGAGTTTGAGACTGCCCTTTGAAGGTTGAACCTCAGTTGTGCAACAACGCGTAGGGGTATCTTCCAGGCTGATGTCTTGTTGAGATTTGAGGTTGGTATACTGAGGCCGACTGGCGGCCGGCTCTAAGCTGGCTCCTACATTTCTTGTTCGTCGGGGAGGTTCCAAGGCACCACCCCGATGCCCGACGTTGATGATGCGACATCATCCGCCCATTGACGGTCGGTTATCCTGCCAACCATCCAGTTCAAAAGAGATTGTCATCGGCCCTTTTCAGATCCTCAGGCTCAGAGATGGGCAGGTCAGCCTCTCGGCGTTCAAAATAGTCTTCATTTGCAATTAGATTGCTTTAATGCTTGTGATAAAGCTTATGATCAGCCTCTAATCGAGAACGGCAAACTTTGAATGAGGCTGGTGCTGTGGATCATCCCCTATATACGGAATGATGTACGATATCAATCTCGAATTTGTGATATGGTACCTCGTCCTCGTTATCAAATTCTCGCTGGTAATATCCCCTGGCCCATGAGTGCTCGCCATCACTCATGCGTCTTGGCTGGAGGCTATCGGTCGCAGTAACAGGTTGCGAGTTGTATGATATGACAGGGGATGCTAAGACTTTCAAGGAATTCGTGCTACAGTGTTTTCTTCAAAGTTATTATGATAGAGATAATGTGAGGAAAGTATATTTCCTTTCTTGATATAACTCGATATATATTACGATTGTGTCCAAGGTTGCTATATAGCTGCCTATTTGGGATATTAGGTAGAGAGTTGGGAGATGCAGGATAGATATAGGTGGAGGATGGTGGTTTTTATATATTTATTGGCAGAATTGATACTTCCTCTTGGGGGTGGATAGTAGTCACGGCTTTAGGGGAATAGCCAATGACCTGTGACTGAGATATGAGGCACCTTCAAGATTGCTCATATCACCTAATCTGCGTGTTCAAGTAGAAAAGAATTACTATTACCGCATTATCTAGTTACGATCTTTCTGTGGATAAGCTTGAGATCCGACCGCCCCCCCAATTTTGAAATACTAGCAGCATTTTATACCTTCTCTGCAAACATATCCATTCATCTTTGCCTCTTTGCCAGACGCGTATTTCAGTCCTTCTGCCCATGTTGATTCCACCTATCTTTGTCCAAATTTCCCACATAGTCTACTCTCCTTTCCTGGCCTCGTGAGTAGACTATTGTATATTTCCGGGTGGAAATACCAGCACCTCGGTTATGTAAGTTCCCACGAATTTTCATGCTACTACAACGATGTCATACATGCAGATTGCCGAGTCCGATGACCAAACTGAAATAACGCAGCCATTCATGAAAGGGTGGACGGGATGGCTTGCAGGTGGAATGCGGGGTTGCGGTTCAGTCGGATGTGGCATCATTGGGATACCTTGCTGGAGAGGGAGAGCCTCCGGCAAAGGAAATTGGAGAGGTATGTATCTCAAGTGGGATGAGGAGAAGTAATTGCGGGGAAGTGTGTCTGACGCATTCGATGCAGTGGTGATGCCTCCCTACGAAAATAACAAAACTTATACTGGGTGGATGGGTAGATTGGAGCTTCAGCATTTAGGGCTGGAGATGAAAGCATCATGTAGACTGGTCCCCATTGGGGTCACTTTTCCGGACAACTTTGTATCCCTGGCAAGACGAGAATGATTCTCTACAGTAATATTATCTCTTTAGTAGTGACGGCATCTATCGCTAAAGCAATTTTATGAACTGTCATCGTGGAAGAAACCTCCAAGGTCCCTAATATGGAGACGTGTGAAACAAATTCCCGGTCGTGTCGCCTTTCTACACGTGTCCGACCGACCCAAAATGACGGGACATTTAGAAATACTCTAAGTTAGTCTCATTACTTCATGCATCCTGTCCCGTCCATGACCATCGTGCAGAACAGCCAAGAATCGACGGAAGGCTTGTTTTTGTGCTGCCTACCACTTGCAGATCCGTGGACATTTCAAACTTTTATTTGCTTTTTCCGATTCCATCTTTATCTTTTGACTACAGTGTCAATTGTCAGGGCTGGGAGTTTAGTGGTTAGCAAAAGAAGCAAGCAATGTAAATATCGTGGTGCCTTCCACTGCCTACGTTGTGAGTGTGCCTTGCAACAGCCACACTATCTTTCTATCCCCATTCATCCCCTCATGGTGCCCCTCCCCCTCATGCGGACCAAAGACCGCCTGAACACCTTGTTACGGGCCTCCTTCCGTGGTCATCTGCGAGATCTCCACAGTCACCGTCTCCAGGCCTATGCCCCGCTCCCGCACGTTGGGTTGACGCATACACACGCTGTTCCAGGAAACGGCATGATATTAATATAGCTGACTAGAGTGCGGGCAGTGCTGCATATGAAGGACCTTGATGAAAGTCAAAATGTTTTTATCCGGGAGTTGCACCTATAATTTGCCGGGTGGCGCAACAGGCTGTTGTCAGTTCACAATCAATATTGACAAGCGAAATGCTCTTGCAAATTTCCTTCTTAGCTATCTTTGTCCCTGCCCTGGCGGAGCAGAAACGCTCCCTCGATGTCATTAGTAGCCTCGATGCAGATTGTCTTTGTCCAATATACACCGCTCTATCAAAATACACATTTGCTAGTGGTCCTGCCGGAGGCATTTACAATCATTCAATATCAGTGACGTCATTCTTTGCCGAGGAAAGCTATATAGAGACAACAACAAACTTTGGGGCCATCTGCAACAGAACGGTGGAAGTTGCTTCCATGTATGCGAGTGCAAGAGCGAGATGTGATGGAAGTAGTCCAGCGGCTACCATCTCGTTCTGGCAGGAATTGTGCGACGTCGATCTTGCGTCTATTGAGCCCAATGGATCAGGTTCGTACGACTCAACGCCAATACTTGATCCGGATATCAATACGACCACCTCTACTGGCACCATCAAATCACCTGTCCTCTTGAGCGAGTCATACTACAAGCGGGCGTACAAAACATGTGTATGTACATCCTGTCCTCATCAAATATAAAGACGCCTAATCTCTGCAAAAGGTTATCCATGAAAAGGCTCTGGGTCAGGATATCCGGTTCGGCTGGGGGTTAATGGGCTACTGGGGAGCTATCCTGGGTCTCGGAATGGTGCAGAAAATCCTTAGCTTTTGGACGGTTAGGCGGACTATGGACCCTCGCAGGGATACTGAAGCCAATGCAGTCCCTGGGCCTATCGAACACAAGCAAATCCCTAGTCCCTTATCTTCAACCATCCATGCTCTGCGTACCCATATTGTGGTTCCGGCAAGCTTCACTCCAAAACTGCCTCATCACCAGCGACTTCTTTATGGACATTGCATTCCCAAGCGACTTGATTTGATAATCGCTTTCGGGTTCTGGCTCCTCTGTGTCCTTTTAGCTTGTGTCAACTACGATGGAGACACTAGGTAAGAATCCCAAGTTTTCCTATGACCAAAGCTAACAGTACTAGGACGTCGACCATGCCCCAGCGCAACTGGCATTATTCGTCCGATCGGACCGGTATTCTTGCCTATGCTTGTCTACCATTCTTATGGCTTTTCAGTGGACGCAACAACATCTTCCTCTGGGTTACCAACTTTGACATTCAATCCTTCAGCACTTTCCATCGGCATATTGCATGGGCGTGCACACTACTCGCCATTGTCCACTCGATAGGGTACAGCATCATTCTAGCAGACTACGGTAAGCCTTTCGTCCTCACTTCAATTGCATTACTAAAAATTCAGAGGACGCATATCATGAAGCGTGGAGCCATAAGCCATGGTACATGGGCGTGATTGTGAGTCTAGTTGCATCCTCTGCTGGCCTTTACTAACATCTTCAGGCGGTTATTGGCATGTCAGTTTTGTTAGTCCACTCCATCACATGGCTACGACGCAAGTGGTACGAGGTATTCCTCATCTCCCACATCGTACTAGCCATCGTCATAATCTATGCTCTATTTCAGTAGGTCTACGCCTCCAATTCCTCACCTTCCTACTAACCCATCAGACATACCCGCCCCGACGGACCGCAGTGGAACCCATACCTATGGACTGTCGTAGCTATATGGACCTTCGATCGCATCCTCCGCGTACTTCGCCTGGTATACTGTAACCTCCACATACAGTTCAACAAAAGCAGAATCTCCCTGCCATCATCAACGGTTACATACGCTCCCGACAGCGACCTAATGACGATAGATATAGAGGCACCCTCCCATCTCACACCCAAGCCAGGCCAACACTACTTCCTCTCCCAGCCTCTGAGCGTACATTGTTTAGAAAACCACCCTTTCGCACTGGGTGCATACGCCCAAGCATCATGCCGTCTGCCGAAGGAGAAAAGCATGGTGAGATTCTACGTTCGTCCTTACAACGGCTGGACAAAATCCCTTCGTGATCGCTGCATCCAAGCAAATAGTACTATCCACCCACTCCTCCTGCTAGAAGGTCCATATGGCCACATGGCACCGCTGCATACCTTCGACACAGTGTTGTTAATCGCCGGTGGGACGGGCATCGCAGCAACGTTGCCGTATATACTCAACTATGCCGCCCGGTTGAAGAGACAAACTACGAAGACGACAAGAGTACATCTCATTTGGACTGCTCGTCAGAAGAGTATGTTCTCTACTGTATTCACCGAAGAACTGAGCCATGTCTTGGAATGTGAGGGTCTTAAAGTTAGCTTTTTCTGTACTGGAAGTGCTCCGGTGTCACCAATTGGGAGCGATAAAGAGGTGGATGTTGGGTCTGGTACCAGGAGAGCAGGGGCAGATATACACTTTTATGTCGGTCGACCTGATATTCGTGGAGCTGTTGAGACGGAGGCTGGAAAGGCTCATGACTGCAGCACGAGGCTAGCCGTAGTGTGCTCCGGACCGGGGATGATGGCCGATGAGTGTCGGTTAGCGGTGTATGAGGCGATGAGAAGGCCGTGTCAGGGGATACGGTACTTCGAGGAGGCATTTACTTGGTAGATATTCCTGCTTCATCCAGGAAAAAAATCCCGAGATCTAGGAGGGTAACTACGGATCGATTCCCAAATCAAACAATACGATCATAACGTCACCGTCAATCTAGTACCAAAGCAAGAACAAGACCTAATCATATTCATAAATAAGGATACAGGATGATCAAACAGCACTAATTAACTATCCCTTAACCCAAGACTTCAACATACAATTAGAGATAACTCCGCGATTTGGCACCCCCTCCCTGAAATCAGGGCACCACCTCAACATTAACAGCTTGCTGAACCCCCAGCACCCTGGAGCAAATCAAAGAACACACGCTGGCTCGCTTTAGGTGGCTGAGAATCGCGTAATTCAAATGAAGGTTCGAAGATGAAATAGATGTCCTCTCCTCCGAAAGCTGGGCTTACATAGCCAAACTGGCCCTCATCATTGTACTGTTTGACAGTCCCGGTGTATTGTCCAGGTATTGTATCTGCGTGGACTTGCTTGGTTAGGATGAATGACCTCAAAAATCTCTATGATATTCACGCATACCGTGTGGGAATCTGTATTTCCAGGAGGAGGAGTGCGTGTTTTTCTGTGATGATTGGAGTCTGTCCTTGTTTGTATATCACTATTGATACTGAATGTGAAGTTAACAATGCGCAGCAATGAAACTTTTTTAGCAGACAAGATTTTTTTTTAATTTCCCTTTCAGGAGCCGGTTCCGCAGCATGTTATTTCCTTCTGGGCCTTCTAACCATATGGACTAAGTGGGACATCACTGCGTCAATAAGAATAAGAGTTTCACGGCACTGAGCGTTATAACGACCCCTTTCTTATTGATTGTGAGGAACAGAAGCTCCAGAAAAAGTGCTTGCTGTATTTACATATACTGTAGATTTCCTCCATTTATCCACCCTTCTGCCCGGCTCTTGTCCCTCTCTCTTTGCAACCCACCCTATTTTCTTCATGCTCACCAAAACTCCCATCCCGCCAACCACTGCAGCATCACCTATTTGCAGGCATTGTGCCGAAACAAGATGCAGTAGCCGGGGTACGATGAGCACGGACGGCCAATATTGCAGATCATGTCCTCGGCAATTGGGCCGTTCTGGCAGTGCTATCATTTTGCAAATCCTTGGTCCTTACTGTAGTAAAAACTTATTTGCCTGTCCTCGTTTCGTTGTGTGGTCGGCATCAGTGACACCCATAAATGTGGACAATATTGGCGGAAGTTGTGCTAGACGGCCGTGTTAACTTCAGCTCTGTACTATCTGTCTCCCTCCATTCTGAAGGATCTGTCTAGGGCCAAACCCACGACCCGGCTTAAAGCTGAGCTATGCGGGGTCTCGCAAGGATATGCTGCTTTCGTTGGTTATGACCGAAAGGGTTCGGAATATTTATCATAACTACAGTGTATCGTATAGAGCGATCGACTTGAGCAATGTCTTGTTGCCACTCGACTGACAAATTATACATGACTGATATTGTAGAGTTATATTATGTCTGTGAGTAAGCATGATCTAATATCATGACACTAAGTGTTGTGTTTATATATGTGGTACATCGATGGCGTCTATTCAGTCAGACGTCGGACGTCACTTCATCACCGACGCAGGGTGGCGGGGATATTGCTATGTTCGCCAGTGACAGAATGTAAGAGAACTAGTCCGAACTGGCTGGTGCGAATTTTGACTTTTCGCGCAGGGTGCGTCCATACTTCATGAAAACGAATGGTATGGGAAATGCAAGGCAGGCGATGCCTCCCATTAAACTAGCAGCAGGCCCCACGCCCAGATTGTGGAACATTGGCTTCGCCGCCAATGGCAACCCCGCGGCCACGAAGGATCTCAGCATGGTGTTCGCTGAAACTGCACTCGCGGCATACGGCCCGTACGTGTCGATCAAATAGTTAATACATTGCTGGAAGATGATGTTGTTTCCGGCGCCGACGAACACTGCATAAATGTCAGTCTGTCTTTTGACATCGTGGGAGAATCTTATGGCATACCTCCTCCAACCGTGGGCAGTACCCACGAAAAATTTGGTGCTGCGGTCCATCCAAGCCAGAATAGTCCTGTTGGAAGAAAAATTACCCCGAGCACCAGTGGGGGAAGTCGTGCTTCAGGAACAGCCTTTCCACCGTTATCCATAACCGCTTTGGCATACCGTGTTCGATACGCAAAGGTGATTCCGACAGCACAAGCTGTGCCGACAAGGATCCCGAGGAATGGCAAGGAAGCAATCACTGGACTGTATCCACGTACTTCTTCAAATACAATCGGGTATACCTGGAGACATAGATAGATTAAACCATACGAGAAAGATACGTACGCTGCGACACAGGCCAGGATGCTTTCGGTTGTCAACATGCTGGGGAAAGTCAGGTATTGTTAACGATAAGAGCCACGCGCGAAGACACACCGTATCGGACGAAGGAAATGTTTCGTAACTGCATTTTTGAGGCTGATGCTCTCATGTTCGTGAGGATGCCAGTATCGCTCTTCTCCTGTCGTCTTGCGCATATTCTGTGCCCTATTTTTCAACAAGACAGGAGAATATGTTTCTGACAGGGTCAAGGTAGCAAGGGCAAATAAGGCAAAACAACAGATAGCTTCGATATACATGGTCCCTAAATTCATCAGCTTGGTACAACTGAGGTTACTTGTGCCAACTCTTACAACGCCACCCAAGCTTCGAATTTGAAACCACTGCAGAGCCAATGAGAGGTCCAACAGATGGCCCTCCTGTGATACACAGCATCATGAATGCCACGGCTATGCCTCGCTCTTTCGGTGCGTAAATGTCGCTTAACGCTGCATTGGCATTGCTAATTGGTGCAGAGCCAAAGATCCCACCAATGAACCTGGTAATGAAGATGCTGGCGGCGTTCTGGCTTACTGCCGTTCCGATACTGAACAAGCCTAAGCAAAAGAGAGCTGGAAGCATCCCCCATTTGCGGCCATAAACCTCGCTTATTGGGCCCCATAACGTTGGACCGACCGCCCAGCCTGCAGGAGTGAGCGAATGAAACTGAATTTGAGTGGCGTATAGGCAAACCAAGGATATACATTGAAGTCGCGAGCACCGCAACCTCGGAGCTAATGTTGGTATACTCCGCTACATCTGATTGTCCCGGGGACAAGATAGATGAGCCCAATGCCGCAACAAAGGTGAGCATGCTCAGCTGGCAGGTGATATAGACCTTGTGCCAGTTGCCAAAGTTGCGTGGGTCGTCAGGATCATCCTTTCCGAATGTGACTTTGAAGTCAGGATTCAACAGGGGCGTTTCTCGGTTGTTGGCTCGGGTGTGTATATCATTCTGCCGCCCTGGCCTACTTTCTACCTGCGGTAGTTGCTTCTCAATTTGATTTAGATCGTTGATGCGTGCCATGATAAGCTATTGAACCGGAGTATAGAACGATGTATATGTTGTGGCAGATCGGGAAGAACAAACGACGACGACTGCCCAAAGACATGGAGCTTCAGCTGAGAGTAATTGCATTGCGAAGATTCGCGACAAAACGCAAGGGCATTCATTATAAATGAAGATCTCAGCATACTGGAGAGAGGTGACGGAAGCAATACTCATCCATGCAGCTGTTGTGTACCCACCGAAGTCGCAATGGCATTCCAGCTGGCCAATCAGCCAATGACAGCGCTGCCTTGGGGATAACCAGTTGTCCAGAACGGGACTAGTGGCGGCCGCTGGTCCCATCAGGCAGCTGGTTCATCACGTGACGTGTCCCTGGCATGGCAAGTTGTCGATCCATCTATAAGACACCATCATCATCATCCACGCCGCGATCGGCCACAAGGGCCTAGCGGCGGCCGACAGTCCCAGTGAGTCAACTGATTTGACCCCTTGCTAATATTTGCTCTCTTGTGTTTCCTTCAACACCTTATGTCCGAGACTAACTGTTCAATAAGAGCTCGACGGACACCAATAGATACACGCTCCCTTGTTGCGACTGGCCGATCGAAAAACCCAAAGTGAAGAAAATAGGGAAGAATGAAGGTACCGGTGGTAGAGCGGGCGTTGCATGTGTGCTTGACCTGCAAATCAAGGAAGAAGGGATGTGACAAGAATCTCCCAACCTGCGGTTACTGCGCCAAACGGAACCTGCCATGTCGATACCAAGGATCTCCCGTCGCTGAAGAACCCGTCGCAGATGCGATCACTCAGATAGAAACAAATGCGTTATTGTTACAGATGGTTTCCCTGTTTGGCCCACCGTCCGAAAACATGTCAACAGCACCCAGAAGGACATGGTATCATGTATGCCGCATCATTCAATTGGCGGGCCTCTCAGAGCCGGAAATCAGTCGCCGGTATTTCAGCAACTTTCATAATTGGCTTCCAGTAGTATCGTACGAACTGTTTCAAGAAAGCCTGGCTCGGTACAATAGTCCGTCTCGCTCACCACCGGTGGACTTTTCTGTCCTTGTGCTGGGTATGTGCCTGGTGACGCTGCAGCCGGCGAAACTCAATACACACATAACACCACATAGCCTATATGCCACTATGAAGATGCTATTTGCGGAAGCCCAATCTATAACGTGTGCCTCGACGTATCTCATTCAGGCTGGACTGCTCATCGCTGCGTATGAGTATGCCAACGGTCGGCCTGAGGCAGCGCACATTACGATGGGGAGTGTAGCCAGAAGTGCTTTCGTGACAGGCCTAGCAGATCCCAGCTCCTGGCAGACAAATGGAGCTAGTGACATATCATCTGAAAGACTGGAGCGTCTGAATTTGTGGTGGGGTGTAATCATTATCGAGAGGTAGGCCAACTACAAGGTCTTCGAAACACAGGCTCACCCAGCCTAGGCTTATTTTATGCGAAATCAAAGACAAGACACAACGACCTATGACAGATTGTCCGTCTTCTGAGTTCCCTCTACCAAGTGACCTACAGCCTGTTCAATCCAATACTTGTTCAGTAGGAAGCTGCCCACATGACTGTCTGCCTTTGAACCAGGACAGGAAACCCTGCGTTTTTGGCCACCAAGCACGAGCTGTGCTCCTTCTCGACCGCGTGTTGGCTGTGCGACGGCACCCCCAAACTATTAGTGGTAGAATGGTAGAGATTCAACAACTCGACATGCAGCTGCAAAGCTTCCTGTCTGAACGGATGAACACGGGTACCGCAGAAATTGGCCATGATTGCAGTCCTATAGCATCTGCAGTGAGGTATGTCAACCGTAATTCGCATATCTTGTGACCTAAGGCCCATGAGTACTAGTCTAAGGAACCACGCCACTCGGCTGCAGCTAACTGAATCGGCTAGAGCCCTCTGTCTATTACACCAGGAAGTCCTAAGCTGCCCTTTCGACACCGTTGACTTGCAAGGGTTGCAACACTCGGAAGCGGCCCTAGAGATGGTTTCTAATGTAGTGGTGGATGTCGCGCGCCACCACAAGGCGCAAATTGCCTGCCAAAATTCCCACGCCGATTTACTACCCCTGAGTTGCTCGTACACCCTGCACATGGCAATGAGACATATTCGGGATTGCACGAAGCTAGTCTGCCCGCACAGGCGCTCTGGCGACCTGAATTGTCTAGCGCAGCTGGATCAAGAATTTTCCGACAGATGGAGAGCCTGATCCCCGCTTCCTGCAGTCAGCATGAGCGATTTTCGTGATAGGAAAGCGGCTACGAAGTTGGCCCACCGCCAAGCGAATGGCCGCAAAACCCGTCCGCAACAGCCCAATGAAGGTGCATCGCCGTAATGTCTTAGATTGCGATGGAGACGGATTAGATTGCTCAAATCAGAATGGAGGCCCGACGGCCATCAACCGCCGAACATCCGGCTGCTCGACCGAATTCGGAGAATTGGTCGGAGCTAGGCGGAACTAGCCGTCCAAAGGTCACGATGGCCTCGCTTGTACGGTGTAGAAGTCAGACCCTTTGGATCCAGCGTTCGTTGCGAAAGGCTCCACGCAGCCTTTGCTTTGACCAAATTTGGGGCTGAGTCACTTTATTGATGATGACTGGCTATACCAGTGCAGAGTGTGAGCACCATGCTCACACTATTGTCTTAGCCTCGCCGTTGAAGCTAACATGAGAACAGGCAGACAGGAATTGCGGCCTTGCCTCTTGGGGGCCAATTTAATCTCCATGGGCTGCAGCATATCCGGCTTGAACTTGTGCTTCTTTGCAAGTTACGTTATAACGTGTCTGTGAACAGGAAAGCAGACGCCCGGTTAGTCAAGATGAGAGGTGCAGTAATAATTCCTCTTGCGGCGGGCATTACATTTGTCCATGGCCTGTCTCTCCATAAACGCGATGAGCCTGCCGTCGTTCGAATGCCCCTTGAGCGCAGGAGCGGCCAGTCCTTGCAGAAAAGAGATTCTACGGTCGCCGTGACGTTGCAGAACTGGGTATGTTAGCTATAAGGCCGTGAAGGATATATCATGCTGACAATTGCTAGGATGCGACTTATTATGTAGTGAACCTGACGTTAGGAACACCCGCGCAAAAGGTGTCATTGGCTCTGGACACTGGCAGTAGCGACCTCTGGGTGAACACCGGCAACTCGACCTACTGCTCCATCGACAATCTATGCACCCCTTATGGCTTGTACAATGCCAGCGAATCGTCCACCGTGAAAACCGTCGGCACACACCTCAACGATACATATGCGGACGGCACCAATCTCTACGGACCTTATGTGACTGATAAGCTAACGATCGGCAACACGACAATCGATGACATGCAGTTTGGGATCGCCGAATCTACGACTAGTAAACGTGGGTGAGCCGTCTTCTCCATGATGATCGTCGCTGACTCGGTGTACTATAGGCGGGATCGCCGGTGTCGGTTACAAAATTTCGACCTACCAGGCCGAGCACGACGACAAGGTCTATGCCAACCTCCCTCAGGCCCTCGTCGACAGCGGTGCTATCAAATCTGCTGCGTACAGTATCTGGCTAGATAGTTTGGAGGCGTCGACCGGTTCGCTCCTTTTCGGAGGCGTCAACACAGCAAAATATAAGGGCGATCTCCAGACCCTTCCGATTATTCCAGTCTATGGCAAATACTACTCCCTCGCCATCGCCCTTACAGAGCTCAGCGTTGCGACCGACTCCAACTCCAGTAGCTTTACCGACAGTCTTCCCCTCTCCGTGTCACTCGATACTGGCACCACCATGACGGCGCTGCCCAGCGATCTTCTCAACAAGGTCTATGATGCGCTCAACGCAACCTACGACAAGACATACGACATGGCCTACATCGATTGCGACACCAGAGATTCCGATTACAACGTGACTTATAGTTTCTCCGGTGCAACGGTCACCGTCAGTATGAGCGAGCTGATTATCCCCGCAACGGAGCCGGGGTGGCCCGACAACACCTGCGTGTTGGGCCTCGTGCCGAGCCAGCCGGGTGTGAACCTGCTCGGCGATACATTCCTGCGCAGCGCATACGTTGTATACGATCTCGAGAACAATGAGATCTCCCTTGCCAACACCAACTTCAACCCGGGTGACGATGATATCCTTGAGATCGGAACGGGAACGTCGGCTGTGCCGGGAGCGACGCCGGTTCCCTCTGCTGTCTCTTCCGCTACTGGAAATGGATTGGTCTCGACTGGCACGGCAGTGCCCACACTGTCGGGTGTCACAATCACTGCTACGGCCACAGCAACCGGGGCGACGGGTACTGCTTCGAGCGGCGGCTCATCGGCCGAAGCTACGAGCACTTCGTCGGAGGGTGCTGCAGCGCAGGCTACAAGCAACCCGATAAAGCTGCTTTCAGGACTTGCGGGCGTGGGATTGCTTCTTGCATTGTAGCCCCATGTTACCTGCTCATATAAGTATCACGACGAGAAAGTAATGTAGTAATGTGATATATGATAATCATATTTATAACTCCGATCTATAATAGTAACTACACCAAATCTACCACCAAAATACCCACCTCCAACCCTCCCAATCCCTCGCTAACCAACTCCCCATCCTTGACATCCCATCCCTCCCCACCCCAAAGCACCTTCTCTACCCCAGCCACCCTCACACCCTCCAAACCCACTCTGACCTCCCCAGTCCCCCGATAATTTAGATTAACCACACTCACCAACGCCCTCCCCTCCTCTTCCACCACCCACCACGCAACATCCACCCTCCCTGCACCCTTCACCAACCCCACCGTTCTATCTCCCTCCTCCAAAAACCCCACAAACACCTCCCCAGTGACGACAGGCGCCAATTCCCGCGTAACCCTCTCAATCCCATCACTACTCGGATAATCCCACATAACAATGCCCATCGCGCCATGATTGACACTCAACATAACCATAACCACCTCCTCCTCGGCCGTAGGATACCTCGTCCAAAACGTCTCCTCCCCAAACGCCTGCGGCGCGCCCCAGTGCACTTTCTCCCAACCAACAACCGCATCAAACTCATAGAACTGATCCAACCTATCACTAATATCCTCGAACTCACCCCTGCAATCATCACACCCACAACACCCATACGTAGCATTACACGGCGTGTCATACACAGTCGACCAGGAAGTGTTGGTCGCGACGGGATATACATCCGACAGGATAATATCTGCCCCGGAGGCATACTCCTCATAATAGAAGTCCTGACAGTTCAGAGCTAGAGAAACAGGATGGTACGGGTCCATGGAGCGGATGAGGTCGTACGCCAGAAGAGTCGAGTTCAGGGGGTTGCCTTTGCCGTCTGGTTCGTCGGCCGTGTAGTATAGGAGGAGGGATGGGTGGGTGTGGATGTGTGTGACTTGGTCGGTGAGTTTGGTCAGGTCGGTAGGGTCGAAAAGGACGTCGTATTGGAGGTGGAGGTTTTGTTTGTCGGAGGAGGTGAGATAGGGGTCGAAGCTCGACCAGGGGAAGGGCGTGTCGCTGAGGGTGCCTGTGGGGACGATGTGGATTACGTTGTAGCCCTGGGAGGTGAAGGATTCTAGTGTGCTGGTGTTGGTGTCCCAGTAGAGGGACCATTGGGCTAGTTTGAGGTTAGATTGGCTGTAAGGAGGTGTGTAGGGGATGGGGGGAGGTACCGTAGTAGGTGTAGGGGAAGATTGGGGTCCAGGTTACGGATTGGTCCTGGATGTAGGAGAGCATGCCCGTGCGGTGGTCGATGCGGGTGGCGCTGCCGCCGTCGGTGCGTTGGGGGAGGTAGAAGAGTTCGGAGGAGGTGGTGAAGGAGGTGTTGGTGATGCTGTTGATGAGGGTGGCGGTGGTGGTGATGGTGTAGGGGGTTAGTTTTGGGGTGAGGAAGTCGAAGGAGAGAGGGATTTCGGCTTTGGTGGTGTCGAGTGGCAGGGTATGGTTGGAGACAGATGCAACTTGGGTCTCGTCGCTGAGGATGTGGATGTCTAGATGGAGGTTCTGGTCTGTGTAGTTTGTCCGGGCCTGAACCGGTAGAGGATCACCGACGATGTGAGAGACGGTGGTGTCAACGAGAAGGCTACCCTTTGCATCTGTCTCGAGATAGATGCTCATTCGCGGCCGGACCTTGAGGTCGAGCAGGGGAGTGGAGGAGTACGAGGGCTGCTCGAACCAGCCACCAGGGTTGAATGAAGCATTGCTAACAGAGTTAGTCGTGACATATCTATTGCTTGCTATGACATACCTCGCTCGATAGGCCTTACCGCACCAGATGTCCACGCCTGGGGGGTTGTTGAAGGCATGAGTCAACGGCAGACTGGCCAGCCCAGCTGCCACGGTAAACAAGGTTGTCCACATTGCGTCGGTGCATCATGCAGGAACATCCTGGGACTCGTTGCTTCTTATCAGTCGGCATACTGCAGACCTCCACTCGGACATCAGCCGATGTAACAGTGGCGCTGCGACGGTTTAGTGCCCGGCTGGGCCGACCAGGATATGAGAAGATTAGCACTTATCACCGCGTATCTTTGCCGCAATTGATATCTCCCCGCACGCCGGCCGTTTAATCTACATGATCGGCGTGTTCCAATGACAGTCGGCCACTTGCTGGATTTGCTTCAACGTGCAGGCAGAATGCCACTGTGCCATTTTCCGGGTGGGGAGATATGAAGTTCGCATGACTACTTCTGCACCGCTTCCCCGCTTCATCGGCAGAGTGTAGACTTTACGCCCGTACTGGGGAATGTTTGCATCATGAAGGTCGTCAACCGGATAGCTCTCGCATGGCAGTTAGCTGTCACTGCTGCTGCTGCAGCACCGCAGGTTAGTGTTTCTCTTTTCAATCGAACTTAAACTGACGGTACAGTCAAAATTCGTCTCCCTCGATTCATACTTCAACAACAAGGCATTCGGCGTATATCCCGGTCAGACGTCCTTTGATGCATTGAATCAGTCCTATCCAAACCCTAGCATTATTGGCATCAATGGAACCTATACATCCACGCACACTGGCGTGGCCTACGATTTTCCGGGCTATCGCGGGCCCATCCTCCCTGACAATGTCGTCTGTGAAGGCCAGACAATCATTGTACCTCGCGAACAGTATTTCTCAGCATCCATGCTGGTGACGTCCGACGTCCAGTTGTCCACCGTCTCCGGGAATGTGACGTACACCTATTCAGACAACTCGACGCTTGTATCAGAATTGCGGAGTTTACCCTGGTGGGCATTCCTAACAATAAACCGTGGCGAGATCATCTTCCCCTATCGGTATACCCACAACGACACCAATTTCAACACCTCCCACATCTTCGAATATACTGCAGCACTGGATCCCAACAAGACTCTACATTCAATCACCCTTCCAGTCACAACCAACACAACCACAGGCAGACTGCACATATTCTCCATATCCCTATGGCAATCCACAGCCCCATCAGCTCAAGTGCAATTCGTGCGCCCGACCCAAAAGTGGACAGAAAGTGGCAACCAGATTGTCGAAGTGACCATCAACAACCCAGGCACCACCTGCATCGCAGGGCCAGGAGTAAACGTATCATTATCTATGCCTGGAGTCCAAACACTGGAGCCCGGGAATATCAAGCGACTCTGCCCCGGCGACCAGAAACGCGTCAACATCGGCATCAGCGGCACAGCCAACGGAACAGCAACTGTCGTCCTGAACTACACCCACTCCATCCAGCATCAAACCTACCCCCACACCCTCTCCCTCGGCCTAACAGAATGGACCACCGAGCTATCCAGCCTCTCACAACACGAAAGCCCGGAATGGTTCGACAACGCCAAATTCGGCATCATGATCCACTGGGGCCCCTACTCCGTCCCCGGCTGGGGCAATTCGACACCCTATGAAAGCTACGCCGAGTGGTTCTGGTAACATCCTCCCCACCCTGCCTCAACCTCCTCCCCAGAACGACATCTAACTTAGCCAACTCTCAGGTGGTACACCACGCACCGCGCCGCCGACAAATCCGACACCTACGACTACCGGCTCCGCACCTTCGGCCCTGACTGGAACTACGACGACTCGTTCCCCTTCTTCACGGCCTCCAATTTCTCCCCCAAAGCCTGGGTCGACCTAATCGCGGCCTCCGGCGCCAAGTACTTCGTGTTAACAACCAAACACCACGACGGCTTCGCCCTCTTCGACACCCAAAACACCACGAACCGCTCCTCCCTCCACTACGGCCCCCGCCGAGATCTCGTCTCGGAACTCTTCACCGCATCCTCCCTCCACCACCCCTCCCTGAAACGCGGCACCTACTTCTCTCTCCCGGAATGGTTCAACCCGGACTTCGGGCCCTACGGGTTCGCCGAACTACCCGGCAACACCTCAACGAGCTGGCCGGGCATCATCGCGCGCAACCCCTACACGGGGCTCAACGAGCCCTACACGGGCCGTATTCCCGTCAGCGACTTCATCACCGACGTAATGGTCCCCCAAATGACCATCCTCGCACACAACTACAGCACCGACATAATGTGGTGTGACTGCGGAGCCGCGAACGGGACCGCGTCATTCGCCAGCGAATGGTTCAATTCCGCGCGTGCAGATAACCGCCAAGTGACGATTAATTCGCGGTGCGGGGTTGCGGAGGTCTCGGACTTTGATACGCCCGAGTATGCGACGTTTAGTTCGGCGCAGTTGCGCAAGTGGGAGAGTAATATGGGGATGGATCCGTATAGTTATGGGTTTAATCGGGCGACCGGGTGGCAGGGGTATATGAAGGCGAGTACGGTGGTGAGGGATTTGGTGGATATGGTGAGTAAGAATGGGAATTTTCTGTTGGACGTTGGGCCGCGCGCGGATGGGAGTATTGTTGAGAGGGAGGAGAGGGAGTTGAGGAGGGCTGGGGAGTGGATAAGGGGGCATGGGGAGGCGGTGTTTGGGACGAGGGTTTGGTGGGTGAAGAGTGAGGGAGTGGGTGTGAGAGCTGGGAGTGGTGATGGGGCGGAGGTGGAGGTGAGGTTTACGCAGACGAATGAGGCGTTTTATTTGTTGTTTCTTGCAGAGCCGGGGAACAAGGTGTTTGTGGATGCGCCGGTGCCGTTGTTGGAGGGGGATAGGGTTGTGGTGGTGCGTGGTGATGGGGATGGGGAGAGGGAGGTTGAGTGGGAGGGGAGTGCGGCGGAGGGGTTTATGTTTACGGTGCCTTGGGGGGCGTGGGATGGGGAGGAGTTTTGCTGGGTGTTGAAGGTTGTGTATGTTGCTTAGGCAGGATTCTGTAGGTGAGGGAAGTGTGGTGATGGAGTAAGGCTACGGTATGAAACTGGAATGGAAGCATGGATAAAGACTAGATACCTTGAATGCCCCTAAACCCACGGTGTATCAATCTCGACGCTATAAACGCTCAAGCTAAACTGATGTATCCGAACTTGCTAGCCCTCATCCTCGCAGTTGAACGAACATCCACAACCCTGAAAGCATGCTTGACAGCCATTCTAGCCCGTCGGACACTGCCCAAATTCCGAGTGCGTTGCATCCGCTCTAAACGATCCAGGACAAAACGGCGATGGTCTTCATCTTCCAGCGATGCGTGTCCCAGGATGTATAATGGCCATAGAAGCGTTGCCCTGTCAGGGAGGTGGGTCATGACGTTTATCAAGGCGTTTATGAACGTGTTCTTGTCTGCTTTCGTTTCGGTCATGACGTCTGTGTAATACGTAGTGCCATCTATTCGGTTGAACAGGTAGATTATAGCGGCTAACCGCTTGGTCTCGGCTATTCGAGCGAGATCATTTCGATCGCTCGAGTGCTGTGGGAGGAACTGCTGGATATTGGTCAGGGCGGTGGCGATGCGGGCTGCTTCTGAAAGGTGGATGTCCACGGATTCATCGTCTGATGAGGTAGTCGATGAGGGTGTCTGTTTCATTTACACAATGACAGGTTAGATATGATTATGTAGAGATAAATCGTAGATGCCTTACCGTGCAAGTGTCAACAGGCAGTTCAGATATCTCATTGATTAATAGCATTAGTCTCCGTGAACAGCCCATAATCGTGTCAATCTACCGATCTGGTCAGTAGATAAAGGCAAGAGGACAAAGCGCCACTCACCTCGTCAAGGTTGTCGTTATCCGCCCAACTAAACATACCATTTCCGTGACAGACTTGCGGCGTTGCTGTACGACTCATGATCGCATGAGCGACGAAATACATGTTGAAAAATCGACGCAATGAATAGTTCGCGGTGGGTGTACAAGGAAACCGATAAAGGAGATCAAGGCCTCCCTGGAGATGTGTTACCCAGGATGGGGCGCATTCGTCCGAGATCTGCAGTAGTGTCAGGATCACGACGCTAACGAAGACTCAACATGCAACGCACATCGTGAAAGCATAACATCAAAACCGTGGCTATTGCACCATCACTTATACTTCCAAGCTCGATTTCTTGCCGTAGCCCCTTTAACGCTCTTTCTTTGTAGATCAGCGTTTCTTTTGAGAAGCGAGTGTCCCCAAGCAGGCGAAGCTGGTTTCCCGCCGCAGATATCAGAGCATCGCGCAGAGTCTTATGGGAGAGCGCCAGGGGTGTGATAAGTGTGATATAGGGATTCTCGATCGGGCTGAGCGAGCAATTTGGCCCAATACCGTGGATGAAATAGTCGATAAGATAGCTTTCGAGATGCGAATATGTAGCGAGTGGATGGCCCAGGCCTTTATCCAGTGGTGTAGTATCTGGAAATTGTACAAACACAGATAACAGGTCTGGTTCTATGCCATCTGTGTCCATCTTATCACTATCGCTACTGCTCTCCATGAAGTCGCTGCTGGTGGAGTTGAGAAATATCCACCGTCCCGTGTACGCGTTCAAGGGAACGCCATAAAACACGTCGTTGTACTTGAGTACCGTACGATCTCTTGCACTGTCCGGTTGTTTCGACCGGGTGCCTATACCGGGAATGTAGCTTCTTAGTTATGAGGAAGAGGCCGCTAGCGCCTCGGACAAGCTAAACGCACCTTTCCGACCAAAACTAATTCCTCGCTGAACCGCATCTTCCTTAAATAGGAGCTGTAATCCACGTTCACAGTGCAGGCCCAGTCGTTCACATCGTCGACATATCGGCAGCTCTTCGGTACAGCGAACATGCTTGGCTTCATCAAATATGTCAGTGCAGCCCTATTCGGTGTGTGTTGATTCCAGCCGTACCTTTACATTGTAAACACCCAGACCTACGGCGAATTTCACCCTGAGCACGCTTAGTAGGCATCCTGGATGATAATGGGTGTGGGGATTGAGAGTGAGATGGGAGTTAAGCCATGAGTCGTGTGGCCTTGGCGGATTTGCCTCCAGTGTCTCAGGAGGGAAATCGGCGAAAAGGGGATTTGGTGCTGGAGAAGCGGGGAAATGACCGGCGCTTATATTATCACACCAATTTAGTCCGATTCCCTACAGGGTTGACGCGCCCACCGAAAATCCCTGCCACCAGCTATCTATAGGCGGGTGATAGCGTGACCGGGATCTAGGTTAAATGGAGGACAGCCAACAAATTCTTGTGGGAAATGTCCAATGGTATGTGCATTCGGTATCAACAAAACAGTAGTCCCAAATTAACACCCCAAAAATGAAATATTATATGCCATTTAGATCATAAAAGATGAGAATCTCCCGAACGTGCTGACACGCAATGAAAGACAGATCTTCATGTGGTATATCTAAAGTTCTTTTGCTCAAAGTCAGTGTGATCGGCGAAGGCCTCGGCCAGATTGTCATCGTCCGCCGCTCCAGTCTCGGGATCGACGCCAAGAAGTCGACCGTTAAGTTTCACGACCAGAATCCAATACACTGCCATCAATACAACGCAGATACAGTAACAGACCAACATCGCAATGAAACCACCCGTATAGGCAGGCGCCTGGTTAGCACGGAAGGTCTGAGGGCCGATAAGGTTTCCTTAGAATTAAATTAGTGGGACCGAAGCATAGCAAGGGCGACAGGTTATTTTGGAACTCTAGAAATGTGACTCACCTACGGCATATCCAATATATAATATTGAATATTGTACCGTCTTTTTTGTGTGTCCTGCAGTATTGGCTTGCGCCATCGAAATACCTGTATTATTAGCTATGCCAGTACCAAAAGGCTTGGGATTACCTACCCACGACATAGGGGCCAAAATATGTGTACAACTATAGAAAGGTCGTAAGCATACGGTGATAAGTCAAGCTTCTGTCGGCCTTACTAGATAGATTCCGACCATCTGGCCGCCGATGTTGGTTCGAGGAAGGGAATACACCAATGCCGAGCCAATGATGGGCAAACAGCATGCGATCATGGTGACAAGGCATCGACGACCCGTCCAGCGTGCGGCCAGCCAAGAGAACCCGAACGCAGCTAGAGTTGACATGACTCCAGTAGGCATGTTGAGGAGGGAGGTGTTGACTGCGGAAAATCCCAGATTGTCGATGATAATACCGCTGAACGTGGTGAGACCTAAACCGTCAGTGATTATCAGAGGCTGGTGGAGGACACAACTTACCTCCGTTTGGAATGTTTATGGCAATGTTAAAGAAAAAGAGAATCCAAGTCTTGGGATCGATGGCTGCTTCGAGGGCCTGGTTCCATTTCCATTCCTTGTTAATGATTCCCGTCCGGTTTTCAGCGAGACGTTGAACGGCATAATACTTCTCCTGTTCTGTCAGGAAGAAAGCATTCATCGGCGAGTCCGGCAGGAAGATAATTGCAATGATAGACCACAATGCGGATATGGATCCTGGCGACCTTAGCAAATGCCTACACCCAGTAACATGAGCGACTTACCAACTATCAGGTAGAGATACTGCCAGATGGCCAGAGGTGCAGAGTCGGGAACGTGTCCTACTACCCAAGACAGGAAACCATTTATCACAGAACTGAAAGCAGCGAACACGATCGCATTCCGTGGGGGCTGCTCTGATTTCTTGTAAAAGCCCGCAACTATTAAGCTGATTGATGGGACGATGATAGCTTCTAGGCAACCTGTTCACAAATCATCAGAATCAAAGTTCTGGCGGCGACAAAGCCAAATGATCGCCAGTCTGCAACTAGTACTGAGACAGAGGTATACCCATAAAAAACCGTATTGCCATCAACCCGCTCCAATTCTTGCATGCAGGGATCAGAAGCGCCATGCACGACCAACCAAGAGAGCACGAGGAAAGATATTTAGCCGAGGGCAGTCGCTGCACCAAAAAGGAAGAGGGCCACATGCCGACGATGGACTAGGTATTCACGGTTAATTTCTGGCAAATGAGGGGAAATCAGGAGTCATACCCCAATAGATAAGATAGACCCAGCCCAGGAATAGTCTTGACCAACTAGGTGAAGATCTGGAATATCGTCAGACCAGTTTTCAAATTAGGTGGCCATCATTACCTTCTTCCAATCCGTAGATTGCAGCCGTACTGAGAGCCACCTTGTCAACTGCACCCAGGGTGGCCGTCAGGAGTAGCTTGGTGGGAGGTTAGCACGGTGGCCAGCTGATCCTCATGTACACAACCTACCATAGGAACCAGAATCCAGTCCATCTTGCGCAGCAGCTTTTTCTCAACCTCTAGTGTCATGGGAGGATAGCTTGAGGTTTGAGCGAGGTAGTTGGCAGCTCCATCCAATTCCTTGCTGATAGTACCCATCTTCGCATGTTCATCTGGAGTCGACGGCCTCCTCGCCGCTGCATCCTCCGGTTGTATCATGATGATAGTATCGCACGAGCAAATTGAGGGTTAGTGTGATGGGCAGCGCAATATCCTGCCGTAAGATGTGCAGAACTTGACAGGGGGGTGTGTTAATATATACTAGTAGCTGTAGCGGCATACTAGTACTACAACTAACAGTGCTAGTAAGTACTGGTAGCACGACAGCTCGCGGGCGACCAAAGAACATCATGAAGTACGCAATGTGCTTTGTGTGTCGAAGTATAGCTGGACGCGACGCGGTAGGTGGAGGCGAGCGAATGATAGATTGGAGATTGCTGCCGAACGGACCGACTGCAGAACCTGCTGCAGCCATACCTTGCAAGACTAGAGATAAGCTCCCAAGTAGCGCAGATCAAACGACGGGGAAGGATACATCCGGTGAGGAGACGCAAGACGTGGCATACTAGGATGGAAGAAAAAGGTGGTCGATACGACGGGTGGAGGAGGGAGGTGGCGCCCCCAACGAATGATAGAGAGAGCCGAAGAGGGAAGTGTGCCTTAGCGCCGCTGCCTGGGGCCCTACCCCTCTCGCTAATCCTAATTGGGGTCCGACAGCTGGGATGCACGGGAGCTGCCATCGGAAATCTCTCCCTCCGAGATCGCGTATCGACTTGCCTTAGCAATCCTCCCCGCAACGCGCCGGTCGCGCAATAACCACGAGAATGGATTGTTGGGGTGGGATTCCCGCAACACGGTCGTGTCCATATACCACTTTAAAGAAACTGCACGCCCTGCCGCTATCACAATGGTCAAGCGCTCGTCGTTCATTGGGGTTATAAAAGGCCATGACTTACGGTGCCGGGGAGAGGAGGTGGATGGTTGGTGAATCACATCAACACCTCGTTTCATAATGCAGCCAGCTATGGGCAAGATCAAGATCGCAATCGGTGATTCTCCCTGAATTCTCTGATACATGCAAGTTGCTGATCGTGAGCTTCGTCGCTCCTAGACCGTGGTGGTACCTTCACGGACGTCTGGGCCAGTCTGCCCGGCCAGCCAGACATAGTGCACAAACTACTTTCCGTCGATCCAGCCAATTACGAAGATGCACCCACTGAAGGTAATTCCCTCTTCCCTAGATGATGTTGTGGCATGGAAGCTCATGGCTCCAGGCATAAGACGTGTGCTCTCCCACTTCTATGGCCACGAGATTCCGCGCGGCAACCCTCTTCCCAAGACAGACCTCGAGTTTATCCGTATGGGGACAACAGTGGCGACCAACGCGTTACTTGAGCGAAAAGGCACCCGGCACGCATTTCTAGTAACAAAGGGATTTCGTGACTTGTTGAACATTGGCTACCAGTCGCGTCCTCGGCTCTTTGAGCTCAACATCGTCAAACCAGCTGTCTTGTATGACGAGGTCCATGAGATCGATGCGAGAGTGACCATTGAGGGATTCGACGAAGATGTAGATGGACTCTTCAAAGCCACCGAAGAAATTCCCGGTGTCCTGGTTCGTGGCACAAGTGGTGACATGGTTCGCATCCTGAAGCCAATTGACGAGGAACAAGTCCGGAAGGTACTCCAAAAGCTCCGTGGTAAGGGGGTGGACACACTGGCTGTGTGCTTGACTCACTCCCACATATTTCCGGAACATGAGATACGCATTTATCAGCTGGCCATGGAAGAGGGATTTAAACACGTATCCTTGTCCTCTGCCGTCGCCGCTAACATGATCAAGATGGTACCGCGTGGCAGCTCGGCGTCGGCGGATGCATATCTGACCCCCGAGATAAAGCGCTATCTCACAGGATTTACCAAGGGTTTTGAAGGTGGAAACTTGGACGGTGTGAGGTGCGAATTCATGCAGTCCGATGGAGGCCTCGTTAGCCACAACAACTTCAGTGGTCTCAGAGGCATTCTGAGTGGGCCTGCAGGTGAGGGCTACTTTCCATCCGATTGACTATCATCGATGCTGATTAGCTAGGGGGTGTGGTGGGTTATGCACAAACCACATACGACGAAGCATCCAAAATTCCGGTAGTGGGCTTCGATATGGGTGGCACGTCCACCGATGTGTCACGGTACGGAGGATGCCACGAGCATATATTTGAAAGTACTACTGCCGGAGTGACAATTCAGAGCCCACAGTTGGACATCAATACAGTTGCAGCGGGCGGTGGTTCGATTTTGACCTGGAAGAATGGCCTTTTCGCGGTAGGCCCAGAGAGTGCTTCCTCACATCCTGGACCGGCATGCTATCGAAAAGGCGGGCCTCTCACAGTGACTGATGCAAACCTCTTCCTCGGACGGTTGCTCCCCGATTACTTCCCCAGGATCTTTGGCGAAAACGAAAATCAGCCTCTGGATTCAAGAAGAGTGAAGGACTTGTTTGAAGAATTGACAGCCACTATTAACTCCGATACAGGAAACTCAATGAGTCCGGAAGAGGTAGCTTGCGGGTTTCTTGATGTTGCCAATGAAGCTATGTGTCGACCAATCCGAGCTTTGACGGAGGGCAAGGGATATGACATTAGTAAGTCTATTCTGATTATCTTACCGTGTCAGGCTAAGGGTGTACCCAGCAAACCATAACCTAAGTGTTTTCGGTGGTGCTGGTGGGCAACATGCTTGTGACGTCGCTCGCAAACTAGGCATATCTACGGTCATTATTCACAAGTACTCGAGTATTCTTTCCGCATATGGTATGTAGGGGCGCCCCACATATGGATCAACAAGCTAAATGAAACAATCCAGGAATGGCGCTCGCGGACTTGGTGCAGGAGGCCCAAGAGCCGGTAAATGAAATCTATGGGGATGAATCGCGCGGCAGACTCTTTGACCGGCTATCACTGCTCCAAGATAAGGTGCACCGCCAGCTAAGCGACCAGGGTACAACAGATGGCGACATATCATACCAGAAGTATCTCAATATGAGATATCAAGGAACGGAGACGGCCATCATGGTCTTGGAGCCAGCAGATGGCGATTTTAAGGAGGAGTTCAAGAGGATGCATCTGCGGGAGTTCGCCTTCTTGTTTCCCGACGAAAGGACTATCATCGTGGACGACGTACGTGTCCGAGGTGTTGGGTCTTGCGGCGGCTTGGAGAGGGCTGATGGGCAAAAACTCGGTCAAGAATTGCAAAATGCGTCTTTCAGTGTCCTATCGCTGGATGCTGCTGAACAAACGGTATGTCTTCTAGCTTTCACTGCTTGATCGTTATGGAACACTAATCAGTCACAGACAAGGGTCTATTTCCCAGGATACGGGTCATGCCCTGCGCCTGTGTTTCTCCTGAATAAATTGCCCCCGCTTACAGTTATTGCCGGACCGGCCATTATCATCGACCATACGCAAACTTTGGTGGTTGCTCCCGGGTCAGAAGCTAGGATCTTGAGTAACCACGTGGTTATCGAGATCAAAGACGCATCATCTGCCCGGATCATACGGGATTCAACATCTGTGGATAGCATCCAACTCTCGGTTTTTGCTCATCGCTTCATGAGTATCGCTGAACAGATGGGTCGTGCTCTACAGAAGACAGCCGTGTCATTGAACATTAAGGAGCGCTTGGATTTTTCATGTGCATTGTTCGGGCCGGACGGTATGTTCCTACACTATGAAGACCAGAGAATGAAACTAACTGTGCGCAGGTGGACTGGTCGCGAACGCACCTCATGTTCCAGTGCATCTTGGCTCCATGAGCTACGCAGTCAAGTACCAGCACGATCTTCACAAGGGAAAGCTTGTACCTGGTGATGTTCTGGTGGCCAACCACCCTGAAGCAGGCGGTACACACTTGCCAGATATCACTGTGATAACTCCAGTCTTTGAGAAGACTGGAAAGCAGGTCGCGTTCTACGTTGCCTCTCGCGGCCACCACACCGATATTGGAGGTTTGGGAGGTACATCCATGCCACCGAATTCCACTGAGCTATGGCAGGAGGGTGCTGCGATCAGATCATTCAAGCTTATTCATAAAGAAAATTTTGACGAGCGTGGTATCATCGAGATTCTTCTTCGTCCTGGCGATTACCCGGGATGTACAGGGAGCCGACATGTGTCGGACAATATTTCCGACCTCAAGGCGCAGGTAGCGGCAAACCACAAGGGCATGACGTTGGTGCAAGGCTTGATCGAGGAGTACACTCTGCCCGTAGTGCAGCTGTACATGAAGGCTATCCAGCTAAACGCTGAACGGGCCGTCCGGCATCACCTTCGAGAAACTCTAGTCCGGATGGGATCTCGCCTGGTCGCGGAAGACAGAATGGACAATGGCTCATTGATTAAGCTCACTATTGATCTTTTCCGTGATGGTTCCGCTGTGTTTGATTTCACCGGAACCGGCTGCGAGCTGCTCAGCAATATCAATGCGCCTCCAGCCATCACCCACTCGGCCATTATATACACCTTACGTCTCCTGATTGGGGACGATATTCCCTTGAACCAAGGTTGTCTTGCACCGATTAACGTTATCCTGCCCAAGGGCACCTTCCTGAACCCATCTGCAGGTCCTGCTGTCTGCGCTGGGAACACCCAGACATCGCAGCGAATTGTGGATGTCATCCTCAAAGCATTCCGAGCCGCTGCTGCCTCCCACGGCTGCATGAACTGTATTGGGTTCTTCGGTGAGGGTGGAAAAGACGCCGAGGGCAACAAACTCAGTGGATTTGCTTACGCGTTTGGCGAAACTATTTGCGGCGGCTCAGGAGCAACATCTTCTCGGTCAGGGGCATCTGGTGTGCATACACATATGACCAACACCAGGATCACCGATCCGGAGAGCTTGGAGAAGCGCTACCCGGTTATTCTGCGGGAATTCACCATCCGTCCGGGCACGGGAGGTAAGGGGATGTACAAGGGCGGCGATGGTGTGGTGCGAGACATCGAGTGCCGTGCTCCTCTGAGTTTCAGTGTCATCACGGAGCGCCGCAGCGTTGCGCCTTATGGAATGAGCGGAGGTGATCCCGGACGGTGTGGAGCAAACTATTGGGTTCGGAAAGAGAAGGTAGGAGAAAAGGAAGTATTACGATGGGTGAACATGGGAGCGAAGAACATGGTGAAAATGGCGGCAGGCGATCGCTGCGTCATCCACACCCCTGGAGGAGGGGGTTGGGGGTCGCCTGAATTGAGTGGAGATTACGGTGCCATCGGAGTCGTTACTCAGTACCCTCGGGCGGCGGGAAGCGTTGCGGCCCGTATGGCGGCGCAGGAGAGTTCTTCATAATATGCAGGTTATTGCATCGGCAGATGTCCAGGTTCCACATCTTGGGAGGCTATTTGATGTTCTTTCGGAGGCTATCTGATGGTTTTTTTTTTCGGCGGTTATTTGAAGTTTCGTCGGGCGGCCATTTGATATTTCGTTCGGAGGCTATCTGATGATTTGTTCGGGCTACGAGCGCGCAGGCGACGATCAGTCCAGCCTACGTACTTCCTCACTAGTTATATAGACTGAGTTAATGATTATTCAAGTAATGGTTTAAAGCAACTGGACGTGCCAAACTTTATATCGAATTGACTTTGAACAACTTCCTGACACCTTGATGACGTCACATCCAACCCTACTATCGTCTCCCAGTATATTCTCCATCGCAATTCCACACAATCACACTTAGCCTCGTCCACATCTCCTATACACATTCCCGATCCCATACTTATACAATACCCAGTACATAAAACCACACACCAAAATGCCCCCACCACCGCCCCTCACCCCGATCAACGCGGCATCGAACCGCACCCCGACCTCCCCCACAACACCGCCCACGAAGTCGACTACACCCCCCACCCAGAGAACTCCGTGCCCCTGCCCCCATCCCGGCAATCCATCCAAGACCACATCATAGCCCTATACTGCGGCAGTGCCTCCGCCGAAGACATGAGCGTCTACGCAGAGCAAGCCGTCTACGACGATCCATTCAGTTACTGTGATACACGGTAGTAGCGCATCTCCCCATCACCCATCCCCCATAAAACTCTATACTGACAACTAGGGGGATCCGGTACTTAGGTACAAAATCGCCGGCCAATGGTACGGCATCCCGAAGCTCTTCAGCAAGAGTGAGAATCTAGGGACGGAGGTGGTGTCGAATACTGACGATGAGATGGTCTGGAAGCAGAGACAGAGGTATACTTTTCGGGGGATTGGAGCGTCCCGGACGGAGGATAGTTTGGTGAGTTTGAGATTGCAGGGTGGGGAGGATGGGGAGAGAGTGGTTTATCATAAGGATATGTGGAGTGAGAAGGATTATAATCATCAGGGGTTTGGGGCGTTGATGAAGAAGGTTAATGGGTATGTTGGTTTCTTTATTTCTTTGCTGTGCTTTGGGGAGGTGGGGTGGAGAGTAATTGGGCTAATGGTTCGGTTTGGTTTAGGGATAAGTTGACAGGGATTACGAGGCCGCCGGAGGAGCTTTAGGGGGGATTTTTCTTGATAGTGGGATGGGATGGTGTTGGTGTTAGTGTTGGGGTCTGGAGTATGGGTGGGGAGGTCAATGTATTGTGCTATTGGGTTGATGGGATAGTCATTGATGAGTGGGTATGTTGATAAAAATGTATAGTAGCGGAGTATAAAGGAATCCTATATTTTTGTGTTTCTGAGCCAATAATGTCCACTGTTACATCTGTCAAAGATACAATCCTCCTAGACGCTGTAGCCATCAGATTTACGGGTTTGTTAAGTTCAATATACATAATTCATCGATCATATGTTCATATATAATAGTGTCACACGCTCAATCAAAAATAAAGATAAACATTGCATGAAACACATCACACACCCTTGCAAGTTATGCATAGTTACATTGCGATGTGCAACTTGCTTTTCTCAGACTCCACATGAGCTACACTGTCGAGGAATCCTGTTAGTCACCACACTCAGACGCCGGGCCACCGGAAGCGATGCATGTATGTCACCATTATACTATTTCTTTAAGAAACCAGCACCCCTATCACCACTACTAAAGTACACAGCATGCATCCCTACAGATTCATACCCTCTCACCAACAACAGCACACAAGTCCCTCCCAACAACTTCTATCGCGCGCAAAGCATAATGGACCCGAATATTCCCATGAATGAAGTAATAATAACCCACCTGCAGAGCACGAATTCACACAAAGAAATCCCAGAAAGAACTTAATCAAAGGCTAGGCGGACGTAAGGTTCGGCGCTATGTCCCGCCTTCGAAAAAGCAAACAAGGATATGTATTGACTGTGGCGTTCCGCAGTATGCAGGATGGGCCAACATGATGTAATCTGATCGGTGTGGTGGGTTAAGTTGCGTTCGGCTGTTCTCGGGAATATACAGGTACTTTGATTTATGGTGTAGGAAAGATGGGCAGGGTATTTACGAAGACGTGGTTGTTCATTTTATTGCGTTGAAACTGTGTATGGGTTAGTGTTGAAGTGTTGAAGTTCGGGATCCATAGATTAGAGTATGGGTTAGGGACAGAGGCTAAGTACACGGTCGCATGACATGATTCTTCGCCCTATATTGGTATAGACTCATGCTGTATGTCTAGTGATGTGTGCGCGCTAGACATATTCGGATCTCTTCGTCCCTGCATGCGACTTGTACAATGCACTACTATAGTAGTCCGAAGAAATGAAATAGTTGTAGTAGGAACAAATTGCGCGAAACATGCACTTATGGTATATTGCAAAATATTTATACCCCTGCCATCACTGCATTACTATTCCTATACAATTACCCTACAACACCTTCACCCTCACCCCCTGAGTCCCCGGCTTCGGATGCGGAAGAAACATATCCCGATAGACATCGACTGACTCACGTCCCGTCTCGAAGAGTTCAAACTCAAAGTTCCGATACACATTCGCCAGCGAAATGTACATTTCCGCGTAGGCGAGGTTGATACCAAGGCACGACCGGGTGCCACGACCAAACGAGACGAGGTATCGTGTGAGTTTCCGCCCGTCTGGCGCGACAGGGTCATCGAGCCAGCGCTCGGGTCTGAAGGTAAACGAGTCCGGAAAGACCGCTTCGTCGTGCGAGACTGAGTAGTTGTCCATGCTGATGATGGTGCCTGCCGGGATGGTCCAGGTCTTGTAGATGAGGGGGAATTTGTCGCTGACACGGGGTGAGCGTTGCACGATGCCGTAGGACATGCGGATGCCTGTTCGTAGGTGTTGTGGTTAGTTGTGGTACCAGTATGCAGCAAGTCGGAAGGGAGAAAATGCGCACATTCTTGGATACATCCCGTCAGGTAGGGGAGCTTTTCTAGCTCACTCAGGGGAGGGAAGTTGGTCGGATCGGGGATCGCTGTTATCAACTCTTCGCGCAGACGCTTGTATATTGACGGAGTGCTGAGAATGTGGTAGCTGGCGACGGCCAGAGCATATCGCGTGGTTTCGAAGCCTGCTCCGATGACGGTAAAGGCTTCCTCGCGGAGTCGTCGCAGGGTCAGCTCTTCAGGTGGCAAGCCACCTTCTAGCATAGCGTTGAAGACAGTTTTGCGTTGAGACTCTTTCATCGTCCCGTATTCTTTGCTTCGGAGGATATCCGTGATTTGGGATGCCATTTCCTGTTATAGTTTAGCAGAGACCCTGGCATTTAGTGGATATGTATAGAGACTTACTCTGTTGTAATGATTGATGGACTTCAGGCCAGGATTCATTGTCTCCACAAACTTCTGAGGAAGAGCATTCATAATAACACCCACCCAAGGGAACTGGACCAGAACATGCACCATGTCGAGTAGATCAAACATGGCCTGGATGAAGACAGATCGAAAGTCCGGTGCATTGATGAAGCCATAACCGTCGTTGAAGCAGTAATGAACAATGATATCAGACGCAATACAACCCCACATCCAGTCGAGACGCAGAACCTTCCCAGTGCCTTGGTATTCGCGGCGAAGCCGGTCGCAGAGCTTGTACAGCTTGTCCTGCATCATAGGGGTAGCATTGGTAATGGCCCTCTTGGAGAAGAACGGGTTGAGCGCAGCACGTCTGGGCTTATGAGCCTCATGCTTTGTGGTCGAAAAGGTACCCTTGGCATTGTCGAAGCGATACTGGAGATGTTCTGGCTTATTCCATGGCAGGGAATTGGAGAACATCTCCTCGAAGAACGACGAGTCCCTGATGTGAATCTCATTCGGGCTGATGCGAATGATGGGTCCTACAGAATGTAGTGACCATGTCAGCTTGCTAAGTTTCCTTGCTCTGGCATTGTCCATGATCTCGTGACTCACCATACTTGTCATGCAGTTTGTGGTACTGGAACAAGAACTGCCCCCCGGGCGACTTGAAAACCTCATAGTAGGTTTCATACCAGTATGTCAAAGCAGCCAGCTTGGGACCAGGAAATTTGGCCAAAGGATGGAAAGTGAGTCGATAGATTCCCAATCCGACGGAGTAGACAATCAAGGTGGCCGTCAAGGCAGCACACAAGGCAATAGGGGAGTCAGCGACCGATGAGAGGCCGGCCACCAGGCCTTGGATCAAGCCCATGATGCCAAAGGAGATACATGAGGAAAGAGGAGATCCCCGAACGGTAGGGATCCTGGCGGGACGTGCAGATATATCTAGATAGGCGTTTGTGGGTAGCAGGGGGACCGACCGACAGACAGACAGACAGCCAACATAGTTGTCCCGAGGGCTTGGGTCCGCGCCAGAAATCCCGGTCACGGATTCTGCAGTGGAGTTTGACAGGCCCCCTTTAGTGGACCGGGCCCGTGCGAACTATGCCCTCTAGTTGGAGCGTCAATTGGTAACCATCCAGGGCTGGACGGACGGCAGCGGCAATGATTCGAGCACATCTGAAGAATGGACCCCGCTGATAGACAGTCGCTGCCTTTTCTGCAACGCGAGGAGCAAGAACCCGAAGTTGGTGGTTGGCCAGGCTGAAGGGGACGATGGGGCGGATCGGCCGCCCGGCTGCTGTAAGCCCTGAGGTCAAGTACTTTGTGCATAATTCTCACGCATCGCCATGACAAATCTACGTTGAGTCTGTTCAATAACGAGGATAAACCTTAAGACTCAAGGTCGAGGCCACTGTGGGCAAGGCATCCAAAGGTACTCCCAAGGCACCATGACGGGAATCCGGTTTTGAGCCAACTTTGGGCCTTTCCCGCGACGGTGCGGGCCCGGGAATTTTGCCCTCCACTGACCCTTGGCTGTCATACAGCAGACAGTGGTACCTCTCGCCTATAGACTCTCGCTAGTCGCTAGAGTCTTAGGAAGGATGTTAGAGTTTGGCTGCTTTGACGTGCGGCCGTCCAAGCTGAAAGCTACTTCATACTTGGGCGGACCCAATTACTATTCCCTATCCAGACTAAGATAGCCGGGGTGTTCGCAATTCCGAAGTCAGTCTGTGTCTCTCTCACCCACACCCCTCAGACTCAGCCGGGGATCCACCATTCTGCAGCGATACGAAGTGGATCCCCTCCCAACATCTCACCAACAGGGGCTGTCCATTCTGCTGGTTTTCTCTAATTTCCTCTCCTGAATGGCTTCTTCCCTCCATCACAGTGGAGACGCCTGCGACTTGGGGTTCCTACTCTTTTAGGGTAAGTCCCGGGGTTTCCGTCCCGCGTTGACTGTTTACTGATTTTGTATGTTGCACTTCACAGTGATGCGAATGATGTGCCAACCTCCTACCTGCATAGGGGATGTACTACCCACATCCGACGCACTTCTGCACGGCCCAAAAGAATCATCATGCACTCCCTGATTCGTCATCCCCATTCCCCCCCCCCCCCCCCCCCCAAAGGACAACACCGCCAGCCTGGGAGAGGCCGGGCTTAGACCCCGACCAGTCACACTCGATAATAAGCTTCACCGGCATAATAGCTAGTCAGTGGGGAGAACCTCTTCTCCCATCCCGAGGCTGAGACCGGAGACCTCCAGGCTCATCTTAATCAAAGAAAGTCCGATGGGTCCATTCCCCACCCTTCGTCGGGGTTGACCTTCTACTGCATTCCTCGGAATCCCGTCAATGGACAGAGTGGTGCCATGAAGTCTGACCGCCAACGTCCACCCATAACATTGGCGGACGGAGGGCTGACCCATCCTATCCTGGCACAGAAGGCCAATGCTCTTCCACTGATTATGCTAGCACAGAAGGAGCTGTTACATGCAATTTCCTTTCCGTGTCTGCACCAACAATCCGTGCCACATCTCTTCCAAAGTTGCCTCCTCATCGTCCCTGTAATAGGGGCATCTGACAAGAGTCACAGCGACATCGAATTTTTCCTTCAATGACCTGCAGGTATATCACATCTGGAAGCTTGCAATTTGCGATTGTCAGATCAAGAGGCCACCGTGGACTGGTAGAAGCGTCTCTCACGAAAGTACTCGAGTCCAGAACAATCTACTTGGCTAGCGTGGTAACCTAAATCTCGCAGCAGGCCAATGAACGCTCCAACCCCTCATCTTCATGCGTAACGGATGCATTCCCCACTGCTCGTCTCTGCAGAGCAGTCATACCATGTGCCCTCCTGTAGTTTTCCCGTTCACCCGTTGCACGTTGGAACGCATGTGTACGGATCGTTCCGATGTGCGAATGTCGGTCATACGGCGGTTGCCTATCCACCGAGCCGGAGACCGGCAAAGCCATTGAGGACGTTCCCATGACATGTGGAAGGATGCCTTGAGTTGATGATACGTAGGACAACTGCCTGACTCATGGATTCTGTTGCCTCGCACATGTCGACATGGCATCACAGAGCCAAATATTTCCAGCTACCCGGTGCCCGGTTACCTGAGATTCTTGGGTTTTACTGACGTTTTGTGAGAGCAAGGCGCGACTAGGAATTGCTGTGTCGTCTGTGGTGACACTAGTCGGGAACGCAGCTGTCGTGGAATAATCTCACGCCTTCTAAGATTCTCTACTCGCTAGCCTGTGCTAATTTAACTGAGACTGCATTCCCCGACGAATGATTCAAGTCTACTAACGCTCAAAGCTGCCTACTGTTTCGAATGCTGTTGCCTTTCCGTGACGGCGACCTGTTCGAAAAGCGCTATACCTAAAGCCGATCGGAGATAATTCCAAAACTCTTCCTTTAGGTTTAGATCGGAGACTAACTCAACTTCGGGGAGAGACTGCTTGTGATAATGGCTGCGGTGAAACGACACGATGCAGTTGGGACCCGTAGCCTCATTTAGGCTGCTCCTGGGAAGGATCAAAGTCCCCGAATGCGTCGCCGACTCCCTCTCCGCGCAAATACTGCAGCGGGGTCTGGAAGCCCACAAACCCAATATTGGGACTGGATACCTCGTATCCCATCACTTTCTGAGCCTTTGAAGACCAGGACAGAACTTCTTCAGCTGTGTTGGCAAGATAAACATTCTCCTCCTGTCGATGGAATCCGCGCGTGAAAAACATGCCATGTACTACCCGTCGCTCATTTTGTGTGATGTTCGCGCCCCCTGCATGGTACAGTCCTCCCAGCATCACCCAGCAGTCGGTCACATCCAACTCCGCCGCGACGGCCTCGTCCAGCTTGGGTGCCCGGTCGGAACCCCACAGGTGACTACCGGGGATGGCGATGGTGGCACCATTTTCGACTGTTGTCTTGATCCCGGGAACCATGAAGGCCATCATTACATCCGAGCCCACCCGATAGCCCGTACTGCTCTGGTCTTCATGATCTACATGAAAGTTCTTGTCGTCACGATGAAGCCGCTGTGCCCTAGCACCAGGCCCTATGTCAAATGTCATCGCGATCGAGCAGATCGCCTCGCTGGTATATGTATGCTTCGTCTCTCCATAGAAGTTGGAAGTTGTCTTATCAACAAACCTCGCTGTCAAAGCACGAATGAGCGGATCGATCAGCCAGTTTTCCCGGGCAGTTTTGCTACGGCCTGCGAGATTCGCACAGCGGCGTGTTTCAGGTGGAAAGAGGTCACCCTGATTCTGTTAGACGGTGCAAGGGTTCGAAAGGGTCTGTCCACCCACCTTCCAGGGCTTGTCGGCATCAAGGTAAGGTTGCACTTCCTCGTTGACCTGCTTTATAGTTGCCGCATCGGTGAATTCCTTGATGATACAGCAGCCATCCTTAATGATAGCTTGGATGATGGCCTCCACGTCGGTCCGGTCGATGCGTTGAACTGGAGATTGCTTGACAGCCATAACAGCAAAAGCAGACTCTCGAGGTGGTATAACACGATGGCAGTCTGCATATTGAGCGGTAGAACGGCTTCTTATCTGTTCTATTGGCAGCTTGGTTCAAGTATGTGACCCCGAAGCGGAGTATCTCCAGGCTGTTTTGGCAGGTGGAGCCGCAGTCGCCAATCATCCTACAGCGCTTCTCCGCATCTGGCTGTCTTGCGACGACAAGAATGGCAGTCCGATCCCTAGGTGTCCCAAGGTGATAACATATCATAGGCAAACCCCGCATGTACAGCCAATCATCATGGATTCAAGTATCGCAACCATCCTGACTTGTCGAGATAGTCTGGCTCAAGCTTCCTACAACTCTGGGAGGCTAGATACGCCGCATTATGGCATGTAATGGCGCTTGTTTCCACTGACAAGCCAGAAAGGTGAGATGCGACCGAGGCCGGTCCCATGTTCGATGTGTGAGAAGCGGAAGCTCGACTGTGAGCGCATATCGGACCCACCGCGCTTACTTTGGCTACATCCTTACCCTGGCCTCATCCACGAGACTGCCTAGGAAGAGCTACATGCACGCAGGCTGCCTTTGTTTAGCGCTATTTTCTTGAGGTGGTAGCTGGTTTAAGGTACAGTTACTGACATTAATGGTCTAAGACGCCAAGCTGCCCCAAATGCCTTGGAGCTGCTGTCACTCACAGACGCTACCCGCTTGCATCCATCTTGGATGAACTGGACAAACAAGGGGTTCAGTATGGGCACAGCTACATGATGGGCAACGGGCTGTTCCATATATTCCATCAGGTCCTTGTTTAGAATCCGCGCACCGTCGAACGACAATATAAACCCCAGGGACTGGCATTTCTCACGGCACATACTGGACTCGACTATGTCCCAGGCATCGAGCCGTTGGCACTTTATGACACGGTCCTCCAGGCTGGACAATTCAATTTGCCTATTGCCATGTATCCCCTGTCACCTTATCCAGGCAGTTCAGTAGCCCTTAAATCATTACCTTTCATCGGTGCGTAAAGGGCATCAATCCGCCAATATTACAACCATATGTTCAGCAAGGGAACACCTTATCTAAGTTCAACAAGCAGACCCAAAAAGCTGTGAATTGATCTTCGAATACATAATGGCCGAGAGCTGCGGTGTATGAAGCACTTGAACTTAGACAAGGCAGGCTTCATTAGGTGGCTAGAATGATCTGGGGAGAGCACCGGGAACCGTATGTTTACCGTGGCCCTTAAAATTTGTCCAGGGGGTAGGCACGTTCGAGACCACCCTGGAATGCACAACATTCCGTGGACTAGGATCCCGAGAAGACCTGATGAGCTAAGGATGGTTGTTTTGAGTTAACTCGGAACGAGCACCTGCGAAACCCCTTATCTTGCCAATCGTTCCCGTGCATTAGCAGCAACCAACTGAGGTCCGAATCCCCACCTAGCTGATTATTGATAGGTCAGGAGCGAGTCGGATCAACCACTGCTTGCCTCTTATCAGTGCGGAGATCTTCGTTCGGGAAGGTGAGAGCGAGTTGATTTACCGATAGTCACATATCCTATATGCAACACCCTATTTTATAGACCATTTAGTTTCCCTTGCTTTGGCGATCGCTCAGTCGCCCACGAATTCGATTACTACTTATCTTGCTGTCATGGAATCCCAATTGAAAGTTGTCAATGGACCAGATAGCTCCTCAAAAGTGTGCAGTGAGAAACCACTGGATCTCACGCTCACACATTCGGTGGACGAAGGTCAGATAGACTCCGACGTGGAAGGATCAGGGACACTGCATCGAACATTAACTCCACGTCTGATTCACGTATGCACCTATCTCACGACCCAAACCACACAATATACTGATCACGACAGGTAATATCTCTGGGTTCCAATGTCGGAAGTGGTTTATTCATAGCGACGGGGAAGGCACTAGGCGAGGGAGGCCCAGGAAACATGTTCATAGGCTATTTGATCGTCTGCATCGGAGTCTGGGCCAACTTGCAAACATTGTCCGAGATGACGATTGCGTTTCCCACTTCAGGCAACTACATCGACTACGCCGATCGGTGGGTTGACCCAGCATTGGCTTTTGGTGCTGGCGTTGCAGAATGGCTAGGTGAGTGGCCGAGCTCAGACATTCCAACGGTCATGTGAACTCATCTATTGCTAGGATGGACGACGGTGTTTGCGTCCGAAGGGACCTTCTTCGTGCTTCTAGTCAACTTCTGGGCCGACGGGGCCATTCCTGAAGCAGCTTTGCGTGAGTCTCCTTCAGCCTATACGCACGGTACCTGCTTACAACTGTAGTCACGATATACCTGGTTATCTGTTTGGCGGTCTTCTTGGTGCCGAACAAGTATTTCGGCTGGCTTGAATACTTTGGCTCCTTAGTAAAGGTGCTACTATTTCTCTTTATCACCATAATTTCACTGGCGATAATCGGCGGTGCCGGTCCGTCAGGGTATGTACGAGATGGAAGTACATGGACAGAGCTCCCAGCATTCAAGAATGGTTTTGGTGTGAGTACCCCTTGCAAATCGTGTTCCGATCAGAGCTCAGCCATAGATACAGGGATTTGCCAACGCCGCATTACTTGCTATCTGGGCCACTGGTGACCAGGTCTTCATCGGAGTCATGGGCGGCGAAGCCGAATCGCCTCGCTACTCGGTGGCACACGCAGCCAACCTAGTTCCATGGCGAGTAGCGGTCTTCTATCTCGTTTCCGTGGTGCTCGTGTCGATCATTGTTCCCTCAGACGATTCACGCCTCCTAGGCGGATCCAGCGTGACTACATCCCCCTTTGTGATTGCTGTCGAAGACGCCGGAATCAAGGGTATTCCCAGTCTCATCAATGCGTGTCTAATCATCGGTATCCTCGCCATCGCTCTTGAAGGCATATTCCTTCCGTCTCGCATCCTCCGCACTATGGCACTTCAAGGACTACTACCCTCGTTTATTGCCAAAGTCGACTATAAAGGTCGTCCAAGATGGGCACTTGCCATTACTGCCGTTGTAGGAGTTACAATCACTTACATGAGCTTGAGCGGTTCGCCCCCTCCCCCAGGCCCCTATTGTAACTCATGCACAACCAACCCTCCCCCAGCATTACTAACGAATAGACTCATAGCTGGCGGTCTCGAAGTCCTCAACTGGCTCATCGCCATAACCAGCGCCTCGTTCTTCACCAACTGGGCCATCATCGCAATCACCTCGTTCCGCTTCCGCGCCGCCATCAAAGCGCAGAACAGCACCCTCCTAACAACTCCAACCTACGCATGGCACTCCCCCCTATGGCCACTGGCCCCAGTCACAGTTCTTATCATATCAACACTACTTCTCGTCTGTATTCTTCACCTGGGAATCAAACCAGTAAGCCAATCCCCATCTCACCATACAGTTCCCTCCGCCTTTGCTTCACTGATGATCTAATGACTAATCGATAATAGATCGACGACTCCTTCTCAGCATACAACTTCTTCTCCTACACCATCGGACTCATATTGATTATCGTTGCCACGGTACTGTATAAGATTATCTTTCGGACCGAGTGGCGCGATCCAAACACTGCTGATTTGGGTACGGGAAGGGCGGTGTTGACTGCGGAAGAGTCTCGGCGGTTGGATGTGTATTATGGTATGCCGAAGTGGAGGCGCGTTGTGGCGTATTTGCGGATGTGGTGATTGTATTTTTGTCTCTGGTAGTTTGTTGGGTGGGTAGTTGGGTGGATGTGTGATATGCTTTGTTTTGTTATACAATTGGTGGTTGATTGCAGATTCGTATGTTGGGCGTACGTGTCTAGATTTTCTTCTCTGCTCCCTGTTTGGTAGTGGTTATATCATCATCTAGCTTAGAGACATAGAGTCGTATCTAGTCAGAAACAGCACGAGTCTAATACCAAAAAGAAACTCGAAGAAATAAAAAGTCAAGTACTAATTCAAGCGCCTAAATCCCATCGTAACCATCCATCCATACATCCGAATATCAATCCAAACTTGTCACCAAAGTCAAAAGCACATAGTATCTCAATCCCAAGAAAAGCCCATACTCATCACACGTTAAACATACAAAACCCCATAATCCATCAAAGAATTCATGGTATCTGGATCAACAAATTAAACACTCCCCTCACTCTCCCCCTTCCTCCTCGACTCCCTCCCCTTCTCCGACCACGGGAAATGAAACACCGGCACAAGAAAGAAACTATTACTGTCGTCCGCGATACCCGCAAGTGCAACATACCAGGCCATAAACGCGCCTAGTAAGGCAAACAACCCACCCGCTTTAATAATCTTCGCGTTGGGCACCTCCGGCGCTGTGCGGTGGATATACCCGACTGCCAGGAGGAGGAGGGCGACATCAACGGCCGCGAAGAGGGCGCAGAAAACGTAGGTTGATTTGAGCGTGCAGAGCCAGAGGAGGAAAGTGAAGATGAACCAGCCCTGTATGTATTTCATTCCAAATTAGCATTGGTGGGGGGGTAATGGGAGTGGGGAGGTGGGGGTGGGCAGTAGTACCATTAAGAATAACCCGAATGCGTCATAGAACATCGACAAGCTGCCATTATTGGCTGCTTTGTAGGCGCCCTGGATGTCGAATCCGCCGGGGATGAAGACTATGGATAGGGAGATCCAGAAGCCGCCGTAGGAGGAGAGCGCGGTTGCGCCGAAGGTGTTTCCGGCCGCCATTTCCCTGGTTTATTTGTTTAGTGGTTATGGTTGGGTGGATGGGAGAATTGAGTTTCTGGGTTGGAGGTAAGTACGTACCACATGCCCGCGAGAAGCTGGACAAGACCCCCGTATGCGAACGCAGGCCCGACGATGATGTTGGGAGTGGCGATTCCCAACGTCTGCATGTTGATGCAGCCCAGGAGGAATGTCGTGAGCGCAAACCCGCATAGGCCTAACGGTGCGGGATTGGCCATCTTACGACGCTTCTGGGGCTTCCATAGACCCGGTTGGAGTTCGCCTGCGAAGGCGGGATAGGTGGTTCCTGCCGTGTTGACGTGGGCGAGGGGCCCGAAGTCGAAGTGGAAGGAGTCATTGGGAGTTGCTGTAGAGGTGTTTGTTCTCACGAGGGTTGGTTCGGTGGTTGGGGGTTTCTCTTGGGAACTGGGGGTGGAAGACTTTGATGTTGAGGGGAAGATGGAGAGGTTGTCTGAAGGCATTCTGTCTTCATTGAGATGGTGAAGAATTGGAAGATAGGGGCTTATACTACTGGGGTCATTGCTATCTAGCTAAATAGGAGAAGGAATGTAGTATCTCCAAGCCAGGGGGCTGTTTGATCGTCTTTCCCAAGCGGGGGATCGACGGGTAGTATCTGGATCGCACATGGCGGCCTGGGGGATTTGAGCTTGATCTTCGATCTAATTGAGTGATGATGCTCGCTGAAGAGATGGGATCTCAAAATTGGGACGAGGTTGATATCATTACTTAGATGCAATGGATGGATGCGCCAGTGGAAATCCGGGGAGGTGCTGGGGCAGTGGAGAGCCAGTGCGGAGAAGCTGTCCGTAGGTGGCCAGGATCAGCGTCATAGACGGGAGGGGAGTGCGAATCAGAGAAGTTCTCGGTCACTGTTACGGTCAACCCCGAGGGGGATTAGGCTTTGCTGAATTGATAGTAAATGTAACCATGCACATGACCATCTTACCTTGACGGTGTCCAATGAATTCGCGTGTGGCTGCTGGTAGGACCAAGTCTCTTCAGGTCGGAGACAAGTGAAGCCGGGGCAGGAACCAAAGAGGAGGAGGATCACGGATGCTGACATTCTTCAACTACCGAGCCTGTAGTGGCCGGGCGTGACCGGTTAGCGTAACTGCCGCCCCGGGCAGGATCGGGTCGGACCCCAACCGACTACCCCGGAGCGGAGGAACAATGTACCATGCATCGGCAAGGAGGTGACCATGGAAGGATAGGAGCAAAATTGGACTGATTCGTAGATGGGACGATGAAGCGGCCAAAATTGGGAAGTCTATTCATTGTTGCGGCCAATTGATTCTTACGTTTGCAACTGGCCCTTGAAGGTGCCAGGTTGCGCAGAAAGCATTCATGCCTAAGGCATATATTTTCCTAACAACAATGGTTGCACAATTTATCAGTACAGGCTTGATTATGAGACATAAGACTTTCAATGGGGAATACAATCCTGCAGTATTTAAATAGATCAAGGACAGAAATTTTGTATTTTAGATGGCTGTTGTTGCGTATTGGAAAGGTCTTTTGCAATTCAAGGTGTTCAGCGTCTTGGGTACTAGTACCCGAGTATGGGGCATAGAGATATATATCTATACTATCAGAACAAATGATGCCATTAATGCCTGATTTTCGACAGTTCAAGTATTTTGACATTTGTCAAAAATAGTTGTATAATACAGATTTAGCTAAAAAGGCCATAGGATGTACAACAACACCAGCAGTATTGTTTCACATTGACTGACTGAAAGGTCCATTGGAAGCAAACCCCCATGGTGAAGGCTTCCGCAATGAGACATCTCCAAATCTATACAACTATCAATAACTGAATCGTGTACAACTAACTCTGACCTATAAGGAATTCCAACCGAAACGATTCTATTGGTCAAAACCAATAGTACTAGTCAAATTTGCTTGATGGTTGATGTTTCGCCTTTGACATAGCCAACAAGTGTACACGGTTCCCCAACAAACGCTGAACCAGGACGAACCACATGCTAGACCCTCCGACTGCAAGGACTGCGCCAATAGGCAACTAGCCAGGAACGGGCCGTGCTAATACCGGGGAAAGACTAATCGAACAGCGTGCAGAGCCCAGTCTAGACCATATTAAGTCCAGTTGGTGCCTTAGGCGATCACAATAGGTAGCCAAGAGACTACTAGGTGGGCTCACTACTGCAACTATGACCTAGTCTGCTCCCTGCCGCAGACGTATCCAAGTATACAAGGTTTGGGAATGTCCGGGGAAGGAATCGGGACGGTCCTGGTGCCCACTCCCGGGGATTTGTTTGTCCCTTAACGGGATCCGCTTGTCAAGGACGGATGGCAATCGTGGTCTTGGAGCTTTGACGACGTGGGAAGTTCCTCGGATGCCTCTTGCGGCTAGCCAGGGGAGAAGAGTCTATCCTTTGTGTCTATTTCTGGTGTATTGGTCAGTTTGCGGTCCACACCACTAAGGCTGGTTCGCACGTGGCTAGGCTACTTGGTGCATAGATCGCAGGCGGGAATGCGCGCCAATGAGGTTTGACTGACTGAGTCAGGCTAGCTCAACGTGTGGAAGGCTGGGTTGGCAGTTGGCGTGAACTATACCAGAGCCCTCGCGTGGAAAACAAGTCTGACACTGTCTACTACTGTACAAATGCTGTTCAACTTGGCTTGGAAGGCGCCAAATTGATGAAAACAACTAAATTGTTTCGAGGGTTGACTAGGCACTATACTGGTATAGTCACATATGGTCTGATGTGTAAAAGAAGTGCCCTGTCACGGCAGTAGATGGTTGATTCTACCGGTAGCTCATCCGCATTTCTTAACTTCACGGAAGAGTGAATCAGAGTCGGCAGCGATGCCGTGTTGGGAGGGAAGAGGGTAGATCCACTCCCCCGGCTTACAATCATACGACATCCAGGGGTAGCCGTGGTTAATCACCACCCCGGATACTGCCCTATAGTGCAGCGTGGTCAACCTGGGGTCATTCTTCCCGGGGCATCGGTATGCCGCCCCGCTTGTCAATCCCGAGATTAAGGATGGCACGTGCCCAACGGCAACGGGGTCCTGCCCGGATGCCGGTCTCATATCGGCTTCGAGGCCGGAAAGGGTCAGCGCCAATTAGAGCCCGTCAAAAAGTAAAGGCGCACACACCGCTGTCCTCTTTGGGGAAGAGCGCAGGTTTTTGTTTTTCCCCCCGGCAGTCACCCCGCCCCCGCCCCCGGATTGCCAGCCGTCGACTTGCCGGCAGAATTATGAGCAGCATAGAGGGATTGCCAGGACATTGATCGTGACAGGTTCTTCTGTATTCACTATGAGAGCTAAAACCCCGATAGAAATGAAGTACCTTGTGTGTTTGTTAATGATGGTATGTAAGATGCCAATTAAATTGGGGAGAGATCGAAGAGCTGACAAAAGGCTCAACTACGTCCCAAAGTAGGATTACTACTTGAAATATCTTGATTGGTCCACACGATGAGGATGCTGTGCATAGAACCCCTAGTTCAGAAGTAAAATCAGCCCATTGCCAACAAGGCTGTTGGTCAGTAGGTGAATTGGCAGGGCGGAAAAACAGTTCGTCGAGGAGGCGTCAGTCTGGATAGGAAGGCGGAGAGCTGGAGAAGGCAGGGAGCACTTACCCGCGGGTAAGAGCAACCCCGGGGATCATCGCGCAGCAATGCAGTTTGATATCAAAATCAATTATCGATTTTGATATGCAGGTAATCTTGCTAATTCGGCAAGGCAAATGCAACCTGCCGTCGTTCGGCTGTTCCCACTACGAACTGCGAAAACTGAAACATCGCATCATGCAACCCATCAGATCCGTCGGCATGTGGCAACGGTAACTTTGGGTGTCTGGTACCGTCGCACTGTCCCCACACGGAGTTGTAGCCGATCGATTTGCCGTCGCTCGCCGTTCTATCCAGACTTGCCACGACCAAATTCATCGTGTATATAGACCCTCCAGACCTCGCTGAGTTTTTGTCTCCCATCATTCTACATCTCACTCCTCTCTTAACCTTTACCTTCTACCTTTCTCCTCTTTATACCACACATACACACACAGACAACATGTCTACCAACCGCCGCTTCGACCCTAACTTCACTCCCTATGTGGTCAACTCTATGGGACCCAAGACCCCCGAGCGTGCTCGTGTGGTCCTTGGCGCCCTGATCAGACACATCCACGACTTCGCTCGTGAGGTTGAGCTTACCTCCGCCGAGTGGATGCTTGGTGTCGAGTTCATCAACTCTATCGGAAAGATCAGCACTCCCATCCGTAACGAGTGCCACCGTATCTGCGATGTCATCGGTCTGGAATCGTAAGTCCACCTCACAAAAAATAGCGATCGCACCAGACTCAAAAGCTAATTATCATCTCCCCACAGTCTTGTCGATGAGATCGCCAACAAGATCATCACTGAGGAGGGTGTCTCCCCCACCTCCAACGTTATTCTCGGTCCCTTCTGGTCTCCCAACGCTCCCTTCCGTGAGCTGGGCGACAGCATCATTCAAGATCCCAACCCCAACGGAAAGGTCACCTTCATGCACGGTGTTTTGAAGGACATGGAGACTGGTGCTCCCATCGTCGGTGCCGTTCTTGACATCTGGCAAGCCTCCGCCAACGGCCAGTACGACTTCCAGGACCCCAACCAGACCGAGAACAACCTCCGCGGCAAGTTCCGCTCCAACGAGAAGGGCGAGTTCTGGTGGTACTGCTACCACCCCACTCCTTACTCTCTCCCCACCGACGGTCCCGCCGGTGTTCTCCTCAACCTCATGGACCGCTCTCCCATGCGTCCTGCCCACATTCACTTGATGATCACCCACCCCGACTACGCCACCGTCATCAACCAGATCTACCCCTCCGACGACCCTCACCTCGACATCGACTCCGTCTTCGCCGTCAAGGACGACCTGGTTGTCGACTTCAAGCCCAAGACCGATGACCCCAAGGCCCAGCTTGACCTGGAGTACAACGTCACCATGGCTCTGAAGAAGCACCACCCCAACCCCAACTCCGCTCCCCCGGTCTCCTCCTTCGAGCGGTTCAACAAGGCCAGCAAGACCCAGGAGAAGCTGTAAAAAATAAACAGAAACACATGCCATTCTTTGGTGATATGAAGCATTTGATGTACATAGTTTTGCATTTGTCGAACTTTCAGCGATGACCCTTGGACATACTGTTTGAATACAGATTTTTTCATACCCTTCACACATGGAACTTCTAGCGCCATGGTATTTAGTAGACCCACATAGGTCTTTGACTGCACTTCGAGAAGATCATAGCACCTGCATAAGCACACTGGGTCCAGTGCGGGGTCCCCAGGCCAAGCCCCCGCAAATCGGATCCTGGCCAATGTCATCATCATCAGGGGAAACTCCCTTCCACCTTCCTTTGCTAGTAGCAGTAGCACTCATTTTCTTAATTAGTCTCCACACAGTCGCTCCTAATGCCAGTAACGAAGAAATAAGGTTTCTCTTATGTACATTGCACAGTCTGTGAGTTATGAGAGTGATCGACTGTAGGACGTGGCAAAGAACGGAATAACGGAAATACTTGTGCCACCGTCGATCCGAAGCAGGTGTTCCAAAATAGCCACTGAGTTGTTGGGTGTGAATGCAGTCAAGTGTAGACACGAGCGATATTCCTATTGCGCCTGAGAAGTACCTTGTGTATGGAGCCATTGTTATAAGGATTCATTGCAGCAACATCAGTGGGGTACCTGATAACTTCTTTGATGTATTAAGGGCTATTTGAAAGCTCGCGACCTACCTAATTACTTGGTCTCTATGTTCCCTTCTCTTACCAATTCCAGAGACAGTTATATTGTGTACATAAAGGTGGTAAACTGCCTGGAATATCCCACCTCCTACTCACATGATACAATTCCCAATGTTGGTCTACCCCTTTATGCAGTCCTGTCCTTGGCATGCTTGACTGTCCAGTCATATCAGTGTGCCGATTTTCCTACAAAATGATGAATAGATTTCGGTCAAAAGCCCTCTGGCAATAAGCGGGTTAGCCTGATCGAAGTACGGGGCTTTCCGTACTAGAGAAAGAAGAGAAGCAGAGTAAGACGTCTGTCAACGGGACATGTGCCTACCTCGTCTGGTATTGCTAAGAGAGCCTAAAAGAGCCCCAACGAGGACTTTCTACTTTTCTCAGCTATTTCCGATAATGCTAACTTATTAGGGTTGATTAAGTTCCCATCCTTCTCTACTAAACCAGATTATTGCATACTCACCTATTTACCTAGGTAAGACAAGAGTAATATCGATGAGTAATTCACATTCATTCACATTCACATTTCCATAACTCCACCAACATATCTGTACACAGAACTATGCTACTCCATCAACAGCCATCAAAAAAACCAACTCCGATGCTTCCTCCAATCCTGCCTCGTGGCCTCTCTCAAATCATCCACGTTAATCAAATCCACTCCTTCTCGTACCAACACATGCCAAACATGGTTCCGCAAACCCCGCGGCCAGCTCGGGGTTCCCCAGTACCGCACCTTCAAGCCCCGCGCGTGCGCAGCTTCAACCTGTTTCCGAACCAGCTCCAGCTGTCCCTGCGAGAAGCGGTTGCGGGATAGACTGCCGATAGTCTTGCGGAAGTCGACAGAGGCATAGTAGCTATTCTTGTACAAGTAGGTAGGCTCTATTTCTGGAACTGGATGATCGGGTTGTTCGGTACTGGGTGGGAGGAGGGCGAGCTGGTCTAGCGGGGCATCGTAGAAGATGTCCCGGTATGTTTGGTTCGATGTGATGCGATCGAAGGGCGCATCGCCGGTAGCGACGACTGTGAGGGGCCGGGTGATAATGTCTGTGCCGTTGAAATATGTGAGGTAGTCGCCGTCACGGAGGGGTTGGAGCTGCTCCATCACCATGGGCCAAGTGGCCTCCGGCTGCTCCTTGAAGTCGATGAGTAGGACAAGGGTCTGTGATGGGTCGCTGGAGAATACTCCGGCACGGAAGCTGCCAGGTTGGTGCGCGGGCTCAAGTTGGCTCGACCGGGTGTTGTGCTTCTGGAGCAGGTCCAGAAGAGGATCAAGGTACAGGCTGCGGAGAGTGACCTCGTGATGCAGTGTGAAGGGGGTATGTCCGACGAGCAAGTCATTGTTGGATGGCCAGACGTCGGCTTCTACACCAATGCAGCCCGCTGTAAGGGCCGAGTGTAGTGGTACGTCGCGCCAGTAGTCGTTGTGTGAGTGGCATCGCACGGGGACGACACCGTGGGTGGTCCAATGCGAGAATATGGATGGGCGACCGGCAGGGAAGACCCAGGCGTCGAGACGGGCATCAAGGTCGTCTGGAAAGAGGTATACTAAGCCAGACCAAAAGAGGGAGGCGATTTTGAGGAGGCCGCTTGATGGGATTAGCGAGGGACCATTATTTGCTGGTGACAAGCAACACTCACAGCACGATCACGACGCCCCAGAAGGGACGCTTTACGAATCTGCAGAGCATGGCTCTTCGAGAGTACGGGTGAATGTGACAATACAAATGACGGCATTTCCAGAAACTACATAGGCTGCGCAGCCTGCTGCGATGCACTCGGGTGGTGGTTCGTCGTCGCCGACGTTTAGGACCAAAATTGGTCAGAGGTAGAGCTTCGTAGCTGCTCTCATCCTGATCGGAATCTACCTCAGGGACCATCTCCAAAGGAGAGTGTTTAGAGAAAACGCGAGAAGAGGACGGCTCTCCATCCTCACATTGATCGCGTGAGACTTCATATGCCATATTTGCGATGCACTCTCGTCGACACGGACCGATGCCGCATGCAGTGCAGTGAAAACTTCACGAGCGACCGCGCAATACCCGGGGTCTTCGGCAAAAAAGAGGGGACTAGGCAGCAGCAGACTCTCAGGAGTGGCGCAGCAGCGACCAGTCCATTCAGCGTTCATCAGTTGACTTCAAGGTTGGCACTAGCTGGACGGTGCCAGCCAGCCAGACAGTCTGGCCTTGGTTAGCCAAGAACTTAGCGCAAAGCTTGTCCGGGTCAAGCTTGCATGTCCGGCTATTTTTATTGGGGCCCCAACACATGATGTGTGCCTCACCGTGGATTTCCATTTGTACGTTGCCAGAATTTCAATATATGCTCTGGAATATCTCTATTGAAGTAATTGGCTATTACTGAACCAACTACGGTCCTAATTAACAAGGGTTGGAGTTCGTAAATGTTATCAATCACACAATGCCAATACTGTCATTGAAACAATAATTTACAATTTTCCTATTCATAGCCTTTGTTCTATTAGAACACCCATAAGCGCATAATGGTTATCATGTAATTTTCGAGGATTAAGACAGCGGGGTTTAAGAGAACCCCAAACGACTTATGATATGGCATAACAGAACCTAAAGGCTTACTTGACCCCCAGCGCTACGAGCACCAATTTCTTGCCCTGCAAATGCAAACTGAGATGAGCATGTCCAATATTTCAGTTCAAACCCCGAGCGAGGAACACCTAGTTTGCTATAGGCTATGCATGTGCTCTTGTGCGCACAATACTCAACTTTCCGGGTATAAAGAAGCGAAGCCAGAAGATTGCTCATAAGTAAGCTGATTGTTGAAAGAGAAGGAGATAAGCAAATATTCATCCTTATATTTACATGCTTCGTGATATCCATTTTCGTTCAATTATCTTCGATATCCATGAAGGTCCCTTTATACCCGGCGTTGCCATCCCGCTCATCCTTGACATTATTAACGTGCCCCAAAGCGAGGATCTACGAGATTGGCTCCTAATAAGTAGTACAATAATCTTCTGATCTACCATCATAGAGCCCCAGTCGAAGATAAATCACTTCTAGCAGTCTACCAAGTCCAAAAGTTATACTCCAAACACCCCACCGAACCACCAACGTAACTCCCGGCCGCATCGGCCACCCGCCCGCGCCGGCCACCCAGTACACCGCCCAACGCGTTTCTACATGTAACCACTATTTCTATCAAAGGCTGTGAATTAGCAATGAGTAGTATAATGATTTTAGGGCGGTGTGCTATGGGCGCGGGCAGGTTGCCCATGCGGCCGGGAGTTACTTTAAGTAGCGAACAATTAATCCCCACAATAGAGAGAAATCCATCCATTGACAAATCTAAGTTATGTTTCCAGGGTCAAAACCCCCGATCGCACATCGAATACAAGTCCCTTGAAAGCAGAGGAAACTCCGAAACCCCGACGCAACCCTCATTCGGCGTTTCCTCTGGATCCATTTTCAGTGTTCGGCGTTCATCGTTGTGCCCGGGGGGTTCAACTCAAACGCCGAAACGCCGAAAGCCACCGGCAAGTGGAAACACCGATGAATGCCGAGTCGCGGGGTTTCGGGGGTTCAACGTTCGGAGGGTTCTATCATCGGGGTTAATTAGGTCGGGGTATTATATATTTGATTCAGGGTTCAATTTTCGGGGGAGGGGTCGAGTCGAAGGGTTTGGGATTTAAATAAGGGCCTGATTCAGAGGGATTTCCTATCTATAATTCGGAAACCCAATCTTCGGGGGGAGGGGGGGGGGGTGAGTCGGGAGATTCTTCTTGTTGATTTAGGGATATCTATTGAGGGGACTCAATTCGGAGGCTATTCTATATCACTCATTCAGAGGTTCGATCTCCGAGGGTTAAAGTCGGGAGGTTTCTCTACTTTATTGGGAGGTTCAGTCGGCGGCTTAAATCAAGAGGATTTTATAGTTAGTTCAAGGCCTTAATTCGGTGGCTTTTTCTAATTAATCGGGGGGTTAATTCCGGAGGTCTTCTACATAAATCGGAGGTTCAGTCATTGGGGGGTTTTGTCGGAGGCTTTCCTATTCAATACGCGGGTTCAAATTTCGGTTGGTTAAATCGGGAGGTTTCTCTATTTAATTCGGGATTTCAATCTTTGGGGATTAAGTCGGGAGGTTCTTTTATATAATTAGGGATCTAAACTTAAGGTGGCTTAAATCGGAGGCTTTTTTTTTTTTTTTTATCCGGGGTTCAATCTTCTGGGGGTTGAGTCGGGGTGTTTTTCTTATTCTACTTAATTCGGGGATTCGATTTTCGGGTTGTTAAGTCGGGGGGTTTCTCTATTTAATCAGAAGGTTTACATATGAGGTTAAATTCGGAGGCTTTTCTATCTAATCAAAGCCTTCACAAATCGCTGGGTTTCTCGTTTAGCTTGGGGTTCAGTCTTCGGGATGGTTAAGTCGGGAGGGTTTTATTCAATTGGGGGTTCAAATTTCGGGTGGTTACGTCTGAGGCTTTCTCTTTAATCAGGGGGTTCAAGTCAGTGGCTTTTCAATATGATTCGGAGGTTCAATCTCCGGGGGTTTAAGTCGGGAGATTTTTCTACTCAATTAGGAGATCTATAATTGACTGGGTTTAATTCAGATACTTTTCTATCTACTCTAAGAGTTCAACTTCGAGGGCCTCATGTCGGAGTTTTCAATGTTCGGGTGGTTTTTCTGATTAATGTTCGGGGGTTCAGTCAGTCGGGGGGTAAAGTCGGGGGCTTTTCTATCTAATTCGGAGGATCCAATCGTGATGTTTTCCTAGTATTTGATTCGGGACCTTACTTCGGAAGCTCTTTCCTTCAATTCGGGGAATAGACTCGGGAGGTTCTTTTATATAACTAGGAATCCAATCTTAAGGTGGCCCAATTCCGAGGCTTTTCTCCTCAATTCGGGGGTTCAATCTTCGTGGGATAAGCCGGGGGCTTAAATCGGGAGGTTTTCTATTTAATTCGGGGGCTTTTCTATTATATCGGGGGTTCAAGCTTCGGGGGTTTAAGTAGGGTGGTTTTCTAATCGATTCGGGGTATCTTGCCCTGATAAAATGATTAGGGAAGTCCGATAATGTTCGGACATTTTGCATCACGCTACAAAGTCCGAATTTATCCGAGTAATCGAAAGAGAACAATACAGCTTAACAACATGACTGTCCAAACTACTCGACTAAACGCCGTCTTTACCACATCCCTATACAAACCCACTCATCATCCAAATCACCGCCTCTTCGTCAAAATGCCCGCAACATACGGCATCGGGGTACTCTCGAACCAGCTCTCCAACTCAACCGACTCCCACCCACCATCCTGATCCGCAGCATGCTTCAACGCCGATGTGGTATCCCGATTCATGCAGCAATTTCCCAAATACCAACTCCAGCCCATGAAGCCATAAAATGCCTGAAACGCTCTAGCTATCACGGAACCCTTCGGCGTCCGCCACGGGTTAACTACATGCTCGACAACGAGCATTTTACCGCCTGGTCGGAGGAGAGTGTACAAGTCCTGGACGGTGCGGTGCATATCGGGGACTGAGCATAACACGCGCACGCAGACGATGGTGTCAAAAACACCTTCTTTCGTCGTGGATAGGGTTTCGAGGATGGACGGCACGTCTGAAGTGTCGGTCTTGAGAAGACCTTGCCTTTGAAGAGCGGGGATAAGGTCTGCAGATTCTACGCCGCAGGGAAGGATGTTGTATTTATCCTCGAGACCTTGGGAGGTGGCGCTGGTGCGCAGTTCAGCGTGCAAGCCGTGACAGGGCTCCGCGCCGTAGATGGCCTTGATGGCTGGGGAGCGGAGGAGGGGCATTTGAGTACCTGTGCCTGGGCCGACGTCGAGGACGGTGCCCGAGGCGCGGGCGAGGAGGGGTGGGATTAGGTCTGAGGAGCGGATGATTTGGTCTGGGGGCTGGGTGGGTGGTGGTGATGCTGGGGCGTTTGCTTGGAGGTATGCTGGGGAGAGTTAGAGGGTTTGGTTCCTCCTGGAGATAAGAGAAGTGGTGCACTAACTGCTGAAAGCTACCCAGAATTTGCCGAATGCTTCATCACGCAGTCTGCTCTGGTGGAGAAGAGGAGCGAGGATTTGTCCTTTGCAAAAGACGGTCTCGAGGTTGACCTTGACATAGTCTGTTCGGTATGTTAGATATCCGTCGCTTGACTTGCAGGGCAGTGGCACGAGTGACAGGAATATTCATCGCCAACAGTGTCACACTTACAGCGCAGGGCCCAGACTAGAAGATAGCCAGGCTCAATGAGAGCATTGATCCATTCTCTCGTCGTCAGGTCCTTGGCAGCCATGTTGACCCTCTTCAACCAAGTATCAGGCTTTCAATGGATGTCTACAGGGCCACGGCTGACAAGTGTGAGAAGCAGCAGGTGGCTTGACTGGGGGATACTAAATAAATACTTCTAGACCTTATCATTTCTATCGGCGCGGAAAAACCTTCTGCGGGGAACCAAATCCTCCTGCGGAGATTGAGGGTGCTGAGTCACCGTGAGATTTGATTGGCCCATCAGCCCAGCTGACTGCTAGATGCCATGGTTGATAAGGCGTGCTCGTTTGCTCGTATGACACACGGGTGGCTTCCGCTGGTCCAGAGATGTCGAATGACATCGAGGTTTCATTGCATCGGTGCTATAGTATATACGCTACATGCAAGCCATCACTCAGGCTCTATCCAGCACTACGGCTCGTGCCCATGTCCGTCACTGTCCACAGCTTGCCCAAGTCCCAGGACTATACCTCCATTGGCACGCTTAGGCTCTTCCAAAACGCACAATCCTGAACCGAGTTCGGCGGCACAGCCTCCATGGCAGTATTATTCGTCTGCAGCCGGAGACGCCGCCCATCCCCCCACGTACTCCACTCTGGCGCTGCTGCATATCGATATGTATTCGGATTCAGTGCCTGGACAAAGCTGATGAAGTAATGCATCGTAACGGGGATTATAGCTGCATTATAACTCAGATACGACGAGTCACTGCTGAGAGTCCCGGTCGATCCTGCTCCGAAGATCGCGGGTAGCTCGAACGTGTGCGGGACACCGATGCCACCAGCGATATTTGATTCATCGATGATGTTGACTCGGTAGTTCCACACTGCATCTGGTAAGTATCTGGCAGCTGATGACGCTACATGATTTCCGGGACAAGTAAATGTTGCGTCCCCATATGCTGCGGAGGAAGCACCAAAGTATGCCGCGTGCCGTGGCAGCAGCTTACCGCGAGGATAGACCTGATTGATTGCATCCAGTTGGTGGGAATTGAGACTCGGATAGTTATTCTTGAAAAATTGCGACACATCTGCACTGCTGCTAGCGTTGTAGGCAAAATTAGAGCCTTCGTCGGTATCGTCGCCTACCAAGACGGGAACCTTGATGAAGTTGCCTGCGTCAAACGCGTTGTACAACTCGTCCTGAACTAGATTACCGTCGGTAACTGGGAGGAAGTACCAATCTGGTAGCGGGGAGCTGCTACCCCCAGGGAAGGGAGAGGCAGTATTCCCTTTCTGAATGGTTGCAATGTCCTGTTTTCGCAGACAATCCAAGGAATCTCGGGCAGCAGAACAGTCTGTGTCATTTACGAATCGTTCGAACTGGAACTCCATTTCCGACACTTTTCGCTGGGTTGGCCAAAAAGACGACTCGACAATTGCACCGATGAACAAGCCTTCATCCTTACCACCATAGGCGGATAGATGGTAGGCAACGGAGCCAGCACCCGCCGACACCCCATGAATCACGATGTGGTCGGGATCACCCCCGAACTGTTGACGTCAGTCCCACTGGAATATTTGCTTGGAGAGATATATCACCTGCTCGATGTATTGTTTGACCCATCTGAGAGCTTTGCGCTGGTCAAGCAGTCCGGCATTCAGGTCCCCGTTCTGCCTAATCTGCTCGCTGGCCAGGAAGCCAAGTGCACCAACACGATAATTGAATGTAACAAATACGATCGCGTCACCAGACTCTTGTATCACTTGGGTTCCGTTGTAATTGGCGTTGGAGTTCTCTGCGTAGCCCCCACCCTGTATGAAGAACCAAACAGGTAACCTTGATTGAGACGTGGCTGTGGATGGCTTGAAAACATTGATAAACAGACAGTCTTCGCTAATTTCGCCAGGTGATTCATCCTCGTCTACCCCGATGCAAATTGGCCCATACTGGAAAGAGTGTTAGAGGGGTATCAGTTGACATGTAGAACGGAAAGCCAAAATTCTACCTCTGTCGCACTCTGAAGCGTTTGACTCGCAGACGGATCCCGGGGCGCCCGGAATCTCAGTTCACCGATGGGCGGAGATGCATAGCGCATCCCAAGAAACTCGTCGACTCCGCCTTCTAGACGGACGCCTTGGTATTTGGCATAGTCGAGATCCACTACGGGCTGTCCGCTATGGTTTGTCGCGGTTGGAAGACCGCAGACCGTATAAAACAGTAAAGCTAGGCAGACCGGGCGTATCATTGTCGTGAGAGGCGAATTGAATGCCGATCGTAGGTTCAAAGCGTGCGTGATGACTGGAAGGCGATCTCGGCATACTTTAAGTAAACCATACACTCAAAGCCACGCCCATCGTCTGCGGTTCGTCATGTACGCCGGACACACGGAAAGTGACACCCGCTATAATAACAGCCTGAATTGCACGCTCGCCTGATGTGCCACTCAAACATAGAAAAGCAGTGGAGTCTGCATGCAGGGTAGTAAATAATCCAGGAATGGGAATGTCCGCACGGGCCCGGTCGATTTTAGCCCGAGGCGTCGAAGTGCGGGGACCGCTCTGGGCTGGCTGAAGCATTCCATCCACAGATTGCAGTTCTTCTTAGGCTATTGTCCTCTTCACTTGCAATGGGGGTTTTATCCACCATCCTTTTGTGTCCAACATTTTAACCTCCCATATCGGGTTGGCTCATGACGACGGTGTAGCTACAATTGTGCTCCAGTAAACAATTGCGTTAGATCCTGGGACAGCATCATCACAATCGAATGGGCGGATGCTCACAATGCTTGCTGGCAGTCAGACACGAGGCTATAGTTCATAACTGAGTGCAATTTATTCGGGTGAACAAGCATGAAAAGCCTTCCGGTATCAGCCGCCTCGCTGTTGGAAGTCATATGCATCCTGACTCGCAGTAAAGTGCAAATAAGATCGAATGGGATACATATTACTCTGTCAAATGCGTTGTACATTGTAATCGTACATGCATCTTTAGCAATGCCACTCATCCACGTATTTCTTAGGAAGAATAATATCGAGGACCGTAGGGCATTGGCCATGTACCGAACTTCACTAGGTCGTCGTTGTCAACCCTTTTTTCCATATGTAGCAACGTAGTGATGGGAGGATTAAGATGTTCACGGCGCACTATTAACGGACAGTATGAGTATATAATGGGGTGTGAGGAACCCACAAACGACCCAATTCATTAAGATTATCTATTGACAATTGAGACATTCTGAATCATTCAATTGACTCACCGATGAAGAAACTCATGTTGACCTGGGTATCGCAGCAGAAGATGGTCCCGCTATTTCGCCCAATTCAATGCTCTCCCGGGTCACCGATATCTGTACACTTTTCAATATTGCATTGCTCTGGTGCCCTTTAAGTGGCGGTGACGAAGCCGATGCGGTCGCTTCCGTCCGTAAGATCGGTTCTTCTTCAATACAGCTGCTACCGAACGAGCTTAGATCTTTGACCGGGCGAGATGATCGCCACGACTTCTGTGGGGTGCGACCGCTGCGACTTTGAGAATTCGAAGCATCTTCCGTGTATGCGAACCCATGATCATCCTCGTAAACTGCCACGAACATCTTCAAACATGATACTGTCAGAAGAACAATGCTGAGACTGAGGTGGAGCTCCGCTACCATGGTAGCATAGGTACCGACGAGCGAGGGGTTGGAGGAATATATCTGGGAGTGGATATAGAATAGATGCACGGCGGAAAGGGGGATCAATCTGGAGTGTAGGGAGTGGTGTTAGCATACTGAGCTTCAGCACATATGTTGATAAGTAACATACATGATCCGGCAATTGAGAATGGATAGGACCTTGAGCTTCTTGTTCAAACTTATTTGGACGTTTCGGATTGTTATTGCGGGATAAGCCAGGATTACGGCCTCCAAAACAATATCAAGCGCACAGATGGCTTGCCATCTTGGATAAAGCCCAGCACAGGTGTCATCGATGTCGGTCCAAGGACGGTTACTGCATCGAATAGCTAAAAGCAATATTGCGACCATGGCCCACAGGCCACACGAGGATATAATGACATTAACCATCCACTTCGTACGCTGCAAGGAAAGATTTTGATAGAATAGCATGGTTCCTATTTTCGACAAGCCAATGATAAGGACGTAGAACAGATCCGCTGCGTATCCGGCCTAAAATGTTTAGCTCGTTAGTCGGTCTCTGCGCTCGGATAACGTACCTTCTCCATCTGAGTATAGTCACTGGATGAGATCAGCTCCTTTGACTTGCCCCACCCATGGTGAACCTGGAGAAGCACAAGTGATACTTGAGTGCAGGCGCATATCTGGGGGGCCCGAGAGACTGATTAGTGTGTGAACGGGCTCTGCTAGAGGAAGCTGACATACTGCTGCGGCAAACAGAACGTGATCATCCTGGAGCATGAGGCCTCTTTTTGATGATGCGAATAACCTGATAACCAGCGAGGCAAGAACCAAGAATAGAGCCAGTGAAGTGACGATTACGACGAGTCCGTTATGGTTATGGTCGTTATCCTCTGTTAATGGAGGGGAAACTCCAGGAGGAAGCGATGAGGCCAGGACGGTCATCGCAACAGGCGGCACTGCGACTGAGACCCGCTGTCACTGGTGTTGAAGAGAAATTATCACGACATTGTGGTATTATCTACCGACGGGTTCTTTGAGGAAGATCGCGCCGCTGAAGTGAAGGAGGTAGGGTGGGTGTGTCGGCTACTTCTGCTGCTGACAGCCTTGACCGACAGGGTTGAGTGACTCCTTGACACCTTAGCCTTTCCGCAGTCGCGTTGGAGACGCATCGATTGTCTGTTATTCTCTGAGCTGGTCGGACAGGGGGTATGCTTATACGAGAAAAGATAGGAGTGGTGTGTAACCCTAGGCAAGCACACATGGCCCGGTTGATTGTGTTCTGATGAAAGCGATAAGTGAAAAGAACGGTCGGCAGACATCGTTGGCACACTCCTCTGTGCCGGACGGTAGCACAAGCAGACATCCACCAAGAAAGTCCAAAGTCTTGACGGTACGCCCCGATCGCATGTCGTTGGTGGATACCGACGCGAATAAGCACAGCAAAACTGGATCCCGGCTGATCAACTGCTAATCGACCCCTCCTCTCCGCATCGCGCGTTGGTAGAAATGAGCTATTTTCGGAGCTGGCCACGCTGACTCGCTGAGACTGGCCATCCACCATGAGAATGGGCCCCCAAAACCTTAATTCCTATCACCACTGCACCTGATCACATCCAGACATTCCTATCTCATGCCACGCGCCTAGCCGTTCTGGTTAGCCTGGGTTTAACCCGATTAAACAACGTTGGGCCTGCGTTGAGAAGGGAGATTAAAGAGGAGAGCAAGTATCCAGGCAAGGGTTGCAGCCACGCCCTAATTTCGTGCCATGGCAAATGGTCGGTCCAATGACCATCGAGGTTACCCGGAGATTCCCTATTGGCAATCAAACCTGCTATCCTTAATGGCCCGATTTCGAATTAGATCATCCTAGTAGTTCCGTGTCTCCCTTGTCAACGCCATCAATCATCTCGTCGCAATGGAAAGAGGGGGGTTGAAATTCCCTGCAGGCCAAGAGTGCCGATCGAGTGGCGGGCATGTCAAAGTGTCGCAGCTGGTGAGCCGTGCTACACACGCTCACGTTGCCTGTTGCTCCCGCCGCCAGCACATTGCGAGGGTCTGCGCCTCCTTGGGAAATCAAGGCCGCAGAGATCGACATCTTGTATCCACGTTGACTGGCCACATTCTCCGGGAGGAGTACCATGGACCATGTGAGTGCGTTCCGACCCTTGCTGCCACGGGCCCCTGGGCCCTGATGGCGGTCGGAGAACAAAGACTGGGGAAACCCCACGCTGGATGCTGCCACAGTTTGAGTCATGATGATGAACGAAAATTCATTCCCATTAACCTGGAAGAAAGCTCAGTGAATTAACGGCCAGTTGCAGGGAAAATAAGGGGATGCTGGCGGAAATGGCCGCCGGTTTCTTTGTTTGATCCCTCACGTCACACAGCCTGGATTCCCGTTTCGTATTTAGTCTGTGTCGCAGAGTTAGCCTCCACAGCCTCATCTCGCTTTACTTCAATTCAACACGTTGACAGTGTCCCAAAATGTCGTCCACAACAGGGGAAGCGGGCAGCATTCAGAAGGGCGACCGAGTGGTGACGACGGGCTGTCATCCGCTGGAAATCGAAGCCGGTGAGCGGAGTAGCGGGGAGGCCGGCACGCGATATGACCATAGCGATATGAATCGCATGGGCAAAGCGCAGGAGTTCAAGGTAAGATATCTGCAAATATTCAGCGACTAGTAAAGTGAGGATGAGTGGCTGATCTCGTATTCAAATTCAGAGAAATCTCCGACCTCTAGCTGCCCTGAGTTTTGCTTCGGTCTTGCAGGCTACCTGGGAGTTTATCTTAATGTACCACATACCCATCTCTATCACATCCTAACAGCCCACATTTCTTCAGCACTAACGCACCCGAGTCATTAGATCCAACTATGAAGGCCTCGAAGACGGTGGAATGGCTGGCTTGGTGTGGACATACGTGTGGACCTTTGTTGGATTCGGCTTCATCATCGTCTCATTATCGGAAATGGCGTCCATGGCTCCAACATCAGGAGGCCAGTACCACTGGGTGTCCGAATTCGCTTCTCCACGATACCAAAAGTTCCTCAGCTACATCACCGGATGGATGTCCGTTCTCGCCTGGCAGGCCGGCGCCGCATCAGGGTCCTTCCTGACCGGCACAATCATCCAAGGGCTCATCAGCGTGCGCAACCCCGATTACGACCCCAAACGTTGGCAAGGCACCCTGTTCGTTTTTGCCATGATCCTGATCATCTACTTCTTCAACGTCTACGCCGCCAGCTGGATGCCTCGGATACAAAACGCCCTGTTAGCCCTCCACACCATCTGCTGGGTAGTGGTGATCGTCGTCCTCTGGGCCATGGCACCCCGCCAGTCCGCAAAAGCCGTATTCACCGAGTTCAGTCTCTACGGCGGCTGGAACAACGTCGGGCTAGCACTAATGATCGGGCAAATATCCGCCATCTACGGATCCCTCAGCTCAGACGCCACGGCACACATGTCCGAAGAAGTCCGCGACGCCGGCCGATACGTCCCCATGGCCATCTGCGGCGGCTACTTCAGCAACGGAATCCTAGCCCTCGTACTCATCATCACGCTCATGTTCGCAATGCCCTCGGTCAAAGACGCCCTAGACGACCCGACCGGATTCCCCTTCATCTACGTCTTCAAACAGGCCGTCTCCACCGCCGGCGTCAACGGCCTCACCGCGATCATCCTCATCCCCGTCATCTTCAGCAACATCCTCTTCAACGCCTCCACAGCCCGTCAGACCTACGCATTCGCGCGCGACAGGGGCCTACCCTTCTCAAACTGGATCTCCAAAGTCAACCAACACTACAAACTCCCCGTCAACGCCATCGCCCTATCATGCATCATCAGCGGCCTCCTCTCCCTCATCAATATCGGCTCCGACACTGCGTTTAACGCCATCATCTCCCTAAACGTCGCAGCGCTCATGTGGACCTACGCGATCTCCATCAGCTGCGTTATGTATCGCAAGATCTCCTGTCCGGAGACGCTACCCCCGAGACGGTGGAGTCTAGGGAAGCATGGGATCTGGATTAATGCGGTAGCGTTGGTTTATGTGATCTTCGCGCTGTTCTGGTCCTTCTGGCCGACTGAGATCCCGGTGACGTTGGATAATTTTAATTGGAGCGTGGTGCTCTTCGTGGGGGTGTTTGTGATTAGTTTGGCGATGTATGTTGTTCAGGGGAGGAGGGTGTATAAGGGGCCTGTTGTGGATGTTAAAAGGGAATCATATCCTAATTCGGGATGAAGAATAATTGTTCTCATAGCATGCCAAATTAATTACATGCCCTTAAACACTATACATGTGTTTGTCGGACAGTAGGTACCATATTGTTCAGATAGTATTATCACGTGTCCAAGACACAAAAGTCGCAAATGCAATAACCTCCCCAACTAGATATTCCTCACATTGTCAGTACTGCTAAACATGATTGATATACAAATCACTTGATCTACATTAACTAGCAAAAATTCTAGCATACCAAATATAGATAGATACTAGAACTTGTTGAACCCCCAGATAACACGGAGCCATGTTTACCATGCTCAGCGCATGGTAGTATATGTGGCAAAGCTCGGATCTGTATTGAAAACGCATTATGACTAGAACAGAGTAAGATTCCCCCATTTTCCTTACTGTTTAGTTAGTAGCAAATCAATACCTCTTCAGGAGTTCCAGTCCGAAGAAATTCGGTCTGTCTGTTTGTGTGAAGCAGAAGACTTTATGGGAGGTAGGGGTTATACTACGAGTACTACGAGGTTGTTATCGATTTGATTGGTATGCATATCTATGGCATGGTAAATCTCGCATGTAGAGATTTACTGTACTGTAGGTACGTAGATGTAATTAAATCAGGCGCAGGATACGTTAGGTTCTTATATCAGGTGATCACTTCACCCTTAACGTCAGAGAGATGAGATAATCTCGCAGATACCGGTGAGGAACGCGTATATTTTGACTATTACTGGTCACCAAATTGAATACTTGGGCAGATACTAATTTAGAAGCTTGGGTTGATAAATTGATGCTCACATAAGTGTCAACATCCCCATCTAGCGGTGTGAAGTAGTTCCTGATCGCTTGGATGAGAGATATTGCGCCATAAAGTTCTACCTGGTAATAAACTACTGAAAGCCAGACCATAGTGGAACCAGCGAGCCATTGAGTTCAGAAACGAAAGGCCAGAATAGGTAGGAGAGGTGGATCCACCACAGACGGCAAAGCTGAAAGTTTGGCCAGGATGGAGGTGGCGGGGTACGCATTCCTGGCATGTCGCCAAACACGACAAGACGGATGATGAAAACCCCTTAAGACCCCAGGTTGAAGAAGGTTGGCTCCATCTTGGTAAGAATCCAGATCAAGGTATACGGTATGGGTAGGGAAAGCCCACATAGATTGTTACGTTGGACCCAATCCAGCTGATCTTTGTTGACTGATATTTGCGCGGGTAGCATACGAATGCGCCACACGGGTCGAACTAGTATAGCGAGAGTGACTGATCAGGTCTGGCTTGCCGCTGAAGAATTGCCCCTCTGGATCCTGCCAGCTGTGTCCCAACGTCGAGGACGCCAGAAGTTTCTTAGTGTGGGAACTATTCGGGCGCCGCGCTGGTCTTCCCGTTGACAGACTGGGTTTATGGAACATTCTTCTGCAGAGAATGGAAGGGTCGTTGTTTTGATCTGACTGCCTTATCAGTCCTCCCACCGGCACATATACTGTTTCTTCTGCAGTTGAATTAGATCAACTGTGATTCCCAGCAGGAATGGCAATAGCCACCTCCGAGTATTATTCGCCCTGGACGGAGAAACTTCAGTAGTCAAGATAGATACCTCGCGGCTACGGCGGAACCTCGAAACCGGATACTCGGCGAGGAATGATCCAAGGAAAAAAGAAGCACATGGTGGAATGCCCTCTATGGACTCACACGTGTTGAGCAAAAAAAAACAGTGAAAGGGTTATGATTTGAAATCTCAACCCCAAGCCGTGGTGCCCCTCCGTCGATCCGACACGTGTTGACAGTATGGCCTCACGAGGAGTCACTGCAGTGGGTCAAGCACCGACACTAGAGCTGCGCCCGAGGCAGTTCTGGGTATAGTCCTCTGCATGGCATGAGAGGGTGATTTCCCGTGTCTTATCCTGTGCCAAGTGAAACCTGCAGGATGATTTCATTTCAGTTGTTCAGGCCGCCTTTCCGAATATTGGATCCTGTATCTGTTGCTGCATGCAGTCGTGGATCATGGAATGGTTGCATGCCAGAGGCCTGCTCCTCCATCAAGACCATCCATCCATCGATGGTAGATGTAAAATTTCGGAAGACCCCGCTCTCGAGCCGACTCGGGTTTGCGTGGGCCAACGTGATCCGAGGTTATCAGTAAATGACACGAGCTCGGGTGTGGCCCGTTCGAGTGGAGCCCACGCTTAACTTTCTCGCCTGTTCGCTACTCGCTGCATCGTGCTGCTTGGACCTCGACGTTTCGCGGTATCTTTACCCAACGTACCAGAAGGCGTCATCCTACGAATTCTTCTCTACAGGCTGTGACGGTGTGTCTCAAAGTAAGCGTTTCCTCTTTCATCTAGTTCAAATCATAAGTGCGATAAAATACGATATGTCATGTGTTTAGTTACAGTACGAAGTAGAAATATTGTAGGCGGGTTTCGAGGAAAGATATGTTACATACACTAAACGTCTCTCATGAATCATCATGTCATGGCCACATGCTCATGCCGTGGCGAAGTTCTCGCTCTGCACATTCAAATACGACACAACCCGGAGCTCACCACCCGACTGAACCGAGCAGGCGATGTAGGTGTGTAGACCACGTTGCTGGAGAGCATCGGACGTACTGCGTCGATTGTTAGCAATCTGCACTTGGATATGCGGACACGGGTTACTCACAATATTTTACGCAGCGTTTCAGTATAGGTACGCATGGGCAGTTCCGACTTTCCGTTAATTCCATACATGTATTCGTTCAACGCCGTAACCACATGCCAGTCGCTTGGCGCATAATGGCGGGCGGGAATATACACCTTGACGTTGGGGGCCGTGCTTCCTGGGCGGAACTCCATGTTATACAGGATGCCCCCTGTGCGATGGTTGGCAGCTGGCAGTGGTGTATCATCAGGCACGCCAGTCTGCGCCAGAACCCCGTCCCACAACTGCCTCAGATTCCGCAGCCCAGCTTCTAGTGACGGGGTGGTAATTCGGTTACCCATCGTCATCATCTGACGCACGGAGGCAAAGCTGGTTTCGCGCGTTCGAAAGTATATCTTGAGACGCGAATCAGCCGGTCGGACCAAGTCGATGGCTAGCATGTCCATCTCTAGCGGCGGAGTCGAGGAATCCTGGGCAAAATCCTCAAACATCCGAAATGCGCCAAGCTTCTCATTGTCGGTGCAGTGAGGAGCCGTGCGAATCGCTTGTGCGAGGACTTGTAAATTTGTCTGCTTCGTGGACCTAGCCTTGAACCCGGGGAAGAAGTAGGCCTTTCCGGTGATGTCTTCCTCGCTCAAGTCAAAAGCGTAGAAGATCTTCGACGGGTGGCCCTCCATGCAGCCTTTGGGGGGTAGGTCCGGGGCCAATGCTTGATCAAAATGGTCAAACCATTCCCTATTCGTGTTGGGCAATGCTCTCATCAAGACCTTCCTGAAGAGCGCGTCTGCAGATTGATTATCGGGATCCACTTGGGTTCCGGCATTGGGGCCCACGGGCTCAATTGAGAAGCGAACCGACGGTGCCTTCTTGCCAGTATGCCAGTCCCAGCTCAACTCGATCGGGTTATGGTTGTCCGTCATGAAACTTGGCCATCTCTTCTCGCCAGGCTCATTTGCGACCCCGAGGTGCGGAGCGATCGAGCGGCCGAAGAAGTTTAGGATGCGTCGTTGCGCATGCTCTGTGTAGCCAGCCTCCTGCAGGAGCAGATTCAACACGTATCCCGTAGTGTGCCACCAATACCGGCCGTGGTGGTTGAGGACGTTATGGATCTCATAGTCGACCTGCTCCCAGCTCGATGACTGGAAGTGCTGTGCTCTACCAGACTTGAGGAGATGACCTTTTGCATGCTCGGGGATTAGGTTGAAGAGGGAGGAGAATAGCGCATAGAGCACTGAGATAAAGAAATGTGGTAGCATGCGCGGCGATGCTGGAAGCAAAGGAGTAAGACTGCCCATTTTGGGAAGCCAAGTCGGGGGGAATTCAATATGTATGTAGGGTACTAGTCACGCGTGGTGGTGATTCTTAATTGGGCAAGGGATGAGTAGTTGTACCGCCGCAATGCACGTCGACAACCTTATACCTTCTCCCGACAGGAGGAGACCCCGGGACGTGCATGGCTCCTTTATAAGCAATCAGCGGAAATTCACAGACGTTCGGTTGAATGACCAATCCTCGAAATGTCTCCGTCCAGTGGATGAGCCAAATCTCCTTCACTCCTACTAACCATGAATGACATGGGCCGTGCGGTTCCGGATGAGCTAGACAGGGAGTTGCCGGGCACGGCGCACCGTGGTCTCCAAGGGCGCACTGTTGTCATCATCGAAGCGCAAGCGAGCGATTATTCTGTGGAATGAGTCCAAATCTGCAGAAGCCAAGAGCTGAGTATGGAGCTCCGTACGTTAGGTGGTAGAATATCCATTCTTGGAAAGGCGTACCGTGGACCATTTCTCGCATTATGGCAACGGGGGGAGAAGTGGGGACGTGCGTGGGAAGACATCCATGGTTGGGTTGGATAAAAGTAGTAGACTAGAGAGGGTGGAGTTGCTTGGTGGTTGCCCTCCGCCGCGCCGTGCCGGGAACTTACCTGCCTCGGGACTGAAGTCGGTGGCTTGATGGAGTATGTACCGGTATTGTAATGGTAAAAGTGGCCCTGGGAAACCATGGGATGTTTTCCCCTGGTTTTGGATACTATTCTTTTGTTATTTGTTGCTCCCCCTTTTCTTGTGTGCCGAGGAGATACTTTACTTACCAGATGGTATTGAATTACATGCTGCTATCAGTGCCTTCTTCCTCGTCTCTAGTCTCATTTCTAGTCAAGGAAACAGCCACAATCTTTCGTAAGAATACCTTCTCGCTTTCAGTGGTGTTACAGTTGCGTCCGACCTTTTAGAATCATCTCGCAACCGACTGTAAGACACCAACAACTACTATTTTCGGTTGGGGAACTTTTTCCCTCCTGAATATTCGCCTGTATACGCCACTCTCGTTACACCGCCACATCGGGGATGACGCTTCACGTCGGGGTTTGGTTGTATGCATACTTCATTTCCCATAATACACTATCAGCCCCGGCTATACCAGGCTATGACCTAGCTATGATTATTTGAGTGCTAGCTGAACCGTTGGTGCACCGCAACTCTGCTCCATATTGATTCAAAACACTCCAAAGCAATATGCCCATTATCCCACTTGAGCCCGAGTGGCGAGACCAGCCCGCGATCATAGTTTTAGGTTCCAATCAGCGATGGATGGCCCCTGCAGCATCACCGCCGGGCGGCCGAAATGCCCACCTTGGCGCTACACTATGTAGTGACCCTTGTTCAGACTACCTGGATCGTGGAGCAACTACGCTGGGACTCGCCTTCTGTACGCCAGTCAACGTGGTTCTGCTGCACGATCCTAGCCCGTGGCGCTGCAACGTGAACCACATGGCCTCATTTAGGCAACCTTAATCATCCTTTTGGAGTAGTATCTAGCGTCAACTATGTCAACCACCATATTGAGGGTGCAAATGCCGGGAATAATGGGGCTATGGTTTAAAAAAAACGGTGACAGAGCCGTTCCAGCCGGAGAAGCCGTCCTCCACTTTTCACCACGGAGTAGCTGGATCCTGATATTCGCGGAGCCCAGTAGTACTCTTCCTAATCGAAGGGGCCATGATACCCTACCACGGAATCTAATAATTAATGCAATTTGCGCCAACCCGACACGCAGTCTGGGCCCCTCCTTTGATCACGCGGAGTCTGTACTCGCAATCAGTGTGGGTCAAACGGTTACGAGTCTACAGCAACACGGTGTCTGGCGACTAGCAACTACACAGTATCAATTACCTCGGTTCCCCGCACTGGAATTGATTCTATGTTTTGTCAATGACAACTCCTTCCCTGAAAGCTGCTGTCCACCCTAACTATGCATTATAAGGTTCAAATGCTGTCACTTCTTCTCTGCCAACTCAATCGCAGCCACAAGAACATGATGACCAATCCCCCAATTCCTTGACACTCATGAGCCAAGGTCACCTGTAGAGTGGGGTTATGTATTTGCCTATAGATCATCGAGCGGACAAAGGGTTTACTGAATCCACGACACCGCCGATCCCCAAGCGTCGTTGGACATCGGAGAATTTTAGCCTTTTTTTCCCTCTTCCTTCGCGACTATCATACCTTCCGCAATACAGGAACCGCGATCGACAACCACCACTACCAAAGCCGGAAGATATCGGAAAAAGGACGCGGCAACGGAAAAAGTCCCTGGGTTTACAGCCAACTCTCAACCCACGTTATCAGGCAGATCTCTACCCAACAATCAAACCAACCTTGGTACGATCCGTCCCAGGTCCTCGGACCCAGTCCGCTTCGATCGCAGCAAACTCTATTTCGCTTCGTGCCGATATCGCGTATGACGTGTTTTCTTTTTGGGGAAGCCATCCTCGTAGAGAGGGAAATACGGTATATGGTGGCTGGAGTCGTAATCAACCACGGGGCTACTCTAAGACCTCGTTGCCGGTTATGCATGCCTGTCGATCCTATCGCCTCCATGTGCAAGACCTTATAATTACCACTATACTTTTTTTAGAAGTATGTGCATCGAGACCCGGGCCCGCTATTCTGCAGTACTCAGGCTGGACCATTCACCGGTTCTACGGAGTGTTTAACAATTCGTAGCGAATTCATGCACACTGGTATAGAATAATTACCATTGTGCTATTATTAGTCGCGTCTTGATAAGAAGACCGATCTAGCTCCATTGCGTCAATCATCTACTTGCGATAGCCAACAGCTACTCTTACTGCCACATCGTGACATGATCAAGAGCCTATCAAACGGGCCTAGATTCCACTAACCGCACCTCCACATCTTCAGACCCCCGCCTCCACAACGTCGCAAAGACAAGAAGGCCTCGTAATCGATGATCTTGCTCGCGCTACAGACAAGTACTATCGGTGTCTCCGAGTTCCATCTCTGCTCTAGAACCCTCAATATGGAAAGACAATGGTTTAACAGATTATCCCCATGACGAGTTCATTGTCCAAGGACTCCTTTGTGCTTTGAACCTTGGTTTGCATCTTGGACTATGTGCAATGGCGCCGGGGACGCAAGTACCTTGGTATGAACATTGGAGTGATGGCGAACACTACCCTTCTGGCGTTTGAGGCGTGGTTGTTGGCAAACGAGACCTGTGGTAGACCCTTTCCGGTTCATCAATGGATAGGTAGAGAGTCCAGACTTCGGTCTTTCGCCATTGAGCCGAAGATCTTGAGATCAGGGTCGGGGAGGCCGATGTCAATCACGTATGTCTAGATCTCCATTGGAGGAACTCTGGATCTGAATGATGCTTGGAGATGCCGTTCCCGGGAATGACGGTCCTGGGGAGGCGATTCCCCGGAAAGAGAGAAAGGCGGGGAGTTGGAGAACACGGATTTCGCCTTTCCTTCGGACTGGGTCACGATGTGGCACGTCTTGGAGGCATTGTGTCGGGGTTGGAAGCCGAATAGGACCATGGATGGGCTTGGAGGGAGAGGTCCGGATCGGGATCTTTGTCTACTTGTGGGTTTAGCTGTCGGGGTTGGGTGTGTTGGTTAGTGGTGGCTGAGATGGAGTAGACCCTGGGGTATACGAGGTGATGTTTTAGTGCTGACCTGGTACACAAGACGGTGAGGAGAATAGCCGGAATGGGTTGTGAGAGATAATACAGGATTGCTACAAACGTGACTATATTGAAGGTAGGAATTGTTTGCTACCTAGTTTACTACTATTTACAACCCTCCTAAACGTGCTACTCTCGACGACTGTTGTTAATTTGCTACAGGGGTGAGAAATTAGTTCAGTGGTAAGTACCAAGTACTAGTCTACTGACGGATGCACTGGCAATCCTGACTGACAAGCTATCCAATCATAATCTGAATATAATCTTGGCCTTGTCCTTCAGTGGAGTGAAAATTGTGGAATAACTCACATATTGAGTTATTCCACATTGTAATATTCCAAGAAGTGAAATACTCCAATACTTGAACGGACGACTGTATTGCGCACTGCGCATTAGGACCAATTATGCGCGGTGCAGCAAACATAGTACGCAATCGCAGGCCTCACTGCCTCAGGCTTTGTGTAACGTTCGGAATAGGTCCGGGTTCTCCGACATCCGTTTATTCCCGTTCCTTTGGAGAAAAAAAAAAAAAAAAAAAAAAAAAAAAAAAAAAAAAAAAAAAAAAGGGGGGCACAGCGCCACTGTGGAAGAAACCTGTTCTATACTGATTATTTTTTTTTGTTAAAACTCAATTCTTATCTGAATTATTGCCACAGCTTGACCTCACCTGGCAGATTTTCTGATTTTTCTCTTTGGGGAGTTGGGGTGTAGAATCGGCGAAAATTACAGCGTAAATGCAATCCTGTCTGTCCGCTTTGGTATTATTTCTCGAGCGGTGAACATACCCATTGTAGCCCGTTTCAAGATGTAACACCACGGGGGCCACGCTAACACTGCCTCGTTGGCTTTAGCGCGCCCCACCAAAACCAGGGTGATTGTGGTGGTTGGAGTATCCGTGAGTACCGGTCAGCATCAACGGCTGGAAACGGAGATAGTACATACCTCCTAGTTTCCTACTACTCTACGCTTTGTGGCATGCTCAGCTCGCTCCCGTCTGGCCAGCTCGGGATTTAACGACTAACTTCATTATGCTTGTGGAGCTGGAAGTCTTCGCTTCAAATGTCTGAACTCTGATGACCGTGACGGCATGGTCAACTTGCCCCCACCCAATGAGCTTGTCGACATCATACTAATTTGACGGTCTTAGTTAGTAGTCGCAATGATCTCGCCTTGCCCCTCGGCTAAATGGTCGTCATCTGCAGCTTTTGTTTCGCTATTCGCCTGACTGTTGAGCTCTTCCTCTTGTGTTTGTGTTCACTGGCACTGACAAAAAAGAAAGCCTACTCACAATGGATCCTATTCGAGCGGAAGCTATTCACAACGAGAGACATGTCAAGGTGATCTGTGTGGGTGCAGGTGCCTCTGGGTTGTGTCTGGCATACAAGCTGCAGAGGTCTTTCCAGAACTACGATCTCACTGTACGTTATCTATAGCATTATTCCCCCCCCCTATTTTTTCTCTACCTGCTGCTCTAACCATGAATGCAGATCTACGAAAAGAACCCTGAGGTTTCTGGCACCTGGTACGAAAACCGCTACCCAGGCTGTGCTTGTGATGTTCCCTCCCACAACTACGTCTACTCGTTTGAACCCAAAGCAGACTGGTCATCTGTATACGCGGGGTCCAGCGAAATCAGAGGGTACTTTAACGATTTCGCAAACAAGTATGGCCTACGCAAATACATCCACACTTCGCACATCGTCACCGAAACCACCTGGATCGAGGAGTCCGGCCAGTGGCAAGTGACGGTGACCGACCTGAAAACGGGTCGCACAGTACATGACTGGTGTCACATTCTGATTCATGCGACGGGCTATCTCAATAAGCCTGCTTGGCCCGAGATTCCGGGATTGGGCGATTTCAAGGGCATCAAGCTACACAGTGCGATGTACGATGAGAGCGTATCGCTCGAAGGGAAGAACGTTCTGCTGATCGGGGCGGGTTCATCAGCTGTTCAGATTCTCCCTGCCATTCAACCTATTGTTGACAAAGTAAAAATCTTTATCCGTTCGCCGACGTGGCTGTTGCCGGATATTAGCACTGAGGCGGGCAAGTTCCCCGAGGAGCAGATTGAGCATTTTGTGAACAATCCAGAGAGCGTGACACAGCTGCGCAGGGATAATGAACGGACTATGAACAGTATCTTCAGTACGTTGAAAGTACCCGTATTGACAGTGACTATTGCTGACTACTACGAACAGCCATGTACCTCAAGGATACTGTCCTTCAGGAGCAGGCAAAAGGTCTCCTGACATCCGTTATGAGGAACGCCTTTCAAGATCAAGAGATGGAAGACCGTTTGATACCGAACTTCTCTGTTGGTTGCAAGCGTGTGGTACCATCGGGCTTCAGGTATCTAACTGTGAGGACTCCACACCCCTGGGTATTCTAGGTGATACTAATACGCGTGGTAGACCCTCAAGAAAGAGAACGTCGACGTGGTCTACGGTGGTGTGACATCCGTAACACCATCTGGGTGCGTCAGCGAAGACGGGAAGGAGCATCAAGGCGACATTATCATCTGTGCCACCGGGTTTGACACTTCCTACATACCGCGCTACCCTGTCATTGGACCCAATGGTCGCAACCTGCAGACAGAATGGGCCGAGTCGATCATGGGCTACATGGGAATAGGTATTTCAGAGTTCCCCAACACCTTTACAATGCTTGGCCCCTACACGCCTGTTTCCAATGGTCCGACCATGGTCGCGATTGAAGCCCAAGCAGACTACATCTGTTCCTTTATCGACCGTTACCAAACGGAACCCATCCATAGCATGGCTCTTAAGCGGGATGTCTGCGCTGAGTTCAAGGAGCATGTCGGCTCCTTCATGCAAAAAGCTGTTTGGACGGATAATTGCCGCAACTCCCACAACAACCATACCATCGGCGGTCGCGTTCCCACGACTTGGCCTGGAAGCACTCTACACTATCTTGAGGCAATGAGAGAGCCACGTGCTGATGACTGGGATATCAAGTACAACGGAAATCGTTTCTCATGGTTGGGCATTGGCGTTTCCCAGACAGAGTGGGATCCCACTGCTGATCTGGGGTACTATATCCGACAATCGGATGATGGACCCTGGCACAGCCGGCGCAAGCGGAATTTGGCCATTGCTAAAACAGGCAGCATGGCTCCGCGTGCTCTTCATAGACAGCCAAAGCTTGCTGCCAAGGAGAAAGCCCAAGGCACTAAAGCTGATGTGCCGGACCAGATGCCGAAAGCACAGGCTGAGCCAGTGTCTGAAGCGACAGCGTGATCTGAGACCGAACAACGATAAGGGTTTATGGAGGTCAATTAATCCTCCACTCCTTTCTCTGCATTTCGGAACCAAAAGCTTGTCTTCTTCATTGACATGGTGCCGTCATCTGAGTTTGACAGGCAAGGTAATATGCCTTACATTCTCGTCAACACTCGGAACTTCACGAGACTTAGCAGACGTGGTCACCACCATATAAAGTACCTTTATGGTGCAAACTCATGAGAGTCGAATCGGGATTTTTACTTGAGTCACGGTCCGGGATCCGGGATCGACAGGCAGCCCAGGCTTCCATTATGCTGAGGCCACACCCGACCCCATATCCCCAAGCACGGAGTGTCAACGCATCACATGCCGACTATCTTAGGACCTCTTCATAGCACTTATTAATATGATAGGCGAAATCTAAATTTACATTGAAGCTATACTCAGCAATTCCACCACGGAATGGACATACTATATGACTGAAACATCATTTCCTCCGTACATTGTCATTGCACCTCACACAAGTACTTACTCCTATAGTTAGGTATTTGTCAAGTAATGCGTCTCTACTACTTGCGCCTCTCACTTGATATTCCATAGATCTTCCAGCAATTGGACCGGCCGTTGCGATCAGTATGCCCTGGCAGTTATCGGACTCCAGAACACCTGAAAGAATTTCATACGGCAAGCCTTTATTATACTTGCATGCAAGGCTTCATCTAAGGTAATAGATATTGATCATTGCATGATGCATCTTTTCTAGCAGCCAGATACTAGGCAGTTGATTGACATCCTTGGAGTTGTATGGACCGACTCTTTGAGTAAGTGCTTAGCCAGCATCCAGCACGCAACCGTCAAGCTCGGGTTTCTTATGTCCGGAGTTTCAACTGCCAACGATCAACCTCCAGCTGAACGGAGTCAAAGCCGCCACATATGGCGAAACCTGGAACAAATCGGCAGCAGATTTCTTTTTCACTCAATTGGCATCTGCTGTCTCCACCCCAACGGTGATCTGCAGCTTGTCATACTACAATCGTCCCGGACCGGGGTTTATCCATTATTATCGGCTGGGGATTCTATCCACATAGCATACACTACTATACCCCATTTCTCACTGACAGCAGATTTTCGGACGTTCCTAAAGCCTAAATCCGTACTCTCCCCATGTCTGCATCCCGGCTTTACCTCTCAGGGCTAGTCCAATGCGACGCTGTCTTGGGGCCTCCACTTCTCGGAGCTTCGAAAGGCGCGAAGCTCCGCTGCAGGTTGTTGCAACGGTCCAGGGTAGATTCCCTGGCAGCTATTCAAGCTAACATATATATAGTACGTACCTGATCACGCCATATAGCTCTAAGATGAGCCAATATTCAAAGCTTCCAATTGCTCTGTCCGCAGCCAATCTAGACACAAGAGAATAAGGAACGGCCCTAGTATAACCTAAATTGAACTTATCAATCAATCGATTCGACAATCATGGAAAGCCACAACTCACCCCGCCGTCTTCTCTTGGTCAGCGTTCCCCGCACTGCGTCCAATCTGCTTCTGAAGATCCTCAACATCCCCGGTCAACCCAACGCCTTCGCAGCCGATCGGGGCGGCTATTTCTTCTACAACGCCTTTCACGCCGTTGCTAAAGACGGTCGCCTCACACAGGCCCCCTCTGAATGGACCGAGGAAGCGAAACACGAGGTCCAGTCAACCTTCCAAGAATGCTTTGACCATCTAGAGGAGACCTGCGCTCTAGCTGAGCGGGAGAACAAGACCATGTTCGCCAAGGAGCACTCCTTCTGGCTCTCCAACCCCATGACCTTCATGCAAGCTATACACGGACCCGAGAAGGGCCCTTATGACTTTTCCACCTTCCACGTCAACGTCCCTAGCACCTATGGTACGACGAGGACGTTTTCCACCAACAACAAAACTGTCCTTCCGGACGAGTACCTCCGCACATGGACAATGGCATTCATCATCCGCCATCCAGCCATAGTATTCCCCTCTTTCTGTCGTGCCATGAATAAGATCTCCGATATGGGTGTCATGGACACCAAGATCCTACCCGGAACTTTACTCACCAACATGACCCTCCACTGGACCCGGTCACTCTTCGACTGGTCTCTGGATCAAACCGGCTCAACTCCGCTCCTTCTGGACGCCTACGACGTGGTCCATAACCCGGATGCTGTCACCAAGTTCTGTCAACTAGCAGGACTCGACCCCAGCAAGCTTCAATTCCAATGGGAGAGGGGGGTGCATGCGGATAGCGTCGCACGACCGAATGGGGCCTCCCAGGGCGTGTTTGACTGGGATACAGGAAAGTCGGTTATGTTGTCGACATTGAATGGATCATCAGGTGTGATGAAGAGCAAAGAGCCAGCCGTAGTGGATATTCCCACTGAGGTCAAGAAGTGGCAATTGGAGTTTGGGGAGGAAATGGCGCAGTTGATCGAGAAGGCGGTCAGTGATGCGATGCCGGATTACGAGTATCTTCGAGCGAGGAGAGTGACTGTTTAGATTATTTTAGCCAGAGTGGCTACTTAGTGGGTCTAGGTTAATGTGAATAGTCCAAAGTATCCTTTGGTTGATAGCTACATACAAAGTTGTACATTGAATTGGCATTTGGCAGGATCTACACAGCCCCGCCAACGCCCAGGCTTGGCTCGGCGCAGCGACAATCAATCTTTTCTTTCCCGTCTGCAAGCTGTTCTTTCTGCTCATGATCCTCTCATCACTCATACCTACCACATTCTCCAGAGCATCTCCCCTAGATAAAATCACCTACTTCCATAATCCAATCCATGGCATCTGCCGTGGAACCCAGCAGCACCAGCGGGTCTGTGGACCCCGCGACCGCAGCTGCCCGCCATGTCCCTGACCATGACGTCACCGAGAAGCGAGCGAGGGCGGCGCAAACCATCCAGGTCGGCCTCTACTCTCGCTACATCCTGCAATACTCTTAACAATAACTTCATGATATAGAGGATATATCGCGGCTATCGCACACGACGAGAACTTCACGGACTGGATCTCTCTGCGTCGACGTCGCGATGGAAAGATGTAGGCTTTTCCCGGACCATTCCCTTTCTTGCGCTTTTTGTGGACAATACATGCTAAAGGTCGTTATCTTGTCACCATAACAGGCTGTCAAAGAAGCAGAATGGCGACAACTGCACCGACCATCTGCGCCAGCTGAAGACGTTGATAGCACCGCAAACGCACGTCGGAATTGGCTTCGCGCTGTGAGCGTCGCGAAGCGCGCTGGAGGGGATGACGATGAGGATCTCGAGTCGAAGACAGCTACGACGAGTAGTCATACCATGGGCGAAAATGGCTCAGGGACGGAGGGCTCCTCTTCTAGTATTCTCCACCATGATCTCCCGGCTGGAACTACGGCCAAGATGATGGATTTGCAATACTTTCTGGAAATGGTGGACTTGAAACACCGACATGGGAGTAATTTGCGGGTCTATCATATCTATTGGAAGAATTCGCCTACGAATCAGAATTTCTTTTACTGGTTGGACTATGGGGAGGGAAGTGAGTTGGATCTGCCTCAGTGTCCGAGAGAGAAATTGGAGAGACAGCAGGTGAGGTATTTGTCGCGAGAGGAACGGATGAATTATCTGGTTGAGGTGGATGAGGCGGGGAAGTTTCGGTGGGCGAAGAATGGGGAGCTTATCTGGACGGATAATGCCCGGTTCAAGGATAGTCTGAGGGGCGTTGTGCCTGTTGAGGAGGATGCGCCGAGGTTTAGGGGGAATACGGATGATGGAAGTCCAGTTCTGTCGGAGATGAGTGACTCGTTGGAGTCATCGTCAGGATATAGCTCGCTTAGTGAACATGAGGATGCTTTGGGGAAACAGGAGAAGGATGACTACCAGGCGACAAAGGTGGGACAGAAGTTGGCGCATGTTAGTCCGGGAACGATCCTCAAAACCCTGAAAGGGAAGTCGTCGAAGACGGAGGATATGTGGATCTTTGTAAGTCTATCGCTGTCACTTTATTCTTCCCCCTATAGTCTGTAATGTAGTAGCTAACAAGACAGGTTGCTGATACTACCTTCCGGCTATTCGTTGGCATCAAAGAGTCCGGGGCCTTTCAGCACTCTTCGTTTCTGCGAGGTGCGCGCATTGCAGCTGCTGGATTGATTAGGATAAGAAATGGACAGCTACGAAGTCTAGCACCCTTGAGGTATATACCCTGCCTCATGTTCTGGTGCCTCGTCTGACATCAACAGTGGCCATTATCGCCCCCCTGCCGCCAACTTCCGCGCCTTCATCCATTCACTACAAGACCAAGGTGTCGACATGTCACACGTGTCAATCAGCAAGTCATACGCTGTCTTGGCAGGGATAGAAGGCTATACCCGAGCAAAGCGAAAGGTGCGCGCATTGCAAGAGAAGGTGGACGGTGCGAAGCACAAGCTACACCAGAGGCATGACGGAGACGAGAGTCATCAACGCGGCGAGAGTACCATCAACAAAAACGAAGCAAATGATGCGACCGAGCAGGCTACGTCTGGAGGAAACGACACCCAGACAAAAAGGAGCTTTGATCTTCCATTTCGTCAGAAACCAATCTGAGACAACGTTAGTACAGGACTCTAACAGAAGTTTAATCATTATTACACGAGAAATCACAGAGGAGCACTCGCACCCAAATCCTCATATTCCCACCTCACCTTCCCCACGACTCTCCGTCTGCTCCAACAGCCAATCCTTCATATCAAAGCCCTCTTCTTTCAACAGCCACGGATCCGCATTCCACACGAACGTCACTCCAGGCACCTTCGACCCATCCCTAAACTCAATAACGCACCCCTTTTTTCGATACATATCCGTCTCATACTCTGCCAAGCGATTTTCCTCCTCCGGCGAGCGCACCTTATACCCGACCCCGTAAATCGGCTTTTCGGGACATCCGTCCAACAGCGCCGGAAATTCACCCCACATTCTCATCCCGTGCTCCATTATCATCCCTGGACGTGTGGGCGGTTTGTCCTGACGATTGAGCACCTTTGCTAGGGAAGAAGGGTCACAGAGGCTGCCATAGAAGAAGAAATAATGCGGCTGGAAGAGTTGGGGATCATGCTGTGTGTTTGGGGCGGAGCGATCTGATGTTTCTGATGTTGCGGAGGGAAAAGGGGTGGGTTGCTGTTGTGTGTTTGTTGCTGCTGAAGACATTCTTCGCGATGTATATTGTATTACAATTCTTAGTTATTATGAGCTCTGATGTTTTCGTAGAAAAACCTGCAGCGAGAGATGAACAATGAACACCCCCATACCACATATAAAAAGTAGAGTGATGTCAGCATGTGATAGTACTCGTAATCAACAAGCTTTCCATATTCATGGCTCACCCGCTGTTGTTGGAAAGTTTATCATGCCCGGGGTCGCTTAATCTGGCTTCTTTCGGCGCTGGAATCATTACTAACATGATAGACTGACAATCAGCATTTTCCGATCATATAGCTGGATACAGTCATCTTAATATATATTAGTCAGCTTGGATAGAGAAATATTGTTACATACGATAATTACCCTGCGACAACAGACCCTCACTTCTTGTCCAACGGGTCCGTCCACATGACAAATATCTGTTATATCAACCGCATCTTAGCATTAGCAGCAATTGTCCGTATGCCTAAATACGTGAGAAGCTATTGATTCCAGAGCATGATAGTGTGACTGGCTAGTTGCCATTATGAGGATGCGATCTTTTCCATCAAGTGCCAAAACTTCACAACCTTGGATGCTCGGCAAACTGCTTTCCGAATCGCATTCACGATCACTCCACCACCGTTACCATTGACTGGCCAGTCCCGGCCGTCAATTAAGAGCGAACAAATACCATTACGCAATCAGATTCTTGATCTTTCAGCCTTGTCGTAAGGCTGAAGGGCAATGATTGAGTTGTCCAAGACCGTTCGTCGAGTGGGACGACGGATCAGAAGGCGCGAGGCATGATACCACGCATCCGGTGGACAGGCCTGCTCGCAGTCCCATCCAGAAATAGCCAGGAAAAACAAGGACTTCCGGTAATATCCCCGAAGCCTGGACTTAACGCCGACAAAGTGAGTGAAAACAGATGGAGCTGTGGACTCCTCCAAATTATCCTACGGCGTGACTAATCTTCTTTGAGCGACCGGCAATTCTGATATCCGCCTGCTTGTTACCTACTAAGCTCCAACCTTGCATTTCTATCAGTAACCCCTCTCGAACTGAATGCCAAGATTACTCGGGAGTTCCGGCTTAGCTCTCGTTGGTTGGGCAAAGTGACCATCGAAGGAACCCACAGGTCTACCTGGAGATAGGCATCCCGCCAGATGCAGGATGATAGGAGTGTTAGTATTACATTAGCCTTGAACAGGGTATCACTGGAGGGACTGTGTTTGCGGGCCCGTTATGAATGCCACTCGAGGAAGGATTTCCGACTTGTTGCGTCTTGTCGGCTCAGGATATGAGCGTGATGAGGACGTGAGTAAGCTTTTTGGCGGTTGGCTGACGCAGCAATTGAGATCACCCATGACTCCAGTTCCTGTAGGACACCTCCAGAGGCAGACTTGGGACACCAAATGACGCGGAAACCGCGGAAATGCAACCACCTTACGTACTGAGCCGAGCAGTCACAATCATCCGGGCAAAAGGGATCAGATAAGGCGCCTTGTCTCAGTTGATTCGCTAATATGGCCAGTAATTAGACGTTCACTACCCGCTAAGCATGCGAGTACCACGCTAGCGCGATATGAACCACGGGAGAGATGCAATCTCCTCACGATGCCCCCTTTTTTTCACTTGCGCGCTGGGCAGAAGTGCTTACACCCTAGTCAATTGAGACAATGCAATTGCTAGATAGTAGACAGTTTATACAGTCACTCGAGCAGAATTATCCCTTCATATAATCACCATGGATAAATATCTTCCCAGGTTGCAACATTGGGTCGATTCGATCACGGCCAAGTCGCCAAGAAAGCTTTTGCGCGGGCACACGAAACCCGAAGGGTCCACCGGAACCACAGGCACCCATTCGCCTTATAGGGCTGGGGTGTTTTCGTCCAAACACGGCCCACTAAGGCTTAGGTTAGTCCGAGGGAGATTTGTGGGTGCCGACAATCCGTGGCAGAATAATCCCTCACCCGGTGACCTGGCTTTGTTGGCAAGTTTTGTTGGATATATTTAAGACACGCCGGCCCGGGATCGATCTTATCTGATGCCACCTATCTGATCTGATAACTTTCCATGGTCCTGGTCTTATTCAGCTATTGATTTTGGTGCGGAAATGGCCACCGACACCAAAGATGGTCTCGACAACGAGAGCGTCTACCCTGTCGAGGATACCGACCGTGGTGAGTTTGAAGTTTTTTTTCACTTAACCTCCAGTCCCTGTTGTCGCTGCTAACATAACCACCAGCCGAGGTAGATTCCCAGACCGAAGTACTACGGGCGGCAGGCATTGGTATCCACGAAGATGACCCAACAGAACCTATTCTGACGCTGAGAATGTGGGTTCTCGGTATTGGATTCTGTATTGTGGCCAGTGGACTAAACACACTTTACACCCTTCGGAAACCATCCATCACAATATCCTCTTCGGTGACTTTGCTGCTGGCGTACCCGCTAGGCAAGCTCTGGGAGAAGACCCTTCCGAGCTGGGATGTCAATCTCGGCGTGTGCCGATTCAATTTGAATCCGGGGCCGTTTAACCAAAAGGTGAGCATTGAATGGCCGTACGCCTGACTTATCGTCGAACCTGTCCTAATAGGTACTCGATATAGGAACACGTTTTAGTCTACATCATGTCGAACCTCAGTATCTACGTCCGACTAGGAGCGGACGTCTTGACGGAACAGCAGATGTTCTACGGATACAAAGCTGGCTGGGGCTTCCAGATCTTGATCACATTAGGAACATTCCTGGTCGGCTTCTGTCTCGCTGGCTTCTTTCGGTCCTTGGTGGTGGCCCCCAAGGAACTTATTTGGCCGGGTGTGCTGAGCACGACTTCGCTCACGACAACGTTGCATAATCTGGCTCAAGGGGATCTACAAGGGGTGTAAGTACACTGCTATATCCGGGAAGAAGTGAAGGATCTAATGAGAAGTAGTAAGGATACGTGGAAAATGTCTCGTTACGCATTCTTCAGTCTTGCCTTTTGCATTTCCTTCTGCTGGTACTGGTTCCCAGACTTCATCTTCCCAGCCCTGAGCTATTTCACTTTCCCATGCTGGATCAACCCCAAGAGCACGGTCGTCAATCAGCTCTTCGGCATGGAAAGTGGTATGGGTTTACTGCCTATCACGTTTGACTGTAAGTACTGGTCCATGACCGTGCCACAACCAAGCTAATACCTCGCTAGGGAGTCAAATCTCCTACGTCGGATCACCACTGCTGATTCCGTCGTGGGCAATCATCAATGTTTTCTCCTCCCTGGTGTTCTGGATCTGGATTGTCGCTGTCGCTTGCTACTACCGCAATGTATGGTATACAGGCTACCTTCCTTTCCAGAGCTCGTCAGGTATGCAACTTGCCGTCTGTCTAAGCATGCTCTCATACTGATCATGTCCTCCTCAGTCTATGATAACACCGGCGCCACCTACAAAGCATCTAAAGTGGTCAGCAAAGCGACCGGCTACAAACTGGATATCGAAAAATACAAGGCCTATTCTCCGGTACGCCGCCCTGCTACAGTTACAGTTCCACGAACCCTACTGACTCAAATACTTCAGGTCTACATGCCCGTAACCTACGCCTTGAACATGTTCGGTCTATCATTCGCAACCTTGAGCTCCCTCCTAGTCTGGGTCATCCTCGAGAACCGCCACGACATAGCCGCAGGCGCTCTGCGTGTTCCACATGTCGTGCACAGCTATTTCTCCAAGGACAAGAAACACACCGACACCAACTCGGGACACCGCGATGTCCCATTCCTATGGTACCTCGGTGCAGCCGTACTGGCACTATTCATCTGCATATTCAGCGTCGAATACTGGAACGTCGAACTGCGATGGTACGGCGTCTTGCTAGCTTGCGCGGTAGCTATGGTCTTTTACGGCCCGGTAAGTGTACTTCCCCACACCATCCACAATTAATTCAAAGGTTAATAATAACTCAACTGCGCAGCTCGCAATCGTATACGCGACATCCAACCTGAAAATAAACATCGACATTTTCTGCCGCATCGTCGCCGGGTTCGTCTTCGAAGGCAAAGTCCTCGCTAACATCTGGTTCTTCGATATCGGCTACATCACCACCATCAAGGGCCTTTACTTTGCAGAGGACATGAAACTCTGCGATTACTGCAAGGTACTCACCCCCACCTGCTACTACCTACCACTCACCCTCCGATGTCCCTAGATACTAACTAATAACCCACAGATCCCACCCCGCAAAGTCTTCATCGTCCAATGCGTCGGCATGATCTTCGGAACCCTCAGCTCCGTCGCCGTCCTAAACTGGAGTCTGGGCAACATCAGCAACGTCTGCACCAGCGACGCCGTCAACGGGTTCAGCTGTCCCTTCTCGAGGACAAAATTCAACACGAGTCTTATCTGGGGCGCCATCGGCCCACGCCACTACTTCACCAACGGGATCGGCTACAGCTCCTTACTCTACTTCTTCATCATTGGCGCCGTCCTCCCTATCCCCGTATACTTCCTCAAACGCCGCTACCCGAATTCCCTCTGGCGGAGAGTTCATATCCCGCTGTTTCTGGGCGGGTTGAATTACCTCCCTCCGGCGACGGGGACGAATTATGGTAGTTGGGCTATTGTGGGATTGACGTTTGGGTGGTGGATTAGGAGGAGGGTGTGGCAGTGGTGGTATAAGTATAATTTTGTGCTGAGTTCGGCGTTGGATTCGTCGGTTTCGATTGCGGGCGTGGTGATCTTCTTTGCGATTTATTTTAGTGGTGCGAGTAAGGGGTTTAGTTGGTGGGGGACGGAGGTTTATAAGGTATGTCTTTTCTTCTTTTCTTTTTAGTTGTTTGGAAAGGGGGGGAGGTGGCTAATTGCGGTTGTGATAGGATACGTGCGATTATAAGGGGTGCTCGTATTTGGCTGTGCCGGAGGGGGGGAAGTTTGGGGTTTGAGGGGTTGAGGGGTTGTATATATGCGGAAGGGGTTGGTCGGGAGGTTAGTGGTTGCCCGTAATATAGTAGGGCTAGTTGAGGTAGCTGTACATATTCAAGATGCCTTATTCATTGAGTATATGCTCCTCCTATAGTATATTTGGAGTCTAGTGCTGGATAAAGGTTGAATTACCCTTGCGGGATGGGAAGCATTCGGTACATAAGGGTCAAAATTTGACCAAACACCGTCTTAATACTTCACCGGTTTTTTATATTTGGTGTTGTTCATGCACGATGTGCAAAACGATCAATTTTGGTTTCTTGTTTAGGTATCATATGTACTGGTCGGGTGCCTTCCTAGGTGGTACAAGTCGATCGACGTCGCTGTGGATTTGGCGTGCAGGTGCAGGGTCAATAGGATTGGACATGGAGATGTATTCATCTGTTCTCGTCGCTATAGTACTAATCAGAAATAACTGTTCAGACAATATAGGGTCCAATGCACCGTTAGTAGTAAGCTTGTATGGAATAAAAAATTGCTGTGCTGGCGAGTGGTGAGGGGAATGTCAGTTCATTTCCAATGTGTAGCATGAGAGCCCGTAAACTAGATATGCTGTATGCGCCCTATTCTCACACGTGCTCGAAGCGTACCATGCATCAGACAGGATCATATCCCTGTCAGCCCTGTCGTGTGTTGGCATGATCTGGTAGCTTTCGGGAGAACGTCATGTCCACCATCTTATCAGTCAAGTCAGGCACCACGTGCACTAGGGAGTGGTAGACCTTGGGTCCAACGGATATAAGCATTTCCCGAAGTGTGTATGGAAACTGGGCATGCGTAGCTCAGTATTGAGCATGCTTAGAATTGCCTGATCCAATGCGGAGTAGAGAGTTGAAAATAAAAAGAATCTCATTGTTGACCACCCCCTCAACACGTGCCGGGGTGCTGCTGGGTGAATATCAGCGACCAGCCAGTCATATTGCTAGCAGTCAGCAGGCCCCACTGAGATGGGAATGTTGGTGCCTGAGGACAAAAGAGTACTGACCAATCGCTGAGGCGGAAATGCGGCACATGCATTGTTAGCGATATCTTCAGTGGCGATGGAGTTGAAGCTGAAGTTCTCCACTCACTGCCTGGTCCCCTGCTTTCTAGTACTCTCTTAGTCTCTCCGCTGCCCTCCGGTCGCAACTAGCCGACCTGGATCGATGCATCGCCGCTCCCCGTCGGCTCCTCCGAAGCCAATTGTTGCCCGGCCTATCTACACGTGTGATCCCTTGCCTCGCTGCCTTTGCTATCGCGACCTGCAGATAAACATGTCGGTCGCGGGGGATATAAACCGGTCGGGCGGCCCCAGAGTTGTCTCCCCATCAGCCAAGAATTCTCGTCTGCTTGTCCAGCTGAAAGCACGCGACCATGAAGGGAACTGCTGCTTCTGCCCTGCTCGTCGCTCTCTCCGCGACGGCCGCCCAGGCCCGTCCAGTGGTCGATGAGCGTTTCCCCTACACTGGACCTGCCGTTCCGATCGGCGACTGGGTCGATCCCACCATCAATGGCAACGGCAAAGGCTTCCCTCGTCTGGTTGAACCCCCGGCCGTCAAGCCGGCCACCGCCAATCCCAGGAACAATGTCAATGTGATTTCCCTGTCCTACATCCCCAAGGGCATGCACATTCACTACCAGACCCCCTTCGGTCTGGGCCAGTTGCCTGCTGTCCGCTGGGGTAAGGACCCCCGCAACTTGAACAGCACTGCGCAGGGCTACTCTCACACGTATGTATACCACTTCTAGTTGGGATTGCCGCGTGCTGATGGATTTAGATATGACCGCACTCCCTCCTGTTCCCAAGTCAAGGCGGTCACCCAGTGCAGTCAATTCTTCCACGAGGTTAGCATCGACGGTTTGGAGCCCGACACCACCTACTACTACCAGATTCCCGCCGCCAATGGCACCACCCAGTCAGAGATCCTCAACTTCAAGACGAGTCGTCCTGCCGGCCACCCGGGTTCGTTCAGCGTCGCCGTGCTGAACGACATGGGATACACCAATGCTCATGGCACACACAAGCAGCTGGTCAAGGCTGCCACTGAAGGAACTGCATTCGCCTGGCACGGAGGTGACCTCAGTTACGCTGATGACTGGTACTCTGGTATCCTTGCTTGTGCCGACGACTGGCCGGTCTGCTACAACGGCACTAGTTCGACTCTTCCCGGTGGTGGCCCTCTGCCGGAGGAGTACAAGAAGCCCTTGCCCGCGGGCGAAATCCCCGATCAAGGTGGCCCGCAAGGTGGTGATATGAGCGTGCTGTATGAGTCCAACTGGGATCTCTGGCAACAGTGGCTCAACAACATCACTCTGAAGATTCCATACATGGTCTTGCCTGGTAACCATGAAGCCTCGTGCGCCGAGTTTGACGGTCCTCACAACATCCTCACTGCTTACCTGAACGATGACATTGCTAACGGCACTGCTCCCACTGATAACCTGACCTACTACAGCTGCCCGCCTTCCCAGAGGTAGATATTTTCTCTCCTAATCTTGAGGTGTAGTGGCTAATAGTTGCAGAAACTTCACCGCTTACCAGCACCGCTTCCGCATGCCTGGTCCCGAGACCGGTGGTGTCGGTAACTTCTGGTACTCTTTCGACTACGGTCTTGCTCACTTCGTCGCCATCGATGGCGAGACCGACTTTGCCAACAGCCCTGAGTGGAACTTTGCCGAGGATGTGACCGGCAACGAGACCCTGCCCAGTGAAAGCGAGACCTTCATCACCGACAGTGGACCGTTCGGCAATGTCAATGGCAGCGTTCACGAGACCAAGTCCTATGAGCAGTGGCATTGGCTGAAGCAGGACCTGGCCAAGGTCGATCGCAGCAAGACCCCATGGGTGATTGTCATGAGCCACCGTCCTATGTACAGTTCTGCCTATTCCTCGTACCAGCTACACGTGCGCGAGGCGTTCGAGGGTCTGCTCCTCAAGTATGGCGTTGACGCCTACCTTTCTGGGTGAGTCTGCCCGTGTTCTAAAAGTCCGCATTATCCGCTAACAAATACAGCCACATCCACTGGTACGAGCGTCTTTATCCTTTGGGAGCCAACGGCACCATCGATACCGCCGCCATCGTCAACAACAACACCTACTACGCCCACAATGGCAAGTCCATTACCCACATCATCAACGGCATGGCTGGCAACATTGAGAGCCACAGCGAATTCAGCGACGGCGAGGGTCTGACCAACATCACCGCCCTGCTGGACAAGGTCCACTACGGTTTCAGCAAGCTGACCATCTTCAACGAGACTGCTCTCAAGTGGGAGTTGATCCGTGGCGATGATGGTACTGTTGGTGACTCGTTGACCCTTCTTAAGCCGTCCCACGCTGCCGGCGGTAAGAAGTTCCACGCTTGAACTGTGATCTTCTTTGAAGCATGGCAACTGCTGATGACAATACTGCATGATGTGGTCTGAGATCCGAATGTCTGGGATGAAATTATCATGAAAAGAGATGTGTGCATGTACATGACAAAAGTACTTAGTATATAATAAACGGCTTGGATTAATGCATCGTCGTCAATCAATCTCTGGCTGTCTCTTATATTTCCTCATGTAATCTTCTTCCCACGAATAAAAGTTACATGTTGGATTGGTCGAGCGATGCGATTGCCGGGTATGGGAGGAGCACTGCGCTGCATCAGTTGACACTATCACAACATCGTAAGTACTGCGTCCGCCATACTTACATCTGTAGATAAGTCAATACTAGAATCACTTGTATCCTTTATATCTCCTTACTCGATATTGCCAGGTTATGCATCCCAATAAACCCCAATAAGCCACTCCTTCCTACCAGCCCTCCGCAGGAGAGTATACTGCTATACCTGGCCTCTACAGGACATCGGAATGATCTAGGCTGATTTATCTCACTGCGCAATAGTCCAAGCAGACTCCATCTCTGCCAAAGATGAAATGGCTCTCGCCGTGCAGAAGCAGGATATTCCCAGAACTAACGCTGCTGAGACGCAATGTTCCTTGAAGTTCGAGATAATATCCAGTATGAATGCACCACTATCTTCAACTATAAAAGGAAGAGGGGATAGACATGGTATACAACCTTTCATTATCATCGGTGTGTCACACAACCGACTGGCTTTTCGACTACAGTCCTTCATTTTGATTCGCAATGGACGACAAACCTACGGCCGCTAGTTGGGATTCCACCGAACTGTCTCCCTCGTCCATCTTTTTCACGGAAGATTATCCATCCCAGCATCCAACATCAGTTGCATCCGATGTGGACAATGAGGCGGATAATGAAGCGGACAACGAAGCGGACAATGAAGCGTCGTCCCTTCTTCCTTCACGTATGAGCGAGGATGACCCACTCGAGGATTATCAACCACCAGGCCAATACACGATAACATTCTTTGAGTATCAAGGGGAGGAGTATCAAGGGCAAACAGATACATTCATCATAGCATCGGACGCAAGTAACATTCTCAAGGAAGCCGATCCTCCAATTCCCTGTGTGCTGTGGGGTATCATGCTAAAATGTATCTTCGAACATGAAATCAATGATAGTAGCGTACGTCTAGTACATTTAACGCGTTATTCTGTACAGAAACTCGTGCTTATCAATTTGACAGATACCAATCTCAGTAGATCTGGTTGTTGAGGACGAACAGGTGAAAGACGCCATTGAAACCTTGCGCAAGGCTGGGTTCAAAGACGATGACAACTACCCAGGGTGTCGCTACAACGGAGGAGCCTGTCCTGTCAACGAGCTCAAGCCGGTTCACGTTTTCCACTTGTTCGATTCATTCTCACATACCCAATTGGAGGCGAATTTTGATGTGAAGAAAGGACCTCAACTGCATCACGATCTAAGACTCCACTGCAAATCCAATGTGTACTGGAAACTTCCCAAGTTCACTGTGCAGACGGAGGCCAACGAGGCGGACGAAAACTTTATGCTAACGTTAGACCGCAGGCTCCGCTGGGAGGGAGTTCACCGACCCAATGTTAAGATTCATCCGCCCACTAAGAATCCCCTGGTTCTGCCCACGCCTGCTCGGTTCGCCGAGGCCCTGGTTTACCTGAAGGTGCGAGACGAGCATTTCAAGAAAAGCGAAATATGGTGGGAGGAGGATTTGAAAGAACATTTCAAGACATTACTTTACGTAGCTCAGTATGGCGAACTGTTCGAGTTGGACGCAAAACGTAAAACCCTCAGCGAGACATGCCGAGAATGGTGGGAAGCATGCAGGACTGGGGAATATACCAGCATACGTGCCTCGAAACTGCTGGATAAATTGGAGAAAGAGATAAGACTCGAGATGGGGGTGTCCGGTGAACCAGAGCCTATTCCTCTCGACAGCCATTGGGGACAAGAAAATCCTCCGGATAATAGAACGAGCATATCACCCCGTGCCCCGTATTCGACAGATGATGAGGCGGGGCTCTTTCGACTCTCCGAGTCCGATAGGGCCATGGATACCGACGAATAGCTCTAGATACATAGTTATGTATCTCTAAATCACACATCTTGCTTTTATTGGATCTCATCGACGATAATACTGTGTGTGAATCTCTCTAGACTTGTGGTTGACACACTCTGTAGTACGCAGCGTACATGAACTGAAAATAGCTTGTATTTATTTACGTAGACTGGCAACACAATGTCACAGCTCTTTCCCTGTGCCCGGCGTGTGAATCAATATTCATTAGGCAGGAACTATGAAGAGCCGACATCCTCCACAATATCCTTCCACCATATGCCTCCCCTCCCCCTCATATCCCCTACAACAGCTCTCCTAATCGACATCTTTTGTCACTATCTTTTCACAACATTCATATCTCAATTTCTATACTGTCGTATATGTACCACCATGACAGGACAACAATCCATGTACCAGTTCCTGTTCGAGGGGCCACAAACCCCGATTGTCTCCTACAGATTCGCTTCATCCATCAGCTCTGCGCTCAAAGCCGAGGGTATTCCATGTCTACTATGGGGTGATCTATCGATGAGGGCTATGGGATACCACAGCATAGCACAAGTACATAACCTCCTCAACCTTCCCCTCTATCTGCTAACCTTTTACAGAACCTCGATCTCATACTGAAGGACGAGCACTTGACACGCGCGGCCAACTTTTTCCGCAACTACGAATATGTCCATGAATACCCTTACTTCCTACGCTGCGCCTCAGCCACTGCCACGACCCGTGAATCAGGCCGCCCGATGCCTGTCCACCGCTTTCACGTCTACACCCACCCTGAGATTACCAAGACGCCATCCCAAGCTTCACAAAGCTCGGGTGCTCAGGGACCAGCAGCAGCAGAACAAGGAGAGATACCCCACATAGATATATGCCTCTACTCCAAGCGGTGGTACTTCCCAGGCAATCCCCCAATCCCGACTGGGACTCCTCGACCGACAAACCTGAGCTACATGTTGAGTAATGACGGTCGACTGCCCCTAACGGGTTATCAGCACGGCCATCCCAACTTCGGCCGCTTTCCGCAGGATATTGCACCGGTCATAATGGCAAAGCCGGCTCGGTATATTGAAACGTTGCTGGTTCTCCGGATCAACTTCGGTACTTGGTCGGAACAAACCAGGTGGTGGAGACTGACGCTTGCTCGGATGACGACCACTGGGTTCGGCAATGGTCCGGATGATGACCCTCAGCCGGTTATGTTTGGGCCGTTGTATGATCCTGAGTGTTTCAGGGAGGAATTTCAACGTTGGTGGAATTCGATGCGGGCCAGGGATATTGAGGCGGTTTTGGCGGAGGAGGAGAATATGGGGGTTTTGTTGAGGTCGCCGAGTACACCTGTTGGAGGGCCGTGGGTTCCTCTTTAGTTGTTGGCTACATGCGTTAGTGTTGTCATTTATGGCCTTTGGGCTTTTGGATGTTGACATCAGAGATTCCGTGACTATGGGACATACTCGTGGGTGATGTTTTATTATTAGTGTGTAATGTTTAGGTAGTTTGTAGGGTTAGAGACATATTAGTCGTCTAAACATATCTATCGTTCTGTTTAAATTCGTTCAGAAAATTCAGCACTTGGACGCTGTCGTCTTTCACATGATAAGGCTGTCCACTTCCCAAATCGACCACCATTTTGTTCTTCCGGTCCCATTCGTAGAACCTAACGTGCTTGCCAATTGCTACTATGCCATATATGCCATACTTACGTCCCTTTGATGAGGAAGCGATGTCCCCGAGGTAGACATTCATTTGACACACTCCTTCTGCCCATCCGCTGTTTTGCCTTTCCTTTGCGAAGCGTTTGCACTGCGTCACCAAAAACCGCGTTAGTCGTCCGCTCTTCGCTCTGTGGTGCTGATTCCACACGGACGACTCAATATCGGTGTATCCCGCACTCCCCCCTTCTTTCCCTCCATGCTGAGGGCGATGAACGAAATCCTCACTTGGAGGAAAGTGAATATTGAGAATCAGGTTCCATAATCCTGTGACGACTCCTTCTTGCTGGTAGCGGTTCATAACCCTCAACATGTCCTGAAAGGCTTGATTCTCCGTATACTTCAGTGAAAGACATGAGTTTTGGCTTCCATATTGTACGGTGAGGGCAATCATACATTGGCCATGTCTGAAGATTTTCTCGACCCGGTAACTTGTAAGGTAATCTTCTTTTTTCTTTCTTTCTAAAACACAGTTGCTGGTCCCACGGAATGTTGATCTGGAGCTTGTCACCGAGGCTTTCCACTCATTTTTCTCGCGAGACTGACAAGAAGCATAGATATCACACCTGGACATAGAAGGTGCAACCCCGTAGTTTCCATTTTCACATACAGTTGGCTTACTCTCCTTTCTTATGCTCTACCAACCCGCATCACTTGATTGTTTTTGTTAAGCCATATTGAACCGCTATTTCCTCCAGCAGCGTGAAGAAACGCTTTCTGTCCACCCCAGCCTGGCTATGCTCAAGAACCTCCAACTTCAAACAAAGCCATCGCCAATCTAAATCTTCGTGCAAGATACTCTGTATCTCACTGAATAAATTGAGATTGAGCCGTAGCTTCCAATACCCTTTGTCAACGGTCCATTGAATTCCTTCAAGGACTGAGCAGACATCCTCATACGAAAGATAATCCATGACCATATATTGTAACTCCATTGGAAGACGAATAAGCCATGATTCGATAGAGCATGGTATATTGCTCGCTTTAATTTTAGCTCTATTCCTGCATCGAGTGACAAATCGCCGAACTGATGTCATTCCAATGGGATCTGTTATGTCTCATGTGTTATTTCATCATTCCTATTGATGAGAGTATATGAGAGAGTATATGAGGGTGTATGAAAAACTTACCTCTAGGTTCCATCATTAGGAATGACTCTACAGGATCATCATAATAGATATATAAGCATTCCTTCAAACAGCGCATTCGCAGCGCGCGAGACAGGATACCTAAACTCTCCTTCGTAAGGTGATGCCAGTTATTAACTCGAAGAAATTCCCTCCAACATCTAGCGTGAACCAAATACCCAGCAAGACTTGACTGTTTCTCAATATTTTCCTTACATTGTACTAGCTTAGGTGCCGCTAGTCTATGCCGCCAAATTCTCTTGTAGTTCCCGACACTTATAAGCCCATCATTTTCATTCCACGGAGCGTGGAACTTGCGCCATGGATAGAAATTCTGTGAAATTCCAGAGAGTTTATAGCTCCGCGATTTAGAATCAAACATAACTGGGTAAAAGAAATCAGCATGAGAAGTCATTTTTTTTACCAGCAGAGAGATATTGCAACATACTCAGCCGAAAGAGGGTTCGCCAGCCAGGATATGTAAGGGCATGAAGGTCTTCTAACTCGTGAGCCGTGTATGTGATTTCAGAGGCATTCGGCCTAGAGTAAGTATCCCGGCCAAGGGAGTGGTCTCCTGGGACAGTGGTAAACCCACTGCAACAGATATAGCAGAATGGTACCCATTTATATGATGGATTTGGGTACGGATCGATATCAATATCTGGCCAGTATGCATTAGGGTCCTCCATTCTGTTTCGTTAAATTGTATAAATGTGCGACTCTATTAGCTTTATCTTCGTTCGTTGGGTTTTAAATACTTATCTCCTTGGCAGACACGGACTTCCGACTTTGCCTATCATTATGACCTCAACTATGTCGTTTGCACACCGGAACTGTTCAAGGGATGCCGTTTCGGGCCTATCAGTTGTCTTCCGGCATACCTTTTATGCGTAGTAGTGAGGTTAAGGTTTAGCCTTTACCTTGAGTCAATAATAGTATATTACAAGCACAGACCATCGTCATTATTGTGTCCTTGTGTCCTTCATTTGGCAAGTGGTATGTCAGGACATTACAAGATGATACACAGAACAAGGGAAAGTTTCAAGCTCTTTGTCCAGCCCTTTTGGACTCATAGCACCTCGGGCTAGCCTTTTTATATATGCAATGAATTTAGTTGGATATCTACTGGACTGAAGTACAAGCCCCTATGGCTTTGCGGGTACTATATATATTCCACGTCAGTTATAAAACAAGAGATTCCATCTATGTCAAGTGTAGCTGCTCATCTATAATTAGAATCCATTCTACTGATGATATGACTCTAGACGCAACACAAACACCATAGTTTTACCAATGATTGTGGCCCTTACACGGATATGTGGCAGGAAGTTTGACATATAAGATTTTACAATCATAACTATCTTTCCAGACAGAATAGCAAGCTTCAAACAGCTATATACGGAGAGCCTACTTCAACATGTTAACATTAATGGCCAGGAACCATCAGAAAAACAGAGTCAGCAAAACATTGATCTAAACTAATTTATGTGGAATGTTCCGTTTCACTATTGGGCTAGTGGAAGCAGCTCCATGATATAGTAAAGAATTCAGCGCTTTCACAGAAACATTGTGAGCGAGGAAAGCATATAGACCGTAGAGAATTGAGTACGCCTCGCAGCAGAAGAGTAAATCTCTCCTGAACATCGATGATCATATATCTCTTTGTTTTCCCATATGTTGTTTCTTCTGATAATAGTGTTTTATTTCCCAACCACGGACCTTCTCATACTTTATTTCTCCCTGTCTGCCCCACATCCATCATGAGAGGTTGTTTCTTTCCAGGATTTCAAAAGCAGCACAGGCTTTGTGCAGTGTTCAGCAACTCGCGGACCGGAAACATTGATGAGGAGGATGACATTCAGGAAGAGATAGATGCCATCCCGGATAGAATGTACTGGCATAGTCCTTCTCTAATTTGTTAGTGTTGTGGTGATATGGATGTGTCCATAGAGCCAGGAGCATCGGGTAAATCTTGAGGAGTAGTGATATATTCTATCTGGATGGAGCAGCACATAGGGCATATCGGTATAGCACCCCTCCCCTCCCTTTCCTAGCTGATGCGGTGATGTCTGAAGCTAAGTGTTGGAGGGGAGGGAGCATCGTGAGTAGTGCCAACGCGTGCATGTTTCGGTGTGATCTGGTTCCCTATCTTCGACAAAGGGAAAGCTTGACAGATGGTGGGGATTGCTGTCATTGATCGGACAAATTAATATTTTTCAGATATTCTGTATGTGTAGGTAGGTATGCAGGCAGTACGCAGATCTATTCACTGCACATGGTGCCATTTGCATAAGACTTGTCATTGGTGAAAATGCTGTTTATTCGTTCGTTTGAGGAAGATGCTAACATAGCTTTCGAGAGATAGGTCTATATGAATACAGATGTGGAGCCAGTACCGATACGGCCGCCTCTCCCTCATTTGCTCCAAGACCTTCTGAGCTATAGAGAAATAGCAACGGCTCATTAGAAAGTCACCCAGCAGCCGCAGCAAGTTAAGAGGCCGGGCATGATCATGTATATAATCATTACCGTCGACAAGAACCGTTGGGATGTAGTTTTCCAAGACACAACCACCAAGCAATATATTGTCTATCCTGTTGTAGTTCTTGCTGGTTCCCCTGTATCCCTGACATTTGGAACGAGCCCCAGGGCAGGCCACAATGGCAGTATTTTCAGTGATTCTAGCACGCGGTGCCACCTTTCGAGATCCCAAGTGGGTCGGTAGTACAAAGGTGATACCGCGGAAGTTGAAGGCCACTCATTGCTTCTGGGAGTAACCCTTCCATTACCGTATGTAATTTCCATGTTTCAGGAGTAATGCAAATGACGAATCTACTTGCTAACGACACAGCGGTGTAGAGTCGTTCTCTTGATCCAGTCGCAAATTGTATGGTTTGTATTGTCGTTGCCATGTTCGGCTTCGGATAAGACTTGGCTTTAGGTGTAGGTGAGACTTGCCGTCCGGACGCATCATTATTTTGTTGGTAGTTATGTAAGAGTCAAATCTCAATCAGAACTGCAGTTACATTGGGCGAGATATCCACTCATTCAAACCCCTGATATGATTGGCTCTTATTTTACCAGTATGTTGTTGAGAAGGGGATGCACATGTCGATCTTCAGTTTGCAGAGACGCGGAGAGGACAGAGTTAAAATACTCTACCTCTGTTGTTGTACACTGACATCTGGCGCCAGATCATTGTTGTTATGTTTTATGAAGATAGACAGAATGTGGCGATGATGGCGGTCGCAATGACAGACTGCGGCGGGTGGTTTGTTTCATGGGGCCTAACCAGAAGCACAATGACATGTTGCGTCGATGTTGATTACAATTGGCTCACGCTGCATTCAGGTAAAGTTGGGCTGGATGCCATATGACCTTTGGAGTGGACTGTTGGGTCAGCTATTGTATCGTCCTCACTATCCATCTGTGGCGAGAAGGGTATCAATGATATGGTGTTACCATGTGCAGTGATTCGTTGGCAAGAACCCAAGCAAGACATATAGTCAAGCATATCAATATAGTCGACAATGTGCCTCTCAGGGCAGAAGTAAGTTCACCGCATGTTTTTGAGTTTTCCAAACATCCTCGCAATCTCCCTCGTGACTGTGTGGTGTCCTTTGCTGTAAATGAAGATATACCTCTATATAAAATGCTTTAAGGCATTGGGTGTAGAGCTTCGCCTTCTCCAGACCAGACGGCACGACTCACATTGCCGGGAGACGTGGCATGGAAGAAAACAACCGGACGAAATAACTATATTGTTTCGCTTGTCGCTATATGTGGTTAACTTAGCCCGGTATTGACCATCCATAGATTGACCTCAGCCGCCACCATGGCAAGTGGTTGTAGAGGTATCATCGGTGAGATATTCATCCACTCACAGAGTCACTCCCTTCTGAGACAGTCTAGTAACTGTCTCTGGCAAGCCCAAGATATCTTGGAGAACCAATTGTACGGCACCTTTGATCCTGCTGTCTTCAGGCTGCAGTAGTTGTCGTTTACGCGGATAGTGTATGTCCAGGCGGAGTAGCATGAGAAATAGTTTGCTATTGGACTGGTAAACTGTCCTTCTTTAGATTGCTGGGTTTAAGGGACACCTGACTCTCTGGATGCCTTTTCTATACGGCACCATCATCATTTTACCACTGCAGAGGATTCTGAGCGCAGCATGATGGACGGGACACGTTTCGATAGACCAAAGACCCTCCACATCGGCCATTGTAGTCATAGTCTTTGCTTTATACATTATATTTTGGGACGTAATATAAACAGTGAGATGGGGGCAGGATCGAGTGGCCCTGCCCCTAACTATTGCGGTAGACGCCTGAGCGAGAGCTGATTGATTCAGAGCCAGATCGAGGGGGCCTCATCTGTCTTATATACTTGTTCCCGACTGTAAAGCCAGCGGAAGTTACCCTCGGTATTCATATAGTCAGCTTCATGATGATACTGTCCCGGACCTTACCCCAGATAACAGATATCCCGCTAGAATAGTGACATCTAGTTGGGGGTTCCCTCTTTGCATCGAGGTAAATGCCTGTACCTGTGAGTCCGTCTCGGGGTTCTCCAGGTTTCCCTCTCCACTAGAAGAGTGGAAAAGAAAAAAAATAGAATAAAATAAAAAATTAAAAAGAATGAAAGAAAGAAAGAAAGAAAGAAAGAAAGAAAGAAGAAGAAGAAGAAGAAGAAAAATTTGGATTGCTACCCGGTACTCTGCGATCAAGGGGAAATATGATTTGACCAAGTGCCTATGTTGGTTCACGCATCATGGACCTCCCTTGTACAGACTGCTTAGAACTTGAAGTTGGAATCTTCCGGATCCCTGAGATGTCGAATGGGGGCTATCTGTTTGTCAGGCTGGCTATACGTTGAAGCCATGTATGGAAAAAGCGGAGATTTGTACGGAAGCCCACAAGTACGCTTTCTCAAACTCGTAGAGACAGTCATTCTAGAGATATCAATAAACAGCAAAGGTTGTTGGAAGAAATTCATTCTATGTTAGTTCGCTATGAGGGTTTGAAACAGATGATGCTACCGGTTTCACTATGACTTTTCTGGGGGGTTCCATATCAATGCGCTGTGCCTTCCCCTCCCCGACCGATCATGGACATAGTATTGCACCTCATCCCATATCGTTGGACAAATAACATCATGTATAGGTGGGTCAAATGGAAACAACGTGAGTTGTCGACTGAACTCTCCCCCATCCGAGATCCCCATTTGCAGCACCAGTTCTGCGATAGCTGTAATCGACCAAGCTCTTAATGTGGGAGACGCAACATTGCAAGCAGCAAGGTACAGGGTCCAAAGACGAAAGGTGGGCGGAAGCCAGTATAATACTTCAGCATTCTCCAGGAACCGCCGCAGCTGTGAGATAAGTACATCGCTGGTCGATGCACCAGGAGGAGACTCATGAAACACCACGTTCATCAGTAATAAGAGGCTAAGTCGACAGACCTCCTGGGCTTGCGTTCTGGCACAATCTTCCCCATATTGCATTGAAAGAAGTGTATACTGGATTGACGTCAGCGAGAAACGGATCCTCGCAACGACGGTTTGGCCGCTGCTCTTTGTAATACTGGAGTACTCCTCGACTAAGGATTGTATATCATGGATCACTGCTTTCAGTGCACTATCTGTGCGCAGCAGGCGATCCAGGTCTTGGAAACCTTGTGCTAAATGGTAGTCTTGAGGATCTGGGATTGGGGATTGTTGGAACCGATCACTGAAAATGGGCTTTCGTCCACAATCTACGGATCCACTGATATCGGCCCTGAAAAACCAATTAAGAAACTATCAGAACCAGGAGAATCGAAACTTGTTACCTATATATTTTTCCCTGTACCATTGGCTTGTCATTCAGTGCGTCCAAACCTCCTCGCATGTCAACCAATGCTTTCAGGATCCTCATGTCAACTTCCCATTGATCATGCTGGCCTGCTGCTTTCTGTAAAAGGATTAGCCAGCACATCAGCTTTGTTTGCACAGAATCCTACCAACTTTTGCAATAGCAATGCTGGCAACAGCAACAATTGTTTCATCCGAAGGCGGATCCACCGAATCTACGAGTCTCTTTCGAACAATGCTCATAGCTCGACTAATATGCCATATAAAAGCCGGGCTTGCTTGAAAGCGTTGCAAGTCCATTGTAAATAATGATCCACACGCCAGTACGACATGGAGCATTGCTGAATCTTGAAACAGCATTGGTACCCAATATTCGTCTATTGGATTGCAGCCAGCTCTCTTTTCGATTGAGTAGAGTGTCTCCGATGCACTGTTCTTGTCTTAGAGAGTACTTTATTAGCTAGGTGTGCACTGGTAAATAAAACACCATCTTTCTCACTCACAAAACGCAAAGAGATCAAGCATGTATGGCTCCATGGTAATAGGCAGCGTGTCAAAAGGATCAGTCTGGTTCTTCTGCGGATATGCATGTGGAATGTGGATGTGGGTCAGGCGAGACAGATCGAGGCTAGTATCGCCAGGAGTAATCTCGGCTTTCTTCTGATTCTGACGACTACGGTTAATCATTGTGTGGCTTCTGATGGTGGTGCGCTCTTCTTCATCGATTGGGGCCAACGTGGGCCCAAGGTTGATGAACTTAAAGTTGGAAGCGGCGGCGGGGCGAGGCCGGGACCCCTCAAGGTGTTGCTTCTTCTTTGTCGCTAACTTTGGTCAGCCCATGCTGATATTCTATTTCTAGATGGGTTTGTGGACTAACATCCTGCGGGACGCCCTCTCCTCTTTGGTGGAGATATCTTGAGTGGACCATTGGTATACTCAAACACCACCGATTCGGATAGCAATGGCCCCGTTGAGAATACCACCTCACTCGGAATCTTATCCATCGAGAATAGAAATAAAGTCTTAGATGGTCCTGGATGCGGTATTCACGAAGGAAATGCGATGAAGTGAAGTCAAGGGTCATATGGGATAGTAATCCTGTTGAAAGCGGCCGGGCTTAGTGTTGCTCCGTTATCTCCGTCATCGCCAGCCTCAGACACTAAACCCAATCAGGTTATCAGTCTTAGATTAATTCGGCCCAAATAGGAAATCTACTAATCTAGCCATCATAAGGAGCAAAATGGGTCGAATTGATGACCAGAATATATACAAATTGGGCTCAAATATACGTGAAGTCCTTGACTATCTCGGAAATAAGTTTAAGGAGCCTGCACGCATCTTTCAATCAGGGCCCTATATATGCTATGATCGTTTCCCACATACAGGACTCATGTTCTATCTTCCTCATCTTCACCTTCATCTCACCTTCACCAATTTGCAAATATCCTTCGAAAGTTTTATAATTACTTGAGTATCAAGCCTCGCAGACCGCTTCTCATCATCATGTCTTCATATTCTTCTCAAACTTCAGCAGAACAGGTAGCACAGGATTGCCATAATGCCATTGCCAACAAGACTGTGCTCGTGACTGGCGTTAGCCCAGGTGGTCTTGGTGCCGAGTTTGCAAAGGTTATTGCCATTCACGGCCCTTCCCTCCTTATTCTTGCTAGCCGCGATATGGCCAAAGCTCAGCAGACAGCCCAGGAGATCGCAGACATTGCGCCAAGAATACCCACCCGTCTCCTTGAACTAGATCTGCACTCTCAGGCCCAAGTCCGAATCGCCGCTAAGGAAGTTCTGGCATACAAGGAGGATATAGATGTTCTGGTCAACAACGCTGGTGTCATGGCATCACCGTTCTCGCTAACGGATGATGGGATCGAGAGTCAATTTGCCACCAATCACGTTGGGCATTTTCTCTTCACCAATCTGATCATGGAAAAGCTAGTACGTCCTGGAAAGCCTTGCCGAGTTGTGAATGTGTCTAGCAACGGCCACCTGCTGAGCTCAGTCAGGTTCCATGACTGGAATTTTGACGTAAGTTATCATGCCATGCCCCTCCCTCTTCAAATGTCGAAATAATGAGCTGATGGCTATATCAGGAAGGCGAAAACTATGACCCCTGGCTAGCCTATGGCCAAAGCAAGTCGGCCAACATGCTCTTCTCTATGTCTCTAGCACAAAAGCTGGGGAGCAAAGGCCTGACCTCAGTCAGCCTACATCCTGGTACTATTGAGACGAATCTGGCGAGAGGAGACTGGGATGAGATGTATAAATCACTCGGTAAGGTCACTTAGTATTCTTTTGTGCGAGGGCTTGCTGACATTACTCCAGCGAAATGGTTCACAGTGCTCGGGTACTTCCGGAGTGGGCAAAGAGAGATAACCTGGAAGTCTATGTCGCAAGGTGTGGCGACGCATGTATTTGCCGCATTTCATTCATCTATCTCCGCCGATGGTAAGTATTCTCTATGTGCCGGTCATTCTTCTAAGCTAATCAAGTCTGGCAGAGAATAATGGAGGCTTTGTTCAAGACTGTGCAGTAGTTAAGCCAGAGGAGGTGCGCAGCTGGGCCCGGGATGAGATCGAGGCAGAACGACTGTGGAAGCTGACTGAAGATATCGTTGGTGAAACTTTTGAGTATTGAAAATGGTAAATGTGGTACATGATAAGGTAGCAGAGTTGATGTATTGGGTTGAACATGCACTTTCTCTGGTGCTGATACTCCTTCGGTATTTTGCTGTGCCTTTCCTTGATAGCATCAACTTGTGATCATTGCCTGAAAACCCCTGTCTTGTAGATACTTAGTAACGTGTAATCCATGTTGCTAGCATAGCATTCGCCGTCAGTTGACGTCCGACTTGGCCTGCCCAAAGATAATAATGTAAGAGTGCTTGATGAGCTTGGTGCTAAAGAACGCAAGTGAAAGTAGGACCGGCTTTTCAGATCCATCCAACCTATACTTCAGCACCCCGCCAAACTCCGGGATAAGAAGCTGTAACATCAGCCCATAAGATAAGGTGTCGGCCCACATTAACGTAACGGCCCGGGGAGATATGTCAGCCCCGGAATAGGACTAGCGTACCACAACTCCGGTAGAGACCATCCGAACCAATTAACATACATTATCTCACCCAGTGACGCAGCAGGCGCGGAGGGTGACGGAAGCCAGCGTCATGGACTGGCTACTACATGGCCTTTGCCAGGATGCCATCCGGGAATTACGAGATAGAGCCCATTGGGATGTCAGCCCACATCAACAATGGCCAGTTCCAGCCATCCAGATATCCGTCTTAAATAGGAGCTGACCGGCATTACAGATCTCCTCAACTAAGGGTACTTTACCAAGCGTAACACTTATACAACATGCCTTCAGATTCGAACGATCAGAGCATCTCCGCTTATGGAGCTGCTCGCTCCACGGTCAAGGGCCAGAACCTTGACCCTGAGGAAGTCCGGAAGATGGACGCCTACTTTCGTGCCAGCATGTACCTATGCCTAGGCATGCTCTATCTGCGCGACAATGTGCTCCTCAAACAGCCATTGAAGGTGGAGCATCTCAAGGCACGCCTACTCGGTCACTGGGGCTCAGATGCAGGACAATCATTCACCTGGATTCACATGAACCGGCTGATCAAGAAGTATGATCTGGACGTTCTCTTCATCTCCGGCCCGGGCCATGGTGCCCCTGGTATTCTCTCTCAGTCATACCTGGAGGGAGTCTACTCTGAAGTCTACCCGGACAAGTCGGAGGACGAGCGAGGAATGCAAAAGTTCTTCAAGCAATTCTCTTTCCCCGGCGGTATCGGCAGTCACGCTACCCCAGAAACCCCCGGTAGTCTTCACGAAGGTGGCGAGCTGGGTTATTCCATCTCGCATGCCTTTGGCACCGTGTTCGATCATCCCAATCTGATCACCCTGACTATGGTGGGCGATGGTGAGGCCGAGACTGGGCCACTCGCTACAAGCTGGCACAGCACCAAGTACCTCAACCCCTGCACCGACGGGGCCGTTCTGCCCGTGCTCCATCTCAACGGGTACAAGATCAACAATCCGACACTGCTCGCACGCATCTCCCATGATGAACTTTCCGCCCTCATGAAAGGCTACGGTTGGACGCCCTACTTCGTGGAAGGTAGCGACCGCGAAACCATGCATCAAGCCATGGCAGCCACGCTTGAGCACTGTGTCCTTGAAATCAGAGAATTTCAAAAGAAAGCCCGCGAGTCCAAGGAGCCCTTCCGCCCGCACTGGCCCATGATCATTCTGCGCAGCCCAAAGGGCTGGTCCGCCCCGCGCGAAGTTGATGGCAAACTTCTCGAGGGCTTCTGGCGTGCCCACCAAATCCCTATCACCGACGTCCTCACCAATCCTTCACATCTCCAACTTCTCGAATCGTGGATGAAGAGCTACAAACCCGAAGAGCTCTTCACTCGAGAAGGCCGCCTGATCTCTGAACTCAAGGCCCTCGCTCCAACTGGTAATTACCGTATGAGCGCCAACCCGGTGGGCAACGGTGGCCTCCTACGGCGACCGTTGGACCTACCCGACTTCCGCAAGTACGCACTCACGTCCATTGATCCCGGAGCCACCATCCGCGGCAGCATGGTCAACATGTCACATTACCTCCGTGATGTGGTCGCCTTCAATCAGACCAACTTCCGTGTCTTCGGGCCGGACGAAACCGAATCAAACAAACTGTCCGAAATATACAAAGCCGGAAAAAAGGTCTGGCTGGCCGAATACTTCCCCGAAGATTCCAACGGCGGAAACCTCTCCATGACCGGTCGAGTAATGGAAATGCTCAGTGAACACACCTGTGAAGGTTGGCTAGAAGGATACGTCCTCTCGGGCCGTCATGGGCTCCTTAACAGCTATGAGCCCTTCATTCACATCATCGACTCAATGGTGAACCAACACTGCAAATGGATCGAAAAATGTCTGGAAGTTGAATGGCGCGCCAAAGTCGCCTCGCTGAACATCCTCCTCACCGCGACCGTCTGGCGCCAAGACCATAACGGCTTCACGCACCAAGACCCAGGCTTCCTCGATGTCGTGGCCAATAAGTCTCCCGAAGTCGTACGCATCTACCTCCCGCCAGACGGGAACTCCCTCCTCTCCGTAATGGACCACTGCTTCCGCAGCGCCAACTACGTCAACGTCATCGTCGCGGACAAACAAGACCACGTCCAATTCATGGACATGGACGCCGCAATCGCCCACTGCACCAAGGGCGTCGGGATCTGGGACTGGGCCAGTAACGACCAAGGTGCGGAACCAGACGTCGTGATGGCCGCATGCGGCGACGTTCCCACCCACGAGGCACTAGCCGCCACGGCGCTACTGCGCGAGCATCTACCCCAGTTGAGAGTGCGCTTCGTCAACGTGGTCGATCTGTTCAAACTCATGTCCAAGATCCATCACCCGCACGGAATGTCCGATCGGGAATGGAAGGCTATTTTCACAGCCGATAGGCCGATCGTATTCAACTTCCATTCGTACCCGTGGCTTATCCATCGGTTGACGTATAAGAGACCCGGTCAGGAGAATATTCATGTCAGGGGATACAAGGAGAAGGGGAACATCGATACGCCATTTGAGCTGGCTGTGAGGAATCAGACAGATCGGTATAGTTTGGCTGTCGATGCGATCGATCATGCCCGCGGACTGGGCAATACGGCGTCCGGGGTGAGGGAGACATTCCTGAATATGCAGTTGCTGGCGAAGCAGAAAGCATACGACGATGGCATTGATCCGGATTATATTCGGAATTGGACCTGGCAGTATCCGCGGAAGAAGGGCGAGGGCGTCTGAACTGTTTGGGTTGCAGTTTGCGGGGAGTAGCTGTTAATAGTCATAACCAAGTAGTGATGGATTGGTCATGATGTATTTCTGACTGCAGATCTATACAGGTAGTAGTACCTGGCCATACTCAATAATAGTAGGACACTACTAGCTCCTCCGAATAGCAACGTAAGTTCACGCGAGATGAAATCCATGAGGATAGAGGAGTTGTTGCAATGGCGGAAAATATATAGTATGGGCGAGCTCCCACACACCTATCTTTCGCGGGATTCTAGAGTTCCTCAGCCAAAACCTTTACTATTTTATAAAAGCGGTTTACCTAAATTACAGAGTTGCTGTTACCTCAGTAGTGGCCTCAATAAATTGCAAGCTCAGTGCACAGCGAAATATTGCGGAAAATGGAAACCGACTCCAGTTCGCAAAGCTAGCTTATGCCATTAATAATGCTAAAATGCTGAGCAACCTATAGCAAAACGGGCAAGATGGCCGAGCGGTCTAAGGCGCTAGGGTCAGGTGTATCTGATCTCCCATGTTCTTCGGAGCATTCCTAGTCTCGAAAGGGGCGTGGGTTCGAATCCCACTCTTGTCATACCTTTTTGCTTTTTCAGTCTTTGCTCCTGTGTAGGGCGCATATTGTATCAATGCAAAAATATCTTTTAGAAATTTGCCGGTAGTAAGTTGGATAACTATTGAGTTCTAAAGTTCTCTTGTATGTTGATTTGGCCATACAATATACTGTGAGTTGAAGAGGAAAATGTGGGTATCTGTCCAGTATAAAGTGTATTAGATTAGAGCAATGATTATTACATTATTATACCATCTCAGTTGCCTCTGCATTCGCACGACAGTATGGGGAAAACGGATGACTCCGACAAAAACCCATACCAAGGCATCTTGTGCGATGAAGTCAACTAAAATCACACTCTTTCCTTCAATAAATATTTGAGATGGCATGAGCAGGCAGGAGTTCCACCATATTTTTAGTTGATACTTGGAACAGAAGCCGGCAATATCAAAAAAGAATGATGAGTCCACAGCTCTTTTTCAAATCCGCAGCGACGCGAACCAGATGATTGTAGTCGTCAACTACCATCATCACTCCTTGAAATAAAGAATCATGTTATCCACAACAGCATCAGCACCGTGGATGTTGTCTCTGCCTGTAGCTCCGGCCCATTCCCCCTTAGCACCAAGAGCATCCCCAACCAATTTATTGTCATTACCCTCATGACCACCAACGTCGTAAGCACCATCTGGTCGAACTGTTGTTTTGAAGCTGAGTCCATTGACGAAGCCGTCATCGTGACCAGCATAGACATGCATCTCTGTTATTGTCTCATCATCCGCAAAATCATATGAATATGGTCCGTAAAGTGGGACGGCGTTATCCCTTCCGCCGATTCTACCGGTCGAATAACCGTCTTGAAATTCTAGATTGAACGCTCCAATAACTTCGTACGGGCGGTCCCCGTAATTTGCGGTCCATAAATCAACATGCTTGACTTTCTCCTCACCATCTCTGGCATCGTAGGAACTGCCGCCCATCCCACCATAGGGTCCGTCTGCATGTAAGCCGAAGGTATTCATGGTGATTGAGATGTGGATGTTGAGCACAAGGACTTAGGAGCTGGTTGGATTGTAATAAGAGGTAATCACATAGATAATTGGGAGTATGAGAGTTGGAAAGACGAAAAAGGATAGTCCAAAGGAGATCTTACACCCTTATATAGGCTTCGGTGGGGTTGATCTTGAACAGACTCTAGTTTAGTACTTGGTGGCAATGCGAAGACTGAAAGTGAAAAGCATAGATATCATCTTGCGTCAAGACTCTCCAACAATAACTTTGTCTTGTGGTAGGCCTAATGCCCATCTGCGTGATAATTCCTCCAGCACAACTCAGATGAAGCTAGATGCGTGTTGGTACGAGTTGAAAATACATCTAGACCTCCGAATACACCTATAGACCCCAGGAAAGGGAAGATGTCAAAGCATCATCACTCCTCAGGTGACGTTCTTCATTGTCTAGACATGAGCCAGATAATGGAGTGAAAGCCTGCATTAGGCTGTCAATGACCTTGTGGTTATACACGGACATAGCTCTTTCTCTCCGAGCACCCGGGAAAACGACGTCAAACCACGTCTATGCAGAGCTATTAGAGCCATGATTTCCTTATGAGGGTGTTACACAAAGATGTTATTTAGTAATGCCTGAGTGATTCGTTGGATGTCGGACGTGTCCGCAGGGTATAATGATGAAGATATAGCATGCTTGCGGAAGCACTTCCGCAATCGTTCAATTCCAGATGCACCAGAAACTTGGGAACAGTTTGCGCCGTAAGCCATCCTAGACTGGACGGGCGACACGAGTTGGAGATGAAATATCAATTATTCAGATGTTAGTAAGACATCATCTATCATAGGGCTTACGCCATACATTAGGCTCTGGGGCTGCGTTTTGATTCGCAGGGGCCTTAATTCATTCGATTATGTTTGTGTCATTCCATAGCTATTTGTGTGTAGGCATTGGAGACGCGGAGACAAAGGAATGTTGCTTGTAGTAGAACCTAACGTCGGCCGTCATATTCCGATTGTCAGAGCATAAGATGGCTGTGAGGCTTGTTATTGGGTCATTCATGCACTTGCCCCACGGGCCGCATCCGGCCAACGTGCTGGCTACCAAGAGTTTTGAAACTCTTGAACCTGTGATTTAGTTCCATATGCACTATCCAACAAATGGCGTACTTTGTGAGGGCGTTGTAAGGGCAGAGCGGGAGCTGATTCTTTGGGAAAGTGATAGCACCAAACATATTAAATCTATCATGCGGTAGATCGACATGGTATAAGTCTGCTAGTATAGTAGGTGGCATATTAGGCACTTGTCTGTTAAAGCAATAAATGCGCTCGAGAGACAATGGACCCACCGATCGTAATTGCGGGGCATCTGCAAAACTTAGAATAAGTCTAACAATGACCTCCAATACTTATTCCACCTACCCCAATAATTCCAGTCCGGGCTTATCTCTACACCAGGCCGTGGTGCTTCACCGTAACGCTTGAGATTGGAGCTGGCTACACATGGCCTTAGAGGCGCGACTAGAGACTCTCGAGCAAATGGTAAGGAACAAGATGCGGGGTGGGAAGGCATGTTGTCATCCATAATTAAGTTGGAGCACTAAATTTGAAACCTTGACTGAACGCCATACCTTAGTAACTGTATCAAGGAATGACTTACGGCGTGAACAGCGTTGCGTCTATGGCAGACGTGACGAGGCAGGAAAGGACAGCCAATTAGCGTAGTAATTTCCGTCTCAGTAGTTCAGAAATGCTGCAACGTTTCAACTCCTACACCTTTTCAGGCACCAAGGCTGCATCCATGACGAATGGATTGGGGAATCAGTGCTCTGTTTGGGAAACATAGAACCAACCACCCCTACTATCCCCATAGACGAAGGTGCGAATGCCTGAGCTTTCCTATGACTACTCTACCAGAGCGTTCAAAAGGGACCATCATTCAAATATGTTCGAGGTATAGTTTCTTTAATATATATATATATATTATGTTCTATGTTGATTATCTAATTTAATATAATGGGCCTCTGGAGGGGGTGACCTCTTTTCGTCCAAACATGCTTATGCCGTGTATGCCGCATGTCTGTCAGCCACTGACCCCTTCACCAATCCAGAAACGAGGCATCTCGACTACCACTGTGAGGAACTGCTCGCATGACCGTTGTATATAGTTCCATCACATAAAGTCGAGGTCCGGGTTGGATCGTCGTGTCAAGTGGTTGTCTTTGAATTGAAGCGAGTCTCGGGCCTTATCAGTGATGCGATGGTTGACGCCGAGAGTCTATCCCTCATGCGCCATCTCATGTGACCAATTTCAGTCAACAAATCGGCTTGTGGACTTCCGAGGGGTGTTTTCGCACTGGTCCCAGCGAGTCAGCGATTTGATCAACACATCGAGCTGGGACCTTCCTAACAATAACCGACGCTGTCATGCGTTTGTCCAGACCATCGCCTGACCAATGGTCCCGAGTCTACCTGTCGGACGACTGTGACACCACCATTATTACTACCCGAGTCATCAAATCCAGATGCCGTGATGTTGAATCCACGAAAGCCTGGGGATAATGGATCCGGATCGGAACTGGCCCCTTGAGCAATCTGAACCAGCCGGCCCAGGATAGCATATTCCAACTTCAACTTGACGCTATATGCGACAGGCTTGAACATGACCTGCAGCGCATAATATCCGGCGTACTCTATGGCGACGACTGCCACGTCCAGGATGAGGATGATCACATTGATAACAAGTAATTGAGTGAGGATAATGAACCGTGGCCTCTCGGGGCGAAGGCGCAGCAGCTTGATGGTCTCCCATACATAAATCCCGGAAAGGATGAACTCTTGGACGCAAAAGGCGACAAGCTGGATCCGCTCCATGATGTCGTAACCCCTCGTGAAGTGAGGTATATCTGATAGTGACCCATACAGCAGGACTGTTGTTGGAATTTGGAAGACGATGCAGTCGGTGATAATCATGTACAGGAGACCCTGCAGCAACTTCTGCGATTGTACGAGGAGGTGCAATCGCGACCAAAGGACGAGGGAATGACCAGTAACTATGCTAATCCAGGTAGGGACAATCAAGGACACAGGCACATAAGGAGAAATGGACGAGAAGATAAAGAGCAGGTATCCCACGCAGTGGGGGATGAGGCTCGCCGAGGTGACGAGTAAACTCCAGAAATAACACCCATGATATCTGTTGAAAGTCGTGAAACAAAGCACCACGAGCTCTATCGAATTGTAGAAGGTAATGGCCGCAAAGGCGGAGATGACATATTTCTGGATCGGGTCTTTCGAGGTCAGCGATGAGAAATCGCCGCCATCTGCGTCGATACCGACCTCCTGCGACATCCTAGTCCCGATGTCGGTCGCATCGGCCAAAGAATCTCATACCGAACGTGGTGCTGGTGTAAAAAGCGACCGACCATATAAGGCCTTCAAAGGAATGAAAGGAGAAGAGGTGCCAACGGAAGTTTTAACCGAGTGGCTGCAACTGGGCCGAGACCTCCATTCTTGCTAGACTTTTCTGCGCAGTACCGAGGCCAAAGCGTCATTCAGAGAGTACAGGAGAGAAGAGTTGGACAGGCGTGAAGGGTTTATTCTAAGAGAGGTGCCCCCGAGGGCTGCGAGTGGAAGCTTGGTCCATGCGGGTTGCGGAAACCTTAATGGCCGCCTCTGACGTGCACGACCCTTCTAGGCTTGCCAGTCAGTTTCGCACGGATGCCTGATCAGAAATGACTACGAAGTCAATTATAAGGCACGCCCGCGGCTCTACGATGGTGTGGATCCAATAGCAGCAGTCTGGATGCTCCGATCGTCCTAGGAGTTCAGTCTTGGCCCATTATCCCATGGTGCTTTATCGAACCGTCGACCAGGTTAGACGGCCTAGGCAGATGGAACTCTTAATAATATAAACCTAGATTGGATTCTGAAAGCTCTTATTGGGTGCAAGAATATCCGACAATTAAAATCCAACCTGATCGGATCAAAGGAAGAATACTACCATATACGCCCGGGGATCACCCCTGCGCCACGAATTATCCAATTGGGCTCGATGCGAGCGAAGTCCCATCCCCAAACGATGTTGCTTGCTGGTTAGATGTTGACAAGTGGAAAATTGCCCCCCATAACATCCTTACCAACAGCAAGCGAACAACCATGAGACATGCATCTGACTGCAGTTGATTTGTCTCCATTCATCGGCTTATGTATTGCATCGGAGTCCTTGCACCTCTGCATTTTCGCACAGTACATATTTTCCAGTATATTTCGTGGGAAGCTTGATGTTGATGTCCCGGAAAGTGAGGTCTGTACACGGTGCCTTTTCGGAACAAAGCAAAGACACGGCGAAGCTGATGTTCTTTCCCGGATAATCCGTCACCGTTGCGAGTCCATTTCCACTAATATTCTTAAAATGTAGATCATTGAACTCATACGTCGACGTGTCACAGTACTGCGTGATGTTTTCGCTGAAGAGGTAGCTCAGACTGCCAGGGTTAGCCGAGTGTGCTAAACACAGTGGCATCACTCTTACCAGGTGTCAATATACACAGGTAATTGGACGTTCTTCAGTCGAAGGTTCTCGACTGTCACGTTGCGCACGTATCCATGGCCGCCTCCGCCACCATTTGGAGGAACGCCATAGTTGACCCCAATCCTGACTGATCAGTTACCTATCGCGTTGGGAGACGTGGCACCTACCAGCTTTTGAAGTAGACTCCGGAATTCATCGCCCGTTGAAAGGAAGGTTGTACCTATACTTGTCAATGCGAATCTCACCATTATCGCTGGGATCGCTTACTTGAACATGGCGAACCGTCACATTCTCCACAATATCCGTCCGGTCGGGGTATTGTCCTAGCGAACCAAAAGCAATACCCGGCCCGCCGTAAACCGTGACATTCTCCACATGGATGTTCGTAGAATTTCCCTTGAAAGCCACTGCATCATCTCCGCCTTGATATATCCAGTTGGTGATGGTGATATGGTCGGACCGGTACGTATCGATCCCGTCCGTATTCTGCACCCATTCGTCCTCTGGGCTCACCGAGAAGTATGGTTTGTGGCATTAACGTAAAAATTATCGAGGTTGATATACGAAGAGGAATCGACAAGAACGGCCCAGAACTGGGGCTGTCGGATCGCCAGGTTACCGAGGGTTGCTCGCGTCGACTGGAACACATGCACTGGCATGGGTCGTCCAAAGATGTTGCTACCTCCCTTGGCCCAAGTGTACCACAGCTGCCCATTCCCATCAACTCCACCTTGAAGAGGACCTCCATCCACAGTATAGTCATGGCCCGTGATACGCCAGGCACTTGACTGGTTCTGAAAGTCTACCCGATAGGAGTTGTTCACCCAGTAATCAATGTCGTCGCTGAAGAGAAGCGTACCACCAATTTCAAGTCGGGAGTCAGTCAGGCGAGTCGTCATCCGCTGGTTAATTCGGTAAGTATACGGCGCTGGGAGGACAATTCTTCCTCCAGAGGTCTGACCACATTGGTCGACTGCCGAAAGGATGTTGGGGACATCATCCTGCCCGTTTCCTAAAGGGATAACGGTGCAGGTGGTGCCATCCTTCTGGAGAGAAGGTACTGCTGAAGTAGCAAGACTCAAGCCTGCGAAAATGGCAAGACCACTAGTTGACAAAATCACCATCTTGGCCCTTTATCTCCCTTTTCTTGATACCCGCCAGCGGTCGAGCACAGTTCTTCGTTGGCAGTTCCAGTGACGGGGTTTTATTTCCGCGCCGTTTGCGGATTGAGCCTAAAAGCCGTGGTTATTGGGAGGGGATGCAAGCAGGATCGGCGCCCATGCGGAGGCAGAGTAGGACGTGATTTGTCCAGACTGAAGAGTCAAGCAACGCACGAAGACAGCAAGCAGGGCTATGATATCGGATTTGCTCCGGCAATTCGTGACAGCGATCGAGCAGCCATCACAGACGTAAGTCGCAGGCTTCGTATCGAGTGTATCACCAATTGCAAAGCTGCTCTTCTACAGACCTGCAGCTATTTCATTAGCGATACATTCTTTGGACTGATGGCTTTGAGGTTCTCGGAGCGATTCATCTGTCGACCTTCCCCGTTCAAGCATCAGGCAGGTAAAGAGGAGGCACTCCGGCAGATGTATGCCAAGGGATGGAAAGTGCAGATCTTCCTTGACTAGGTTCTTACGGGTTGGATGACATGCAGGAATGTTGATCATTTACACTTTGAGAACCCTGCACGGTGTAATTCATACCGAGGATGAGTTTTGACACCTTCTCGTCTCGAGCCCAACCACTAGAATATGTACTCCGGTCGGTGTATCGTCAGTCATGAACCCTCAGCACTTACATCATACAGGCATCAATTCACATATTCAAGTTCCCACACAGCAAAAGCAATAGACACCCAGCACGGTCGGGCATCTCATCAAGTACTCACTATACATCCTCGAGTGAAGTACTGCGAGAAATTGGCTATTTGTGGCCAATTGCGTCCATTCGGCGGCGCAGAGCCCAGCATACTGCCAGACAGCATGCCAGGCCTGATCTCGAACGTTTGCCTGAGCAGATGATGGCTCTTCAGCTACAACAGCGATCCGAGGATTATCGGGGAATCACCCAAGAGTGCTTCCCAACCGAACTGGCAACTTATCCCTGCGACGACAGAACATTGTTTGCAATTCTACCGCGGTCACCTAGGCGTCAAGTTTGAGCGGATTGTCCGAGTCCAAGTGTGACAAATCAGTCTCGGCGGCCGCGGCCGAGAAAGCTCTAGGCTTGTGGCTACAGTACTTACCTTGCAGACACTATCCATCCCTTCGGCTTAAAATCCGGTGCAAAGCCACAACACCGGGCTTCATTCTCACAGCTGCATCAACAAAGGGACAGACAGGGTCCACTTCTAATGGGCCGAGTCAGCAATTAGTGTTTATTCATACCTGCTGCCATCATCGTTCACCGGGCCCCGCCCCCAATCCTAGTCTCAACGCTCTGATGCTCACGTCATCCCTATCCAGTCTAGTAGGCACGGCATTCGAAACGCCCCATGCGAGAAATTGCACAATCGCATGCATTGAAAGTCATTTATTCCGCTCTTAATAAACTGTCCGCAAGCCAGATCCTTGTGGGTATAACAAACAGAATGAAACACACGCCCAATCTATCTCGTCCGATCAACAGATATTATCATTACACGTATCATATTAGCAAAGAAATGTCGCCCTCGGGCTAGCGCCGAGTGCCTCCAGATCCGACGGATCCGGAACTCCACGCGCTAGACCAGACCTTGGTCTCGACGCCTTGCTTGGGGCCGTTAGAGAACGGACACGCCGACCGTTGCGCATATTGCGTGGGGGCTGAAATGGTGGGTGGAGATGGAGTGGTCTCGAGCGATGACGTTTCCGAAAAGAGACTGGCAAATTCGGAAGAGGATGTCGAGCTGGCTGTCGAGGTCTTCACGCAAGACGATCCATCGGCCCGCAAGTATGTCGAGCTGGGCTTAGGTGTGACTTGAGGAGCAGCTTCTTGTTGCTTATGCGAAGACTCAATCTCTTTTTCAAACTCTTCCCCGTCATGAAGACGCCATCGTGCAAAGAGATCGTTCTGGATCCATATCACCTTGCCCAGAGCTCGGACTAGCGCTATCCGGAACGGCAGCGTGAGCTTTTCGTATGTCAGAACTGCCTCCATGATGATGTCTTGGATGAAGCCGAGGCAGGCGCCGATATGGATGTACTCGACATTTAACGAGTGCAGCCGTTCCTTCCCATAGTGCATGCGTCTGACATAGCCGGTTAGTATCGTGAGCCCATACAAGGTGGAGGTTTGCATACCCGACTTGGTTCAAGTATCTCCAGAATTCAGGCTTGGTTGGATCGGAACATAATTTCGTCATATACCAGCGAAGAAATTGACGGCGACGCTGAACTGCCGGGCTATTGAGGGTAGGATAGTCGTCTGGTTCTTCTTCTATCGCAGTGTTCCGAGTGCGGAAGACACGCGCCGTGATGTCAAACTCTAGAAGTTTCACATACACCTTATCCACCACCGTGGGAGCTAGGGCCTTGACATATTTGGCGCCCCGGACGAGAGTTGCGATATCATCTGTATTCAGTCCGAGTTAGTTGATGTTGTGTTACCGCGGAGAATCAACTCCCGCGGAAAAGAGTTGAATGAACATAAACAGCCTTGTGGGGAAGATCGGGGACGCTGGGGGGGCACCAACCGGCATTAAAATTAAGGAATTTCTGCAAATAGTCGATCCGCGCCTCTAGATCGGTGTACAGGGCTTTACGATCGATATGCCTTGGGTGGTTTTCTGCATTGTGGCCGGGTTCAGACATGGTGCAAGCTGGGTGAAGACACTAGAGCTGGAAAAAAGAGAGAAAAACCGGCGGAGGTGGGCAGGGGAGTCATTGAAATGTTCTTCCAAGAAAATGGCCCCCGACACACGGTCGAACAGGTATATACCCTGCCATGCCAGATGGAAAAAAATAAAAAAATAAAAAAAAACCTGACATGTTGCAGATTGCGACCCCTCAGGCCATGAATTGGGAAATAACGACAGCGAATCAGTGGGGCGGCTGAAGTGATCAGTAGGAATTTTCGGCTCCGCTTCGTCTGTCATCGATTGCTCAATAGTAATCGCCCCTTCTTCCTGCGGTCTCCTTAATACTGATCGACCACTCCACCCCGTCCTTGCTATCCCCACGAGCCGAGACTTGGGGGGTCGACATCAACCTGAGACCTGCTCGGTTTCCATCCATAGCAGCTGTCAGACCTATGGGTGACTTGGCGGCGGCCGATCAACACATTGAAGGTTTAGCTAGCTACCTTCTAGCCGATGCTTGTAATTGTGCTGATCAGCCCTCAACGATGGCCGCCGAATCTCATCTCACGTCACAATGCTACAAGCTCGATGCATTCCCGCAGCTGATGCCTAAGATGGCCCTAGTGTGTCAAAATTTTTCCGGACCGGTATTCGATTGGTTCGTGGTCGGCAATTGATGGGGAGATTACGCTTCGCCCGTCCACGATGGAGAATTGTGGAGCGCCGTCCCGCCAGTTTGCCGTCAACCAAAAAAAAAGGACGGGCAGGGCCTTGCAGATTCCACTGACAAGTCGTCGAGGCGAGCCTTAAGCGATGGTTGCATGATCCTCAGACGACCTGGAACACCGGACTGCGCAACCTTTCTGCAGGACACAAAGACACTCATCATTCTTGGTCTGGAATTTCATTGGGGAGGCTGGGAACCACGGAAAGATGTCAACTAGCGGAATAACGAAGAAGCGTGCTTGGTCTTTTCCGGACGACACACCGACTTTCTGCGCGGATGGCGCCCATTGATGGTGGTTGGTGGTTGGTGGTAGGTGGTCCTTTCCAGGAAAAAAAAAAAAAAAAGATAGGGGGACCACTAACAGCCTCATCCATCTAGACTATGCTAGGTAATCCCCAGCAACCAGATCGATTTGTTGAATTATGCCATCGTCATCTGTTATCGGGGGATTGCCCAAGCAGGCATGTAGTACCCCAAACTCTACCCCACCGGATTGCAGAAAGCATATCAAGGTCTCCGATCAGTCACCTGCATCCTCATCCTTCATTTATCCCAGACAGGGGATATCTCTAAATAGCCTTGAGCTCCGAAGAAGCTACTAATAATGATAAGTTTGGATTCGAGCAAAGCCCGTGAACCCCTTTTAAGGTCTTCACTAGTTCTTAAGACAGGCCCGCAGTCCGATACGAGTCAACGATAGTGGAGTCACCTCCCTTCTTTTTTTTGTTGTCTCCGCCACCTTATTCTTCCGCCATTAACGCCAATGAGACTCATCACGAACCTCAAAAGGGGGAACTATGGGGAGCGGACCTCATTAGATTGACCAGGGTTTTTAGTAAATAAGCTTTAATCAGCTGATAGATGAATCTCAATCTAATTGATTAAGCCTGATTCAATATCTTGCCGTTAGAAGGTACCAGAAGGGAAGGGAGAGGTGATGTATACACGGGACATGATAGATAGCGAAAGCTCAACAAACAAAACGATCGACACATTATTCGGCCGAAGCGAGATGTCAGTCCAAAGGATAGACACGGGACTGAAACGTGACCTGTCACACGCCTGAAACTTAAACCAGCAAGTGTCAAAAGTGGCTCTTGACATCACGACCCAAACTCTCTTGATGTCTGTCACAATTAATTCCCATCCCGTCATCCCCACGCTATTTCTTCCCGTCCTTTCCATCCATCAATCTACTACTACTAAGTCTAGACGCCATCCTACGCATCCATCACGAATCCATCTACTCCAACTCATCTCACTAACTGATCGACAATCAATCAAATTAAATCCTACCAACAATGATCCTCAGACGAGCTTCCACTCTCAGTCGTCCTCTCGTCCTTCGTCCGGCCTATTCCGCCCGGGTGTGCTACTACCATCCGCCTGATGTACATAGCACTAAGGGAGAGGAGTGTACGTTTGCCACCTAACATCCACATCTCTATCCTTTCATCACCACCAAAGAAAAGACAAGAACTAAATTATCTCAGTCTTCATCCCCCCTTCCTACCCAGACAACTTGGAGGATACTCCCAGTCTTGTCAAAAAGCCAGAAAAGGACATGGGCCACTGGGAAGAGATCCATGCTACCTCTAGTGAGACCTCGGTGCGTTCCATCTCCCCCTACCCCTTCGTCATTAAGGTAAGTGGATTATGAGAATCGGCTAAGGCACAAACAACAGGTCAAAGCCGACCGTGGCGATATCAATATCCAGCAGCAGAAGCAGCAGCAGCGGACCACTACTCGGGATCTGGATAAGGATCTAGGGGAGGAAGAGCCGCCGAAGCTGGATGAGATGTGATATCAGGGAGGAGTTGATCATAATGTCTGATAGGGTTATGGATGGGTATTGGTGTGGTTATGAGTTATGACCGAGAATGTTGTGTTTGAGCTGTTCCGTTCTTCATTTCGGTAAGGTGAAACAGACTGTCTGTTATTTAAAATTGGTGAGTGGGGTTTTCTTTCACTGTCTTTTTCTATTTATGGGTGTATTACTGTGTCGATCGCTGGTGCCGATCTTTATGTCGGTCGTTCTTTTTCTATTTCTATCTATCTATCTATCTATTCGGCGATAGTTAGCCGATTGTTATGACTATGATATCGAGAAATAATGACATGACATGATTCATCCGTTATTCATTGTCGACCAAAAGTCTAACATTATAATACCGAGATCTAGAAATAAGATAAAAACGGATAATACTTCTATGCATGCTCTACTTGCTGCACCGTGCCCTCGACCTTCTGGTCAACGCGAGCTTCCAGCGCATGCTGCCCCGGGGTGACAGTACGTCCACCCTTCGAGGTAAACACACCTCCGGTGATTCCACCCTTGTGGAAAAGCAAGGGGATATCCTCGAGCTCGAGGCCCTTGGTCTCCGGGTAGAAGAAGTACACCATGGGGATGAAGACGGCGTTTAAAACCGCAAATATAATAAAGGTGCGCCAGCCGATATTGTCTACACGTATCATATGTCAGTATGACTTTCCCGATGGTTTTTCAAATGCCGCAAAACCTACCAAATGCAATTGGAGTGATCTTCACCACGGCAAACACGGCCATCCAGTTCCATCCGGACGCAATGGCCTGCATTCGCGTCCGTACCCGCGTTGTGTTCAGCTCGGCTGGGTAGAACCACGGGACCGGTAGCCAGCCGACGCCGTAGAAGATCTGGAAGATGAAGATGAAGACGGTCGCTCCGTAGGCACAGTCCTCGCGGTCTAATGAGAGCAGTATCGATACCATAACGAAGCACAGACACAAGCCCGCTGAGCATACCATGAGCAGGGTACGTCGGCCGTACCGGTCCATCAGAAACACCGGGATTGCCGAGCCGACCAGGTAGGTGCATTGCATCGCGCCACCAAGTATTAATGACAAATTTCGATTCATATTCATGGTTTCTTGAAACATGACAGGTCCCCAGTAATTGATCATATTGCTACCAGTGAATTGTTGCCCTAATTCAATGGTGATGGTGATAAAAAGACGTCGGAGGTTCTGTACCTCGCCCCAGGTGAACAGCTCCTTGACGCGGAACGGACCGTCCTTTTGTTCCTCCTCCAGCACGAACTGAATGTCCATGATTGTCTTGATGACGTTTGCATCGTCGATGGTAGTATCCTCGATGGCAGCAACCACAGCGCGGGCTTCATCGTGTCGGTCGTGTTGGACCAGCCAACGAGGACTTTCGGGGAGACCGACCACCTGCAAGATGAGGCATATGGCGAAGACGGCCTGGAAAGCGAGGGGCAGGCGCCATTCGTAGGAGGAATCAGTAAAGCTGGTACCGTAGTCCATCCTACACAAATTGACTCTCTGTTAGATTTGGGCTTTGTAAAGGAGGAGGAGGGGGGCGGCATAGGACAGTCTCACCAGTAGGCGATCACCACGCCCAGGATAGTGACAGTGCCCTGCAGTGTGAGCAGAGTACCACGGTATGCTGCTGGAGAACATTCACTCTGATAGACTGGGGCAGTGGAAGAGTTCATTCCGTTACCCAGCCCGGTAACGATTCGGCCGACCAGCAGCTGTGCTATTGTGTAGGAGGAAGCGAGGATGACGGTGCCGATGATCATGATGAACCCGCCCATCATCAGCATGGTTCGTCGACCCATTCTCTCGCCGATGAAGTAGCAGATGATGGATCCGATAACGCAACCGATATCGTAGAGACCGGTGATATTACCCTGCATCGCTGCGTCGGGGTTGTTGAAGTCGCGGGCGAAGCGATTATCCGCGCCTACAATGCCGGACATGACACCTATAAACCCCATATTGTTAGCTACCTATGCACCCCTAGGCATTTTCAGGAAACAGTGAAGAAACCAACAAACCTTGGTCAAACCCCAGCAAGAGAAAGGCCTGGCAAGAGGCCATAGTAATAGCAATGATCAGGGCCCTGCCCCGAAAGTCATGTTTCCAAAGACGCATCTTGACTGTCGTCGAGGGTGACTCTAGTACATACCCAGATGGATAGAACTGGACAGAAAGGGATGAGAGAAAGGACAGGACAAGCTCAATTAAGCATTTGGATCTCGCTGGACGCCAGTCGGTCTAATACACCCGAAGCCAGGACGGGAAGCTCCTGCAGTCCAGCTGCCAGCAACTCGCCGTGGATTGTCCCGAGCAGGGCACGTCTACTCCGGCTGGGCAGGCAATACCGATGGCTGGCCGGGTCTTGATTGGCCCTGATGGTTAGGCGTGGTCGGGGGATCATCGTGCCGAATTGCGGGGTACCCCGTGGGAAAAGGGTTCCCTGACTAACCGGAGATGCTTAAATGGTATTCACCGCTGGATGTTCATGACTCTCCACCGGAGGAGGGTACCGGTAGTTCAAGGAGTAGAGCTATCAACCATGGTTATGACATATGCAAAATAGGGATGGGTCGGGGAGTATGCTGGACGTAATTGCATATCAGTGAAGCAGCAGGGACCAGGATTCAGGGGCCTCGTACTAGCTTGGTTCAATATGGCAGTGGCTTTTTAGGGGTAGAGTCGCTACATTAAAGCCATGCAAAGAGATAGTAAAAGACCGTAGTGGTAGTTGTGCTGGCTACGGTGGTGTTGTGTTGTCCTCGAACGATGTGTTTTGGTTTACCTGTTTAAGATGGCCGTCAACAATGGCGCTAGTCAGTCTTTCGGGCTCTCAGGGTTCAGAATCGCCAGTCGAAGGAGCCTGGGGGTCTTGAGCTCTAAATATCAGAATAATGAGGGTATAGCTCTCGGGCCTGCTCCGTGGCTTCAAGCACTTACAACGACGCTCCACTCTCTTTTTCCGGTCCGGCTTGACACTTGCTAGTCGTCCATGACAGTAGCAGTGTTGCCGAAAGCCAAGAGACCCTTACAGTAGCATGCTTGGAGTAACTTCAGCATTATTATTTAAAGCTGCTTCTCATGTCTCTCTCACCCTTGGCAGTTCTTGTCGCTGCAATGAAGGTGTAGTCTAATGCCTGTTGCAGGTAGGATAATACAGAAATGTCGGAGAACAATGTCGCGGCCTAGGTGTCTGCACCCAGATGTGATCATTGGATTATGAATTCAGTCAAGAATTGGACGCCGATCGGGACTGATTATATACAGAGGAGAAAATTAGTCACTTCAGGAGAGCATTTAGCAGCTCTCTTCAGTGCTGTCAGAAGAGGTCTCAACGGTGATGGTGGCAGACCCGCTGCTCTCGTATCCCTCAGTGGCGACGATCATGTAGTTGAAGGTACCAAGCTCCAGACCAAGGTTCTCCCAGGCATCGAAGTGGTTCTGAGTGGTGACAGTTCCACCGATACGGCCCTCAGTGCGGACGGACCAGTACTGCTTGAAGGTGGCAGTGCCCTCGACCGAGTCGGCGTCCTCGCGGGTGGTCTGGTAGATCTTGTAGGTTCCGTCGTCGCTGTCGACGGTGCCGAGCTCGGTCAGGCCAGAGGAGGGGTCGTAGTCACCGTACTTGTCGACGATGTAGAATTCGACCAGGGGAGAGGTGGTCCAGCCGTAGACGGACAGATAGGCGTTGGCGTCGGTTTCCCATGATCCGCTGTAGGTAACGGCCCTGAATAAATGGTTAACACCCTATAATCCCAGAACAGCTGTGGGGATGTCCTTACTGAGCACTGCCAGGGTTCCAACCCTTGCCGGCCACGAAGTCACCACAGTCGGTCCACTCAACGGTGTATTCACCACCGTCGCCGTTGGTGTAGGTCACGTCGCCCTCACCGTTGGTCCAGAAGGAGTAGAAGTAGCCGTTGCTCTCGCCTTCCGCAGAAGAAGTAAGACTGCGCTTGGCCATGTCCAGCAAGGCCTTGCTGTTGGGGAGAGCGACGGCGCTCGAAGCAGCCGAAAGAGCGAGGAGAAGAGACGAGTAGGCGACCATGATGAGGTACTTATAAAGAGTGACGATGATTGTTCGGTGTGCAATGGAAACGGTCGGGGAAAGAGCGTGAGTTGCAATGCAGGAAACTGGTTCCGCGACCGTCCTTATATGAAGGCGAACAGCAGCTTTTCTCCAGTGCGATGCTCCATCTATAATCCAATCGAGCTCAAGCGTGAGCAGGGTAGTGCGACACTCATCGTTCTGTAGTTGATTAAACCGGCTGCCCTGGGCCCCTGGCGGTGTTCCTGGACAATCTTATTCAAGGCCGTGGTGTTTCAAATTAAAAGTGGGTGCCACTCCCACCCACTTTTTCTCTTCAGCGCTCCGACCGAGCCAACCCTCAGCACCGACCACTCACCAACGCCCATCCAGTCATGCAGACATAATGAAAGGTGCTGACAGGAGGAATAATCGGGCCTCGTGTGGAGAGTGGACTCGGCCGTTTTCCCCAGCAAGAAGATCCGCCGATATTGCCGGCGTCTTTGGAGTTTGGACTCCTCTCGTACACCACACACCTCCACCAACCCTGCTAATGAACGCCTTTTTTTAGCAACAATACCGCCTTAGCGCCTTTTCTTGTTCTTCATAGTCTGAATGCTGAAGCCCCTAGGCGGTCATAGCTAAGATATGTAAAAAAATGGGTTCACCAAGAGTCCCGGCAAATTCCGCTCCGACAATGATGCAGCCGAGAGGTTTTGTACAGAAAGCCAACGTTGTGAATTCGATGTCAGATGAACAACAGTCGCACTTGTTGCATGACTTTGTATCAGTGATTGAACAAGGCGTTGTTTGTCTATCGTTGATGCAGTGACACCATTAGGTCGATGTGAAGTAAGAACTCTGCCTGTCATCTTGAGGAAGAGGGAAGAGTCCCATCGGGCGAAACCAAGGAATCGAGGACTGTATCAGTTGTGGGTCTAAGATTCTTAGTAGCATGTAAGTTCACTGGGGCAAAGTAGCTGCCACTCTGGAGCTTCCAGTCGGATGCTATTGCCGATTAGCGTGTCAGTAGTGTGCGCAGCATCCGTCCAGGGGAATATTGCAGTACCCCTTCCTAAGGAACGGGGCTGCTTTCCCAAATACTTGTTGCTAGGTAGAAGTATCGAGTATAGGCACATCTGCAGAATAGCGTACTGTACCTCAGGTTCTCGCCGCAGTTGCATCCATCATGAGGATCGCTGAAGAAGAGTTTTCGTAGAATCTCTGCAAGCCATCCGTTTTGATTCTTTTGGAACACTAATCCTAAGACATTGGCAGGAAAGTCACGATATCAGTCTTATCCCGAAAAATGAAAGTAGTGGCTATTTTAAGCATCTACTACTTCCTCACCTCCGACGCCATCCTGCTAGCCAATATATTTGGCCCCACGGCAACTATGACGCAGAAGAAACTAAATCGGCGTCCAAACTAATATCTTCTAGCGAGCTTCAAATTAGAAATTCGGAGCCAGTCAGTCGATAACAATGACATTCTTGCCATTCGACTTTCCGGTCAAGTACTCCTGCCTCATCTGCTCTGCCTGCTCCAGCTTCCACTCCTTGACTTCCACGTGCAGCTTGTTCTCGTGGAACAACTGAATGAACGCCTGCGCATCAGCTGTGTCAGCAATCAAGGAGCCTACCAACGTGATATCCTTGTAGATGACCGTATGGTATGACATGTTTATCCCCTTTTCGGGCTGACCAAGCAGGACCATTGTACCGTGCTTCCGCGTAAGGGCAGCCGCTAATTCGAAGGCCGATGGATGATCAGTGGCTAGGACGGTCGCATCAAGGCCTGGATAGTCGCCAGAGATAGCCTTATTTATCTTTTCTTGGGAGGTGTCCACTGAGTCAGTGGCCAGAATGGATACGTCAGGCTTGTGCTCGTAGGATGCCGCTGCATCCAGAGCTGACTGCTTGACATCGATTGCCGCTACCTTGTAGCCCTGTTCATGGTCGTTATCATCTGTGTCTCTTTGACTTGGGCTTAATTTATTGGTTGTCTTACCATGCACTTGGCAACCTGGGTACCAATATGACCTAGACCTCCAATCCCGACAATGCCAATAGAGCCGCCTTGGGGCACATTGGCTCGGACTATGCCGCCGTAGATGCTAATTCCGGCGCACATCAGAGGTGCTGCCACTTTGAATTCCATATCATCTGGTATTTTCACCACAAATCGAGCATCCCTGCATGCAGAATTAGACAGGAGAAATACTCATTATCGAAGGATTCAGGTAGCATTACTTACGCAACCATGTATTCGGCCCACGCTCCATCAGCAGTGATACCCTTCATCATCGGGGCATCGCAATAGATAGGACGACCAGCTTTACAGTCCGGACATTTCCCTACATTCCACCCCAGTAAAGGCCGACTCAACATTGCTGCCACTAAACGACGACATCTACTAACCCCAGCCGTACTTACCACAGACACTGTCAAAATTGATGCAGCCGACCCGGTCGCCTTTCTGGAAACCTGTAACCTGAGAGCCAACTTGCTCAATTATCCCCGCCGGCTCATGCGATCCAATAAACGGTAACCGGGTTCCAAATTCACCGTTTAGAGCCATCAAGTCGGTATGACAGAAGCCCGCAGCCTTGATGCGTACTAATACTTGATGTGGCTTTGGGTGAGGGACAGGCACCTCGAACACATGGTATGGCTCGTTGTATTTTTGGATTTGGATCGCTTTCATCGTTTTGGATTCCATGTTGACTGGCACAAAGTATAAACAGTGTTCGAATACTGAGTACTGGTATATGGATGAGAGTCTTGTGCCGATATAGATGCTGAAGGGAGGGTAGCCAAGAGATTTATTGACATCATCTTACCAATCAATCCGTCGGTCCCCAATTTGGGGTAACCCGCCGTGTAACTAACAAGCCAAGAACATCCTCGACAGTGGGCTTTGGGGAAAGTCAGAGATGGGACGGTGGTTTTACATTAGGAATATTTGCAAAAAAAAAAACTTAAAAAATAGAAACAACAATAAAAATAAGAATAATAATAATTAGAAAAAAAAGAAAAGCAAGACTTCCCACAAGCTACTTGCGAAGGTGAAAAGAAAGAAAAAAAATGATTGAGCTCCGATAGGGGGAATCGAACCCCCGGCTGCCGTGTGAGAGACGGCGATGTTAGCCACTACACCATATCGGATCTTGTTGTATATCTGACATACTTTTTGACGTTATAAGGCCTTTTCTATTGTCTCATCTCATTCTGTCAAATTATCGGTTTTGATGTCTCGGGGCTTGTCATTGCATGAGTAGGTTCAGCAAGCCAACTCCAATTGTAGTATGGCTCATCCCAATCAACAGGTCCGAGAAGTCTCTTTTCAATTCTCATCTTAATGTTGCAGTCAAGACATTGGGGGTACCCAGAGGGTTCTCCCGATGATATATATATCGACCGCCAAATGAGGTATTACTTACCACTTCATCCATGCCATACTACGTGAACGATAGCAAGACAACATACTACCGCATACTACTGGAACACCAATTATCTCTACATGACAGTGGAAATATGCACAATGTCGAAGCATAAGCTACCCCCCCATAGGGCCCAAAACAACCGGGCAAAGAACACCGGACACTTCGTTCATTACATCCAGAATCGGCGGTCATGTGGTACTTTCATTGCGAAGGTTCTCCCCCCGGGGGCGCATGATGTGCCTTCCACTTTTGGGTAAAAAGCTGGCAGAGCAGATGACATATCCAAATAGTCCATATGGAAATCGACCTGCATGGACGCGTCACTCTTCTCCTAGTTCGATCTACAACCGGACTTAATCAGCCCAACTCTTTCGATGCCATGCGATCCTTCACCTGCAGATAGACGCTCGTGGGGTATGCAGGCACACAGACTGAATCTCATGCAGCAACGCATGGGGACAATTCGCTTAGGATACATACACCCCCACTACCGCACCTTCCTAGCACTAACAGTCGTTAGGCCGAGTTTACAAGACGTCTCGCAATGCTCTGAACTATCCAACTACAGTGGTCACGAAGTGCTACAAAATCATTTGCTGGGTCATCTGATGAGATAGAGTCCGTAGAGACAGACATGTTTATTCCGGTAATGCCTATCGCGTCGCTATTACTGGTTGTTGATAGGTGGACATGCATGCAATTTATGGACTCTCGAAGCATCTCCGGCGATGAGCTGCAGGAATACGAGGGTAATGCAATAACACGCAAGTTAGCGGCCTTTATTGCGGCAGAAATGACAAGCAAAGGATGCGGAGAATAATCTCAATCGTGTGCAGGATGTCGGGCAGATAGACATGGAAGTGATGCAGGTATAGAAGGCGGCATGTACATGGCATATGAGGCAAAGAACTCGCGTGAACGCCTCCTTATCACTTGGTAATAACTCATAGGTCTTGGAGCCCCAATGGAACTCACAATGATACGTTGATTAGGTGCTACCTGCAATTCGAGCCAAGCAACGTACGAGTGAATTCAATCGTTCAGAGCAGCGATAGCCGAGCCACGACCACATGTCACTCGCTGGCTCCAAGTGATATATGCTATCCGGAATACATGCCGCAAAGACATTGTGGAGGCTTGCATTTCGAACACCGAATGTGAGAAAGGGTCGTCATGCAGAGGCGGCATATAGGGAGAATGCGGATGGGAAGAGAATTCCCCCTCACCAATCCCCACTGGCGGGTACCATATAGCCCGTCTGCAAATATTATGTCGATTGTTTACTTCGTTTGATTGTTTAGACAAACTCATGCACGGTCCGACAACCAAGATGTGTGGCCGGTGGAGCTTTCGCAAACCCGACCCTAATCGGGTAAGCGCGATATCGGCGTCCCAACTTCAGGTACCAGACGGAAAAAAGACACATTCTGACCAGGCAACAAACTACCCAGAGTTGTCATTGCTTTGCGATGTCACATCAAAGATAAGAAATGAGTAGCCAGAGCCCACTACTAGAGCTTGGCAAGGCGATCAGTGGCTCGATTTCACGGCTTCCCCAGGGTTGCTGGGATCTACAGTCTAGTTCGGAAGATGTGGCTAAACAACCTTATTTTCTAGGTCTCCCGTGCTGAAAAAAGTGTCTGACGAGGAGGATGAGACAGTTACCGCAATGTGCTCCATACGATACCATAACCATGCGGCACCAAACCAGTCCCTCCCCTCTGACATAGCATTACAACCAAGTAGTTAGCTCCGAAATCCGCTTTGTTCTCTCATGCGTACTAATCTACGCATCATGTTTGATTTGATTCCATCATTAGGGGGTCTGAGCATGATCAAGAGGCTTCAGATCAGTCATCTGTGCGCTGCAGACTCCGTCTCGACCTAGATCCACCGCTCCCCACCCCCACAGCATCCTCCCCAGCGTCCGCGTTGAGGGCCCAATAACATCCAGCGGGAAATAACTGGTAAAGTCCACCTATGAAAAGTGACGAGTTGATTTCACATATCGGAGACATGGCTTTTTTGGGAAGATGATATGTGGTCCCTGGCTCCGGGGGTCGCAAGGAAAAAAGGTCCCATGTGGGGTGTCAGGAGGTATTGTCCACTGAGAAGCCAGACACTCATTAGCATGTGGAAATCATTTACATTGCAGAAGAAATTGAGACCTCGGCTCCACTGATGATCAGTCTAGCGAACTTCCTGGCGAGTAACATCAACAGAGCCATCTCTGGGCCGCAGAGAGACGGATAGAAGCCGCGCAACTCAATCTCTTCGTTGTGAGTCGGAAAAGTGATTGCCCAACGACGCAGCATTCGTAGATCCTTACCTCCGAGCAGCCATGTCCGAGATTGTAGTGTCTGAGCTATATAAGAAACGACATGTCCTCTCCTTGCCATTATGATCATCCAGCCACATCCTTCATCCTCAGCATCTGTCTCTCTTTCTCTGCGTCCCTCATTTCCTGATTGAGTCCTCCATCCCATACCCAGTCAAGATGAAGGCTTTCAGTCAATTGCTTTTGGCTCTATCGCTTGCATCAGTGGCTGTTGCAGCAGCATCTTGCAACACATCGGCCCTGAACACGACCACTTATAATTATTACATCACGGTGGATGACACAACAGTTTTTGATGTTGCACGTGCCACCAATCGCGGTGTTTGTGATATCGGCCGCCAGAACCTCATGGCGGATGTAACTATTGTTCCGAATGTGGGCGAGTACTTCATCATCCCTCCCGAGGTGTGCGAGCCAGACAATACATCCTGTCTCTTGCCAAACATCAATGCTACACGCACCTGCATTTACGGCGGACCTCGTCTATACTACACCGTTCGAGGAGACACTTATGAAGTGATTGCCCGCCGACTGAACATCACGGTGGAATCACTGATGCACGTGGATGGGCCTGCAAATGAGACGTTAACCAATCCTACTTCCCCGACGGCGGAGTTGGATGTTGGCCAGTTTATCAAGGTGCCTCAGTGCGATCCTAGTCAGTGTGTCATCCAGCCTTACGTCTTCAAATGGGGTGTATACAAGGACCTTGCAGAGAAGTATGGCACTACAGTGGGCCAGATCATGATGATGAGCCCGACGTACAACTACAGCAGCTTGGCTTTCTCACCTGAGGGCATGTACCCTCCGATCAACCTCCCGATTAACTGCACGGCATTGTCGAACAACATGACTACCCTTGATTAGTTTTTTTTTATTGGGGGTTATGTGGGAGTTGTGTCTTCATCATCATGTACTTTATGATGTCTTGCGTGGAAGAATGGGGCGTGCCGTGGACTGCAGTAGTGGAACAGATGCACAGGATACAAAATATGCTGCGAGAAGACACGGACGACAAGCATATACTTGAGACGATGCTACATATCATTTTTGTATTGTGCATTGTGCGCAAACGATACTGTATATATGAGTTGGTACCTCCAGTAGTAGGTAGAAACCTGCTAGTGTATAGTTACTTGGTATTCACAGCGTTAATTGCCCGCTTCAGTAGTACTACTAGCGCTTTGGAACAAATGAACGGATTGATTGGCTGGGATTATTTACCAGACTGTTCCGAAAATGCCACCCGACTTGCCAATGGATCACTACTGCTACAGCGCCTAATTTACCATAATTTTCGAAATTCCGATACGCCCAAGTAACCACTTGGGATTCCAAGTCACACGTGGATTTGTTTGCATCACCTGACTAATCTGACCGGCGCTTCCAGCACATAAACAGAGGGGACTGCTGTAGCGTTTTCCGTTTCCTGCAAGCTTCCTCGATCAAACCTGCTGCTTCTAGGCCGAATACCGCGGACCAGGCTCAAACAGCCCTTGATTCTGGTAGAGTGTTTAAAATGACATCATCTCATCGTTGTTCGTTCGAAAGCGCGAAGAACCCAGGAATTAGCGAAGTGGATACAAGTGGGCGACATCCCGATGGCCTATGCCCGCCCGAATTGTATAGGGTCAGTAATTTTCTCCTTAAGGCCTTTTAAGGAGTGCAGCATATTTTGTGCTACCTTTTCCCATTGAGGTTCATAAATTTAACCACTAACCTTGTGATGCTTACAGATTGTCGCTGACAATGACACGCTTCAACCCAGCAACCGACAGCTACATGACGCCTTGACTTTGAGCAGAGAATATTGGTATCGCCTCTCAAGGACTGCCTGTTACGTCCATGGTAATGGCGTCAACCCAGAACTTGCTCATCCTCACCACATGCTATGCAAAGTTCCCAGTATGCACGGAGGGCCGCACACGACCCATGCGCTTCATATTGGTGCCTCTCCTTCCCGGATACTCTGTCTTCAGGCATCCGTTAACTGGCAGCTGGATGAATCAACAGTCTGCGACCGTGCGAGAGATAGAACAGATACCGTTCTTCTACATATTGGCACGAAAGCCGCAGTCCCTTATACCCTAAATGGCAAGGACTTCAGCTTTTGGATTGGAATGGAGAGTGAAGAAGTACCAGGTCCAAACTACCTGGCTGTGCTTACATTAGGGTGGTGCTACGTCCTATCTGCTCGCCTCCTTGAGATTTATGGGAGAAATTCCGCGATGAGATATACGGACTTTAAAGCGACAGCACATTATGAATCTAATCCTAAACCTACAATGCATACTGTCGATATTGGCGAGGTCAGTGACGATACAGCTTCCTGGTGGCTATCAGTATTAGCTTCTGGCGAGGGCTGGAAGGCTGCCATCAAACAGAGTGATGGTGGAGAGTATCTTACGCCCTGGTCAGTAACCCGTCCTTCGGAACAATCACTCGCAATCAAATGGCGGAGTAAGGATTCAACTGAAGCTCAAGCTCCTTCCCTAACACCCCTGTCGTCCCAAAAAGCCTTTGAGGCTCTCTCATAATCAAAGTTCTCGGTTATTGCAAGATGGGCTAGAAACAAGAAGAACGAGGTGGATCCGTAAAAAAATTATATCTTGGCCTGATTCGATTTCAGAAAATGGTTCTTTAGATATCCAGAGAACTGCGATGAATATGTAGGTCAGATGAGGTGTCTGCCTATGATTGATCTGCAACTGTGAATGGTCCAAGTCGAAAAGCAATTTGCTGGAGTATTAAACATAAAACCATTAATTCCAGAGAGGAAAGGTACGGACTTTTATTTTTTTGACAAGCGCGGCCGGATAAAATGCTAAGAAACAGGCGCATTTGGTTGCAGGGAAGGCCAGACTCCGTAAGGCCAGGATCAGTAGTAGTAGTAGTTTTAGGATCATTCGGAGGGACCAGCTGCACCAAGCAAAGGCCAACATACTTGGCTCACGTTTGCTAATGTCCAACGCACCGGAATTGTCATTACCAAGATCATAGTACGTATCGTTCTCCAACTTTTACCCAATCGTGCGGGGATGTTCTGCAGCATCATTTTCACCAACACTCGGTAACCCGGAGTGGCCTTACGCCTTGGAATTGATCCAACGTGAAGACTCCACTGTGATACAGATAGACAATGCGAAGAAGCAATCTTCGGGCTATCCGAGAGAAACATCATTGTGGCGTGATCAAGTCCGGACTTTGTAGGTCTCCACGCAGCGGCCCGGGGTTTGCTGCTATGTTGTAATATCGGTGGGCCATCCCTGCATGGGCTATCTGAAAACCGAGCTTATCCCGGAAATGAGGCAGACAGGCACTATCAGATCCCAGGTTCCGTTCTCATCCGAGATGTCATGTCAACGGGATCTGGGGGTCACGGCAGATCAACCGTTAGGAGCTATTTTCCGTGAGTCCACTTTGCTTGGCTCGCAGTTTGAATTGTGCTATCATCGGAGCTTATGAGGGGCTTGGTTTGTCGCCTCATGCGATACTCCTCACGTCTCCTCCACTCCTGCAATGCTCAAGCCCACCTTATCAGCATGCCAAATCCCGGCACGATGGGACAATTTTTCAAACAGTGCCCCGTGTGCACTTGTTGATGGCATACAATCTTGGGAGAGAAGAAAGCAGACACCGTGCTCCGTGGCTCCCGAATCAAATGATCAGGAAGATGCAAGACTCGCTGTTGGAGATGTGCGATATGACAGTCGAACATATAAAGGGAGACAACTTCTCATTGGAATTTCTCCCATCATCTACAACAGCATCAATCATCTCAACAACATCTCTCCTAACAAAACCACCTAACTCATCAAACCATGGCTCCCTTCCTGAAGAAGTACAAGGCCGCAGCAGTCAATGCTGAGCCTGGCTGGTTCAACCTGGAGGAGTCCGTCCGCCGGACCATCCACTGGATTGACGAGGCTGGCAAGGCCGGATGCAAGTTCATTGCCTTCCCCGAGCTTTGTAAGGCCTCCCACCTGAATGTATCAGAGACTCTCGGCTAACCCTAGAATAGGGATCCCTGGATATCCCTACTGGATGTGGAAGGTCAACTACCAGGAGAGCCTGCCTCTTCTGAAGAAGTACCGCGAGAACAGCCTTCCGTCCGACTCGGACGAGATGCGCCGGATCCGCAACGCAGCCCGCGCCAACAAGATCTACGTGTCTTTGGGCTACTCGGAGGTGGACTTGGCCAGTTTGTACACCACTCAGGTCATGATTTCTCCGTCTGGCGATATCATCAACCACCGCCGCAAGATCAGAGCCACTCATGTTGAGCGCTTGGTGTTTGGCGACGGCACCGGTGACACCACCGAGTCGGTCATTCAGACTGACATCGGCCGCGTCGGCCACCTCAACTGCTGGGAGAACATGAACCCCTTCATGAAGGCGTATGCAGCCTCTTTGGGCGAGCAGGTCCACGTTGCTGCCTGGCCACTCTACCCTGGTAAGGAGACCTTGAAGTACCCGGACCCCTTCACCAACGTGGCGGAGGCCAATGCGGACGTAAGTTCTCCTCTGAAAACCCTTCTTTGTTTTGATGTCTGAGGGCTGATGAAGACTGCGCAGCTTGTCACCCCCGCCTATGCCATCGAAACCGGCACGTACACCTTGGCGCCCTGGCAAACAATCACCGCCGAAGGCATCAAGTTGAACACTCCCCCTGGCAAGGATCTGGAGGATCCCCACATTTACAACGGTCACGGTCGCATTTTCGGCCCCGACGGCCAGAACCTTGTTCCTCACCCTGACAAGGACTTCGAAGGACTCCTGTTTGTTGATGTGAGTTACTTTCCCCTTTCGACCGACGTGCAGAATGCTCACATTTCTACAGATTGACCTGGATGAATGCCATCTCTCCAAATCTCTGGCTGACTTTGTAAGTGATTCCCCGAGCGCATTCTTTACATCTTGCTAACTGTTCCACCCAGGGCGGCCACTACATGCGTCCCGACCTCATCCGCCTGCTGGTCGACACCAACCGAAAGGACCTCGTCGTTCGGGAAGACCGCGTGAACGGAGGGGTTGAGTATACCCGCACTGTTGACCGAGTTGGGCTTTCGACTCCCTTGGACATCGCGAACACCGTGGATTCGGAGAACTAGAGTCACCCCTATGTGTCGGTTCATTGGTAACCGGCCTTGTTCCTCTCCACTCCGTCCCGTGTCAAACCCGATAGGTTCTCATGACGAGATATTGATGAAGTTCGACTTGTACATTAGAGTTATTTGAATGAACGCACACATCTGCTTACCAGGCTCCTTTTTCGGGTAGACATCGTGAAAAAAGAAAAGCCTTCCCTCCCTTCTTTCTTCGGACTTTCCATTCTTGCAGCATATCTTACTTTCTCGGTTGGACATTAATATAACATTGCTGTTGGTCATAGTAAGAATAGAGATGTAGGTATACCACACCGACACCCCACGGCTATAGACGGCGACACTGTGGACAGTGGCGCACGGGATTGTAGGCTCTGCAGCCAATTCCAAAAACCGGTTTGGGGCGACCACTCGGAGAGTCTCATGCAGGGACGCAGCTAGCCACGGACATTCCTCGTACTTTTCGCACTCATTATTCTGCTGTGTGTGTTGCCCCTGTTGTTGCAGCAAATGGGAAAGGACAGCCGATATTACATGCATAGTCGCAAAGGCCCCCGAATAACGTTCGCCCCGCAAAGTTGGCCGGAGGGAAAAGGTTAGTAGGGATTCGGTATCGGGATTTGCTTGAACTCGTGCGAATCAGAGTGAGCATGACACCAATTAAGAACGGTCAGAGGGCTCTTCTGCTCCATAATGGATCATACGATCTCCCGCACTGGATCTCGATAAAGTGAAGGCAGAAGTGGGAACAGGAGCCGACCGCGGGTCCATGGCGATCGAACCGGGGTTTGCTGAGCCCGGGATTTGCACCACCGGCTTTTGCATAAATCGGTTGTGGCCTCGACGAACACCTCCTCTCGGACCTGAAAGTCCGATTTCCACTAGTAACTAGTTTACTTGGTTTTCTCTGTACAATGGGATCGCCTAAGACATTCATTGACGTCGCCCGCCCAGGGCATCGCAGGTTCTGCAAGCCCCCCGTCAAGGTCGCCTGCCTTTCGTGGTAGGTTCTGCCGCCACTGATGTTTTCATAACTGTAAGCGCTCACAGTTCCCGACAGTCGGACGTTGCGGGTGCGTTGCGACGGCCAGGAACGATGCTCCAACTGTGTCGCCAAGGATACAATATGTTGCTATGTTCCTAGTAAACGAGGCGGTCCACGAAACTGCCAGAATCGCAAGCGTAAACGGGCATCAACGCCCCCGACAACAGTCTCTGATGCGCCAGATGAAGGGTATCAGACCCAAAAGAGATGTAGCCCCATCGTTGAGGGTCCGCCGTCGAGCTCGGATGAAGATGGTACACAGCCTAGGCAGTTGTCGATGTATCGCAGAAGACCTTAAGCTGATGATTTCCCAGGCTGGCTCAGCCAGATCTTGAGCCTGGGCGCCCCAGGCGCAGGACTGCGCAGTGTCGAAAGCTCCGTTACCGAAATGGAAAAGATATTTGATTCAATATTCATGGTTGATGAACCATCCATGGTACCGGAACCTCCTGTCCCTCCACCGGATTTGTTGCAGACGTACGCGAGTGATGCGGACATGTAAGAATCAACCAGACATTCCGCTAAACTGTTCTGACCGGCGCAGACTGGACGCCTACTATGTCTTCATTCACATTTTTTATCCGATATTGCCTCCCCCGGAACGGGTGCCAGTTTACAATCGTCCTTTGTCCGAGAGGTCACCTTTTCGACCTTCTAGTCCTCTTAGCTTAGCCATATCAGCCATTCTCGCCCTTATACCGCATCCCGAGGTGAAACAGCCTTCACGCTCGGAGTATGTGAAGCTGCGTCGAGACCTTTCCCATTCTTTTGCACAGTCTGCACTAGAGGCCGTGGAGACTGACCTTGAGCTGCTGGACTCTTCGGTTGATCCATCGAAAGCTCTTTCCGACGGCGCACCCCAGTATCGGCGGAAGGAATTTCACAGCAAAGTGCCCGTTTGTCTGGAAGCGGTTCTAGCATTGGTGGTGCTGAGCGTGTATGAGTATGCTCAGAGAGGGAACATAAACAAAATGTGTAATCGGGCGGGGCAAGCGTTGACAGCCGCCATGAGCATGTCGCTGCATGAGATGGTCGATGAGGATGAATACTCTGAGGCCCGTCGGAGAGCTTGGTGGATCACAGTCAGTATCTCCTCAATATTGACAGACAAATTGCGCTAACATCATAAAGTATTTGACGGTCTGCCAAGGATCAATTGTCAGCGGGATGGTATGTAGTCGTGCTCCAGGTCTCAGACATGCGTAACTTACACATATAGCCCCCTGCCATTAATCCGTATGACCCTCGATTTGTGACACCAATTCCAGAGGTGAGTACCTAGCTCTCGTGGTTAGATAGATTCTGACACGTACAGGGATGGAAACTGCTCATCGAGGCCCAGCAGACCATTCTCGAAGCCACAACCTTTGTTCACGATTTGGATTTAACCACAAAGTCACACTTCAATGCCTCTTGGGTGCCTCAGCGGATGACCGAGCTGGACAACCAAATAACGTGTCTGCTGCATCCATGTCGCGTGTCGATTCACGACTCGACCATAAAGTCGCCTGGCGCAACCCAGGGCTCACCGGACGTCATTGCCCTGCATACTATAAGACACATTGCAGAGATAAAGCTACACAGGTAAATGCCTGCATACCATCCTTGTATCAGACATGACTGACTCCATGCAGCGCTAGGATTAAGACCCACCGGTTTTGCGCTTTCCAGGATATCCCCGTTTTTCGAAAGCGCCATTGCGACCTGGATGCAGCTGCAGGGCCCAGATGCTGTCGTGGGCAGGTCGCTGAAGCTTCCAGGCCACCTACCTCCTCACCTGATAGCTTTTTATCCTCCGTGCTCTCCGAGCCCGCAGCTATAGATTTTCCGTTTTCCGCACACGCGTCCTCGAAAATCTGCCTTCATGCAGCATTAAACATTGTCAGCCTCCTAGACAGCCTGCCGTATCCAAATCCGACGAACGAGATTCCATTGACTAACCCACCTTACCTTTCACGCAACTCCCGGGTTGAGATACCACGTATGATGCCGACTTTTGCCTGTTGTGCCATGCAGTCGAGCTATGCGATGATCATGTTGTGCTTGAAGGCCCGGGCGATGCGTGAGCCGGTGGGGAATGACTTGACTACATCGAGCAGCCGATCTCTAGGCGGGTTCCTGGATGAACTGCGACAGAGCCTGCGGCAGGTTTCGAAGGCTTTGGCAAACTATGCGATTGCGTTCGAAGCACTCAACGGGATGAGGGGTACGTGATTCACCTGAACTTCGTATAAAACGATCACGAGCTGACGATGAAGTAGATGAGATCGCAAATTCTGTTGAAACAATTTCTATGAATGACTGATAATCGCGTTGAGGCATATTGACTTGCAGAGTACACAGAGTACACTTTAGAACAGTAGTCCTGGTAGACTGCTTGATCACCCATTAATGAGAAGAGGGAGTTGAAAGTTCTTCCATGAGCAAAAGCAAAAACATACCAGCTGCCAGAATCAACTGAGTCAAAGAAGAGGAATACCTGTCCAATGCAATGAAGTATCTGTTAACCTCTGGAGGTTCATAGTATAGCTGTTGATGGTGTATAGACATGGATGGGGCATCGCTTAGGTGGGCCCATCTCACCGCCTAGTCTGTCAGCAAGCGGATAATACTGCCGTCTCCCACAATAATCCGTGGGGAAAATATTTTGTCAACGACTGTCAAACCTGACAGAAGAAATCTGAGTCACAAGCACGGGTAGCTTGATTTGGAACTATGTCTATATGAAAGATAAATAGTTTCAGACTGAAAGAGCATTAAATCAAAGAGAAAAAAGAATATAGAGACCGTTTTGCTAACATTATCATAGAAATGTGTCCAACGATGGATGTCCTCAACAGTGAGAATAGTCTGAAGCTATATATATAGTATAGCCATTCCACGATTTCAGCATTACTTTCCACTTGCGCTCTATTTCTCAAGATACCATCATATTCATGCTTCATGCAAATTGCCAATGATAGGATCAATCTGATCCTCGAAAGCTATTGTGGTTGCCAAGACCTCCGCGGCCGCCAACCCCATCCGCAATCTTTGATATCCGCTATATCCACTCCACTCTCTATCCGCCCTCCGCACAACTACCAAGTCTCGCAATGACCTCACCTCGCGCAATTCACTGCACCTTCCTCATATGTCCTTTAGCCCCCCTCCAGCTGCTCTTGCCTCTGCATACACCGTCAGCCAATCAGGAGCCTCAGATCCTTACAACGCTCCCTTATGTTTGATAAGAGAGAAGCCCCACTAACCCAGTGAACCCGATGGTCGAATGGCCGGAGGACTTCAAGGTACGCTGATGAGCCGCCCAGTGTCGCCCTAAGAGAAGGCTGTTACTACCTCCCGTAAAGGTTGCAGGGAACACAGTGGCACACGTTCGAATCCCAGTCCCGGCCCCTACCGGCGTGATATCGAGGCCAGTTCCTGAAGCAGTCTTCAATGTGTGCGTCTAAGAGTGTAGGGCCCACCGGCTACAACTCGATACTAAGCACGAAGACCAGGTTAATTGAAGGGAAAGTAACTGGGTTAACCGGCACCTTTTTTTTACTTTTGTTGTTGCTTTGGTGTTTTGTTCCTTCGAGGATTGCGTGAGGCTATACAAATGTCCTACTTACTAGGAGGCTACTCCTCTGTGGTAGAGGAGAATCTAGATGATAGTGCCAGTAGGCTATTTTAGTACTTACTACCAATGCTACTAGCCATTCTGTCTTGTCTTCGTTTACCGCATCAGCGTGATTATGCCGCAATCAACCCAATTCGTCTTGCATGAAGCCATCCCCATCGGTTCTTCTCATCCTGTACTTACCCTCCCACTCCCCTTCTCCCTCCCGTACGGTACCTGCCCTTCCGCACCACCACGCATGTATACTTATTGTAATCTTTTTCCTGAGTCGGCTAATTTGAAGCTATTCAAATCACTCCGTCCCATCCAACATGCTGCCTTTACTAGGAGCCTTCCAACACACCTATTAGTGATCAACACCTATCGTCAACTAGTATAGAAGACATGGAGCCTCATTGGGATTTGCCAGTTTCTTATTGATCAGTGAGTGCATCTTGAAGCCTTGGTCTTTATATGCCACTTTCTTTACTGCCATACCCTTCGAAGAGTAGTTCATCTCTTGATCATCACTCCACAACAGGTAGTTGCCTTTCCACCCTGACAATGAGCACGTTCCTATATCCACTCCTCTTGATACTATTCCAGTACTTATGTCTTTCCATTATTGGCACTGTCAACGCAGCTGTTTCTGTTCTTCCTTGGTTCCCACCAACTCATCCAGGCCCGACCGATGATTCCTACACGCCGATATCCGGCTCCTCCACACTACTGCAATCTACTTAGTTTGTCCCAATCATCGCGAGCTATCAGTGGGTCCGTTCTTTACTTGATCATTTATCCCAGACATCAAGGAGACTAACCATATGTGTCTGTCTAGGTACTTGATCCGTCGTATCGCGCATTATTCCTCATATATAAGACGAGAGAACAGATCTGTGCCACGACGGTGCACCCGAACGCTGGAGGACCGCATTCAAATTGCTATAAAAGTCGGATTCATTTTATAAGGAACAGTCGATTTGGACTGCAAATTGTGACCACCATGAGGATTGCATTGGGAATTACAAGGCCTGCGACCACATCTCTGCAGCGATCGCGATAACCCACTTTGTCATTCCCATCTACCAAGGGCTCCCGACAAAGTACCGTGACTCCTACACATCCTTTACACGATTGGTCAATTGCACAGTAAGCTATTACTACTAGTGATACTTGTGAATGGGGATCGGCGACGCGAACAAATGGCGGTACGAAGCACGGCCACCAATGGCTGATTAGCAACCTGCAGATGCAGAGACAAGTCACTCGGCATTGTATCCCCGCTCGCCCTCGATAAGACACGATCCACCTGCATGAACGAGGGGTAACACCTCCCCCAATCCATCTTCGACTCAATTCTTCAATTACCATCCTTCTCCGACCGATTTAACTTTTTCTAACCCAGCGACATCCACCATGGCTCCCTCCATGCCCGAATTGATGCTCAGCATCGAGGACATCAAGAACGCCGGATCGAAGAAACTCCCTCTTAAAGCGCGAGGTCCGCAATCACTACTATCTATTCAGACCCTACAACCCACTAACAGAGCCACAGAATTCTACAACTCCGGCTCAACCACCCAAATCACCGTAACGGAGAACTCAACCGCCTACAAGAAATACCGACTGCGTCCACGAGTCCTCGTCGATGTCTCCCAACTAGACCTACGACTCAACCTCTTCAACCAAACCTTTGACTTCCCACTCGGCCTCTCCCCAACCGGCATCCAAGCAATGGCACACCCACAAGGTGAACTAGCCAGCAGCCGAGCAAGTGCCCGCCGCAACATCCCCATGGCCGTGTCCTCATTCAGCACATACCCAGTCGAAGAAGTCGTTCAAGCAGGCCAACAACTCAACCCTTCAGCAACACACACCATGCAACTATACACCTTGCGCGACCGCGCCCTGCAAACCCAAATCATCCGTCGCGCCGAAGCATCAGGCTGCAAAGCCATCTTCCTCACAGCCGACAGTCCCGTCCTGGGATACCGCTACAACGAAACCCGCAACGACTTCCGCACACCCGAGGGCCTCTCCTGGCCCATGATGGGCGTAACCTCCGAGAAACTGCAACAGGTCACACACGACGCAGGCTTCGTCGCAACAAACTCAGACGCACACAGCTGGGCCAAAGAGATCCCATGGTTGCGGTCCGTCACGAAGATGCAAATCTGGATCAAAGGCGTCCTGACAGCCGAAGACGTCCTCCTTGCCAGAGAATACGGCTGTGATGGGGTAATCGTGAGCAACCACGGCGGAAGACAATTAGACGAGGTCGTGCCAACCATCGACGCACTGCCGGAATGCTTAGAAGCCGCAGCAGGGAAGATACGCGTACACATCGACGGGGGTATCCGGACAGGAACAGATATCTTCAAAGCATTGGCATTGGGGGCTGAGTGTTGCTGGATCGGGAGGCCGACGATTTGGGGGTTAGCTGTATGTTGTTCCCGTTACTTACCCAGACGAAAGCAAGGGAGAGTGGCAGTATGCTAACTACCTGGCAACAGTATGACGGGGAGAACGGTGTCTCTCGCGTGCTGGATATTCTCTACGAAGAATTCAAACGCTGCATGCAATTGACGGGGTGTCGTACCTTGGCGGATGTCACGCCCGCCGCATTGGCGGTTCTTCGGACGGATGGACCAGCTGCGAAGTTGTAGGTACGATGTAGTTACGGCATAGACACGATAGAATAAGTAGACAGTACGCGGTTAAATCATGATGCGAAATACTATAAGACATATACTATGATATCGAAGAATTAGACGGAGCGGAGACTGATTAACAACTTCAAAGATGAACCAATTACATACTGAATAAGTTATCCAAGAATCAAAGCCTATATACTAGCCAAAAACCATATCCAATGATCTTGGACTCACAATCACGCAGGCAACACACCCTGCGGGTTATGGAACAAATCCGACGGATCATACAACGACTTGATCTGCATCAACCTCGGCAAATTCGACCCCCAGTACGCCTCGCGGGCGTTCTCAAGCCGGGGATCCACGTAACCGGGGTACACCCCATTACCCAGACCGGGGGTATTATTACGAATGATCTCGTTGACATGGTCCAGAAAGTCATACGTCGTCTGGGATACGGACCCCAGCGTGATGGCGTACGACTGCAGCCAGAACAGCGTGTCGCGGTGGGCATAGCCCGTTGCGTCCATGGGGACGTCATTTATGGCGCCGCCTTCGAGATCGAAGATGACGAACCAGAGCAACGCCCCGGTGTCTGCGCTGTCGAGGTACTCGAAGAGTTGGTCGACGCCGGTGGACGGGATGGGGGTCTTCTCGGTGAAGGAGAGACAGCGGGAGTAGAAGTCCGCGGGAATACCGCCCGTTAGGTCGAGGATGGACTGCTCGGCCCATTGGGCTACGAGGCCCAACCAGTCGGTGAAGACGATGACGGTGGAGTTGGTGTGGCCGGGGAATTGGTCTTCCAGACCGAGAGCGTCGTATTCGGCCTTGGTGCCGAAGAAGGTGCCGGAGATGACGAGAACGTGGTCAAGGATGGTGCAGATGCTGGCGAATTTGCGGGTGAGGTCTGGTTGGGAGATGAAGCTCTGCCATTTTTTGAATAGGTCGGCGCGCGATGAGGTGCTTCCGAGTCCGAAGGTGAAGGAATATTGGACTGCGGAGCCTGGTTCGGGTTCGGTGCGGAAGACGAACTCGGTGACGACGCCGAAGCTGGCGCCGGCGCCTTTGATGGCGAATAGCAGGTCTGAGTTCTGGGTAGAGGAGGCGCGCACGACGGTGCCATTGGCGAGGACGACTTCGGCTTCCAGGACGTGGTCGAGTTCCATGCCGTATTGACGCGCCGCGGGGCCCAGTCCACCGATTGTTGCGTGCCCTCCGACGCCGATCTGTGGGGAGGTGCCGTGTGCGATGGCCCGTCCGCCGGCGTTGTGAAGGTAGTCGTCGAGTTCGCCGTTGAGCATGCCGGCGCCTACGGTGGCTTGGTAGTTGGTGTAGTTCATGGAGAAGGATTTCATGTTCTTAAGGTTGATGCTGATCGCGCCATTTGTGCCGCCAAGGCCTAGGATGGGGTGAGGTTAGTACGGTGAGTGGCTGACGAGCGAGGGGAGTGAATTGGTACCATAATTGCCATAGCTATGGCCACCACTCTTGGCCTGGACTTTGTAGCCCAGCGATGCAGCGCAATTGACGATCGAGGACACTTGCTGAGTGGATTTGGGGAAGGCCACGGCTGCTGGCGTGACGGGCCAGTTCAGGTTGTAGACCTGGACGGCGAGAGTCTGATAGAGAAGGTCGCCATCAACGGCGACGAGGGTCGGGTCATTCTGCACCGCGGTGAGAAGGCATTGACGAAGAGTGGATGTCGAGGCTGCTGTCGACAGTTGCAGGACTAGGAGGAGGGAGGAAAGAACACGAAGGAAGGAGAAGACCATTGTGGACAGCATTCCACGAGGATGCGCCTTGGGCTAGTTTGGGAGGGCCGCAACGCTCTAGTGACGGACTGCAATGCGTGCGCCATGGGGTAGCAGAATTAAATATGGATCGAACTGGGAAGGTCAGGAGGGTCCGGCAGAGAGGAATGTCAGGCGGGGGCTTCATCATGCCAATGGAGCATGGATGCGCGGACGAGTGCCTGAAAGGTAGACCCAATCAGACGGGTCGACAAGAATAACCTCCGAAGCCACCGTAATACATGGACGTAACCCCCTCCCTCAGCTGAACAAGTGAACTAGTCGAAGATTATACATGGCTATCAATCGGGGCCAGGGATACCCTTGGTTGAGGATGGTTGTGATCGGAAGAGGGACGCATCTCAGCTGCACAGATGCAGAGCCCGATCAATTTCAAATGCCTTTCTGCCAATCAGACGAGACGGTACCAGAGGGGGATGACCAGAGGAGGAGAAAACTCAACCCGACTGAGCAGCTGGGGCCACTACCCGTAGAGTCTAAACTCATGGCTTCGTACAGAGATGCAGCAATACTAGCCCGCGAGCCACTTAGCAGACGCATCACCCGGACCAAGTGCTGACAACTAGGCCGTTATAGGCAGGTGATAGCCAGGGGAGAGATTTAGGCACATCAATCACGTCAGGAGGGATGCGCGTGAACTGAATCTTCAGGAACCAATGCGGGGAACGAGATGCCAGATTATTTGACATCAGTGCGCAAGGCATCTGCAAGAGAGGAAGATAGACTAGATTGCAGTCGCGCTTTGGGCTGTAAGACTGAGAGAAGATAGTGCTGGTCAGTGCCAGTGATGTCCGGATCGATCGTCCGCGAGACCCCGAGGCTAGTGGTGGCGCCGATAGTGGGCGCCAACTAAAGCTTGCAGGGGAGTGGGAAAGGGGCGGGCCAGAGAGAAGATGATGGATCAAGGGAGCGGATTCCGCGGCATGGGGCTAAATTGCGCTGCAGCTGAGCCATAATTGTCTCTGAGCATATCCCGAATCTTGTAGGAGCATGGGAGAGATGAGAGAGCATTGGAGTCGAAGAGCAATAGGAGACTATCCGTAGTCGCAGCAGTGATTAGTTTGGATAAGATTGAATTGGGTGGTAACTCAGCACGTGGGAATCTCGAATCCCGTGGATCGCGATTATACGGTCGGGAGTCTCTATTGGGGTAAGCCGCCAAGGGGGAGACTTCTGCTGTACACCATCCCCTTGACGAAGATACTGACGATTTACCTCTGAACATATTACTCATATGGGTCGGATCTTGCACATACGCTAAGAAAATATTCAATTCAGGTAACTACAATAAACCCACTATATCATAAGAGCATTACTCCCGAATGTGACGCCATGAATCTACAAAGTAAACAGCCAAATCCCGATCGCCCAACCATCATTGCAAATCGACCACCTTCACCTGAGCTCGCTCAAAATGCTCCACTTCCAACATCTTAGCCGTGGCGGGCTCCAGATCTGGGCTCGGATAGAAGTCAATCTTGCCGCCCGGCTTGACTACTCCTGTCCGGTCCAAGAATGTGCGCCCGCGCACATACGGATCCAGCTGCCAGTAGTTCTGGCGCAGCGACTCGATCGTCTCGCTCCGTTGCTCTCGGGCCGTTGTGGTAGCGGCCGCGTCCTTTCGCTGGCTGGTGGAGACCCATTCCGAGGTCCGCAGCAGCAACTCCTCGCCAATTTTCAACCGCTCGGCGTAGATGCGGTCGCGGGTTTCCGTATCCGCCATCAGCTCGTTCTCACCGGCCACCGGCTCGACATATTCATAGGTCCAGTCTTCCTTGCCCTTCAGCTCTTTCACAATCTGCTCCGGGGCAATAAATTTCTCCAGATCGGACACCTTGTTGGTAAAGTTCACTTTCGACACAATCACCGGGTCCATCCACCCCTTGATAATCTTCCAGATTCCTGTCTTGCGTTAGAGAGGACCAAGTAAGAAGACTAAACCTGCAAACATACCAGAGAAGACCCAGGGGGCATTGTGAATGAGCATGTATCCAAGCGATTCGGGGTAGTTCTCCTGAAAACATTCGATGATGAATTTCACCGGGGCATATTCCTGGTCATGGTCAGTTCCCGTGCAGATACCCTTGATCGCAGAGCAACTTACCATGTTGGAAAGGCCAAAGCCAGTCATATCAAAGATGATGGTCTGCCACATGGATGATTAGCCTGGTACAATATATGGGAGGTCATGGAATCAAAAGCTGGATAGACATACCACTGTCTCCTGGGGAGGCGCCAGCAATAATCGGGCTGTCTCGATCGTATGCAGGATGAACCGATTGATCACTGCCTCGCTCTGCTTCGAGGGTTGATGGAAGCGAACGCGCACCACGAGAACAGGCCGGCCATCCCGATCGGTCCCGTGCATATAGCACTTCCCCATACGCATTTGGTCCAAGAAGTCCTTGCACTCCTTGGCTGCGTGCGTATCCACCGTGTTCTGAGACGTGACTAGTGCCGCGAGTTCGGGGTTCGCGATCACCTTATCGTCGACATGCTGATCCTTGCGCCAGACAAGCGCCCTCAACATCATACCGAAGGCCTTGCCGACGTCCCACTTGCGAGCGCGCAGGAAGCGAAGCAGAAGGACGTCGGGGGAGTCATGTTTGGCAGTATACAACAGACCCGAGCGGAGTTCGTCGATCGAGGTGTTGCTCAGCGACTCCCGGACGGACTTGATGTCAGGGTTGCTCATACCATTCTCCCGGAGGACTTGGGACAAGTCTTCTGTGAAAGCCGTTTGGCCATGAGCGGAGACGACGGTGTCAGCTCGGGAGAGCGACGTGCTTGGACGCTGGTCGGGTTGGGTCTGTGCCGAGGCATCTCCACCCTGGAGGGACTTCACGTCTAGCAGAGTAAGGACAATGGTCCAAAGCTGTTGTAGTTTAGCCTCTTGATCCTGAGTCAGATTGCCGACGTGGCCGGGTTGGATGCCGTTGGTAGTCATAATGGGTGAAACTGAGTGTAGAATGCAGTCGTGGAGTTTCAAATGGTTCGGTGGGTTACGATCTGCTTATGTAGCATCGTGCTTGCCAGGCGACTACAGCCCGGCCAGTTGCATATGAAACTGCCCGTCTTTGAGACAAACGAGAAACCTCGGATCTCGATAGCGACTTGCAGGCGCCTCAGGGGTTTCGCTGGCCGACCCGTGGTTCTTGCTAGGGGATCGTCGCCGATCGTCCGCTCGGACTGCGGGGAAAGGTTCTCATTTATCGGTTGGTTCGTGTTTGATGGGCATCCCCCTCCCCTTTCAGGCTATTGCAATGATGAAATGTGATGCCCTGGCCATTAATAGCAGCAAGGTCCTGGGTGGGGATTGGCCGGCGCGGCTTCCACTGGCATTCAAATCACTTGTTAGCCTCTCTCTCGACTTTTGGGAGGTTCATATAACTCAGGACCATGGACCAGGGCGGTACCTTAATTATTTCCCACTCCAATCGCCATTCTCATTCTTCGGAAATAAATATTGCTTTTCTTAGAATTAGAGGTGATCGAGAGTTACAGTCTCATGCATGGCGATGGAGCAGACGTTGCAAGGGAGAAGGAGAGTTGTTGAGAAGGTTACTTCCCACCCTGCAACCCCTCACCGCTCGTCATTCTTGCGACGCAGATCGGCAACGCTCAGATCAACGCTTTCTGAGACAACGAATCAAATGGCAAATGGCACACTGGTCAATCCCTCATAACGAAAACTGCCTCGGTCGATTGCCTGGTAGTGCTTCGGTAGGAATGTTGGGCTTATCATGATGCTGCTCGGTGTAACTCTTGCAGCTGATGCCTCGACCCTCCTCTGCATCGGCCTCATCACGGTGGCAATCTATCGTCTCACCGTCCATCGTCTAGCCCATGTTCCTGGACCTTGGATTTTTTGCATCTCGTCCATCCCCCAGTGGATCATCGTCTTGCTCGGTACTGAACCACAGACCCTTGCTTATTGCCATCGCCCCGAATCAGGTCTCCATCTCCGACCCCCATGCCTTAGCTTCTAACTACGTGGCTAATGCGGGCTTCATGAAAGATGGTCGGTATCGTAACTTCGATGTCAACGGGCAGCCCACCATATATTCCGCTATTGACAAAGCCTACCGCGATAAGCGCGCTAAAGCTGTCCTGTCATTATTTGCGCCTGTTAGGATACGAGAAGCAGCAGGGGCACAGAATGTCCAGCAATATATCCAGCAATTCATCGCTCGCTTGGCCAGTGAGAAAGATCGCGCTGTGAAGTCTGCATAATACCGTGTCGACATCCTCGATTTGGCCTTGCGACTCTCGATGGACGTGATGACAGGCTATATGTTCGATAAGTCGTACGGAGCGCTAAACGAGGCCGTCAACTTGAATTCTCGCTCACCACCAACGAAATTCTCGGAGAGTGCCTGGCTGCAGGTTATCGCAGCTTTTGGGTATTATTCCATGTTCCCAACTTGGCTGTTTTCGAGGATGTTGTCTCTCCATCTCGCCATTCAGGATCGTCTCTGGGGGGCTTCAATGCGTCGGGTTGATTAATACGCAAGATCAATCGTTGGGGAAAAGACGGAACCCACTACCCCAGCACACACTTACCGCGGTCGTCTTCGCACGGCTGGAGTGACAGAGGACGAGGTCATTGGTATCTGTGAAGGGTCACTATTTGCTGGGACCAGCTCAACCGGTCAGACGCTGGCGACCATCTTGTTCCATCTTGTCCGCCATGCACTCGTCCGCAAGCGCCTTCACCAAGAAGTAGGCATATCGAGCTCACCTGACCTGCAAAGCCTTCCGTATTTGCGAAGCGTAATTACTGAAGGCCTGCGGCTCGCTATGACCAATCCTGCGCCTCTGATCAGGGCTGTGCCTGACGGCGGATGTCACATAGATGGCGTGTATCTTCCAGGTAGGATCTCGGTCGGGGCATCAATATACGTCTTCCATCATGACCCCGATGTGTTTCCTAATTCTTTTGCGTTCAGTCCCGAGCGATGGTTAGCTGATGAGACTGACTGCGCAACGCGCGAGCTGTGTTACTTTCCCTTCGGTCTGGGATCGCGGTCGTGCATTCGGAGGAATCTGGCGCTACAGGAATTGTACGAAGCTGTTGCTGCCATTGTGAAGACTGGTGTCCTTGAAGGTGCCAGTACATGCGAGGAGAAGATTATAGTAAACGGCTGCTTCAATGGAGAAGTCCAAGGCCATGCGATCGACATCCATTGGCCGATTAGGGAGAGTCGGAGCAACAAGGTTTGCATGTAAATTCAATTCTCGACCCAATCGGGAAACAGCCTCACCGGGAGCTGCGGATGCCATCATGGGGTGCAGATTTCTACTCTCACATCCATATATGGATTCTCTCTTCAATCCCGTCGTAAGAGTCATTTTGACCTCTTCATAATTTGCTGTGGCTATTTCTGATACATTCATCCCTTATCGCGATGCCACTCGTTTACCTGCCACCTGAGTTGGTCCCAATAATCGCGGGGCACCTGAAAAGCGAAACCGACCTCAACTGCTTCGCTCAGACCAGCCAATGTCTATATCGCTGGGTCAACCCATGTCTATATCGATGCGCGGTGCGGAACATGGGCGAAGCCCTTCTTCATTGGGCTGCTAGCAAAGGACAGCTACAAACCCTCCTGAGGCTACTAGCCTTTGGAGCGAAGCTTCCAGCAAACACTCGGATCACTACTACGGATTCACATCCTATCTCTACAGCCGCCAAATATGGCCACGTAAACATCATCCATGCTCTCTTGGATCTAGGAACAGATATAGATTATCCCGCTGGCGTTCATGGAGAAACACCGCTCATAATCGCTATCCGTGAAGGGCACTTGCCTGTCGTCCGAATGTTACTCGAAAGGGGCGCAAATCCTACTCTTCCCACGAAGCTTGATCACACGCCCCTAGAGATAGCCACGACTACTGGAAGACTAGCTGTGGCTGAATGCCTAATCTCCCATGTGAAGGACCTACCACTTACTGCCGAGGTTGATAGTCTTGGAAGGGCATTGTGTGCCGCTGCACGTAGCAAACAGGTCGACATCATGAAGATGCTGCTCCGCAATGGTGCCCATGTCAACTATATACATCGCCAACAACTTGAGACAGCCCTTGTCAATGCTATTCGGACTGGAGACGATGAAGGTACCCGCTTACTGCTCGACCACGGTGCAAACCCGGTGATTGGACTCGAGACATGGGATAGTCCGCCCCTAGTGTGTGCGGCCTGGCGTAACCACCAATCAATAGTCGAGATGCTGGTTGAATATAACCCTAGGGTGAAGCGCCACTTTGCGGACGCCATGGCCGAGGCTGCTAATATGGGACTAGAGGATATGACGAATTACTTTCTGCTAAAAGGTACAAATCCCGATCACCTAAGGAGTGGGTACCGAACGCCTCTGTCTTGTGCTGCGCAGCATGGTCATGCAGGCGTTGCCAAAGTCCTCCTTGCAGCCGGGGCGGACATTAAAGCCAGCGATAACCAAGGACGTACGCCTGATTGGTATGCCTCGTGGCTTGGTTGTCCCGAAGTGCTAGCACTGTTCCGGGAACACATGCTGCCTGGTGCATTTTAAGATTAGATGGGAAATACAATAGTCGAAAGAGGGAGGGAAATGACGGGAATCTGTCCCTGTTCACTGCTTCATACAGAACGACGCAGGAATGATTATAAAGCCACACATTGACCTTCCTTTTCCAGCATAGCTCGTCCTGGGCATACGACAAGACAATGAATGCAAGCATACACAGAAGATTCATGTCAATATCTCCCCGGTACCTTGTTGTTAGACGTCAGTTGTAACATGTCAGAACACCTAATTTATATGTATATCGCTCGAAATGGACTAACTTAAAAATCATGGGACATGCTGCATCCAAACACACATTGAGAGAACTTCAAACTGCATAACAGAAGATGACAACTGACCAAGACTAAGTCGCGCTTGCAGAGGAGTGGCGGAGTCTTTCCTCTACTTATTATTGGTTTTGCGGTTCACTTCAGCAGGTATTCAACAACAAATATCTGTCACACCGGCACTTATCATGCGAATCAACTTTACCTATTCTCGATGCATACTGCATGATGTTAGTGACTGAGTCATACATTTCTCCGGAGAGGTCATGCCTTAAAGATGAAGTACGAAGTATTCTGCAGTCGATTGAAGGCCTTTTCACCTCGTTATCGGTATTGAGAAATGACGCTAAATCCGGGATTCAACTTCCACTGTGGACTTTCCGGGTCTAGAACCTTGCCCTTTGATGCATGTGCTGGTGCACACGAGCTATCTTGCAGGCCATACCCCTGCACTCCGGAAAACTCTTCTGGTCATGCATCGGGAGTCGCATTCGATGCTCAATCCCCAGCTGCAACGTGTCCGGCATTGCAAAGAGTGGGAGAGCCAAGATAATAAAGGTTCGGGAACCAGGTCTCCGGCGGCTATCATAACCCTATCTGGTTAATCTTCCCTATGCTGGTGAGTGACTCAATGATGAAGTTGATAGCTCGTCCATGCCCCTCTTTGTGCTGCTTCGGCATTTTCCGCCCTCAGCCTAAACCCGGATGCAATCCTGTCCTGACACCAAATGGACCAGCAATTAATAATGCGGATCGAGTTATTTTAACCTCATCCTCCAGGCTGGTAATGCCCACCAAATTGGTCTCACTGACAATTGTTCTACCATCATCATGTCTTTAGTGCAGGCCCTTCACTACGAGATTACAACTCCTGCGCCGTCGTTGTCGCATCCAGCAGTCCCGTCACCTCTTCATTCTTTTCCCCAAACTCCTGCAGACGACACTCAAGACCCGCTCAATGGCCCTCTCCAGCAGAGCGTGGCGCCCACGGCGGGCCAGGCAGTTTTTGACCGGGCGCCTTCAGTTCAAATCACTCAATCCCGTCGGTTGGCCATCACCGTGCTTTTGCTCCTGGCCAACCTTGTGCAGGTATCGTATCCATCCATTCATAGATCTTCCAATGCTAAAGTCTGCCAGATGACTGTGAGTTTTGCTGGAATCGCGGGTGGAACTCTGCTAGGGGAGTCCTTGGGTGGTCAGGAAAGCTCTGCCACATGGGTTGGCGCAAGTTATGCGTTAGTAGCAGCTGCGGCAACAAGATACCATCTTGGTTACACTAACTCTATGAAGAATGACACAAGGGACCTTCGTTCTGATGAGCGGGCGATTGGGAGACGTCTACGGCCATCGAGAGCTTTTGCTTGCGGGCGGAGCATGGCTTAGTCTTTGCACATTGATCAGCGCTTTCTGCAATAACTTCTATGCATTCGTTGCCATGCGGGCGCTCGCAGGTCTAGGGGGCGCCTTCATCATGCCTAATGCAGTAGCTATGGTTGCAAGCACCAATCCTCCGGGACGCATGCGCAATCTTAGTTTGGGCTTCTTTGCGGCATCGGCACCAACCGGGGGCTATTTCGGGGCGTTGTTCCTGGGCGCATTTATAGAGGGTACAGAATGGAAATGGTTCTTTGTCTTCATGTAGGTGGTAGCACCCTGTTACGTGGGATATAACTAACGAGGCCGAATCATAGAGCTGGCATTGGCATTGCCACATTTATCCCGTTGTGGGCATTGAGTTCACGAGAGGCTCTCCTCGACAGACACGGAAAGATCGATTGGATAGGATCCGCATTGGGAACAAGTTCCCTGATCCTGTTCAACTTTGTCTGGAAGTAAGCCGATATCCACTTGCGAGGAGACATATACATACTAATACTCTACCACAGTCAAGCACCCAGCGTAGGATGGTCCACGCCCTACGAAATTGCCCTCCTAATCACCTCCGTCATCCTCTTCGGGGCCTTCCTCCTCTGGGAGAAAAGCGGCACAGAATACCCTATCATGCCTCTTGAGATCTTCAAAGCCCCGTCAATCCTCACACTACTCCTCGTCGTCCTCCTCAACTACATGGCCGTCGGCACCTTAATCTGGTACCAAGTCCTCTGGCTCCAAGACGTCTGGCACTGGTCCCCCCTGCACTTCGCTGTCGGCTGGACCCCCTTCGTAATCTGTGCCACAGGCGCAGCCTCCCTTGCCGCATGGCTCGTCCCTCGATTCGCAGCGCAATGGATCCTAGCCATCGGCACCATAACCATCCTGATCTCCAACGTATTAATGGCCACCGTCCCAGTGCATCAAACCTACTGGGCGCAGGTCTTCCCCTCCATCGTACTCTTCTCATTCTGTCCAGACTTCGTCTACACCGCTGCGCAAATCATCGCCAGCAACTCCGTCCGCCGACACCAGCAAGGCATTGCAGGCTCGCTGATCGGCGCATTGAACCTCTACGGCGTTAGTCTCGGCCTCGGCTTTGCGGCTACCATCGAGGACCAGATCGCGAAACACTCCGGTCGAATAATGGGATACCGGGCTGCTTTGTATTTTGGGGTAGGGATTAGCGCAGTGGCTTTACTGCTGGATGTCTGCTTTGTGCGGATGGTAAAGGACGATCGCGAGGGTTGGAACGAGGAAGATCGCGCTGCGGATGGAACTGATGCTGATGCCCTTGAACTGACAGGAGAGGCGGCAGCTACTGGTGCGCAGTGGCCTGCTGCCGTAGAGCGGGCGTGAACGTCGAGTAATGCCACCACCATCTGTTGTAGATCGGGTGGATTTTAGAGTTTGCCCTCGCGTTTGATGAGGCGTGCTGGTAGACATGACGTAGATAGAACAAACCATTCCAACTGCTAGAGATCGCTCACCGGATCGTTGCTTTATCTGTTCACGGGCACGACTAGCATTGAATTGATTGAAAAATAAACAGCCAGCCAGCAACAACAGATTATAGTGATTGAGTCATAAGAAGAACAAGCAAAGAATTTCTTAAACTATCAAATGATACATGCAGGTGGGAAAGGGAAGGAAGTAAGTAAAGATAGAAAGAATGAAAGGAAAAAGAAAAAATCAAAAAGAAGATTCAAGGCCCGAGCCGCGGATCGAACGCGGGACCTCTCGCAGATATGCTTGGGTTTGTATCCCTAAGCGAGAATCATACCACTAGACCACCCGGGCTTGATATATTAATCGTGCTAATATTTTGTTATATGTACTAGGGGTAAGTTGAAGGGGTGGTTCAAGCGGGAGGTTTTCTGAAGCTGGGGGTTATGGGTGATGTTTAATGGCAGTGTGCATTATTAGTATAAGGGAACAAATGTGATGATAGTGTATCTGAGGAAAAACTGGTTCGAAGAAGGTGTAATTTTTTCATAATGGAGGATGATGGTACTACTACCGCTTGAATATGCTTTCTTTCTTTCTTTCCATTTTTATCTTTCTGTTCAGATTGAAACGGACATTAGCCGGTATATACTTACAGCAGTCGGTATCCGCCACACACATGTGCTCAAACTACTACCACTACTTTTTAGTTCAGCTCTTGCTGGGATGGTAATAGTTATCTCTAGTACAATAGATTCAGTGGAAGTATTGCTATACAATTATTGAAGCAACAAGTTTCTTTTTTAACGAGTTCTTTCTCACGACTCCAGGTTTCGTGAAACGTCGATTTGTTTTCCCAGCCTGCTCTGATTAGCTAGCAATAGATCGTTTGTCTACAGGATACTCGTTCAACACTTAAAGCTAGCAATTGAACCTCGACTTCTCAGCGGGTGCAACGCACTACAATATATAATGACAAATATGTCAGCTACCCATTCCGCACCTTTCTCATCATAGTTATATAGATTATATGACTCCGCAACATTTACTCCAGTTAGACATCACTATCGAATATATCTATTCGTGAAAATTTCCCCATCGTCCAAATGCAGTTGAATTGACCCAAAGTAACAGAAGAGCAGCTCACCGTGTGGACGCCAATCAATAGTCCAAGGTTCTAGTGCCAATAAATATAAGCAACAGGTTGACCGTAAAATCTCCGGACAAGAGTTTCCCGTCCCGCACGCTTATGGGGGTCTCGTACCACCAACAAGAACAGTCCATCGGAGGACACGCATCTCAGCTCAACACAGCAACGCTACAAGAAATTCAGCTGACTTGAGATAAGCTTCCGATGTAATCCGTCCACTTGGTAGAGAAGGATGACGTTGCTGGGCCGGAAAAGGTAAAATGAGGGATGATGGATGGGTTCGATAACATGGCCCTGAAGAGGTGGAGGGAGTGTCAGCTGTGTGTAGTGATGAAATCATCGATAATTTGATTCATGTTAGATGTGAACATCCGGGGGAACGAAGAATTCCTGAGAGACCCTGTGTGGGAAGGGGCTGATAGGAGTAAAGGAACCGGCAGGCTGCAGGTATCGCAGGGATACACACCTTGCATACCACCTGATAAGAAACGAGGTAGGAGATTCAGCGGCCGAAAGCATAGCTGAAAAGCTGAGATTGCTTGGTATGATACTGACACTGACAGAAAAATCGAGTAGCCCTTATGGGACGTTCTGCCATCTCTCCGCGGGACTGATGCTTTCCACGTCCGAGGACGAGCATCATTAGCTATGCACGATTTCCCGTGGTAGCTTGGGAACAAGGCATGCGCTATTGGACCAGACAAGGTCCGGGATCTGATGATGTGATCGACCATGCAGATACTGATCAGCCTTGTCTTTGAATGATTTCACTGCAGGCATAAGTCAGAGCCCTCCAACACGCATGAACGATTAATAGGGTTCATCGCGCTATTTGTTATTCCTCGTTTCACCTGATCTCGCGGCGGTTGAGTTCTAGCCTGGTGAATTATTTCGGTGCAACATAGAGCACACATATCATGGCTACCAAGAAATCGAAAGAGGAGTACTGTGATGGCCCGGATACCAAAGCAGAAAGGATGCCGTCGGATACAGAGTCACCAGTAGAAGATCCGGATCTAGCTCCCGTTGAAACTGAGGTTTACTCGACCTTCTCTCGTCGAAAAAGAGCATTGATTGTCCTGATAGCTTCAGTGGCCAGTGTTTTCTCCTCCTTGTCGGCAAACATCTACTTGCCCGCAACTGACACTATTGCCGACCAGTTTCACGTGAGCGACACCTTGATAAACCTTACCTTGTCAACATATATGGTAGGTGAACATGTAAAGCATTTGAAAGATGAGAGGAAGTGCTTACCTCGATAACATAGATCTTCCAAGGTCTCGCGCCCACTTTCTTTGGCGGGCTTGCTGACAATGCAGGGCGGCGGCCAGCTTACATCCTTTGCTTCATCGCGTATATCGCCGCCAACATCGGGCTCGCCCTGCAGCGCAACTACGCCGCGCTGCTCATTCTGAGGTGTCTCCAGAGTGCTGGCGGTAGCAGCACTATTGCGCTCGCTAATGCTATTGTTGCTGACGTCGTCACTACCGCCGAGCGCGGCGAGTACATTGGATATGTGTCGGCCGGCTTCATCATTGGCCCGTCGGTAGGGCCTATAATCGGGGGGCTTTTGACGCAGTTCCTAGGCTGGCCCTTCATATTCTGGTTGCTGGCAATCCTTGCAGGTGCTTTCGTCATCGTGCTAGTGATTTTTCTTCCCGAAACTGCCCGTAAGGTTGTCGGCAATGGCTCACGATCCCCCCCAATATGGAACTTGTCGGGGCTTCAGCTCTGTTCTCGACGTCAACGGGCTGAGGCTCATTCCTCGGCGTGCATTCATCTTAGTTTCCCCAACCCGCTCAAGGCTCTCACCATTATTTTCCACAAAGACGTTTTTCTCATCCTTCTGGGAAATGGTGTAGCTATAGCAGGCTATTTTGCTGTCACAGGTACCATCACCTCGCAGTTCAGCCGCATATACGGCTTCAATGAGGTGCAGATTGGTCTGTGCTATCTTCCCCTTGGCGTGGGCAATCTGATTGCTGCATATACACAAGGAAAAATAACGGACTGGAACTACCAACGGCACGCACACAGCCAAGGCATTGACATTTCCAGCAATCACCGACCTGACTTGGACAAATTCGCCATCGAACGCCCCCGTGCTGAAGTCGTCTTGCCGCAGGCAATCGGTGAAGCATTGAGCATGATTGCGTATGGCTGGGTATTGCACTACGAGACCAATCTTGCAGGTCCACTCGTTCTACTTCTTCTCATTGGGTATACTTCGGCAGCAGTAATGAATACCTTGAGTGCGTTGATGGTAGATATCTATCCCGAGAGTCCGGCGATGGCAACAGCTGCCATGAATCTCACACGATGCTGGCTCGGAGCTGGTGCAGCTGCTGCAATCCTTCCTCTAATTGACGCCATCGGTAATGGATGGGCTTTTACTGTAATTGGTTTCATGTGTTTTGTGTGCGTGCCAGCGATGGTAGTGGTCTGGATTTGGGGTTACGACTGGCGCAGACAGCGACATTGACAGGAAGTCGTCTCTAGGACGGTTATGTTAGTCACTGAGAGATATCACCTAATCTAACACAAGGGCACTTGGTTGTTTGATTAGCTAGTACGAGATAGCATGTAGCATGTTTGCATGAGCGTCGGGGGCTGACACAAGCATACTAGTCCTGTCATTGATTCAGATGGAAGGACAGGTCTGAAACTCGAGAGCCAACATCGGCTAAACCGGCTCTCTGTATCACAAGTAGTTGCACTGTCAGGCTGAGCACGTCGGGTAATCATTTCTTCGAGACTTTCAGGCTCTTCGCTTGTCGAGCTCAGGAGAGGAGTTCACCTTAGTGAAGGCCACTAACGCCGAATTCTCGGTTATCCATTTGATATTCCCGTTATTCGAAGTACCTATTGTAGATGAAAGCTTGATGAAGAAGAGGGGAGAAGGGAAAAGAGGATGTCTGGTTGATGTTAGTGTGGCAGTGTTTGTCGCTGACGTGGGGGCGATTCTAAGGCTGGTTGAAAATGTTATCCCCAGGCAAACAGTAAGCAAACAGGAAGCAAACACCTGATCTTTCCAGCACACTTTGGGGCCATGGGGCCAAATCCTCTTAGTTCAAAAATGATCGCCAGGGGCAAAGAACACTTTGAGTTAGCTGGAGGTGCCCCATGAGTCTTGTTAGTCTCTGGATGAAATGACCCATACTACAGCCGCAATTGCTGCACAAATAGTTCGTTAGTTCAAATTCTATTCTGCCTTGGTTGCTTTGTGACTTACAATAGCTGTTTCCACCGGATTTACCAACCTTGAAGATACACTGGTCCACGTCTGTACTGCTCTGCAAGACAGGATACCTGTAGAAAATCGAGCACCGGGCAACGCAGCATGACAAGCCCATAAAATCTAGCCAGTTCGAACGAGAGATGTCAATTGCAGCCAGTTCATCCGACCCAACACTACCAAGACCAAATGAGCAACAGTTTTCGCCCCATATGAAGGACCGTTGACCCACTGTTGGCCATAACTCATTGGGTTCGATAGTCTCTCCGAATCAGTCCATAGATCTATCGGTCACTTATGAGCTAGAGATTCAACGCATGGGGCCGAAGACCCTAGAAAAAGCTGTTTCAACATGCTACGGCTGAATCGTATGCGGCTATGTTATCAGGGCGATCATATAAGATTGCCTTTACCCACCAATCCCACTTCCGTCTCCCAAGCATCGTGAACACAGAAAATGCCTGCGACACTGAGGAGGACGCTGTTGCTGGCCCTGTGGGCCGGCAGCCTGGTTTCCAGCTCCTGGGGAGCTGATTTACCTACTACCGATATAGTAGCCTCTAACCCTAGTATCACTCCTGCTCCGGTAGCAGGAGCTTGGCTGGCTGAGTCGGATTCTGCCGCCATTGAGCATGAGGTGGATGAAGACGAGCACCCTCGGCTGGTGGCTAGAAAGAAGAAAAAGAAGACAAGCAAGAAGTCGAGTAAGACGAGCAAAAAGTCCAAGACAAAGACTTCTACTTCGACCAAGGACACGACCACTCACACGACGAGCACAAAATCCAAGACTTCTACTTCGACCTCGACCAAGGATACGTCTACTCACACAACAAGCACCAAGTCTCCCGAGTCTCACAGTACCTCAACCTCAACCAAGGATACTTCTACTTCCACGAGTACCAAGACACCAGAGGTACATAGCACCTCGACTTCGACAGAGGCTACACCTACTCATACGACCAGCACCAAGACACCTGAGGATCAAAGTACCTCGACGTCGACGAAGGCCACTCCTACGCATACGACCAGCACCAAGACACCCGAGAGCCACAGTACCTCAACATCGACCAAGGCCACACCTACTCACACTACGAGCACCAAGACACCCGAGGGCCACAGCACCTCGAGTAGTGCGGCTTATGAGACCTCTGCATCGGGAGGCCAGTTTGTGCAAACCCCAACTCCAGGGACATCAACACGGACAGTCTCGGAGGGGTCTGCTGCAGGCACTTCAACTCACAGTCATACCACAAGCCCAGGGTCGTCTACTAGCGGCAGCCACACGCATACGACGAGCACTGAATTTCATCAATTGTCCTCCAGCGCTGCACACCACCATACAAGCACAGGGTCTGAGCACCCGACCTCCACCCCTGAATCGCACTCTGCATCGCACTCTGCGTCCCACACTGCATCCCACACCATAACCTCGGGATCTGCGCACATAACCAGTAGCAGTGCCGTTGAGACTTCATCTCATACTGTGTCATCATCTAAGCCAATCATTTCTTCGGGCGTTGCAACTTCCACAAGTGCTACACCGGTTAGCTCTGAAGCTGCCCAGCCGACTGATGATGGCTCGGGTGATGATGGGGATGACGGAGAGGAAACTGGCGATGACTCTGGGGAAGATACCGGCGACGATTCTGGTGATGACACTGGCGATGACGGAGATGATACTGGTGATGACACTGGTGACGAGTCGGGCGATGACTCTGGTGATGACACTGGAGACGATACTGGCGATGATACTGGCGATGATACTGGCGATGATACTGGCGATGATACTGGCGATGATACTGGCGATGATACTGGCGATGATACTGGCGATGATACTGGCGATGACACTGGAGACGATACTGGCGATGATACTGGTGATGACACCAGCGATGACACCAGCGATGACACCGGAGATGATACTGGCGACGACACCGGCGATGACACCGGAGATGATACTGGCGATGATACTGGTGATGACACCGGCGATGACACCGGAGATGACACCGGAGATGACACTGGTGATGAGTCTGGCGATGACTCTGGGGATGACACCGGCGATGACACTGGCGACGATTCTGGTGACAATTCCGGTGAAGATTCCGGTGAAGATTCCGGCAACGATACCGGAGATGATTCTGGTGACTCTGATGATGGCTCAGCTACCACTACCTCGCCTGCCACTTCATCCTCCGCGTCTCCAGCTGCCAGCTCAAGCGCAGCTGTCTCGGAACTGTGCAGCCCCCAATGCACTGAATGCCTGTCAACTGACACAACCGATACCTCAGGCACGTCATTCAGACGGTCCGGTCTATTCAGCAGAGGGCTCGCTCAAAGGGCCTCCAGCTTTCTCGCCTGGATGTCCACCCAGATGCAGACCGCACAGCCCCTTGTCAAGAGCACTAGCGGCGTAACGACATCTACATTCGTCGTTTTTGGCAGCGGTACAAGCAGCCTTTCCCAGGCTAATGTTCGCGGATGCACTGTTCTCTACGTTGTCTCCAAGTACGCTGTGTACGAGGCGCACCTGTGGGAATCCCCGGGATTTGTGTCGAGCCAGAACGGCACTGTCGCCTTCAACGAGCAATCATTCCAGACCAACATTATCAGCTACCTGACGAACGACGTGAACCTCAAGCTGCCACAGCTCACTGGCACCGCTGCGTACCCCGACCCTGGCACTCAGATCTACATTGGCACGCCTGTAGCTGCCACCGGACAAGGCGCAAAGTACGTGTCTCAAATCTCGCGCATCGCATCAACAGTCAACCAAATTCTTGGGCTGTCTTCTGAGCCGGCTGAGTACTACTACACGCCCACTGGCACGGACGGTGAAAGTAACTGGCTATTCCAGTACAATGAGAACGCCTGCAACAAACCTGTGTGGCAGATTTGGTATGGTGGTGTGGCGGATAATGCGCTGTGGTCATCCAGCCAGACGTCTAGCTCCTGCGCCTCTAGTGCAGCGACGCCTTCTCGCACACCAGGAGTTCCTGCCTATACCCCGTCCACCATGATTGTCATGCCTAAAGCGACACCTGCTTATTAGCGGGGCTGCTACTAATTTCTCGAACTCGAGCATGAGCTGAGCCTTGCTGCCAATCTTTGACCCACCCTCCCTTTTCTGTACGATGCCCACACACACTCTCTTGTTTCTGCACGATGCTTCACACACTCTCTTGCTATTTTAACTTCTTACATTCATTCACAAATCTTGCTTATGCTTTCCTACCCTCACTTGCTTATCTTATTGTCCAACTGTGACCTATACTTTAAGTACTTTCTTTATGTGCATTAACTGCAGTACCTTTAGACAGGAATTTCATACTTGTATATATACTATTATCCTGCTATGTAGTCAGCGTAAAATGTAACAACCCGCCAAGCAACGGACTACGTATTGTCCATGCCCCTTACATGGAGAAGGGGAAATCCCCACCCACCGACCCATCAACCCATCAATCCCCCCGTCACCAACCCAGTTTCACACCCCAAACCAAGAATCCGAACCAGTCCAAGCAATAAAGCCAAGGAACACAGAAAGAAAATCAAGATGCCATTCAAGATCCTCCTCAAGGCAACTCGCCTTTCAGAAACCTCTCCCTCCACATTCAAATCCCGTCTAGAAGCGCACATCGAACTAGTCAAGCGTCTTACGGGTCCTGATTTCCCCCTCTCCCATCGACGGATCTATATTGATCGTCCTACTGCTCCGTCTTCAGAGGGAACATATCCTACCACCGTGCTACTCGGACAACAGAGTGATTTCTCATTCGACGTGATAGCGGAATTGACATTCGAGGATAAGGCTGCATTCGAGCGGTTTCAGGCGAAAGTGGGAGAGCCAGAGATTGCGAGAGCAATTCAGGAGGATGAGCATGGATGGTCTGATCGGGGGAAGTTGGGGATTGTGGTGTTGGGGGAGGTGAGGGAGACGAAGAGGTGATTTCAATGTTTGATTTTTTTGGTTGATGTTCATGATGATCAACTCTACAGAGATGGGGATGATGTGGGGTTGATTTTGCACTTTTAGGAATCGAGGCAAATCAATTGGACGTTATTGAGTATGTGTGAGACTTGCATATTGTAATAGAAGATTTATTGCCTATCACATCTACTATTACCTACTAATTGGCCATTCTATGTCCACGGAGTGACAGGTGACACAAGGAACGACGACGACCCCTTGTAGATCTGCCGCATCACTGCTCCATACATAACAACAACCGACAACCACTTCAACACCATCCCCCCCCCCACCATCCATCACGACGCGGTATTCAATGCTACGCATCTATCAAGTAATACCAAGACTCCCACAATGGCCTCTACTACGCCACCAACTCCCCATCCATCGCGTCAAACGTCCTACACCCATTCCCTTCACGCGTCGTCACACTGCCTCGTGCACAAATAATCCCCACCTCCAATACCGACTCCCCAAATACAACTTGAACCAGTCAGAACCAGACAAAGATCTCTCCACAGTGACCAGATTAAACGCCAAGGGGATAAAGTCAACCTGCCCATCCTTTCTCTCACCATCCAAAGCACCTCAGCCCTTAACCTCACGGTGTCACCCACTTCTCATGCATTATCAACGGCTTCAATATAACTCAAAATTCAGCTCCCACTATTCAAGTATGACGACGTCAGGCGGTGACATATCAGCAAGCGAGCCATACGCCAAGTATAATTGGATTGACGGGGCCGAGTCTCTCGAGAAATATAGACCCGGAGGCTACCATCCTGTCATGTTAGGGGATTTACTACGTGACCGATATCGCATCGTCGACAAGCTCGGGTACGGGGGATACTCGACCGTTTGGCTCGCCCGCGACACCCACTTGGAGCGCTACGTCGCTGTCAAAGTGGGCATAGCGAATTCCCTTCCGCATGAAACTAAGATTTTGCGGGCTCTTTCGGCGCCCGCTTCAGTGCCATCGTCTGTTCGCGCGGGCCTTGACTCCATCCCAGTACCATTAGATGAATTCGAGGTGACTGGTCCCAACGGGACGCATCCATGCTATACGACGACACCCGCACGATGCAACCTCAGAGAAGTCTCTTTCAGCCGTCTTTTCCCCCTTGACGTTGCGCGTGCGTTATCGGGGGGCCTTATACTAGCTGTCGCTTATATGCACTCGCAAGGCTATGTTCACGGAGGTAAGCTCAGAGTTTTATCGCTTTGATCCAGTTCTTCAAGTCGATGCTGATAAAAACAAGATATCCATCTTCGTAACATCTTGGTGAAGCTACCAGCAAGCTTCGACAGTCTCTCTATTGAGGAATTTTACGAACAATATGGGAAGCCTGAGACGGTGTCAATCACACAGCGCAATGGAGGTTCGCTTCCACCCCATGTTCCACCGAAGGCAGTGTTACCTCTTTACCTCGGAAAAAAAGCCGAGGAATTCACATTGCAAGACGCCCAGGTTCTTTTGAGCGATTTCGGAGAGGCGTTTTCCCCCGTCTCCTCCCCTCGCTCTGGAGAGTATTGCCACACCCCTGTGCCTTACTGCCCACCCGAGGCTCTGTTTGAGCCCCAGGCGCCTCTTTCATACCCTGCAGACGTTTGGAGCTTAGCTACTGCTGTGTGGGAGATTCTGGGCATGAAGGCTATTTTCAGCACCGAGGCACCAGAGGATGAAGTCACGTCTCAGCAGATTGATGTTCTTGGGCCTATGCCGCAGGCGTGGTATAGTGCATGGGAGGAGCGGAGCTATTTCTTTGGCGAAGATGGGCGTCCAGTGGAAGGCCGCGAGGTATGGCCTGTTTTGGACCTCGCATTTGAGCAGGGAGTGCGGGAGTATCGACGGCGGGGTGGAGTAGGGGATTCTGGTGATGATGAGACTGCTGCTATTTTGCAGCTGATGCGGGGGATGTTCAGATTTAAACCGGAAGAGAGACTGACCATTGAAGAGGTGTTGCAGTCGGAATGGGTATCTAAGTGGGTGATGCCCGATTATGAACGTAGTTTGCAAGCATGTACATGATTGATAGATAGATAAATAGATAGATACACTACCGAACCTACTACCCCCGATAAGAAGTTGAAGTAAATTACTTCGTAACCTCCTCCGCAAACCCAACCAACAACTCATTCACAACATCCGGCTTCTCTAACTGTACCCAATGACCCGCATCCACCACCTCGATCCTCGAATCCACCACATTCGTAGTCGTCATATGCGACCCCACCTCCACCCGACAAACATAGTCCTGCTTCGCAGCAATATACAGATTCTTCACAGTACATTTCCCCACTCCACCCTCAATGTCCGCTTCATCTTCGGTATTGATGCCGCGAATCGCAGCCTTATACCACGACAGCGGACCGGCGTATCCACCCTCCGAGAAGACACGATGATGAATATCGTAGTCTTCCTGGGTGAGCCAGGACGGGAGAGGGGTGGTTTTGCCCGAGCGGACCCATTCGGCTGCTTTGCCGATGGGAGCGAGATCGGTTTTCCACATCGCAGGGTCTTGCGGGTAGATGAGGCTGAAAGCGGATTCGGGCTGTAGATTCGTTCGTTAGTATATAGACCTGAATCTAGAGAGGAGTGTGGATGAAATGTACATGAGCCGCCATCTCATCAGCTGCTTCATCGGTATTGTGCCAGAGCCAGTACCCGAAGACGGGGTATCCGAAGAGGGATTCGGTGTGTTTGAGGAGACCGTCTATCACTGTCAGAATTTTTATCTATCCTCGATAGTCATATTGGGAATAAGATAGGATGAATACCAAGATCGAACTTCGGTCCAGGGGCATTATACGCGACCGCAATGCTCACGAACCCATAAAATCGCTGGGGATAGTAATAAGCCACGCGGGAGGCGAGACCGACGCCCCTTTGAAACCCTGTTAGTATTCATTCATGTGCAATTGACATGTATATTGAAAGGACAGGTATCATACCAATCATGCGCGACCAGCACCGCCCGAGCGACATTCTCGCGATCCAGAATCTCAATTAAATGCTGGCTCATCACCTTCATACGATACGCTTTCAGGTCCGTCGGCTTGTCGGTATCGCCATACCCCAACAGATCGGGCGCAATTACACCGTATCCGCCCTTCTGCAGGAATGCGATCTGGTGTCGCCAGTCGTAGCTGGTAGAGGGGTAGCCGTGGAGGAATAGGAAGGTGGGTTTTCCGTCCGTGGCGGGGACGTGGACGTAGCCGTAGGTGGTGCCGTCGGAGAGAGTAGCTTTTTTGGCTAGGTCGGGGTAGACGGTGGATGCCATTTTTGTTTCGAGGGAGAAGGTCACCGGTGGTAGTTGCAATTGACAAAAAAGCTGAAGTGTGGGTGAGATTGGGGTAAATATATGGGAGTCTGGAGGGGTAGCTTTCAGCCTTGTTGGATGCTCGTGAGTGTCAGCGTAAGCAGCTGGGATTGACGAACCACCCTATCACAGTGGACCTTGGCTTTGTTGGCAATACGTAGTGAGATGGGGATAATTGGGGACACCTTATGATCAAAGAAGTAGTAGAGTTTAAACTAAATGATTATGGGTTGGTGGTTCACGGAGGGGCATTTATTTATTTGGCTGCCAAGCTTGGGTTAATTGAATTAGTTAGTGGCCTCCACTCTGCCGAGGCTCTCATGATTGAGGGTCTGTATTTTCGATTAGTGAACTTTACATAACATTACATTTTGGTGATTCATTTACCTCTGAACTATAAAGATCTTCAGGGTCCTCCCCTATTAACAGTCTTCGTTTTTCGATTCATAGTATAGCTCCATGTCTGAGCTAGTCGTTCAACCCTGTGTTGACACCTGTCGGAACCCGCTCTTTAGTGCGCTTTAGGAGTAAGTTCGCCCGTCATGCATTGGAGTTAACCGCTCGACCGATTGGTAGAAGATAAGAGATCTGAGTCTTGGAGTCAAAGATTGCGCATCGTTTATAAGCTTTACTTGATAGAACCACTACGGGTAGGTAATGTGGGACGCAGTTCTCATGTCGCCGTTGATCCAGTTTCAAGCTTGTCGCAAGTACTTGAAAATTCCCATACATTGATTGAAATAGTTCTTAAGCTCATCTCAATTCAATTCGTCAACAATTCAAAGTCTCTTCCATGTTTAGTGGATCAGGTAATGGTCACATTGCACCTATCTTGGTGCCTTTTGGCCGTCACTGTTACTGAGCATTATACTCTCCAGCATAGTAAAGATCCAATCACAAGTAAGGTGCACTAGCACACAAAATTTTGATGGCAAAGCATAGGTATAACCAGTCCAGGCTGTGTAAAATCCAGCCTAGATCTCATCACTCAAGAAATAATTAGCTGCAACCGGCCCCCCAACTGCCTTAATAATCGGCTCCAGAGTGAAGTTGAACCGCGCAGAAGTAGTCTGCGAGTAATAAGTCCCGTTCGCAGCCTCCTCAAAAGGCACATATCCCTGGGGCTGATCAAACAGATACAGCGTGTAGGTGTGGTTGGTGCTGTCGCGGGGACGAGGCGCCGTATATTCGGAGATAGCATCGCTGGAGTTGACGAAGCGTCCGTTCTGGATAGTATAGTTGCCACCCCACCAGTGCAGACGAGTGGTGGTGTTGGCAGCCAAACCGGGGACGAGAGTGTCGTAGTAAGCGGCGGTGGTGACGTCCGAATCAGGGATATTGAGGTCGAGCATCACGACCATGTAGGTGGCATCCTTGTTCAGGTTTTCAGTGACATAGATGGCTGGCTGGCTGGTTACGTCTTCGCTTGGAGTTAGTTCGGATTTTACACTGTATAAGAGGCGGAGTATGTACCATCCGGGCTCACCCAGGTACCAGGGGTCACGGTGGCATTGGGAAAGGCGACACCAAAGTTCTTGTTGGTGGATGGGGAACTGCCCGGGGGCGTCTGGGCCAGCGCGGTGGCGGCGAGGGCGGATAGAAGGGAGAGATAACGCATGGTGGATGGTTAAAGGGCAAGAGTTCTAGCCAGGAACACAGTTCCAACGGAGCGTTCCATGTCTATATGTCGTTCAGGAACGGAGGTTAAGATCAGCTCCGTTCGCCGAAGGCTTCGTCATACATCGGCGGATGCTGCTGGATCGGGTTGGCGAGTGGATCGGCAGCGGCCCCGGTTTGTGCAGAATCCCCGTCGTCCCGCTGCCATTCCAGGTTAAATCCGTGAAACGTCGGATATCATGTGACCGTTACGGAAATCATCTCCTTTAAGTGCTTCATGTGAAACTGTTGCTCAACATCTGGTTGTGGAAAAAGGGAATCATGTGGAACAGTCAGTATACACCTAGGCACAGACTTTGGATGCATCTGAGGGAATGTTTCATCGAATCGTTCGGTTCATCATATACACAGGATACTGAATATTCATCATATACTAGCTTTAGAATCTGATCATCTTCAAAGAGCTAGTTTGGCTCGAGCAGTGGCGACGTGTCCCACTGCCGCTGCGTGCAGGGGGGACTCCGCCGATCTGTGCCGCCACTGAACCAAGGATGAGCTGTGGAGCTCTTCACTCGTATCTAATCAATCGAAAATCGTGTCAACCTGTAGTTGTAAACTCCTTATAGTTACATTAATTCCTAACCAGCCACCATGTTGTCACTTACTATCGAAGCCGGAAGGGTCCTCGTGCCAGTCGAACTCATCCAGCATATTCTCCCACAAAGTCATCTCGCGATCTTTCCCTTCACTTCCTGGATACACTGCAGGTGATTCATGCGTGGCGGTCAGAGAACGACATCCACACATACCAGTTCGGCTACTTGTCACTTCTCTTGCGTGCCCCCGCAAAGCATGGGGACCGAGGTGATGCAACCGCGTACTTTCGTGCTCATATCCCGATCCCTGTGTTGAGAAATCCAGCTGCTCTTGCTGCCGCTCACAGGTGGTATTCTCCAGCCAAACCAACATACTTGTCAACACCATTTTGCAGCTTATTAAAGCATCATATTCTCGCAAACTGCCTTCCACTTTCTTCAACAGGGCAAGTCCGAGGGTGTGTATGTCATGTCTTTTGAACCCAGGACTGTCGAACCGCGCATGAGATAGTAAGTGGAGCTTTGAGAGAAGCAGAAGACTGTACCAAAGTATATTGTATGATGAAGCAGGCAGGTGAACGAGCGCTGGTAATGAAATTGCAAGAAACATGTTGATAGTATTGTATGCTGACGAGGATAATGCTTGAAGCTGCTGTAGATCACAGTAGGGAGTGCAGTGGTGCCGTCCAAGAACTAGTATTGATGTTGCACTAAGCTCTAGGCGCACAGCCCCTGGTAAATGTTAGTGCCTGACACAGCAGTATATTTTTAGGGGATGACTCACAGTTGTCCCAGAGATTTTGGTTACGGAGAAGTTCCTCTGTATGCTTTTGTTGCAGTGCGAGGGAGTCAGATAGCTTCCGCCAGGCCATGCTCTCATCTGTTCCCGAGAAATGCTTCCTAACAGGTGACCAATCAGTCCTGCAACGTGTACACTCCTTGGCATATAACCCGAGCACTACATCGGTAGGGTACTCTGCCTTTAGTGCAAGCATCTCAGTGCACCTTTTGATCCATTCAGTATACTTCATGGCTAGCTGTCCTCGGAAGAACAGTGATCTGTTATGGATATCATGAACGTAAGCTTCTAATTCCCGAAAGAAGGAGAGCCCTATTAACTCACCTCGAACAGAGATAATAACATCCGAGAAAAGCCCGCTGTGCCGCCGAGGTCCAGCAATCGCTATTAAACTCCATCTGGTTGGCAACCTGGCTATTAACCGGAGAAGCCTGCATCTTAAAGTCTCCTTTGTCCAGGCCTAAATCCCCAACAATCATTGCCGCCATTTGCAGAAACATAGAAGTCTGGGAACTATACTTAGGCCAGTGATAATAACCCCAGGCAACGTGGACCAATAGCCCTAAAAGCAGATCCAAGCTCCTCTCCGAGTTGACCATCAAGCGAGTGGCGATGGACCTCCTGACTTCTTGTTCCATCCTATCTTGTAACGATGGTTTGTGCTCCAGGCAGGCGGTCACGATGCACAGCAGGAGAAAGGGAAATTGCTGCCGAAGTGTCGGAATGCCCATCTGAGTGGGGATCATGACGAAGGGAAACAGGGGCATCTTATGCAAGCGAAACTTTGCCAAGAGCTCTTCACATTCTAGGAGAGTGAAAAGCCCACGAGAGATAAAGTCCATTTCTGCATGCATCCCTGATGGTGAGTTACCAGCAGGAAACCCATGATGATTTCTATAGCCTGAATCGTCTTTGCTGAGGTGGAATTGATGTTTTGGTGTTCGAAAAGGCAGGTTGTCATCACTACTTCTCTAGTAAGAATGATTTAATAGGTTGGTCCACTACCGAGGATTGGAGCAAGTACCTTCATTGATGCCACCTGGGTGACTAAACTGTCTACCTGCTTCTGCAGGGTGTCAATGCGGCTTTCCCTACTTTTCCACAGAGCGTCAGCCTCAGATAGGCCTGAGAATGTGATGAGGCTGACCAGTTATTGCCAGCCCCGTGATTCTCTGGGGCGATACAAGGCTGGGAGAGCCGCATACAACGTTCGCAACTCGGTGTACCTAAGACCAAATCTCGGGTCGAAACACATTTGACCTTGAGTTGAATGCACCTGGCGCAGGCATGTCGCCTCCGATGTTGTCGGTGCATTTCACTTCAGTGAAGACAACGGAATGAGCGAAATGCCGCCTCAACCCACCATCAAAGGGATGGTGAGAGAATTCGAGTTGGTCCATCTATAAAGGGAACCAACAAATTATAAGTCTGTCAGCGCTTAGCCCTTCACGAGTAGCAGGACAAGGATCGAGAGAAAGTACCAACAACAGATGGCAATAAAGATAGAACCGACCTCGACCGGGCCAATCAGCATTGCTGTCGGAGGAACCGGGGTCGGACTCATGGCCGGAGGCGGAATCGGGATCGGAGCCGGCATGTCAGCCCTGTGCCCTGACAGGGAGTTATGGCCAATGATCATCCGGAAATTTATGTCAGCCTTATTCTTGCTATCTTTGACTAGAAGCGAAGCCATGCAGGCAAATGAGCCAAGAAATGCGTTCTTCCTGTAAGACCTATGTATGTGAAGCACGGATGACGGGTGATCCGGATGACGAGCCGACAGCTGGAAATCAGATGAAAGCGACGTAGTCTCACAGTGTTCGTGGCCATATTTCCGTATCGCCAAGTGCAGGGTAACAGGATACTGCATTTCAAGCATTTATCTCGAGTTCTGGTTTGTCTATTCTATTCCGAGGTAACGCTACAAAGTGCTGCAGGTCACTGCAACGGCACCGCAACATCGAGCCCGCGCTTGATAACAAGAACATTGTGGCTCTGTACCACCATGAACTCGCGGGTGGCGGGTAGGTACTCAATAAGAAATTTTGGATTGTTTCCTTTCCACTCCGGTAGAAGTAAGAAATGCCGCCATGCGCCTTGCCTGTTGGTTTTCCACTGAGCAAGATCAACAGTACAAACCCAGAAGTTGCTATCCACGAACAGAATTAGGCCCCCAGAAACATCGATAATCTGATGTATTCTGCTGGAAATATGTTCAAAGTCTGGTAGAAGATATTCATTGGGCCATTTAATGTCCGGGTGGATTTCAGTTGCCTCCCAAACCCTCAGCTTGGGATGCAGGACCTTCTTGGATGCATACTTTTCGCCGATCGTAGCAATGAATTGCCCAGCACTCATTGGCCTTCTAAGTTGATTCAAGGTGTCAAGCCGTGGAGCTAGGCAGTTATTTCTATCATCGTTGGGTGGCTTTTCCTCGTGACACTTTTTACCCATCGTCTCATCGGGACGGTCCCACATGTACACATAGGCTTGACCACCGCCTATGACCAAGAAAGTGTTTGGACGCTGAGGGTGCTGAAAAATTTCGTGGTCACTGCTGAAGTCATCCAGACTGAGACGAAAGTCAACCTGGTCCTCAGACAACGTCCACACCTTGACCCAGTGTCTTCCCTCGATCAGGACTTTTGTTCCGCTCGCGTTGAACAGCAGATGCAAAACAGGCTCTCCAGATCGTATTTCGTTCACAATAGTAATCGGCTCATCCCCATCCGATTTGGTCTCTATTTTGGACACAAGGATGCGACTGGATTCGTCTGCTGTGACAAGGAGTCCGGCACTTTTGCAGTAGTCCATGCAGGTTATCCTAATGCCCAGAGCGTGCCGGCAAACCTCTTTCTGTCGCATGGTTTGTCCGTCGAAGCACATGACGGATCCATCTTCCTTTCCACAGAAGAGGTACCTTCCATCTGGGTGCGGGCGGATTGCTGTTATTTGAACGTTCGCGGCTCGTTCCATATGACTTGAAGTAGTCCTTGCTTGATTGAAGTCGCTTTCACTATCATCTTCGTGCTCTCCCCCAATCAGAATTTCCGGTCCCCATACTCGGCACTGAGAACCACGGATATCGGCGAACCGCAGGCTGTCGGCGCTGAATGAAATCCCGCGGATACCATCTTCAGACGAATCAATTCGATGTATGAGTGCTAGGCTTGTCCCTTGGGCCCCGGTAAATTCAAAGATACTCAAAGTGCCCCGAGAGCTGCCAGCGACAAGGTTGCGACCATCTGGGGAACAGGCGAGAGTATGAGCATAGACATTCTGTCTGCGGTAGCATAACTCAGCAGTATACAGGTCATAGACCACAAGCTCTCCATCGCCATACGAGACCACCAGGACATTGCGATTTCGGTTGAATACCATGCCATCGACAGTGTATTCGATGGCCATATTACTGTTTCTGTAACAGGCTTGAACGAGAGACGATCTCGTCATCTCAAACACATATACCGGTCGGCCTTTGTAGCTGGCTGCAAGATAAGAGCCATCATTGGACAAGAGAGCCATTGCTGGAGGCTGAGTTGGTTTGGTATGTCCTGTTACTTCTTGGAAACGCTGGGTCCATGGACGAGTGTCTCCCAAGCTTTCTTCGTCTTCAAGAATCCAAGAAGTTGTGTAATTTCCTCGAGTAGCGGCCACTAAAGCACTGCTATCTTCATGAAATGTGACGGTTAGAGGTTGGTGCGGGACATCATAAGTTCGAAGTTGTCTTAATGTCTGCAAATCCCAGACTTTGATTTTGCGCCGGCCACTGGAGGCCAAGTACTGGTCATCATCACTAAACTTAAGTATTGTCACTCGCTCTTCGTGGGTGAAAATGGCCTTCTTTTCCAGTGATTCCCAAAGATAAAGAGTGATACTTCCATCGGACAACGAAACAGCAAAGTGAAAATTCCCATGGGCGATTGCAGTCGTCCGTGAGGTACCATAATGAATTCGAGACATGCATTCACTCCAGCCATCATCTTCAAAGCCTTTGAGTATGATGCCACGAGGACGCAAGGTGTATTGTCTCGATATCATTGACTCCGAAGGGCAGAGTGATGGGATGACTGTATGGATTGCTGAAGGGCAAGTGTCCAAGGCTACCCGAAATCTGGCATTCACTCTTAGCAAGTCGTGTATCCACTTCCGTAGCTGCTTCTTTTTTTCGTTTGGTATAGGCATCTTTTCACTGTTGCATGCCAAATATGAGGCCATGTTCCTTGCGGTGTGCGTGACATACTGTAGTCTCCTTGTCTCAGCGAGGTACTGAATCCAGAGTAATGCAGTACACTCCATAAACTTCAGGAGTGCATCCCATATGCTGGGGTCTCCTATAGCGCAATCATTCAGATGGTCAGAAAAATAAATTGCGGCATAGTCAGCGATGTTGCTCTCTGCAGTGATTGGCAGGGAACGTGCGTCTGATCCTCGTCTGCCGGGCGCATTGTCGATGAAGTTGCTTAATACCTTTAGGCAGAGCTCTGCGATCCGCAATTGGCTTGTAGGCCTGTGTATGACAAAGGGCGAAATTTCTTCCTGCTCCAACAAGAATGCTCGAGCAGTTTGGTGAACACATTGAACTTCATTTCCTCGGCCAACTTTAATGAGTTGTCCACAATTGGTGTTGATAGCATCTTCCAATCTGTGAACTGTTTCACCGGTGTCGATCTTAATGGCATGCTTCAACTCTTCTACGGAAAGCGGCCTCATCGCTAGCGACGTCCAGGTAAAGATGGACCGAGCCAAATTATGGCTCTGGGCAGGTATGTTCTGTAATATTCGCGTGTAGACATTGTGCATCTCCATAGGCGTTTCACCGATAACCTTTTCTGCGCTTTCTTCGGAGAATGTGGTCTCGAGCTCCCGAATTACGAGGGATAACCATAGAAAGGACCCATTAGCCATATCCAGGATTTTGGCTTGGAATCTTCCCTGATCGTCATCAGCTGCTATGGGTAGGTACTGAAACCTCGACCTGACAAATATCCTCAAATCATTTATCGTATCCTGGGGTTGTAAAGTGTATTCCCCAATGGCGTGATAATGAGATGGATGGCATCGAGACATTTTCAGCCCGTTGCGACTCGTAACGAATATTCGCAACCACGGAGGACATTCTGTAAGTAAAGAAACAAGGAGACAGGGTTTGAGACACTCGTCGAGAGCATCAATGACCCAGTAGCATGAAGTAGGCTTCACCTTTTTGAAGATAAACTCTAGGAAGATCTCATGCCACAATATTCGCTCGTCCAATTGCTCCCACGTGCTAGAATCGGGTGAGACCTTGGTAAGTTGTCCAAGGATCTTCTTATCCTTTCGACACATTTGAAAGGCAAGTGATAAGAGACACTTGGTGATTGTAGACTTATCTCGATCGCCATGCTTGAAGAAGAAAAAACTGCATTGAAAATTGCTTTTCACGCAGTCATCGATTATAGAGCTCGAAATGACTGATTTCCCTGTGCCAGCATTACCTGTGAGCCAGAAGATGGCCCGATCGGAGTCTCCCAATTTCCACAAAGCATATTGCTTTCTCATTGTCAGCCATTCACAAGTTCCGGTAGCCCGCAGCTCGTCCAGCGCCAAACGGTCATTATTTGGAGCATCACTGATGCCAGTCAGTTTAGACAGCTTCTCCAAGGCCGCCTTCGCATTCTCGGAATCTATGATAGTAATGGTAAGAATAACGTCGGCATGTATGACGGCGGAAGCCACTGACCCTGAGAAACAATGGAATCAATGGTAGTGACAAAAGCATTCCGTACTGTCTTATAATTTGGGTCTGCAGGACTGTCAAATTTGCACACGCCCCTATGGTCCGCGTTCAGAAGTGAGCATCGCTCCCTTGAATAACCTAGAGTGGCTGAGGTTTTGTCAACAATAATAGCGCTTGTCAACTTGAAACTGCATGGAAGAGTCTCGTAGAAGGACCATATGTGCAAGTAATCCGCAACATGTCGGAAACTGTCATTTATAGACTGGATTGAGTCGGAATTTCGTTCTAGCTCTAGGACAAACGGCTTGGGCCCAAAGGACACCCTGAGAACATTTGCGAGAGTCGTTGCAAGGTCGGAGCCCCGGTGAGGTGTGGCGAGAAAGTATAATGTATGCATTCGCGCTGCAATCTCCTTCAGAGTAGGGTCCTCTCGAGCGAGAATATATGCATGTGGGATGGTGAGTCCAGAAGCGGACGGAACTAGACATGGAATGGTCTACCTTTTTCGCAACCAGCCCGCCCATACTATGCGCAACAAGTACCAATTTTGTCTTTGATCGTCAGTTGGAACTAAGTATAGAGATAGGAGCATAACTCACATTGCTTCGACGAATGTCTGGATTGCATTTGATTTCTCCTAACAAGGACAGCGCAAAGTCATGGATGTTCAGAATGCTGGTCGTTTTTTCGGCCCAATCAGCTTTATAGCCAAAGCTATATATACGGACTTGGTCAAATTCGGGGTCTTGAGATAACCATTCTTTGGGCCAATAATGGTAAGGGTCTGGTGATTTGGACCATGTTTTTCTAGACCCTCCTCCGAGGCCGTGGATAAAGATGAAGTCGACGAGCGGTTCTGAAACGGTGCGAAGCAGTTGAAGACCTAGAGGTCCTTTGAAGTCTTCAATCTCAGGTAAGGGCTTGTCATTAAGAGCAGTATGCCTTTGAGCAACATTGGATCTTCGATCGATACGGAGCCTGCCGAACGACTTCCTCAACCAGCCATAACTCTCCGCCGTAGTGTCATTCCCTCCGGACTGTTTCGTTTCAGCGTCTGCTTTTGGAATTTTCAAAGTTGCAAAGCCAACCTTATCCATTACAAAGACATGTCAATATCGTCGGAATTCTGTCTTGACGTCTAAATAATTAAACAACAGGGGTACCAGGTGCTGGTAGGTGATAAAAACTCCAAACATTCCATCACCAGTGCCCCTCACTGGGAGCTGCTCGCTTACGACTCCCTGCATTGGGCTATTTTGCGATTCTGCGCGCAGCGAATGGATACTCGTTGCGCGAGCCAGTCGTATGTCTCGGTTAAGCGCTGCCCGCCGTGCTATTGCACTCATGCAGGCTGAGCGGCTATAGGATGCAGCGCGACACACTGCGCAGTGTATGATTCGTAGATCGATTCTTTGCCAGCCTCAAGTGTTGTCGATTACTGTCAAGCCAGTTTTGAATGATTTATGTCAACCGAGTAGTAAGGAAGGAGGCTGTGGGAAAGCATTCCGCAGACATTTTGTGTACTGTCGACATAAGCAGCTGCCATTATGTTGGTCTGCAGATATCCATGCGCTTTCTTCACCTTTTGAAGGGGGCGATCCAACGTTATAATATTAGAGTGATGTCGGTGTAGTTCTTTAACAAGTATTACTTTGTCACCGCGTTATCTACTGATCCCAGTCATAGGTGTATTGAAACGAAATCCTTTGGAAGAGGATGTGTAGGGGCTAGGCAAGTGGGCTCCCCGGTGGAAATTGGCACCATCACACCCCTGCTCGTTGAACACGGCAACCACGGCGGGGTAATCATTCCTTTTGCTTTCAATGGTTATGACAGTCCCACATCAGTTCAACGACATCGCGCATCGACTGTATCTGCCTCATACAGGCTCATTTTCAATTTGCAGCCATCATGTCGCAGTGCGATGGTCAAGCAATCTCGTTTCCAGTCTCCCTAGTAATTGTGACGGACGGCATTCCGAAGAAAAGGATCATTGACCATGTTTTTTTATCGGGTATGAATGTGTTGGCGACGTATCTGCACCCTAAGTTTGGATAATAACAAAAGCAATAACAGAACTTGCTTTGTTCCGTCGACCGTTGAAAGTCGTTAGCCTTGGTTCTTCGGCCTGGGCTCAGAGATATCGGATTGATGTCGAGGCCCAGGAACAGACAGATAGCTATTTCATCAAGGTAACTCCTCTACGATGCTTACACACTTTGGAGGACACCCCGCATCTTATGCTCTACTAAACAGGCTCTTGGCAGATATCATTTGGGGATCATGGCAGGGAAGCCCTCAAGGGAGAATCCGAATCTACTTTGGCAATCCATAGCATAGTTGGAAGCTTCACTCCCAGGCCAATCAAATGGGGATCCTTCAAAGCTCTTTCAGGTGCACATTATTATCTCTGTCGTTTCTACGACTTTGCGGAACATGCTCCTAAACCAGCAGAGTTTTGCCAGAATATCGCCTTTCTCCGTTCGAGGAGTGATTCGCCAAGCGGCAAATTCGGGTTTCACCTTGTGACATACAACGGCGACCTGCCTCAGGAAAATGGCTACACTGACACGTGGGAGGAATTCTTCACAATCGGATTTAGGCACATGGTAAATATGAACATAGAACGCGGTGGGCCGTGGCCTGAGCTGGAAGGCCTAGACACTGCTATGATTGACAAAGTGATCCCCCGCTTGTTAAGGCCAATGGAAACAGGAGGGCGGTCCATCAAGCCATCCCTCGTCCATGGAGACCTGTGGTGCGGAAATGTCGCAGTCGATTCAGCCACAGGGCGGCCGTTGATATATGATCCTGCGAGCTTTTATGCGCACAATGAGTGTATGTGCTTTTTGTAAGTCTAGTTTTGAGTTTCACTAACGTGTTCCTGCAGACGAATTGGGCAATTGGCGTCCTGAGCGAAATGGGTTTGACAGAAGCTTCTTTGATGCCTATCATTCAATTATTCCAAAGACTGCCCCAATAGAAGACTACGATGACCGGATTGCGCTGTATTCATTGTAAGAACCCATCCAGCTTATTTTTTTTTTTTTTTTGAAGGAGTTCTTATTCGGAAGAGGCGCTTTAATCTACAAGCCGCGGCCCTCTTCCCCGAGGATGCTAGCTTTCGAAACTCGTAAGTCGAGTTCAAATCTAATTAAACCCTAAGTTGCTAATCATCCACTAGGGTAATTGAAGAAATGAGACATCTGGTTGCAAAGTACCCGGGAGGCTATGAGGAGTACGCCAGGATGTCCTGTGACAACATCTAAGGTATCTTAGGCCAGTCATCATAGTTTGGTTGCGAACACCATCTACACCTTCCATCAAGGCATATATATGTTCTTGGTCGCGATAGCTCAGGCTTATCATGATGTTTGTTCTTTATTTCCCTGGGCTTCTTGTAAGTGTCGGAACAGTGCGCGAAACTCTGCCTATTTGGAAGAGATATAATCGAAGAAAATATCTTCACAGTAAGTATGACATGCATCTGGATAGTATAGTACTACAGATAAGAAGGACGGTAATTCGAAAAGATAATAAGCGCCCACCGAGTGGAGATTAGCAGCACCCCTGTCGGTGGATGGGGTACTTGGGCGGGGTACTTCTTCTATCCTTGAGATTGTTTCTTTGTCATTCTCCTTCCCTCCCAGCATATCCAAAGATCATGCCACCCACATCCATCTTCATCTCTGGCATTGCATGCCCCAGCTGTCGGCTTTGCCATCTTTCAGAGTGAAGATGGCAACGGAAGCGTCAAGCAGGAGCTTCTACAAGCCCTGCACTGCGGCTACAGACACATAGACACCGCTACTGCTTATAGAGATGAGATGGAGGTCCGTGAAGTCATCAAGGGGAATGGGTTTCTCGAGAAAGAGATAATTGTCACCACAAAGCTGTAAGCACCTGCGCTTGTGGCTGCAACGCGGGAGACTAACTCTTTGTTCAAAGGTCGGCGTGGCACCGTGTTTCCGACGTCAAGAGAGCCCTCGACCTGAGCGTAGAGAGGCTGCAACTGGAATATAGTTTTTCTACGCAGCTGCATAGAATATCAGGGCATGTGGCTGACTTCTTGATGTATATTTAATATTTACCTGATGCATTATGCGACAGAGGTCGCTTCCACACGATAACCACTGACTGATTTCTAGTTCCCCATGCATAGTCCTGGACCGGATAAGAACACAATCCGTCATTCTAATGGAAAGGTACATACCTTGAGTATACCCATATCATACTACGGTGTACTAAGGTTCTCTCACAATAACCAATCATTGACCATGAACTGTCGAGAGATTATCCATCGACCTGGACAGCCATGGAGATACTGGTCGATAAGGGAAATGCAAAAATATTTGGTAGGCCTGCACCTCTTGACATGGCATGCAAACACTCATGTTGATTAGGGTTCTCCAACATCAATATCCTAAAGCGGAAAAGACTTCTCGCGTCAGCTATGATTCCTCCTGCAGTCAACTGGATCGAGCTTCACCCGTAGGCACTCGAGCTGTCCTACTGTGTGCTTTTAATTTGACTTAAGGCCCGCTAGGTATTTACCCCAAGTTGAGCTTGTGGACGTCTGCAAAACTAAGGGCATTCACGTCACCAGCCACTCGGCGGCAAGCCAGTAGCTGCAGTGAATCCAAACGCAGACCGACCAGGTCCGTTGAGCGATGCAGAAGTAGGTCCTCCCAAAATGCCTGTGACAATTACGGAGACTAATAGCTACAAGGTAGCCGAAACAGCGGCAAAGAATGGGCTTTCGCCAGCCCAAACCATACTATCCTGGATCGTCCAACAAAACATATCAGTAATCCCCAAGACCGTCCAGGAGAGGAGAATGGTAGAGAACCTCGACCTGAAACAAGTACCAAATGAAGACATGGCAGCAATATCCAATAAATCAAGAAAGAAAGGAGAAGTCCGCTACCTCAATCCAAAACACCACATTGGCTTCGACATCTTCGACGAGCAACACGACCAGCCAGTGCAGGAATGATCTACCAGGCACCAGTGTTGTATCTACAGATATCTAATTGGATTTCCAACATTGCTAGGAATTGTCTACACTAGTGTGTGTCACTTTCAACTAGCTACGGAAGGATTTCATCGCCCAATATGATATCAGATTGCCATAGCAGAAGGATAGATAATCCCGCAGTACCCCTCATCTAAAGCTTTGACATCGTTTCAGATGTCCAACACAGCACAGCACAGCCTACCTCTTCCGCTCTCATGACTCAGGAACATGACCGGGAACCAACAAGTCTTGATCACTAGCTAAGCGGAACACAAAACGCGCATCAAAGCGCGACAGCAAGGCCTCACCTACTATGACTGATCACGACATACAATTTACACAGCCTTGCAGTGTAGGCCTAATATCACCATCCATTCAGACATAGTCAACTCCCAACAAAACATCCTACATGATCTAAACATGGCAAGTAATTCAGCGATGACTCCTTTTACACACAGACCACACATACAATACAACACCTGAATCAGCACCACCCACTAACACAAAAAATCCCAAGAAACTACTTACTCAGTAACTAACTGAACTAACCCGCCTACGATCCGGAAATACCCCGAGAACACAGCCATACTAGCAGTCTAGCTCCCATTAAAGACACTACCAGATACTACTCAGCTCCACTCAATAATAGCAGATTACTTCTAACTTAAGACAAGAGACAAACCCGCCAAGCAGATAAGCAAATCACCAAGATTGACTGACTAAGAGAACCAAACACCGACGTCATAAGCGAGGCACCTAACAACTAACTAGCCGAGATACACGTTAGTCTACTTAGTCGACTAAGACTAGACTAGATTACGGGATAGAACCAGACTAAGACACACGTGGCCAAAATAAATAACCACCTAATAATTACCGAACTAACTAACTAACTAACTAACTACATAGCTGCTGACAGCCTAACCTCGACTAAAAAAGACGGAAGACGGAAGACGGAAGACGGAGAAGAAAACGTGGTAGGAGGGGGGTCAATCCGCACCTCAATCACCACCACCACCACTATAATATATAGATTTTAGTAATGAATAGATAGTAACTGTTGGTTTCAGCTCAAACCCTGTTGGATTTTTTTTCTTAGTATAATCAGTATTACTATGAAAGAAAAATCCTCCTAATTTAGTCACGGACTTTCGCCAAAGTAAAAAATTGCACAGACATCCAATCCAGTCACATCCATCCTGGTCATGCACACATACACACACACACACATCCACATCCTCATCCTCATCCTACTCCTACTCCTCATCCCAACCAATCTAAAACAATTCTTACTTTCCTAATCCAGAGTTAGTCAAGTTAAGTAAATACTAGCATGGGAGAGGGGGGGGGGGGGGGTCAGAAAAGCCCCCATGCTAGTTCCAGCGCTAGAACGAAGCACCAGAAACACGTGTTGCATCATGGGGGCCGTGTAGATCACTTACTCCGACCTTCTTGACAATCTTTCTTCATCATCATTACGGAGTAGTAACTACTAGTATCTACAGGGGGGGGGCGCGGTTGAGATTATAATCCTTGTATATTAATTGGAGGACTATATACATAATAATTATTCACTAGCCTATATAAGGGTTAGTTCAACTGCGTATGGATCGGTGGGATGAAACAGGGAGTGAGTACCTTAGTAAACATATGGGTGGGATGTTACTTTGATTAGAAAGATACTACAAACCATCCTTAAGTACTCAACAAACTTGAATACTCACTTAGTTCATGCTAGGACGTCGGGCACGGTGATCATGCATACGATCTGTCGCTTAGATAAGTGGTGAAACTGTCGTTGTTTCATCTAACAACTACTATTATTTCTTTCTTGGCATTGCAGAGTCGAGTCGATCTCGAGAGTGGTTCATCATTAATTTGGGTATATACCTTATCGGTTATTCGTCACAATCACATTAGGAACATCATCCCACGCACTTCAGCGTATCATGAGAAACAAGTATCAAATCAAATCAACCAACCAGACAGTTCAGTCAGTCATGCATGCATGCAGATCAAAATAATCACTCATATCGCTAGCGTACGAAAATAAGCAACCAACCAGCCAAGCAGGCAGTTTCAGTTTCCAATCCCATCCCTCTATTTCGCCAATCCCAAGTAAAAATCCAAGAAAAAAAGAAAAAGAAAAACCAACCCAAAACACCCTGGCCGTCCTATCCCAGTTCATCTGATCCCGCTTTATGCCGTTTTCCGTATCCGCTCCGTAGCTAAAGATGATAAAATTAAAACATAGGAAACGAATTGAAATCACTCCAAGGTTCTCCTAGTGCCATCCCCTCTCGGGTGCTGTGTTGTACCCACCAACCATCACCGGAGTTTCTTCGTAGAGCTGCATGTTTAGCCCCAGCCCGCCATTGTTCACCCGTGGCAGTCCCCCGCACACCACGTCGCCAAGATATGGGGGCGGAAACGCAGGGGAGTGCTGCAGAGATCCCGCGTGGCTGTAATCCGAGAGATCGTCACGAGGGTCCGAGAGCAGCCGTGGGGAGTTCGGATACAAGGCCTGCGACGCTGGTGCCGTCACATAGGCTCCGCTGACGTCAAACGGGGGGCTGGCGATGGTCACCTCGGGAGGGGACTGCAGAGGCGGGGTGTAAGGGGCGTACGTGGCGGAGGCGGAAGACGGAGAGGATGAAGCGAGGCGGTAATCGTGGAGGCTGTGATACGGACTGGGAGGTGCAGGAGAGTAGTGGTCAAGGGAGGTGCGCGGAGACCACTGAAGCCGGCTTTTGTACTTGGCGACAATATGGCGAGGAAGATCCATGGCAGATAGTGCAAGGTGTGCATCGGGGTGGAAAGGATCGGCTGTGCTCCGAGCAACTACCATGCGGTAGATTTCTTCGATCGGACCGATGGAGAGCGGGCCAAGGTACGCACCGCCCAAGTCGGGAAAGAGGCTGTCGAGTACCACTCCAACCCCAAAGAACTGGGCCAGAATGGCTAGCGACCCGATGTCGGCATCTTCAGGTCGCAGCATGGCAGGCGGAAGCCAGAACAGCCATCTCCGTAGGGGCTGCATGCGCTCAAAGGCCTGTTCGGGAGTTTGGGAAAGGAGATCTCGCTGGAAGTGTCGTACAAACTCCAGCAATTCCCCGATTCGGCGGTAGTGCTCATGATTATGTGCAACCCGCTTCTGCAGGGCCTGGAGTGCCACGACGGTTTGGTCGAGGCTGGCCAGGTCTTCGTCTTGGAACTGGTAGCCCGACATGACGGGAGTGTTGGTGCATCCCAGATACCGCTGATTTTCCAGGAACATAGCCAACTCGGACTCTTGCTTCCACATCGGATGCATGGAACCCAATACCTGCTTCGGGTCAGTCTCGCCATCAACGCACAAGATAAAGATGCTTACCGTTGTAAGACCCTGCTGCAAAGACGCCCAGCTCTGCCACTCCGACGCCTGCCACGATAGAATGATCGAGGCAGCCAGAATTGCATCGCAGTTGTCCTTGGAAAACGCCCCCAGAGCATTATGCAGGCCCTGGATAGCAACACCGCGGTGGTGGTAGGCAAGTTGTTTCGTCTCCTGGTTGCGGGTGATCCAGGCGAGGTGGGAGGCGGACATGGTCAGAATGGCGCTCATAACAAAGTCATTAGAGATGGCAATAGCGAGGAAACTAGACCCAACGTCAGCAGATTCGTCATGTTTCTGCTAGGTAGCCCGCACTTACGCAGGCATCTTCTGCGCCCAAATGGTGCAGCCAGCGAGACCGCGTCGCTGGAGATCAATAGACAGACCAACAATGTGATGAATCAGGCGCAGATCAGTCAGCGAGAGCTTAGTCCAGCAGGTACGCGGGAACTGCAACAGCTCAGCAAACGGAGCCACGCCGGTGAACTGCCAGTTTTTGATCTCCATTTCGATTTCGGCGGACATGAGCAGGTCGGGTACATTGCGCATAGAAGATGCGTCGTCGTGGACCGTGGCAACATCCATGTAGTCGCAGCGACAGTTGTGCTTGGTGCAGTTCCGGCTGTGATGGTCAGCAGCGATTCCACGCAGCTGCAGTCTGCAGAAGGCAAAGCAAACAACAGATAAACATACCATTGTGGGAAAGTTTCGTCACAGCGGATGTGCCGCCGCTTGCATGTCTTGCAGCCGAAGCGAGACTTGGTGTGGCTCTTGCGAGGAGGGCCACCACCGGGACCAGCCATGGCGACGATGAAGGCTAACGAAACGGTGGGATCGAGGGAGAGAACAGAGAGTGTTGCGGTGGGGTCAGAGACGAAGCGATGAAACAATCACAAAAGAGTCAAAGCTTGAGCACAGTGACTGTCTCAGGCAAGGAGGAGAAGCAGTAATAGGAATAGTGACAGTTGACAGGAAGAAAGATGGGGTGGGAGGGGAGAGACCAGATGCGGAGATGGGCCAGGCCGGGATATTATAAGAAGTAAGAGCAGAAGATGATAAACCCAATCTGATCGGAGGCCAGAAATTACAGCCCACGGTTGGCTCAGTAAATGCGGCGTCCAAAAATAACCTCGAGCCGCAGCCCCAGTGAAGAGCAGCAGAGATACACACGTGGGGAATACGAGAAAACGGTGGAGGGCAAGTCAGTAAAGTAAAAGAAATGCTTTTTATTATTTTGCTTTTCCTTTTTCTTTTTTTCTTTTCTCTCTGATGTCCCTGCGTCAAGCCGAAAGGAGTATAGAGGAGAAGGAAGAAAAAGTAGAAAGACAAAAAGAGGCAAGGTCGTCAGGCGGGGACTGGGAGGGAAGACCAGCAGTAGCAGCAATACTAGCAGGTATTAAGTAGTATAAGAAGAAGGCGGAGGATTGGGGAACAATCAACAGGTCAGGACCAACCGGCCGGTAAAGGACGAGAGGAAGCTGCAGCCACAATTTTCCCTCCTTCAGCTGCGGGTCGAGGGACCGCGATGGTGGATTTGGTAATTTTAAAAGAGAATGAAACCAGAATAAGCAATTATAGGGAAGAAAGTGTAAATAAATTATATTTATATTTATGAAAGAGAACGAGAAAAGAGATAAAAGAAAAAAGGAAAATACTACTTAAGTAACTAGAATAAGTAACGAAATCGTCTGCATTTCAGGGGACGAGAAAAGAAAAGAAAATAATAAAAATGCCAAAAAGAGAAAATCATACTAAAATACTTACTTACCTTAGGGGACGAGAAGAAAGCCAAAAAAAAAAAAAAACCTAGACATCAAACGAGAAAAGAATAAATAATAAACAAATAAAATAAAACCACTATACTATAATTTCGAGTAATAAAAATAATAATAATCATAATCATTAAAACACAACCTAGACAATCAGTCAGGGTGGAATCTCTGGGGTTAGCGAAAGCCAAGATGTTGAGCGCCACGGTACGACCGGTCAGATGCTGATCTCCAGACAGTCCTCACAGCCAGTCATGAATGGAGCAGTGCCGGAAAAGGAGAGAAAAAGAAAATACTGCCACCACGATGGCCGATCTGGATGCTCAGAGAAACCGAGCAAGCCAGGGAAAAGAAAAAAGCATGATGATGGTGGTGGGGGGAGGGTAATGAAATCCGTCGAGTGAGCCTAGCCCCGACATGGGGGAAGGGTAAGTTGGGAGGAGCAGGAGGATCGGACCATGGCTGCAGGCAGGGGGGGTTGTTGATGGTCTGAATGACTCGGGTAAGAGAGAAGATTGTGAGTGAGATTGTGAGAAGTGATGATTTCATCTGGCCAAGTGAAGAATCGACCACCAAAATCATCGTGAGTAGTGGCAGCGGCAGCAGCAGCAGAAGGATGTCAGGCTCGCTCAGATTACTGTTTTCCGCATTATTCGCGCTGGGAATTTCTCCATTGGCACGACTTGAGCCTCTTCTGCCGAGACAGGCTTAGCGCAGGCGAGGCAGCTGGAATCCACATTCTGTTTTGAGATGAGTATTCTGACTGTTAATTGGCTGCTAGAATAACCCCAGGGCCAATGAAGACGAGGGCACGGGGCGGCCACATGGCAGCATCACCGCCAGTGGAAGTGCTTGGGCCATCCGTCCAAATGAAACACGCCAGATTCCCTCCCTCCTGAGTTAGTAGCCCGAGCAGAATGCAGTATGGAGTAAACTAATTACTTTAGTGTACTGCTGACTCTGCCGGTGATGAACTGACGGCCGGTGTGGGAATTTCCTGATCGATCCTCGCTCGCTCCATCCCGCCTAACTTCGGTCTGGTTCCGTTCCCCCTACTTACTTACTTGCTGGCTTGTCCGTTTCAAGTCCTCTGTCTGTGGTAGTCGGGGATTGGCATCTCCCCTCTTTCATGGTGATCCCTCCACTTTTTGCCTTGCCAGTGGGCGGGACGGGATTCACAAGCCTCCGAGGAGCAAGAGGCCCTCCTCATCCTCAGGTCTAAGCCGCAACAATCTGGAGTTCATCGCCAATCCACTGCCTTCGAATCGACGGAACCAGAAACTCAAACGCCCTTCCTCATCAGAAGAAGCAATGTCATCCTCCCTCCCCCTCCCTCTCCCTCCATCCCCAAAAATAAAGATAATAAAAAGTAAATAATATCATCTCTACGCCTCAAAACCCAGAATCATGCCACAGCCCTTCTAGCCCCCGAATGGTGGTGGCGGTCAGGGTCTGTCAGAGGAATGCTTTCCCTCTTTTTCCCACCCCCATTCCCCGACTCACCAAGGCTCGGGCGCAGCGGGAACACAGATACAGGCTAAGTGAACGAGCGAGCAAGCAACAGAGATTGGTAAGTTGGTAGAGTAACCCCGGGGGTTGTCTAGAGTCCAGATAGTCTGGACAGGGTCTGCGGAATCCTCACCCAAACTCTGGCGGGATACAGGTGTGGTTCCGACGCGCTCTACCTTTCCGGTTTCCATTCTTGATATTGATGGAGAGCGCTTCCCCATACCAAGCCAGCGGCGTCTGCTTGTTCTATGGTTCCTCCTTCATTTAGACTTGGGCCGGAGGAACTTACACACACAGACACTGTGTCTCTTTTGGCTGGGCTTCAATCACATTGTTGGTTCACCATTGGGCTGTGCTTTCAATTAAAAAATAAAAATAAAATAAAAAAACAAATGATACACGGTTGGACAGACAGCCTGTCACTTGCGGCGGAGTTGGTCCGTCTATCATCATTCAGATCGGCTGCAAGTACCTTCCACTAAGAGCTGTACTTTTCTTGGATCGACGACGGCCGGCCGGTCAGGCTTTCTTCGTCGTGAGGACCACTCTGCGAAATGGAACCATCAGTGGGCAATAGATTCTGTAGGCAACATCACTGTGGCCTGGTCTAGTACCTACTACATCTCCGCCCTGCTCTTTGGTACCTACGTAGCCCGTCCCCCTTCTTTTGGTTTCTTTATCCTCTCGCTACCTCTGCCTGACCTGACGGACAGATCATCCCCGCGGGACTGCAATAAGCCTAATCAGACCCGCTCGAACTGTGTCAGCCGCCTTCTTTTTTCTTCCCCTCTGTTCACGTTGGCTGACGTACCGGTAAGGATGCTAATCGGAGAACCATCGAATAAGGTGATCGATGGACCATAGATCCTACCACATTGGGCCATCCAGGATGATCGTTATAGTAGTGACTGAAGCTAAGTCGTCCGCCCGTGCTGGGATCGCTGCCACGATTATAAACGGAACGACACTTGACTTGCTCGGGTCTAAACTTCGACAAAGAGCCATGCCGCTGATGATGCGGATTGCAAAACCAGGGCCCTTCTCCCTCTTCATCGGAGACACCAAGAAATGACCAGGGTCTGTGAGTTTTGACGGGCAGTTGTCACTAGCAGTTAGTTAGTCGTCTGCCATAAGCGATGCATCGCTGATTGGGCAGCCCGTAAATTCTATCCCCCTTATTCATACCAATTAGGGGGGCGTTGTTGCTTTTTCCTGGCTCGTCATCCCATCTCACCCCCCATTATCTTCTCTTCTCCTCTCCTGCGTTCATCAAAGTCCTTGGCTACTTAACTTAGCCTCTCGTGGAGATGTCAACTTTCGTCAAAGTGTGCCCCCCGACGCCAAGACAGGTAAAGTACTGAGCAACTTAACTAGTCGTCGCTTGCACTTGACACATATACACACCGAATGGTTTGCCTTGCAGGGCGATCTGAGCGCACCGTTCATGGTGCCTGAAAAGGTGACCCAACAACCCCTCCTTTTCCCCCGTTCGCTCTCTGGAGGGGTGACCAGCAATAAAAACTAACAGATTACCTAAAGTACTCTTCACAGCCAGGTCACAACCTTAATGTGCGCTAGGGTGGAGGCAGCGGTCGCTAGTAGATTCCCTGTGTCCCTCTGATGGCTGTTGGGAGATAATTTCCCCTTGCTAGGGTGATGGGATTCGATAACTGCGGCGGGTCACCACCCTGTCGCGATTACCTTGATCTGAATAGGCACCGGAGAAGACCCATGATTCAAGCGCGTTGGGCTCCGTAGATAATCACAGTTTCATCATGTTCCAAGGATTGTTAATGAACCAATGTGCAGTGACTATGGGACCGTCTGCGGAGGATGCGATCTTTCACAAGCTCGCTCGCTCCTATCCATACCTTACGGGCGCACACCTACTCACACTTAGGACGTCATCAGCAGGACTCTCTGAATCTGGCCATGACAGCCGACCAAAGCGCAGACGAAATTCCAATCTGCAGGATTCATTTCAGGTGATTGGCCGCGCAGGGGACTGTGCCCAGGGGTTGCTAGTCAGCCATCCTGCTCTTTTGCCGAGCAAGACCCTGTGTAACGGTGCAGACAAGCCATGCAGCATGCGACCCGCGGGACAAGGGGGGGGTAGACAATTAAGTACAACCTTCAGAAAACCTGCAGAGAGATACCTTCTTCGGTCCATCAGTTGGCATCGGGGCGATGACAAACCCAAGTCACCGGCCAAGACCCCATAGACCCCGACTCAACCTTTTGCCCTGCTGGAAGGCGTCCATCATCCTTAGTCTTGGGTCCTGGTGCTGCTCGGTAGGTTTAGTCTTGTCCCGGCCGAACTAAGATTTGGGATCGAGGCTGCAAAGCAACAGCCCTCTCCCTCTACTAGATACTGTGTAAATGACATGTTGTAATTGACCGTTCGGGGCGCATTTTCAACCCAGGATTGCCAACGTAATGACTGACAGGACCTTCCATGGGGCATGGAAGATGAGCCTCGCGAGAGGATCCTAGTAGCTTAGACCTTCTCTTCGTAGAAGGTCTGACCTTCCATTGCATCAAGTGGGGCGACTGGAGTTACAGGAGAGACCGGGCGGTCGATTATGATAGACGCGCGATCCACCGCGAGGATGAAGGCGCAGTGGACGGACGTGGCATGGCGCCTTACCTCAGCCGATATGTTACGTTAGTACTTAGTTGGTTAGATATCTGTAACGCGGACAGATCATCGGCTTCTAAACGCACTCCATGCACAGGCGAAGTCTTCTGTATGACAGACCTGGTCCACATGCACAAGTCTGGATAAGACGATACGGAGGTAACACGGTTTCAGCCTCGACGGACGAAAGCCAATGTGATCTTGCAAGTGTCGGTTCCCAATCGACCGGATGAAACAGCGTCAGCTGTCATACCTCATGGCCAGCCAGACTCTCGGTGATTCTTGCCACTCTATTCTTTCCTTTTCTTTCATCAGACGGGAAACTCTAGCAGGGCTGGACTGCAAGCGATTGATGATTAGTTGTGGTTTAGTCTAGTGGGAGTAAGGAAGTGATCTGGCCCGTTACGGAACGGTCGAGCGGAATAGATAAAAAAGAAAAATAGAGAATTGGGAAAATAAGAAATAATTAAAATAATTCCGTTTAAAGAATAATCAACGATCAGAGAAGAGAAAACAAAGAACGGCGGCGATACCGGTCTGAAGGGTAAAGTTAAACTAGAATAAAGCTAAAGGGAAATCTCCACGACCAGCATTGTTAGTGTGTTGATTGGAGCCAGGATTCGAGAGGACGCTGATGGTTAACGCTGGTAAGAGGGCCAGAAGAACTCCGTTATTTAGTTCGCCCACGCTTGGACAATCACAGTTTAGTGGGGAGGGACCAACAATCTGGTCCGACCACACAACCACCGTCATCCACCGGACCCATCGAAACTCTGAAGATGACCCAAAGGACTAAAAGCAGAGCCACGGTTGACGGTGCCAAACCATCCGGGGCTGCGGGCCGGGTCCACGGTCACGGGGAGGCTGAGACTGTAATGAAAAGAGTGGGAAATGGTCTGAGGCCGAAACCTTTATGGGGGAGGAGCAGCAAAGAATCCACCAGTCAATTTCTCTTGATAGTCGGTGTTCTCTCGGGTCGGTCTCAACTGAGCTAAATTCTAGTCTAGAGCCCGCCTGACAGCGGAAAAAGGGCTCGACCTGCATCAGCCATGGAGGGATGAGAATGGAAGGGGGGTGTGGGAAGGGGGCTGGATGGTTGCATGCATCGTTGCACAAAGCCTCATTGCCACGTTTTCGTCCCGGAGATCGCGACAAAGTTCCCAAGATCCCGAAGAAATCGAGCATATGCCATGTGATGATGGAGGGATGGGGGAGGGGGGGGGGGGGGGAAGTGTAGGGATGATGCACTTACATCCCTGTCGGAGGGAGAAGCGAAGGGGATGAGATTTGTTGTTTGTAGATTATTTCTTAGCTAGTGAGTACACTACTCGTAGATTAATACCAAGAGCGGACTGGGAAGGAGCAGCTGGACCCTTCTCGGCCGTCAGAATTAAACTTGAAGCGATCTTCAGGAAGGCGTCCATGGTTCGTTGGGACGATGCTCCCAAGTTCAACTAGCTCTCCAGGAAGATAGAGATGGACAGATAGAATTAGATAATAGATCGCGACCGACTGCTGCACCAAACGAGGAGTAAACATCCGTCAGTACATAGTATACTCCATACCTCCTCCGTACTCGGTGTACTGTGTAAGTACCTCGAAAAGTAGTCGCTTGATACTGATTGATTGGGTCCATCAGTCTAAAGTACCCTTGATCACGGGGTCAACGAGGTTACTGAAGACTAGCCCAGGTAGCACAGCCAGTTAGACCCAGTCAGGCAACTGTCGGTCGGAGCAAGCCGATCCCAGATTCCGACCAACCAATGACGCAGCCATAACCATTCTCCGCATCAGTTTGGATGGCGACCAGAACAGGGAAGTAGTGGGCCAGTCACAGACAGGCGCTGGGCTCGGCAGATCCGCCGTCTTCTTTTTCTTCTCACTTCTCAGTCAGTTTTCAATCTCGCCAGATACAACCGCATCTGGTTAGTGCGCCAGGAGTCCAGAGGTGTTTCCCACTAACCCGGAATAGGGATCTGCCAACTTTAAGAAAAGAAAATACCAATCAAATGATACACATCTGATTTAAAAAAGAAAGAAAAGAAAGAAACCAAGATGGGATGATGTTCACTTCACCATCATCATCAGCAATGAGCAGAAAAAGGAAATCAAGGCGACCAACCCACTACTACCCACCTAACTAACTGCTAAATAACTGCCACAACCCAAAACTAGCCCCCAACTTCACACGCGGCCCAGGATCAACCATGTCAGAACCCAATAACTCGTCCAGTTTCCCTCGTGGCTAGCCTGAAGGATCGATCACCCACCAGTGATGATTTTATTATTCTTCTCTCGCTCAGTATCACCATCAATTCCAGCCCCAGGATCCAGCCCGTCGGGCGCGCCTATGGAAGTTAATCAATCGTTACTGCGCCGTCCTCGGAAATGGGTACACAGGGGGTGGAAAACAAAAACAAAAACAAAAAGTTGGCCACACAGCCTCATTGAACTTGGTTTACTAAATTGAAGACTAAGTCTAGTATGGATATGACTGGGAACCCCATCCAATTCCACGATGAATTAGCCGACAGACCACCCAGTACGGAGTACACAATATCTACAATAGTAAACAGTGAGAGTAAGAGAGAGAGAGAGAGAGTCTCGGCGCAATGGCCAATCTCCGAAAGAGAAAATAAAATCCTGCTCAACTAAAATACCACCCACCTGCAGTAGCTTTTTAGCGGCCGAAACATTTTCGCCTTCGCCGAAGATACCCTGATTGGGTAGGAGTCATACTTGAGTCAATTACTGACTACTCCAGCTAACTCCAAGATGGCGCGTACGTACATGGATGAGAATGATTACCTATGTCTTATCAATCCATACTAGACAAGTAGTAGACTGTAGCTGTAGCTGAGTGATGATTCATTAACCATCAATTAGTTTAATTCCAATGAGGCAAATCAATTAATCCTAGAGTAAGCCGCCATACCGCCATCCATGATGCCATCTCACTACCTAACTAACCTACCTCACTTACTCAACGGTGACAAATCCTCCATCCATCTAACTATCCAACCAACCATTCCTCCTCAATCAACTATTCTAGCCTAACAATCTAATGTCCACCCCCCCCCCCCCCCCCCTCTACTACTAATCACTAGTACTATAGTACCTAGTGCCTAGTCTGTAAAACCAAGGGAATATCCCCCTGCTCACCACCTGCATGGAACCTTCCACAGAAGAAGAAGAAGAAGAAGAAGAAGAAGAAGAAGAAGAAGAAGAATCCCCAAGCAAACACACCTACCGCCCTCCTTCCTTACTCCGTACATAGTGCTTACATCTTACTGTAAGTACTTAAGAGACAGCACCACCAGAATAAGTAATCGCTTAGAATGGATTATCAATCAATACTCTCCCCCAACTATTAACAAGGATAAAATCTGTCAATGTCGTACACATCCACCATATCTTAACCCATAGACATGAACCAAACCATCCTATCGGAGATGCCGATATGCGCTTCTTCATGATTACTATCTTTGATGACGATGATGATGATGATGATGATGATGATGATGATGGTGGTGGTGGTGGTCGCCTTACCCTGACCCTCCCTACCTGTACTTCCCATAAGTAAGAGAAAGTGTGTGTGTGTGTGTGTGTGTGTGTGTGCTGCGCTGTGTTGTGCTGTGCTGTGCTAGAAATGACCTGTCCCAAACCGACTGGGGTACTACTAGTAGTAAGTTAGTTAGTAGTATATGTATGCTGCAAACGCTAAAAGCTCCAGGGGGTTGCCCGCCCTACCCTGCTAGCAGACCTTGGCTGGTTTGCCCGGGGATTGCAGGGATTAAAAGGGACGGACAGAAGGGAAGGAAAAAAAATATTGACCAGGGTTGTTGTTTTTTGTGTGTTCGGATCCGAAGGGTCGGAGATAGGCATTGACTACTCCGTGGTAAGTAGTACTAGTGTTTATTGCTAGTGATTTTAGTACTACGTACGTTGATTTAGAGAGGGGATTGGGTTAGGGACGTAGGGGATGAATATAGACAGGCATTAAGTAGTTGGGGTTAGGAATATTGAAGTTGTTCGTATAACTTCACTTGCTATTTTGTGCTTTATGGTACTTAACTTAGGTTCAGTTACTACTATTCTTTGTTGATGAGTACTGTCATGTGGATCGGACCAGAACTGAACTTGCAGTTGGCTGGCTGGCTAGCTGGCTGATGCATCACTTTGCAATGGCATCTGTTTGTCGATCATGATGTCAAACTCAAATTCATATACATCATTCGTATAGAATATATAGACTATATCCCCCCTTCTCCCCTCCCTTCCATCGTAATTTGCAGATAAAAGAAACTTCACATCATCAGGGTAAAAAAAAGAAAAGAAAGAAAGAAGAAAAAGAGAACGCCAACGGTTGAGAAACACACAGTAGGTGTCGGCCGACTATCCCCTGCGTGCATCAAAAGGCTATCTAATATACTATTCTACTGGTCTATCTAATAACATAAAGAAAAATGAAGAATAAAAAAAGGTACAGGATCGATAGGCATGTCTCATTGTTCATTTCCCCTCTTGCCCTTTTCTTCTTCCTGGTTATATAGACCCGAGCTATACTATCCCAGGGTTTCATGTCCATCCGCTTTTTGCTCTTTTCGGGTTGTCCCTTTTTTTATTTTGATTGCCCACGGTCCAGCCAGCCCATTAGCCCTCCCTCTATGCAGACCCCGACACGGCGATCCACGCACAGTCGATTGAAACAGATTCCAAACACGCCACATCAAGGCTTAATCATCAGACGGTGTGCATACTCCCTCCCAGCCCGGAGAAAGGTCCATGATTTCGGAGAAGCCAACCACCGAGCCAGATGCCGGCGTGGGAGAAGGAAAAGGAAATGCAATTTTATGCGCCTTTCGCCATGAAATTTTGCGTTCAAAGGAAACATTAACATGACAAACATATAGATCTAAATCTGGTATACAGAACGAAGCTTCTGAGCAACATGGGCCGGAAGTTGCGACAGGAATGAATCGAAATTGGGTATCATATTTTTATATCCCTGCAACACCTGCATCATCATTGAGTCAGTTACACAGATTGAAGAGAATGGGGGAAAAGGCTACAAACCTGCTGGAATGAGGTCTGAATGTCACGGTAGTCCTCCTGGTTCATCGATTTGGTGGGGAAGGCAGCGATGGCCTGGAAGTAGTCCCCAAGGCAAGACTCCATGGCTGCGGGGTTCTTCATCACCACCTGGTTGAATCCGAGGAAAGCGGAAGCCTTCTCGCGGGTGAACTCAATCTTGTTCATTGACTTCAGGAAGACTCCGGCGAATTCGTTCAGACGAGCTGCAAGTTGATCGGAGCAGCAGATACCAAGCCGGCCCAGGGCCATCGCGGCGTTCTCGTTCACTGAGTCGATGATCTCCTCGTTGTTAATGATGATGAAAAGGCCCTGGTACAGCTTCTCCATATACGGAGACAGCGCGGCCTTCTCGTTGACGGCGATCTCTCCGCACGACCAGCAGGCATTGTTGAGAACGCTGAATCCAGTGTGACGATCATCATCCCGGATCTGATCCAGATCCAGTTGCTTGATCAAAGTGGGCATAATGTTAGGGATGAAGGACTCGAGTTGAGGGAAAATGTTAATCGCACAGTCACCCAGCAGAGCATACGACGACTGACGGACCTCATAGTTCGGATCTTCCATACAGAAGCAGAGCAGGTCAAAGAACCGGGGCTGGGAGTTGGCGACCAACTCGCCGCTCTTCTGCGGATCGATCGCCTGGATGATCGCGCTCAGAAGGTCCAGACTCGTCACCAGGAAGTCCTTGTCAGGCTCATCAATGGCCTGGTTGTTGACAGACGCCATGTACTCCTGCAGGTTCTCATAAATGATCTTAATGCACCGCTGGAAGAGGGGAGTGGCGAAGGGAGAAAAGGCGTCGCCATAGGCTGCCGCAATATATCCGAGACACTCCAAGAGCGGGAACAGCTCCCGAGACTGATCCGAGACCTTGTTGTAGCGATCAATGAGAGCAGGCATCAGGATATCAACCAGTTGAGGCTTTGCCAGCTCTCCCATGACGCACTCGGCCAAAGTCTGAACACAGTCATACAAGATGTACATGTTCCGGTCCTTGTACCTTCCAAAGCACTGCACAAACTGTCGAAGGATGGGCTCGCAGTAGGGGATCAAGTTCGCGTCCGACTTCTCCTCCAAGCTTGCAAAGGCAGAAGCAGCCGCCTCTTGAACCTTCTTGTTGCCGTCCAGCATCCTGCGCAGAATACCCTCCATCATAGGCTCAAAGAAGCGCGCTCTTTCCGACGGGTCTCCCAAGTGCGACGCCCATTCGGAGTAGCGGCCGAGGCACCAGCAGGTGATCTGTCGCACAACAGGTTGGGCGTCGTTGAGCAGGGAGATGAGATAGGGAACGAGCTCGGGGAGATGAGGCGTGACAGCATCCATACATCCATCTGCAACAGCACCAAGAGTCAGGACAGCAGCTTCACGATGAGGCCACTGCTCGTGACGGAGGGTCTCCTTGAGGTAGGGCAGGATGATCTCGAAGATCGGGTCGTGATAGACGTTCGAGAAGACATCCAACGCGGCGGCGGAGCACTTTCTGAGCGTCCATTCGTCCTCGGGATCATCTCCAAATTCGGAATCCTCAATCTCGCCTTCACTCAAATCGTCATCGTCTTCCTCCTCGGGAGCTGCGTTTCCGTTGGCTTGTCCAGACTTGGACATATCCAATTTACCGCTCTTGGACTTGGCGAACTGCGGCTTGAGGTCTTCCTGGCGGTCTTCGTCCTCGGCATCATCTCCTTCGCCGGTCAACCGAATGGCTTCATCCTCGTCATAAACCATGCTCTGGAGCAAGACCGGGACGATCTTGGACATGTGGGGAGCCAAGGGCTGCTGGAGCTTGATCTGCTCGCCCGCGACAAGCCAGAACTCAGCGGCGTCAAGCGCAAGCTCCGGGTCCTCCTGATTGTGCTGTTGCATGATGATGTAGTTGACCAATCCTTCCATGTGGGGGATGAGCTTCTCGGGGGAGAAGTCCACCAGCTGCGCGAAAGTCTGACAAACTGTGCGACGAACATCGGTACTCGAATCATTGGCGAGCTGGAACAATTGCGACAAAAACAGATCCATTGAAGCAATGAGCGCCTTGGGTCTGTGCGGGAGGAAGACATGGATGGTGCCGAGGGCCATTGAGCGGACCTTGGAACTCTGATTGGAGGTAAATTCTAGCAACTTGGGGATAATGACGTCGAGAGGGCATTGTCCTTGGTAGTCACGGTCGAGGATCTTGCGATTATCTTCGCACACCTTGGAGAGAGCCGACATGGCAGCCTCCTGGGCCATGGGCGGGATGTCACCGGAGCTATTTTCGACGAGGGTCAGCAGCTCCTGCAGGACATCAGGCCAGGCTAATAGCCCCGCCTGTTGCACCAATTCTGTGATGATTGTTCCGGCCGACTTCCGCACGTGAGGGTTCTCGTCGCGCAATCCGAGCAGGGTGGCCGATCGGATATAGGTCAAGCAGGGTTGGGGGATCGTGTTGTAGGCAACGTGAATTTTGGTCTTCAGGTTCATCGCAGCAGCGAAACGGACCATATCGTAGGTCTGGCTATCCATTCCCAGCACCGGAGAAGCCTGCGGGGTGCTGAAGAGGTAGGTGATGTAGTTGACATAGTCCGGCGACGAGGTTGCTTGTACTAGCATCTATCAGACGACAGAAGACGGAGGAGAGCTTCGGTCAGCCAAAATTTTACATTTCGAAGCGAAAGATAGGTCCTAAAACAAAGCTGTACAGAAGATGGGGTAGAGCCGGCGCTCTTGCAGCGACCGCGAAGCTCCCAGAATCATCATTCTGTTGAGGTGGTCGAGGGGAGGGGAATCATAAAAAAAAAAACTCAAAGTAGGGAAATAAAGCGGAGCAAGAGAGGGGAGAAAAGCGACAGCAAGGACACACCTGTTCGGCCTGTTTTTGGAGGGGGCGATCATAAGGGTTAAGGGAATCCTTGAGGCAGCAAGCCAGCTGCCTCAATGGATCGTCCTGCGGTTGCCATTCCATGATGTCGCAAAGGTGGAAGGCAGAGGGAGGGGGGGAGCAATTGCGGGTAGAAGGACGAGGGAGAGGAAGAGAGACAGTGGCAGAGAGAGGGAGAGACCGAGAGTGGAAGGGGACGTTGTGTAGCCCAAGAAACCCCGCCGTGAACTTGTGGGAAGCGGCTCCAGCCCCTTCTTCCCCGGAAAGGCTAAGAGAGAAAAAAAAAATGGAAGACAAGGAAAATAAATAAGATAAATTATAAAAATGATATTATCTGATAGAATCAACAAAGGATTCTAATTTTATTAAGGAAAAAGAGAAAAAGAACAATCCGATGTTCACAGTAGAAAAAGCGCAATTCAAGCGCACAAAATATTCCCAAGTGGACCAAAGTAGTCGCAATGGAGCCAGAAGGCTGTCCGGTGACGACAAGAGAAAATTCCCCTGGCTGGCGGAGAAAGACTGACTGAGAGAGACTGAGGGAGAGGGAGAGAGAGGGAGAGAGAGGCAGAGGCAAGAGGCAGAGAGGCAAAGGAGACAATCCTACTTAGCAACCACCACCAAAATGTTACCAAAGTTCTGAGTGGTTGTGGCACTAAGTAGTGGTCCTCCTGGCACTGGTTCTTTACATGGAAGAGGCCGTGCACCCGGAGATACTTCCTTGGGTTGTAGCAGTACTTCCAAGCACCTTACTTACGTAGGGAAAATTTGGCTGGCTGGTTATAAAGAAGGGGAAAAGGATTCAGGCTATATGTATTTGAAGAAAAGATGAAGCGACCTAGTATTCTAGTCCAGTGCCTCTGTACCCAGCCAGAGGGATGAAGTCTAGCTGATGATCCCAGTTGGGACGATGCGATGGGCAGGAATACATCCATGGAAGAGGAATGTACATGTTCATGTTCATCACTGGTATCGTCACTGGGTGACTCCCTCTATCTTTCAGAGGTCTGGTGGCCGCGGTAACCAGCGAAACGGTAATAAACATGCCACCGCTAGGCAGAGAAAGGGCAACCATCTGCCCGGTATGGTAATCAGCGACTATGACTGATACACTTTGTTTCCCTTAGTTACCTTCTGATACATACCTTTACCTTCGGACACAGCCCAGCGAGGGGCAAGCAGACATACTAGATAGATACGCACCTTTATCCCCAATAATCATAGGAAATACAACAGTGTTCATGTTTGATACAATTTTGCAGTTTACTCCGACTGTTAGTACCCAGCTCCAATACTGAACCAACCATGCATCTATTCCCCCCAATCAAGGTATATCCATCTCCCCAGAACCAAAAAGAATACCTTCTCTCCCTACTTACTACTTTACATGCATGGATACCAATCCCGGAAAATCCTAGTGTCGAAATCGGTAACTTATCATTTTCCCCCCACCCTCCCCCCCAAGTCTTCCAGTTCCAGCAGTACGTATGTATCATGAGACCCGGTCGGCGGCGCGGCAGAGGAGGCCATCACGATGCCAGAAATGACCTGTCAGAGAGAGAACTCCGATCCCATCGTGCACACCTCCCACGAGGGATCCCTTCAGAGCTAGCTTACTTACGTACATATCTCAGAAAATAGTTCCGTCCGCCCTGATCGCGTGCATAGAGTGGAGCGGTGATCACTTTAACCCTGAAAGTTGTCTAGTATGAAGGAGTAGGTAGTTGTTGGTACTGATGTATGTATTCCAACAATGAATGCATTTATTACCCATAGATGGTTACTTTCTGGAAGTTATGGACATCATGATTACTATGCTCTTGTGCAGAAAGTCACTTGATTTATCAAAGAAATGACCGAAACCTCCACCACCCCCCCGGTCTACGCCCACACCAATTTCTTGATGTCGTAGACCAAATGCTCCAGATATCCTGTCCGCTTCTTTGCCTCTTCGACCGATATAATGTCTGACGACTCGATAATGGAACTCTGTGTTCCGTCATCATCATGTCGTGTCTTGCCTGCTCTCATAGCCCGCTCGATCTCCTCGCAGATACTGCGCACCCAATCCGGCTGCCTCACTGTCGCCCCCGTCGAGTTCTGCGGAAGCGCCTTGAACGCGATGAGTCGGGTGGTCGAGCGGGGGGTCCCCTTGAACCACGCATACATGTTCCATTCGGTGCTGGGGCGCGCATTGCTGTCGAGGGTTTGCGAGGTAACCTGGCTCTGGAGGGAGCGGGTGTTGACCCGCAGCGCGTTCTCATCGCCAGCAAGATACTCAATTACTAACCCCATGTTGTTCTGCTCGTCGGCCTGGGCCTCGGTCAAGACCGACGTGATGTAGGTGCCATAATTGATCCGGGTCACGGAATGCAGGTCTATGCGTTCATACGATAGCACCTTGTCGACGTTCCAGTCGAAGCGACAGCTGTAGATAGCTGCGTCTGTGAGTAGAAGCACCGCCTCCTCGAATGGCATGGTCCGCAAAGTATTCGGCTGCCGAGGAGTTAACATTGTCCACCCACCCAGGAACTCTTCTGACTGGTCGCTAATAACAATCTTGCAACTCGTGTCGATCGCATTCTGCCGGAGCTTCTGAACCGAGATTCCCGGGTCCGTAGTCTGCATCTCTACAGCGAATTCCTGGAAAACCTGGGTGGAGACATTGCCCAGCAGATAGTCAATGCACGCCTGTGAGAAGTAGTCGTTGACAATGTTGTTGTAATAACGGGAGAGTGTCAGGCCAAAGTCATTCAGTGCTCCCCGGTAGTTCCGCTTCCGGGTCCTTGTGTAGTCACCTTTCAGGGCAGCTGTCGAGGAGTATTGCTTCGAAATAGCATCCCCGTTGTCTGCCCATAGAGTATTGAACCACCGAGTAGATGAATCACGGCCAAGATCAATGTTGATGCCCTCGCGCTTCAATTCACGCTCTAGAGCCCATTGGCCAAAGGCGCATTGCGCGACCCCAGTGCGGTCTAGACAGTCCATGCAATTCGTGCGCATAATACCCTTTTGCGACTGGAGGACAGTGTCGTTGCGGATAACAGTATCACCAAATTCGCTCAAAGTATCCTCCAGTTGCGTCACCAGGCGGCTCACATTCTCGAATTTCATACCGCGACACTCGTGGTGGAAGTCAAACCACTCCAGTGCAAGCGGCACACCATCTATACCACCTGACTCATTCAAAGCCTTTGCAAACTTCTCATACTGCTCTCCGAGCTTTAACTCTCCGGCTTGCTTGTCGATAAGGGAGACTCCCTGGATCTTCCCGTATCTCCGACTCAGATTCCTGAAGTGTCGGTCAAAGGCGAGTTGGTTCGTTTCGGTAGAGTGGTGCAGTACAGGGACGGGCTTGAAAGCGTATGGCGACTGCGAAAAGTACAGTGGGATTGATCCACGTATTTGAAGGTACGAGTGAGCATTATGGGACGGATCCCAATCCGGGACGGAGAGAATCTGCTCTGTCTCCACAAAGTTGGCTGTATTCCCAAAGTCATCAACGCCGCGACGGAGGTATCGTAGACCTGGACGCTTAACAGACCGTCGCGAGATCAGGGTGAGTAGATAATCACGCTTCTTCTCGCTGGTTTGAACAGCTTCTGCCTCTTGTTTGTCACCCAGTATGCGTCCTTCCTTGAGCTCCTCGTCCGGCTTTTCCGTGTCTGAGGGTTGATTCTCAGCCGGAGTCTCGGCAGCCTCAACGGTGAATTCTCGCTGGCCAACGAAACCTTGCATCAACGGAAGGACATAGTTGTGGGCATCAGCTGCGATAAAGGGAGACATCAGATGCCGGTTCCAAAAGTACTGAAGATGATGAATTAGCACGTGCATACTGCCCGTCACAAAGGAAAGGCTAATACCAGTTCATCAACGATCTTGTGCGACGGCAGATGATTCTTGAGAGACGACTCTTCCTGCGTCCCGAACTGTCTGGTGAGATCATAATCATATGCGAAGAAGAAATTCTGGGAAGAAAAGATCATCTTGGTATAACGTAGCAACTTCGGAAGCAACTCCACGGTTGGATCGGAGGGAAACGGCTCTCCAAGTGTTTTAGGCGGTGCATCATGACTCTCTGAAACGGGGCTTGAACGTTCATCATTCACCTCAGAGGATATGGTCTCAGGCTCCCCCTTGTCATCTTCCACGAGCGGCTCTGCAGAATTATGACCTACAGTACTAAGGCCGGGCAAACCAAGAGTTTTCCTTGAGAGCCAATTTGCAGCAAAACGTCCGAATCGTACTCTCTTCCCAATCACATCTTCAGCGATGCTGCCGACACTGCGAGCCCGGGAATGAGTGACTTCCTGCTCAGGGGAAGCTGGCACCGTGCCAACTTCAGTGTCGCCGCCTTCAGTCTCGGTGTCCGATATCGTGCTACTGTCATCGGAGGCAGTCTCGCCCGGCCCACCTTCTCCGTGAGACAGGCTCTCCTTTGCCTGAGAGATCGCGCGAATCGCATCTGCTTGCGACGAGGTCGGGATTACCGCGACATTAGTCACAGCATAAATGGGCTTGCCCTGTATCTGAGCCACTTGTTGCCGCTGAGTGATAGAGATGAGGAAAGAATATGACGCAACGGATAGCAGCCCTTTAAAGCGCGTTAGGACGTTAGCTATGGGGCTCTCTGTAACTCATCGGGATATAAACAGCCAACACAAGATGGTATATCCAGCGCAGTGAACAGCTACACTAAATATATAAACAAGGAACAGGCTGCTTACCGACAAGGCCATAAGCCTCTAAGCCAGAATCTCTGTCCTCGTCCAGGTCCGAGGCCGGCGCGGGGAGCGAGGAGACCTTGTTGGTCTTGTAGTCGATGCGGAGAGAGCTGGGCTCATTATTTCCAGAATGTCTCAATCCATTGCCGGAAGATTGAAGGATCAAGCCATCGACAGTGGCGATGATGACTAGCTTTCGCAGCAAGCCCGGCATGTCGCTTGAGCTTATCGCGGGGTTGCGACGGTCGCGGTCAGTGGGGAAGCGCAAAGAGCTCCGAGAGGCAAGCGAAGCAGCAGTGGACGATGCGGTGCCTAAGCTGCTGCAGAGCCGAACTTATCTTCTAGCCTGTCCATCCACACCATAGCTCGGCATATATCTTCAAAATTATGGCGTCCGCAGTGGGGAATTTGTAGAACAGGCCATCCGGCACACGAAGGTCGGTAGATGCACTAGGCCAAGACTAATCCCAACGCCTGTCAGGACAACAAGGCAGAGAGAAGCCGACATCATCGATCTTCAACCGCCAACCCCACTGGGCGGCCAAACCCAACCCACAAACCAAGAACCTGCCCGATCGCGAGGGGTTTTCCATCGTCCCTTTACGTCACCTGCGCCCCAGCCACGAAGTGGTCAATTGGTTTATTTTTAAATGTAGCAGATAAGTAAACATCTACTGTGTACCTAGTCAAGTCAAAAGAATCCACTGGAGTAATGGCCTCACAGCCAGGTCTGCGCGCGTCAATACACAAAGATCTATCTTGCCAAGTTTATCCTAGGGCCTATATACAGTTCGGATCTATCGCAGTCGATTCGCCCGCGATCTATGCCAGAAGAGAGGATAACCAGCAATAGTGAAAAGGGAAAAAGAAAACAAACTCAAACAAACAATCCCAATGCACATCCAAATCATTCATGGGCATCTCTTGTTCCTCGTCCTGGTATTTCCTCGCGCTTGGAGAGGGAAGTAAAAGTACAATGCATCCAATAAGCAGCCATCAACACAAACCACGGGGTGATAGATAGAGGTCATCGAGGGGGGTGAGAGGAGGAACAAAGTGGGTGGAGAAAGGAGAAAAGCAAGTTGAGAAGCACAGCATATAAAAGGAAAACGTCACAGCAATATTCTGGGTCGTAAATGTAGCCGGCAAGCAAATGAAAAACCAGTCAGGCGTCGCATCATTCTATAGTGCGGAAGGCTTGTTGGGCTGATGAGAAGAATGATCTACTTCTTCGCTTCGCTTGTAGGTGGGACCTGGCTCTCCGTCGCTGTCCCCGGCTAGGTCGGACAGCCCGAATGCCTGGTTCTCGACATCATAGGCACGCATAAGCCCTTCACGGTCTCCGTGCCCGTTCATATAAGTCCCCGAAGAGCTCCGGCGATGAGGCTCGTTGCTGCGGCGGGATTGCATGGACCTCCGAGTCTGAAATCCGGCGATTCCGTCCGTTGGGATTCCTTCATCGTCAAGTTTCGCGTTGAGCATCTGTCGTCCATCTGGGTCGTGTCGAGAAAGATTCAGAAGATATACACCGGAGAAGATGATCAAAAATCCACAGAGCAAGGAGATGGTGTTGACAGCGTCAGTGGTGTTGAATCCCTTGAAAAGGATAAATGAGGCGCACAGGGTCGCAGTCGTGAATGTGACATAGTAGAGGGGGTTAACGCTGTCAGACATCGTCAGCAATTGCACACGGCTTGCAAGCTCGACATGCACCTACATTGATGTAGAAAATTGGTTCAGCGCCTTGTTGATGTAGTTCATCTGCGTCAAAATGCAGAAACCCGTGACGATCATGAAAACGTAGGTCGAAGCCTGCGTGAACTGATTGTTGCCTCCCAACGTGAGCTTCACCGCAATACCAAAGGCCTTGATTGACATGACTGAGACGGAGCCGACTGTGGAGCAGATGGAGATGTAAATCAGAGGGTTCTTTCTGCCGTAGACGGGAGCGACGCGGTAAATCATGACGGTAGAGAAGATGGCAACAGCGAGACAGTAAATCAAGAATCCTATAAACGAGATGTGTCAGCTAACAACCGGAATGTGAGATTGATTTGTCGGTCCATACCTGGTTGCAGCGCGTAGCCCAGGATCTCATCAATTCTCTCCACCGGCTTGTCTGGGGGCGCATGAAGGACGATGACGACGGAGCCAAGGAGGCACATCGCACATCCTAGTTTCCCAAGTATACCCAGTCTTTCCTTGAGAAAATATGATCCAAGAACCGCACTATGGCCCGTTAGCCTATTGTATAGTAACTTCGGTCTGTGAAGGGGAGCCTCACCCAATCAGGACACTTAGCGCACCCAAGGGCGTGACGAGGATAGCGGGGGCGAAGGCGTAGGCTGCGAAATTGGCGACTTCTCCAACGGCCACTACATCACCACCGGTCAGCTCCACTCGTTCAAGCGACAATCGATAGAACAGGGCCTGTCGTACATGTAACCACTCCTCCCCACCATATGGGACTCTTGAGATATGAGAAACCCTCTCCTTCAAAGCCATGCCTCTCGGATGCTTGCATCAAGCCCTATATGACAGATATCAGTCATTTATTCGAGACGAGGATCGATAAAATCGACGAGAGGCAATTCCGCGCGGCAGGTCATCGGCGGCGATTGGACACGAACGAACCTTTTTCGTAATGACGAAACTTGTACCTAATACTTGTCAGCTCTTGCGGAGAGTGAATCCAATACGAAAGAGTCATACCGATCGCCATTGTTGATGTAATAGCCAGAATGAGGCCGATATACCTACGCCACGGTCAGTACATTGCGAATCCGACGATGGTCCCAACGGGGCCAAGAGATTGGAGACGAAACGCATCATACTTTTCGGAAATCATCGTGAGAAACTCTTGGAGCGGAATGCTCCTTGTAATTGAGCGACTTCAATGTTAACGAGTGTTGGGACAGGTGTAGTCCGTGCCGGAGCTGAAGGGAAGCGCAATGGGAAGGCTAAAATGGACGGGTTGGCGTGGTTGATGACTGAGTTGACTTGACTACCTGGAGCCAAGCATTCGGCAGCGCGCGCCAACAATGACCGGCAGTCCAAAGACAATAGCGACAGCGCCTAGGTAAGGACTGGAGGAGCAATAACAACGACAACAACAATAAATGGCAAGAGTAAGAAAAAAAAAAAAAAAGAAAAATTGTTTGGGTGGCAGAAAGGAGCGAGTAAGCCGGACAGGGACAGATGCTGCAGCCTTGATGCGGCAGTTAAGTTTGGGGGGGTCGAGAACTCCTGCGATCGAAGGAGAGCTTGTTAGTTGACCTTGTCTGATCCTAGAGGCTGGCTGCCTGCGCTCGTGCGGTGGGGTTTTCCCCTTCAGACGGAACCGGCCCGGATCTGGACGCGCGTAAGTGGTTGAAGCGAGTGAGGGAGGCAAACCCCCAAGATATTACGGGCTGGGGGCGAGATTTGACTGATAGAAGGGCGAGAGTCTGGGTGAACTTGAACAGCAGGAGTTATGCGGGAAAGCATAAGCTGAGAGTAGACAAAGGGAAAAAGAAGACAAGAGGCGGTCGCCGTTGTTCCAAAGAGGACAGACACCAGTTAATCTTCCTTTTTGGCGACAGCGTGACCGACACCCACCAGCCAAGTTGTCCTCGGCTGAAGCAACCAAAGCAATGTTTCCAGCGTTACCAGCGTTTAATTAAAACTTACCATACCTAGGCAGTACTTTATTTTCTGTACAAGCCAGGAATGATCCCTACTACGTGTTACTACTTACTACTGCTGCTGCTAACCTTACTAGATTCCCTCTAAATATAGGTAAGCACCACTTGGAGAACTCCTGTCTCAACAACTAGGGTAGTAGTTTAGTTAATCCCTGAGAGCTGCTGATACCATATGCTGATGCAATTGAGTAATTGAGTCTCTTTTCTCCTCAGTTATTATCACCACTCTACCTTCCTAGACTAGAGCAGCGGGTGCATTACACATACCGTACGTATAACTGGAGAATTAGATAACCACAAGTCGGTTAGTTACTACTAACTAGTTATGCCTTTTAAACGGTCCAAGTTCTGGTACAGTGTAATGAAGCCTGAAAAGAAGGGCAACGGTGGCCATTCCAATGACCCAATCAAGGCGTGCCAGCCACAGCTCGGCCCCCCTTGAGGAGCCTGGTTTCAGTATCCGATCGGCGTTTTGAAACGTAAGGTGGCCGACTAAGAATAGGAACCCTCGCCTCAATTCTGGTTCCGGGGTTCAATTTCATCTCCTGCCTGGGACTAGCTTCAATCCCTGCGGTGTTTACCGACCGTCTGAGCATCGTGTGTCTACCGTCTTGGCATGGCCTGTGACTGAACTCATCACACCAATCCACCCATAACTAGTAACTCAGTAGAAGTAGCTTATATTCTTCGCATCTTATCGGGATATTAGACCTGTCCAATCTCACCTGCATCAGTGCTCTGCTTTACTAGATAAAGTTGATCGTCTACCCAGTAGCATGATCATCAACAAGAGCACGTTCCAGCGTCTTCCTTATCTAGCAAGCTGTCTCAGCTTTGGGACATTTCTCTTTTCATTGAGGAAGCTTTCGTGCATCTATTACATTTTGATAAAATTTGCAACTCAGATCAAAGTAAAAGAAAAAATCTGTCATTTTCTAACTCCCAAGGAGATTAGACGCAGAGAAATTCAACTATCGCTATCCCGCCAGCGCGGAAGCTACCTGGATTCAACATGATAACAACGCCTTGCATCGAGTACAGTAGAGATGCGTATCCACTCCCAGACGCCACAAAGACCTTCATCATAGGTGGTATCACTGACCAAAGAGGAATAAAAAAAACACAAGGGCAAGAATAATACTTGGAATAGTGGGAGGTATCAAGTACAAACCTAAGTTTTACACCCCGTATGTGGAGTGCCCAAGGCGATGCTGAAACATTGCCCCGGCCATACCAGTCCGGTGGGAGGAAACATGAGAGGGGGAGGGGGAGTTATCGAAGTATCACGTACCTTATCTGGGTTGCATGGCTGCAAAGTCTCCGCACTTTATTGACCGATGCCATCTTTCGGAAACATCATTAGTGACTCGTCACATATCAGGGCTGCCCAATGATCGTGAACGTCATATCAGACCAGCCCGGTCCCAATATGCTGGAATCGTTAGATAGAGCCTAAGCAAAGCTCGCATCCCAGGGAAGGAGTTGTTTGTATGCAAAAGGGCAAGGTGAATAGATGGTGTGGGTAGGAAAGAGAAATTTAGGACGACCGAGAACGTTTTGCATCCGGAGAAGGGGTTTCAGTGAACTCAAACTCATCCTCTGCTTCGCGATGACGTTTCGTTGGACCGCGAATTGGTGACATGGCAAGATCTGCCTCATCGCCGGCAGCCAGTCCATCCTGGACTCCCAGATCCAAATAGTCTTCATCGTCGAATGTCAACTCATCGGCGTCATCATGTGTGGCTGGAACTTCTTCGGATTCATCGTGGATTTCTCCCGGCTCTTCGAGTTCATCCGCATTAGTGTCCTCGGCGGCATGTCGATCGTCTTCTTTTCTGGGGCTCTTTAGCAGATCTTCCGCAGTACCTAGTGAGTCATCCTCCAAATCCTCGGTAGATTTGTTGGTGATCTCCGGGGCTTCCTGGGAGACACTATCCGGAACCGTTTCAATCTGATTCGATGCCTCTTCGCCTGGACCGCTACGGTGGACCTCTCCGTCATCGTTCTCAAGGCCATGGAAGTCAGCGTCGACCGTGCCATCCTGGACTTCATCGCTGTCGTGAATATCCTGGAAATCGTCTGGTGCTTGCACATCCGGTGCCGTCGCATCGCCAATAAATTCCTCATCTGCTTCTCCGGGGATATCGGCAGCTTCGGCTGCTTCGGCATCTTCTTGATAGTCGTAGTGTTCAGTAGCATCTACATTAGTTTCCTCTTCCGGGTAGGCTTCTTCATCAGCAACTCCCGTGCCATAATGCTCAGTTTCATGCTCGTCATGATCATGATCATGATCGGCCAGACCGTCTGCTGAGTCAAGCAGGGGCTGTTGAGTCACCGTAGCAGTGGACTCTGACTGCTCTTCTGATTCATACGACTCGTTCAGCTCGTATTGATCAACAGACTCCACAGACTCGGGTTCGGCCTGATGAGCCTCATGACGGTTGCTGTCCTGGTCATTATCGCCTTCCCGAACGTCACTTGAAGCGGGGCCAACTGCATCATCGTTATCTGAAGCTGCTTGATCATGGTCCTCATGGGCTTGGTCGCCATGCCCTTCTTGCTGTTGTTCAGCAGCGCCTGTCTGGAGCGTCGATTCGACATCCGGCTCGTAGTTGTCTTCGGAATCACTGTTAGCATCCTCTGCTTCAGAGGATTCCTGCTGAAGATCGTCCGGAATATCAACTTCTTGGTTCTCCTCATAAACTTCCGCGGAGGCTGCCTCTGCTTCGCCGTAACCATCCCAGTAAACTTCCGACAGACCTTTCCCTTCGTTTGCAGCTATAGAGAGAGAGGATAGCTCTGCAGCAACTGTGGGCCTTGTGCTCAAGCTAAGATAGAGCGCTTCCGGCTCTTCCACCCCGTCATTGTGGCAAAGACGGAGGTACAAATCTACAATCTGATGTAGTGTGACCTTGTCAAGGTGAAGTGAGTCCTATAGTCGTGGTTAGTATTTGCCTAATAGAAGGGATTCACGAGTGACAAACCTCGGTTAGTTGAATATTCAGAGCCTCGACATCTACAACAAGAACCTCACTATCTCCGATATGTTCACGTAATACCTCACGGCACGAACCGAGAAGTTTGCCGAAAGACCCAAAAGCCAAGCTCTCATCCTCGAGAAAGAACGTCTCCGATGAGTCGCCTTCCCGAGGAGGGAACAGTGAGATTTCGTTGTCTTGGTAATAGACTTTGACCGGATACAGAGGCGTGCGTTCCGTCGCCGGAGCTTCTCGCTCGACTAGGTGATCGACGTCTTGCGCCTCTGCAGAGCGGTCCTGAGTTTCTGTGACCTTAGTTTCCTCTTCATTATGTCCTTCTTCACCCCCCTGTGCCTCTGCCTCTACTTTCCCCTCCTCTCCTTCTCCTTCTTGGCCTTGTCCCTCATGCTCTTCTTCTACTGTACCCTCTAGCTTTTCAGCTGGATCCTTGTACGCATCAGCTGGAGGTTCAACGTCGCTGGGACCGCTCTCAAGGACCCGAGGCTGGTCGGCGTTATTAGCCGTCTCTTCCCGATCGTCTTGTTCCACGACATGATGAGACTCTTGCTCCACCGTGCTGGTACCATCGAAAGGCTTTTTGATTTCAGTCGACTCGGCTGTGTCTATTTCGGGCTGCTGTGGGACATGCTCTTCTGGTTGGTCGATGGGTTGTTCAACATCTTGCGGGTGGTCATTCTGTGCATCTGCATGACTTTGTTGTTCCGTCCGGGGCTCCTCTTGGATTTCCTGCTCAGCGTTGTTCTTATCAACGGGCATCACAGCACTCTGTTCTGGCACTTGCGCTCCTTCTACCGCTTGGTTCTGAGCTTCGGATGATGTCGGCATTTCGTCTTGAGCTTCAGCAACAGGGGTATCGTTGTCTTCTTCGTAGTCGTCTTCTAGCATTTCCGCTTCATAAATACGTTCATTCTCGTCCTGCATTTCCACGGTGTAGTCGGCTCCGGTATAAGGTTCATCGGCATCAACCATAGTCGGCTCGGCAACATCATCGACCATATCCTCATCGGGAGCACCTTCGTGATCGTATTCGAAATACTCGTCCGCTACCATCATATCTTTATCGGTAACGGAGGCCTGGTCTTCCATGATATCGATATCAATATCGAAATCATCCACATGCCCTTGATAGGGGGAAGCCATCTCCATCTTATCGTCGGCCACAGAGATCTCCATGTTGGTAGGTGCAAGCGAAGAAGCGGTTATCATGTCATCGATATACGATGGGTGTTACAACAGAAGGACAGAGACGCGTCGAAAGTTTCCGCGTGGCGATCTCGGGGTGTGCCTGAAAGCAACCCAACAACAGATTTTGTGAGCTGCCTTTAACCCTAGGGATGGATCCACCCGAGAACGGTGAAAAGTGCAACTGCGTCTGCGGTGACGACAGTTGGGTCCCTGAATAAGTTGTGGGGAAAGGTGAAGGGAAAAGGTTGACTTGTAAGGTGCAAATGGAGAGGTCGAGGCAAAGTGAAGCTTCTTGTGCTGCGGTAAGCGAGGGGGTAGCGCGGCGCACGGGCCAACGGGGACGAAGAGAACAGCAAGCGACTCCCCGTGGCTTCGACGTCAAGACACGCCTACCAGATATTCGTCCGTCGGGAGATTGCTGTCATCTGGACGAAAAGTTATCACTTCTTACTAGACATCTGACCTTAATCCTTACAGCCATGGTTCGATCTCCGATATTCAACTAATTTCCAGAGCTCTGCTAACAATCGCGCACAAACAACAGGTCGTCCTCGCAGCCTCCATATGCACCCGCGGGGGCAAGGCCGTACTTTCGCGCCAATTCCGTGAGATTGCTCGCTCAAGAATCGAGGCCCTGCTCGCTTCCTTCCCCAAACTGGCCGACTCCGGTACTCAGCATACGACCGTGGAGCAGGACAATGTCCGCTTTGTATACCAGCCTCTGGACGAGCTATACATCGTCCTGATTACGAACCGCCAGTCGAACATCTTGCAGGACATCGACAGTCTCCACCTTTTCGCCCAAGTCACCACCAGCATCTGTAAGAGCTTGGATGAGAGGGAGATTCTGCGCAATGCTTTCGAATTGCTTAGTGCCTACGATGAATTGGTGACTCTGGGGTACAGGGAGAATCTGTCCCTTACTCAGATCAAGACCTTCCTGGAAATGGAGAGTCACGAGGAGAGAATTCAGGAGATTATTGAAAGAGTATGTATACCCTCACCTGGGTATACTGTCAATGGCTGGCTGACATTGCTGGGTATAGAACAAAGAACTCGAGGCCAGCGAGGAGCGCAAAAGGAAGGCCAAGCAGCTGGAGATGCAACGGAAAGAGGCCGCCAAATCTGGCCGCTCTATGGCTCCCCGGGCGCCCTCCTACCCCGTCTATACTCCCCCCTCCCGGCCAGCTGTTCCCGATACCTACGACACCTACGAGGCGGAGAAGAAGAAGTCTTTCGCTAAGTGCGTGCATCCATTTTTATCTCTGCTCGCTGTCTCTAACATTCCCCCACTCCAGGCCGTTACCCACCCGCGGCAAGGGCATGCAACTTGGCAAGAAGTCCAAAACCACCGACATATACGAGAAAGTGCGCGGCGACCTTGGTCCTGAAGTTGAAGAGTCCAGCCCCTTGGTGACACCACAAGCCTCGACGCCGATCGCCGAAAAGGTGTCCTCCGCCCGTGCCTCGCTGTCAACGGACCGGGATCCTGTCCACATCACAATCGCAGAGACAATCTCTGCTACTCTTACACGTGAGGGTGCACTGAAATCCTTCGAGGTGAAGGGTGATCTGCAACTCCGAATCTCCGACCCAGCTTTCACCAAACTCAAGCTCGACCTCCACGCTAACCCCACGCATGGTGCGCAATTCCGCACCCACCCTAATGTCGACAAAGCCGTCTTCACAAACTCTTCCGCAATTCAATTGAAGGATACGTCCAAGAGGTTCCCGGCTAACAACTCCATTGGTGTGCTACGCTGGCGTGTCGCAAGCTCTGGATCGGACAACGCCGATATCCTCCCTATCACGTTCACCGTCTGGGTGAACAAGGGCTCCGACTCGACCACCGTTACCGTCGAGTACGAACTGACTGGATCTGACCCTCTGCGCGACGTCGTCGTCACCATCCCCTACGGCGCTACAGAACCGGCAGTGTCCAGCTTCGACGCCGTCTACGAAGTATCCGGAGACAGCCTGGATTGGAACATCGGAACCGTGGACGAGAGCAACGCATCTGGCAGCTTCGAGTTCGAGTCCACAGGCGACGGAGATGAGAACGAGTTCTTCCCCATGAATGTGCATTTCTCGAAGGCTAACCCCTTCGTCGAGGTCGACGTAAACGACATCACTCTTCTGGAGATGGAGGGCGAGAGCACTGGCTACTCCAAGGATGTGAAGAGCGTCGCCGAGGGATATGTCATCGAGTAGATTTTTTTTTTTTTTCTCATGTCTACGTTGCTTGGGTGTATAGAGTACTAATGACGTTCGGACTGCCCATTTGGGTTTCTGCGAGTTGTGTCTTATGCTTTTTTGACCACGGTTCTTTTATTTGTTTTATTCTCCAATATAAGCCTCCTTTTTTCTCTTCTACTTTCTATATGTATTCACTATAAGATTGCGCCTTACATCGTTATCCATGCTGGTCCGTATCTAGCAATTCAGAGCGGTTGCTATATACCTTGGTAAACATAGTCCGAAGCAGATTCATGTGAAGTTATAGTAGGGTTTAGAAGGATACAGAAGTGAGGCATGACTCCGATAATCAATGAATGTCTCCTCAAAGATAATACTTTCTGGATACAATAGCAGTAGTCACGAGTACAGTCAGTGGTAATCATTCTACTGTATTCTGAACATGGGTGTGTATGTGTGCTGTGCACTTAAGGTGACAAAGGATCCCTTAGTGGTGTTCAATATCACTCCAATTTTCTTATCGGACTAATTATGACAATATGATGTTTTCGTTACAACGTCTTTTTTCGTTTTCCTTACATTGTGCTGGATGTTTGATTCAGTCGTCTTATGGAATTTGCTATTGAGTCATGTAGTATTCGAATTTGCATCTCTCGCTAGAATGCACAAAGTAACTTATTTAGATGCTTCACGTGAACAGCATATGTTCTTTGTCCAAATCCATATACAGGATATATACAGAGTCACTAATTCGGGTAAAATATCGACATGTCAAAATACATACAAGGTTCAAATCGGTATCTCGTGCGAGAACACATAACCAGCCTCTATAAACATAGAAATTAGTGTTCAGCTTAGTCTAGAACTGGGCTAAGCCTCCCAGTTTCTCTTTTTCGCGGTGAATAGTAACCTGGCGTTCTCTTCTTGAGCGGTGAATGAGAGTCGAGCACCGCTTCCTCCATGTACAGCGCTCAATTTAGAGATACGGATATCGATGACGTTTGCGCGAGGAAGGGTGCGATTAGCCCACGAGGATGAGGTTGCAAAGGGCCATTCCTGGCCGGTCCAAAAGTGGAAGTCGATTCCGAGAAGACCTCGTCCGTCGCCGACGAAGCGTTCTATGCAATCTAGTGGGGGGAGGAAGCGGCGGCGAATGCCGCAGCCGACGTGATTTGGGTCGATTTGGTAGTCGGGACATTGTTTGAGGGAGGCTATGATGACTGTTATATCTGATGGAGGCGCCGGTGGTTGTTCAGGTGTGGAGTCGGTGTCTGAGTCGAGGGTGAAGTCGGGATCGATTAAGGTCGAGCCGAGAAAGATGGTCTTCGTGCGAAGAGAGAAGAATCGGGTCATCTGTCCTAGGTGGAAGGCGTCGCAGGCACTGGAGTTGCCAAAGCCGTAGCGGCATTGGAAGGGACGCGCTTGATTGATCGCTGGTGCAAGTGGTTGTCGTGGGACAAAAGGTTTGGGGGGCTCGGGGTCTTCTAAAGCGCCGTAGACCCGGAGGAAGTAGGCTTGAAGGTCGGTAATAGTGTTCAGAACACATTGTCGGCGGAAGTAAAGCTCCTCTGGAGTATGGTTAGTGTGCTTGATAGTGGAGTGGTAAAGGCGTGACGGGTTTGATGAGGATACCTTCTATACCGTTAGGCAGAAAGCGCCAGGGGTGGGTAGGAGTAACCGGAGGCTCGACACCGTTTGCCCAATTTTTCGAGCCAAGAACCAGTAGGGCATGGGTCATCACTTTGTATATGACTGGCTCGTCCAGTATCCGCGCTACGAAGATGGTTTGCCGGATGCGATCCTCACTCAGCTTCAGTAAAGAAGAATCAAATTTGGAGGGTTGATATTTCCCTTTCCCATAAGCGTAACCGGCTCTCTTGAGAGATTCCTGGACGACATGCGGAGAGTTGAAGGCGTCCGCTAGCTCCAGTAGTCTTGCAATCAGAGACACAGGCAAAAACTTTAAGTCCGCATCAAATGAACACTTCTGTTCCTCTCCAAAGGAGTTGAAGGACAGAATCTCCAAAAACAATTTGATGGCATCCAACCCAAGCCTCGATGCGACATGTTTGCTCGGGAGAATCACGACAGGTAAATACCTCACTTCTGCATTTGGGCTGTTGGATGACGCAGCGTTCGCCGGTTCGTCTTCCAAAAGCTGCTGATGCATCATTTTCTGATGCATGAGTTGACGACCCTCGGAGAATTTATGCGGATCAAGAAGGGCCCGAAAATACGGACTATTTTGTTTCAAATCATCGCTGGAGACTCGCCACCGACGATGGCGCGCCTCCGATTGTGTTGCAATATCAGATTCAGGATCGAAGTATTCAACGACCACGTCGCCGGTCTGCAAGATGACTTTGTAGGGAGCAGCCGACTCCTCTAGATCAGGCAACGAATGAGCCACGCCATTTGCCTGATGCGTGACTTCAGACTGGCCTGCGGCTGTCTTTATGGACAGGTTACCTATTGCAGAAGTTAAGCTCTCCTGTTGAGATTCTGGGGCACCTTCCGAGTCCATGATGAGCTGATCTTGTACAGTTTAATCTGTTCGCGATATCCTTAGGGGAGGTTATAATAGGTGATCTCTCTCTCAGCACAATTGGTGACAGCATTGGGGTATCTTGAACAAGCTCCTCGTAGCTTCGAAACAAGGTTCCGTGGAATCTGTACTCCTGCTGCCAGAGGTAGGAATTGGGATCTCCGCCAGAGGTTCAGTTATCATTTGGAGGCCACTGGCCGGAACAACTCTGGCATTATGACGCTATGTGCAGCCTTCTCATATCGAGAAGCCAAACATATTCTTCAAAGTATGATGGAAACAATACGTGTGCAAATAAGAGATGTGGATCGAAAGAAGTGGTGGTTGGATCGAAAGAATTGCCTCTTCGAGCCATATCGTCATGTGACCCACCGCGGGGATACTTCAAAGCCGTTCGTTCTCCTCTCCTCATCTTGGTTTGGCACCTTCTTTTCCAGTTGTGAACTAGTTTCGTGCTAATCGAAAATAATATATATATATAAAGCAATTCACTGTATTCGGAAGAAGCGAGTGGTATGATTCTTACTGCAATCGCCGTCGATGACCGGCACTCACTGAAAGAACGGTTGAAGACATATAAATATCCGAGGAGCAAACTATATGGATAGTACTACCCGGCATACTGTCGGAACTATAGAGCCCCATGCCAACCTACTAGTACTTACTACTAGGAAGTAGCAAGTCATTCATGGGCCAATACATACAACTACACTAGTGATTAACTGGCAATGGAATTGGGCCTTTGATAATAACCAATTTGTCAACCAGAAAAAAAAAAGGTTTATTGAAATGCTCAGTCCATTATACTATCTTGACCGCAAATACGTGGCCCTCGAGTTCGAGTTCGGGCTAGATGTTATCATCCGTACCCACATACAGTCTGCTCAACCCAAAAAGGATCAAGATCATCGTAAGGGGCTCTTATAGCATCTCCCCAGATGCCTGGGGAGTGCTCGGCCGGCGTCGGTCCCGACCGCTGCAGGGAATGAGGCTACAATGGATTTAGAGCCTGAGGGATTGGATCTAGAGTTCTAGACACATTTCTAAATGGCGCCGTTGCAATTTAGCTCGGGCTGCTATATGCCCCGATTGGATGCTTACGTTTTAGTGGTCATTGGTATTTGGAATTCTTGTATTCCCCGAGCCTGGTGATGCTATAAGTTTGCTATACTCTTTGGCTGTAGTCACAGATGATTTCTGACCCCCTAATGTTGTACTCAGAAGATGGTAATAACAGAACATGACAGAACGAAATGGTTTTGACAGCGCTTAACTCCAGACCTCCCTTGTGCGATATTGTTGCTTTAAAAGACATAGTAGCGAAATAAATATGTATATGTGCGAACAGAATAGGTGATTAGTTATTCGAAATCAAAAGGAAAGATATGGCGTATGCTGTAAGGGATTTCCCAGCGGTGCCTCTTCACGGCAACGAGACGATAGGAATGTGCAAGATCTGACAACTTTTTGTGGTGTCGGATTTATGCGTGATTCCATTTTCCTGGCTGGTTGCTTCGCGGAGTTTGAATGCCTTCCCAGCAGCATAGAATAGTTTTGCGGCGAGAGGGTTGAGGGATTCAAGTGGTATCGTGGTCTCAGGCAGAGGTGTCTCGTCCTCCTCTCCCATCTCTTCATCTTCCTCGCTGCCGTCGAGCGGCTGTCCACCTTGGCAGATGGGAGAGAACAGCGCAAAGTGTGGCAGCTCCTCGTCGTCATCCGACGAGTATGGGCTCAGCTGCTGCTGCTCATCTTTGTAACCAGACAGGCCTGTCTCAAAAATGTCGCTTCTCTGCGAGGCAAGATGCCATGGTTCACCACAGAGAAATCCCACCACGAAATCTTGATTGGCACGGGCAGCAGCTATGCAGCTCTGACGGTAGTCGGGAGTAAAGGAAGTATCGGTCCTGGATGGCAAACAAAGTACTAGACCACGGGCTAGAAGAGGCGGGGGAGGAAGATCCTCAGGTATCGTAGATGGACTCAAAGTTCCAAACTCGAAGCCATGGCGCTCGAACTGAGGTGATTCCAAGGGATAATCGGCAGAATCTTCGGTATGCTGGGTGATTGTTTGGGTGAGGGAGATAGTCGAGGCCTTCCGTGGGGGCAGTCCCAGGCCACTTTGGTCGACGACATACTCAGTAAGATGTTGGGATTGTGCCGAGTCTTGATCGCTGTTGGATTGCTCATTTGCGAAACTGTCGGCGGTGATTTCGGTTCTGATGGTCTGCACAGCGTCTGCCACTGCCTCCCGAGCGGCAGCCTTCAAGGTCGGAATCAAGATGTCGGCTTCCTGGTTGTAAACAGCGGCCCCCGAAGCCCAGGCTGTCGACATGCCCGCCCATGATGCTGGCTTCACCACACCCCTAGTGTACTTCTTCCGTATCAAGTCGACCATCCCATTCCGTACATCTCTTGATTCAGACTTCTGCCGACCGACAACGTCAACGGTGGAATTGAGAATCCGACCGCTTTCCCAGATCAAAAAGCCATGCTTTCTAGCCAAAGTGGTCAATTGGCGAACCGTTTCCTCGGACCAGTCATCGATGATATCTGCGTGAACCTGAAGGATGCTGATATGGGGGCCGACCAAGGACGCGAGATGAAGGAGCGAGTCCGTGTTGGTAACCGTGTGAGAGGGAGACACACACACAGGCAGTCCGTAAGGCAGTTCGGACTTGGACTTGGCCAAAGTTTGTAGGTAGGACACAATGCGGTTGCCGGGGAAGGACGGACTGTCCGACGACGAAAACGTATCCATTGTGGTGAGAGACAAGGTTGACAAGCGACACAAAAAGTGAGGGGGCGGAGGTTTAGGGGAAAAAGAGAAAGAGAAGAGAGGGGAGGGAAGAGGGAAGGAAGAGAAAGAGGGAGAGTGGAGTGAGTGAAGAGATAAAAGGGTTGGGAAGAGGACGAGGGGAAGAACAGGTTAACTATGTCTGTGTGTGTGTCTTTTCTTCTCTTCTTTGTTTCCCTCACTTTCTGGCTCAGGGAGCTTTCTTCCCGTTGAGCTACTGAGGTACACTAATTAGAATGGAGGTAAAACCCACTTCCAGTCCCTTGACTGGTCGACTCGGTCGAGACAAAATGATTGACAATTGAACACCGTCCCCACTTTTCCGACATTTAGCTCGACATGATCAGTCGACAGGGGTTGAGGGGGGGACCCGTTCGGATGTGGTTCCAAGGAGGAATCGGATCAAGCAGATCTCCATCCTTTTTCTCTTGAAATGAAAGTACAGTAAGAGGGGGAATCGAGAGAAAGAGAATTTTGCCGAACGGGAAGTCTGCTTGCTCTACAGTGATTTGTTTTTTTTTTTTTTTCTGGCACCAACATACTCCGTACACTTATATATTTTGCTAATCAATTTATAGGCTGTCACTATTCCAATGAGTAAAAAAAAAAATGAATGCACCTAAAATAAGTTGAGTTCGACCTGAATTCGGTCAATGCAAATGAAGGCAAAAAAAAAAAAAAGCATGATTCAATGGGCGAGGAATGAATGCATGAATGTGAAGGGGACATACCTTATTCCAAGCTTGGTCGAGTCGAGTCAACTAGACTCTATCGACAGACGGAGCCGCGCGACACGGGGAAATACCGAGGGACTCCCCACCGGCCGATACATTCTCTTACCGATTCAGAGACTGACTTTGCGGCTGGAACGGAGGAAAACTGTATGCTAAAGTACCGCGCAGTACGGAGATGGCAGTAACCAAACCAGTCATCAACAGAGAGGGAGTTGTGCATGAGTGAGAGGTAATCTATCTGTGAACCATGGCCACCATAAACCATGGAGCATTTTCACTTTCCAATCAAGCCGTTCAATTCAGATTGCAAGTTTCTTTTTAGCTCCTCCACTTCTGATGATCTCCAAATGATTTCCATCCATGGAGATCGCCTTGACTTCTCGACAGTACTCCATACCCGGTTCAACTCTCAAATCAAAAGTCTTCCCTCCGAAAAGGCATCAGTCCATCATCCATCTCGGCACCCCCCCAATCTCCCCCCTCCCCTTCCTCTCCCTTTTTCTCTTGGTTGCCCCATCTCTCTCTCTCTCTCTCTCTCTTTTTTCTCTTTTCCTCTCCAATTGTTCAAGTCAATCCTGTCCGGTTATTGGGCACAAGTGTAACCCACCAGAAAGACCTTGTCCTACTCGTCCAGCCATGCCCAGTGCACGCCCAGTGCCCCGTCAACTTCATCCACTCCAGATCCAGCCTCCATCCTTCCTTTTCCCCCATACGGACAGGGGCGAACCCGCCTTGTCGGAACGAGCGATCCGGTACAGTGGAAATGTTACGCAACTTACGCCGCATACGCAGCGGGCGGGTCATTATCCAGCCCGTAATTTCGCCCTTCCCGGCAGAGGGGGACCACTTAGAAATCGTGACTACACTGGCTGTGTGTGTGGCGAAGGCAAGTACGAAAGTAAATATAGATTGATTTAAATAGCAGTAGCTAGCTAATATGAGGAACACGGGATGCGATGTGGCCAGTAGCGCTTCACCAGATTGTGGAAATGGAGCATAATTTACTGCTGAACTTTTCTGTTCGGGCGTTGAATTCGGTTCGGCTGGGCGTTTAGTAACTCGAGTCCTCCCCATCCTCGCTTACTAGTGCTTTCTGCCCAGCGCTTACCCTCCCCATTCAACCGTCAACTAACTACTATCTAGATAGTATCTTGCTTGCCGATCTCATGTCCCAACTCTCAACGTCGTTAGTTGCTATTATACTTTTGGTTTCGGAACCTGCTCATAATCGCTCGTTTTGGCCAGACTTTGACCATCAGGCACGCCGCACTGCTTGTTCGGATGACAGCCTCATTTCTCATATTCCGAAAAAGCCACCCAAAGCTCAGAGCTCTAGACGTACTGTGATACATCCGACTGTCGGGGGTCTTCTGATGCGTCCCAGATCCGCCCCAGTGTTCAGCTGCCATCGACGCTTTGACGACCCCCCCGATAGTAAAAGAGGCATGCTTTGGGAGGAGATCCGCTTGGAGACAGTTTCAGGCCGCCATGCTTTTGCCTCGGACGGCGAGTGACCAGTGCCCGGGTTCCAACTCCACAGACCGAGATATGATGGTACGGTGTAGTATTCTGCTCCCTCGCACACGCAGAGCCAAAACCCACTCGAAACCCGTACTCTAGTAGGCAGAAAAGAGACATCCCGGATGGAGTCCCACTAAATACCACCAAAAACCGGATTGGTCTGTCATTGGTCGCATGAACCAGTAGGCAGGATTATTGACGATCAGGCCATCACTTGACGGATATCATGTAGATAGTGGGTGCGGAGTAGCTACTGCTAGACTACTGACACTGAAAGACAGCACCACAACAGTGACTCGGTACCGGCATCCGCAAATATCTTGTATGGGCTCATGTGATCGGGCAATTTACTCCGTAGATGCGCTCCATATTGGATGGAGACCACAATGGCTCCATTTTGCGCCCAGCTATGATCACTGCACCAATGCGTACGGGTTGACCACACAATCCAAGAAAGAATATCTCATTGGGGCCATACATCTGATAAGCAACACAGTCCACAGTAGTGTCTTGGGCAAAGCGGTAGCCAGTCTTACCTACAGTGTCGCAAGGTTAGCCTTAGAAGTGCGAGAAGAATGCGGTTGCTTAGCGCTATACTGGGGGGGTTATATTGCTGTATGCTGTCGCTAATTTGGCAGGAGCTCCATATTAAGTGTGAACCATAAACCTGCGTTTCTTTTTTGACCCAAAAACTGGGCGCCTTCCTTTTGTAGCCTCGTATCCGTAGTACTCTGTACTACCTTGCCCACTTAAACCCCTTCAGCCGTTCAGCTAGCCTCTTGTTTCGATCAGGCGCCTGTCGCTGCCTTATAGATAGATGCCTTGTATAGGCCTTAGGCACAAAAGTCAGTCCACTGCTTACTAAAATGGCCACTCAGGGGCAATTCCCAAAGAGGACTAGTGCCTTCCGCAGACTCCCGTTGTATCCCCGACGGCCTTGAGGAAGCGCCTCCTCTATGGTGAGCCACACGATCGCTCTTTGTATAGAGGAGAGAGAAGAAGTTATTGCTTTCTCAATCACACAAACTTTTCACAATCACCCTTGCTGTGTTGTAGCAGTGCTTGCTAGACTTTTTGCGATTGTTGTGCTCTGTTGTTTCAGTGGTTCAGCGAATTTTTCCTTCGGAGCCTCGGACCCGTGATCCCTGCTCGATATTTTGAAGCTCACGCCACTTCTCCCTCAGCCATTTATAGCGGTTTGCACCACAACTGATCGCTAACCGTCCAACTACGACTCTCGCATTACACCCCCTACCTCCAGACTTTCGTCTCTTCCCTTCGTCCATCGATTTCTCAACACGGTACTGGCTCTTTAGGCTTTTGCCTTGCGACGACCATGCCTGGCAGAACCCTTCCAACTTTCACCCCGGCCGAGGTCGAGTCTCACAACGATGCCAACTCGTGCTATGTGACCCTTGGATCAAAGGTCTATGACGTTACTGACTTTGTCGCCGGTCATCCCGGTGGTGAAGAGTTGGTCCTCGAATATGCTGGCAAAGATGTGGCGGAGATACTGCGCGATCCGGCATCCCACGCCCATTCGGATTCGGCATACGAAATTTTGGACGAATGTCTTGTTGGGTTTGTCTCGTCGGAACCCAACGGGAAGGCAGCAAATGGGTGCACCCCTCAATCAAAAGAACAGCAGGCGGTGTTTGCAACAACTGGCTTGTCTTGCGAAGAGGACCTGTCGGTAGAGACCGATCCTACCAAGGATTATCAGACACATAAGTTTTTGGATCTCAACAAGCCTCTCCTTCTCCAGCTGTGGAACAGCGGGTTCACCAAGGAGTTTTACCTGGATCAGATCCATCGCCCGCGTCATTACAAGGGTGGGGAGTCCGCGCCGCTCTTTGGAAATTTCCTTGAACCTTTGAGCAAGACAGCTTGGTATGTTGTTCCTATCATGTGGCTTCCTCCAGTCACATATGGGACTATCGTTGGTTTCTCTGGACTGGCGAATGTGCCGGCTGCCGCTGCTTATTGGGTCGGTGGTCTCTTCCTCTGGACCTTGATAGAGTATGTCATGCATAGGTTTTTGTTTCACATCGATAAGTATGACGCTCTGCCCCATTCATCTCTCTAGTCGCTGGTGCTAATGCTTCGTAGGTGGCTTCCTGATAACCGCGTTGGCCTTACCCTTCACTTCCTGCTACATGGAATCCATCATTACCTACCCATGGACAAGTATCGGTTGGTCATGCCACCGACTCTATTTGTCGTCTTGGCCGCCCCATTTTGGAAGTTAGCGCACACGGTGTTCTTCTACAACTGGTATGCCGCTGTGACGGTCTTCTGTGGAGGTGTCTTCGGCTATGTCTGTTATGACATGACTCACTACTTCCTCCACCACCGCAAGTGAGTAAATCTATTCTCCAAGCTCTTCGTTTAATATTTTTGCTAACCGCTGATGTTCATCTATAGCCTCCCTTCCTACTACAAGGCGCTCAAGAAGTACCACCTCCAGCATCATTTCGCGGACTTCGACAATGGCTTTGGCGTCACTAGTCGCTTTTGGGACCGCGTCTTCGGCACTGAGCTTGAGATTCCGTCTCCCAAGAAGACCCAATGAACATACGTGACATCCTGATGCTTCATACTCTGGTTTCTCAGTGTTCCCCCATTATTTGCTCTCTATTCACATCTTTAATGTACGAAGTAATGTCGCCGACGTGTGTTTATTCTTACCCACGCTGACAATCCGGAGTTGGGCTTCTTGTGTGAATCTTTTCATGTACATTGATTGTCAAGGCCGGATGAAGAAAACTAATATGTTATTCTTCCATGATATGTGACCATGACTCTCGTTGCTTTTGTGAAACCATTATCTACTATTGTACAGAGTATATAGCCGCTTATAATATAATCTTTCTTCCATCTACACTATCGATGAAGTGAGTTCAAGCCGGGGTACGGTTGAGTGCTAGATGACCCGTGGTTCATAGCCGTGTTAGTCGGCGCGAAAAAAAAAATATGAAAGGACAAAAGATAAGGAGGCAAAGACGCCAAGACCACGTGACGTGTCGGCATCCCACGCCATCGGAACATTGAGGTGGACAGTATCTTCACATCTCTTCACCTCACTCCTCAGCTACAGCACCACCCCTGTAGGGAATCCGCTTACCCCGACTCCTAATTATACGGCTTCGAGAATATCTATATTACAGTGTTAGAAACAACTCGCCGGCTTCCGGATTTGAAACAGAAGGGTTCGCTCAAGTCAAGCTTGATACGCCGTCACTCTCTAACCAAGCCAAAAGTGACCTCAATCCTTTCCGCGCAACCTTCGTTGCATTTGTATTTTGTTCAGTTTAGCCCAGGAAAAGACAAATTGCAGCATATATCTTAAGATGTCAGGTCTCGATGTTGAGGCTCTCCTCGAGTCCACAGCCGCTCCGCCATCTCAAGACCCTCCCCGTTCCCAGGACCGCGATGACCGCTCCTCCTCGAAAACTGACAGCAATGACCGTCGGGACCGCGATCGGTCACGAGAGAAGGACCGCAAGCGCAGGGACCGCAGCCGTGATCGACGTCGCTCGCGAGACATCGATGGAGATGAAGACATGAAGAGCCCGAAAAGCGAACATGGCAGTGCTAACGGAAGCCATAGAAGCAGAAAGAGGAGCAGGAGTCGTGATAGCGAACGCCGTCGGTCTCGTCGTGACCGCTACGGTGACGATTACCGTTCTGGTGGCGACTTCTACCGCGGTGGTGGACGGGCTCGCACTCGCTCTCGGTCGCCTTACGATGATCGCTATTACCGCCCCTCGGGCCGCTCCCGTCGCGATGAGCGAGATGAAGACAGACGCACTCGCCGTGACCGCAAACGAAGCCCGAGCCCGAGAAGCCGCGAGAGGACGCCGGAACCTACCGAGGATGAGCGTGACAGGCGTACCATTTTCGTTCAGCAGCTTGCTGCGCGGTTGAGAACTAAGGAGCTGATTGCGTTCTTTGAGAAAGTCGGACCTGTCAAGGAAGCCCAGATCGTCAAGGACCGTGTCAGTGGGCGGTCTAAAGGGTGAGTTAATCTCCTTCCCAGACGATAGGAGAGCTGTGTAACTGACTTTCACCAGTGTCGGTTATGTCGAGTTCAAAAGCGAAGACGCCGTTGCACCCGCTATCCAGCTTACCGGACAGAAACTTCTAGGAATTCCCATTATCGCGCAATTGACTGAAGCGGAAAAGAACCGCCAGGCCCGCAATCCTGAGGCCAGCAGCGGCAACAATCACGCTGCTCCATTTCACAGGTTGTACGTGGGTAACATTCATTTCAGCATCACTGAAAGTGACCTCCAGAACGTCTTTGAGCCTTTTGGCGAACTTGAATTTGTCCAGCTGCAAAAGGACGAGACTGGTCGCAGCAGGGGTTATGGATTTGTGCAGTAAGTTATACCCCTACACATTCTACTCCTATCACTTACAAATGTTGCTAACACTGTGCCTAGGTTCCGTGATCCAAACCAGGCTCGTGAGGCCTTGGAAAAGATGAATGGATTTGACCTTGCTGGTCGAGCAATCCGCGTTGGCCTTGGCAACGATAAGTTCACTCCTGACTCGAACGCACAACGCATGCAGAGCCAAGGTGCAAACCAACATAACTTCCAGGGCTCTCTTTTCTCGGGTCACGGAGGACGTGGTGTTCAAGCCGGCGGTACCAGCAATTTCGACCGCGCTGGTGGCCGTGACTCCGAAAAGGGGGCCGGTGCTAGTGCATTGGACGATACGGATGTTGCCGGTGTAAACTTCAACAACTACAGTAGGGATGCATTGATGCGCAAGCTTGCAAGAACAGATGAACCAGCCGAGCCTGCTGCCGACGACCAGCAAAAGGTGCTCCGTCCCAAGACTGAGGCCAAGCCTCTGCCTGTTAACGTCAACATGGCAAGTCGGTGTGTCATGCTCCGCAACATGTTCGACCCCAACGAGTAAGTTGTCCTGTCATAGCTCTCTTGATCGGTATCTGGAAGCTAACAATGTCCACAGGGAGGAGGGCGAAGCTTGGATTAAGGAGCTGGAGGATGACGTTCGCGCTGAGTGCGAAGACAAATATGGCCATGTTGTTCACATTGCACTAGATCCCAACTCGCAAGGCGATATCTACCTGAAGTTCGACCGCGTCCAGGGTGGCGAGAACGCCATCAAGGGCCTGAACGGGCGTTTCTTTGGTGGTCGACAGATCACCGCCCAGCCCGTCGTCGACGCTGTCTACAGCAGTTTGTTCTCCCGAACCAAAGCGATCTAAAGTATAGGACATCGGCCCGCGCCTACCATGACCACATATGGGTAGGTATTACATCTAATTTTGTCTCTCTTACCAGGTGCAATCTGTGACGGCCGGACCACACTTTGGCCTTTGAAACTGTTGAGCGGTTGCTTCGGCATGGTGCTTGGCTTGGATGACACTGCCCCTGGTAGGTGCCGGTCTTCTTGACATCTTACCCTTTATGGTTGTCTATCAGGCCGAGAGCCTCGTGGAATGATCTTGTCTATAGGGATTTGTACATTGCGTTAGCGCCAAACAGTTTTTTCGTAACCTTGTTAATTGACAATTGTCGGTCATGAAAAGATTGTTGTAATTTCAAGACCACTAATGACTTCATCATCTGAGTCCTTCACTGAAGTACTGCCAGTGTTTTGTAGATACCACCATACATTTCCCGTTGCTCCCCTTTCTCACATATGAGATTGTATAACATCTCATAGAACATTCCCAACACAACACTGTATAACAGGGACACTGGTCGATAATACGACACTACCTGCAAGTCCACATTGTATAATTTGCGTGTGGACTGATCTACAAAGTACTATACATACAAACCCTGACTGTACCTGATATATATCGGGAGTCTGCTGATCCGGCACTCCCCCCTTCGCACGAAGCATTATCCTGGTTCCCAGAACCAGTATCTCGACAGTGTGTCCGTCTGCTCATCTACTATCGGCTAATAACTCCTGCTGCTTACCAGCACCTAACATCCCACGACACCCACAACATCCGTGACATCTGCTCTCGAGTGTATTATTCTTCGCACTCAAACATATACTCACTGAACGGTAGGACGTTGATCTCGCAGACAATTGAGAAGGAACTTGAGAGCAATATGTATTTTCCTGCGATGTTCATTCAATTTGAGTGACAGAAGGTGAAGGCTTAGGAAACCATCCCAGCTACTTCGCTTACTCATTTGATGAAACAGAACACATCATTATTACTAGTACTTGCACCCCAACCTCAGCTCACATCATCATTCTTTTACAGTCTTCGTATTCAGCTTACATGGCATACATTTTCTGACTCTTCTCATGCGCCTGGCTTACGTACGGACATTGGGCTACCGCATTGAGTGACTTAATCCAAAGTCAATAAACAGCTCAACTACGCGACCATGGCTAGCCACGATCATTCCATCAGTGTGAAGAACCCAAATTTGACAGATAAGAATTATCGGATCAGGCTGGGGATGTCTCCAATTGACGTGTGCATTTATTCGGTGGAGCCAACTGCGAGCACAATATGTATGGCTGCCGTCTTGCTGCTGCCACGTTTTCCTGCTTACTGGAGAGTTTCTGACCGCTATGATAGACTCATAACGGTAGCTAACAGCGAATGAATTTTCTATGACGTTGATGAGATTCCTCTTGCGGTTGGAATAGCTCGTTTAGTAGGAGGCATTTTCAATGCGTGTCTTGTTGTCAGATGTGTAGTTGATGGGTCTGGGATTAGTGTAGTGAGACATTTGATCGAGAGCGCATACGGTGGATGTTCTCATCCTATTCCACAGATCTGTTTGTTTTCTTGAAGAAACGATGAGACGGTCTAGAATACCGCAAGTGAGATTTGTTTGTTCTCTTCCAGTCTGCTGTTCCAATGATGTATTCGAATAGACGGGGACAAGACTCAAGCGTTGGTTACTGGTGAGAGGAAAGGAGGAAAAGTTGGAGAATTCCACTATTTCCACCCTTTAGCAACAGAAAAGGTACCAAGTCTGTTGCCTGAAGTATAAGTAACAGGGTGTAGCAAAAATTGTAGTTGAATTGTTGCGAGGGAGGGAGAGACAAAAAGCATGAGAAGTAGAAGTAGTAAGAAGAAGTGCCGTTGTGTTTCTCCGCCGCGCTGATTGCTCGGCCCGCAAAATCAGCAGCCCCCGCGGATTCCCGATAAAAGGCAAAGAACCTTCTTCCTGCTTCGTGTCCGGCACCTCCCTTTGTGTGCTCGTGTTTTCTACTTTGCTCTCCCAGACTTTTTTTCCATAGACATAATCCTACCAATGCTTCGGCCTTCATGATTGGGTCTCCCGCCAAGCGAGTCTCCGTCCAGGTCCGGACCCTGGCTGACAGTTATCGTGAGTTCGCCTCCTCCCCCAGATTTCTCTTATCTCCGCGCCTTTCTTGCGCCCAGCCAGATCGGCCTGGAGTTGCATGGTCGTCCTGCATTCGCGTCTCACCATCTCCCCCCTCCCCCCCCCTGGCTAACCTTTTCTTGTCCTCTCTCTAGTCTATATTATCTGGTCTCGGCATCGTCGTTACTCGACCAAGTACATCGTTCCTGACGATATCCGCCCCACCAAGCGTCGCGAGTTCCACGACTATTTCGTCACTCATTTGCCCTCGTCCTCGCTACATCCGGATCCCCGGGGTCCTTTGGCCCCCTTCCACAAACTCCCTCGTGCAGAGTCGGTCCCCCATACGGGCGAGATCTCGCATTCTCCGGCCGCATTCCAGCCCCTTGTCGACCGGGACACCACTGTCGTTCGCATCCCACTGCGGAGTGCCAAACACCACTTTGGTGCACACAGCTTACGAGGCACCCGGCCCTACAATGAAGATGCCTACCAGGCTGGTGTCATCGATATACCCGCCTTTGCAAAACGTCCACCGGCCTCTTTGACGATCAAGAAGACTGGCACCATCCCTGTCCCCAGGGAGAGCCGCGGGGCCGACACCGCGAGCGGGGATCCGCAGGTCTTCTATTTCGGCGTCTTTGACGGCCATGGCGGAACGGAGTGCAGTACTTTTCTGAAGGACTGGCTTCATGAATATATTCAGGATACCGCGGCCGCCTTTGAACTACAGTCGAGTCTCCGACAAGGTCCAAGCGGCCAGTTCCCGCAGGGCGCGGATCCCTCATCCGGAGCGCTGCCAATAGTACAAGGCGGTAACTCTAAGCGTATCGGAGAATTAGAGAAGATCCTTGTGCAGAATTGGAAGACATTGGTTGGCGGCTATTTCAAGAGATTCGTTCCACCTCACTTCACACATGCCGGAAAGCAGAATTCGACGACCGATGTGGATTCTGGCATGGGAGTCACCATTGAGGAGATCTTGGAGTATGCCTTTCTCCGGACTGATCTGGAGTTCGTTTCGGCACAAGCGGCTAAGAGAGACGATGAGTTTACCAAGGTCGGTCAGCCAATGCATCAGGATGATATCCTGTATGGCCCAAGCCGCTCCCGATCGTTGAACATCGGCGGGGTCAATCGCTTCAAGGGAGGCAGCACGGCCAGTATTGCGCTCATCTCAACTCCGACGCCCGCTCCGTTTTGGCACCCTAATGCTCCATCTAGCCTGCTTGTATCGCATGTCGGAGATACCCGGATCCTCTTGTGTTCCACTTTGACCGGCCAAGCCATCCCGGTCACGTCCAACCATCACCCCTCGTCGCCTATTGAAGCTTCCCGGTTACGACGCTACGCTACCACGTTTGTGACAGACTCGTTTGGAGAAGAGCGGATGAGCGGGCTTGCCAACACTCGATCTTTTGGGGACGTCCAGTCCAAGCGCATCGGTGTCTCGGCAGAGCCTGAGATCCGTCGCATTGAGATGGGCCCAGCTGAGTATTCGTTCTTGGTGCTCATGTCGGACGGAGTCAGCGGCACGCTCCTAGATCAAGAGGTCGTCGACATCGTCAAGGAAGCCAAGACCCCCGACCAGGGTGCTTCCGATGTGGTCAAATTTGCGACTGAGGTGACCCGTGAAGGAGACAATGCCACCTGCCTGGTAGTCCGATTAGGCGGGTGGGAGCGACGGCTAGAGGGAGGACTGGGCAGCTTGGGGACAAAGGAGTCTCGAGAGTGGCGTCGGCAAGAAGCGACAGATCCGCGCAGGTCACGGAGATGATAATGAAGATTTTTTTCAACATTTGATAGAGATTATGCCTGTTTGTATATAGCTTATTTCTTCTGCTGCTCGTTTGGTTCGTGCTGCTCGAGAGAGCGTTGCATAGTTTACATCTGTACATACGCAGTCCTTGACAACTAATTTCTGTTGTTTTGTCTACACGCCACTACTTTTAGAATGGGCTTTTGAGTAAATAATTAGTTGCAGGTTGAATTCTAATTGATGTATGGAAAGGGTAGATCAGGGTCCACGGGCAACTCTTGGTCGAGACCGGCCCGGAAGAGGATGTAAGGCTGGCCGCAAACAGAAAACAGCTTCTCCTGACCACCCGCCTCTCTAAATCTTTCTCATCATCACTTGGCTCCTCTTAGAACTCGTTGTCGCACCTTTGACACTTAGATTCTGTGATCAACTGTCTTGATCAGTGCAATCGCACCACTCGCCGGATTGCGGCGGATGAATTAAGGTGACCGCATCGTGAGTGGCTCCTTCTTATCACCCCCCAACCTTATCGCCAAACCTCACACATGGCCATTTTCCTCTCCTGACCAACGTGGACAGACTGCCCTTCCATGCGCTGCTAAGATAGTCACGACTTCCCTTCTGTTGGCTCTCTCTGTACAGTGACATTAATCCCTGTTGTTCATTCAAATCCTGTGGGCTTTGGCTTCTGACACAGGCGCGTCGCAAAAAAAAGCAGAAGGTACGTGTTCCACAAAGCTTTCAGGAGAATCTCCGGCGCCGTCGTCTTCTCTCACCCCATCTGAACTTGCCTTGACCTCGTGGTCCATTTCTAGTGAGACACTGTAAGACGTGCTAACGTTACTGTCTCCATCTCTCTAGCCTTCTTACCCGACTGAGTTTTGCTGCTCCGATTGACTCGAAGCTTGCTTCGGACACGGTCCACTCGCCGTCCTCGTGGAACCCCTCGGATAGAGCTTCTCCTTCTTCCGTCAACTCCCCGTCGCCCAGGCGTTTTTTCCTCCCGGACCTCCTACAAACTAGTTCTACTTTTGTTTCAGCATTCATATTATTTTCGCCACGATGGGCCCCCGAACTAGATCACAGAAAGCCGCCGCTGAGCTGGAGGCAACCGACCCATCGCCGGCCGTTAACGGGACTTTGCAGGAGTCGCCAAAGAACGGTGCAGCAGCCACTGTTGATGGGGATGTGGAGGAAAACGTGTTTCTTTTTGCTCCGAACTTGATCGGTAAGAGCTCAGCGACTCTATTGCAGTCTGACAACACCTAACTTAGATGGGACTAGGATATGCGCGTGTTGTGTTGACGATGGCCTCCCTCTACTATATGCCTCTGCACCCGCGGACGTGCTCCCTCCTTTACAGCGTGTCGTGCCTGTTGGATGCTCTGGATGGATATGCGGCACGCTACTATAACCAGTCTACCACATTTGGTGCGGTGCTGGACATGGTGACGGATCGGTGCACGACCGCGTGTCTGCTGGTCTTCCTGAGCTCCGCCTGGCCACGGTGGGCCATTATCTTCCAGAGCTTGATCGCTTTGGACATGGCCAGTCACTACATGCACATGTACGCGACTCTGAGCATGGGAGGTTCCAGTCAGAGCCACAAGAAGGTGGAGGCTAGCCGCAGCTGGGTCTTGTACCAGTATTACCACAGCAGGGTTCGTTGTTCGTTTGCGTCTCTTTCGGTCAACATGCTGACATGCACCACAGACCGTTTTGTTTATCTGCTGCGCGCTGAATGAGCTGTTCTTCATTGGACTGTACCTGCTCTCTTTCTCTTCCCCCACCCTGTCTCCCTCCCTCCTGCAGCCTGTGAGCACTGCCAGCCCATGGAGTGCTGGGGCTCTGGAGATGGCGCGCGCCAATAAGATTGACAGCTTTTGGCCTTGGGTGATTACCGGCATTTCGGCTCCCGTCATGGCTCTGAAGCAGTTCATCAACGTTGTGCAGCTGGTCAAGGCGAGCAAGTGGCTGGTGGAGGGCGACATTGCTAGCCGCAAGGCCGTGCGCAATGGCAAGAAGAACTAAGTCATTTTTGCCAGTCCGTGGCTGAAGTAGGCTTGTTCTGACTACCAGTCAATTCGATAATGCCCGTTGGGCTACGTTCCCGGGATCTGGAGGAGTGATGTATGTTCCCCCGACCGGGTCAGATATTTTCTGCATGGTTCTGGTGCTCTGGCTGTTTCTGGACAGCTCAGAGTGATCCAGGAGTCTCCCCATAATTTCCCTTACCCCCTGTCTCTCTTCATTTTTCTATTTCTTTTCTCTGGCTCGAGGATATCGGTCATGTCTTAGTATATGTGATGGGCGGGACTGCGGCATATAAGGCTAGGTGTACAGACGTCTCAGGGCAAAAATGGGACGATATTGGAGGCGTGCTTTATTGATTCTCTACTTGCATGGCTTCTGTCTTTGTTTCAAATGCTTTTTTCGTGTGATTAAATTGGCGCCGCCATCGTCGATAGCATTTTTAATCGGGACTACTAGAGTGGACACATTTACAGTGAGTCAATGTTAATAATAGCTGTAACTCCGGTGGTAAGCGTGGGTAAAAGTACACACGCCGCGCTAAACCGGGGGCGGACTAGGGCCGGCAGTGGCTCCGGTGTCGGCGCGGGGAGCCTCGCCAACTGCCCCGCCAGTCCGTATAAGTTGTAGTTTATACCTCGTTCTCCTCCGCTCAATCGTCCACTTTCCCCCGTGCCAGACTATTCTTTCACTCGCCCTCATCATGCCCGCCTACAACATTGTCGTTTTCGCCGGTGACCACTGCGGTCCCGAGGTGAGTCCGCGCTGAGCCTATACCCATGTACAGCTCCGGACAATCGACTGACCCAATGCCAACGTCAATCTAGGTTACCGCCGAGGCCATCAAGGTTAGCAGATCATGCTCAGCTCCGAATTGAGCGTCCAGATTCCCTCAATGCTAACTATGCTCCACCACAGGTCCTCCGCGTCATCGAGAAGAGCCGCGATGATATCACCCTCAACCTCCAGGACCACCTGCTGGGCGGTGTACGTCCCATCCAAATCTCATCTACAACACCCATCAAACGCTGACACTATAACTATACAGGCCTCCATTGACGCCACCGGCAACCCTCTGACCGACGAGGCCCTGACCGCGGCCAAGAACGCCGATGCCGTTCTCCTCGGTGCCATCGGTGGACCGGTACATCCCCCCCCAACCACCAACCACCATCCTCACCACCATTACCACCACCAACAACTAACTCTGCAAACAGAAATGGGGCACCGGCGCCGTCCGCCCGGAGCAAGGTCTCCTCAAGCTGCGCAAAGAAATGGGCACATTCGGCAACCTGCGTCCCTGCAACTTCGCCGCCCCTTCCCTGGTTGAGCACTCCCCCCTGAAAGCCTCAGTCTGCGAGGGCGTCGACTTCAACATCATCCGCGAACTGACGGGTGGAATCTACTTCGGAGACCGCAAGGAAGACGACGGCAGCGGCTACGCCATGGACACGGAGCCCTACTCTCGGGCCGAGATCGAGCGCATCACTCGCCTCGCCGCACACCTTGCCCTGCAGCACAACCCCCCTCTCCCCGTGTGGAGTCTGGATAAGGCCAATGTGCTGGCTACGAGTCGTCTGTGGAGAAAGACGGTCACTGAGGTCATGGCGAAGGAATTCCCTCAGTTGAAGATTGAGCACCAGCTGATTGACTCGGCCGCTATGATTATGGTTAAGAACCCTCGCCAGTTGAACGGAATTATTGTTACGAGTAACCTTTTCGGTGATATCATTAGTGATGAGGCTAGTGTTATCCCTGGTTCTTTGGGTTTGTTGCCTAGTGCTAGTTTGAGTGGTATTCCGGATGGGAAGGGCCGGGTTAATGGTATCTATGAGCCTATTCATGGTATGTTGATCCCTTTCCCTTCCTCCTCTTCTTCTTCTTCTTTCTTTGGATGTTGGTAGGGTTTGCTAAACTAATTGGCTTTGCAGGCTCTGCTCCTGATATCGCTGGCAAGGGTATTGTCAACCCCGTTGCTGCTATTCTGTCCGTCGCTATGATGATGCAGTACTCTTTCGGTCGCTTCGACGAGGCCCGCGCTATTGAGGCTGCTGTTCGCAATGTCCTCGAGTCTGGTGTTCGTACTGGTGACATTGGTGGTAAGGCTACCACTAGCGAGGTTGGTGATGCTGTTGCTGCCGAGCTGGAGAAGTTGTTGAAGTAGGTTAATTTGGTTTGGCATGATGGGGTGGAAAAGTATTGATTGTTGGGCGGGTGACCCGCACGAGATATGACTGGATTTAAATGATGAATATAATAATTACATTGCTACTACCCACGCTACTGTCGGGATCGTCCTTGCTGGTACTACGTACTAACTAAGTATGGGGAGTTATTGTATGACAGCTGCTGCGTGTATGACATATTGATGTATGTTGTAAAAGGGGGGGTATCTAAAACTCCGCGAAATGCTATCAATCGAGCTCTGACAATGAATGACTACTACCGAATAACAGGCTCGCCCATCCAATCCGGCTCCTCCAAACTCGTCACCACCTTGGAAACACCATCACGCTCCATATCCTCATGCGTACTGGCTCTCAACGACCGTCTGGCACTGTGTCTCCGGACACGACCATCTGCCGACGCTGACGGCGCATTTCCTACCCTCTTTCTCTCATCATCTCTCGCAAACACCTGGAACCCGCGCACATGCGTATCTTTGCCGTTCTGGTGATTCTCGATAATTCGCATCTGAATGACCATGGCCTTGAGCACGTTCCCCGCATACGGATCATCCTCTTCGTCGTCGTCATCGTCATCATCATCCTCATCATCTTCATCCACATCAACGTCAGGATCCTCAAAGATAAACCCGCCCCTTCTCTTCCCCTTCCCCTTCCTCCGCCTCCCCGACTTCTTCTTCTTCTTCCTCCCTCCACCAGCACCAGAACCAGAACCAGCACCACCCTGCCTCTGCGCACTAGTAGTAACCCACCCCCCACTCCTCCCTCCAACGCCCTCCAACTGCACATCAACCCACCCACACGGCCCCTCACCTTCCCAATTAGCAAACTCGACCAGATCATTCCCGCCCATACCCGCCAGGAACGTCATCTTAGTAGGTGTATAACTCTCATCCATCTCGAAGTCCAAATACACCCTGATGCGCACAATAGCCACCAACTTGAAGAAGTGCAAAGTGAGGGTATGCGGTTGCGGACCATCGGATTGCCAGTACTGCGTTGGCGACGGGTGACGGAGGGCAGTCACGCCACAGCCGGGCTTATGAGTTGAGACGGTCCAGCTCGCTAAGGAGGAGATTTCGCGGAGGTTAGCGGGGAGGGGAGTTGGGGATTTCTCTGTGCATAGATCGTTTTGAATGATTAGTTTATATGTCTTTTTTTTTTTTTTTTTTTTTTTTTTTTTTTTTTTTTTTTAAGTAGGTTGACTGATAGCTGTAAAGTGGGTGGTGGGAAGGGTAAATACCTCGCTCATGTAGCATCTCCGACTCGCTACCAGCCTCCGGCTCAATCTCCACATCCTCTTCATCCTCTTCGACCTGCTCGTCATGTTCCACTTCTTCTTCTTCTTCTTCGTCTTCTTCCTCGATATCAGAAGGCCCCGCCACATCCACATCATGGGCAGGTAGCATTCCGTCCTCCTCGGAGATAGAGCGCTGAAACTGCCGCTGTCGGTGCCGGGTTCGCTGACGGGCGATGGAACTGAGTGTTGTCTCGTGGCTGAATCCGACCCCGTCGTACTCTTCTGGGATAGCGTCGTCCTCCTCTTCTTCCTCGTCATCAATATCCTCATCGTCGTCCATCATCTGGTCCGCTGGGTGGTTGGGCGGACGGCCATGCACGCCGCGTCCGAAGAGAGAGAACAGGGCGGCCGTTGCGGCGGGGTTGTGAGCTGCATGCTGGCTGGGGTGGCTGTGGAGGGGATGATCGGGGTCGAAAGTTCCAGAGGAAGGATGGAGCGTGGGAATGGAGAGGCCTTGGGACGGAGGGGTTTGGAATTGCGCGTGGTGGCCGAGGCGCGAGCGATTGGCGCGTTGGGGCGCCGGGGGTGGTTGTTGCGGTGCGTGGTGGGGGTGGTGCTGTCGGAGGGGGAGGAGGTGTCAGGTGCGGGGTGTCGACGGAGGAGATGATGGTGACGCGGCATGTTGGATACAGTTTGGAAGCAAGTTATTGTGAATTGGCCATGGTTCGTGGGGATTTTGAGAGTGTTTGTTGATGCTGGATCGAGAATGGATGGAAAGCTTCATGGATGGACTGCCGTTATCAGTCACGTGTTTCTTATCGGGGCTGTGCTATGTAATGTACCTATGGGGTAGATGAGACGAGTTAAAAAAACAGTTTAGTTATTAGATCAGCTAATAGCTGAGATGTACAGGAACAGTGTATGATACATAAGCAAGCGCCCCGGATCTTCGTCCGGTGGTGCACAAATTGGTCTATATGGCTTTTTTTTTCTTTGGTGGTGAACTTCTGCCCGTATGTCACCTTCAGTGTTCAACATCAACGAATCCGAGCTTCTCTCCCATCTTAATGCGCTGGCCCTTCTCAATGGTCCAGTTGAATCCTCCCTCGCGTCGGCCCTCTTCCCAGCCCGCGTCGAAGGACTTACGGGTGCCCACCGGCGCCTCGAACACCAACACGATTGAGCTACCAAGTTGGAATCCGCCCATTTCCTCACCACGCTGCAGAGGGTGACCTCCCAAGGTTTGGCTGGCGTGGAGGTAGGTAGCCTCGACGAATCCAGGGTACTGCTCACCACGCTTGGCCGCAGCGGCGGCTGCCATGTCGGCCGCGGTGTCCGTAGTAAGGCTGTTAGTACGCAACTCTGCGTCAAAGTTCACCTTGATCGAGCCAACGTTCGTGGCACCCACGGGGGTATAACTGAAGAAACCCCAACGCCAGCGGCCCAGCAGCACGACGCGTTCATTGAGGGTGAAGAGACCCGGCAGGTGGCGCTGCAGGTACGGGGACACCGAGAACAGTTCACCCGCAAAGTGACGACGGCTCTGCACCACCCACGGCACTGGCGAATGGAAGCGGTGGTAGTCACCCGGAGCAAGGTAGATCACGACATAGTAGAGAGCATTGTTGGACGTCGGCTTCGGGGCGTACCACGGCGCACCATCCCCACGAGCCAGGTCAGCCTTGACTTCGGCTTCTGCAGAGGCCTTGTATGGGGTGGATGCATCGATAGATGCAGAACGCTTCCGGGCGCCGCCCTGGTCTCCTGCAAGGAGCGTGGGAAGCGTATAGGAGATGCCGTTCATCTTGGCAAACTCCGCGTCCGCCAGCACTTTGGCTTCGGTTCCCTGGGCCGGCTCGCCCTGGTGGTCTGTGAACTTATCTGTGTGGTCGGCATGGTTCGGGGTCGCGGCACCCAACAGGGCGTCCAAGCTGTATGTGACACCCTTGACCTGCTCGACTTCACCACGTTCAATCAATCCAAATTGTAAGATACGTCCGTCGGAGGGTGCAAGAATAGCGCGAGTGTCAGGGTCCAGAGGCCGAACACCGGGTTTCAGTTTGCGATAGAAGAAGGCTGCCAGGTTGGGATAGGTGTGAAGGTCGGGTTCCTCAACCTCGTCTAGGTTGACGCCAAAGACCCAAGAGTAGAGTTTAAATCCTGGAACACGGAAATAATAAGGCAGCTCAATCTCATTGAAGCGCCCCCAGAGCCGCGATATGGCCTTGAGCGGCAAGGTAGACATAATTTGGACCTGCCATGGTCCACTCAGTCGGTGCTTGGGACGGGGAGGAGCTTTTTCGAAATCAAAAGTCTCGCCGGCAGCTTCTCTCTCTGCACGTTCACGTTCCGCCCGCTGAGCCTTGTAAAACTGCAGCAAGCCAAGCAAGCCGATACCGAGACCGACAGGGATGGGATACCATTCGACTTTGGTGTTTCGTAGGGCAAAACGGAGTCGGGAGCCAAAGGTGCTTCGAGGGGAAGGGTTTTCGTGGGAATTTTGATGCTGATACTGTTTCCAGGACTGTGAAAACTGCCTGGCACCGGTCTTACGACGACCAGTGGCCCGCAACGAGACTTCCATCAATCCTACCTTCTCCCCATGAGGGGAGACTGCGAACTTCCGGCAACACAGGGCAGAACGGCTGGACAGGCACAGGGCCATAATGCGGTTCTACTCGGAGCAAGTCATCCCAGAGGGGGGGGAAGTAAAAGCAACAAGTGCGAGACACCTGCCCTCTGATCACGGAACCGGGATCAACCGAGGAAGCAGCTGTGATTGCAGGATGAGATCGTCAATCTTATGACAGTCAAAACACAAAAACCCGTGATCGGCATCGGTTTGCTGCTTCACCGCCGGGCAGAATCCCCTCCGTCCGCGCGGCTTCAACTTGTCATGGTTGCCTGTCTCCGATCTGTTTGTTGCTCTGTGTGGTTGTGTGCTTGGTTGTTCTGGACAGCTTGTGGGCATTTGATATCGTGTCAAACTGTCAATTATAGTTGTTCTGCATCATATTGCTTGGCTCGTGTGGTTGTGGCCAGTCACATCTCAGGGTTGAAAAGGACACCGTCATCATTCCGGCTTCTTGTATACTTCTCCCGCGGTCCCTCGCTGTCTGGTTCATGCACATCAACTGCCACTTAGCACTTGTTCAGATTGTCATTGTGTGCACTCGACGTGGCTGGATCCAATTTCTATCAGTAACTTCTGTTATAATCTGCTGCCTCTCTTCCAGTGAGCATTGCGACTACGATTATGCGCTTGTGATCGTCTACTCCCAACATCCCTCCGCAAGGACAGAACAACTCCAGGATGACCGCGTCTTCTGAGAACCAGCCCGCTCTGGCGGACTCTCCACAGAGCATAGTACTACATGTGTTATGTCCATCTTTACCTCCTCCCAACCGATTCACTCTCCACGATATCTCCCCGTCCATCACCATCTCCTCTCTCAAAGCTCGAATCGCGCAGACCATTCCGAGCGAACCATCACCTGAGACTCAAAGGTTGATCTACCGGGGAAAGCCCCTGACGAACGATGCCATGGCGCTGAATGATGTGTTAGAGTCATCAAATGTGCGCATACTCTCATCTCCATGCCCCTCATGTAGTTGGCAGATACTAACAGTGATGCTTTCCCAGGATACCGAGTATTCCATACACCTCGTCCTTCCTCCTGCCCCAGCCCCCCATGCTTCAACTTCTGCCAGAGCTCCTGCTCCAATTCCGCGGGGAGCTTCAGGACATTCCGCACCTCAGAGTCCATTCGCATCGAATCGATTCACGCCGCAGAACCTGCCCCACGGACAAGAGATCAGGTATCGAGGCCCCGCATTGCCCGCGGTTCCCCATGAGGCAGAGATCGGGCTTGCCCTGAGGCGGAATATCGAGGCTATTCGCCGACAGATTGACATGCAGGAACGGGCCGGACCGTTGAGAGGCGTCGCGGCAGGCACCGCAGAGGCTACTTCCTCGACTACGACAGCTTCATTTGCTCAGCAACCTGCATGGCCACACGTAGCGCCCGGTCTGTCGCATCCGGGACACTCGTCCGTCTCGTCTGATGCCGAAATGGCATCCAGCTTGTCGGGGACAACCAATGCCAATAGTAATTTCCCCGAAGAAGTCCGATTGCGCCTACAGATCCTCAGAAACCAGATTGCGTTTGGCGAAGAGCAACTGAACCGAGGGGTTGCGCCCCCAATGGACCATATCATTCGCATACGTACGCAATTGTTCGCTCTACTCGACGACCAATATCAGAACCCACATGCTGAACGCGACGGCTCGATTGAATCTTTGCTTACCCGCGTCTTCAACATCTATACCCGCGCCGATCAGCTCCGCGTCTCGCAAGCTCGAACCATGCCCACGCCTGTTCTATCTGGACCTCCCAATCCCACACCAGGGCAAGCTCCTCTGTACCTTCTCTCGTCTCCAAACGGCTATCAAGCCTTGGTTGCATCTCCCCGCGGCGCGGAAACGATGCAGTCGTCTCTCGATGCGCTCCGAGCCATGCACTCCCCAACTGGAGCCTCAGCGCCTCGTACAGGTGCCCCGCCGGAGATTCACAACGCAAACGCAGTTGTCATGGAGAACATCGTCCGACAGGCCGTACTCAATCAGCGCCTCGAGAATAACGGACAGTTGAGCTTCACGCGCAATCTCCGACGCATGTGGCTATTTGTGCGCTTGTATTTCTTCTGCTACATGTTCAGTGAACCGGGCACATGGTCTCGCGTGGTGTATGTGACTCTGGCCGTCCTCGTCTCCCTCCTGTCAGAAACCGGGGTCCCACAGCAATTGTATCGAATGCTTGTGGCGCCAGTGCAACGACACCTGGAAGGACTGGCTCATTTCGCTCCGGACGAGCCGGCCCCAGCACCATCCGGCACGCAGTCAACTGGCCAAGGGAATGTTCCTCTTGCTCAGCCAACCGGACTGCGACACCAACTGCGACGCGTGGAACGGTCCTTGGCGCTCTTCATTGCAAGCTTGGTTCCCGGCGTGGGCGAGAGACACGTAGAAGTGCGCAACGCTGCAGAAGCGGCCCGGAACGCAGAGCGTGCGAGAGAGGAAGAAGAGCGGCGTCGACGGGAGGAGGAAGAGGCCACCAACGCAGGCACGACTGGTGAGGCACAGACACAGGCTCAGCAGAGCAGCGAGAACGAACAGAGAGAGACGGGCGAGAACGCACCCAACACGATACCCCCAACTGAGAATTAGCCATAGCGGAGCCATTAGACTTGTACTGAGTATACTCGGTGATTTGAATCTTGAGTTCATGATGTATTGATAGTTGCGATCATATTTCCATACTGCCTAATGCGGCAAGATATCTACTCTATCAGCGCAAATATATTTACTACTTGCAGCCTGAGTGTACTTTATCTCCGATGACATCCACATCCACATCCACACCAAGTCCCATATCATGGTATCTATAACTTACTTCCCCCCAAATCAGTCTCAACCGACGACTCCACACTAGAAGTCGGGGTAGCCGACGGCCCAGCCATAGGACCCGTGTCAAACGACTCATCACCATCGAAGTGCCTATACCAGCGAACAGTTAGCAAACAACCACCATCCCATACCGAACCAAACCAAGACAAAAACGAATATAATGGAAAAGGAGAAGAGAGAACAGAAACATACCATCCCCTCTCTGCCCCACCACTCAAAAACCCACAATCCCCATTCATCACACACTTCCACCCCCCAGCAACTCCCTTTCCCCCCTTCCAATCAGGGACTTTCACCCCTCCATCTAGTAGTACCTCCGTTCCCGGCGCAAGTTCACTACCATCTTCCCCTTCTCCATCCTCCCTAACACCTTCCCCCTCCCCTATCCTCCTCCTCACGAAGGTACTTACCCCCGCCGTATAAACCTTAAAATCCTCAACCGAAGAATCCCCCGGCATATCCCCCGTCAAGGCCCGTCCCATAGCAATCAGCGGGGCAGCATGCGAGCAGATCAGGATAGCTTTGCTGGTCCGTTGGGCAGGAGGGAGTGATGCCTCGAGGGCGGAGATTTCCTCGTCGACGGAGGTGATTAGGGCTGAAAGGGTAGTTGCGACGCGGTCGTGGAGTTGGGCGATGGTTTCGCCGCGGGTGGAGGGATGGAGGATTGGTTTATAGGTCTGTGAATTTTGTTCTTTGGATGGGAGGATTGTAGGGAAGTGAGTGGATAGGACTGAGGCCGGTGCGGGGGTTGGGTGGTGGAAGAAGGTTGTTGGACCGAACCATTCTCTATGTAATTTTTAATATATGGTTAGTATCGGTTTCTGTATAGTTTAGTTGGTGTGGAGGGGGGCAACGTACCCCAAGCCGGGTTCAGTGCGGACGGTTAGGTTGGCGTGGGTGTCGATTGCGGGGGGTTCATTGTTGGTACCGGGAGTGGTGTTTGCCTGCTGCTGCTGCTGCTTCAATGCTTCGACTGTGGGTTGGATTGTCTGCAGACATCGGTAGAATGGACTGCTGTAGATGCGAAACGGCTTGGGGGATATGTTGTCGCTGGTGAAATGGGCGGCCAGTTCGTGAGATTGGCGCACGCCGTGAGATGTTAGGGTTGGGTCTGCTGGGTTACCGGTTGGAGTTGGGAATTGGGCGTGGTAGGTGCCGGTTTTGTAGTCGATTGTCCAGTTCAGGCGGTGCTGGAGATATATTGTTAGTGTTGGGGATAGGATATGGAGGGGGATTGGGGGGGTAGTATGTGGAGGGTGGGTGGACTTACGCCATGGCGGGTGAGGTATATTGTGTCTAGAGGCATCCTGGAATAGTATGATATAATAGAAATTGGAGAAAGTAGGGAATGAGCGAATGTAGTTGTAAGTGAGTTGTGCAGGCTAAGACGGTGTTGATAAATGGATAAGGGAGATGTTGCGGGGAAACTTGGGGCGGCGGTCAGACCTCGGCCCGGCCAAGTCTTAAGATCTACTCTGCAGCTAATAATTACACTACTTGCACATGTTGTAGAACAATGATGATGACTGGAATCAGTTCATTCGCGAGATCACTCGATCAATAACTATCTAGACATCTCTGCCGGGTATCGATCCAACTCCGCCAAGCCACGAGAGTTCATCCCTCGCACCACAAACTAAATCCTCGCCATCAAAAAAAAATCTTCCAGGGTAAACTTTTTAGTAGAAGAAACCGAGGAGCTTGCCAGCAACGTGCTTGCGGCGAGCCTCCTCGTGGTCCATGATACCAGCGGAGGTGGTCAGGACGACGTAACCGAACTGACGGGAGGGGAGGAGCTGAGTGGCCCACTTCTCGAGGTCACGGAGCTGAACGGGGTAACGGGGGTTGATGACACCGCACTTGTTCAGACGGCCGTTGAGCTGGATGACGATCTTGCCGGAGCGGTGGTCGTCAACCTCCTCGAACTCGCCAATGTAGCCTGAAGAAGGAGAAGAGAATCAGCAATTTGTCGCGGTGATTTAAAAGTTAACCAAACACAGAAGAAATAAAAGAGTTCCGGAAACTTGTAAGATCGCCGCCATGTTGTAAACAACACTTGTCAATATCTCGGGCACTTAAAGGGCGAAAGCCGTGGTTGGTCTATAACCGTCGCCTAGTTATCAACCCGAATTTTTCTTCATCACCTCCTTGGCGGATCGACCTTGCAAGTGCCCGGAACTCTTTTTTTTTCTTGTGGCATTTGGTAGTGCGTAGACATGAACATACCGTGCTTCTGCATGACGGAAAGGAACTTGATGATGACCTTGGAGGAAGGGCGGATCATGACCTGACGGCGACCGCTCTTCTCGGCGTTGTTGATGGCGTTAAGCGCATCGTTGAGGACGGAAGTCTTGACCATTTTGACGGTGTAGAATCGAGATTCTCAAATCGAGGAATCGAAGGATATGAGGTATCTAAATATTTACGATGCCCAGTCCTCACACCATCGGTGAGGAATTGGGTCCATAATAGTCAGCCACCAGTAGTCCTCGAGCGCAAAGAGTGCCCCTTTTGCATAAACAAGGGTTCTTCAGCCCGTGCCGTAGTGAGGAAAGCGTATCACCCGGTCCTCCGATCATCGTATGCTGTCGGTTACTACACCAGCAAGGCCGAATATGCGGATTTCCATGGTGATTGCTCCCTCAGACTAGCTGGGAGGCTGTAGAATAGGGCGAAATAACGATTGATACATACCTCGAGGGATGTGTCGACGACGTCGGTAAGATCGAGTGTAGGAGGAAGAATCTCGCGGATCTTTTGGAGGTGAGAAGTTTTCGCTGTGCGGCCACTAGGGCTTCCGATCCGTGCCCTTATCAGTCACGTGTTTCTCACCGCATCGACTGATGCCTCAGGCAGGAACTCGTTTCTTGGCCTCTACTTCGTACTGAGAACATCAAGTTCGACGCTTATGACCTATTACAGTAGAAACCGATTTCTTTAGGGCTCTTAAGAAAAGTTTCGACTTCATATTATTTGCTGTGCAGGCTGCATCTTTGACTCGTGCATAACAATGTAATGCCACATCCCATATTTTGGGCTTCGATCACCATGGTAATGGACTCGGGTATGAAGACAAGTCTATCCGGACAATCACTCGGTTACGCATTACTATTTGCTCTCATGCTGTTTCTTGCTTTTTACCATTCTCTATACAGGTCTTTTGGTAGGATGAGGTGATACGTGGAGTAGGGTCAAGGGATTCGTGACAGTGTTTCTCAAAGGGGGTTGGTTACATGACTTCTCGGGCATACATGATAATGCTAAAGAACCTCTGTCTAATTAAAACTGATGTGGGGGCGCAAAGATGTGGCAAAGTGGATAGTAATAGTAGAGGAGAAGATCGAAACAGAAAGGCCGGAAGGAAAAGTGCAAACATGCATTGCGAGATGTCATGACAACAGGGGTCCGAAAGCAGGGGGTTCGTGCCGGACAGAGGGCCGAGGTGTTGGGGAGGGGGAGAAGGGGAAGGTGCGGGGGAAGGGGTAAGGGTGCTCAAAAGGTGTCATACATCGGTGATAGGGAGAGGGTCGTTGGGCAGGGGTGGTGATATAGGGGTCGGTGGAAACACTAGCCCTTATGCGCTGATTCACTGGGCACGGCCTAGTGAACCTTAGGATTTGAGCAATCAGTAGCACAATGCGACTTGGGTTCCCGTATGGGGACGGGTACTCGGGGGAGCAGAGACAATGTCGTTGCTACCCTGAGAGCACCGACGGATGAGGTCGTCCTCCTAGGGGTGCGGTCTCGGAAGCGAGCACCTGGGTTTGACTAGCAGCACATAATAGCGGCTTACGCCATAGCTGCGGCAGTGGACATCGTGATTTGACGCTTGACCTGCTCACGAGTCCACCGGGCGGTGTCAATGGTACGAGATCCAAACTCCCTGTTGGTCCTCGTCTCACGGACCAGACTGGTGACCCAGTCGTTACGGAAGTAGGCAGCAAACTCGCCGTTGGGGAAGGCATCGGCCAGATCACTTAAGCATGTTAGTCACGAGGCCAGAATTGTGAGAGTGAAGGAAACCTACCCAATAACACCCATGGTTGCCCTCATCAGACCCTCGCTGCGGTTGAAATCCTGGGAAATGGTGTGGAGCAACTGGAAGATGTGATCCACGAAGGGATGCAGTTGGGAGACTAGTATCATGTTAGTGAAGTGTTCGTTGTTACATCTCTGAAAATAACGTACCCTGGGGCTTGCCCTTGTAGGACAGGAGGATACCTCCCCAAGCATCCATGATACCCTCACGCAGCGAGACAATGTACTCTTGCATCTCGGGGGTCACGTCGTTGCTGGCGGTCACAACAGAGGCCTGGTGAAGAACCTGGGCAACGACGTTGAGGTAGGTGTCGAACTGGGTGCCAATAGCCTGAGCAATATCACCGAATGTCTCAAGGATTGCAGGCTTTAGCACGTTGGTCGAGGACTAAAGGCAGTGTTAGCAGTTGTTTGTCTTGATGTAGCGAGGTCTAGTTCCTTACCCTCAGGAGCGTGAGAAGAGCGTTCATGAAACCGTCGCAGTAGGGCTGCACCCGCTCGTTCAAGGCACGAGAGATGTCGCTGACCAGGCCGATGGCCATAGAGCAAAGACCAGGCTCTTCCTGGTTCTGCAGGGCCTTGTACAGGAAGGGGGCAAAGTTGTCCATGTACTTGATGAAGTCATCCTCCAAGGCACCCGCAATGGCACCGATCGTGGCGAATACAACATCAGGGACACTGGACTTGGGAGGAACAGTGGCCAAGATCTGAAGCATGACCTGCATGATGCGGTCGGCTTGAGGCTTGATCTCAGTCTCGAGTCGTTGAACGACAGCCTAGAAAGTCAGTCACAGCTGGAGGAATGCCAGAAAAGGGATAAACATACAAGTACAACGCTAGTAATGCTAGTCTGCATTTCTTCCAAGGTGATGCGGTCCTCAACGCTAACCACTTGTTGTTGCATGGGGATGGTGTGCTCTAGGCGCTGAAGCATGACGTCGGAGAGGTTGCCCACAAGGGGAAGGCTGTCATTGGCAGCGTTGGTCACAAAGGAGTTGAGGACTTCGTATCCAGCAGTACGGAGCTGGTTGTCTGCATCTTGTCTGCAATTAAGTTAGCCCCTGGCTTCAAAACAGTGACATGGGGATGCGGCATGGACTTACCTCTCAGTAAGAGCAAGGAGCGACTTGACACTGTCCTCAAAATGCTTGGACAGAGGGTTGGTCTGGGCGCCGTAGTCGCCGGCAAAACGATCGGCAACGTTCATCAGGGCCCAGCAGCAGGAGCTGGCGATCCTGGGAGAGCTTGCCAAGCCGTTGAACAGGCAAGTGATGAGGGGTTGGAGGTGCACGTCAGGGTCAAGGGTTTCAGAGCAGAAGTCACAGACACGGCCAAGAGCGTAGGCGACCGAATCACGGACCTGGATGGAGCTGTCCTGCATCATGCCGACGAGGACGGGAAGAGCCTGCTTGATGAGAGGCTCCAGGACCTTGGGATCGGGGCCATCCATGATGGCGCCGAATGCCGCAACTGCAGCATCCCTGTGGCGCCAATCCTCGTTACGGATGTTCTCCTCGACAAAGGTCAAGACAGGCTGGATCACATCACCCTGCACGCATTGAGCGTAGAGCTGCAGGGCCTGGTAAGCAGCGCGTGAGACGTTGTACTCATCGTCCGTGGCATCCTCATCCTGTCTGCACATGGCCTGCAGGAGGACGGGAACGACTTCCCGGCAGGCGACGCGGGCAAAGCCAAAGAAGGGGCGGACCTCGGGGAGACCCTCTGCTTGTGCCTATTTGACTCACAATTAGCCACGATATCCACAAGCATAGCTGGTTTTAGTTAATGGACAAGACTTACCGCCGCGTTGTCATCCTCAATAGCGTATTCCTCCTCACAAACAGTGCACCAGAATTCAATGGCCAGCTTAGCCACATCCTCTTCTTCGCTCTTCATTCCCATGATCGACAGGCCAAACAGAGCCTTCTCCATGTAGAAGCGCATCTTATCGTAGTAGGCACCCATGATACGGTTCAGGCAACCGAATGCGCCCGCCTGCACACGCAGATCATCCGCCTGTGTCGCTTCGCACACCACCTGCATGATGTAGTTTCGCTCACCCTCGTTCTCCATGTTCGACCGCACGAAGTCAACGGAATCACTGAGGGCCTTGATGGCGGCGAATCGGATGTCCATGTTCTGCTCCTCGCGCCGAGCACCCTGAACGACGGCGGTCAGGATAGCATTGGAGTGGGCAGCCAAGCTCTCGCGAAGCTCAGCATCCTGGGACTCGCAAATGAAGCCGATGGTGACCAGGGAGGCCTGCTTCAGTTGATTGGAACCACTCGCGACATTCTGGACGAGGATGTTCATCAGCTCCGGCCACTCGTTACGGGGAAGTTCGATAGCAGCGATGGAGACGATGAATTGGGCGGCAGACTGGCCGGCGCGGCCGTCCTTCGAGTTAAGCGTCTTGAGGCCAAGCTCCTTGACCTGCGCCTTGATTTCTGGGGTAATTTGCTGTAGCCATTTTGTTTGGACCTCCTGGAGCTTTGCGAGGTCTCTGTAAGTGAAAGCGTTTTTCAAAGCGATACCGGCAGCGGTACGGATGTGGGACGCGGAATCTTCGTTTGCGAGTTCCTGACCGAGTGTGACAAGGTACTGGGCCTAAAGTCCGGCGAAAAGAGCCATGATTAGTATGCTTGATACCAGACCAATTACTAGCAACCGGATACGTCTAGAACTTACGAAGTCAACCTCCGCCGCGTGGGCCAACTGCTGTTCGGCATGGGAACGAGTCGCCGCATCTATAGTTGCCAGCAAAATAGCCTGTTAGTGAATCTGATGCCTTAAATCTAATAACATAATCTGAATACAAGAAGGGGCGGGAGCAGAATTTACCTGGCGAGAGGGTACTCTCCAACACCTGAGTGACGTTCATGTTGCCGTATGCGGAAAACCGAAGCAAGCGATCACAAGCGAAAAGAACAATAAAAAAAGAGAAGGTGAAGGAGCTGTTCTGACTCAAAGAGAAAACAAAGCAGGCAGAACCAGGCTATTTAAAAAACCGTCCACAACAAAAGAGTGGTAGTGTGGACAGGAGATGGGGATTATCTCTGGAGGATGGAGGGTAAAGGTTGCTTTTGTGGATTATGACGAGGCATGCACCAGGTCTTCCGGGGGGGTAGAGGAGGGCGAAAAGACGGCGGTGGTGCACGCCAGGACCAAGCAAAACAAGAGGTAAAAGGAAAGCCCCAGGGTCGGATAAACAGACACGGACGGGGTGTAGGACAAGAAGACAAGGATGTCGAAACTATGCGGATTGAGGAGAGGGGAGAAAAGGAAGTACTGGGGGGAGGAAGTAGCAAGAAGCGAGAAGGAGAGAGAAAGAGAGGGATCAATAATAATGTGAGGGCGATTCCCTTCAATTTGCAGTTCCAGCAGAAGAATGGACGAGCAACTGCAAATCGACCAGTCAGCGCCCGCCAGAGCCCTGTCAATCCTGCTCTCTTATTGGCTGAGACCCGCGGAATTCTTAGGCTTAGTCATTTCACGTGACCAATTGGTGGTCGGTGACGGCTAGTCAGTGACTCGTCCAGATTCGTAGCGACCGGAGAAAAATAGAGGACAAGGCGAATATGATCCCAGGAGATTATATTATTACTATGCAGAACCTCTCTATTGCATTCCGCTATCACATAGCTAGTAGATAAGTACTATCAGACAATATTACAAACTTTCCTGGGAGGGGTGCATGCTGGGCTGCAGAGAAGTTGCTGTTCCTTTCCCCTCCCTCAAATCCTGGGCGGTGGTCTGGTCTTGTCGTCACCAGTTTCACCTTGCAAAATTACCGTATTTTGTAATGGGGAACTACCAATTCTTGCCGGCTGCCTGCCTGAGGTGCCCCTCCCTCCCTCCCTCTCTCTTTGCTGGTCATTTTTGTGTTTTCCCGCAACCCAAATTTTTCCCCTCCACGGGTTTGCTTGTTTTGATTTTGCTGCTTGAAGAAGTGGTCCTCGATCCACTCACTGTGACCCCGGCGACCAGCTCCATCTCTCAGGGCGTCAACCCCCCAACGCACAAATCATCACGGCTGTTTTTCAAGGCATTGTTTTTACTAACTATATCTGTCCACTTAAAGTGCCGGGTGGCTGTTCCATAAAGATTCTTTTGGGTTCTGTGTGTCTATCATTCGCGGGTGGTCGTCGTGGATCGTCAGAAAAACTAGCCGCAACTATCCTGACAACCTGGCTTCGGTGCCTTGCTCTAAGATAAAGCTCTTCCATAGTACTCCGTACTCTGAACCTTTCCCCTTAACGTGATGGGAGCATTGATCGACAGATGGTCTTCATCAGCTCTGGTGTTGATCGAGGGAATCTTTTCCCAACTGATTGGAATTTTAGTGGAACCGGAAGCTGAGACATGACGTAGTGGAAATTAGCAAACAAAGTATTCTCGGATTGTGTGTGCCCCGTGCACGGAAAGATAATTGAGGCGAGAAGAGAGCAGATGGACGTGTCTTGTCGTTGTTATTATTATCATTCCTCCAGTTCCTCCATGTCTTCCTCGTCTTCCTCTTCGTCCTCATCCTCCAGTGCCGCATCTAGGTCTAACACTTCATATCGCATAGCATCGCCATACAGTACGCAGATCGCCCGGCGACCGCGTCTGCCATTGACATCAACTCTAATGGGCTTTGCTTTCGCTTTAGCCCCAGTGAAGGTATGCTTGATAAGACCCGCAAACGAAGAATCTGGAGACATGAGGTCCACGGCCGTTGCGGATGTAACCGGGTCGGGCGATGTAGGTTCCCGCAGGCTATCATGATAGTCCACGGGACAAGGCGCCAGAGACTCGGCAACCGTGTTAGTTTTCATTGTTGCAGCAGGCTGGAAAGGAAGGCCAAGAAGGTAAGAGGTTCCTTCTACAGCGGAAGTTAGCGTATCTGGAAAGAGAAAAGTCCACGGACAAATAGGGAAAGCATACTATTGTTCGACCACAAGATTACGACTGTACCATCCTCAACAAACTGAATCTGTCGGACTTCTCCTTCCTGTAGATCGAATGCTCCGGTAGAGATTCGTCGAGTAGAACTAACACCATTTTCGGAGTCCAACTCAACACGATAGAAACACACTGGATAAATCAGTACGCCACCATAGTAGGGCCTTCATATGCCGGAGTTTGCTTACGCAGATGCCTTTTTTTGATGGATCTAGTAGCAATGTAGATCACACATTGATCCTTCTTTTCGGTATCCTGCATACCTGATAAGCAATGAGTCTCACCATAAACCACTGCAATGTCTTACCTCGTTGCACATGACAATATCAATAACATCCTTATCACAGTCGGGATGAAGAGCCAAAGGCGAACGATGAAGTATTCCTCGGCGTTGTGTCAGTGCGATCTGCCCAAAGACCCTCTCGAACTGTAGCCCCAATCGCTTCGTAAGGTCGTTCATCTTGGGTAGTTCAACCGAGTTGACCTCCTCGGGGCTCTCACTCTGCTCGAGAAGCTTTCTGAATGTGTCATAGAAAGACCTATCCTGGCCGGTTGGAGCCCATTTATCTGATGATGTGGTAGGTGGCCTTGGCATCCCCAGCATGGGCAGCTGCTGAATGAAGTTCCGCAACTTGCTCTTGGTAAGAGCGCCGCGTATGTATTTCAACGTCTGTGGATATTCGACCATGTCTGTCTTCTCCATCAATTCCTCTAGGGTTTGTGACATCGGTTCCGCACTTTGCATGTCTATCTCATGGCGAAGCCATCTAGAGAAACAGCTAAACTGGGTCAATTCTTCATTGGCATGGATTAGTATGTGATGGGCGAGAAGGTGAAGACAATCGAGGGTCTCCACGATGGCCGTTAGGTCTGATGTTTCCAGGCCAAGTACTTCACTCAGTTTATAGAATTTTGATAGCCCGATCAGCCGGCTTAATAATACTTCACATCTCTCTAAAGCGGGAAGAAGGCATTCGTGGGTTAATCGGCGGACATTTTCATAGCCGCTGGAAACAGCCTTCTCCCATCTCTTGTGTCCCTGTAGTATGGTCAATATAAATACGATATATGCAAAGCACATCATAAGCATACCCTTTCGCCAACAATATCCACCAAAAATTCCCTCAATGGCTCGAAGCAATCCCCAGTAACAACCAGGTGATACGCAGCTGTAACAAAGTCGCAGTGGCATTTCTCCTGCAAGTCCTCATTGACACTGCGCATGTACCTTGTCGGCAATTCTTGTGCATTTTTCCATTCAAGCTCAATCTGCCTCTGCACCTGACTGATATATCGCAGCAGATTCTGTAGCTGTGTTGTCTTGTGCGCCAGGAGGGAGAGATATCTCCCCGACCGGGTAATGAAGCGAAGATCAAGTGTGAGGAGATGTAAAGAGCTCGAGGTAGCCTCTGGCGCCAGCGCCAATAATGCGTGTGTCGAGCTGAGTGGATGCGAGGCATGACGAAGGATCTCGCAGGGGCCCGAATTGCCAATAGAACCTCCGACCTGAAGAGAGCCAATCTCGAAACAGTCGAAGATGCGCAGGTGGATTGTCCCGTCATCAAAGCCTACTAGTAATACATCCACCGCGTCGCTAGCGCTTTTTGAGATAGCATGGAATATGGCGTCAATAGACGCCCGCGAACTGAAAACATCATCACTAGATGCTGTGTTAGCTGCGTCAGTCGCACAAAAGAACGAGAGACCCACTCGCTGCCTGTTGCTGGCAATGTGCTTAGTTTGGGGAGTGAAGACTCGACATCAAGCAATGCTAGCTCTCTCGGTAAGTCAGCTTTAAGTAAAGCTGCTGCTTTGGACGGATGATTGTCCGGGGACAAGAGATCATCAACGTTGACTTGCCCAGCAGCGTCGTGCAAGTGCCTCTTTGCTGCTTTGCTGTCGGTGAAATTCACTCCCCAGCCTAAGCAGGTCACCTTGACAGGCGGTGATGATTCGCCGTCGGACTGATAAGCAGGGTAATGGTGAACGGTTTTCCCGCTGTAAGCGCTGATGACCCGGATAGTGTTGTCAGCGCAAGCCACAGACAGCAGATGACCTGCCAATATGTCAGTCTTCTCCAATGCAAAAAGATGGGATGAGCCAGAAGAGCTGCACGTCCAGTTACTCAACTACGAAGTAAACAACTTACCGGTATTCTTCCACTTCAATCCTCGAATCTCGCCACCGCCATCATCCTCATCAAGATAGGGATCGCCTTTAAAATTGCCCCCAAGAACCTTCTGCCCATTCAGGCGGTAGACAAGAAGTTCATCGTCCTCACTCGACAGAGCGATGAGGTCCATCGTGGGACAGTAAGTCAGAATGTTTGCCTTACATTTTGCGGGTAAGGACTTCTCCCCGACAGGCGTGAGCTGCGGCTCATGGGGTGGCCGGGAATCATGATTTTCAGCCATATTAGTTGGACGGGACCTCAGTCCATTATAAAACGGGAAAGGAATAAATTGCTGTGAATGCCTGTACTTCGCGTGTCCAGACCTGTTGTTCAGTTGTCTGGGTTGGATTTCCCTTGCGGATGGCCGAAACTCTTGGCATGCGGGTGTTTGTCGCGTTGGTTTGGCTCGCGTTGATCCGCTCCCGATCTACTGGGGAAGAGAGCATCATTAACGAGGTATGAAAACTAGTAACTTATAGCATGAAAGACTGTAATCATATACAAGTGTAATATCTGGTTTTTATTCACCTGCCCATCATAAAATATCTGTTCCAATCGCTAAAATGCAACGTCACAATTATATACGTAATATATCCACACACCACGTGCCCCCCTCAAAGTGTATTTTTACAAGTGCGATGAGCAATGTCTTGCCATTCATCAATAGTATCAGAATTCTGCACCTGAGCCAGAATCTATCATGTGCTTCAGATAGCTCAGCTCATCCATCATTTCGCGCATTGCTGCAGATTGCCCCAGTAACGAAACCCTGCTAAAGCGCTCAGGATCCTTGCAGGGTGCAGCCAAGCCTTGGGAATTACGGGGGGTCTTGTCGCTGGTGACATCCTCGGGAAATTGCAGCGTCGAGGGGTCGGGGCTCTGTAAAAGGCCAAGACCCTTGATCGACTCGTCCGCGCCGAAAAAGGCAGCGTGTCGCTTGGGGTTACTTTCCACGCGATCTTCGTCATCGATATAAAGACCGGGGATGTCAAGATCAGAGGGGGATAATGAAATGGAAAGTCGAGGAAGAGGGAGATCCAAGCGAGGCGAATCACCTGCGATGGAAGTGGCCGCTGATTGGGAGTTGACTGTAAGATGGGGTGTGTCTGGATCACTCAGATCTGCAGGTATAGAAGTTTTGAGGAAGTCCATTGTACCAGCGAAGTCGTTCGTGGGAGGTACCTGGGCATCTTGGGTGACAGTGATTGAGCATGCCATAGAATTGGGAGACAGAACATCCGTATCCACTGTCCACTCCGAAAAGTGGCTCCGTTCACACACGGAGCTGCCAGCCACAGACTCAGTATCGGTGAAATCCGAAAAATGGCTGCCTAGAGCCTCAGGATCGAGAGCCTTCTCTTGCTCATCGATGTCCCGAAGCGCTTCATCCATGACTGATGACGGCGTATTGGGCAATGTCGGGAGTCTCTTCTCATCGGTCGTGAAGCCGGTTGGAGTTGTAGCAAGATCGAACGTTGAGGGCCCAATAGCTGTCGATAGCATCGCTGGTGACTCCATGGGAAGTGATCTTCTGACTATATGCCGCTGTCCCTCCCGAGTCGGGAGTTTATCGGAACTTTCGCTTCCTGGTTTGGTCTGCACGGTGAGAGGAGTTCTGTGAGAGCCACTCTCTGTAATCTTTGAGTTGAGCGCTCGTCGGTCCTGGATTGTCAAAGGCACCGAGCGGCGTTCTCCAGAGTTCCCGGGTGTGCGGATGGAATCAGTCGAATGTTGATAAACGTTGCTGGGAGCAGCAAGTGGGGAGCTCTCAAAAGTAGCAGGCGGATGGACCGCGAGGTAGGGATGCTCTTCTTGCCTCCCAAACAGACCCTTGAGCCCATGATTTGCAGCGGGCTTATTAGCCCGGCAGTCATCTTCTGTGGATCCGAGATCGGGTGAAGATGTATTCCAATGTCGGAAGGCGGCGCGAAGACCCCTTGATCTAGGCGGCGACACGGAGCGAGCGGCTTTGCATCCGGCTGCTCTCGGTGCGTCCAGGCCCTTCGCCTTTGGAGTTGCGCTACTGGGCTGCGATGCGCCTCTGTGAGTGATGATACCGAGAGGAGATGTGCTGAATGACCAAGCCGGAGCCGGTTGTTGCAACAAAGGAGGAGACGTGCGAAGACGGGGGAGCTTTGGCTTAGGTGGCTGTCGAGGATTCATGTACTTGTCTTCGGGGTTCATGGTTCGGTGATCCGCCTTCTGTGAGCTCGGACTCCTCGCATGTGTATGAGTGGGAAATGTATCCGGGAGGATGACTGGGACGTTGAGAACATTGACTGGTTGACCCGGAAGGAGAGGACAGTGAGTTGTCACAGGCTCTGCCTCATTATAATATTCTACATCATTGTCCAGCAAGTACTAGACCGAAAGTCAGATCAATGTTCTGAGAGGGAGAGGTAAGGTAACAACATACATAGTACCAGTAAGTACCGCCCATTTTGAGTCCTCCGGAGCGTGCTGGCATGATGTGCGTTGGCGAGCCATCACAGACGATGTTACTAAAGGTGTGACATCCTCGCCACTGCCCCGCACCAACACGCTTATCTCTCTCCATGATATAGGGCTGTGAAAAGTTATCCCATGACCCCAGCAGCTTGACCGATTGAACATGAGGGTGGGTGGAGCTATGATGGATATCAGCATCGGTCCCTCTATATCGTCACAAAGTACGCTTACAGGAGGAACGTCATCAAAGTAGTGGAAGCCATTCTCGCACCAAGCAAGTTGACAGTCGTCGATTGGGTAGTGAGTATGAATTAGTGGTTGGGTTCTAGAAGACCGCAATTGAAGCGAGGTCCGTGATATAAGCAGCGCGTATTATACAATTGAAGGAGAGACGATGAACAATGTCCAAGGCCAGCCAGGACAGAGTCAAAATGCGCAATACTGAAGGAGTGTTCTGTAAGCCTAGTCGAGCTGTGCTTTTCAAAAGGCTCGAGCCGTGCAGTTCAAAGGATTGCGCCTGGCCGCGCGGTTGAGAGGCAATATAAGACTCGAGGAAGAGGCTCAGAAGCGCCGTGCCATAACAATGTAGGGGACGTTCTGACACCAACAGTGGGCAATGACTGTTGGAGATCACTGTATCATTAGCCGCGGGGATGCGGAAGTCGAAATTGGAAGTTTGGTCGGGAGATTGCAACGTTCAATCACGACCAATGATGCAGGGTGATGGAGGGTAGGAAGCGCCGACAAGGCGGAGACTGAGCCCAAGGGCGATGATGAGAGGCAGAGCAAAAATTGCGGCGCTTGCTGCAGGAGTCGGACGTTTTGAACCAGACTTCTTATTGAGTTATTAAGAGATTTCACACGTGGTCCAGACAAGTCGGTGACAGCCAGGCTGAACCGGCTTCAGGGCGCGCAGGACGGCCGGAGCAGATCCAATCGGTAGTATGATAGTCACCAAATAGACTCGATGCACAGTGCGTGGACTTGCGGTGGAATTTCAGCAGCTGAATCGATCGTTCGCACGGCGCGCTTATCAAAGATCCACTGGACAGGGCAATAACCACGTCACAAAGGGGATCGCCCCTGCAAGCGAGGATGGATGAGGAGAAGGTTTTCATGGCAACCAGAGAGGGACGGCCGGTTAAGGGGAAAAAAGGCACGATGAGATCCGAGCATGGTTCCTGGGAGATTCGATCCACCGGCCAAAGACTGGGAAAGATGCTGATCACTCCTGGCGAACCAGCGTACACAGGAGTCCATGGGGACCACTACTGCCGTCTAGTCGGAACTTAGTTGGTGGAGACCGAAAGAAGCCCGAGTGATTAATATCGATGGATCACAAAGAAGTAGCCAGCCACGAAACCGATCCAGTGGTTGACTTGATTGACTCGGGTTGACTCGAGCGTTGCTTGGAGAGACGCCGGGCGGGTGGAAATTCCACGACGGACCCGCGCTGTATTACCCCTTTGGGGGTGCGGTGGCTGGTGCTTGAACACAACCGTACCGTATTGAACCTTGCTTCGCCACTTGAGGCTGGTGAGTTTCCAAATGACAAAAGTAAAAGAATCCCTCCTGGATACCTTGCAAGACAGGCCAAAAAGGCTATTCTTCATAGCCGAAGTTTGACCCTATACTCGTTCACCATGTCAAGCCCACTATTTCAGTCAGTCATGACGAGATCTCCAATCCCATTGTCAATGGATGAAAACAGACAGTCGACCCTGAGGGGACACCATCAATACATTACGCATACACGACGATCTCATTTCTCCACACCACGTGAGAGACCCGCAGGTGGTGCTCGAGGAAAAGAAACAATCTTGCCCAATGATACGATACCGTGCCTGGCAGCCTGAGGGCTGAACTTGATTGCCTGCCTGCCTGCCTGCCTGTCGCTTCTTCCCTTCATCCTTCTGCTGCAGCCGCCAGCCATTGTTGCTGCATCTCTCCTGCATCTTCCCCCCGGTTTCATTGTCTCCCTGTTGTCTCCATTGTCCCGACGACCAGCCGAATTGCAACACATAAACGAGGAAACTGCCGGTCAATCCGAAGGTGATTTGTCAATTTTCATCTCCTCCCGACCCAGTGTTTCCATCGTACTAACGGAACTAGCACTAGGAAAGGGGTCTAGGACAAGGCCGGTGATCCATCCTCACGGACCAGCACGTCTACGCGCCCAGGGGACTGACTGGCCTTGTTTAGCCAATCAATTTCCCTCCGTCGCTGATTCATTTAAATCAAGAATCAATGGCCTGCTCAGCGCCTCTGGCTGCACCCCGGCGACCAGTCAGTATCCGTCCTTGGACTACTAACTTCCCGGCTGCCGAGCAACTAAGATCGATCGGCCTCCCATGAAATTCAAGGTTTGGAGGACAACAAATAGTCGAAGGCTAATGACCGTAAACCGTATCCTCTAGACTAGCCCCCCTCTGACAGATGGCTGTCACTAGATACCTAGCACGACGCACTCACCTCTCCATATAATCCGACCAACCAATCGGTTAACCCTGCTTGACTGAGTCGTGGACAGTTCATTTTAGCGGGACTACCCGGGGGGGGGCCACAGCTGGGCTTCGTAGTTCACAAGTAGTACAGATAAAGCGCTAATCATTACCTTCTACGCACACTTGAAAAAAGCAAAGAAAGCCGAGAGCAACCGATTTGATTCTCACTATCTGAGGAAGATTGACCAGTCACAAAATCCTATTCTAATACGGGCTCTGGTCTCGGGCAAGCCGGCGGCAACACGGCGCTTGCTGCAACGCGTTTCATCCCAACCCCTGCCGCTGTTACACAAACGACAGGGTCGAGAAGATGAAGGATAGAGTCTAGACTCAAGCCATGGCCTACCCCTAAAAGGGCCGATGAAAAGCAAAACCATGAAGGCAACGAATGTGTAGATGATAAGGGACGAGCGCACGAGAAGACCAGAACCGATCTTCCTTAGCAGTGAAACGACGCTTCGCGTTTATCATATTTCCTGGACACGGCGCCAAGGACGCATTTTAGAATGCCATCGGCGCTCAGCGTCTGCCCCTGATCACCCCTCCACGGCACGGTATCCACAATATCACGAAGACTGTCTTTTTTCTGCATATCAGCCAAATTGTCGTCGAGTTCCTGCAGATATGCCCTTGCCTGGGCATCATTTCCGATCTGGAAAAATTGGATTCCAACCTGCCAAGGCACTGCCTGATATTTTTTCTCGTCCAGCTTTTGCGCAACTCCTGCAATGACACTCTCCGCATCATCTGTAAACGCCCCATCCGTAATCGCAATTATATTGAGTGGTTTCATGAGTTGAGCCGAATCACGCGATCCATCGCTCTTCGAGATCGCCTTTTGCAGGTCTCGCATGTACGGATTGAGGATTTCATAAAGTCGTCGGCCAAAAGGCGTCGGACCATTTGGATACACACTCCCAAAGATCTCACGAACATCATCTGCTGTTCTGATATTCATATACCCACCCTTCACCTTTTCAGCTCCCTGGCGACGATGGTTGAGAAAGTAGACGTCAATTCCATCCTGATCATACTGCGTACAAATGGGCGCGATAGCAGCAATAGCATTCTCAGCCTCCTTCCAGCGGTTACCCGTCAGCATGCTCGTACTATCATCCACGATGAATATTGTATCGAACTCCCGCAGGAAAGAGTATGGAGAATCGCTGCTTCCCGAGATGGTCGAAGAAGCAGGAGCAGCAGCCTGCGGTTCATACGGCGGAGGGGCCCAGGGATCTTGAGTCTGGCTGCTATTCATGGCTGCTTTTCCAGTTGACCGGGACACTGGACTTCTGTTCACAGAGCCGGAGAGGTCATAACGATGCCTGCTCTGTCGAGAATGAGAGTGGCCCATATTTGATGCTTCTTGGTCACTAGTTGCGGGTGTTCGAGTATGAGCTTGATACGGGTACTGATACTGCTCTTGTTCCTGGTTCTGGTCTTGGTCTTGAGTCTGACGACGCCGTAGCGAATTCCCTCTGACGAGATTTGATAAAGAGTCGATGCTCTTTCGCATAAAGGGTCCGGGCATGTTGATAGTAAATAAAGGATGCAGAAGAGAGGAAGAAAGGAAGAAGGAAATAAAAGGCAGGAAGGTGTGACGGGTCGAAACTGACAATGACACAATACCGTTCGAACAAGTAAGTAAGTAAGTAAGTAAGTAAGTAGTAAGGCTGATGTCAGTGCCAGGTGAGATCTTCACTTTGCCAGTCACTACTAGCAACTGAACAACTAATAACTACTACCTACGCCAGCGCCGCAACCAACAAACTATATATACTAACTTACCGACCTCCAGCACACCAAGGCAGACTCAAGAATCTCAAGAACCGGAACTTCCCACAGTACTACTTAGTAGTAGTAGTAGTAGTAGTATCCTCCGGATCTACGACACCATATCACAATACTTCTATGCTATAAGTTCCATACCCACATCATCATTCCGTACGCATGTTACAACGAAACCAAAAAAACAAGCATTGTATACGTGCATACGACATAATCCACGGAACTAAGCGCGCGCTGCACACCTCACAAGGCAGAAAACCCAGGAGAGCCTAAGGCAGATAGTAGTAGTAGAATACCATTATGTGTGACTTTCAAGGTTTGCTCCGCCCATTTAATTTCCACAGTCAGTTATATGGAGTATGTGGATGTGCCACCACGATATTGCCGTGTAACACTGCCTCATTGTGTAAGGAGTAAAACCTACATCCCACTTAATAGTATTCCACAGTGGGGAGGAAGATTCTGCATGTACCGCAAAAGTAAGCAGTCTAGCTAGTAGCTTAGTAGTAGTAGGGCGTAGTCTATTTGCCAGTTCGGTGATTCATAATCTAGCCTTACAAGGATGGATGTTCTCTTTACTATCTAATAGTTAGCTAGCGGGGCAGGTATACTGCATGCATGCATGTATGCAGGCAGGCATGAGGCATGGATACCAGCACAGGGCAAATCGGAGTTTGTGGGAGGAAGATTAGAGGGGAAGCGGGGGGCTGTGTAGAGAACCGCCCTTGCTTACTACTTGGCTTATCGCTTCCCTGTGAAGAATATGAATGGATACTTTGACAATTAGATGGAAGGTTCCGTGCACAGCCTTCCGCTTGTGGTGTGGTTGCGGGGGAGGGGCTTAGCGTTGCGCAGAAAAGCAGTGTAAGGCTTAGACTGAGCCAGGCTGTTGGCATGGGCACAGCCACCATCGGGCACAATTCTGTACTACTACTAAGTTTTGACAGGCTGGGAACGGCACACAGACCAGAAGATTGAGTGGTTAGTAAATTAATCAGCTGAATTAGATTTGAGGTATGTATTATCCTTGTTGCTATGTAGATTTGACCTCATGTGAAGGCCTATTTGTATATACTATGTGCGACGATGTTAGACAACCCGTATCAACGCTATGTAGACATATTAATCGGAAATATTCACACATGGCCTGCCACTGTGGGTATTGTCACAGACACTCACCCCACCTGAGGGGTATATGTACTTAGCGAGGCTCCTGTCCAGTGTTTGCCACTATTATCAGTGCTGAAGTTAGCACCGGTCGAGCCGATTAAAAGGCTATTGTCCTCCGGGAGGGCCAGTGTGCCAAAGACACCATCTTCAGTCATCAGGAGTTCAATCAAGGCCAGCGCCTGATCAATACCCATGCCATGTCCAATCAGCTGGAGACAGTCCAACACCCAGTGCCGTAATGGGTGATTCAGCCCTCGTGTTGCGGCTGCCATGGACAGCGGCCAGAGGAGCACCAGACCGCGGACGAAGCCTTGTTGTGAGGGTATCTCATAGCGGGAACTCATCTCCGCTTGTCCAGTGGCGAGCTTAAAGACACTATCGGTAAAGTAATAAGGCACACTAGCGCAAATATCGCTGGCGAGCTGTCGGGCAGTATTGCGGATCTGAGAGGTATGCGTGACAAGATCGGCAGGTAGGTGTGAGCCGGCGTTCAACTCCCGGATACATGTCAGAATGAGATCGCTGGTAATGATCCGTGCGACTCGGTATTGGTTCCACGAGTTGCAGATCCAAAAATCAGTGTACACATGATAGACGTTGTTATAAGGCTTGGGACCCCATTTAAGAGTAGGCCAGGGATCCTCGATGGTGGCATAGGGGAAGTTCTCTGGCAAGGACGTGAGCCATGACATTAACTCAGCCTCGATGGCGTATGCAGATTCAAGCATTTTCTTGCGGTCGGTTAAAATCTTTTCCTTGATGTCAGCTCGCAGGTTTGCTAGCCGGCCCATAATGTTAATCAATCGGTCACCATAGGCCACTGTATGCGGCCGAAGAAACATGGCAACTTTGACACAGTGAAGAACTGAGTCGGGCACACGCGCCTCCCTTTGGAGACAGCCTATGATCTTTTACACAATATAAGTTAGTCAAACGCTCGATTTAGGGGCGAAGTAGACTTTTAGAACGTACGATTTGATATCGCAGCTGCAAAAAGAGCTGCAGCCCATCTGGGTCTTGGAGCTGCTGAACACCTCGCAGCTCTAGCAGCGCTACAGCGCCACGTATGTGGTTTGTCCAACTGTCAATGAAGCGAGAGCCTCTACTGGTAATCACCTGGAAAACATTAGAATCGGGACTTGAAACAAGCAAGGTCGACTTACCTCGAAGATAGCTAACATAAGCACTGCGGCAAGCGTTGCATTGTTCTTAGCTTGCCGTTGATCTGCAACGGCCGTGGTGAGGAGCTGTAAAGCATTTCCATACTCCTTCTCTGCGGCTATTTTCATCGGTTCAGATTTCCTGATACGCGAGATCATTGCTATGCCAACAGAAGCCAAGCTGGTCATCAGGGCGTCATGGCTAGTTGCCGATGCCCTGCGCAAGATATCGGGATTTGCTTCAATCTTCGACCAGAACGATCCGATCCAAGCATTCTGTCGAAGGAAATAGGAAATAGCTTCATTTTTTGTCGGTAGATACGATGGCTGCAACACTAGGGGCTGTTGTATGGCGTGCTGCTCGACAAATTGTGGGGAAAGACACACAGGACCATCGAACTCAGGCGGTTCCACATCGCCGGTCGATAAAGATGGATTACTGCCTGCCGGGGAACACACAGGGGATGGACTAGGACTAGCAGCTACCATGCCGCTGCCACTAGGGGAAGCAGTAGTAGCTGGGGTACCTGTAGCACTACAGGTACTAGTACTACCAGGGTCGGTCTTACTAGAAGACTTGGCTCTGCGGGCCTTTGTCCCGGTCCGCGCTTTCCGGATAACTTGCTGGCTCTCATCCCGAAACATCAAGGATAGTTGGTCACGGTATCCGGGGCAGACCCGGTTGCCCTTGGCACATTGTGAACAGGTAGGGCGGGCTTGGTCACACCGGATTTTGCGAGACCGGCATTCGCCGCAGCCCTTGCTTGGTTTCCCGCAGAAAACCATCTCTAATACTAGACAGGGGCGGGGTATGCACGGAATGCAATGTGGCGCTGTAGACTAATCAAACTAGAATACAGCATGAGTATACATTCTGACCTGATCAGATTTGCAGGATAGCGGGAGCCAGTTTGACGTGCAGCTGAATCGGGTAACCAGTGCGAAGCTCAGGGGATGGGGGAGGCCAGGGTTCCAACCTTTGTACAGCAGACACTTTGTAGTAGTAGTAGTAATAGTGTCACGGCAAATACAAAACTATCTGATGATCTTCATGTCTGGGATTTTCCGACGAGGAGCGCGGAATATGAATGAAGTGAGGACTTCGGAGAACGTTTGAGCCTGGTCGCTGCTGGCCGAGATGCCTGAGGCGCAGCGATTCCCGCGTCCACGTGCATCTCACCCCTAACCCGATCGAGTATCCCTTGCGATGGTCGCGTTGCTTAGCATTTGACTTTAACTCCTTTGGAATCATCGTCATTGGATGGGCTTACTATCCCAAGCTTTACGCAGATTTTTAATCATCCTTCTATTGGAACCTGTGGCTTACTCCTACGTCACTCAGACGGTGCTTATCTTTTAGCTAAAATGGTACTAGATTAACTAGGCCTCTTGGGAATACGTTAAGCATGCAGTCATCATATAAACAAACATGTGGTGTATATACAGTATAGGCTTTTCACATCATCACTACTACTAGTGATAGGTGATCTCCGACCATCAGGAATCAGAGAGCTGGTATTCTTTTGGAACCACAGGCCACTCGTCCACACCATCCAACAACGCCAACGCCATGCCACCACTCAGATGCACCTGAATATGGCAATGGAGCAGCCATGCACCGGGGTTTACAACATGGTACCTGATCGCCAGCCACGTGTCTTCGGTCGCTGCGGCCGGAGTGATGAAGGTATCCCGAATCTGGGGAGTCTTAAGGTTGAAATTCTCCGGGATATATTGCATCGCTTCAGCCACAGATGAGTAATTCCACGCGCCGTTGCCTTGACCGATCACATAAAATTTGTTGCTATGCTTGTGAATTGGGTGAGGAGGCTGGATCTGACCGTTCACATGGAAGATCAAGTCGACCCAGGTTCCATTTAGCGTCTTGACCGTGAGATCAGGCTTCGCGGTAGATGGATAAAAGAGCAAAGGCGATGCGGCTTCCAGAGAAAGTGGGAAACTAGAGTTGCCCTCAGTCCACCGGTAGGAAGCATTGTAGTGGCCGATCCTGAGGATATGGGTCGCGGCGACCTCTGAAGATGGTGTCTCTGCAGGGAATGGCATGATCGTAGTCTCGTTCAACAGAGTGTAGTTGGAAGACACAGGCGATCCATGGATATCGATTGAAGGCACCGAAGAGCCCTTCTGGGACTTGATTGGTGTGTTGTATGTGAGGACCGCAGTCGCGTTGATGACTTGATTGATACCTGAATTCGCCGCGCGAACAGTATAGTTACCGGCAGGCTTGTCCAATTTGACAAGAACGGAGTAGCGGTTTCCGTTGGCTATAGTAACTGCATCCACCAACGTAGGCTCGATGTACCGTCCGTCAATAGCATAGACGTACATCGGGTGCTCATCAATGGAAAACGTCAACATCGAGACCCCAGCCGCGCTGATCAAGTCATAACTGGCATATCTGACAGACGGGTCTACCAGAAGACGCTCGGTACCACCATTGCCAGGACGGCAGCCATAGAACATAGAAGGCGGCATAGCGCTGTAGTTGTGAGAATATGTGCCTTGAGCGGACACTAGCGTTGGTGGAATGCATCTAGATAAACCTGTTAGATACCGGTTACACATCAGGTGTGTTACACATACCCCGTGTCAGTTAGGCTTAGGTTACCAATGAGTTGCTTCTGTTCAGCGCTGGCCAGCTCATTGAAGGCTTGCTGACCCGGGCAATTGATCGATCCTTTGCCGTTGATAAGGACCGCATTGATACATATGGCATCTAGTCCTGTCGCTTCCTCCGCACTCCACAGTTCTTCCGAGGTCAAGAATCGCCAGTCGGACAGCATTATAGGCTTTGTCCTCCGCTCAGCTGCTTGCATGGCTTGGAGCTCGCTTGTGTTATTCGTGATTAGATGAAATGGTTTCTCCACTGATTCATCTGGGAGAATGTGAATCGCGCCATAGAGACCGTCGCAAATTTGGCCTCTGGTGTGGGCATGGTAGAAATAACTTCCATAATTCGTTGCTCGCCATTTGTAGAGGAAACTGTCGCCCGGCGCGATAGGTCGTTGCGATAAACCGGGGACGCCATCGGACCAAGGAGTGTCAAGCTGCTCGATACCTTGAAGGGATCAGTCTCGCTTATTGCACATAATTAAGCAAAACCTACCGTGAAAGTGCACTGTGGTATTCGCAGGAAGATTATTGGTCACCAGAAACTCGACATCATCCCCTTGCCGCAACTGCAATGCCGGTCCGGGAAATTGGCCGTTCATGAGGATCATCTTGCGAGGGATGCCTGCCGGCGCCCAGTCCTCCCATGTCAAGGTGACATTGAAGCGCACCGTGTTACCGGTGGCACGCACGTGGAGATTGCTGCCATTGGCCCATGAGAGCAGAGAGAAGACTGATGCCAATAAGGCCAGTCCGAATTTGAAGGAGTACATTCCAAGCAATGGAGGCCAAATTAGAAGTTATGGCAGCCGCAGTCAGACAAGCCATCACCGAAGGGTGAGCCAAGCGGCTCACGCTGCCTTATATGTCCCATCTCATCGAAAGGGGCATGGAAGAAGCAAAGGAGTTTGCTGCTTTCGAGGCCTAATTGCCATGCCTTGTTTCTTACTTCGTGTTCGTGCACGGGTCTGTGGCTTTTTTAGCATATGCTGGCGAAAAGTTCCGACAAATTGGAACGCCTGCACTTGTTGCTTTCCTGACTCAATAAGCCCACATAGCTGGCGGGCTGAGGGAAAACCTTCGATGAAGCTGATCTGGGCTACTCCATACAAAGAGGAATGCCCCGGTCTCATTGGGTGATCTTAGTTCTGTGGGTCTTGGGCTTCGAGTAATTGGCCTTGCTGGACCAGAACTGCTGCTCAGACCCACTGAGTTATTTCAATGATCGTCGCCGATGGTGAGCTGGCCCCTCGCAGGAGCCGTACTGTGTAGAACTGTGGATAGAACTATCCACGAAGGGGCTGTTCAAGACTGAGCTATCGGGCCGCTATCCGAGTTCCAGAACACGGGATTTGATCGGGCATGTTTAAGGTCCATGCGGAAAATGGAAGGTATGTAGTTGAATTTGCTGTCTTAGCATGACTAAAAACCGAGAATTTTCCGGTGTGCTTCTCTTCACATAGCTACCTGCAGAACAGGCCAGCATGGGAACCATCATAAATCAGCATCGCCGTAGCCAGTCACCTAAGAGCATCTGTCATCTGACAGCCGTGAGTTGGCGAGCTGATGAGTGAAAGTGAAAACTCTCGAAAATCTCACCCTGACAGGCATTTGCGCTATGATTAGCGAAAGGAAGCAGACGTGAAAAGCAAACATCCCGAAGGGGAAAGCTGTTCCGATTTTTCAGGCAACCCGCGAAAAGTGTCAGCTGTGCATTGGCATCATCTTCACTATTTTGGACATTATCATGCATGCATTCCCGATAGCCGAGCAGAATGGCAATAACAGCCGAGGGTCTGAGCCACCGCCAACTCACCCTCCTAGGCTACACATAGTCACATACACATACACAACAGCAAACGCCCACCAAGCCATCCCCATCTTACTGCGCAATAAATCCCCTATAATCGTCAGCACAAAACCATCCAGCAAAAGCCACCAAGAAAAGAACGACCTACCCATCCACCACCAACGCAGACCCATACATATAGCTACTCATCGGCGACAACATGAACGTAATCGTGTCCGCAATTTCCTCTGCATCCGCCAATCTCCCCACGGGGACTCTCGCCACTTCCTTCTGCATCACTTCATCAGGCATCTGATCGATCATCGGTGTCTGAACATAACCAGGACATATAGCATTAATCCGGATCCCCAGAGGCGCGTAGACAATAGCATCAGCCTTGGTCATCCCAACCACACCATGTTTCGCAGCTGAATAAGCAACAAGGGGTATATTGACCGACGGCGCGACAAGTCCATACGCAGATGCGACATTGACAATGACACCTCGTGATGAGCGGGGACTGTAGAGGAAGCAGCACACATCACGCATTAGCACACCGAACCCCATCATCATCCTCATCATACCAACTTTGGAAAAAAATCGAAAGCCTCACCTATCAACCCTCTTCTCCTGTCCCATCATCACCTTAATCTCCTCCCGACTCGACATCCACACTCCATGCAAATTGACCCCCAACGTCTTCTCCCAATCGTTAATGTCATGATCCCCTGAATACGCCATCGGCCCAGCAATCCCAGCGCTATTGACCGCATAATCGATCCGCTCGAATTGCTTCACCGTCTCTGATACAGCCTCGTGGATAGAGACCGGATCGGTCACGTCAATGCACAGCGGGAGCGCTCTCACTCCACTGAAGCGGGCCTCGATGTCCTGGGCGGTTTCCTGTGTCGCAGCGAAGTTAACATCAGCGATAGCGAGCTGGCGGACGCCGTGTCGGGCGAGGGCATATGCGGTGGCTTTTCCGATTCCTGTTGTAGAGTATTAATTCAAAGTGATTTGCTTGAGGAGTGCAGTGGGATGAATAGGTGATAGTATAGACCTGATGCGGCACCGGTGATGAATGCGACTCCTTCGAGCATCATTGTGATAATTAAGGCAGTATTTCTGGTTTGGAGTGGGATGAATGGAAGTATGTTTGAGTGACAAGCTTTGCTCGCTGACCTCTTGGTTTTGTTGAAAGATAAAGGAAGCGCTAGACGGCCTGCAAAAGAAACCCTCAGCTTGATTTGGGGTGTGACGAGCCAGCCCGTGTGACACTCGTCGGGATTTCTATTCTCATCGCTGTCTACGTAGGTTACAGGAATAGGATCGGTACCGGGGCTAAAGTTGCAGCCTGATAAGATAGACGTGCTGAATGGTAGCGGCAATGCCCAAGTAACCATTGGACAAGCAGTTTACTTCTCTAGGCAATCAAGTCATATCAGCAAGGATTACAGAATCTCATTCCCAAAGTGGCAGATATAGCCGGAGGGTACGCAGCCAATCTTTTGTCAAATCAAAGGTCACGGTCCAGAATCAGAGCAGATGTCATATTCTCATTAGCATTCCGATTGGCTGATATCTATCTAGCAAAAATGAAGCCATGAGAGTCCCACGTAAGCGAGAGCACCCAGCCGATTGAGCTCCTACCGAAGACGAACCACAAGAAAAAACAGCAGGTAAGAGAGACCCAATCCAGAGATTCAGCTTTCCATGTTGCTCCAATGTTTATGAGGTCTGTCTCAAAGGTGAAAGCTAAGTAAGTGTGAAACTAGCAAAGCAACTAGCCCTCGGCATCTCCAAAAGACAATAACAACGCAGTGTATTATCCGCGGAAAAGGTCGCCAAAGTCTCACCGTCCTCGCATCATGTGTTGACCGGTGCTACTGACAATGAACACGGTATTGGCATTTGGGACCAAACGCTGGGACTCAGTCACTTGGCGTTTCGATTTCGGGACGAACTCAGGTGCATCTCCACGAAGGGTAGAGCTGGGATAGCAGTTTCTGGTATTTTCGCTCGCCCCTGCTTTAAGGCCCTGGAATGTTTCACCTTCTCCAGAGATTCCGGGCTGCACCGATCCCACAATCAGGGGCCCAGTAGCAGGCAAAGCGTAGGGTGCGTAGTGCATTGGCGCCATGGTGTACATTGGTGACATAGCACGAGTTTCAGGGCTGAGTGGAGGTCCATTAGGAGCTAGACCAGGTGCCTCATACATCTTGAAAGAGCGCTTGTTAGAAGCTTTCTCTACATGATTATTCGAGTTCGAAAATACTCACCGGCTGAGGGCCTGGAAAACGGAACTGTTCCATTTGCATTCTGTTCCAATTCTCCACTTCCTTCTGCTGGTGATCCAATCGCATGGCGAGATGGTTTGCCTGAGGCAGATTAGGGTTGAAAGTGTTATGCACAGGTGCACTAGCAACGGCAGGGAGCTCAGGACCAAAGGTGCTCTGACGCATAGTCGACGGATCACAGTACAGACTTGGCTGGCAGGGCTCCTCTTGTTGTCTGCGGTTTCCTCGTCTTCTATTGGTGTGATTGGCCATGATGGCTTCAACAAGGCCCTGGTATCAAGAGAGAGTCAGCATTTCAAGCATGTGTAACTTATTATCAAGGCGCTCAACAGAAGGATAAGTGGGCACAGAAGCTGTTCTGCGAATCTCAGGCTCGAGCTCAAGTCTCAGGGGAAAGATCATAGTGTAAGTGATAGTGAGCAGACGTGTATATCGTGAGGATGCAGTACAATGGAAGGAACGAAAGATGGTAGAGGTCAAGACAGTCGACCCGATACTGTTAAGGTAGCTGAACAAACCCACCTAGTAGTTTACTTGACCCTACCAGCGTCAAGTCAGACTCGGAGGCGTACGTAGGGAAGGAACCTGGCCGGGGTGTCGATGTAACAAAGGAGAGTGCGATGCTTTGTTGCGGTAGAGAAAGAAGCGAAAGCGAAAGAGCTTGTCTGCACTAGATGAGTGTGGCGAGTCACTCTCATTCATTCGCTTGCTCATTCACCATGCGAACATCGCGCCTGAGGCGCCTTCTTCTCGCTTGTGTTGGTTGTGCCCCTGTGAAATTCTTCTTCAGTTCGCACACTGCCTTTGTTTCTACATCTCCGTCTACTACGCCTCAGCCTGACCGGCGCCTGCCGGCCAGGCTGAGTGGCCATCCACAAGATCATCATATCGCGTCAGGTATGTTCCTTATCGACATCTTCAAGTACGTCAGCTCACTTTCCTGGTTCTTAGTGTTTTCAGTGGAATTACCGTTCGTTCAATCACCACTTCTGTCATATTGTCTGAGCTCAGATAATGAACAGTAGTAGAGAGGACACGAACCAGAACTAGCATCAGGTTTTTAAGAGGACGTGAGAAAGCTACGAATGAATACCAAGGCCACAGCAGCTGGGTTGTCAAATCTTTGACATATTTCCATTCTTTCCCTTTGATGATCTTCTTACTTCTCTGCCCACCTCAGCAAGGTGTGGGGCGACAACGAAACAGAATAAGAGAAGAGGGACAAGTGAAGGAATAGAACCCACATATTGTTGGTAAGTATGACTGGAAATATCCTTCACTTATACTCAATTGACTCACACACTGATTAGCAGAAGGCAAAATCTAACCTATGACTCCTCCATCATAGCTCGAAGCTTGGTCTCGATCGACTTCCTTTCAATCATCTTCTGGTTGAGGAACTTAGAAGTGTCTTCAACAACCTCTCCCAGCCGCTGGTAGTTGACGAGGAGCTTCTGAATTTCAAGAGCCATCTATCTACATCATCAGTCATCTGCACAAGATCTGGAAAGAGTTGAAAGACTTACCTCAAGGTACTGGTCTCTTTGTGCACTTGTGTTCGCTTCTCGGACTTTTCTGCAGACGGAATCACTGAGTGCATCGAAGTGTGCGCAGGTCCAGGCCGAACCGTTGGCGGATGGTTCGGTCTGCACTCCCGCATCACTAGTTGCGTTGCTCTCTGGTCTGCGAAGTTCTGTAGGGCGAGACAGAGGAAGTGGAGGCATGGTCAGGGTTTCATGATGCCCAGCCATGGCATTCATACTGTGCGTGGCAAACGATGTTGGCGGAGCATGGCGGTTCGGTGATTCCGGAGTGGCGGGCTTGAACAGTGTCGACACTGCCTGCTGTAGATATGCAGGAGTGTCTTGGCTTGGGCTAAGGTCGATGTGGTTCCTTCCAAGTTGCTGCAACAATGAGGGAGTAGGCACAACTATCGGCGTTGATATAGCTCCAAGCGAAGTCGTTGGGTTGCGTGCGTTCTTCCCAGACTTTCTGCCCTTGAAAGCCGTCTTGCCGGCACTGCTACTGCTGCTTCGCAAGTTCGATTTGGTAGCTCGGCCCACACGACTCTTCTCTGCACCCCGAGTCTTCTGCAAGATACTACGGAGGCTAAAGGCCTTCCGGACAGTTGCATTTGAGACGGGCGGGATGATCTCATCGAAGGTAGTATGAGGTCCGCGGCTATCAATTTCGGCTGGGAGACCTCGCAGTGGCTGGAGAGAGATTGATCGTGGTGGAAACCTATCGTGAGCTGTGGCATCCTCCGTGACCTCTGGCATTGAGGTATTGCGAGATATAGGGGCACGGAAAGGGCTGACAGGCTCCGACAAAGTGATGGTCAAGTCTCCTGCTCTCACTAGTGTGGTCGTTTGGTTGCGTGTACCAGCGCCGGAAGAAGACGGTCTCTCGATGTATTGTTGGCGTGGCGTGAGTGGCGGCTCATCGCCCGCACATGCATCTTCGGAAAAGAGCTCTGTCTGGTTTTCGGGCGCTGGCTTTGGTTTGTTGTGTCGTGCCTGGCCCCCAACCCCGCTTCTTGTGGAATTTCTGGGGGGGATGGGGGGTCGGTCGGCATCTTTTGTGATTGGGAGGAGGGTGGTTGGCGAGGAGTCTGAAGAGTATTCGTCGTCGTCGCTGCTTGTTTGCTCGGTTGACACTGGCCTGTCAACATACCGAAGTTTCGCGGGGTCCGACAATTGGGTAACGGCATAGTTCAGGTTACTTTTACCTGTTCCCATAATGATCTCGTCGGCCGCTGATGCGATTTTCAGAGTTGGGCCATGTGGCAGACGAGTTACTCGCTGCGTGAGAGGAGTGCGGTTTTCGCGCTGGTTGTCATCCCAGTCTGGTGCATTGTGAGCTCTTTCGATTAGATGTTGGTAGTGAGGCATGCAAGACACCTCTGCTACCTGAGCACCTCCAGCAAGTTTCTCGGCTAATGCCTGGCGCCTGTCTACAGCAGTGGGAATAGCACTACGCAGCTCATAGCTTGCACGCGTCCGTTGTGGCGAATACGACTCGACTTCTGCGCCAACGTTCTGAGTGTATCCGCTGGAGATACGAAGTGGGTGGACTGGGTGGGAATGCAAGGCGGTATATTTGTTTACTCCTGCGTCCCGCCAGAAAGTAGAATCATCTTTTTGTGGGTTAGCATGAGTGTTGCATGATCCGACAGCATGTACCTACTAGGGTTATACGGCGATGGATAAGCGATCGTCTGAGGCGGATTGATATCCCGGGTGTATGGGTAACCACTCTGTGTGGCTCCTGGAAAGTAAATTAGCACAGAGCAGTAAGAATGTGATACACCTTTGTGCTAAGACAGCATGGACTCTGATGCGTAGCAATCATAAGCTCAGGCACGACTATACCAGGCTCACAACCACCGACGCCAAGTCCCATCGTAGATGCTTCCCTCAGAAGACACCATATCCAACTTTCGACAACACAAGAGCAAAAGACAATGCTCACCTCTAATATCCCAGCGACCATCCTCACGGCCCGTGGCCCTGGTGTTCTCAGCAGGAGAGATAATTTCTTCAAGGGGAGATCTGAAAGAAACGTTCTTCGAGTTGGAAGACATAGTGGAGATATGAGACGTTAAGTGTATCAGACACAGATGAAGATTGAAATCAAGAATGAGACGTGAGGAGATATGTAGTTCAAAAACACTCTACTGTGTCTGTAGCAGAAAACCCTTGAAGACTGTGACGATATAAGTGAGATGTAACTCTGTGTCTGTAGGAGAGAGAACTGATGGCCTCAACAAGGGTATCTCGACTGTTCTTCGGAGTCGAAACGACAGGGGAAGAAATAACAAGCAAGTATTATATTGGTGTTCTTGAGAAGAGATGCAGAGAAGTGTATAGTATGAAACACGTAAATCTGTGTCTGTAGAAGAGGAAGCTGAATGCCTAGACAAGAGTATCCCGACTGTCTTGAACACGCGGATGAGAGGTGGAAAGCAAGTAGGCTGCTGTTGTTCTTGAAATGAGAAGTAGAAGAGATGAAAGTAGTCTCAAAACACGCAACTCTGTGACTGTAAAGAAGAAAGCTTGGAACCTCAGCGAGAGTATTCCTGCTTTTCTGGAGATGAGAATAAGAGGGACAGAAGTAAGAAGCAACTATGATGATGCTGTTCTTAAGAGGAGATGTAGACGAGATGTCTTTGTAGATGACAGATGGAGAGAAGAACAGCAGAGGATGGACGCGACCTTCAGCGTGCTGTATAGAATACAGCAAGTGCAGTGAGGGAATTAGTGTGTTAAAATCTCAAGAAATCAAAACACGGCGCGAGAAATGAGGAGAGAAGATTAGATGCTAGATGATCTTGGTCTCAAAGCAAGCCAGCAGACAGAAAAGCTAGACGAGCGCGCTGCTCAACAAATACAGGGAAGCCGGGAGCTGCAAGATGAAGCAGAAGATGCCTGAGAAATGAAAGTAGACGGAGCGGAAGAGAATGTGGAAGAAGCGAGTGTTGGCCGGGCAAGAAAAATCCGTCAGAAAGACAATTCCTGCCCGGTTTGGTCAACCAGCAAACGAAAGCTGTGTGCCCCTGCAAAACGACAAGACGGGCGAGTGTAAGATTGACGGCAAGAAACAACCATCAAGAGGGCTGTCCACAGCATTCACCGGGAGGGTATGGTGTGCTGCCGTAATGGTCTCTGATACCAGGTGACTAGGCCCAGACTGGCCACCAGGTTGCATGTATATGCTCCTGGCAGGCTGTCAAGGACAGAAAGACCCACAAGGTAGAGAGAGCTCAGGCTGCACTTGCTTCCACTCATATACTCAGTGGTCATGGACAGTACTCCTTTGACTAACCATGGGAGTCGGAACTTGACAGCATCCGTTCTGCAAAACGGAGCTGTCTGGACGTTCTAGGTTAGCCAACTCGATATATTTTGCCTTTTGCGTCATTCCCAATGACCGGGCCTCTATGGCAGGGAACCTGCACGAGAGCTAAGCCAATCCCTTATCTTGACATTGAAGACTGGCTGGTCATTCTATGTCATAGGCTGCCAAGCTTGTTGCTTTTCAGAATACTCCCGGACAAAATGAGTTTGACTGACGATAGCTTCCGTCTCAGGGTCCGGCAGTACTAAGTTCGATGCGTCTTAATTGTTGCGCTTTGACTAGTCTTCGAATGAACCGGCTTTGATATTCCACTTCTTGCAACAGTCACGCCACAGATACCACATTCCCTTTGCGTTGTGGGTGCTATCATAAGCTGAGGACTATGAATTGCATTTCAATATTTGGCACAGAGTTGGCAGTTTCCACACCAGGGGCTAGACATTGGTGATCTATACGTGGTCCATGCTTTTTGATGCATTGAGTCCTTAGGGCTCCAGGTATGAAACATAGACCAAGCAGACACGTTATGTGGACTGTCATCGCTTGGGGTTGCTTCATCGCCAGCCTGGACTTCTCTCTTTGACCTAGGACACAAGTCTCTCCATCAGGGCTATTAGAGACAACATCGATCTGGGGATATTGTCTGTCCAGCTTAGAAGCATCGAATCTCAAAAGCCAACATGAGTACATATGCAGCCAACCTATTATCATGGTTAGTAATCATCCTATTTTGGCCGAACAAGGGTTAAAGCTATCCAGCGAAAACCTACACAGCAGACATCCTTCCGCACAAAGCTCCCTTGTCTGTACCCCTGCGTGACGACGCGTCACCAGCACAGAGATATGCTGTTCCCGTTCAGTTCAAAGAGAACCAGAACAACATGCCCTAACAAGAGCTTTGATACTCGAACAACGGAATAAAGGCATGGAGGGTGACTGGGCAAGAGCCACAATCACCCACCATGTCTTTGAGAAGAGGCGAGAAAGAGAGGATGAGGATTCTCAAGTGTTTTATGTTGTGCAAGGTAGGCAAACTTGTCCTTCACTTTTGTGAAGATACGGCAACTTAGGCGAGGCGATTCCCGAATAGGAAGCTTTGCAGTGACGGGAGGCGCGCCTGTGGAATGGTGGAGTTAATTTAGGGTATGATTTGAAATTATCTACTACTAGTTATTGGGCTTGTCGGTGTGATTGCTGTTCACCTGTTAGGTTTGGATGCAGTGAACCAGCGATCTGTGTGATCGATCTTGCAGGACGAACATATATGTCTTCATGCATTCTACTGTCATGCTTCATGAACAAGTAGAATCCGAGATAACGTCTCTCTGCTCTTTACAGTCAATTTATTATGATCTTGTTTGAGAGGGTCTTCAGCGACTAAGTACACTATGAGTGGCCTCCGGACTCCAGATCAGACATCGACCACCAACTCTCTAAGTAGATTCGATATCCTCCACATTAGTATGATGACCGCGCTTTCGTTTCCCCGCCGCCTGCGTACTATCGCTCGTCCACTCGCTAATCTCCCACTCAAAAGTCGTAGATTGATCATCACTAACCCCAACTCCACGCCTAGTCTTCATCATCCTTCCCAACCGACTGCCCTCCACCATCTCTTCGAACCACGGGATCCCGCCCAGTGTGCCATGTCTGTAACTCCGTGAGACCGCCGACCCAGATGGAATGACCACATCTGACGAGCGGGTGTCTTGTTGCGCAGTAGCCGGACTAACAACAACTTTTCCCTTTCCCTTTGCAGGCCCAGCGCCTTCCTCTTCTGCTTCCCTCTCCTCATCCGAAGAATGGGGAGGCGATTCCGGAGGCAACAGTTCCAAGTCCTCCAACATGCGCTGGCCATCGCCAAACAAACTTCCTATCGACACAGACATGTACTCCGCTTCTTCGCGCGGATCCTCGCTCCAAAATGTGAGTGGCGTGCCGCAGTAGCCGCAAAAGACCCGCTGGGTATGTGGCGCATGGTGCGGGGAGAAGATGCGACGGATGGTGCTGTGTGTTTCATCGGGGAAGTAGGATTGAGTGTGAGATTGGTACCAGGTTAGAGGGACACGAAGCCAGGCTGTCAATGGAGCTGCGTGAAATCTTCCTGTCCATTTTGTGGTTAGTACTATTGTAAGTATATATTAGGCGGAGTGTGACGTACGATTGTCTCGGCCGGTGTCCAAGTAAACGTGGGCATGGTCAGTTATGTCGTCGGGCAGTCGGATCTGATACTGATTTCTCCCACATTGACAGGAGCCGCGGAGATGCTCGTGACTAGTCATGTTGTGGCGTTTATCTCCGAATCGGGGTTTGCTTGGCCGTTGTATCTAAGTTAGTACGTAGTAGTGAAACAGCGCTAGTGTGAAGTCATAGATTGAGTCGATCAATTGAGAGAACGAAGACCGAGAGGACGCAACCTCAGGGTAGGCTTCCAGGCCTAATTGTATCTCTAGAATGGGGGGAGGCAGAATGGAGACAATATAATGGTGAGGTGCAGAAGAGAAGGTATCTGAGGGAATCTAGAAGCAACCTGAACGATCGATGACGTTACGCGGGTGAGGCCGCGATCCAGGAACTGGCCAGTTGGCGGTAATCTTAGATCATTACGGTACCCTCCGCTTCAAGTCGATCGCGGTTCCCATTAATGGACCTCCGCTCCATTGGTCCAGAAACCCAGCAAGTTCGTTCCCCCCTAATGAGCTGGGGTCTGCAATGAATCTCTAGTCTTGTCTCCTTTTTCTTTACATATCTCATCGTACTCTTCGTTCATTATCTCCCACTCAGTCTCTCTCTTTCCTATCTATATTATTGTTGTTTCTCTGTTTTCTCTGCTCTTCTCTTCCCCGCAGAACTACCCTGTTTGGTTTGTCACATGAAAATCCCACCCCAGCAAGAAGCACATGATAGTCGTTGTATGAACGACAACAATCGCATTCTCTCGCCCACTCCTATATACTCCCAGAAGAACCACGATGCCATCTGCACGACCTCCTGCCTCCCTGGCTTCCAGCTCTTCGGAACCATCCTACTCTCCCCTGCCCGGCGGCACAAACACCCATCCCGACGATCGCGACGACCGTTCCCCATCCACCACACCCACCGGCAACTCCTCTAAGCCCGCCTCGGCCTCTTCAGCGGCCAACGCACAAGACAAGGACAAGCCGCGGCTCACCGAGCAGGAAAAGAAGAATAACCACATTGCATCGGAGCAGAAACGCCGCGCCGCAATTCGGGAGGGCTTCGATCGATTGACCGAGCTGGTGCCTGGCTTGGAGGGCCAGGGTCGCAGTGAGAGTATTGTGCTTCGCAAGACGGTGGACTTTATCCAGCTTCAGCTGCAGGAACGACAGGAATTGATTGCGGAGATTGAGCGTCGTGGAGGGCGCATTGATGATTCGTTTCGCAACTAATGCTGCCGAGGTCCGAGCGGCATGCTGTTGTTGATGATGATGACTATGACCTGCTTTTGAGGTGGATGAGACTATGCAACATGCGTCACGCGACTCTTAAATGATATTTGGAAAGGAAAAAGTCCGGCGCTGGGTCTTGACCGGTTGATTGGTAGTGGTGATATTGAGCAATTGCAATGGGCGATGGTTGTGGTAATTTCTATTTGGCCTCTACGGAGGCTTCTCGGCCTAGGGTCTTGAGGCGGGATGGCGTTGTATTTGGTATATAGGGATGAGAAGGTCCTGATTGTTACTGTTGAGATTGTTGCACTGCTGCATATATACATTGGCGGCATTATGAGCTCAGTTGTTTATTTAGCAGATACTACATGTTGAAGCCAGACTGGAAATGGCACTTGGTACTACTGTCATGCAGCTTTCCATATGGAGTAGACAGTAAACGAAACCATATGCAGGGAGACGATACTGTACCACACCAACTCTCCTGAAGCATTAAGCTTAACCTTAATCCCCAATACTCAACATACAAACCAAGCAATAAACATGCAGCATGGACCGCCATCACATGCACGCCCAACTCGTATCAACTATCCCGTATCTATCTACTATCTGCATTATCACAACTGCCGAGTCTCACCGCCCGTCTATCAAATTCAACACCACCACCACCATACAACCCCCCCAATCACGACCATATATACCCAACACCTATACAACCTCAACCTCTCACCCCACAATCCAAAACCAAACACATATCCAAAATGTCCGACAGCAAACAATCCCTCCTCTCCCAAACGGAGCTCGAATCCGACGACCCCCCACCAGCCTACACCACCACCACCAGCACCAACAACCAACCCAACCACCAAAAACGCGCCTCCCTACTCCCCCGCCCACCCCCACTCTCCCTCCCAATCCTAACGCACCTGCGCTCCAAGCGCTTCATCCTGGCCTCATCCTCCCCTCGCCGCCGGCAAATCCTCTCTCTCCTCTCCCTCCCCAACATGGAAATAATCCCGTCCAACACACCCGAAGACCTACCCAAGACGCTCCCCCCCTTCGAATACGTCCTCCAAACCGCCACGCAGAAGGCACAAGCCGTGTACGCGCAGGAAATCGACTCACCGAAAGGTGACCCATTCATTCTTGCAGCGGACACCGTCATCGTGGACACTTCCACGGGGAGTATATTAGAGAAGCCGCGGAGCGAGGCGCATCACATCGCGATGTTGAAGGGGTTGAGGGATGCGGGGGAACATAAGGTGTATACGGCGCTTGTGGCGATGACGCCGTTGGCGAGTGCGAGGGTTCCCGGGTATGCGTTGGAGAGTTGTCTGGAGGAGACGAAGGTGTGGTTTGATCAGGGGGTTAGTGATGAGGTTATTTTGGCGTATGTGAGGACAAGAGAGGGCGCGGATAAGGCGGGTGGGTATGGGATTCAGGGCCTCGGGAGTATTCTTGTGGACAGGATTGAGGGCGGGTTTGATAATGTGGTGGGGTTGCCGTTGAAGAAGGCGCTTTGGTTGATGGAGAAGGTGGTGGTTAGGGCGGATGATGAGGATTTGTTGGATGGGGAGGGGGGAAGTGATGAGGAGGATGGGGAGGGGGAAGAGGAGTAATTGAGTAGTAGTATACTACGGGGTATTAGTAGTTATTCTGAAGTTTGTGTATCTGGGGGGTAGTCTATGTATATAGTGTGAATGATGATAGAAAAAGTAAAGGTATATTTCAAAGTACATCTTTTATAGCTCGACGAGCCAAAATATAGGAATCAGAACATGTACACAGAGGCAGAGAGCGGCACATACGCCCAAAACAAACCACAAGCAGTAATAAAACTAAAACCATGTCACAAAACAGCACACATCCCTAGGAGTCTATGCGTTCCACACCCGGCGGAGAGCCTCCGTCACACCAACGTCGTTCGTCTCGAACTCGTACAGACCGACGGCCGTGCTGAGGGTGAACGCGCGGAGCAGCCAGATCATGAAGGTGTGGGTCTTGGGGACACGGCGAGTAGGGAAGTAGTCGGTGATGGAGGCGCTGTTATTTATTAGCCTTTAGTCTCATAATCCACACACACACACGCGCGGGCGGGCGCGGCTTTATTACGGCAAAGAGAGGGAGGAAAGACGTACTGGAAACCAATGTGAGAGTGAACCACGATAGCGGAGCAGATGACGGCGTCCATGACGGGGCTCATGGAACCAGCAGCGAAGGGAGCAATGCAGAGAGGGACAAGACCGGCAGAGACGATTCTGGTATTGTTAGCTCTCCATTCCATACTCATCAATCCTTCGACCCATCCATGTATATCCGATGGATATCAGAATAGAGGGTTAAACGCACCTCTCGAAAGTCCAGTGGTAGCTACCCTCGGTAGGGTGAGACTTGGGGATGGGAGCGGGGTCGTTCACTGCGTCGAGCTGTCAGAATTGTATTCCAAACATCTTATCCATGTCGGCCCTTCAAGTTCAATCATGGCTGTCCGAGCAACGTCGATATCCCGAATATCGATTCCCGTAGACAGAAACCAAAACCAGATAACCGAACAACCGGAGAAATCACGTACTCGTTCCCTGAATAGTCTCTGCAACCACCAACCCATTAGCATGACCCATCCCATATATCCAATCGCATCCAATTCATATATATGAAGAAACTCACGAGGCAGAGGAGGCAAGATCTGCTTCTTAGCGGAAGCATGGAAAGCCACGACCTGCGCGACATTCTTAGTCGCGAAGGGAGCGCGGAACGCCGACCGGAGGAGGGGAGAAGACTGGCGCGCGATGGAGGCCATTTTGCAGGATCTGCTTTCGCTGTACGGAGTGGAGTGGAGGAGGTGGGAGGTGTGGTGACCGCGATGCTCAGCGCTAGATAGACACAAGCACAGCAAGTGACAGATGCAAAGGTGAACTGAAGTTGAGAATGGAACCTCGGGAGTCCGATCGGGAATACGGTCATCATATTGTCGTGCCTCTGATTGGTGGAGGGTGCTCCGCCCAGCCGAAAATGGCCGATGTGCCGGCAAAGGTATCTATCATCATTCTACCACAGTATGACAGTGCGAAGGGCATATGTACGGCTTACGACCGAATTATGATCTTTGATGCTGTGGGAATTACTTTGTTTACTTGGATTTGTTGATCAAGGTCTCGTTGTGCTGGACGACTCGATAGGAAACTCATGTTGTTCATGCCTAAGGCATTTTTCCCGTACCCGATTGCCGACAGTTACACGCAAGGAGAGATGATGGACGTTGGAGGATGCTGGAACCGTGGTACCTGCATTATGGAATACAACTATTTAAAATGGAAAGCAGCTACACTTCTCTTTGAAAATAACAAGTAAATTCCGAACTGTACTCTATACCCAACCATCGTCTACCTCTAATGAGCCAGTTATCACATCATCCATATACACATTGCATACGAAGCCATCCCGATTACACCGGGTCTTTGGATATTATAAACAAACACAATGAAGAAGAAAACACAAACCTTTTGTCATGAACGGTATTTAGCAACCACTTTTACTCGCGGCAGATCATGTGGTCACGAGCAGGACCGGTACCGATCCACTTGACGGGAACACCGCCCAACCCGCGCTCAATGTATTCGATATACGCGCGAGCATTGGCAGGCAGGTCCTCGTACTTCTTCACACCCATGGTGTTGCTCTTCCAGCCGGGGAGGGTGACATACTCGACCTGGACCTTCTCCAGGACTTCCGGATCGGCGGGCATCGTGTTCTCCGTACGGGTGCCGTCGGGCAGAATGTACGCAACACCGACCTTGATCTCGTCAAAGTCATCGAGCACGTCCAGCTTGGTCAGGTTGAGAGCGGTGTAGTGGTTGATAGCGTGGGAGTAGCGGCACAGGACCATGTCGAACCAACCGCAACGACGTCTACGGCCGGTGGTGACACCGAACTCCTTACCCACGCCCTGCAGCTTGTCGCCGAACTCGTTCAGCTGCTCACTGGGGAAAGGACCCGAGCCGACACGGGTGGTGTAGGCCTTGACGACACCGATGATAGAGCTGATGCTGGTGGGGTTGAGGGAGAGGGCCTGAACGGCACCGCCCAGACCGGTGGACGAGGAGGTCACAAAGGGGTAAGTGCCGTGGTCCAGGTCCAGCATGAGAGCGTTGGCGCCCTCAACGAGGGTGTTAGGGGCGTCCTTGTACTTCTGAAGGAAGGCCAATTGGTCGACAATGTAAGGGCCCAAGCGTTGACGGTAATCCTGGTTTTGTTAGATGCTCCTGGAAAGGTGCTTCCGAGACCAACAATACATGGCGAGGGAGAGGTCATCCTACCTTGAAACGCGCAAGTTCCTCCTCAACGTTGTAATCCAGCTCGCCGAATCTAGCGCGGTAGCCAGCGTCCAAAGAGCGCAGCTTACGCTCGAAGAGAGCCTCGTCGAGAATCTCACCGACACGGATACCGCGACGGGCGGCCTTGTCACTGTAGCAGGGACCGATACCCTTGCCGGTAGTACCGACCTTGCGACCGCCCAGCTTGGCCTCTTCCAGGCCATCCACGACGGAGTGAAGGTCCAAGCAAACGTGCGCACGGTCGGAGATGAAGATGCGCTTTCCAGCGCCCTCCAGACCCTTGTCCTCCAGAGAAGCCAACTCCTTGAAGAAACTAGGGACGTGCACCACGGTACCGGCGCCAATCAGGTTGACACAGGCGGGGGAGACGAGACCGGAGGGAAGGATGTGGAAGTCGTAGGTCTTGTCACCGTGGACGATAGTGTGACCGGCATCTATCCATTCCATTAAACAATATCCTCCGAAGAGAGAGAGAAGGAAAGACTTACTGTGGCCGCCAGCGGCACGGCAGCAGAGCGTAGCCTCCTGCGCAAGCATATCGGTAATCTTCCCCTTTCCTGTAATCGCAATAAATCAGCCATGCCCCAATTACGTTAGTCCAATCAATCGATCAATCAATCGATTTAAATCGACCTGTGAACTGCCGGGTAAATAAGATGACAACCCACCTTCATCACCCCACTGACTACCCAGAACAATTGTGACACCCATGATTATCGAACTGAATGTTAAAGCCACGAAATATATTTCAATTAAGCAGCTCAATTGCAAATTTACCCAGCGGTAAATGTATTTGTGGTGTGCGTGCGAAGCAAGAAGACAAAATAGTCAGTCAAGATCGAACGGCAACGCGGGGCACTGAATGCGGGATGAAATGAGTCACTGATCTCAAGAGAGCAGCAGCAACAATCTCAAAGGAAGTGGAGTAAGAGAGGATAAGATAGAAGAGTAAAGATCAATTAAAGCACACTGAGACGAATCTTGGAAGACAATCTGCAGTGACTGGAGCAGCAACGTAGGTTCCGTAGAAAAACCTCGCGACCGTCAAAATCCAAAAGCCGAAAAAAGAACCAGCGGAGGGGAACTGGCTGCGGAGGCAAAGAATGATATATGGGCGGGCGGGCAGTCAAGTCAGCCAGCGGCGGGGGCCGGGACGAACTCGGTGAGACAAGAAGAGGCAGAGCCACAGTTTACTATACAGAGTAACTAAACGATAGCCATGAGTGATTCCTGCTACTAATCCATTCCTTTTACTTACTATTTACCATACCGTTACCCTCCAATCCGGTTGTTGGGCGGGGCCTTTTCGGTGTTTCCCGCTTCCTCCCCAAGACTCCTTCTTAGGGTCTCCGTATTGCCGGTACCGGTGCTCGTCCCCCGCGGCGGGGTCGGTCGGATGCGGTATTGGACGGCACAATACATCATTGCCTATTGAAGATTAGTGCCCTACGAACCCCTAAGCTAGGCAATAAGAAGACATTGTGAGTCAGGTGATCTCGGCAGAGGTGAGTTATTATTGCCTACTTCGGCTAGAGACCCTCATTTCCAGAAGAGACACTAGGGAGGGTTTGATACAAGATCTATACAATAACAATTGATATAAGATGGCTAAGTAAGTATAGTGCTATGATGATGGATGGTATAAGGAGGATATATGAATGGGTATGGTGAAGACATTTTATTCCGGAATGTCAAAGACATGAGGACATTACCATATGCAGACCCCCGGCACTAGAACATGCTACTCGAAGACTTTCACAGGCATTTTTTGGTGAGACTTCGAATGTTTACACATCACAGTAGATAGTGGGGATGCAAGGGGTTACACGGGCAGGAGGTTGGCCAGGGATGTACACAATAAAAGTAGCACCCGAGGAACGCTACATTGCTACTATACTATCGTCACTGATTTCACAATAGCAAAAAAGTGAGTATTTATACTGTGCGGTAATTGACAAAAGAGGAATACTACTATAATAAACAGAAATAAAGCCGAATCATGGATATGATCAACAGGTTATCCGGAATTATCGCTGCTGCTGATTGTTCGTACACCATGCCGTGATGATTCGAAGCGTTGACTGCTGCATTCATACCACTAACCTAAATGGCAGAGAATGTTCCGTCTTTCCCTTGTCTACTATTAAAGCATATTCAAGAAGGAGCCATGTCCCAGATGGTCCCAACTCGAAGAGGAAGGTACTGCAGTCTCCCCTTCGAGTCTCTTCACAACTCCAGAATGAACAACTCTCTATCTCTGCACTTTTCTCTACCACCAGCTAATCTTATCCAATTCCTATCCATCCATCACACCCCAATTTTCCGTCCAGCAGATGCAAAAAGATCCTGGAGTAGGCCACTCAACATATCTGCCGAGGTGTATGACTGTCCTCTACATATCGCATTCCCAATCATCTTTGCGAGCTCATATGTCCTAATCATCATTTATCTCAACTCCATCAATCGCAAAAGACGCCACAAGCCATGGCGACTGAGTCAGACTCGCTTCTTTCACTACCTTGTGCTTTTCCATAACATCGGTCTTTCGGTCTTCTCTGCATGGGTATCTTGCGGGTTGCTCTCAACAGTCTACGCAAACCTACCGTCCATAAAGCAAGAGTCATATTCTGCGCATGTGACCGCGACATTATGTCACATTGAAGGAAGGCCCACTCTTCATACCAGCGTGCCCAACGCCACTGCCGCTGTATGGGATACTGATAATGGTGATGGCTTATGGCAGAAAGGCGTGGGATATTTCTGCTGGGCCATGTATATGTCCAAATTTTATGAGGTAACGGACACGATGATCCTGATCCTGAAGGGAAAAGAAAGCACCTTCTTACAAACATACCACCATTCCGGAGTCATGCTGAGTTCATGGGCGCTCATGCGTTCGACGTCGCCTCACTGCTTGGTGGCTGCACTTCTGAATAGCGGTGTTCATGCATTAATGGTCAGTCCATAAGCTCTATAATACTGCTGCTGCTGCTGCTGTATACGTTATATCTCTACGGATAGTGCTAACCAGGGAGGACCCGGTAATCGTGCAGTACCTATACTATGCTCTCCGGACAATGAAAATAGCAATCCCCATACGCCTAAAGCGGACATTAACGGCTGTACAGATCGCGCAGTTTAATGGTGGGTATATCCTGGGTTTATGCTATCTGTTCGTTGCGTATGATGCACCGCATGCGCGCATCTCAATTGGTGGGGATGATGATCTCCACGTTGAAATGCAGCACACCGTGCTTCCCTGTCTCCATACACCAGGTCACTTGGGCGCGCTGCTGTTGGGGGGCTTGTATCTTGGGCCTCTGATCTATATGTTTGTCCGGCTATTTAACCGTTCGTATTTGTCTGCTGGGAAGGGGAAGATGGAATGAAAAGATGGGGTACTGAGTAGACAATTGATTGCGAAGAGCATCCTAAGTCTCCCGTGTGCGCTAGTCACAGTATGAAGTCTTCACCATGTCTAGTATCTGAGTATAGATGAGGAAACCTCATCACGGTTAGTTTTGCTGCGCATTTATTTACTACACAGCGCTAAGCACTCTCAGATGCCATTTAGAAGTACAAGTAGTAATAACAGTAGCAGTAGCAGTGCGAATACTGTATGTCTCAATTCAATGAATGAATAGTACTGAAAAGGATGAAGTTATCTATTTAGTCTCTCATATATACCTATTACAACAAAATTGACAAGTAATTGTGAGTTTCTTGTCAAAAAAATTTAGTACTTAGTAAGTAACTAATAGATTCAACACTCCCAGACTTCGGAACGTGGCTTATGAAGATACTACTAGTTGGTATGATTGATAGAATAGTGGGGTGCCTAGTAGTTATGCTGCGACCTGCTACTGACTAAGTGGAAGACAATACTATGTAGGATTTCGAGGCGTGAAGAGACAAGGGATGAGATGACAACTCGTTATTATACTCTCTATCCAATATCAAACGAATTCATGACCACGATAGAACTATGATACATGTATGTGTTCCCGTCTTCCAAATGCCACAGTAGTAAGTAGTAAGTAAGCAAGATAACGCCAACGCCCGTACCCAATGCAATCGATAGTAGTAGTATCAATAATACTCGGCCGTCTCTTAAACGCCTCTGTCGAGCTATACTCATGCTCATGCTCATACACCTCTATAACTATACCAATTTGCCCCCATTTAATATCCACTCGCGCATCTCCCCAAGTTTCAGAATACACTCTCGGTGCATTTCCCTCGCGACTTCCCAATGCTTCATGACTTTGGCATCTTCATCCAGTCCGCGCAAGTAGGCGCTGAATCCGGCTTTCCCGCTGCCGGCTACCATGCTATCGTCGCTTTCATTGCCATCAGCCTTTTTGGTGTCGTCTTCGTCGTCCTGGTCCTGGGCGTCTACTTTGAGACGCGCGGAGTCTCCAACGGCGCTAATCCAGTTCGGAGCCATTCCTGTCTCGATGGCTTCTTGGCGCGCGTTGAAGTGGCGCAGGATACGGCGGTTGAAGGTGTTCCATTCGCGCATGTATGTGTTCATTTCTGCGGCGTAGCGCTCCCATGCTGCTCGAGGGAGACCGAGTTGCTGGGACCCTGCGCTGATGGGGACTAGTTCTGGTGCGGTCGGTCGCTTTGGTGGGTTCGGACAGACTAATTGGCGGGCTCGGACATCGCGCATTGTTGTCCTGGGGACGTTGGGGCGGGACTCGAATGGGAGGTTGGCTTGGATGTCTTGCAGGTCGTCAATGCCGCCATTGCTGGTCGGTGTGAAGGGCATTGTGCTGGTGAGGTTGGAAAAGTCAAATGACTTCGTGTGATGAACCTTTCCTTTCCTGGAGGTTGGCCTCATCTTCGGTGGGGGCATTGCCTTCGCTGGGTCTTCCTTGGGCTGATCTTCCTTGACCTCGTCTACCTTAGCCTTCTCTGGCTCTGCAGCTGGTGCGGTGGTATTGACAGGCGGAACATCGTCGACGTCCATAGCTTCTACATCAGCAGTATCGGTCTTGGCTGGCTCTTGAGTAGTCTTTCCATTGATGGTGGACTCGGCTTCTTCAGCTTCAGTAGCCACACTGGCTTGGGCAGTGGGCCGGGGTTTAACTCCAGGCCTGGTTTGCTTCCGGGGACTCTTCTGGCGCTGTGAGGCAGTCGGCTGTGCTTGCTTGGCGTTATCAGTAGTCGGAACGGCCCACGAGATGTTCGCCTTTCGCAGCTCCTCGATCCATGCGTCGGCAGAGAACTTCGCTTGGGCGAAAGGCGTAGGCTGTTGGGAGGTCGCGGACTCTGAGCGCGGCGATTTGGGATTTGAAGCACCTGTAGAGCCCGTTGCTTGGCCGAAAATGTCCCGGTTCGCACTTCGACCTCGTGCGCGTGAATCCTGCGACTCTTTGTCTGACTGCGCCGCACCAAAGAAGTCTGTGCCTTCCCAGCTCCGGGCAAAAAATGGCTGACGAAGCTGCTCATGGCTGCTGCTCTTGAAACTCCTGTTCGGGGTATGTGCGTCCGCATTAGAGGCGCCGGAGCTATACACGTAAACCAGTTAACTTATGACCTATTGATGGGTATAGTTCAACATACGCTTTTAGGGGACTCCCGTCGCCAAAGAATGCAGATGTATCGAATGCATTCTTGGGTGGACTGGGTTTCTCAGAGTCTAGGCCTTAAGTAGAAGGTCTTCGTTAGCAACTAGATTCTATCCTCATTCACCAACTCGGTTGCCCAGCTACTCTTTTAAGGTTTTAAACCGCGGGCGGTAGACTAATTCTTCATGATGATATCGCTTACCAGTTGTCTTACGACTCTTCTCAGTGTGGAAGTCGCTGAACTTCTTATGGGCACGAAGCCGGCTTTTAGGGACCGCCTTGGGCTTGCGCGCCAAGAAGTCATCATCCTCCGAATCACTCGAGCTTGTAGATGTATAATTCCGGTTATCCTTCTTCAACTTGGGACTAGCGCTCCGGTGTCTGCCACTCTCCGGAGGAGTGGGGCTAGGTGGATTGGTCCTGGGACGGGGTTGAGGACTGGCCGTCGAATCGCGCATGCTAGCAGAGCGTCCAAGGCCGGCACTCGAGAAAAATGTGCGCTCTCCGCCAGCAGTAGCATATCTGCTTCTTACTCGTTCAATGTCTGGGGTACTTGTGTTCTCTGCCCGATGTTGCGCGGCTGCTGCTGATTTCCTAGCCGTGGGTGAGGGAGCTGGAGCGTAAAACGAGTTGGGCGTTTGCGAACGCTCAGCCCGGGGAACGCTCGTATACGCAGAGGTATTGGCGGCCATGGGCTCATCGCCACCAGCAGCGCGCGGAGCGAACCCTTGCTTCTTCTTTGCGGACTGCGTCCGAGTCGGCTCGGGACTCGTCGGTTTGGGGGACTTCTTGAAGTATTCGTAAGCAGATTTAGGTCTTGGAGACTGCCCGTTAGGTCTAGGTGGGGTGCCAGCATAACCGGTGCGGGGGTCAAAAGAAGACCAGCCACCCGGCATAGCATTGCCCTTCATCTCCTGGAACCCTCTGTAAGCATCGGCTCGTGTTTGCCCTTCATCTGGCCTCTTCTCCCATGCCTGTTTCGGGGCCGCTCGCGCGTAGCTAGCATAGCGTTGGGCGCCAGCAGATGGACTATGATGGAAAGACTGGGGACGGGTCTTCGGAGGTTGAGGTTTCGGAGTATATGGGGATGCATAGGGATTCGGAGGTGCCTTTCGAGCGGTATTGGCTTTGGGAGGGCCGTAAAGCTTGCCGTAACCGGCGCGCAAGCGATCCGTGTCATATTTGAGTCGTTGCTGAGGGTCACTGAGAATCTCATTGGCCGCCTGGATCGCCTGGAACTTGGAGATGAACTCCAGCTCCTTCCCGGGGTTTCTATCCGGATGGTATTTGAGCGCTAGCTTGCGAAACTGCCTCTTGATCTCCTCTGTTTCCGCGCTCGGGGTCAGACCCAGGTCGGCGTAGTAATCCCTCCGCACGTCCGCCTTGACCATTTTGAGAGATTGACGGGTTCCCGAATCACTTGAAATGAGAGTGTACCACTATCGTCGCGCCAAGGTTCAATCGTGTTGTACACATGACCTATCACGAGGAAGGAACGGCACTGCAGGTCGGGCTGGAAAGAAGGGAAGGGCACAGGCGTGGCGAAGAAGAGCAGACCGGCAGAGAAGCGGAATCAACGTCCAATGGTGAGAAGCGCAGGAGAAAAGTCGAGGTGCCCGCAAGGATCGAGCGAACGATCGGAGCCGGAAACCGAAGGGTTGCGGGGAGTACAACAAGGAGCGATGGTTTCACCGTTTCGCTGGCATTTCCTGGTTGGTTAGCATGGGGATAAGCTTAAGCAAATTTCTAGCAGACACGAGGGAATAGAATTGAAGCAAATGGGGGAAAAAAAATCACCTGTGTTGCAACGTCAAACTAATACTGGAAGCGTTGCCGGGTGAGAAGAGTGTTTTGATTATGGAGAGCTCCACTCGATTCCAGCTTAGGTTTTCCCCCTCTTAATAGGCTGCGCAATACCACATGATCCCACTTTCACAGTTTTTCCCAAATTATAGTTGATCCCACAAGGAAAGGAAGAAGAGGGAGAGAGAGAAAGAGAACAAAAGAAGAAGGGAGGGGAAATAAAAGAGAGACGACAAGACAAGGCAAGACCGGTGAGGAAACAAAAGAGCTGGCAGCCTCAAGAAAGAGAGATGCAGATGGATGGATGGGATTGCTAGTTTGCTTCCACTTTTCTCAGGTTCGCGTGGCCCAAGCGCCCCGCCGATTGGCCCGTCAGTTTCAAATGCCAGTTGGTGCTTTCCCCACTTGCGATCTGGATTGGCAGTCTTACAGCATCTCCAACGCATCTACCTACATCTCTTGAAGAAGGAGAAGAAGAAGAAGAAGAAGACTGAATCCACCGACTCTCTATGCCTTGAATATCTACCTAACACTATATACTAACTATCATACTCGCCACTACTACCCAAACTTAAACCCCCAACCCTCTCCATACAACCTCACCCTACAGCGCCAACAAGACAATCATCTTAACACCACAAAACCCAAGAGTGATCCCCGATCGCTTTACTCAACTAACACTAGTTAACTAATTAATTAGTTAGTCAGGCTACTTTAGTGCCGCGGCCAACTCAAAGCGAGCGGATTACTACTAGCTAGTGACTAACTAAGTAAGTAACTGACTGGAGACAAACTAACTTCTTGCTGCCCAATATGGTTCCATCCACGTTGGCCTCACCTTTGCTCTCGGCTGGGCACATTTACCTTTAAGGTGTGGATTAGGATTCAAACTTACGAGATAGGTAGATAGTACTCTTAGTAGGGTGGGCTATGTCTTGGGCCCTGCTTTTCTTTTTTCTCCGCCTGATGAAACAGCCACTAAATGTAAAGTAAAACGTCATTTCGGATAAGGTTTAGAGGCATAGATATTAGGTACTAGGGAGAGGGGGTTACTATTGTGCAGGGCTTTGGGCTCGAGTGATCTTTGATGTATAAAATTATTAGGTGGTTTTCTTCACACTACACCAGTGAGTAGTACTATTTGGTAAATTTTAGCGGTGTGGAGTTTCAATACGGATGAAGAGCTCCGAAAGAATAACACTATAGACACTAGCTATAATACTTTGAAGAATATAATATGATATCAATAATATACCGTAACTAACCATGTACAAATAGTAGGCAAAGTTAAGTTTTTTCATAAGTCGTCCATCATCCGGTCCCTCTTCTCTTCTCACACCATCACCCAGGGGAAATGTACTATAGACATGAAAGTATAGTAAGAAAGGTATAAAACAACCATCATCATGTCTTCCACCACATGGAGTAAAAGAAAATCTACTGAGTTTCCCCAGATGGTCCGTTCCCCGCCCCACCGAAAAAGTAACCTTCTAAAATGTCGTAATTGGCGTTCTCGCTCCAATCATGTTGGAAATCCATCGCCATGCCGAAGCCCAGGTCAATCCCGACGCTGTGGCCCACACCATGTCCCAATGACGGCATCGCCTGGATTTCATATTCACCCTGTCCGTCCGATCCGCCGGCCATGTGGCTGCCTTCAGCGGCCGTGGGGTCGAAGTCGAGAAAATCTAGGCTCAAACCGGAAGGTGGGTGCTCGTTCTCCGGGGTATGATAGTGGGTGGCGGGTGGGTTCGCGTTGACGCTGTTTGGCGACGCGCTCTGTTGAGGGGAGTTGCCGTAGTAGTATGACTGGTGCAGTTGGGGCTGTGGAGATACGGTGGTCTCATAGGGAGGGTAGTATTCCATTGATGGGGTACGCGGGGGATGCGGCCGCATCGTCCGATCGGGAGGGAACGTGGGTGTAGGGGTAGAGGCTTCGGGGAAGTCTGGTCGGACGGGATAGGGTCCTGGCAGTCTAGGTCCACTGTTGGGGCGTTCTGGGACGGCCGTGTTGTCGTTGAAGAGGTCCCCGAGGTTCATGTCGAACCGTGGCATTGGTCGCGATGGCCGCGGTTGGCCCTGGCCCTGGCCCTGGCCCTGTCGTCGGGCCGGCACACGTTGTCGGGGGTCCTGCACATACCTCCCATATGGTCTGCTCTGGTCTGGGTGTGGCGCATTTGTCGGTCGTTGTGTGCTCCGGGTCGGTGCCTGGGTTAGATCTACTTGGGAGCCGAATCCGGTGGTGGACAAGCACATCTGAACCGTAGCTTTGCTCATACGTTCAAAGGCATCACGGCAGGCCTCTGCAGGCGGGCACTTGTGCATGAGATCTCCAAGTACGGATGTGGCTGCAAGGACGGTGAAGTCCACTTCGTCGAGGGTCTGCATATGGTTAGAATGATATCAAAGCAGCAGATCGCTAATAGAGGTCGTACCAGACGGCTGCGCACCAACGGAGAGTGCCAGATCGCGTACAAGAAGGAAATGCCTGAATAAAGTCAGTCACGATACGCTACAGCCAAGTCAGCTAGATAACCTACCCGCCATGAAGATGTGGTGAGTAGCCAAATACGTGTAATTGACCAACCGAACCCGGTGCATCTGACGATATATACGGATCACTTTTTGTCCAGCCTCTGCCACCTTATAGTAGATATCATCTTCATCTTCTGCCTCATCCACGTTAGAGAAGGACGGGCTTGACACATCCTCGGCCGGCATCATCTCATCCGCCAATTCAGCCGGCACAGTCAGACTTTGCTGATAAAGCATAATCACCGCTTGCCAGTAGTTCAACTCGAGGAACTCGATAGGAAATCTGACTCCAGTATCGCGACGCGTGGGCGCACTTTGCTGCCACTCCACAAGCCGCCGGTGGACGTCTCTACGCCACGAACGGAACGAATCGAAGCCTTGAAGGAAAGGGGAGGAGATGTCGGGGCGAATATGTCGTCTACCCACAGATGGGGCTCTCTGTCGAACGAACCGGGCTTGCTGATGCTGCAGCACATCTTGGATTTCGGACTGCAACAGACGCAGTTTGAAGTAATGATGCGCGGAGTGCTTATAACTCGGAGCACCCTCGGGAGGAGTCACAATTCCCGACTTAGTGATGTATTTGTCTTCTAGCAGAGATGGAAACTCAGTACTGATGGCTTGATCGCTGATCCCAAACGGACGGCCGACGCAGCAACTGACTAAACGGTCGAAGCTGTAAACGCACCACCACAACCGGCGGCGCAGGTCGCGTACCCATTCCCGGCGTCCAAGCTCGCGGTGGTCGATTCGCGCTTTAGACTTCTCTGCTCTCTTCCCGGCTGTGCGGTTTATCGATTCCTCCCCGAGCGTGTCAATGTCGGTTCCATCTTCGTAATGCAAGCCAAGATCGACTGCCAGCCGCATTGCCACACCAACAATGTACCAGAGACCAGGCGCCACAGGTCGCAGAAGGGCAAAACTAGCGAGGAGAAGCACAGCCTGTAGTTCCTCCAGAGCTCCAGACCCATCCCCGGATGCAGTGTTACCCAGGAAAGACTCCAGATGGATGATTGCAGAGGCATGATACTCTTCCGGCTGGTGCTGATGGCTTGAAAGCCGGGGTCGCTTGGATGAAGCTGAAGGAGAATGCTCGCGGCCATCTTCCTTCTCATCAGAGGATGGCTTGTCCTCGAATATAATTCCAGCACCAATGGCAAATACAATATTGAGAATGTAAAGACTGCGAGGGGAGCGGTTCTTTTCATCTAGCGAGTATGTACGATCAAGCATCTCCATGAAATCAGCCCGGTGCAGAATGGGCATTTGTGGATTCGCATGCTCGAAATAGAGATTGGACAGCCTCTCAGCCAATTCTCGATCCGGGAATGCAGCACATTTCATCATAGACCTGGTCTGTAATCCAAAGAAGGAATCACGCATGCTACTTCCACCTGTCCCCGTAGCACTATGCGGCAAACGTTCATTCGGGCGCATTGGCCCGCGCTCTGCAACATTCCCTGGCACGGAACTCTTGACGGCGGCAAAAACCACGCGAGCGAACGAAATACCAGAGGTAGAGCCCAGATATCGGGGATCAGAGGTTCCCTGCACAGACACCATGCCTATGTTCGAAACCAGATTATGTATGCGCCAATTGTCTTCCTTTTGCGAGTCCTGGTTGTTGTTCTCCGAAGTCTGACCAGTGGGATCGCTCTCTTCTCTTCTTAGCACGAGTCCATCCTTCTCCTTTTTCACCCACTTTTCGTTATTATCCGAGCCGCTGGCTCCATCACCGGTTGCCGGAACCGAGCCTTCTGAGCCAACTACCGGGGCCGGCGCAGTATCAATCCCAGTTTCGATTTTCACGGCTTCCTCCTCGTCGAAGGCGACAGGGTCTTTGTAGGATATCTGATGGTCTATCAATACCTTCTCCAGATACGCCACACGGGCCTCAAGAAAGTAGACATAACTGCGAGGGATTTCGCGTTTCGTTATCGGATCATATCCGACACATCGGACGCCAGCCTTCTCGCAGGACTGACATCGCGGCAGCCTCTGATCGCATCGGTTCTTCCGTAGACGGCAGCGATTACATGCGGAGACATTCCGGAACGAGGATGAATTGGAGGTCGAGGGGGCGGCGGCGGTGGAGGCGGACTGAGTCGCAGGGCCGTCAGTGGCTGACTGTTGTTGCTGGTGAGATTGCGCCGACGGCTCTGGCGGGACGGAGGCAGGTTCGGTAGGCGGATGCGGACGTTTCCTCCCTATGGAGGTCGGCGAAGGAGGAGAATCAGGGTTCAGCATGACGAGAAGGGTACGCAGAAGAGTCGAGTAGACATGCGACCATGTCTCGGAGGGGAGAATTTGGAATCGGACAAGCGAGATGCGGAGATGGTGTACCGGAGACCCAGAACCGAATCAGCATTCATGATAGGACAAACCCCATGCGCTAATATGTTCTGCTTTTGCGCCTTTGTTCTTCGAAGACCGGGGTATCCGATTCGATATCCGGGGACAGCGATTCGACGGAGGGCTGACTCGCCAGTGCTGTCCCGATGCTCGGACTTTTCGTTAGTGCCGCGATCCGACAGGACAGAAAGGCGATATTATCTGGACGGGAGGGCACAGTCGCTGCGCATGACGGAGGGGACCGGTCGCAGCAGGAATACACGGATAGGGCTAGACGGGGGGAGTGAAAGGACGGGCTGGATTATGGACGACTGATGAGTGAGGAAGAGAAAAAGCAAGCATCAAAAGTCAAGATAGGGCAAATTTTGGTGGAGTTGTTTGAAGGGCACCTTTGGGTCCGGTACCTAGGTAGGAACATTTAGTATCGTGGTTAGTGCCGCCAGCCGGCACTAGTATCAGTAGTGAGAGACGTACGTATGTCAGTCAAAGAGTGTCAACTAGGTAAGCATGGCAATGCTAAGACAATGATGTAGACGCAACAATTGATGCCAAGTAAACGATATAGATAATGACAAGAATTGCACTGAGGGAAACCAAGTCCAGGTTCCAGGTTCACCGTTGATGCTGAAGCGAAGTTGTCCGAAGCCGAATTGGTGACAATACCGATACCACTGGACTTGTTCCACGTGACACCGCCCAACGACACTGTGTTATGATTGGCTACTGATAAGCTGGGGCCATGGCACAGATGAAATTTGTCATCCGAACCGCGGCCTGTCAGTCCTAGTAACTAGTTAACTAACAAGTAACGTTAGTTAGCTAAGTAGCTACTTAGTTAACTATGGAGAAGCACTACGGTTCATAGGTACCTCTTCCACTTCCTGTCAATCCAGAGGATCGCAGCTTACGGAACTCGAAGCAATGCGGTAGCGCTGTGCGCTAGACCCAGAGTTATGTCCTAGATCATATTTCTCCTACACGAGCTGTCATAATGACCGCTTAGAGCCAGTTTAGTTGGAAGGATGGTGGCTAGGGACCCTTCCAAGTTCCAACACCAGCCCCCTCCCCTCGTTGATCTCAGCTGCACCCCCGCACTAAAAGAGGACGCGACAGCACTACTACAGGTGGCATGGCTGCAAGGCGTGGCTAGTCGGAAGAGGGGAAGGTTGCATTACTCAGTCAGAGCCTCGAGGAAAACTCACTCAGACCCCGGCGACCGAGCGGAGGGGCAAGGTACAAGGAATAGTACCAGCATGAAGGTGTCAATATCACTATGGAGAATATTGCCAGTATCTACCAAAGAATATTGATGGCGAAAACACTACCAAGTACGCTTCAAGAAACTCTGTGTTATGTCTTTTAATTCGACAGGGCTAAGGAGAGATGCTGCTGCTCTCTACCTTGCCCCCGGCAATGAATTCTTCTTCTTTCTTCTCTGCAAATAGTGCGGTTGAATGTAGCAATAATGACAACGAGCCTCCCAGATGCATGAAATCATATGCGTGCCCAATGAATCCCCGCGGTAACCCCAAAATCAAAGACAGAATTGCCAGCCCTCATGCTTTTGTCACATATGCACCCAGTCTATACACTGCGCCATCGCCCAATATTGGAAATCATGATATAAAACATAAATAATGGAGAGCAAAGGAAATAATGGGGGATAAGGTAAAGTCAAGGAATAAACAAAAACAAAAAAGAGTCAGGCTATACCACCCAATATGAGCCAAGAATCAAACAAAAGCAAAAAGTAGCAAAGGCAAGGCAATGCGAATTTGAGCAAAGGAAATAAGCCTCCAAGGAAGAGTAGTTTAAGAAAAGACAATGATACGAGAAGAAGCGACAGTGCCTCTCGCGATAATGAAACAGGAGTCGGACAGGTCTATTGGCTGAGCTTCGACTTGTCAGGCTCAGGCTCGGAAGTGACGTTCAGGTTGGCTTGCATTAAGTCCACGTTGGGAACGTCCAGGTCATCGATGCTGGTGCGCGCCGAAGACAACAATCTCCGCACTTCCTCGGGAGAGCCGTCTTCCTTACCTGCAGTGAAGGAACCCCGCAACGAGTCACGGTTCGAAGTTGGGCCATCGCAGTCGGGTTTCTTCTCCACGTCCTGGTCTCGCTCCGATTCCTCCATCCAAAAACTCTCGATGGCGCCAAGGATGCACACTATTCCACAAGCCCACCAGGCTAGCACGGAGTATCCACTTTCGAGACCCTTAGAATGAAGCAAGCCAGTAACTGTTGGGCCGAAAGCGCGGCTCAAGCTAGCTGTCGAGGCGGCCGCTCCGTTGATGGAACCGAGGACTCTAGAGGACGGGGCAGCGTTGGCGAGAAGAATAGCAGTAGCAGGGAATGCGATGACATGCAGCGTGATTTTGCTGATCAAAGCGACATAGGCCGCGGCAGTTTGGAGCTGTTCGGGCAGGAGGATAAGGTAAGGGACCATGAGGTAGAGAGGCGGCCAAACGAGCAACACAAAACGGAAAACTCTCAGTGTTCCAAAGTGACGAACAACGAATGGGAACAGCCACAGCTGCGCGATCATGGAATAGACGCCTTGCACCGCCAACATGAAGCCGATTTTACTCGTAGCCAGTCCCAGACCACCGGTAAATTTGAAGGGAAGCACAACATCGTCGTCCGACTTGGGGGTGCTCAAGAAGACGGGCATGAGTTGGTCGAAGGAGACACTGTGGCTGTTGTGCAAAAGTCAGCGTCTGAAGAATGGCGGGGGAAAGAGAAGTGGGGAACGAGAGGGGACTTACTATGCAAGAATGCCATAGGCAATGATGTTGAAGATGACTTGTTTGGTGAAAGCCTTGGGAGTTGCGCACGGCTCGCCCTTCATCTGCCCCTCAATGTCGTCATCCGCAGACAGGTTGTCCGATTCTTTCATCGGACCCAGACGAGGCGAACTTTCCGTGCTTCTGTACTCTGGCGGAGGGACATCCTCGTAGTCGTAGTACTCTCCCTCTCCGGTCAATTCCGCTTTGGCGTCCGTTGGCTCCGGGAGGGATTCGGGAGAACCCCAGACTTTCGCAACGAGCCAATTGCCCAACGCCAGGCCGGGATCGCGGCGATGCTTCTTCTCCGGATGGGTCTCCTCCAGGAACAATAGGCCAACAACGATGCCGGACACCAAGACGACAACGCAGACCAGGTTGGGCAGCAGAAACGGAAAGCGATCGAAGATGGTGTCACGTTGGAATAATCCGGGATAATTGTCGCATGGTTGTGCCAACGCACCACCCATAGCGGGCCCGATGATCGACCCAAGGCACCAGACGAACGGCATGATGGAATAGGCCCGGGGTTGGTGCTCTTTGACAGTGACGATCTCTGCAACGGTGGTTTGAAGCACGCCAATGTTGCCGTTCAGCAGGCCACCCAGTGCCCGGGCGATCATGGCAGTTGGCAAGTTGGGAGCGAACCCGAAAACAACCATACTAATGGCAGTTCCAATCAAGCCCATGACGAGGACAGGCTTTCTGCCAATCTTGTCACTCATCCGACCCCAGAACATGCCTGCGGAGAACTCTGCAAAGGTGAAGGCCGATGTAATCATTCCAGCATACAGGGCGATCTTGCGGTCGTTATCTGTTACGTGGAAAGATTCGACCATCTGGTAAACATAGGGGAATATGGACATAAACGCGATTGGTTCGCAGATGCGGCATAGTGCTGGTATCACTGTCAGTCTCCATTGGACCGTGGGGCCAATAGTACTAGTATGATATTGCGTGGGGGAAGGAACATGCAATAAGAGGTAGTAGTAGAAGAGAGAGGGGTGCGTGCATGCGCAGGAATCAGGTACCCAAACAGAAAGCTAAAATAGAGAGAAACAATAAAATAGAATAACAAGCAATTGACACCGGAACAAAGTAATGGGCCGAGGGACAAAAAAATTCCTATTTGCTATATGCACGATCACGGTTGGGAATTGGGCGCAAAGGAATTGTCTCAACAATCAGTCCAGTAGAAGAAAAAAAACGTACCTAGCACAAAGAGCTGGCGGACAGGGAAGGCGGTCCAATCACCGTTGCCCTCACCATGCCGCCGGCCTTGTAAACATGACGGTCGTTTGAACATGATGTTGGTTGAGCGGTCACCCACTTGGTTCACTCTCTCAACAGAAGGAAAGATGAATTGAAGATTGTTGTTGTGTTTGTTGTCCGCGTGAAGTCTTCGAGATCAAACACGGAGGGCGATATCGGCCTGCGTCTCTTGCAATAATAATATAGAGCAAGACAATATGCGAGGCCAATGGCCAATGATTTCGGGGAATGTGTCTTCGGCTGGAATCTCCGCTGTAACCGAAGGGAGGGAATGTTATGATGATAAGATCGCTGGACTGAAGACAAGAGGACTCGTTTTTGTTAAAGGGGGTTCAACATTTCTACCCCCCTGTCGTCAATCGATGCTGCAAATCCTTTTTAATCTTTTTAAGATTATATTTTCCGTGCTTCTGTTCCCGAGAAACGGCTAGACTGTGTAACTGCAAGGGAATCCAATGACGCAAACTTTGAGTGGTGAGGAACCCCAACAGTGATAGAAGAAAATCACAAGGGGGAGGAAGTTGGAAGCAGAAGAGGAGTAGAAGTAGAAAGGCTGGTCCGTCGTCGTTCAATTGAGGGTGTGTGTAAGGGTAATGATGATGATGATGGGTTGGCGGGTGGAGGTGGTAGGAGAGTAGGGCTAATGGGTATGTAGTACTAAGGTAGCAGATATAGTAGCGGAGTGCAACAGATGGAGAGGAGAAGAGAAAGAAAGCGCTGCAGTCCACGGAGGCAAGTGGATTGTATTTAAGAAAGATAGCGGAGAGAGAGGGAAGGTCACATAAAAGGAGAAATCTGGACGGGCAGGGAATTAAATGAAGTATTTCCAGTGGATTACCTAGATATGTGATCAGGCGAAAAGACTAAAACGTCAACGGTTCAAGATAGTAAGTATGGGACAATGGAGCAAGCCTATTTCGGTTACAGCTGTACAAAAGGATGCAGGATGCAGTCGACAGCAAACAGCTGAGGAATAAGGGGATCCACTTTCATTATTAGCATGATTTATATTTTATTGTTATTATTTTATTTTCTCGAGGGAAGGGAAAATAAAAATCCAATTTTTCGATTTTTCGATTTTTTTGAATTTTTTTATCTTTTTAAGGTATGATGCGGGTGGACTACGCGGAGTGGAGGGAACGAGAGATGGATCGGAACCATCTGACACGGCCGTCAAGGCAACAAGACAAAATAATGGGGCACCACAAGAGACTTGAGGTGGGCGGAAAGGGAAAAAGTAGCAGGAAAAAGCGAAAGCAGCAGAGCAGAACCGGAATCCGAGAAAGGGGTGGAGCCAATAGCAGAAGCGAAACAATATTCTCTCTCTCCATTCAAGGTACTACGTACTTACGGGGCATACATCATGTTCACTCCCACCTTGGGTTACAACTTGAGTAAGTATTTTACTTACTCTCTCTCTTTCTCTTCGCCAGTAACGTAGCCGTGTCCGGGCAGAAAGGGAACCAGAAGGAAACCGCCCGGTTACCCATGTAAGAGCGGTATGGCCCTTTGATTCCTTACAGCACAGAGAAAAAATAAATCAGCCCGTGGATTTTCCCGATTGCAAATATTAGCCAGGAATAATTATCAGCATCATCATTATCGAATCAAACAGAAATAATGTCATAAGGGGAAAAATCAGATTGAGATCGGAGCTGGAAATGTATCCATCAACTAGACCTACTGTCAGACCACACTAAACACTCAAAGGGGAAGACGATTAAACTAAAGCAAAAGGGAAATATTGGGGAACAAAAAATGAATGATAAATAACGAAAAAGGAAAGATAAAAAAAAAATACTCCAGGATGAAATAAAATCAAGAAAAATGGGGACGAAAAATAATAATAATAATAATAATAATAATACTAATAATAATAATAAATAGAGAAAAAAAAATAAAAGTAGGAAGGAAGCAAAAAGGGAGAGAAAAAGGCAAAAGGAGAGACACAGCGAGAAACCGCAAATTGCCCCATTCCAGAGCCGCCGCCGCAGATTGACCGGTAGGACCCATGGACCTGAGCCCCGGGCTCCGGGGAACAGTCAGAGGTGAGTAGTTGAGTAGCTAGGAGCGCGCTAAATTGGCCCGTAAGGCAATGATGATCGGCTTTCCAGAAGTCTGGTTTTAGTGTGACTTAGTGAGATGATAGATCTAACAGCACCTCCAGCCCACTTTCAATCACAGTGACCAGCCCGCCTCCCCCCTCCCCTCTCAAGTCTCAATAAAGGGGATTACCTATCATGGCTAAACTGAATGGCGAGTGAGTGAGTGTAAGTGAGTAAGAGTGTATGTGCGGCTGTAATTACACTAGGGAAGCTGCTGTCCCTCCACAAAGTAAATGTCTTTTTTTTTCTTTCGCTCTGTCTCCCTCCCTCCCTTTGGCCTGATCCACAGGAGCGGAATTCTGGAAGAGCCAGCCGGTTCCCACCCTCATGCTTGATCAGTTGACGGATCAGGTAAAAAGGGGATCGCCCACGAAATTACAAAAAAAAAAAATATCAAAAAGAAAGAAAAAAAGAAAATGTATGCATCAAAAGTGCTACGAACTGAGGTCCACACTCGGTAGTTGTTGTTGGTAGTTGATGTTGGACAAACAAAGAACTACGCTAATCATGACAACATCCAACAGCACAAGCTACCGTGGTATTACAAATCAGGAAGCAGAACAACATCAAATATAGGGAAGGTTGTACTTTAGCAGTCAGTTGGACTACAATAGACGATTAGCTAACAATAAAAACGGGGGTGCCTTGTTTGGGGGCTGCTTAATGGTAAGAAGCGGTGTATCGTGCAAGATCAGGGAGGAATACACATCGGCAAGTCAAGCCAAGAAATCAAAGAGTGTACAGTAAGTAAGACAGGTTTGAGGGTTTGGTGATCTGATATGGAGGAGCGGAAAATCGGAGCAGTGGGCATAATACTGATTAGCCAAACAAAGATAAGAAAAAGGAAAAGCAACAAGAAGAGAGGGCGAAAAAGAGGGGTTGGCGAAGTGGGTAATTAGTGAGCGACGAGAAGAAAGAAGATCGCTGGGAGAAGTTGATGGGAGAGCGGAGCAAGCAAAAAAAAAAAAAAAAAAGGAACAGGTGAAAAAGAAAGCACAGCGTAAAATTGGGGGGAAAGGAAATAAAATCAAAGCCCACATACACACATACATAGTACATACGTACATACATACACAGCACACGGGACCATACACAGAGAGTAGATACCATCATCCTCTATTTGCCAAAGTGGGACTGATAATAAGACTGGCGGCAAGCGGGAGGTGAGCAATCGACAGCCAGCCCTTACGGTGAGAAACGACGCTATTATTCCATCGCTTGACTGGAAGTGGACCGACAAAAGACGGGGTGGGTGATCGGGAGAAAACCGATTGACATTTAGAGCGATCACCCGTCAAAAAGGAGACAGAGAGCCTACTTACTACGACTAGTACTACTAGTATTCACTGGGAGACGGATTGCGACTTCTTACCCCGTGGTTAGTTGCTTAACACAAGGAGCCCAAGCTTAGAGGGTTGTATGATCGTTGTAATGATCAGTAATAAGGGTCCCTCATCATAGAGGCGTGTTGTCCTTGAGCTCGGCACCTAAAGTAGCAAATGGACCAATTCCGAGAGCCACGGTGTTATACCGTACCCAAACAAGCAACTTGACCAACCTCACCCACGACCCCAGGGACTAGATCGAGCCATGCTATAAATCACTACACAGTGGTGACCGCTCGGCTTCTCGAGCAAATGCTCCGGAACTCTAATGCGATCTTTTAGAGGGCATACTAGCTTTGTCTGGTGATTGGTAGGTGACATTTACAGTACTTGAGGAATTCTGGATGGAGGAGACCGAGAGAGAGTGTGTGTGTGTGGATGAGTAACAAGGGCAGGCCTGTCTTGTAACTAACTCCGATGTGAAGAAAGGATCGAAGAGCCAAAGAAGCGAGGAGGGCGAACAACATTGCAGCAGGTGATCACGGGGGTTTGATTGGAGCTCCCGCCGAACTCTATCTATCTTGTTTGAAGGGGGTTTTTTTTTTTACTGCGCTGTCGGTCCCAACGGATAGATGGAAGTGTACAATAAGTAATCATGGTGTCCATACCGAACTGCATTTTTTTGGATACCAATCGCAAATCCCATTAAGATCATTCCACGCATCCCTGGGGCTGCCGATGACTGTGGAGGGATGGACATCGTCGCAGACTCTGGGTCCCCAGTAAAATCCCTTCTCGGATTCCTTTGACGTCATTCTATCTACTAGTCCAACGGCTAGTGCTCGAGATTTTCCCCGTGTTGCTTGGAGAACCTCTTGATTGAGACCTGAAACGGCGGGTAATGCGAAAAGTAAGTTCCTGGTACCTAATGGTATGAGGCTAATGAGCCTGACACCCGACGACGCACCTTCAAGGTCCTGTCCGTCTGTCTTTCTCCTCCATCCCCCAGTTACGAGGTTACCTAGCCACAGCTAAGTTCTGCTAAGTGATAGCCGCCGTTGGTGTTGTTTCCTAAAAATCGCGTGGCTCTCTTTAGGCTCTCCGGGTGACATGGCCAAAATATCCTACTATAACAGACCAGGGGGGGGGGTGGGTTTAGAAAGATACTTACTGGTCATTTTGCTCCTCTGATAATGCCATTGGCCAACTGTGATCGCGTTATTGTCTTGTAGTTGATTCCGAAAAGTAGTAAGTAGTAGCCTGCCTTCTCCATGAACACATAAAAGTAACGCTAAGGGCGGGCGGAGGTAAAAACAAGCCCAAGTTACTTAGTACCAAGTATGTAACATTACGTGTATTCGGTAACGAAGAGAGAGGAACAGGTAAAAACCCACCGCTGCATAAGGTAAATAGTACCATGCTGTGGATCTCATAGTGCCTGACTTAGCGCGGTTGAGATCTGGAGCCACGCGAGCCAAATGAGGGTCAAGAAGAGGGGGAGAAAAACAATGGAAGCTTGCGAGCTGCAAGTGATCTTTTGACCATCATGATGAATAGGCCAGTGGGGCGCTTTTGATACGGACGATCGACCATTAGCAGCCGCCCGCCCAGCAGGAAAGAAGATGAAGGGCGGACAATAAACTCGGGCAGCTCAGCAAAAGGCATTTGCAGAGCAGCAGACGACGTCATTACACTTGAGACGGACAGTAGCAGGCAGCTGAACCCGCTGACCTCTACCAGATCATCAAAGAAGGGTGAAAAAGGGGGTGAGGGGGATAGATTTGGTACACAAAGCCAATGGAGAGGATCCGGAAACACCCCCCGCCGAGTTGAAACCCGATGACCCCGTTGCTCTGGGCCAAAAATACGTACGTATAGGAAGTCAGTAGGTATTCTATCCGCCGGGGCGGCTTCAAGGAGGAGCCGGACGAAGGAGCAGCTAGGGAAGAAGAAACCCTACCCAAGCTACTAGCTACTAGATACCACGCGGGAGAGACGCAACCCGAGAGCATGCGAACGAAGATAAGTCGGGTCGGGTCTTCAAAGCCAATACGAGTGCTTCCTTGAGGATCCCGATTGGGCTATTTAGGGATTTTCCGACGTGACAACGTGCTGTCGCAGGATTAATTCTTTCGACTTGGGTGCATTACTTGCATCCAGTAAGATGGAGCTTACCCCTCAATTCCCTGACAAGCAAAGACGACGACGTGCTTCGTTTGGGTTTCAAGGACTTGCTAAGGAGCCGTCAACCCAAACGGCCCGTGGTTTGGCGGTGTCTGCATGGCGTCGATTCAAAACCATGATACTGGGCAGGAGATGGCCGAGTGGTCAGCGGTCTTAGCTCGAGTGACCACGATCGTGTCCAGCTTGATAACCATTCGGACGTTTCGGAGGAAAACAGGAAACGGACGGTGAAATGTCATCGCGATGCGCCTAGTCTCTTAGCAGATACATACGTGCTGCTGTGCATCATGTGAGCATGACCCGTCGCAGCTGAATGAAGCACGGGCGAGTCTAAATTATTGGGTGGATCAAGAGGGGGGGGGACCCTGAGATGATTAGCAGCAACAGTTGACCACTAGTATACTTGTATATACTTGTAACTAGGCTAATTGCATGGGAGCTGGCGACAACTTCCCGGTCATTATTGGCAACTATGATGTGCTGTTGGTAGTAGTAATAGAGGGAAAGAAAGAATGATGATTGATTAGTGAGGAACATCGGTGTGTGGTGCCGTGCCCGCTGATGCCGCTGCCCTGCAGGTGCAATAACTTTGTGCTAGCTGAGGTGGGAGGAGAGGGGGAAAGCGTCGGTCACTGCCCACTTCACCACCTGAATTGAACCACTGCCAAAACAAAACAGAGGAAAATTCCGGCAGGAAGCGGTGAAGAGCCGAGAGAGGAGGGGCTTGCAGGCTGCTGGGTAACTTGGGTACGGACCGCCTAAGCTGTTGGCCGATAACTAACTAACTACTAACTATCACCACTAACTGCATCACGATCCTTGTGCCACCAAATGCGGGACAGACAGGCTTTGTTTGTCAACGTCTGTCAAAGATCCTGGCCGGTTTTACCCTACTTACTGCAGTCCTCGTGTGTCTTTATTTTTTCAAGAACCTTTGCGATAGGTCAGCTGCCCCGTCCCCCAGGGGGGTGTGGTAGGAAAGGAAGAATAACGCTCTGCTGTGCTTTGGGCAGAAATCCAAGCGCGGGCAGTCGCTGATGCTTGCTTGAATCATGCCTGGCTGGCTCGGGATCGTTCACGGAGCAGCAGTAGCAGCAGCAGCAGCAGCCCTGGTCCGCCTTGCAGGGAGCAATGAGAAACTTACGGTGAGCGATCCAACATTACACACACAAGCTGATCCAATACACAGCCACGGTAGCCAGGAGGGCAGCTGGCAACAACCTTCGGGAAGTAGTTTTCCGTTTTGACAGCTGGGCTTAGATCAACTCCTCATGCAAGGTCGATTGATTGCTGCTACTGGTGGCATACATCCATGTCTCTTGTTATCGCACCGGCGGGGCATTGGGCTGCCCCGCGGTACATCGCTTTTGCTGCAGTGGATGGTTGGGAGAGGTGTCAGAACCAGGCTGGAGGAAAGGAACCGTAACATCTGCCCATTCATCCGACCATCAATAATCCTTCTTCGGTATTGCGGGAGGATGTTAGAGGCTGTCCTGGAGTATGTCTGTCCCTCTAAGCAGCATGTCGCGTCTTGCGTTAGTGATCTTGTCAGTCTGATCACAACGACAATACATCGTTACTACTATGCCTCTCTATCACCTAACCCACCTATTCTCCGATTCGTTCAGTATCCTGCAACGACACTCAGCATTGAGCATCCCCATTACTGGCATGAGACTCTATCTAGTCATCGATACATGGCTTACTGGCGCATGACGTTGACTCTATCAGCAGGTCTCTGCTCCATACCTTTCCAGGCTCTTTCTCTCTCTTTTTTTCTTTCCTTCTATTTCTTTTCCTAACTATTGAGTTTCGCTCGCGGGGCAATCTTTACGTTGCCGCGATTCCTTCTCTCTGACCCAGCACATGTCTCAAAGCTTCAGCGAATCCCATTGACTTTTCTCCGTATGGAGTATTGAGTAGTCCTCCGTAGCGCCCTCCCAACTCTCGGGATCCACGGCCCACCTGGAATCAGCTTTGGAGGGACAAGCCACCCGCTTCCGGTCTGCGGTGGATCGTTTTACAGGCGCAGTTCCCGCGCCAGAGTGTCGGGTCCGCCTCTTGAGCCATGAGGAATCCTATACTGTGGCGGATGAGACTCGAAGTGAGGTCTTTGCCAGTCCCACACTGATTGAATTTCTTTTTTTTTTTTTTCCCCTGCTGATCGTCTAGTTCTCATTCAGGTCATGCTCGATGTTACCTTCCATCATGATCGGATCACCCGATAAATATACAGTAACTGACTACTAGTCTGTTAGTTAGTTATGTCGGTTCCGTCCTGACTTAGGCTAAGTCAAGTCGGTACTGTCGGCGCATGGCCGCATGTTTCATAGTAATTGAGGTGGTTACCCGACTACTAGAGATGGTCCACTCTCCCCCCTCCCAGAACAGTCACTAACTACATGATGCTTCGTCAAGCAGATGTATCGAATGCTTCTAGAAAACCCCCGTATTGGAGTAGTTGACGTCAGCGTAAATTATTGTGCATCATGCCATTGGTGCTGAACAACAATGTTAAGATCGAGTAAGATACTCGTTGACAATTACTCGATCGGTCAACACCGGCAGTCAGCGTGACTGCGGCTGTGGCGGGTCAAAGAAGCCCCCAGCAGTAAGTAGACTAATACGTATTAACTACTACGACGGTGGCAGGACTGAAAAGCCCTACAGTAAGTAGTGATCCAAAATTGAGATCCTGGAGTGTCTCTCAGCTGGGATCCCTGGTCTTCTGTCAGAATTACGGACATGATCGGTTCGATCAATGTGGGGAACCGCGCGGGTCATACGCAGTCAACCACCAACCTACTGGGATTTCCCTGTTAGGAGATAACTGGTGTGTCTTTGAAGGCATCCGTTCCATCGGTGATTGCATTTGCATCGATGTAAATCCTCGCAGTCTTTCGGTCTTACTTTATCTAATCGCTAAATAATGACGACAATTACCCAGTCTACGTTACCTGTATGCAACGTAGTCGGTTCGAGTCAGAGAGCCAAGCGGAAACGGAATTTTGAGACTTTGAGAGTAAGAGAAGGGTGTGAGATCTAAAGAAAGAAAGGAGGAGAACGCAAATAGAGACCCGCAGTCTTTCCCGCCTCTCGCTTGGAAGATGGAACAACTAGTTATCCCATGAGACCAGCACCTCGCTGTTTTCGTCAACCTCGATACCTTCATCCACTACTCCGTAACCCCCTTCCAACGTCAGGAGTAGTAGGATAGTAGGATAGACTTTGAAACGAACCAAGGTACCGAGTACCGGGTAGGAAGTACCGGACCAAAGATAGAGCTGAGGAGAGGTACGAATCCACCAGGTACCTTTAGTTCACCACCAGAACCGAAGGTCTTTGTGCACTGGAACCGGCTTCACCTCCCCGAACCAATAAAACCATATAGGCGGTCAGGTGGATGAATGGCACATTTTGGTGGAAGTGAAACATCGAACCCGAGAAAAGGGCGGGAATTGCATCTCATCTCATCTCATCTTTTTTTTTTCTCCCTCCTCGCTTTTCGCCGTTGCGTCACAATCTCACGCCGGCTCGACGGAAGGGATTTGGAGGCAAAAGTACGGGCGAATAGTACTTCCCCGTCGCTGGCTGGCTTTGACAAATCGAGCCACCGTGGCTAAGCCAGCGGGGCTGGGCAACTTGCACCCAAAAAAATGCCTTCCTTCTTTTTCCTTCCCTCTGCTTTCTTTTCCCCACCTCAATTGCGCCCCCTCCCCTCAGAAGGGCGAAGGGAATTGCGGACTTGGCCGGTCTTCGTCTTGCACTTACTCTGTTTCTTCCTTTCTGAATTAATTAAAGTGTCATACAGTAGTATCCAGCATCAGCTGGGACGGGATGGAATCTGTTCCATCTAGTCTCCCTCTTCTCTCCGTCTCTACCTATCGCAATGCGAGATGAAAGCATCCTTTCAGCTGGGATTAATTATGGGGGCGCGGCGCTACAATGGCGTAGCTATCGACGGACTCGACGGCTCAAGTAAGGTTCAGTCTGGATAATGGGTCTACTTTTACGGATACAGAGTACTAAGCATGTCTCGGTTCCTAAAACCACTAATTTCACTCTTCCTCTTCATGCTGACCTATGAAAGAACTCGGTATGTAGGCGACCTGCTGGAGTAGGCAGGTAGATGCCTGTACCACCTACACATGTCAGTGGATTCTCAACAACCGCCAGTGTCCTCCTGTCTTCGTGGCAAAGCTGACCCCCAAATCCACCATTTGATAGGATACACCGGTGGTCAGCGCACACACACACACACACACACACACACACACACACACATTAAACAGTAAAGGGAAATTAAATCCCGGATTGAATAAGGAGTAACTTTCAAAGAAGGACTTTCGTCTCCAACGGAATTGCGGATCCGGTCCCGCGGCGACGGATAACAATCGAGGACCATGGGTCTGATCTCCAATCACACTCGGCTAGTCTCTCGACTCTCGCATGATTGATCGATTCCGCCTTCCTGTTCCCGCCTTTTGGCTTTTTCAGACGGCGCACTATTTGCATTCCGCCCCATTTTAGAGCCATCATAGCCGTCCTCTTTTTGATCATGTGAGCTGCAGGGGAATCCCATCCTCCCCCTTCCGGCGGTACCAGGAACCCCATCCCATTCGCTCAGATCCATGCACTTCTGGAATCCACTGCGGAGCCTCAGACCAAGTTGAACGGCTGTATATCAAGGCCAAGGTGGGCTAGTCCCTGTAAGTGAGTCTACGACTGTGTACTTTGTACCTGTCGACATGAATCGGAGGGAACTTGTCCCTCGCCCCCAACGTGCGGAATCTAGCCTTTCTGGATCCATCAACAGGAGGGGCCCCTACCTCGACTTCCTCCCTCGACACAGTGTATGTACGCTATTCCGTAGTATCCGACAGGGATGCCAACAATGGACCATAACTTTAAATCGCAATATGGCCCGGTACTTTATGCATCTCAACTTTTTCATGGACGTCGTGACTAGTTCGTCGATCGCGGGCGCTGATTTGCAGAAAGGCCTGCCTATCCCTGTGACAGCCGAACTACTGCATCCTTGTTCACAATCACAGACCCCAAACCAGGCCAATGGCATTGTCATGCAGGCGGTCTGCTGCGAACAGCATCCCACCACGCATAGTAGTGCCGAAACAAGATGAGCCAGTGTCATTTCTGGGTTTGGCCTTGATCTGTCACTTTGGCAGCATCCAGGGCTGCACATGGGATGCACAGCAACTGGGTGGTCGAGGCCTATCTAGACGGGTGGAGTCCTGTCAATGATCTGCCGTGTCTCGACCGAGCTTTTGCGATAATGATCCTACTCGCAGATCGTAGGTCGTGGAATGATGGTCCACTGCGCGGTAATAAGCCCGAATGGTCATTGACTTCCACGAATTATGCAGTCATGGATATGTCCATGTTCCATTTCGTCAATCGAGAAGCGGCATGGGCATGCCATTACAGGAAACAAGGTAGTCTAGAAGACCCACTGTGCAACTCGCCAGACCAAGATAATGCTCAGCTACTATTGAGGTAACCGGGCTCACGTCACACAAATCATAAGGTGTGCTACATACGGCACCGAAGCCGGTGAGCCCACTTTGCACGGTGGACTTAGCCACCACCTGACCAAGTTCTCGTCGCGAGGCCCTGGTGCGACAGGCACCGATAGTGTAACACTGTGGTGATGGTGGGTAATCGCCCTGCGGTACTTTGGACCTTTTGCCTATCAGGGAAATTATAGTCCGCTTCGCAGGCTGGCAGGTAGCAGGTAGCCTACTTGGTAGGCGCCGTCGCGCAGGAAAATACTGCCAATGGTCGCTATTTGGTCGTAACGTGTGACCACCGGGCGTGTCGTCGCATATTTGCCGAGCTGTCAAACTACAGGCCGCCACCGAGGCAACAAGTGGAAAAAAGAAATGACGCTAGGAATCATTTATAGATCTCTTCGCAACAACGGGCGGGAAGAAATGTAAAAAAGAGACACTAGATAGAAAGAAAGCAAAAATCAAAAAGGAAATTTTGAGCTCCGATAGGGGGAATCGAACCCCCGGCTGCCGTGTGAGAGACGGCGATGTTAGCCACTACACCATATCGGATTACTTGATATTCTGTCTTCTTTTTTTAGCTATATGTCTCACGGCTGTTGCCTGTCAAATCAAGACAACGTTGGGTGTCTGTCCCCTTCCTCCATCGCAACTCTGCCAACGCAGTGGACTAACTGTGAGATTGTCCGCATGCACCTTCAAGTTGCGGGCTGGCTGCCTTCACCATGATACTGAGCTGGGCATCTATCCAGCCCTGCTTATGCGGTGATTAGCAGGAGCTAAGAGAATGCATTACTTAGTACTTATCTAGTACCGGGTCCGGAATGTGTCCTAGGGCAAAGACATATATTCCAGGGCAGCTCGTGCAGGATAGATCGCCGCGGATTCCGTGCTTGTCAGCTTCCAAACATTGACTCACCCACTCCATTCCGGACCACGGAAACTGGACCTGATCCGGAGAATGCTACCTTTCTGGACAGAAATTATTAATTCAAAACTACTTGGATGGCCAGACCCTGAAGACACAACACCCCTTCGTCATGTGATCGACTGAGGTGCTGGAAGTATACCTTTTACGCGCCGGATGCATTGCATCTGCATCATCCAAGATGAGATGAGGCGGCCGATAAGCTAGCGTAAGCTTCGACTGGATAGAACGACGAGTCGATCCTTCGGGCAGGGATGTCAGCCACTAACGGGCAAAAGTACCCATTTCCCTGTCGCCCCTCCCTCCGTTCCCCAGAAGCATTGAACAGGAAAAGTCCAAAAAGCAAAGGCATTCTAAGTAGCCGGGCACCCGGATCCGATCCGGGACACTAAGACCAGCTAGACTAAGTAGACTCTCACATTTCAGCTCTATTCCTCCCGACCTACAGCATCCAGTGGCTATCCGCGCGCACGCCAAAGAAAATAACAAAACTCTACGCAACTCTAGGTGCTTTGATACATCCACACGGGACGGGAGGACATCTCCGGCTCTCACTATTGGAGCATTATTCCTTCCCCCTTGAGATGTCATGATAACCCAGATTTCGAATGGAGCCCTTGTTTGTCTGTTTGCTTTGTTGATCGGGTTTCATGATGGAGATCTTGTCGTGTGGTCGGCGATAAATGGACGTCAGGTTCATTGGATGAGAGGTGCGTCAACATCCACCCCCTGCTGATCTACTACCAAAGTAGATACTAGTTAACTAGCAGCATGTACTGATTTAGTCCGAGGGACAGATGGATGGACACACCACCCCAATATCTGAGCCTGTCCAGTGCGGCCACAACAACTAAATATCCACAATATGTAAAGCCAAGCATAAGTCCTATCTCCACTCTCCCACACACACACACACACACACACACTCCCTCTCGACGAAAAGGCCAAGTCAAGTATCTACGTATTAACTGCGATAAGTTTAGCGCATCCACACCCATTCGACATTTGACTAAATCCGACAGTCCAGATCAGGTCCCCGAAAGGTAAAATAGAAAGTTGACACGTCCAAAGAAAAGCCCACTGACCACTTAGTTACTGACTTGCTTCACTCACGATCCACAATCACGCAGTCTTATTTCTAATTCAGCAACTCTCTTTTTCATATGAAGTATTTTATCTTTCAATTTCGCCACTGTGGATCGGTCCAGATCGCAGATACAGGTACACACCCAAATGAATGATGAATAACTAACTGGGTCTACACAATAGATACATAGCACACAGTAGTAACTACAGTAACCAAGCATCAACTACTCCATACATCACCAATGACCCCTACTGCATCTGCAGATTACTCCCAACATACCACTTACTATACCAACAGCAACAAGGGAAAGAAGAGACGAAGTACCACAAGGAAATGTGGCTCAACAGCTATGATGCCATGCGACTCAACCAATTCCCGGGTGTGGCGAGTCCGCGCGGCATTAGCCCTGCAGTTGAAACCACCACTGCTGCTACCTAAGTACTTCAGCTGCTACCGCTATATACTGTAACACAACACCTGACTGACTGACTTACAATTCAGCCCAGTTGGGTATTTGCCCGGTGAGATTTGAGCGGTCTACTGTATACTATGCATAGGATTGCATCATTGTGCGATCATTCCTCGGGATATACTTGCTGTATGGGATGGGGAGTATTATGCATGTCGCATGGTGCGGTTGTTGATATATTGTCTACCAAGTAAGTATTCAGGTTGCTTAAGTTGCTGTTGTTTGTGGCCCGACTTGATGCCTGCCTGCCTGCTTGCCTGCTTGCCTGCCCGTCTGGTTTGCCTGCCTGTCTGTTTGTTTGTTTCTGTACGCCCCTATGCTGGTGAACGTTGGTCGGTGTTATGGTAGGCTGTCTGTAGAAGGGAAAATAAACCCGTGTCTCATTTTGCCGGAGCCTGGTTTCATTCTGTTTCCTTAATCGGAGATAATAGCCTAGGTCTAATGTATCTTGCTTCAATTGTCAATTATAAAGTATATATACCAGAACAGACTTTATAGCATGATAAAACCACCAATGCCGATATAAATACGAATACCCCCATCCACAACCAGACATCAAACATCAGACACCCCCCTCGAGAGGAAAAAAAACCCACCAACCAAGTACACTCCGTAGAGACTTCCCGAATCGTCGCCGATATATGCGCGCGCAAGGTATCACCGCAACACAGCAGAGACAGGGCAGCGCAGCACAGTGCAGTGCACATCTTCCTCCTCCCCTCGCACACACTGCATCTGTGATGTAAGCCGACACAACCTGACCCGACTCAGCCCAGCCCAGTTCAGCTCAGCTCAGCTCAGCTCAGCTTGAGTGCGTCAAGAAGAAAAAGTTCTGCCCGATGTAGTGCAAGACAAATGAAGATTGATCGTTGGGCCTGGCCGCTCTTTCAGACAGACAGACAGACAGACAGCCAGCCAGCCTTCATTCTTAGTTGAATCACTCGTAAATCTTAAGTAAGCCTGACACGCATACTGCTGCATATTTTCCTCTGCTGACTGTAACATTTGGTGCATGAAGTTAGGAGGTTTTCTTTCTTGTGTTTGATATGACATTCTTGAGAAAGGTGTGCGGGCTTTGGGGTTGCAGATGAGTTGGTAATTCGCTAAATGGTCAGTTTGGTGATTATTGCATGTTGAGTATAGACTTTTTGTGGTGTTTGCGGGATTTAAGTGGTTTTGGTTGGTTTGTTCTGTTATGGTCTTGGAATTCCAGAGTTCACTTGGTGGTTTTGTATGTATGTCTTTGTGGTTATGGTTTTGGTTTTGGTTCTGCTGTTGTTAAGTTGTGATTATCTGCCTTGAAATGGGTTGACTGTTAGAATTGAAAGAATAATAGTGTATACTTCCAATGCATCATTGAGGACAATAGATGAACCTCGTATATATTCTGAACAATGGCAGATAGAAAACACATGTTGAATGAATGTGAATGTTTGTTTGTAGACAGTAAACACTGTTATCATCAGGTGCCGATAACGTCACGTGCTGGCCGGATTTGCTGGAAATGCGGCATGAGCCATGACATCGACACCGATTTCATCATCAATCCTAATCCCAAGAAGCTATTGAGGTCCTGAAACAAGGCAGGAAAATGCATCGCAGCTGATTAATACCCCTTCAATTCGCATAATTCTCTCCCCGCCATCCCAGAATGAGCTATAGGCTATAGCTAAGCTCCACATTTTACAACATGGCAGCTCACAGAACATGGTTCCTCCGCTCAATTCCTCGCATTCTCCCCCAACACTCCGTCCGATTACGTCCTCTAGCTAGGACACCTGCATCCGCTCTAAAAGTATGGTCTCAGCGGTATAATAGCACCGAAGCCGAGTCCAAGCGATCAGAGTATCATCAGCAAACGCCACTCCCCGATCATATCTCCGAACCGTCACATCTGAATCCGTCCCCGAAGATTATTCGCGCTTTATCTTTCAGGATAAATGTCGCTCGACGATATATGCCGGTGCTGGTGGGCATGGGTGCGTCTCGTTTCTTCGTGAGAAATATGTCGAAGAGGGTCCGCCGAATGGTGGCGACGGAGGTAGTGGCGGGAGCATCTATATTCAGGCCGTTGAAGGTATGACGAGTCTACATAAGCTGGCTCGTAGGGGGATTATAAAGGCCGGTCGGGGGAAGAACGGGCAGGGGAAAAGCAAAGGAGGCAAACGAGGCAACGATGTCCTGCTCCAGGTTCCCGTTGGCACTGTCGTTCGTGAAGTCGATCGTTACGACCCGGTCACGGAGGAAATCGTGCGCCGGAAACGTGAGCGCAAAGAAGCTGCTGCTGCTGCTGCTGCTGCGGCAGAGGAGGGCGCAGAAGAGAGGGATGAAATAGATGAGCTTGGGTTACCGTCTATACGACATGATCGCTGGGTTCTGTACCCTGGTGCCAACCCGTCTGATTACCTGACTACGGTGTTTCCGAATAATCCGCCCCGGAGACAACATATCGCTGCACTGGAACCGCAGGCGCCGATCTATCTCGATCTCTCGCAGCATATGGACAAGCCGATCTTGTTGGCTGCTGGAGGTGCCGGTGGCTTGGGTAACCCACACTTTGTGACTCGCAATATGAACCGGCCTACGTTCGCATCTAGAGGTGAAGGCGGCATGCGCCTGGAGCTTGAGTTTGAGCTGAAGCTGCTTGCGGATGTTGGACTTGTCGGGAAACCCAATGCGGGCAAAAGTACATTGCTTCGGTCGTTGACCAACAGTCGCACCCGGGTCGGAAACTGGGAGTTCACGACGCTTTCTCCTAACATAGGTACGGTGGTCATCGACAATCATAAAGGGCGACCGTTGGTGGAATCCAAAGGAAAGGCCCGGCGGACGAACTTCACTATTGCCGATATTCCTGGTCTGATCGAGGACGCTCATCTGGATAAGGGCCTTGGTCTTGGCTTTCTCCGGCATATTGAGCGCGCTGGTATCCTGGCATTTGTGGTTGATCTTAGCGCAGGTGACCCTGTGCAGGGACTGAAGGGTCTCTGGCACGAACTGGGCGAATACGAGCGCGTCCGTGACGTTGAAGAGTCGATGAAAGTTGAGGGAGATGATTTAACCTGGAATCCGCCCACTCATGGTCTTCCTGAACTACAATCCCAAAGTGCAATTCAAAAGCTCAACGAGGTTGCGTCAAAAGCTAAAGACGAACTTCCCGCTTTGAATCTCTCTCCAATTCACACCAAGCCATGGTTTGTGGTAGCCACCAAGGCCGATCTCCCGGAGACTCAAGAACGCTTCAAGACACTGCGTGACTATCTTGCCGCCGTTAAGAACGGCGAAGAGGAACATCCGGGCGGACATCCCTATGGACGGAGAGACAAGGTCTGCGCGGTTCCTGTCAGTGCCATTAGGGGCGAGGGAGTTGCAGGCATTCCAAAGCTTGTTGTGGACTTGCTCGATTGAGCAACGGCAACCAGAATTGATAGTACCAAATGTGCCTAAAAGGTGTATATATAAAGAGTTTGTAACATAGGGTCGGAGTTGATGGTTTGGCGGTTGTAATTATAACAGGGAATATGTCCGAATGAAGAGACAACTGGTTAAATAGCATAATCAATCTCGCTCCACAATCTCTCCTTTTGGTGAAGTTGAACGCCTTTTAAGCATCTCTAACATGTAGTTGATGACAACCTCCAAAGATTCAAAACTGTCATTCGGAAATAGCGGGGTTTACACGCTAGTCTGGATCGGGATAATTAATTGATCCTCGGAAAAAGACGCGACCAGAACAACATCAACATTAAACTATCCTTAAACTATCCAATCACTCTCTTGAGTCAAGTCCAACATTTTCATGCAGACATACCCCCACTCCATTCACATACTTACAATGAGATAAGAAATAACCCGCAAAGAATGCGATACTCCCCAATCCACCTCCAGCTTCCCAAAACCCTCCTCGAGATCCTCAATATCCGCCCCGACGACCCCATCCTCCGCTGCTTCCCGGACAACGACCTCGACACTCTTCACGACCACCTTCTCGGCGATCCCGACGGCGCAATCAAGCTAGCCGATTCAAAGCTCCGCGTATTCCCCTTCAAAGATGTCGACATCTGCTGGCGCCGCTACTACACCGACGCATGCATCTTGAAAGCATGTCTGACGATCGCCGAAAACTGCGGATTTCCGCGCCGCGAACACAACGGACACCCAATTCTCCCTCCTTCTCCTTCACATCCCGGTTCCACGGCTCTCACGCGCAGGCAAAATATACTGAGGATTATCGACGATTCCCGCTCAAACAAGGAACTAATTGAGGTGGACCCGGATGCAGAATGGCTCACGCCTACGATACACATGCTCGACAAGGCATTAATAATGACCGGAGCACCATTGAGGGAAGCATTAGTCCTAGCGGTGATTAATGCGCTGCAGGGTGCGTGTCCGACGACCAAGCGAAACAATTTGACTAAATTCGAATTCCCCGATGAATTGGACCCTGGCGAACTTGCCACTCCGCTCTTCTCTGACGATGCTGCGCCGACGCCTGAGATCTGTTTCCCTATACCCCGAGTATCGAATCTACCGATGTGGGGTACGTCGCCCGCATCGCCGAATTTCCGTGATCATGTGCGCCAGAAGAAAACACCACTTGTTATCACCGATGCGGTGAATGATTGGCCGGCTATATCGACGGGGTCGTGGGCGTCCAGGGAGTTCTGGATGCATCGCACCTTTGGCGGACGGAGACTTGTCCCTGTGGAGATTGGGAGGTCGTATACGGATGAGGACTGGGGACAGCGGTTAATGCCCTTCAAGGACTTCGTGGAGAAGTATCTTGATCGGGATAGACACAGCGATGATGCAGGTCCGACGGGGTACTTGGCGCAGCATGATCTGTTTTCTCACATGCCGACCTTATTTAAGGATTTCATGCACCCGGATTACATTCACATCGATGCACCCAAGGCAGAACCCGGCACCCCAGCCTACATCCGACAGCAGAGAGAGGAAGAAGACCGGAGACGGAAACTAGGAGAAGAGGTCATCCCAGCTCAAGATCAAGAACAAGAATCCAAATCCGACCCCGACTCCGACTCATCATCCTCGCACGAACCCGACAACGATGGCCCGCACCTCAACATCTGGATGGGTCCCTCATGGACGATATCCCCTCTCCACTTCGACACATACCACAACATCTACGTGCAAGTAGTAGGCGAAAAATACTTCCGACTATATTCCCCTCACACACCACTCTCACAGATCCATCCGAAGGGAAAAGAGCCCGTTGTTAGACGACGGCCCGAGGATGAGCAAGATCCCCATCAGTACACTCATAATCAGCACTCCCACGAGCAAGAAGAACCTGAACTTGTGGATATGTCCAATACCTCGCAGGTCGATCTCGCTGCTATTGAAATGTCCCCTGCTGAGGCGGACTATTGGGAGGAGCTGTGGCCTGGGTTCATGGATGCGGAGTATGTCGAGACCGTGCTTAAGCCGGGCGATATGTTGTATATACCCATTGGGTGGTGGCATTATGTAAGGAGTTTGAAGGGTGGGATTGGGGTTAGTTTTTGGTGGGATGGGTCTTAGGTGGATATAGCATTGCTGTCGTCGTTGGTACGAGTGTATGATAGGTTTTGGTTGTATACTAAGGTGCATGAGCTCGAATTTGAAGCGGTCAGGGAGGTTTTCAAGTGTGTTCTGTGTTCGAATGCGATTGCCCTTTTGGGTGATTGCCTGTTTGGGTGTAGTAACATATGCATCTACCATGTTGTACTGTAGGGGTCGATTGTCTATTCACAGAAGCTTGCATTGCTTTGGCGTCATGTTCATTGTGGCCAGAAAGGTTCCAATGCCATATATACACACTGGTTCTGACAGCAGTGTCTGCTCGAGTGAGAGGATTAATTCTGTGCCCTCCTCGCCAACACCAAAGGTTTCCCTGCTTCTATCGAGTCACCCGGTTGAACCAGGATCTTCTCCACGGTAGACCCAGCAGCGAGGGACTCCGTGCGCACGGCAATTTCCAGCTTCATAGCCTCCAGAATAACCACCAGCTGATCATTATTGAGCTTATCACCTTCCTTGACTTCTACTTTCCAGACATTGGCATTCAATGGCGCTTCAATAGGGGTGATGTCAGGGTCTAGACCAAAGCGAGTGGCGATCAGTATCTTCTGTTCTGTTTCGGATTAATGTCTGTGTGAAATGGGATAGACATACCCTTCAATAGACTCTCAATCGTATCCATCGGGATACCCCGTTCTGCTTTCTCCTTCGCCCACCGCTCGAGCAGTTCTGTCTCGAGCTTGTCCATCTCAGCTTGTGCCTGTCGCTGCTTGCTCCGAATAGCTGCGACTTCGTCCGCGGTGTCACGGAGGAGCTTATTGTGTTCCGCCATGTCGAAGATAACCTCTTCCCATTGGTATTCATATCTGCCGCTGTTGAAGAGAGCGAGCTGCTTCTCGTATTCTTCTTCGGAGACGCGGTAGAAGGTGATCTGGTCGAAGTCTTCGAACAGCCATGGTCTGTTGGCTTCGTAGCCTTTCTTGGAGCCGAGAATGTCGACGCCCGGGATGGTCATGCCGGTCATTTGGTATCCGCCGGGTGAGTCTACGTTGTATAGTCTGCTTTCTGTTAGGATGTGTGCTGATCATGTGTGTGTGAGTATGTGTGGGGCTGCTTTGATGCTTACGCCATGCAACTTCCGCCCCAGGAGACTGAGCCGGCTGGTGTGTAGACTCTGCTGGGGTTCATCTTTGGACAGTTCATCCGGTAGCGTGGGTCGACTGGGAGGGAGAGCGGAAGACCAGTGAAGAAACCAACTGCTATAACCATGAAGGAGGCGGTTAGGTAGATCCGTTCGAACTCTTCTCTGCTGAATGCATTGTTCTTCGCTACGAAGTCAATATTGTCGGGCAGGTAGGAAGCGTATGGACGCTGGGTATCCATGTATCGGGTGATTGCGTCTTTCTGTCTCTGGCTCTCAAAGGAGATAGGGAGCTTGAATAGCCGACTGGGGAACTTTGCTTGGCTGAGGTCACCTAGTTTTGTCTCGATGTCACAGAGATAGGTTAGGAGCTTCTTCTGTGGGATTTGTAATCCGTCATAGTAGATCATCAAAGCTATGTATAGTCAGCACATAGTCTTGGATGGATTAGTGTGAGAAAAAGCTTACTATTTCCGCATCCCATGATTGAGATTAGCCCGTTAGCAAAGGTAATATCGCCCGTTCCTTCAGCCAAAGCTTTCTTCAAAGCAGTAGCTCTACAGCGATGGTTCAGATCAAAGGACCCAGTGCCGTAGTCAACCAGCAGATAGTCGTCGCCGGCCTGCTATATGTTAGTCAAACGAGTACGAGCGGCTGGATTAACTGCTAGCTTACCTGACGATATGAAACAAGAGGTTGGCTCCCACTTTCCTGGATCTGGTGTATGACACCCTGTCCGCGTTTCTCTGCTGTCAGCTCTGGAGGTAGGTCCCCTTTGACGGGCGATATGTTACTGAGGTCACCCCTTTGGCAACCTTGAGCAATCTCGTCGATAACCCGTTCTATCTCTTTGCGAGCGGACAGAGCATCCTCCAAAGACGTAGCACGGTATTTCAGAGTATCACCTGCTTTTACCTGCCCCAGCTTCCATAAGTCGGCTTTGCAGATGGTATGACTGCTGACGAAACCCCCCAGGTCAGGCGCATCCACGGGGAATATGACCGGGTCATCACCCGTCCAATTGAGAGATCCTATCGCATACCCGTACTCGATCAAATTAGAAGGATGCGCACCGCCTTCACCACCATCTGTGCGAGCCCAAGTAGGCTTCGGGCCTAACAGACGGATGCCTCCTCTGGCGGCGTTGTGCGATACTTTGAAGCTTGCGCTGTAGAGCATGTCAATGCTGTCGGGAACGAGATACCCCGTATCATACGGTCCTGGCATAGCCATAAACTCCCAGTGATCAGGATACTGAGGAATAAGATGCTGCGGTAAGCGGAGGTCACCGCTCACTTCTGGTACTTGGGTAGTAATCGAAAGAAGATCACCAGAGGCAAGCTGTCTGCCTTGATAGCCTCCGACGCCAACACCTGGAGTGGTTGATTTGGACCCAAACCACTCGGCGACATTTAAGAAACCTCCATAAACGCCAAGGTAGGCTCTACAGCCGTTACCCGTTGTTTTTCCGATCTTCAAACGCTGGCCAGCTGAGACCTTCACCCTCGTCCACATCGGGAGGGGTGCGTCGTCAAGCTTGGCTTCGATTGGAGCACCACATAACGAGATTAGTGCTGGTCCCAGAAATCGTAGTTCTGGTCCACTCAAGGTTATTTCCAAGGCTTCTAGACCCATTGGGTTTCCAACAAGTGCATTCGCAATGCGGAAGGCCATGGGATCCATCGGCCCCGAATGGCAAAAACCCCTTCCCAAGGTTGGACGGCCAGGCCAATCTTCAATGAGTGTATATGCACCGCCAGAAATAACATCAATAGCAGACAGTTGGTATTTGAAGTCATTCAGAAAGCGAGTCAATGTTCTCCCAGCAACAAAAGTGTCATCCGCCAGAACATCAGCCAGGAACTCCAGGTTTGTTGGAGGGCCACAGATACGTGAATCTGTCAATATTGTCTTTAATCCTTCAATAGATTGCTGTCTGCTTTGAGAGTGATACATAACCTTCGCAAGCAGCGGGTCTGAGAATCTTGCGTTAGTACGTTCCTGTAAAAGTATAGCCTCTGGCAGCCTACCGTAGTTTGCCGACACCTTAACACCCCTATAAACCCATGTGTCGATTCTAGACCCCGGCAGTTCCTTCCATTCTACCGTCTGCAGTGTACCAGGGCAGGGAGCAAAATCTTTGACCGGATTTTCGGCGTAAACTCTAGCTTCGATGGCGGCACCTGAAGGTGCACTTACTGCAAGGCTGGCCAGGTACGCTGCGTCAAGGCCTTTTCTTCCAGAGAGTTGAGCATTGGCCTGTTTTAACATCAAGTCCACAAGGTCGATGTTGTAGCATAGCTCTGTTATACCATGCTCGACCTGCAGGCGTGCATTCATCTCCAGGAAGAAGAATGCGCCAGTTTCATCATCTACAAGGTATTCAATCGTTCCAGCCGATCCATACTTGATTGACTCCGCAAGGCGGACGGCCGCGTCACCCAGTCTCTCTCGTAGCCCAGGGTTTCTGGTGACAAACGGACTTGGGCATTCTTCTATAACCTTTTGATGTCTCCTCTGGATAGAGCATTCACGTTCACCGAAGTATATGGCCTTACCATCCCCGTTTCCGAACACTTGTACTTCAATATGATGACTTGACGGATAGTAGCGTTCGATGAAGACACCGTCGTTCTTGAACAAGGCCCCGCCCCTAGACTTAACGGTGGCGAAAGAGTCACGGACTTCTTTCTCTGTGTTGCATGTAAGTAAGCCCATTCCACCACCCCCCGCTGTGGCCTTCAACATGACCTATGTCGATGTCAGCTCCGTTACTTAGCAGATGAGGCCTGAGTAAGTGTACCGGAAACCCAAGTTCTTTCGCTATTGTGACAGCATCATCCTCGCTCTTTACCAATCCCTTCGAGCCTGGCACAATAGGAACACCGGCTTGTGTAGCAAGATCTCGTGCAGTGTGCTTGAGTCCGAAGGCTTCTATACTCTCCGGCGAAGGACCAACGAAGGCTATGCCTGAGCTAGAAGCAGCTCGTGCAAAGTCCGCATTCTCGGATAGAAATCCGTATCCTGGTATGATTGCATCTGCTTTGTATTTCTTCGCGATATCAATAATTTGTTCTCTGTAGACATCAATATGTAACCATTAACTTTTGTTTGGGCTTGGATCAAGTGGGATACTGCTCACCCGTCAATATAGGCCTTGGATGGTGCTCCTTGCAAGAGGACGGCCTCATCTGCCAGGTGTACATGGGTAGAAGCAGCATCCGGTTCAGTATAGACCACCACCGTCCGGAGGTTCAGCTTCCTATAGGATATTAGACGCTTTTATTCTGGTATTTTATTTATAGTTGCTCCTACTTGGCTGTTTTCAGAATTCTGACGGCGATTTCGCCGCGGTTGGCGACTAGCAATGTCTTCAGGGACTCCATTGTAAGTAATCGGTAAAAGGTCGGGGGCGCAGTGTTCCTTTCGGCGGGACTCTCCTGATTTAAAAGGAGTAACCCAAGCTTTCATCGGCTTTTGTACACATCCAAGCACTGGTACCCGATTTGGAGAACCGGATGATAAGAGGTATGATGTAGGATGGATCGACAATCGTTGGAGTATTGGAGCTGTGCGGGGTCAGTCTTGGGTTCGCTGATAAGCCAGATATGGATTGTCTCGTCACAAGAAAACCTCAGGAGGAATTTGCAAGAGAAGCTAAAACCTTTGATATAATTGCTATTGCTATTATTGTTCTGAAAGGCTGCCTTCATTGGTATTCTAGGTTTCACAACACGGTATGTATTGTCGTCCTGGCTCTTTCAAATACCATGATCCGGGGTAACGGAGGAGTTCGGCGGCATCCCGAAATTTGGAAACACGCCAAATTCGGGACCCATTGCTATCATCTTCCACAAGCTAAGGTTGTCTTGGTTCTGGAATATGATTGCTCAGTATGGCCGCTGCTGGTTCCCTATTGAATGAACCATCCGAAGTAAGTTGCTGGGTGGCGCCGTTACCCCGCCATTGATTGCCCATGAGCTGATTAGGTCTGGCGTCAGGACCTTTTGTATTTGGCAGTGATGAACCCTTGGGCAATTTGGGTATCGGGATCGCGTGGTCTTGTCGTAGATGCTGATGTAGGCGACTGTCGATACTAAGGTAGTACTGAACAGGCGTGTCCCGGTTTGCGATGATCATAGATCATGGGAATATATATCGCTCACACTGGGCGTATAGCAGTAACATCGATTTTCATTTCCGGGGGAACGATAAGTGTTAGTGCCAGTAGATTTCCATTGTATGACGGTACGGATCTGAAAATAGCTGAGAATAGCTGAAAAGATTGAAACTAAATATGGGAACCATTGGGAAAGAACTATGTCGGGGACAAGCTCCTACTATCCCGGAGAGGTGATCAAGATATTCGACTAGTAGCATCCGCAAGGCGCTAGCCTCATTTAGCAAAAACGAGCCCGGTTCTTCAACAAGATCCGATATGGTGTAGTGGCTAACATCGCCGTCTCTCACACGGCAGCCGGGGGTTCGATTCCCCCTATCGGAGCTCAAATTTCCTTTTTTGCTTTTTGCTTATCCTTTCTGGATCCTACTACTCCCCTTGTATATATCTATGCTTTTCTCCCCCTCCTTTCTTTCTTTTGAAGACTAAATCTACTATTTTTGTACTTCACTAGCTTCATATTGCCCCCAAAAGGTTGAACATGTTGAATTAACAGTCTTGAATCACCGTTTCGAGATGACATGCTTACCCCTCCATCCCGCTGGTTAATCCACACATTGGCGTGTATGTCACTGAGCATAGGTAGTAAGCGGCCACCTGATTGCATTGCACGTGCTTCTTGCTTGCATGCATGCCATTTTTCCGCGGAATTTCATGCAATTGTGATGACGCCTTTCACAGTTGACTCTTGAGCATTGTATAGTCTTCAAGACCGGTTGATAGCATTGTATCTATCCATTACTGGAGAGATATAGTTCGGCCCATTCCACTTAGCCCTACAGCTTATCAAAATTAGAGAACTACTTATCTATGTATCTTGTCTCCACTATGAAGCCATCATCCCCACCACATGTGCAGATGGTTGACTTTATAGCCGGCAGCTAAACCTTCGGGATGTAGCTTGTACGCTAGCCAGGGATCGCGACCTGACCGAAGTTCCTGAGACATCCGGGTAATTGATACATGTAATGGCTTATCAATTAGATCTAAATCGAGTAAATCTTATTATTCGACTTCGCATATTGTCGCCGTTTTGCAATTATTGACGGTGATCAGAGTGAAGGTGCCGGTGACGGAGGTTGACTGAGTCTCTGTCTTGACCATCAACCGGGTATTTGATCAACACCATCAATGATGCCAAATTATATTGCTGTTAGCATTGGGTGGACTTGTATAGCAACGGATCAGACACTCCTTTAGACCAGCATTTGCTCACCGTTATTCAATCCTTTGCATCCTTCCAGCAACGGATGATCCATGGTGAGGGAGGTGGGGCAGTGGTCCGATATCGTCGGCGCCGCGATGATTCATACTATTTTGCCTGATTGGGTTAAGCGGCACGCCCAATGGGACCCCCGCACTGACTGGGCGTAAACCGAAAAAGGGCAAGCGTTGTCAATGGAAGGGCGTGCAGGCGCGCAGTGATCCAGTTTTCTCCCTCGTCTCCTTCAGTTCTTACGACTACGCTGCCTTTTTTTCACCTGCCGTTGTTCATGGACTGGGTCAATCATCGGCCAAGCCGACTGGACCGAACACGATGGACATGCATCAGTCTTACTCTTACCCTTGGAAAACTGCTAGTGCTTGCAGTCGAGCACTCACCCCCCTAAAGGCTAGGTCCACGATGGATATTCCTACTGGATGAATGGAACCTGCTAGCATCAGTGCCGGCAGGGTTCTCCGTTCCGGCATGCTTTTGGTACCCCAGACGAAAAACATAGTCTACCTTGGATCCTGGCTCCCTCCGCTGCCCTCTTGCTTATCCTAAATCTTGGTCCTCCATCTCTTCGCCATAACTCCTCTGTTCCCAGTGTTTCGACCTAAGACGAGACTACTTTCGTGTGTCATACTGTAACCATAAATTGGAACCCCCCTTTATCATAGATTCGAGCCCCATCAAGTACTCCAGTCAAGAATGGAGTACTTCGATTTCGATGAAGCCTCATATGGTTCCAACGTGCGTGAAGATGATGTTGCCTCGGACAATCTCGAGTTCGACGAGAACGAGGCCGCTGAAAACTACAACGCCATCTTCCAGGAACAGAGCCTAGAGTTTCCCAACGATCTACCGGAGCAAGATGCCGGTGAATTAGACAACGGCGTTTATCCCATGAGTCGTGCCGAGGAGCCATGCGACTTTTGCAGGCACATGAATCTGGATTGCTTTGTCGCAAAGAGTGGAGTGATGCGTCAAAATGGTTGTACTTGCTGCATTTCGCTTTATCGCGAATGCAGCTTCACCCACGCTCGAGCACCCGGCAAATTCTTGGATACCTTACATCCAATCTCCGAGAATACCTACATCCATACCGGTGGTTTGACCGGAAAGAAGGCGCTCAAATCGTTGGGCTTCATTGCTGAAGATGATGGCCGAGCGAGGAAAAGCAATTCGAGACTGGCGCGGGAAGCGGTCCGCATCCTTAAAGCATGGCTCCAGGAACATTGGGAGCATCCCTATCCAACAGAGCAGGAAAAGGACGAGTTACAGCAACGCACAGGTCTGAAGAGGATGCAAATCTCCAACTGGCTTGCTAATGCTCGGAGACGTGGTAAAGTTCCTCCTGGGCCGCGCAACTCTTCCGCGACGGGCGCAATCAACATTCCCGGACAAAAAGGCGTGGACATCACTTACATGACACCCATGGAGCGTTGGAAGCACTCGCCCCCTGAAAACGAACCCGCTGCCACCTCTGATATTCTGCGAGCCCTGGTCACGACCGACCTGAAATATGACCGACAGCGCGCATCCAGACCAGGTCACGTGCGTTCCCTTTCCCGGAAGACTGGGTCTAGCAATGACTCAAGCCATGCCAACTCCAATTTGTTCCATGCTCCCTCGGTCAGTAGTCAGGAAACAAGTCGATCAGCCACTCGTTCCTCTATATCAGACCTTTCTTTTGCCTCTGCCTTCTCCCACCGATCCTCTCTCGGTTCCTTCGGCTCTATGGAGCGGAAGGAACGCCGTCGCCGGCGCAAGCCCTCACTTCCCGTCAACACCTTCAACCAACAAAAGGCACGCAATGCCCGCATATACCAATGTACTTTCTGCACCGACTGCTTCCAAACCAAGTATGACTGGCAACGCCATGAGAAGTCACTACACTTGGCTCTCGAAAAATGGACTTGCTCCCCTTTGGGGGGAGTGGCCTTCATAGATGGCGCCAACCGTTGTGTATTCTGCATGGCTGTTGATCCCAACAACGATCATCTAGAATCACACAATTACAGTATCTGTCAAGAGAAGACACCCGCAGAGCGATCCTTTTACCGGAAGGATCATCTTAACCAGCACCTGAGACTGATGCACAACGTCAAGTTTAACTCATCCATGAACGCCTGGAGGAGCACTCTGACAGAATTCAAATCTCGTTGTGGCTTCTGCGGGCTGAATCTAACAACTTGGAAAGACCGAGTTGACCATTTGGCCTCCCATTTCAAGAATGGCAGTACCATGGCGCAGTGGCAGGGTGACTGGGGGTTTGAAAGCTTTATTCAGGGTCTGGTCGAAAATGCAATGCCAGCGTATCTCATTGGCGGCGAGCAGAAGACTCTGAATCCTTTCAAGCCACCCAACGCTGCACAAACAACTGGTCTGCTTCAACCAGAAGATGCGAATTGTTATAGGCGCCTGCAGCGTGAACTCACCGCATATATCCACAACCAGAGGGCCGTCGGTATCATCCCGACAGATCGAATGATACAGGACGAAGGCCGGCGAATCATTTATGGAAGCGACGACCCGTGGAATCAAACGTGCGCCGATAATTCGACTTGGCTCAGCCTGCTGAAGCGAGACACAGGACTTGAAGTACTCCCTGGGTCAGAGCACATTCAACTATCCGACCTGGGTATGCGACCGCCATTTGCTGCTGCTGACGGCCTAAGACAGGCCCCAGCCGAAACCAGCATGTTATCCAGTCCTCTCTACCCCAGACAGGGCACATTCAGTCCCGTGACCCCCAACTCTGGGCTCCAGAGCCCCGCATTTATGGGGCACGGTCGGTCTTCCTTTGCCGCGAGTGCTCCTGGGAGTTCCACTGGCAGCTATGCCGAAAGTTCTGGCTTTCTCCCGTCTCGGCCCTATTCCAGGCTGTCGGCTGATGTGGGGAGTACCCTGTCTGCTGGCATTGCGTCCCTCAACACGCCTTTGAGCGGATCTGTTGACCAATTCGTGCAAATGGGGTTCGATCCCGAGTTCTTACAACAACTGAATGAGCGGTATGACGAGTTACCGTTGGACGATTTGCAGGGGCTGTGCTTTGAAGAGAGTAGTAGGCGTCAGAGTGAAGTTGGGGCTAGGAACGTTGGACAACATCAAGTAGAGCCAACTGGAAAAGCACTGCCTTTCTCTACACCTGTCTCCGCTCCCATAGCCATACCCGGTATGCGGAGCTCCGATGTGTTCATGTCCGATACGGGTCCCAACGAGGAGCTTGCACCAACGACGGATCTGGGATACCCAGGTATGCATGAGGGCCGAGAGCAGATATAATGGTGATTGATGAGGGAATCGGTGTTGTAGATATGCGGCAAGTGTAGATAGTCCATGACTGAGAGGGTCATGATGTCGAAAAGTTTCTTATACTTCGATTTGCTTTGTGTGGAGAGATGGAATTATTTCGGGGATTCTCTCGCCCTTCTTCAACTGCAAACATTCATTTCGTGGGATGGAAAAGCGAGCATGTACAGGAGATAGCCACAATTAATATACCCTTCTTTGGACTGAAATCGACGAATGCTCCTTGCGTACAACATCATAAGAAGGGCGTAGTATACAATTAGTAGTGCTGTCACAGGGCGTAAAACAACATACGAATAATCCGATTGGCTGGCTCACCCACGCCACTGACCATGGAACCGCCGAGTCACGGGCCTAGAATTGGGTGCCTTATCGGAGGGGCCAACAAACGGCGCACCGTTTGACATGTGAAAGCCGCTGGCTGAAGTTTGCGCCGGAACTTTTCTCTCACGCCATGCACCTAAGCAACTTCTTGCTTGTGTTTCACCCTGCCATGTGCTTCAACCGATGGCTGGACATTCAGTAACTTTCTGAAACGCCAGAAAGCCTATCTGGTCGTTCGTGGACGCTGTTGCCGTTCTCTGCGTCAGACATACGCTGCTAGCACTGTCTCATGGTTCACCCCTCATTGTTGTTTATATTCATTGTATAGGCCCCTACCCTCGCAAGATGGATGAATTCGACGACTTAACAGCACTGAGCGATACGATGGTCTACCGCCAAGTACTCATGGCCTTTTCTCCCGTTATCCCCGCCTCGCTTCGACGGCGGATCTCTAGAGTATACCCATCAATGCATCGATCCGTGAAGTCAGAGGCCAGCGACAGCGCCAGCGCCAAAGCAAACACAGCTGATGAGACCGGAGGTGATGCGATGGCCGCAATGCGACAGACTTCTGAGCCGGAGTATGTCGCATCGGTGCCTGATAATTCTTCTGGGCACGCCTTTCAGCGCCCCAGTACTGCAAGCAGTGCTAGCAATGGAGTAGATCCATGCTTCTCGCCTGTCCCTGAGAAATCGCAAGAGCTCAGCGATATCTCTAGTCTCAGAAGCAGTAGATCTAGCAGTGTTTTCAGCCCAGTGGCTCCGAACTATGAGGCAGAATCCGGACTGCGATGGAATCGGATTGCGCCTGGTTCGTATGACCGCCTGTCTTTTTATTCCTGTTCTATTCTAGGACACACGAAATAGGTCACTAGTAATAGTCTGGCTGACAGAATTTCAGCACTCAACCTCCTGCAGAATGCTTGCCATGAAGCGCAGCAGCGGCAGTGCGACAGTCGCTTGGCTCGGATGTTGTATGTTGATGCTCTAAGTTACCTTCTCGATGGCCTCCCCGACGACATGAGCACCCAAGAAACCATGATAATTCAGGAAAATCTTCCTGCTGGTGTCAAGGAATCTCTGGCTGCGCCTGCCGTGACTGATCCATCCGCGGCAGGGCTTCACAGTATGCTTACGGGAAAAAATTCTCCACCTGAGCGATCTTACCTTCATCGACTGCTGTCGTCGACTATCGTCTACTTCTTCATAATGTTGCAATTCCTCATGCCATATGTGAAAATCCTCGTGTACCACCTGTACCGATATGAGCGATCCCATCGGTTAACGGAACGCGCCGTAACAAAGGTTCTGGATGCGGCTGATAACTTTGGTAAAAGAGGTATGGTTGTAGGGGCTGCAGTCCTGAATTACAACGAAGGGAGAGTGAGCGCGAATCTGATGGAGCTTGCAGCCTGGTGGGTGACAAGCATTGCAGGTGGTATCTACGAGGGATTTGCGGAGGGCATGATTATCATGGGAGTCACCCAGTCGCATGTTGAGCTGGGGAAGGCTTTTGTGCAGGCTTCGCGGTTATGAGGTACGATTTGAGCGAAGTAGATGGAATAAGTTGGGTGTGTATTCTACGCGTAGATATAGACTGTTATAATGTGACATGTCAATTACACAGTAAGGGGCACGCACTTCTACCATGACTGTTTGTTTTCCAGCGCTTTTGTATACTTTTCCCTCCCATGTGAAGTGGAGTTGCTACCATAGAAACCCAGATAACCGCCGGAGATAGCGGACATAAGCACCTCCGACTCTTCATCTTCGCCTCGCCGCACCCCTGAGCATTCCCGACCACCAATTCCAAACATCATGTCGACAACCCGCTTGCCCAACGTCCCTGCGATTCGGAAACAGCAGCTTCTCCTAGAATTGTGAGCATGCTTAATACCACTCGACTGACCAAATCGTGGTGTTGACTGTCTCTGCAGCGCAAGCTTGCAACATGCCGCTCCTCCGGGAACTTACATGAGCCTCAGCCCGGGCGATCCAACGCTTTGGTTGGGAGTCATCTTTGTTCGCTCCGGTATGTATACTCAATTCCTTATGATGACAGCGATCTGACAATCTTGTCTGTATAGGCCCCTATGCCTCCGCCGTCCTCCGCTTCCAGATCCGGTTCCCCACGTCCTATCCCGATATGCCTCCTCTAGTGAACTTCGCCACTGACGTCTTCCATCCCTTAATCGTCCCCCTCACCACATACACATTCAGCACCGGTGCCTCAAGCGAGGATCCAGTCAGCGCAACAGACGAAGAGCGGCTACACCCTGGCGGGTTCAGTCTGCGGCACGGATTCCCGCACTGGTTTGGCCGCGCAAAGCGAGCTGGATTACAATCCGCCACTCCGCCTAGAGAGACCGCCAGTGTGCGTAATTCGACTGCTACTAGCGAAGGGGTGTCCAATACCCTCTGCAGGGAAAGCATGTCCGGGGATAACGGCACCGCCAACGAACAGACAGAGCCTCAGTCGAAAGAAGATGACGAGAATGAAAATGAGGATGAAGGCGAGGCCGTCGCCCCGTCGTCAGTAGAGCAGCCGGTTGAGCCTAGAAAGACTGTCCCTGTATCAGAGCTGCTGGATTACATTCGGTCTACGTTCGACAATGAGACGGTCCTCGATTCTTTACCGCTGGAAGCAGCCGGAAACCCGAGTGCGTGGCATGCGTGGAAGGCTCATCGGAAGGGAAGCACTGCTTCTGCATCGAAGAAGGGGAGCCCGCAGGCGAGGTCCCCGGGAGACTGGCATTGGGATGGGATCTGGGCCAGACGGGTGCAGAACGAGATTGAGGCTAGTAGTTCGGATGCGATGTTGTATGGGAATACGACGCGGGGAGGAGTCGAGGAGATGGTAATACCTGACACACAGTGTGTTAATGATCAGCTGCTAACAAGCTCACAGATCCGGTTCAGCCGCCTCGACGAATCCACCCTGGCATCAGTCAAAGAGATGATGATTCCACGCACAGAGGCAGTGCGTGAGTAATTCAATATACCCTTAATAGAACCGATCGTGGCTCAGTTGACCTGACCTGATCTCATACATAATCAAAAAGTCATTAATCAAGGCTGTCATCATGACCCATCCATCCATCCATCGTGCCTGCCTAGTACGTCACATCTGTGGCAGTGCCAGAACACCCATCCATACATCCATCCATCCCCTCTATAGCCCTCCCAAAAGCATCTTAACTCTTTACCACCTCCTACTCATCCAATTACCAAAACCCATACCTCCTACAATACACCCATAACCCAATATGTCTAGCTGGTATTCACAATACAAATCATCCATCACCGTCATCCTCTTAGTCCTCGTCCCCATCATCGTCATCTGCAGCATCCTCGCCATCGCCCTCCTCTGCTCGGAATTTTGGAGCACCCGAAAATCAGTCACCTGGGTGTTCTGGGTCAAGCCGCAGGATCGTCAGAAAGGGAAACGAAATACCCAGCCGGATCTCGAACGGGGTCGGAACCCGCCTGCTTATCAGGAACCGCTGCGCAGACGGGAGGGGGAGAGTTGAATTGGGTTTTAGTTCCGAAGATCAGGTTTCATGATTGATGGTGGTTGATTAGGGTGGTGGTTCTGGATATCGAGGCTGTCGTGGTGTTGGTTGGGTATCTTTGAAGATCGCCGTTCTGGTTTTGGATCTCGTGGAATAGACTTCGAGGGCATGCGAGTAGACTTTTGGTGCACTGTATCAGGGATAAGACGACTACTAAGTTTTGAATGGCCCTGCTTATGTGGAGCGCTGCTCGACAGAGACGTTTGGTTGAGATGATACTGATGCAGATCGTTGGAAAGGTTCGACTAATCTTGTTTTGGGATAGCCACAGGGCATGGTTGGTTTAGGCTCACGATGGCGCGACTTGGCCTATTATGCCAGTGAAGGATCTTATATGCCAGGGACTACACTAGAGGATTGACCTTTTATATGTGGCTTCCACTATACATGTGATAAGTCAGAGGCAGGCTACATGGTTGCTTAGGGCATATGCTTCCGTGAAGGACAGTACAGGAGTTATGGCGTTTAGTTTCATGTTAACAGTTTGCTGTTTTACAAGCGGGGAATCAATCTGCTCTTTATGCTATCACTTAGATGCACTCCTCGGAATCCGGTCTCTTAGATCGAGGCGGGTTATATAATTTCCGTTCGAACTATACATATGAGTCCGTATCAGACGCTATAATGACATAAAGGGTATCACAAGTTCATATCTATCTATACACCATCACCCTCGACCTCATCCCCATCCTCAACCCTCCCCTCCACAAAATTCCTCAACCTCGGCGCATCGTCACCACTATCCCCCTTCCCCTCAGACCCCACACCGGCTCCCCATCATCATCAAACTCCGCCCACTGAAAGAACCCACATCCTTTCTTCCCCGGCGCAAACCCAGCGTAACACATCCACATATACCTCCCCCGATTCTCCCTCTTCCTTTGCACACACCTCAACACCGTATGTTCCCCGCACCGACAACGGGGTGTATACCGCGGATGCAACGACTCGCGATACCAGCGATAGGTGATATTGATCCTCGCCGTACCAGAAACAGGATGCGGAATGACCGTCCTAGCAGGGACAATGGAATGTTTCCATTCCTCTTGCATTTCTGCATGCATGATGAGGAGGGAGTTATGCGGTAGGTGGATGGAGATCTGGCCTCCATCATCACCATTATTTTCATCCTCATTGTCGGTGTCAACAGGGAGGATCTTCCTCACGCGAAACTCCCTCTCCACGCCTAGACTCAAGCTCCCGATGACGGGTCTCGGGCCGAGATATGTCAGTTCGTCGGAGTGCCAGCCTACGCTTTCTGTGGCGCCGGCGTAGCAGTTTACGAATGCGGCGTTGGGAGTCCATTCTAGTGGGGATTGAAAAGGGAGCTTGGGGCCCCGGGCTTTGATCTGCTCGTTCACGGTGCGCTGGACTTTGGCGGCAACGGTGCGCATGTGCGGGGTGATTTGCCGGACGTTGGAGCGGTAGGTGCCGCCGTAGGTGTATTCTGAGGTGTGGGAGTGGTGGTCTTCTGGTGTGGAGACGTAGATGCTGGCTGAATGGGGGCTTTGGACGGTTCGGTCGAAGAGTTGGAAGTGGGGTCTGGTGAAGTGCGGGGATTCGGAGAGGAGTTCGGAGAGGAGGGCGTTTGCAAGGGATGGGGAGAGGAAGTTGTGGATCAGGGTGCAGGGGGTGTGTGCTGCTATGGAGGCCGGGGAGTAGAGGTGGAGGGTTTGGCCTTTCTTTGTGAGAGGCTTGGAGATGATGGTCGGGGAAGTTGAGGTTAAGCATGTTTGGATGGCTGGGGTTCCTGGAATGGCTGTTGCGCGTTTCTTGAATGGAGGCGCCAAGCCAGACTGGATTTGGGTTTGAATTTGAGCTTTGATAGTGGATGAGGCTGTTTCCACGCAGCCGTTGCTCGAAACCAGGATTTCCATCAGCGTGTCCAGGGTCATGGTTGGGAAGAGTGACATCAGGAGGGCCAATTTCAGGTCGGTGGACTCTTCGTCGGTTGTTGTTGGTGGCGGAGGGCTCCGGGGCCTCTTCCGGGAGACGAAGCGATCCATGGAGAGGATCTCCAGGTCGAGCTGGAAGCCATGAGGGAAATGAAGGAGAAGCTGGGGAGGGATGTTGAAGGTTTATCTGAAGGTTTGCTGCGACTGGAATTGATATTCTTATCGACACGTGATTGCTCTCAAAGTGGCCAATCAGCGCACTACGTCATGGTTCAGGACAATGGAGTTGAATGTACTTTTGCTGTTCGTCATCTGCCTGAGCTAAGTCATAGCCATCATGTGGAGGACTTTGAAGGGATGCAACAAGTGACTTTTCACTACAGCACGCTAGTCAGATAGAAGGAATTTACCAATTGATGACGATGCAGCCTCAGGAGCAACACGAAGTGATTGTGGTGGGCGCAGGTATGGGCACTTTTCGCCTGCCATTGACTGACTCTTAGACTGCCTACTTACTAGTAATTATCAGGACTCGCTGGTCTGGCAGCAGCAAAGACGTATCTTGAGCTAGCGCCAGAAACAGATCTAATAATGCTTGAAGCGGTAATATCCCGCACCAAATGCCCATCCAGCTGTCCACTGATCTGCATTGACAGCGTTCAGCTGTAGGCGGCGTATGGGCAGAAAACAGCTATGAAGGGCTTCATACCAACAATCTCTACGGAACTTATGAGTTTTCGAGTTTCTCGCTTGATCCAACCAAATATGATGTGCAACCGGAAGCTCCCATCCCTGGATACGCGCTCAAGCAGTATTTCAATGACTTTATCGATCATTTCGACCTTCGGCGACGGACTCGATTTAACATTCGTGTAGATACGGTAGAAAAAGCTGACGGATTCTGGGCGCTCCACACCGACTCGGTACTCTACACATGCAATAAGCTCATCATGAGCCCTGGACTGTTCTCGACTCCGAATGAATTCTCGATCCCGGGACAGCAAAGCTTTGAGAGACCCATCATGAATCACTCTCAACTTGGAACAACAGGCGCTCTGCTAGCAAATGACCCAGCGGTAAACTCGGTGACGGTAATCGGGGCCTCAAAGTATGGATACGATGCCGTGTATCTTATGGCCTCTCATGGTAAGCATGTGGAATGGATCATCCGTAAGTCTGGAGGGGGTGCTGTCTGGATGGCATTGCCGTGGCTTTGGTTTGGACCCTGGCGATTGAAGCTGGAAGGACTAACAACCACCAGAATTATCACCTGGTTTAGTCCTTGCATCTGGGGAAATTGTGATGGATTTGGCTGGGTGCGAGGACTGCTCCATGGGACAGCGCTGGGAAGGTGGCTAGTGCGATCATTCTGGAATAAACTAAACGGGGATGCCATTGAGGTCAATGGCTACCGGAAAGAAGCGGCATTGAAAGATCTGGAACCAGATGGAAGGTAAGATCACCGAAAGCTAGACTTCATGACTAACAGCGGGTCACAGTGTGTTCTGGACAGGCCGCCTGGGGATCCTCAATTATCCCACGGATATCTATGATTATGTTCGATCAGGGCAGGTGAGAGTAAAGAGAAAGGACATATCGCATTTATCAGAAGGCCAAGTCAGCTTTACCGATGGCACAGATCTACAAACCGATGCTGTCATCAGAATAACTGGATGGAACCTAGTACCAAGCATCCAGTACGAGCCCGAGGGACTGGAAGGCAGCCTGGGGATTCCCACCAGGAATGTCTCTAGAGACCGAAAAGCCTGGGATCGTTTCGACCGCGCCGCGGATGAAGAGATACTCGATCGGTTTCCAGGTCTGCGTGACCAACCAGCTGTGAAGATTCCGTACAAGCTCGGGCTCAGTCCTTTCCGGCTCTACCGCGGAATTGCGTCTCCAGAGTTGACAGCCAAAGGCGATCAGTCCATTGCATTCTTGAAGATGCTTAATGGACCGAGCAACGCCCTTCTGGTCGAGGTGCAGGCTCTCTGGACATATGCCTATCTCAACAATCAGGTCCCAATTGACCGATCGAAGGTGTATTATCAAACAGCACTGACCAGTCGATATGGAAAACATCGACATCCGTGTGGTTTCGCGAGTTGGTATCCAGAGACGATCTTTGACGCGATCCCGTATCTGGATATGCTATTGATGGACCTGGGGATTAACAGATGGAGGAAGAGAAGCTGGCTGCGAGAGGTTTTTGAGGAGTACACAGTGCATGATTACAGGGGGACTAATCAGGAGTGGAAACAGCAACACAAGATGCTCTCTTAACATACTCTGAATGTTTGGGTAAAACAAGCCAGATAATTTCCTTACTAATTTAGTATATGAAACTATCCAAGAAATGTAAGTATAACATCAAAGACGATTGTGCGATAACTATTCTAACCCGCCCCTCGAGCCAAAGCACACCACTGACGCCAATCTAGCCAGACCAACCATACTCCTGACCCACAAACACAGTACTAGTATACACATAATATCATACAACATCCCCCAAATCTCAATCCCATACAGCCCACCTTACCCCAACTTCCCCCACCTCCCATCCCCCAAATACACCTCCCCCTCACGATGATACTTCCTCAACCCCCCGGCCCCCCTCAACCCATCAAACACTTCCACCACCGCCCTTAAAGCCACCCACGTCCAGCCCGGAAACCCCTCATCAGCCGGATTCGAATCCCTCCTTCTAATATCAGGAAAGTTCTCCTCCACCATAATAACCGGACAACACTCCCCTCCCCTCCCATCCTCATCCCCATCCCCATTCACCAACCTCCCAAACCTCTCCAAAACCCCCTTATCAACAACCAAACACACCCTCAACCTCACAGGTAACTCCACCGCCGGCAACGCCAAATCCACCCTCTTCCAATCATGAAACACCCTCCTTATCTCCTCGACGCTCTTATCCCCGTACAGCTTCTCCCCGCTGAAGACTTTCGCCGCGTAGCTGGATTCTAAGAGTCGAGTTTGGGAAGGATTCCCGGGCAGGACGCGCCGAATGGCGTGATGGATTTCGGTGTTGAGGGATTGCAGGAAGGGGGAGAGGAGATTGTTGGAGGAGGAAGGTGTGTAGGTCGTTAGGTAGATTATTGGACCCCAGGTTAGGGTGAGGAAGTCGCGGGAGGGACTGGGTGGGAGGGAGCGGAGGCCTGGTTGTGAGGCTGTGTGGTAGAGTTCTGTCTGGAGGAAGGTGGAGGCTGGAGTGGTGGGATCTTTGCCTTCTTCTTTTTTGGGTTTCATTTTGGGAGGGGGTGGTATGTCGGAGGTGGTGGTGGTTGATTTGTTGTAAATGGGTTCATAGTGAATTATTTGATTTGTTTGGTTAATTGGATAGTAAGTAAGTAAGCAAGTAAGTAAGTAAGTAGGTAGTAATCTGATTGATAGTTAGTTGGGGTGTATGAGTGGATGGAGAGGAATGTGGGAGTGGCGTCAGTGTGACATGCTCGACATGGGAGCTGCCAATCTGTTTTGTTGATATCCGTTTTGGGAAAGTATAGATCTTCTACTTTGCTGAAGAGTTGAATATCTTCCTTATTGATAGTGGACTTATCGGAGTATGTGATTATTCGGATTTAGGTATTGATGATTGCAGTAGTAGAAATCACATAACTGGGGATTTGCTAAGTATAAGTCTTGCGTGCCTAGTACTAACCGGTGATGCCGCTTTTGGTAACTTGGGGCAACGAAGTGCCTGAATGACAGCCATGGCTACTTTCACCACTTCACTGCGAGTCGGGGATTAAATCAGAGAGCTGAGGTTCAGAATTTCTATAATACCTAGGAAGAATAACTAGTAGTGTCGACAAAGGCTCCTGACCAAATGAAGTTGGTAAACATTGGGGCAGTCGAGCTATGCTACTATGAAAGAAGGGTAGGGGAAGAAAGTAAGTTAGTAGTATTATCTACATCTACCACTAAGCAGTACATATATATCGGCACAAAGGTACATTCCGCTGATTTAGAAGCCATGTCGGATCTTTTGCTCTGAAGATACAGCTCAAGTTATTCAGGTAAGAATCTGTCGTTTCCTGAGACACATTAAGTGATACTTGGTGTATCCTATAGGCCCCACGGTGAATTGATTGAACACTTGAATGAAATACCAGAAATGCTGATGTGTAGCTGGATAGATTGAAATAGAGGAAGAGAAATGTAGGTGTAGCGTCAGTGTGAGAACACCTTGTAGCTCTGTTTTATTGACATGACCCGTTTGGAACACTATATCATGATGTAGATCTACTTCAAAATTGGGATGTGGTTAAGATATATACCTAGGTACTAATTAGCATTACTTACTAATTACAGTGAGTAGTAGTAGTAGTCACATGGGTCTTAGGCTTTAGCGGCCATTGGGTCTACACCATAGAATATCTAGTCTATCATCAAGTCAAGTCAAGTGTAAAGCCATACATACACATTCCCGGATCTTCGTATATGATATTCTTCATCCGCTGCATCACTGAGTACCCCCGAAAACGCATTTTCCGGGCGGCCATAACGCTATCGCCTGCCGTCGAATTGACTATTTGGACTCTATAAGGACCGCTTGAGCGTCACCACGATCATCTTCGAAGTGTTTGCGCTTGTTCGCTTCCGCCGCGTCAGAACCATTCAACTCCTTCTGATTAACAATCCGCGGTGTATGTGGTGGTTTCGATTGTTCGGAAGGTGGTGGTCCCAATGTGTACGACCATTGGGGATTATAATACCTAATCTGGTCGGGCTTTGGGACTGGACAACGCAACTGCAACTGACGCCGACCATGCTGAGGTTGAGTAAGTTGGTCTGCCAGGGGTTTCGCAATAGTCAAGAGGCCGATAGCAAGAATGTTGATTTTGTACGTCCAAGTGGAAGGAGAGTAAGATCCTGAAGAAAATTTCTTTGTCACTGCTCTTATCTTCTGCCGGAGTTCATCCATTGGCATCACAGCCAGCCAGATCGGGTCCTCTTCGACTTTCCTGGAGCTGATTCGACGGTGTGTTGCATAGTCTATCGTCGCAATACAAGCGCCCTCGTTTGAAAGAAAATCACTCTGCGACGGTTGTATCGAGAGAGTGAGTGAAGCAAACGTATCAGGTATCCCGAATGATTGATCAACGCTTAGAGAGTACGAACCCAGAACAGGCTGGATTTTAATCTCGACATCTCTCAGCTATCCCACGTTAGCTATACTGGATGGGTAGAGAAATGAACAAAAGAGGGGAAGGAGGAGGAAATGAAAAGGTGATCCATATCACGTACCATCCCGAAGCATATGTATTCTGCCTTATCTTCCTGAGTGCTTTGCAAGACCTTGTCATTACTATTGTGGCATTGCTGGGGAGGGTCCTGGACAGGTTTTGGAGCCAAATGTTTGGGCGAAAGCGCTTGTGGTGCTGGAGAGCCTAGGCATAACATGAGAAGTTAGACCCCATTTTGGGGGGAAGGGGGCGCTCGACGGTAGGTAATGTACTCACAGATAGCCTCCGAATCGCCCCCGGCTTGGTCGTCTTTCGGCTGTAAAACACCGTGTACTTTATTTTCAGAGATGAGAGAGCTCGGAGAAGTTTCCGTGTCTCGAACGGAGCTGGAGACGCTGGTGAAGGGCTTGACAATCTTGGATCGCTTGCCCCGATGACCGTCGGAATCCGTATCATGGATATCGTCGACTGATTCCACGACTCGCTTCTGAAGAGAGTCCGATGACATCTCGTCGGAAAAGCTTAGAAGCAGGTACTAGTGTCAAACTGTAAAATGTCGAGAGGAGGAGAAAGGAGCAACCGTGCTCACACCTTAACTCTGAAGCTAGGGCACGAAGTAGTTATCACAGCCACCCGGAGAAAGGGTACAATCACCAAGGCTTGTGGAAATGAAGAATGAAGACTTCATCTGAACGAGAGGCATGAAGTCCCTTCTTAAGTAGGCATGAGCGATTGCTGCTTCTCATGGGTTGTGTAAGGGAGATCCGGGAATAGGGAGATTGTTCTCCATCTTGAACAAAGAACGAGGTACACAAAGTTACCTCCGCTGCTTGCTTTTTTCTTTCACTTCTTTGTTTAACTACTGGGGACTGGTTAGCCGCACTATAGCCTGTCTATCAAACCATTCGGGCTCTCGGTACATGTCCTGACTACTACCACCCCAGCCCGGATAATCACACACTTTTCCTATACATTTTTTCCACCCTTTGTAACCGCCTATGGTACAATATCGTGAATCCAAATTGATAACAAAACAACACAGCCCACATCATCGGCATGATCCACAGCAGACTCTGTCACCCAGAGTGACTTATACAACCTAGGAGCTGAATTGAGTTGTTGATATCCGTTCTGGCGAACTGTAGACTTTCATGTTGGTATGTTGTTTATCTCCATTGTTGTTAGTATATTTAGCAGTGTAAATCAGTATCGGAGTGGTGGAATCGTCAGAAAGGATGCCAAGCGCTTCACTCAGTTGATAGATAATTTAGTCCTAGCGCTTACTTTATACGGAAGCCGCCGCTTTACTGTGCGCAGTCAAGTATAGAGGGCTAGCACGTAAGTCAACTTGCGCGTGGAACCATGCGCGCATGGTGCTAGTGCTTACACACTTCCCGGTGCGGTTTAGGTAGCCCGTAGCCCTGTTTTTGGCACCGCCCTTGGAATCACTTCAGACAGAAGGAATTACACGTGAATAACCTGGGCGCCTCTGCCTCCTCCTCCGCCCGGCATAGCCACAACCATGTAACTGCCCTGATGATGCCCAACACAAGCATTGTCGTGAGTCGCAATTTTTGCCCAGCTGGAGGAGTCATGATATTACAGCAGTCGCTTAACTTGCTGACTTGCTTAGGAGGTAAGATCATAGGCAAACATGCCTCTACAGCCAATCTGGCTTCCAAGTGGTCACCACGTTAGTGGCCATATCCTTGTCTCACCTAAAGAAGTGCCAACACAATCGTCATCTCCATGAGATACTGGTAGCTACGTCGTTTCGCCCAGAAGCCCAGTAAGACTGCTCGCGCGCCCGGGGTTTGTTCTTAATCTCTCGAGGCTTGTTGACAAATCTGTATATAAACTTTGAGAAAAGGAGAAAGGAAAGAGAGAGAGAGAAAACATCCATCTTCGCCTACGAGATGTCTTCAACTGTGGCAAACAATACTGCGCCACATCCTCCTACCATACACTACCCCCAGCCAGAAACGCCAGCGAGCCATGGTGTGACGCCGCCATTCTCCAGCTCTGCGAGCATTCGGTCTTCCCCACAATACACGCACCCAGCAGGCGTCAACTTCCAGCACCAGTTGATAAAGCCCAGCGAGGATCTCCAACGCTATCTGGTCTTCCAGCTCACAACGCCGAAGTTGAATCGGATTCATCATCTGCTATGGCTCGCTGGCCTCCCACGGGCAGCCCGGCCACTGCATCGACAGAAGCTGATGAAGCGTGCGATTATCCTCACGGAATCCCCAGATGAGCACTTGGTCTGGAGCCCCGGACAGATCCTCATCAAACCCGTCCCGGAATATCTCCTGGACCACGAGTTTTGGGTGCGGGAGCTCTGTCCTCATCGAGAACTGCACGCTGCCGCATGTGGGCTGCTTCTATCTTATGCGTGGCTCATTACTGGATTGATCGATTTCCAACTCGCCAAGGACGAGCGTATTCTTCCCTGTGATGTCACCTGGGATGAATGGACACTGTTAATCCAGCAGTTCCTCGAGTGGGTGGACAATGAGAACGATGACGATAGATGTAGTACTTCCCTGCCCACAGAAAAGGAATATGTTTCCCAACCCCAGCCTGCAATTATCAACAAGCGCTACGAGTTTGGCGAGTTGCGCCTAAGCCGCCTGAATTCCTTGTACCGATTAGCGCCCGTGACCTTTTCTATCCGCAACCTCGTTTTTGGGTTTCTTCCCAGTTCAACATGGTACCAGGAGTTCTTCGAGCGTAATTTCTCGTGGATCCTGGCGGTTTTAGTATACATGTCAGTTCTGTTGTCGGCCATGCAAGTGGGACTGGCGACCGAGGCGCTGCAGGGGAATCAGCAGTTTCAGAGGGTTTGCGTCGTCTTCACCTTGGCGTCTATTTTCTTCACGGTGGTTTTGGTGTGGATCATGCTGATGTTATGGACCCTGTTGTTTTTTTATCATCTTGGGTTTACAATGATGTACAATAGGCAGATGCAGAGAGAGCGGAGAGTGTATAGAAAAACCGTGTGACTGTCTTTAAGGCCAGTCATGCCTTCAACGCCCAAATGTCAAATGTATTCGGTGAGCAGGCTTGCGGAGCAAAAGCAAACAAATGAATGCCAAAAGGTGAAGCAATTGAAACAATGTTGAGCCAATCATAATTTTCAAAAGACTCAGCCTCGCGAATGCGTGCCTTGGGTTAGTGATGATGCAGGTGGTGGGTGCCCTGCTGCAACTTCTGGGTGGCAGTGCCGCAGCTCAGAGCAGTGCGATAAGCCGCTAAGGATTATATCTTTCGGATCTCACCTCAACACTTCACATTTTGTCGAAGAAGAAATCGAGGAAAAATGTCAGGCGTTACCAATATGGATATTTCCGAAGACATGTCTTTGTGCCCCATTCCAAAGCGGGATCTGGAGTTGGGGGATAATGGCATCCACGGCGAGGCCGATTATCCTCAAACCAAGCGGCTCAGGCTTGACGAGCATCTCGTCAGCGTGTCCAGCTCCAATTCGGGCATGACAACTCCCTGGGGATCTTTCGGCCCGCACAATCATCAAGATACTGTACAACAGGAGCAAATTCGGGGCGGGCTCCCTCTTCCATATGCGCAAGATACCCGTGAGTGCAAGAATAACAATGAACTTAACGCCGGAGGTTTCTATCACTTCAAATTCTGGCGGCCGCGGTTTCCTTTTCTTGACCCCTTCCTTCATTTATCTCACTAATCATCTTTCATAATGCAAAAGCAGGCTTTCTAGAAGCGCAAGTACTTCAACCAAATCTCTTACCTCCTCCCCCACTTCAAGTCTGTGCCCCGCATTACCGCGACATGAATGACCAGGACTTGCCAAGGGCCCAGGAGTATGATGCAGGTCATATATGTTTTGGAATGGTGCGTGGTAGGAGACACTGTTATTCCTCCCTTCGCTTTTGCCTATCTACCTGTTGTAGCTGATATGCTGTAGCTGAAAAACATCCAAATCCGTATTGACTGCGTCGAAGACCGGTCATCTCTATGCTTTGATGAACTTTCAGATGAATATGAAGATTTTGCCTTATTACATCTCTTCATACAGGATGACCGTTGTGATCTTCTATCAAAACAAGGAACCTGCGTCGCTACACTGAATACCAAAACTCACCATGCACTTAGCTTCATGAGGCTACCAGAGCCCCCAACCTGGCTAGGTGTAATACCAAAGTTCGAGCTCCACCAGAGAATGAAGATTGTAGCAGAGTCTTCACCTTCCGCTCGGTGGTCGTCGAAGGCTACATGTACAATGTCCATCCTCGTAATCGGTTCGCCTTCGATCGCTCAAATCCTAGCAAGGGAGCTCGCTCGGTACCATTTATTTTTGCAACACCCAAACCCAAAGCCTGAATACCTCGAGTACAACAATCCACAGTATTTGTCCGGTGTGGGAGCGCAGTGTCTTAACCGGCCGACCCTACCGCCTATTTTGGGGAACACCAAGCAGAACGATACAGACGGCCTCGACGTTCTGGGTAAAGCAGGCCAAGGCCATGATAGTTGCGATTATGATGATGATGATGATGCTCGAGCGATCCTTGATGATTTTCCGCAGCAGGCTTTGCGAAACGAGATAGACGTCGACAAACGTATTCGAACAAAGCTTGAAAGGTGAGTCGGTTTCGTTTTTGAACTTGATATTCGGAAAGAGATTGAGACTTGCTATAGGCATCAGCTGGAAGCAGTAGACTTTATCCTGTCTCGAGAATCAGCCTGTTCTCGAACTAAGAACACACTGTGGCGTCTTGAAATCTGGAACTGGAAAGAGCACGTGTATGTGTGGAAACCCTCAACTCTAGGCTACAACACACCTATTTACAGGAAAGCGCACAGATATAAGCACACAATAACTGGCACGAGAAGCCCAGAGCCCGTGGACATTCGTGGCGGGATTCTTGCGGATGATATGGGTGTGGGAAAGACCCTCAGCATGATTGCCAGCATAGTGTCATCACCACCCAGTGATATAACAACGTTAGAGAAACCGGCAGACTCGAGTTCTACTTTTGCGAAATCCACGCTTGTTGTCGTGCCTTCTATTTGTGAGTACCTACAATTTGGTTCAAGCATTTGGGTCGATTAACCACGACTAACTGAGTCCCAGTATTGCTGCACGGTTGGATTGACGAAGTCAAAAAGTAAGCACAACAATGTGGTGATGGCCTTAGTTAAGCAAAACCCTCCTCTTTAACTCTGCAACAGGCACCTCATTCCCGGAGCCCTGAAATATTACAAGTATCATGGCCCAAGGCGTTGCATCAGTTTGTCATCGCCCCCTTCAGATGATATTGTTTTCACAACTTATGCCACTATTGAAGCGGATTTCAGTAGCAGCGGCGGGAAAAGTGTACTTAACAAAATTCACTGGCACAGGTTGATACTCGATGAAGGTCAGCAAAAAAATATTTTCCCGTAATAACTGCAGGACTTGACTCATTTTACATAGCTCACGTTATACGAAACTCCTCCACGAAACAATTCAAGGCGATCCAGCACATTTCGGCCTCAATTCGCTGGTGCATGACAGGGACACCCATACAGAACTCGCTCAAGGATCTCGCGTCGCTCGTTCTGTTCCTCCGCATCCCGTACTTGAACAGCGTTGTGGGCTTCCGCAAATACATGACAAAAACGTCGTCTAGATCCGCTCGTAGTGTCCAACCTAATTATGCCAACCTCGAGTGTCTTCTCTCAGCCATCTGCCTGAGACGTAGAATGTCAACGGTATTCCCAGCTCTCGGGGGCACTTTCATCACGTATCGTCCGTTGTTCTCGGAGGCCGAACGCAGAGTCTACGATGAGCTGATCAAGGCTTACGACAGGCGGCTTAAAGCTGCAATAAACATGCCAACCTCGAAAGGACGAGCAGATAAGCTGATTCTGACAGCTAAATTGCGGTTGCGCATGTTTTGCAACACCGGTCTGAGAAGTGTGTTTCTCGGCGGAGGAAGGTCCGATAATGATACAGACGCTCTGAATCTATCGTCGGACGAAATAGTCACGCTACTCCAACAGGATGAACAGAACACTTGCTCTATTTGTGGCATGGAGATACTGACCTTAGATTCCGAGGACGAAGACGAAGATAAGAGCAGAAGTTCCTCGCTGGATTCTTGGCTCTCATTGAGCCGCCACCGTAGGTTGAAATGCCAGATATGTGCCCGCCCAAATGCAGGTATTATGGAGGATAGGGAGAGTCAATATGACCCTGAGGCTCCAATAACAGCAAACACAACGGCGACAACAACAACAAACCTAACATCCGATGATGATGATGATGGAACGACAGACAGTGGGCAGACCATCAGCGCCGAACAGGGCTTTCTCGATACTGTTGGTTCTCAACGGGCCAGTATTGCCTATCCTTCAAAATTGGCGACTCTACTTACCGATATACGAAACCATTATTCGGAAGATAAAAGGTAATTATACTCCATATTTCCCGCAGCACACCTGGGTTTCTATCTTGTCTTATATGCCCCATTGCTTACCAGATATACAAAACAAATCAGCATAGTCTTTTCTTTCTGGAGACAAAGCCTCGATGTCTTGGGTGAGATGTTCGACCAGAATGGTATCTCTCATTGCCGGGTCGATGGTATCATGAGCCCGATGAAACGGAAGACTATGTTGGAGGAGTTCCAGCACAACTCAGCTGTCCGGGTGCTCTTGATGACTATAGGGACGGGCGCTGTAGGGTAAGTTATGACACAAAGCCCGCATTTCCTGCCTCTGGCATCGCCTGCGAGATCTCGGCCCTGGAGGTAGTATTGATCAATGGGGAGCCTGCGGGTTGACACAGTTCGAATACAGATTGAATAACTTGTCCGTCGCGAGTCGGGTCCACATACTGGAACCGCAATGGAACCCGTCGGTGGAGAGTCAGGCAATCGGACGAGCACTACGTTGGGGTCAGGGTAAGAAGACTTTTGTCATTCGCTATGTGATGGAGGACACGGTTGAAAAGGTGAGTCTCCAGTAATCATCCTACTAGCAGAACGGCAGAGATTATGTCTACTATTTCTCAACCACGAAAGTCGCTTACCCAAGAGATAGATCATTGAGAGTGGTCAATTACGGAAGCTGCAGCTCTCATTGGATGAGCGTGAACTACGGTGAAAAAGACGTCATGCTGTGGGCTTAGAGTAGTGGGAACGAACAGCATCAATAGCAGAACCTAAATCAACTCTCCCACGTCAAAGACCGCATTTCTCCAAAAAGACCCGAAAAGGGGGTAAGGTTCGCCCAGCCGTGAGCAGGACCTCGGCATTGGCACCCTTTTGATCGGCAAACACGTTGTCATCCAGATATTTTCCATCGACCCCACCAGCTGCCTGTTTCTCTCGCAGCCAAGGCAAGATGCACTTGAGATTCTTTTCTGGCCGGAAATGATCCCTGAGTTTGTCCTTTCTGGCGAAGGATCTATTGCACCCCCACTTTGTCCCATCCTTGAGAGTTCCGGCACAGACGTACTTTTGTTTATCGCTACTATGTACATCCTGATGGCGCTCGCAGTCTTCTTTTCGTGTGAAGGGTTTGCCACAAGTGGTACAAAGGAAAGACCTCTCACTAGCATGACTTCTCTGATGTCGATTCAGACTCTTTTTTTGGGTAAAAGTCTTATCACAGTCGGTACATCTGAACTTTCCCTCAACTCCTCCGGACTTGGATGTTTCCTTTCTTATAGGTTTAGGGAAGTCTGGCTCATCTCCATCACTGGCATCGTTGATGTGATGCACGTCAAACAAGTGCTTTTGCAGTTCTTTTTCCAGCGCGTAACCGAAGACCTCCATCGGACAGCCCGCGACAACGCAGAGGTACGGTCGGGTGTGCTTTTTGGTATGTCGGTTCCGCTGGTCAAGGAAGCGGAATCCGTGATGATAGTAGTGACAGTTGACTCGAGGGCACTTGAACCGGTTCACGCCGTAGAGACGTCTGATCGTCTTGAATTCGTCACCCTTAGTATCAATACCTTCCAACACGGATCTAATTTTGGCTGTAACCTTCCACAAAGCGAGCGCCTCCTCATCACAGGGGCCTATTCCAGACTGGCCAGACTGCTTCCTGGCCCAAGCGACCGTTTGAACTAGTCGGTTGTGATCCTTCAATTCCGTAGTTTCAATCTCGTTGAAAGGTGATAAGAGTGTGCGCACTCTTTCGATATGTTGGATGGGCTTGTGTGACTCGGACCAGTGCAAATCAACTACTCTTTTCAGTGCCTCGCATAGACGAGTGAGGTCGCCCACTTCAAGACCCAAAATCCCACCCTCCAGGTGCATAACCCAGCAAGCAGACGCATAGTCATACAGCTGATGAAACCCGTCAAGCATATCCGACTTGACATCATGTTCAGCTCGATTGAGATCGAACTGAGGGAACGAGAGGTACGTGAGACAGCGCACTGCTAGCGAATGATGAGCCTGGTGGACTCTTACCACCACCTCTTTTCTGAGGCCTTTCTCCAACCCTCCTTTCGTCAAATACCTAGCGCAGTCAGTAAAAGATGGTATGTGCTCCATGTGCGATATCTTACTTCCGTGCAGTACCATGAACAAGATCAACTGTGCCATCAAGATGGTACTCGATAAGAGAGGCGAACAGTTCGCTTGGCGAATTGACTAGTCGTCTGCGAACATCAAAATTCCCATGCGTAGGGCTGATACAGGCTGTGGTCTGTATCTCTTCCCATCGTAGTGGCCGACGAGCACAGACAATCCAACCTAGCATTTCCTTGATGCGCTTCATAGTTTCAACGTCTCTCACTTCTTGGATGCGACTAAGAATCCGCTCATAGCTTCGTGGCAAACAGTCAGCCCAAAGTTGGAAAGCCCGCGAAGCTAAAACCTACAGATCATCCAACTCCACCGGCAGATTGTCGGGACGAAGTTGTTCTTCGAGGTCCTCAAGACTCAGACGCTCCTCGAGATATTTCGCGAATAGTTCGGCGAAGATAAACATCCCTTAAGCAAGGGGTTAGACATCCGACATCCCAGTGAATTGATGGAATCCCTTGAGTATCTTACCCTTAGCCCGTTTTGTTATGATGTCTTGAATATGCAGGAGTCGATTGTTTCCCCCAAACTTGGTGACTATAGTCTGCTGCCATACGCGGGCAAAAGCCGAAATATCTTCAAAATTGCGCTGTCCGATCTTGATGCATTCGATGCCCTCAAAATCTTCAGCAGCCGCACCGTCTTCCTGGCTGACAAACAGACACCGGATGGAGCCCACATCTATCACCGTTTGTTCAACCATTTGACGAAATTGGTTGACGATATTCTTCCTGGCAGCGCGCCCGCATTCGTCTAAGCCATCAAGTACGATATAGACCCTCCTACAACTCCTGAGAGACGTGCATAACAATTGCTCAGAGACTGTGGATGACGTCAATGAGGCATTCATATGAGCCTTTTCGTAATAATATGGCAGTAGATCAGGGTTCTGGTCAAGGACTTGTGCCAAGATCGACCTCGTAACACTATCAACGGAGTTACGTCTCTCATCGCCATGCTTGCAATAGAAATACGCAACAATTGCTCCCGGAAGTCTGGAAAGCTCGTCAATCACGATAGAAGCGAGAACGGTCTTGCCTGGAGATGACTTTTAGTATTATATTCTTGTCCTATGGCCCCTTTCCCACTCTCAAGCAATTTTCCTGAGCCCGTTACATACCTGCTCCCGGGATCCCGCTGAGCCAAAGTAGTGGGTTTGACTGATCGTCAATGCTTGACCATGTCTTTAATTCGGGGCTATTCAGTAGCCAATGCCCGGGGTTTTGACAAACTCGTCTCTTGGCTTGATGAATGCGGTGTTCTGCTTTGATGTCGAATGCGGAAAGCCAGTGCTCGATCGTGTCTCTATGAACCTTTGCCATAGCCTCCTTCTCACGTTCAAAGGCACGCGCGGATATCGAATCATCTTTTTTGATTGCCTCAAACTCCATGAGAGAGACTTTATTTTCAATAAGCCGTTTGTTTCGCGCAGCTCTCTCCGCAATATCGTCAATATTGATAGTAAAGTCTCTCATCCAGGCATGAAACAGCTGATCCCATTCTAGTTTAGATTAGTCTCTGTTATAAGCTAATGTCAATGGCGATGATACCCACGCCGATGTTTTAATTGCCGGATTACTTCAGAGTGGAACAGAAGAATATCCTTGTAGATCATTACTAGAGCATCTCTCAAGTGAGAACACTCAATAAATACAGCCTGGTACTGGCGAAGTCGAGGCATCTGATCTCCAATTAACTGGTATGCATTCAAAATGGAATCAAATGCTTTTGAATGCTCGCATGTTGTCTAGACATATTAGAATATCTGTTAGAAGATTTGTATGAGCCGGGCGCGTTTCCTCACGTACCTCAAGAATATATTTCATTGAACCCTACGTTAGGGTCAGCCCAGTTCATAGCACGATTCATATCATAAACATCTTCATCCACCTTACCCATACGTACGCAATGCTATCAGAGTTATTGGAGAATAGTCTGATATCTTCCGCCAGCTGGCCAAACTGTTCCATCGATATCAAAAACGGTTCTAGTCGTCCCATGTACTTCATGTCTCTGGAGAGTTCCTGTTGCATTTGTATTCCACTGACTGTATGCTGAAGAACATCCAAAGTTGTACCAACCAAAGTCTTTACTTCGCTTTCGGTGAGTTTTGATACGTTCTTGAACTTTTCTAGCTCCGCTATCATGAGACGTGAGTGGGTGATCGAACTAGAGGAGGCTCATGGCAATTCGCTTACCAAGTATGCTGCGTGGTGGCGGCTGCAGCAGAAGGCTCTCGGCTGCTGATTTCGCACTGTCTGCTGGATCAGTCTGGTAGATAGGCTGTATCACATCGTCAGGGACAGTGTGTGACACGCTGCTACTCTGTGCATTATAGTCAATGCCTTCTTGTGGCTGAGGATCGGGCTTTAGAATTTGCAATAACTTTGAGCGCACAGTTGAGTAATATTGAGAACCTTGATCAAACTTTACCATATTGGAATGTGACTCATTGATTGAAAATGTTATTGCAGATCTAGTGTTAATGAACCCGCATGTTGCTGAATCTTTGTTCACCAGAATGGCCGTAGGCCCATCTCTGGTTACTCGATTGTCTGCTTTCCTCTGCTGCTGGTTAGCCACTAGCTCAGGGTATGTGGTATAGCGATTGATGCTGATAACTGGTTATTATAATCACATACGACAACTGTGGGCGACACACTTGTTTCATACGCCCAAAAGAACTTGAATCGTTCGTGAAAGTGATTGGTGGAGAACGCCTCTGTGAGTTGGTGGATAAAGTTGGATGTTGTAGATAAATCCCGAATAAGAACCCCGTTAGGTTTATCATGGACAATGGCTTCCAATTCCCTGTGCTCCATGCCCAAATTTGGGACGCCGAAGAACACTGCTCCTCGTACAGCACTCAAGAGAGCCTGATATTCATCACCCGGATAATTTTCGGCCAGGTCGCGTAGAGCTTGCTTAACGACCAGTCCTCCCAGACTATGAGCGAGGAAGACCAACGGCGTTACCGACTCTGGGACCCGGTGGGCTTGGAGTTGATCGATGAGCTGCTTGGCGAGATCGTTGATGGTCTGGAATGAGCTGCTGCCGTTAAGCTCAGTGTCATACCCGTAAAGTATGGCTCGGATTCCTCGCACAGACTTGGGTAGATTATCACGAATCCACATGAAGCGTTTGTTACTTCCCTTGCGCTGCCAGGATCCGAAAGGGTGGCTTGCTAGACCTGAGATAGCGATGCAACTAATTAATGGTCAAAAAGCCGATCATGTTGAAAAGACATGGCAGTCCTTACTCGTACGAATTTTGCAAGTGATTTGTATCATTCAAGGGTGTAAGACCTATAAAGTGGGTATCTAATATGAGATCTGGGCTATTACGATCATGGCCCCTGGCGGGAATATGCCACGCCCGGCTTTCTGGATTGCGTTGGACAAGCGAAGGGGGAACATCGAACATAACAGTTGCCACTTTAGTGGGAGGATCCTCCCAATGATTCAGAGTCAGCGCGAGGGAATACACCCAGATTTGGTGCGTAGAGATATCGCTGAGCCGTTTACTAAGCAGACGAGCGGCATCTTCTTTGGTTTCCACGGTGTCTGGCAATGCGCGCAGACGAAAGACAGTCTTGGACCAGTCCATTGCTGCCGAATAGAGTTATCACAGCCTGATTCGCCTTGCAAAAGGCTATGTAAACCCAATGTTCGAAGAACACACAGGGTCTACATAGAAAGAGGTCAGAGATTAGCTTGGAAGAGTATCCCGTAGAGAGACTGTTTGTCTGTATTGAAGACGAGTTTGTAGAACGTGAGCAAGAAAACCCAAATAACTGAGGTTACGACGGATTGATACAAGAGCAACTGAACGACATGGCCTCGATGAGAGCGCAGTGATCGGAATGTGAAATAAGTGGATGGAGGAAGAAATCATGACGTTGGCAACTAAGCATCGGGCACTGGCGCCTGCCTCATCGGGTATCCAGGTACATCTTCCCAAAAAGGCAATGACTGTTATGGAGTCATGTGATAGATCACGTGTGAAGGTCCCCTGCGACTTGAAGGAATACATTTCAAGGGCGGTGCCATGAACTAGTCCACTTATGGAATACAATCTCCGTCTTTGAGGCTCAACAACCCGGGCACAATCCAGTTCCCTGGGGCAAATTGTGCCCGGGTTGTTGAGCCTCATAATTCAAATAGTGACCGAACCTCGGCACGTTGACTCCCCGCAGTCAGTCCATTTCCATCTTCATCTGCAATTGCATCCGCATCTCCATGATCTATTAATCTCTCCATTTTTACACCAACACCAACACCAACAATCCACCCACCCTCTCCCCCTCACTTTCACAACGCCATGATCCCTTAACCCAGTTAATCCCCCCACTCTTATCAACAACCATCTCCACTCCATTTCACCACACCCTCCCAAAATGCTCCACTTCCGCACAGAAGGCTTCAACGGCTGCGCAGTCAAGTACTCACCCTTCTTCGACAACCGCCTCGCCGTCGCCTCATCCGCCAATTTCGGCCTCGTCGGCAATGGCCGACTCTACATTCTCGAGCTGACTCCGAACGGAATCGTTCCCTACAAATGGTATCCCCATCCCCCAATCCCCATCCCACTTCCAAACCAACCCAAAATCTAACTAACTCCCCAAATAAAACTAGGTTCACAACCCAAGACTCCCTCTACGACTTAGCATGGTCCGAAATTCACGAAAACCAAGTCCTCACAGCCTCGGGCGACGGAAGCATCAAGCTCTTCGACACCGGAGTCGCCGACTTCCCAATCCAAAACTGGAAAGAGCACAACCGCGAAGTCTTCAGCGTGCACTGGAACCTCGTCGCAAAAGACCGTTTCTGCAGTAGTAGTTGGGACGGGACAGTGCGCGTGTGGACACCAAACCGCCCGCATTCCCTCCTCACTTTGCCGACGCATAGCTGCACGTACAGCGCGGCATTTTCTCCGCATTCGCCTGACATACTGTCGTGTGTGTCGTCGGATTCGTATCTACGGGTGTTTGATCTACGGACGCCGGCGTCGGCGTCGAACCATTTGACGTTGCAGGTGCCGATTCATGGTGGTGGTGGTGGTGCTGCTGGGGGAGGAATAGTGCCGGGTGGGGGTCCGATGGCGGCGACGGCGCCGGCGGAGGCGTTGACTATGGATTGGAATAAATATCGCCCGTCGACGATAGCTACGGCAGGGGTGGATCGGACGATTCGCACGTTTGATATTCGGGCGCCTGGGCAGGGGCCGCAGACGGTGATGCTGGGACATGAGTATGCGGTGCGGAAGGTGGCCTGGTCGCCGCATTTGTCAGATGTGTTGCTGAGTGCCAGTTATGATATGACGTGTCGGGCTTGGAGTGATCAGACGCCGCCGGGGGCGGTTGGCGATGTCGATGTGATGCGGGCTGGGCCGGGGCCGAATATGGGGGTCGAGTTGGGGAGAATGGGTCGGCATACGGAGTTTGTGACGGGGGTGGATTGGTGTATGTTTGGGAGTGAGGGATGGTGTGCGAGTGTGGGATGGGATGAGAGTTTGTATGTGTGGGATGTGAGAGCAGTGATGGGTTAATTCAACTCCACCATGAATCCATTTTACTGCGTGTCGTTGTGTTCTGTGTATTGGATATGGATATAGATTGCATGATACCATTGCATCGTTAATCATCTCATCTGCTATCAGCTATATGCTCTATGCTTTTTTAAAAATATCCATCCCTCCACAGGCAAACCGGGTATATCATCCAAACCCAACTATATCAAAACCCCCCTCTCCTTCAAAACAACCAAATATAAACCGAAAGAGAAGAAGAAGAGAAGAAAAAAAAGGAAAGAGAATTATTTCGCCAACCTCGCCTCAACCTTCTTCCTCTCCGCCTCCTTCACAGCCGCAATCTCCTCCCGACTCGCATCAAACGCCACATGCACCTGGTTAAACGGATTCTCCTCACTCTTCTCAAACTCCTTCTTACAGATCTCAATGCGCTGGTTACGTCTCAAACCCGGATTCTCAGCCTCAATCTCAGGCAACCGTCTCTCCTCGAACGCCGCATACGCAGCCTTGAATCGTCTCTCCGGATGCCGATCCACCTTGCCGCTATCCTTGCCCGTAAGCGACAATGCGTCGAGCGCATTATCGATACCAGACGCATTGAGCGCAGAAGCCTTCTTGCTCGCGGGGGAATCGTCGAGCTGCGACAGATCCAATGTGCCCCGGCTGGGTCCGGCATTCTTCTTCGCGGCGGCTTTCGTGTTCTTGGGTTTGCTGGGCTGGGAGGCTTCTTCGGCGGCGAGGAGGGCGTCCCGTTCGGCCTTCTTGCGTGCGGCTTCGGCTTTCTTGGCTTCGGCGTCTTCGCTGGATTTCCAAAGAGACTGTGTTAGCATTCCCTTTTCTGCTTTTTTTTTTTAGCTTGGTCCTGGGGAAGGGAATGGCGTACCGCTTGTTGTTACCCTTCGCGCCCTTGGACCACTTGGCGTCTTCTTCGGCGGCGCGCTTGGCGTCTTCGGCGGCCTTTTTACTGGCGGCGGCTTCGGCTTTCTATATCCATATTTATCAGAATTTGTTAGCATTGCTTTTTTAACGATGATTTAGTGGTTGTGGTTGTAAGTATATGGTTCTGGTGGTGATGGAGCGGGGGCGGGGTAATATTTTGAGAGAAAACTAGGTATGTAGGTGAACGTACACGGGCATTACCCGCAGCCTTCTTGGAATTCTCGCCGGCGGCCTTCTTGCCTCCCATTTTTGCGGATAGTATATACAGTGATTATTGACGTGGGGGTGCGGCAAAAAAAGAGAAAAGGAGGGTGTTGCAGGTAAGTAGTTAGGAAAAGTAGCTAGGAAGCAAGAAGAAAGAGGAAGAAAAAGAAAAGCAACGATGTCATCCTATGGCGGGAGTTGATGGGCCGGGACGGAAGGAAATTGGAGGGAAAGTGGAGCTGAGATGACTAAGAGGGGGGTGGAAATGGGCATGTGATGGGGGAAGCCCTTATATTTCTATCTATCTAGGAGTATTTGTTGTATCGTGAGGTTTTCATGTGGTGGATGAGGTAGGTAAGGATGAATATGTTAGAAAGTGATAGTGCGATGAGAGAATTGTAGTTAGAAGGTGAGATTGCGATGTGAGATTTGTCATTTCAACTGTGAATATCTTCTTGATTACATCGTCGAGGCGACTAAGCGTGTTAAGACTATAAATCTGCTCGCTGTCCCTCCCTCTCCTCTTCCTTTCTCATTCTCCTCCTCACACACATCCACGTCTCCATCACATCTTCATCCATTTTCATCAACTTCCATTTAAAAACTTCTCATACTCATACACACGAGCCGATCCCAGGCTGCTACCGCAGCGGCAGTCTGGGATCGGCTACAACTTTATCTCCCACGCTCCCTTCTCCCACATCTTCACCCCGCTGATGTCCTCGATGCTCAGCAACGCCCGCGTGCTCAGTTCTACCCCAAAAAGGGGCATTGGGTCGCCTTCACTGTTCTCCATCGGAAACATAGTGCCGTGTGGAGCGTTATTAGTTGAAGCTGGCTGCGAAGAAGAGGACGAAGAAGCAGTCTCTTCAGCAGCTGCTTCCTTTTTGAGAACCGCGCACGCTTTGCTCAGGTGTCTGACGCGACCGCGAACCTGAATCGCGCCGTTTGCGATCGGTCCATGCATGCAATAGCACATGGCCACGTATTCGATGCGAAGGTGCCGATAGTGATAGATGCCGTCGATAAGGCTGTGATGGACTTCGCGTAGCGTGGTCGTGCACATGTCCTGGCGGTACCAGAAGATTTGCAGCGCCTTGAGAGAGCGAAAGCTGCCGATTTGTTGCATGAGAGAGTGCTATTGAGGTTAGTATTATACCAGATCGGTTTGGAAAAGAAGATGACAGCTGACTTACCATGCCGCAGTTGTTCACAGAAACGCCGAGCTCGATTAGCTTGCCTCCCCGCTGGCTGATCTGTAGTATGGTTGCCGGGTCGGCAGCCCAGCTGTCACTCTCGTCGTTGCGGATTACCAATCGCTGGAGGTTGCGCATGTGCTTGTGTAGGATCTCTCTGCGAATGGTGAATGCGTTTATGGTGGTCTTGGCTGCCAGCGACTCTACCTTGGCTTTGCTGTAGCGCTCGAACAGGAACAGCTCGGTGATCTTGTCCATGCTGTTGACGAAGCTGCAGAACGCGGGCGTGACATTGTCCGTATGGATGGATGTCAGTGGCAGGGGGTAGATCTGGTTGAGTCGCTTGAGGAAAGCCCAGAGTATGCTTTGAGGTCCAACGTTGAGTAGCGACAGGTGGTGGAGAGAGGTCAGGTCAACGGCCTTGCTAAGCACCCCGGCGGTCACTGGAATGAGATGGATTGAAAGGCTTTCCAGTGGGATGCCATGTGTGTTGCGAACATAGCCCTCTCGCACCTCTTCTGCTGTGCGCTTCTTGACCGGAGAATTTCTGACCGGCTGCTTTCCTTTTCCTTTATCGGCAGATGAACTGGGTCTTGCTGCCCGCACTGGCTGACGCGCAAAGGCCCGAACGCTTGCCTCTGTGATGGACTGCTGTCTCTCATCGACGAACGCCTGATCTTCTCCCTCCTCTTCGACAACGTCAGGATGCTCCATATCGATCACGTCGGTCGGACATTTCTCTTTTTTCTTGCTCACGGAGAATTCAGTCTTGCCGCTGATTGACGGAGTAGGCTTGGGAGCACTGGCTGGCGCAGAATTGCTGGTGCTCGCTTTAACAACGTTCTCGCTCGGCTGCTTGGCATTGCGGACCAGGTACTGAGTTGCAGCTTGGTCGAGTTTGTGCAGTACGTTGATGATGGCTGGATTTTCCGAGTTAAGCACCATCATCTTTGGCAGCACACGGACCATTGAGCGTACACACTTCAGGAACTTTAGGTCCCTTGCCTCTTCCGAAGCGCTACTATCCTCCGCCTGCGATTTGCGGGCATTACCTTCCAGCAGGGCTTCCTGCAGATACTTGTTGCGACGGTCGCCATCTCCCACTATGAAGATGTACGCCAGAATTGACTCCTGAATGGAGCGCTCCCTTCGGACCACGGGATCTGGGGGTAGAGCAGGATCGGCTGGAGTGGCCTGCGGATCTGAGAGAAGGTCTTCTTCGAACTGGGGTGCAGCGAAATTGAGCATATCCCCGAATGCCGTCGTCGCGTCTGGCGCCGAATTGGAAGTTGTTTTCTTCCGCGCCGACTTTGCAAGCTCGTCCGAAAACGACAACTTGAGAGACTTCAACGTTGACGAGCACTGCGCGATACACTGTGGGAGCTGCAACACCAGTTTCAGATCCTCAATATCCAACACCGAGAGACTCTTCAGTCCCGAAAGAAGGGAAAGAGTTGGTACATGCTGAAGTTTGTCGAGATCCTTTAGCAACTGAGCTTCGGCCCCGGTGCAACTGGGTCGAATTTCCCTGGGAGGTGGATCATTTTGGTGGAGGTGGAAATGAGGAGTCTGGAGCATTTGTCCAAGCGTAGAATCAGTGGCTCCTGGCGTCGTGCATGCTGGCAGGCGAATATGCACGTCCCGAATGTCAGGAATTCGGCTGATCGCTTGGTACACTGAGGGTGTGAGCTCCAAACGAATATCCCAACTGAAGAAGTCAGCACACGAATACTTTATCACGTATTCAAGACTGTCTTGTACTTACGTGAAGCTAGTTAATCCGGTCGTCTTCCGCAGAGTAATGGCAATAAGACTACACAGGTACCGGCCTGTGTAATAGCTTTGACTAGGTCTTTTGACCACAGCTCCCTGTCTGTTATCTGATTCGTAGGGCGCGATATGCCTCACTGCGATGTTCTTGACACTAGATGCGTACTGAAGGTTGCTGGTACTCACTACCTCCACCATGGCCGTGAACCGATCCAGGGATTTCTCAGTGTAGACGGGGTCATCTGTATGAATGCCATGGTGGATGTTGCGGTACAGCAGCGCCACGGCCATGCCGTGGAACTGCTGGCACACCCCAGCCAGACTACAGAGGCTCTTTTCACCAGACTGAGATGAGAAGAAAAAAAAAACGTCAATACCCCGTCTTAGACCTCGGGGGGATATGATACAGATCCTTTATAAATACTCACATATTCAAAGATAGTAGCGAGAATTTCACTGGGGAGACCGAGCAAGCAAGGCACTCCCTTTTTAGATTTGCAGGCACTGGGCCCGGACTGGATGCCAAAGTGCATCTTCTCATTTCTCGGCGCGTAGCCCCGCTTCATAGTAATTGTAGTGAAAGTTAATGATTTTTTTTTTGTTCTTTTTGGATGATGAGTGGACGAGAAGGAGGAAAGTGTGCAGGTGATAATGGTGAACGCTTAGATGAACCGTTGGATTACCGAGAGATCGATCACACGAAGTAGGAAAAGAGTATCGGTGGTATCGACGAGGCGGGAGATTAGAAGAGAAGTCGAGTAAACAAAGTGAGAAAGAAACAGTCGACTCGAAGGAGAGAGTCGAGGCTGGACAGCAGTAGTGAATGGCCTCAGTAACACACCGCCGCCACCAATTCACGCCAGGCGACTGCCGTGATTGCTCTCACTCTTGCTTTAGAACTACAACTGGTAATTTGGTAAGCCACCAAGTAGTTTCATTAAGTAGTAAATAATATTACATCGGATCTATATGAGAGGCGCTATATGGCCAAATTACAGTAAATACTTTCGTCCACCTCTGTACAATGAGTCAAAGTCCCTAGATTGGCATCACTGGCAACCGATATCCCTCTGGGATGTCGGTTGGCCAGGCGTCCACCCCGTCCAGCAAGGCCAGTGCCAACCCACCGACATGGTGCATCTGAAGATGGCAATGGAGCAGGAACGGCCCCGGGTTCACGATAGGGTAGCGCATCGCCAGCCAGCTCGGCCCCGTGCTCGAGCTTGGCGAGTAGAAAGTGTCCCGCATCTGGGGGTTTTCGAAGTTGAAGTTCTCCGGAATGTCTTTCATTGCCTCTTCCACGGAGGACCAGATGAAGGGCTGGTTACCGGTTCCGATCACAAAGTACTTGTTGGAGTGCTTGTGGATGGGGTGTTGAGGCTGGCCCGAGGTGGTGATGTTGATGATGAGATCCACCCAGGTACCGTTCTCCGTCATGGCCGAGTACGCCTGCGAGATTGAGCTGAGGTTGAACAAAACAGGAGGGCGAAGCTCTTCATTCGACACGGGGTACTGGTTGCCCAGGGTCCAGGTGTACGATGAATTGGCATTTTCGACATTTAGGATGTAGGTCCGGTCCGCCTTCGTAGCAGGTGCTACCACGGGGAAGGGCACCACGTTGGTTTCGTTTAAGATGACCGTGGAGGCAGTGGCATTAGCGCCGGCCTCGTTGATATAAGGCTGCGAGGTACCGATCTGCTTTGGTGTAGCGGTGTCATACGACAGGACGCCGGTCCCATTGATGAGCTGGTTCGCATAGTTGTTGGCAACGCGGATAGTATAATCTCCCGCCTGATCTTCCGACTTTAGTGGCACCATAACTGAGTATCTTGAAGCGACGGGCACAGTAACAGCGTCGACAAGCAAAGGTTCAACATAACGGCCATCGATCGCGTAAACATACATCGGATGCTCATCGATGGAGAACACAAGCGAAGTCGAGCCAGCCATACTAATGAAGTCAAAGCTAGCATACCGTGATGAAGAGTTGACCTTGAAAACCTCCGTGGGCCCTTCACTAGGCGTGCATCCTTCGTAGAAGCCTTTGGGAATCTTGCTGAGATCGTACGGATACGGACCCACAACACCCGGCGTGGGAGGCAGGCATCTAGTCAGGATCAGCATTGTAACCATCATTAAGTCTTGGGACTGCATACCCCATGTCAGTCAAAGTCAAGTTGCCCAGGATCTGCTTTTGCTGCGGTGTCGTGGCAGCATTGATGTGTTCCTGAGACGGGCAAAGTACCGAGCCCTTTCCGTTGATCAAAACAGAGTTGGCACAGTAGGCTTCAACACCAGATTCGGTTTGAATCTGGAGAATATCATGCGAGGAAAAGGCTCGCCAATCCGAGATGAGAACTGGCCGTGTATTCTTTTCAGCTGTCAACATCGCCTGCTGCTCGTCCGCATCAGATCCAGCGATCAAATGGAAAGGCCTCTCCACGGAGTCTGCCGGTTCAATGTAGATAGCCCCATAGAGGCCATCATCAATCTGAGCCCGTGTGTGCGAGTGATAAATGTACGAGCCATACTGGCTTGCCTTCCATTTATAGAGGAATTGTTCGCCCGGCTTGATCTGCTCCTGCGAGAGTCCAGGTACACCATCTGACCACGGGGTGCCTAGTTGCTCGATACCTGCAAATCTTTAGTAAGTCTCTGTGGCAAAAGGCGTTCTGAACATCGAAGCCAAAGGATCATACGATTGAGAGGTAGTACTCACCATGAAAATGAACTGTAGTATTGATTGACATTGAGTTGTTGACCAAAAATTCGACATCATCACCCTGCTTCAACCACAACGTGGGCCCAGGAATCTGTCCATTACTCACAATAGCCTTGTGTACATCACCGGCTACACTGACATCTTCATAGGTCAGGTCTAGCTGGAACTGTACAACACGGCCGGACACCCATTGCACGAAGCAAAGGGCCAACAGGGCCAGCCTGCTTTGAGATATACTCATGCTGGGGCTCAAAAACCAAATAAAGAAATATACAAGGAACCAACTACCAAGTTCCACAGAATATATACAGTCGAACAGGGCCGAGTCGCGGACTGGTTTGTCGTGCTTGAGTTGAGTCCCTTCATCCCGCGAGAAGTTTCGGGCTTTTATAATAACAGACCTCAAGAGGTACAAAGTCTTGATGCTATTGATGCCCGAAGGTTAAGGCAAGGGATGGAGGACCCGAGACGTATAGCGAAAGGTTCATGACCATGACTAGGGCTTGTCATAATGCCGTCCGGTGGCCAAGATACTGGATCCGTCATATGCAGGGCCTACCAGCATACGAACATTCCTAGCAGAATGCAGACTGTCCCGCTCACCGCAAGCTTCAATTATTAGCGAAACCAATATATTTAGATATTATTGCAGGTCGCGGATGCGCGAAAATGTGGATTCTGCAAATTGTTCACAAAACCCGTGAACTTCACACTGGAGATGTGGGTTAAGGCGAGAAGTTAGCATTGCCACTGCACTGATTACTGACCCAGAACATACAGAGTTTGATCATTTGTTTAGCTGACTGGCTGGGTATCAGCAAGGAGAGAAGAAACGATTGACGATGTGGTGCTAGGTTATCGAATCTTATTGACCCGGAAGCGGGTTATCGCCATGACCTGTCACTTTAAGCCTGCCCTGCAGTGGCGCGCTTGCAACGTTAGTGTTAAACTTTGACCGATTGTTGTGATAGGTAGATCAGTGCATCTAATGTAAACATATTGATAATCGCTACTTCTGGAGGTAAATACAGAGTTCATAATGAAATATTAATCAGAAACAGGCACCAACTGCAGAGAAACACACAAGTCAGGCAGAATAAACAAAATAAACAATAAATGTCTCATATCGGTCGTCAATCACATCCTAACGGCATTATAGCTCATATACGTCGTTCAGTCGTCCGCCTGCTGGTTCGCATGGATGGCTACTTCCATTGCCGGGCTCACCGGCTGAATCAGTTCTGGACGGTCTAGTAGTGGGGCCTCCGCCGCCGGATTCTCCATAGGCTCTAGCCTCAAAGGGGTCACCGGCTCTAGATCTCGAATAACAAGCGGATTTTCCACAGAAGAGCTTGTCTCGGGCTCTACCTGTGGCGGTGGGGGACCATCGGACACAGCCTTGGGAATCTCCGCGGGAGCAATTACTACTGAACTCAAGGGCGTCGCCGCGCTTTGCAGAATCTCCCGAGAGCTAGAAGTAATCGAGCTTATTTCTCCAATATGCTGGACCTCAATGCCTGAACTTGCGCAGCTCGTAGGCCTATCCCAGCTCGCAGACGAAGTATACATCGGCGACGTCACTGTTGTAGAGGCAGATGCGGCTTCCAGAATGTCCTTAGGGAATGGCCGGAGAGCCGATTGGTTTGCTTGGGGTCCAGAATTGACCGCGAGGAACAGAACCAGGAGGCTGAGCACGGCAATTGCGACGTTGCGTCGGTCACTAGCCAGTACTCGAACGTAGTTCACCAGCAATGTCTGTAGATCGATATCGTCACTTGATCGCGGAACATACTGAGGCTCCGGCATTCGTTGCTCTCTAGCAGCTTTTTCTTCTGTAACTGGGGCGGATTCGATAGGTTCCGGAACAAAAGAACTGGGCTCGTCAATTGCCGAGGAAGGTGTACGGCCATGTAGCGAGGGGCAGCGCGCTTCAGCGGACATTTCATGTTCGGGCGCCTGCAAATGCGGCACCTGCAATCGATTCTCAAAGTGATCCACCTCTTGCTCCAAAAGTCGCCTCTCCAATTCCCTCCTGATCTCCGAAGGAAGCCAAAGGCCAACTTCAACATCGACCTTTTCCATTTCCTTCCAAGCCGCTGCCCATGCCCCAGCTCTCATCAGTCCATTGGCTGCGAATACCTTGATCTCCCATTTTCTGCCTTCGTTATTGTGGCGCACCACGTGTCCTCCACAATCGGGGCACTCCTCCCCTTCTTCCTCGTCAGTAGCGCTCTCTCTTACAGACTGATCGTCCCTATCAGAGTCGTTCTCATCATGTCCCAGGAAATGGCCATGATCTAGCCTTGGGCGCTGTAGCTCTAGACTCTCCAGTAGCCGCTCTTCTAGCAAGTCGTACAGGTCCTCCGGGTGAGAGATAAGCACCCCACGCTCACGGAGCACACCTGATCCGACCTTCTCTTCCAGCAGCTTCCAGCGCCTCCAATACTCCGGAGGCAAAACCTCTTGGAGTATCTTCTGGTTGTGGTAACCCATCGCGCCTGGCACAGGAAGAGAGGGTGGAAGCAGGTTACAGTGTAGAAGTACCAGTGGATACTCCTTTTTAACCTTGGGCTTACCTGCAGACCCTGACGGTGAATAATGATGGAACTTTCTCAGTGGCGATGAACCGGCAGACCTGATCGAAATGTCCGAAAAGCGCTGGCCACCTCTGCGCTTGGGTGGGGTCAGGTATTCATCATCTCCTTCATCCTCCGTGTGCATCTGCATTGCTTTTACCGAGCTTGGCTTCCGGAAAGCGGCTTCCCGGTGCCGTATCGAGCGCAGATGTCCGTTATGCGCCTTGCTATCATGGTCCTGCCAACTGTGAGAGAGCATATTGTCATGTATGGCCGTCTTCATTCCATCCGCCATGTTTGTGAGCACCGAGGCAGGGATCGACGAGACCGAAGAGCGACTCGAAGCTCTGGAACGTTGGTGTTTGTGGCCGTCATTCAGATCGTCGTTCAATAGATGACCAGAAAGCTGTGTAGATGAATCTGAGGAATTGTAACCGCCGTCGTGAACTAACATTTGTGTATCTTCAGTGGAAGGACCGATGTCGGCATGATGTCCGTATAGAGTCGTTGAAAACTTCGGGGAAGCCGGTCGGTGCTGGTCGTAGACAAAGCCTTGAGATAGGTCGGTTGGTTCGCCTGTACGAACTGCATATTCAGTTAATTGCGGGTCATCAGAGTGGTCGTCCATGGAGGTTTGTCATAAAATCGTATAGACCAAGATAAAGTATAAAAGGAAATGGTTCCCCACTACTATCCAAGCACCAGTACAAGGCCGTCAGTGAGCCTGTGGATCTCACGAAGAATGTTGAGCTTCGATGGGCCACGCTAGATGGAAGCAAGATGGAATTCTAGGTCGCATACCATTCAGTTTCAAAGAGAAGCTGTTGGAGATGGCGATCGGGGGGCATTGGATGCTTTGTTGCGTGTTGTCTCACCGCCCGGTCGTGATGGGCAACCACATCCCTGCAATGCTTCTGACTGGCTGATGGGCTCCGCTTTACTCTGGGGATCCCCATCATCACTAAAAACTAACGCTCAAAGCTGGAGGAGGCAGAAAGTGATAAGACTTGAATCCGGGGTTATAGTTAGCTACAATTACACGTCTCAGCAATAGTAACATACGAACACGCTCACACTCATTAAATCACAAATTGCCCCGAATCATACAGTAATCGACCCGAGACACCCTGGAGCATGCTCGCCAATGCAAGACTTGGATCATGCAACATTTCCAAACATTCAGAGCCAAATTACATCGAATGACATCCAACCAGCAGATTTATCGCTTTGAATTTTCCGCCTGTGAGATACGTGTCCATATGACACCCAGGCGCCAGAGAAACCTCAACTTTAATCACAAGAACGACAACGCTCGCTCGGGTAAGTAAAATCGCATGAATAATAAGCAAAGTATACACTCAATGGGGAGCTTGTGGCGTCTCATCATGAGGACTCATCAGAGCAGGGTAATTTTGATGCTCTCCAAAATAATTAAGAACGTCTTGCGGCAGATATTCCAGCCATGGAAGGATTTCTCCAGTGAAAGTAAAGGGGAGCTGATCTTGTTGCTGAAGCGTGGCCATGTCGATGTCTTGACTCTGAATGAATATGTCCCCTGCATGGGAGCCCACAGCAGGGTGGAGAACTGTCCGTGCGTTCATCTGGCCGTCCCCAGGTTGCTGGTCGCTGCCAGCGGGTAAGCTATAGTTAAAGCTAGGCGCCTGAGATTCAAACCTAGAAGAAGGATGATTGTACGCTGATCGCGTGTTTGGGGGTCGGGAGTCGGGACTTGGGAACGAAGTATTTAAGCCAAGGAGCAAATTGGCGTCAGAAGTTGTGACTTGTCCAGAGGATGCAAGAGGCGAGAATCTTTCCGGGCCGGGTGCCATCGATGTGCTCGTCGAAGTCCCTCTATTTCTGGTTGGCTCCAGAGGCTGTGGATAAGAATTCGGGTTTTGATTATCACCAGATTGTACGGGAAGATGAGGGTAGCTATGGCTATACTGGGATGAGTATGTTGGCTTGTCTGATACGGGCTCGGCCTGGGCGGGTAGCTGATACAGAAGACTCAGGTTTGGTTGAGACGAATTGGTTGCACCCGTCAACGCCCACCCAATAGCTTAAGAAGAATTAGCTCGTCCTTCTTTTCGAAGATAAATAAGAAAGAGCTCACCTTGACTTGGGTCAATCTTTGGCGACCGTGCTCCATCCGAATGCGTATGGACATCTGCTGGACGTTCTCCTTCGCCTGAAGCGGGCAAGGAGGGTTGCGTACGCCGCCAAGGGGGCGCAGTAAAGGGTTGGACGGCAGACACTTCGACTGCACTCTCCATCTCCTCAGTAGTATACAGGAGCGGATCAACTATTCCCTTGGCCTTTTGATCTAATACCGTAAGAATATATTTTGTGCCCTCCCAATACGTCTCAAGCGCCTTTAACGCTTTGTAGCACCGTTGGTAATTCTCCTTTGCGGCCGATGCAAGAAGTATGTGTTTGGCGGTCGGCTTCCGATCAGTTCCACTTGAAGAATCCATATTCGGCATCACGAATCCACTGGATTGGTTTGCCAGCAATGGCTGCGTTGGAGGCGAGCCAGATCTTGAAGAGGGTGACGAATAATAAGCACTCTCCATCAGGAAAGCACATGCGGCAATGTACATTGGCTGGCTTGTGAAAGGGTTGCCGATGAAACTTTTCCCGTCTACGAGCTCGGAGAAAGACAGTATATCGGCGATAGTTTTAGCGGATGACATCGACAGTTCCCTGCTGTTCGGATAAAGATGTTGGATAGTCCCCCCAAAGGAGTTCAGAAGCGTAGGTTGGTGAAGTAGGACGATCAGCGTATGAAACCACTGCGTTCAGGTCAGTCCTGGAGCAAACAAGACATTCGAGGGCGAAACCTACAAAGTGAAGGAGGATAAAATTGGTTCCTTCCTTCGCCTTGACGTACGCCTGGAAATTTGCCGCATTGAAGTGGAGTCGAGGCGACAGGCGCTGGTATATGCCTGGAAATCATTCTTAGCTTTTTGTCAATGAATGTCGTGGAGTTTTGGCCCTACCTGTCAGATCACTCTCCATACCGGCCAGCATTTTCAGTGTATCCGATGTTACATGATTGACATCTTGTATGCCGTTGATGAGATCCGTCACTCTTCCGTACAAGTGGATAATACGGATAAGCGGCGGAAATGGCGCGGGCCATCCATTTGCCAACCGGGACTCGGACTGAAGTGGGAAGCAAAGTTCTATGTCCTCGTCGCGTAAGGTCACTGGTCTGCCTGTTCCGGATGAAATCACTCGGTCAAGGAAGAAGATACTCCAGAAGCTGTCAACCCGTTCACGCTCCCGAGCTCGTCGGCTTTCGGTGTCTTGCACATCTCGGGCGGACCCTGGGGAGATTTGAGGCTCATCATACTGGTCATCTCTCAACTTGCCAGCCTGCCCAGTCATTACTGCATTTGGAGTGACCCCGCTCAGGCCATAATCATACTCCAAACCTTGAACCTTCTGCATTCCCAGATCCTGGGCCATCCGTATGGATATGCCTAGGTACATCCAAAGCCCACTATCATGGTTCGAGCCGAACTCGTCATAAGCAAGCAATAGACACGCTTGCACTCCGGAGAGCGTAGGGCACGAGAGGGTATCGACTAGGGCGCTCATGGCTCTGTGGGCAAATGGTTGCCCGCGAGTGGACTTCTTCAAATCGATCTGCGGCTCAGAGCCATCGATGGTTGGAGCTTGAGGCGGACTCAACAGTGGGTGCGGGGAGAATCTTGCGGACAATGCACAAACGGCGTCCACAAGCATGGTGTCTACCCTTTTGTCTTTCAGGTCGCGCAGAAACCTGTCTCGCTGCAGGAACGGAAAACTGCACCCGAGATGCACGAAGAATAGATCACATAAGTGCATCACCAAGTTGCTGACAGAAAGGGAATCATCGCGATCATAAAACGGAATGTTGTTGTAATCACGGGTGTCTCTGGTATCGGGTAATGTGCTGACGTTGTTCATGCCTGCATCTGCGAATTTGGGACTACGAAGGGGAGACAGAGACTCTGCATTGAGAAAAATCAATGGGTTAGCTAGGCGTGCAAGGTAGTGTCGCTAGACTTGATAGGCCTGCGGGTAAAAAGCAAACCAGTCGCCTGCAGAAGCCAATAAAAGTGAAATAGTCAGGAGTGCGGACCTGATGACAGTGACGGATTGCTCTTGCGCGATCCTCGCACCTGGACGACCTGTAGGGGGCGTTAACCGATGCGACCTCGGGGCATTATCTTGGAGTATGTATGCGAACCATCTGTTTGAAGCCAGGGACAATAGCTGTGGGCCCAAAATACCTAAAGTAGGGCACATGAGTGCGTGCGCTGGTACTTAGCGAGGTGCGACCTAGACGATAAAGAGTCTGATAAGCCATGACCACTCATACAAGGCATTCGAGAAGTTGGAAAAGTGCCATAACATACTGCTTTCTGGACTGGCCCCGTTGTTCTGTTGCTCGAGTTCTTTTATTGTCCGCGAAGATGTGTCAGTCGGCAGGGGTTCCTCCTTCGGCTCCAGCAATTTGAGTGCTTCGGAAGGCTTATCGACACCGTCAGTAATAGGTACTATGGTTCGGCGCGGAGAACTAGGGGAGCGACTTGCGGCCTTTCGCGCCGCGCGCAAGGCAGTCGCATCACTGGGAGGCGGTAGAGGGGCAATTGTAGGAGTTCGTGATGCCGCGTCGGATTGTGACCGGGCGTGGGCAGACGGTTCGCTGTACCCTTGACAGATGTGGTTGTAATCGGAACATGTTTTGCACACTATGCATTCAAGCAAATGAGTTAAACGATGGCCATGATCAAGTCTAATATCAGCCACTGGTTACCTGGTTGTTCGCCGGAGCAACGGATTTTGCGCTTGCGACACGTCAGACATCTATGGTTGGCCCCACGGGGGAGCGATCAGGTTAGATTCATCACAGGATGAGCAGACCGGGGGCATGGGGGGAGAAGAGAGGGCGACTATGACTTACGCCGCATTAACTCGTCGCCGCTTAGTTTGGGGCTGTCCATCAGTTGAAACGAAGCGGATTTGTCTTGGAGGGGGAACATTATTGCCGCCGTTCTTCTGGGGAGAAGGGTGGCTCATTGCGAGCAAGTTATCATCCGGGGTCACGACACATTGGGCATCTGCTTGTAAGGGTGTAGAACTTAGGGTGAACGATCGTTCCCAAGGATAAGACACAAGGGAATCGCCAGCGGAGAGTGAAGAGGTCGAGGAGAACGGCGGTATTGAAGAGCCTTGGATGGGAGCACCAAGTAGAGAGAAAAATCCATGGACGTAAATTGTCTTGATCCCACGTCGTGTCCGGTGAAGACTGTTGCGGGATAGAGAGGCAAAAAGAAGCGGAAGTGGGTGAGGGGAGAAAAGAGGGTGAGTTCACTCACTCCCTGTCTCACGCTCGTTTCCTTTTCCTTTTAGTTGGTAGATTTTTTATTTTATTATTTTTTTTCTCGTTTGAATTTCTTTTTTTTTTTTTTTTCCCTTTTTTCTTTTTTCCCCTTCTTTTCCTATTTGGTCAATAATCCCCTGCAATTTTTATGCTGCGAATGATATTATTTGTTTCTTCCCCGTAGGGCGTCGGCGGGAACAGCAAAAGAGAAGCAGAGCAGCGAAAGTTAGTAGAAGGTGTACCTGGTCACGCTTGCGCCAGAGGGACACACCACGCAGAAGTATAACTAAAGTTAGTAAGGGACTAGTGTTTAACAGTCAGTACGTAGGCAAGTCAACCGGGGGGGAAGGAAGCAGAGGAATTGATTGATTGACTGATTGATTGTTGGGTCGAGAATCGGCCAGCTAAGCCCTTGGCTGCTCTGGTTCTCCTGCGCTCCTCAGGCGCGTCGGAAAAATAAGCCACCTCAAAAGGCAAGGCCCAAGCAATTCTAGCCTGACCGCCTAGAAGGGATGCTGGATTCGATGGGAATTCTTTGTTTTCTACCGATCACGAGATGCCTCGTTTTTTTTTTTTTCAACCCTCCAAGGCCAAGTGGGAGGATGACCGCTGGCTAGTAAAGTAGTAGCTAGTGACCGGCCTCGCTTGGCCCGTCTCTCGCCTCTCACCCTTTCGTATTGATTCGTTCACTCGGAAAATGATGGAAACTACTACAAAGTAGGCAGGATGAAACCACAACGCTCCTTCAAGGATCATTCGATCCGACCCTAAGCGGAGTCCCGTCACACATACCGAAGGGATCAGGGACAGAACTGAAGGATTGATCACAGCAGAAAACCTCCCCGGAGGAAAAAGTAACTTGGCTCTGATCCGTCATCCCCGTCTTTTGCCCCATCGCTAGTGGTCCATGTGACTTGCAAAGTGTTGACGTTAACTAGTTACCCGCTTAGTTATTATTAAGAACTGGGACACGCCAGCCATGACTAGATGCTATGGGCACTACTGGACTGGACCCAACTACCGTGTCGTACCGACTAGACAACGACTAGTGCACCGTCGTACCATAGTGTGGGAGGGAAGAACTGCATACGAGTGAAGTAATCTGAGCGAGTCAGAGTCAGTCAGTCTCAGAAGTTATGCCTTTTCAGGAAGGTTGGAATGGACGATACGACAACTATCCTTGTTCCAAGGCGAAACATCCCAGAAGCCTTGTTTGCATTGTTGTTCCAAGTCCCAAGCACCTGGATCTTGATCGCCTCGACTCTTAGAGTCTGGACTCCGTCTGGGGAGGGGAAAAGTGGACTCTCTCCTCCATTTTCTCCGTCCGGAGGCCCGGAATTTCTCCTACCTTAAATGGCACGTATCCACTTCCCCATCCCCACGCTTCAGTCCACGGTCGGCCTCTCTCCGATCTCTATTTCGGCTATTTCTACAATTAACAGTGCTGGCAAGCACATCGCGGTGATTCTTCTTTTCAGCGGCTTTTGAGTTTCACGATCTATTCCAAACTCTCTAACTGACTAAATCTATCTTCTAAATATTCGAGTTGACTATTCTAGTTGTATACGATGAACCGAGGCTATACGGAGCTTTCAACGGCCCCTCACTGTCTCGAAGCGAGGTACCACGGTCACTAGTTTATCGCAACGGCCAGGATCTAAGCCGAATCTAGAACTGCGGTCTTGGGATTTCAATCGCGTCGGTGGTCCGCCCGTACGAAATGCCTCCCAGCCGACTAATAGGCTTCAGCACCTTCAGGTCGACAATGCTCTTGTCTTCGTTGATCGCATCTTCTCTCACCCAGAAACGAACACCCTCAATGATCGCCAGCACTCCGGATATCTTGCCGGGCGTAGACCGGCTCTCGAATTCCTTGGTTTCCACCAGCTTGCCTTCAATCGCCAGGATGGACTCTTTCACACGGGCCGCCTGAACCACGGCAGAAGGTGCTTGGGTGAGCCCGGAAACTTCCCATTCGGAGACTCCGTAGGGAGCGTTAATGGCTGTTGCATTGGCAGCTTCGACGAAATGCTCCGAAATGATGTTGATCACACACTCGCCCGTCTCCGCCAGGTTCTTCAATGTGTCTTTGGCCTTTTCTAGGGAGCCAACAATTCCGACCGTGAAGAGCGGAGGGTCATGGTTGATGACATTCGAATAACTGAACGGCGCCAAGTTTGTTGTCTTTCCATCCTTGGACTTTGTGCTCATGAGCGCGATCGGACGAGGGACGATGCCCGAGATCAGCAGCTTATAGTTGGAGGCAGCCGGTCGCCCTTCCTCGTAGGGATCGATCTCGATGTGGTTCTTTTTCAGGCTCTCACCGCCATCGTTGGCGCCCTCTCCCTGCTTCCAGCTGGGGTTCGGCGGCTGCGAGAAAGTAACGGGCACGTCACGCTTGAACTCGGGCCGGGAGGCTTGGAGCTTTTCGAAATCGTCTCCGACTTTGAACATGGTGGATGTTTGGCTAAACGCTCGAGAGGGGTTGTGGAGGTTTAGGCGACAAGGTGGTATCCTGCAGTTACTGCCTGATGTCAGTATGCGCAAGGGTTAACCGTGGGGTTGGCACTCCCACCGGCGCCGATTCTCCGTGAATCGAGGATAGTCGGCGACAGGGAAACTGCTGTAGGGGTTACTTACTGAAACTTGACAGGTAGCTTGGAAACGAAGGAGACTGTAGAGAAGATGGAGCGTCGCATGAGGATGGCAAAGACACTTTTCTGTCCTGATGACATTGCGTTAGTTGGGCGCGCAGGTGTTCACTCCATCCGGGCCAGGTTGACCGATGCTTAATTCCACGACCGCAGACCGCTGTTGGACGTAGATTCCACGGCCAAATGGAACGCCTTGGAGGTAGAAAAGTGCGTGGGATTAGACTGTGACTACCGACTTCCGGGCCGATAAGGGTTTGTCAGCGCCGAAAGGACCCCGCAATGCGAGGTCCTCGGCATCCACGGCCGGATTCCACTCCGTTGCCAGCTTGTAGAACTTGGCTTCTGATGGGTTATCAGTGATACAAACCAGCTTTGATAGTGCTGGATAGTAAGTGAGTACATAAGTGGCTGTGTCGTGAGGCAGTCACTACACACCAACGAGTAGGACGGGGATGGATCTATGACGTTGCTTATACCCCTCCTCTTTCGGGAATATATTACTAGTAGTCCTACTTACCATTTGAAGCTCAATATACTATCCGGCAGTGTGCATAGTAATATTCAAACTACTACTGATATACTACTGGCAAAGAAGGCTATGGTATACAAGTAGATCAAGGGTTTACAGAGAAGTTCAAGAAGTATAACTTCTGTGTATATATTTACCCTACTTACTATCTCATCGCGCTATATTTCATCACTAGTACCACCATCTATAAACAATCTTCCTTGATGGAGGTATACTAAATGTAAATTGTCTCAAACACCAGAACAACTCCAGCTCGTAGAATTGAATCTTAACAACCCAGCAGCTACAAGACCACCTCTCAAACCAGCCAAACACCCACGAAACGAGGCAGTGCACACACTGCACCCTCAGCCTTATCCTCATCCTCAACTACTACACATATAATCGAACAATAACCTCCAACACACCCATCAGACCACAACTATTTTGCAACCAACTCACACCCCCAAAACAACCTCATCACCACCACCACCACCACAAAAATGTACCCCCCACGACCCCCTCACCCCTCAGCGACCACCTAACCACCCAAATCCTCAACTACCAACTAACCCACGGCATGCACCTAAAACACATCTCGCTCAACCAACCCCAACCCTCCCACAACATAACCAGCAGCAGCAGCTACCCCATCTCCACCAGCATCTTCCCCACCCCCTTCCCCAAGAGCCTATTCCACCACGCGCACACCCTCCAACCAATCTACAACGAACTCTACGCCCGTCTCTCAGACAACGAGTCCTGGCTGTACGATGCCGTCATTAAACCTCTCCTCCCTGTAGACCCCTTCGCGAGGATATTATGGGAGATTCAGTTGCTGGTGAAGAGTAAAAGAGGAGGGGGGTACGGGTCCGATACCTCAATGGGGTTATTCCGGTCGGATTATATGCTTCATGTCCCTAGAGATTACAACGAGGAAGTTGAAGTTGAGGTTGGGAATAGCCTCCTCGACGAGAGCGAAAATGCTCAGCAAGGACTGCTACAATTGAAGCAAGTCGAGTTCAACACCATCGCGTGCGCGGGAGGATGTCATGCGAATAAGGTGGTGGATATGCATCGGTATTTGACGAGGACGGGGGTGTATGATGATTCTTTGTCAAGGGCGAATGGGGAGGAAAGGAAGAGTCCGATTACGCTATCCTCTCTGCCTACGAATGAGAATATCAAAGGCTTAGCTGATTCTCTTGCTACAGCGCATGATATATATGGCCCGGTTAGGAGCGATCTGGCTACCAAGACAGGGGTGCTTTTCGTCGTCCAGCCGAATAACTTCAACGTTGCTGATGAGTTGCCTATTGAATATGCGCTCTGGGATAGGGAGAGCCCTGTCCCGACGTATAGGGTTGAGTGGGGGGATGATGTGTTGGAGAGGACTTGTCTTAGCGGGAACAGGGAGTTGCTGTTTTATCCGCATTTACAGGGTGAAGGTAGCAAGCCGGTGGAGATATCGGTTGTGTATCTGCGCGCTGGGCTCGAAGTGCATGAGTATGATGCCGTCGGGATAGCATGTCGGGTTAGGTTGGAGCAGTCACGGGCTATCAAGTGTCCGTCGGTGCTGGGACATGTGTTGACATTTAAGAAGGTGCAGCAGGCTCTGATGGCTCCGGGGGTGTTGGAGAGGTTTCTTGATTCGGAGGAGAAGGTATTGGCTATTAGAGATACGTTTGTGGGTATGTACCCGATGGATGGTGATTCTGAGGAGGGGCGTTTTGCGCGGGGGCTGGCGACGGATCCTGAAACAGCGTGGAGGTATATTCTGAAGCCGTCGCTCGAAGGCGGGGGACATAATGTCTACGGGGAAGATATCCCGGGGTTTCTTTTGGGGATGGGTTCTGAATCCGAGTGGGGGAGGTATGTGTTGATGGAGCGGATTAGGCCGCCGGTTGTGGGAAATGTGCTGATGTCGAGGATGGGGGTGGAGGAGTCGGATGTGGTTTCGGAATTGGGGGTGTTTGGGTTTTGTATTTGGAAGAAGGGGGAGATTTTAAGGAATGAGACTGTGGGGTGGTCGTTGAAGACGAAGTTTGCGGATGTGGATGAGATGAGTGTGGTTAAGGGGTTTGGGTGTTTCGATACGCCGTTGTTGGTTTGATTGTTGGTTGTGACTGCAGTGTGTTGATTGGGTAGTACTTTATTATATAGATGTCACGGATCCCAGACAACTAAGCTAGTTTGTATATATCCTCATCACTGTTCAGTACTCGTCAGTATATCATCAATACTCAAGACTACAAGCGAAGACATACAAATGATATGAAAGGCTATCTCTTCCCTCAGCCTCGGAGTTTACCCACACACTCACGCTCATCGCACTAACTGGAAACTCTCCGTATCCCTTGAAATCAATGACAACAGTCTGATCACACCACTGCAGAATGTCCGTCCATGTCTCCTTGGCGTGTCGTCGACCAACATACATCCGCTTTCTTGATGGGCCTGTGTTGCTCATCACGCATGCGAGACCAGAGGGGTGCCGACGGTTGCCGTAGCGGACGAAACCTATCCTGTCAGTCTGCGGTGGAGGATAATGAAGCAGGTACTAACCAATGCAGTTCGGCTTGTCAAAGTAGTCTCGTTGCAGGCCATATGCGTAAAGCTTTCGAGCTCGTGCGAGGATGGGCAGCTTGCCCCTGCAGGAAGGTGTCATTGGGTCTTTGACGTCAGCTTGGAGGCCGTAGAGGTCTCCGTAGAATATGCATGGTTGCCCTTGTTCACGGAGAAGAATCAGGGCGTATGCGAGGGGCTTAAAGAACGATGTTACTGGTGCCTGGCCATGTGTTAGATCTGTTAAGCCAAAATGTGCTGTTTACGTACCTCGAGAGATTGTCCTGGTTGCTTTGGACCTAAGTTAGTCGAGTGAGGTGGATGGAGACATTGCACCTACAGTGTCATGGTTTGCAACGAAAGTCTTCCAGTAGTCAGTAAGAGATCTCATCAGAATGACAATTGACTTACGACAGAATGATCTGGATACTGCTGTACTAATGTATCAGAGAAGATGTTGCGAAGATCCGCTCCTGGTGTCTGTGAAATGCTTGAAAACCGCCCAACTAGAGCGGAATCAAACAATGATAGTTTGTAGTCCATCTGCTTCAGGTACTCAACCAGCGGCCTGGTCTCGCCTTTCCAGTATTCGCCCACTATAAAATAGTCTGGCCCAGCAATAGCTCGGAGATGATCAATAAGCTCTTTCTGAAAACCAGCCGAGTAATGTTTGGCCGCATCCAGTCTCATACCACTAAGAGGCAGTTGAGAATTGAGCCACTCGGCCCAGTTTAGGACGTCGCGTTGTACTTCTGCGTTAGAGTAGTCTAGATTGGCGAACATGAGATAGTCGTAATTTCCATTCTCATGGGCGACGTCGTTCGCCCATTTATGTCCCTGAATCTTGTAGACCCCTCTCCTTTGGCGTAACTGATCCCAGTCAATACCGCTAAAGTGGTGTTTGTTGTACTTCGTCGAACTATATTGGTTCCCACGTCCAGAGAAGTTGAACCCCACCCAGCCCTCTATTTCTTCTGCAGGAGCGATCTCCATATTACGCTCTAGAGCCCTCAAGTTAGTATGTGCACGAGCTAATAATGGCAGAGCTGGCATACCCTCTGGGTCAACTCTGACAGCTTGAAAGCGCTCTGTGTAATCTGCTCCCGCCTTGTGATTGAGAACAGCGTCCCAGTAAATCCCTATACCAAGATCCTGGGCGGCAGCTACCAAGGACTGAAGCTCCTCCTTTGTACCCCATTTGGTAGCTCGAGACCCTTTTTGCTCAAACTCCCCCAAATCATACAGATCATAGATGTCATACCCGTTACCAGATGGATTCATAGCTTTACACCCGGGCGGAATCCAGATGTTGTCTACCCCAATTGCCTTGAAGCTTGGCAAGGCCTGGTGAAGACGACGCCAATGACCTTGATCGGCTGGCACGTGCCATTCAAAGGCTTGCAACATCAATGTGTTGTCGGGAGCATCCCATGATGGAAGCTGATCCAAGTGCTCAGCTTCCTCTGTTGGTGGACACACATAAGCGTGGGTTCAAATCCTAAGAAGATGCAACTTGATGATTACGGATGCTAACCTTCAATCTGCTTCCATATTTGTCTCTCCCTCCTCTTCTTAGGATGGCAACATAGGAGGAAAGATAACATGGAGAAACGCAGTACTTCCTACTTCTTGAAACAGTACCAGAAAGGGTGAACAGGAAGGACAGGTATCCTATTTCGAGTGCGAAGTTGAGAGGGATTAAGTTTTGTGCTAAAGAAAATCACCTCCACTGTTGTTCAGATCTCAGATATATCAACTGTGTACTGCAAAACACGTCATATTGGGAATAGCTGTCTTGTATGATTTTTAAGGCATGATGGTCGATCAGAGAACAGCCACTTAAGCCTCCTGTTTTTAGTGCGTTGATACTTTAAATAGTAAATGGGGCTGGTTGCTGTGCCTGTCGGGCGCAAACCATAACTCCAGTGAAGTTCTCCTATATTTTCTGGAGCGTTCCTGGCAGATTTCACCACGTATACTGGTCTATGTAACGCATCAATCGCGTCGCAACGCTAGACACCAAATCCGAGGATGAAATGTTGATGCCTGAGGGGATGCATGCGCACAAAATTATTATGAACCGAACAAGAAGTTCTCCGTCGGCTTACCGTTGACCGAAAGGAGAAAAGTGCACCAATCAGTGGGCAGCACGGCTTGGCGGCCATGGCAGGTTTCGTCACTTGAGGATGAGGATGGAATGGTTATTTGCCGAACCAGACCCTTCTCTTAACTTTGTCGAGAGGTTTCGGAAGAGGCGAAAGGGGATATATTCGACGGTTTCAGTTTGCCGCAGGAACCATGGTCAGAAAAGGGAGGATGTTTCCTGTTGATGCGAATTTTCAAACATTGTATGCCTGAGGCTGCCGTTGTCGCAATACCTGGCTTATCATTGTCTTAGACCTCGGTAAACTAAATCGCGAGAGATCAAACAGTGATGAGAAGATGATAAGTGTTTGGGTTCAAGAGCACATCGTAGCAAGTCGTTTTCTGAGATACTCTACTATAAAAAATCCCGTTATAGTTCAAAAAGATTATTGCCATTTCCCCGTCTCCCTGGCCTGCACCTGACCCTAGTCACCCTACTGAAGACCCTGCCCGGAAGAACCGGAGTTAAGGGTGGAACACCGCAGGTGACCGATCTTCAACAGCACATCAAACACAAAAACAATTCGATGCTATGACGGAGGGAGGGATTGATCCTCTCTGGCTGTCAATCAGATGGGGACTATAACGCTGGTGCTCAATGACGGGGTTATTGTTCGCTCGTTCATTTGTTGGTTGACCGGGCGATCGGATTTAAAGGCTTTGTGGCAAGGCACGCATTGGCCGCGAAAAGTTTTCGGGTTCGGATGCCGCTAGTGCCAAAGCAGCCCGCCGGCCATCCCTTTCAAATCCTCTTCCTTCCGGGTCTCCATTTTCTTCCCTCTCTTTCCCAAACTCTGCAAAGCTTCAATTGCTTCGCTCTCCTCTCCTCTTCCCTCTCTTCTCCACACTCCTCTCTTCCCTTTCTTCTGTTCTTCTTTTCATATACCCCCCATACACACAAAATGGCTGCCAACGCTAAGTTGGAGGCGCCTGCCGCCGCCCCTGCTCCCCAGCTCTCCGGCCTCCAGCTGTACTCCAGATTCGCCTTCGCTGGTGCTGTCTGCTGCTCCGTCACCCACGGTGCTCTCACCCCTGTCGATGTGTAAGTCGGATCATGTCGCCGTTTGTCGATTTGTCGATTTGTCGCTTTCGATCGCGCCTTGTTCCGACCGAGTGTGCGACTCGATTGTTGTTCCATCTCGACGACCTTTTCCAGAAGCCCGTTGCTGACGTGCTCTTTCTTTCGTCCTGCAGCGTCAAGACCAGAATCCAGCTTGACCCCGTCACCTACAACCGTGGTATGATCGGCGGTTTCCGTCAGGTCATTGCCAACGAGGGTGCTGGCGCTCTCCTCACTGGTCTCGGCCCTACCGCCGCCGGTTACTTCCTCCAGGGTGCTTTCAAGTTCGGTGGTTACGAGTTCTTCAAGCAGCAGTGGATCAACCAGCTCGGTCTCGAGACTGCCTCCAACAACCGCACCGCTGTCTACCTTGCTTCCTCCGCTGCCGCTGAGTTCTTCGCTGATATCGCTCTCTGCCCTCTTGAGGCCACCCGTATCCGTCTCGTCTCCCAGCCCACTTTCGCTACCGGTCTTGTCAGCGGTTTCGGTAAGATCCTCAAGAACGAGGGTGTCGGTGCTTTCTACTCTGGTTTCGGTCCTATCCTCTTCAAGCAGTAAGTTCCCCTTGATGTAGCAGAAACGTCAAGTCATATGCTAAAAATCTCTCAGGGTTCCCTACACCATGGCCAAATTCGTCGTTTTCGAGAAGGCTGCTGAGGCTATCTACGGTATGGTCGACAAGAACACCGCCAGCGATGGTACCAAGACTGCTATCAACCTTGGCTCCGGTCTCATTGCTGGTTTCGCTGCTGCCCTTGTCTCCCAGCCCGCCGACACCATGCTCTCCAAGATCAACAAGACCCCTGGTGAGCCCGGTGAGGGTACCGTCTCCCGTCTGATCAAGATCGGTAAGGAGCTCGGCTTCCGTGGCTCCTACGCCGGTATCGGTGCTCGTCTGTTCATGGTTGGTACCTTGACTGCTGGTCAGTTCGCCATCTACGGTGACATCAAGCGTGTCCTCGGTGCCACCGGTGGTGTTGAGATCTCCAAATAGATGGGGAAGTGATAAAGGAATTCTTTTTGGTGTATTATAATGCTCACTAGACCTGCGTTGCGTAAACAGTGTTTTCAATAGATTTTTCTGGTAAAAAGAGAAGTCTGGAGATTGCAAATGGAATAGAGCAACATCTGATATCTGTGTCTGTATATGAATAGTCAAAAGTGAACTTACACTGAGCAGCCAAGTTCTCTTTAAGAGTCGTTATTCCCTCATCCTGTAACCCTGTGACTAGATGCGATATGGCCATGCAGTATCCAATAGATTAGCCTCATGGCCGGTCTACTCCAATTGCCGCTCAGGAGGATATAGCCACCCGAGACATCACATTCCAGCACTCGACATACTATGCATAAATTATAGTCAATTGACACATTACCTTCATATTATAATTATCACTCAGTAGACCACCTCAACGATAACAACCCTTCCCATCCCATCCCATCAAGCTCCTCCATCTTGACACAGGAAACAATCAATAAAGAATCACGCCCACCTCCCACTCCCACTCCCACTCCCACTCCCACCCCCATGCTCACCACCATTCCCATTCCCGTTCCCACTCCCATCAATCCTCAAATCCGGCGTAAACGTATCCCACCCCTTCCCAGGATTAATCCTCTCCGGCGCACTAACGCGAAACGTCTTCTGCACGACCCTAGGACTGGGTCCCCGTCTAGGACTCGAGCTCTTCTGATCCAGCAATCGCTGCAGCTGCTGCCGTTGCATTTCCTCCTCTGTTAGTGGTAGTAGTTGGTTATTCTTGCCCTTTTTCTTGTTATTATTCCGTTGGCGGCCTCTATAACCATCACCACTGCTGCTGCTGCTGCTGGTGGTGGTAGTGGTGAAGATGCACATGTCACGTGCGTAAATGGATAATGCGCCCAGGGCATACAGGAACGCGAAGACACTAGGTAGCACGAGGCTGGTTGTTTGGAGCGGGGATAATGGGCCGGGCGATTGGGTTGGATTGCGGCAGAGGATGTTGAGGAGGATGTTGAGGAGGGAGAGGAGGGAGGTTGTTGTGTTTGGTCTTGGGTTTTTGGTTTTTTATGTTAATGGATGATTAATTGGGGATGTAAAGGGGTGGATGGAGGGGGATGTACATGTATATAGAGTGGAGGAGGTATTGGCGCTCGTGTCTTTGGAAGTATATTAGCATGAGGGTTATTGTGTAGCCGATTGCGATTAGGACTGATGCGGCGATGATGGTGGTTGTTGGGTCGGTGGATGGTGTTGTTGTATTTTCATTGTTGGAATTGTTGGAGGAGGTTGTGGTGAATGCTAAAGGGAGGACTAGGAAGCTATTATTTTTTGGATTGTATGGGTTAGGATGAAGGTGTTTGTATGCATTATCGAGGGTAGGGTTTGTTGCGTACCCTGCTAGTACGAGGTAAGAGGAACTTGAGGCTAGGAATCGCCAGAATGTGCTGATTGTTTCTTGGTCGGTTTGGTCTTGTTGGAGCTGTAGCTGTAGATGTGGCTGTTGGTGGTGGTGTTGTGGTTGCGGTGATGGTTGAGGTGATGGCTGCTGAGATAGACTGTAGTAATGTGGTGAGAGAGTTGGAGTGGAATCCCAGCCATATGTGCTCATTGATGCCGTGGAAGCGACGGTATATGCCATAGTTGCGAAAAGGTCGCTCACGACTGATCCTGTGGGTTCTCTAACATGGGATAGGAGGAAGGATGTCTAGTAGATCATGATCGAGTGTGAAATAGGACGCCTATGTAGAAAGGCAGCTAATTCACTGGAATCGGAGGGAAAAGTAGCAGAACACAGCCTGCAGCAGACAGTGGAGTGAGGAATGCAACAGCTACATATTAGAGGTTTTTTGTGATAAGCAAGGATGGACAAACCCTCGACGACGGACTCTAGACTAAACAACTAAAGACTACTAAGAAACCCAGCCAGAGGGAAAAAAAAGGAGGACAAATATAGAACGGGTGCTCATGCATCAGCTTGCAACCACCATCACGATTGAAGACACGCCGGTGGCTGATGGACTGCAGGTTCTGGAGTGATTGGACGAATGGCGTGAGGCCGTGGATCATTGCGCTTGTTTAGTAGCGTCCGCCCTCATTTCCTGCCATGGAGCAGTTCCCTCACGACGATCATTCTCTCGTTTTTGGCTGATGGTGCTCAGCCACTGATAACATGCAGGCTGGACATTCCTCGTGTGCGGGGAAGATCTATAATTATGCGTGAATCCACAGTCAACTCTGGTTGATCTGACTTCTTTCCCATGCTGTGATTTCTTCGATGATTCTGCCACGAAAATGGCAGCTGGTCATGGTGTGAAATGCGACCGGCTAGGGCGTGACTTGGCGCGTATGACTATCCTCTAGCAGCAGTCGTCTTGCTCCACAAACTAGTCAATTAGATCAGTGAAGAAATTACCCAGTGGATAGTCAAGACGGAGGAAAGGACAGTCCGAGCCATGACCACCGCTTTGACGGCCGAAAAAGGAGATTGCAGACCGACCCTGCTGGAGAGGAGGGAATAAGGGATGGATAGGGCGACTTCCCCAGTTCCATCGACGGATGGTAGCCGTGCGGGGATCCGCTTAACAGTCCAGTCAGTCAGTCAGCCCAGCAGCTTACATGCCTCTGAGCTGCTGCATCTGACGCACTGTGAAACATTCCTGCAGCAGGTGTGCCTGCAGTAAGCTTGGGGGCGTTGATTCCACCCCCCGGGTCGGGTTGTTGCCCGAGCCCGGCGGGAAGAAAAGCACAAGCCTTCCAAGGCTTGAGATAAGCCCGCGGGATCACAGTCAGTGCCATTTTTTCGCGACGGCTGATCATGTTGATCTCGCGGGTTAAAAATCATGATCGCAGTGAACTCGGCCTTCCAATTGACCAGTCTGTCAAAACGCTATATGTTACACTGGATGCTTCCTTTTACTGTTGGGAGAATGAACTGACAGCACAGTTTACACAGTTTATCGTGCCTGCAGCCCTTGCGCATAGACGAATGTTCATGTAGAAAACAGCTCAATGTAGGTCAATTACTGACAATCACCCTGTTTAGATACTTTGCTGCTCGGTCCCAGTATCGCATTTGTGATCAACCCTAGAGACGGAGTCTGCTAGCTGTCGCACATCAGCGAATCAAATTCAAAACTATCCGACCACCCTCTCCTCCAACTTGATTCCAAACCGCTCATTAAGTTCCTCACGCAGCAAACGCGCTATCTCTACTGTCGTCCACGGTGCCACCATTCCCTTCTGCGAAATCCGACCCTCCATTACTGCCAGTATGCCCACTGCACAAGGCAATCCCACCAGTTTCGCCATAGCACTGCGCGACCCGGGGGCAATTGGCTCTCCGTATTCAACAAGCGTGCTCGTTCTCTTTTCCTTTGACCCATCCGCATACTCAATGTCAAACGCATGTTGCAGAATGATCATGTCCCTCTCGCCTGGCTCGTAGGCCATCCGCCGCTCCAATACCGCACACAGTGTGTTAAGAGGCGTACCACGCCCATCCACAGCACTCGCATCGAATAAGCCAATCCAACGAAGACCAGTGATCACACGACTGACTTCTTCGGTCGACAGGAAAGAAGCTACCCTCTTCGCAACAGCATCCTGTACAGTTCCTTCGGAGGTTTCGGCCGACAGACCCAGCACTTGTGCAGTCAACTGCAGCCAAGTAACAGAGGAGGATGCTGTGCTGCTCAATGCGGACATCTCATCCTGCGAAAAGTACCCAATAGCCACCAGGGCACGAATAATCTCCGGAAACCCAGCATAGCGCAGAGTCCCGCGAAACACAGTGCCCGCCTCAGGAATACGATAGAAATCACGGAACCCAACCGCGTCCCGATTCGGATATCCGACCAGGTTATCAAAGCCGTCAACTATACTCTGTGGCTCTGAAGCAGCCATCAAGTCCTTCCCTTCCACCGTAGCCAGCTCCCCATCCTTGTACCACTGTGCCGAATTCAACAATGCAAGAAGACCACCCCGCGGACTCCACGAGAACTTATACCCCAGCGGGTTATCCGCATTGTCAGGAGCAGGAAGCGCACCACACCAGCTTGTAAACGATCGGATCTGCCCTCCTGCGCGATGCACCTCGTCGATTGTCTTGACAGCGTACAGGTGGTCGATGCCCGGATCTAGACCGATTTCGTTGAGCACTGTCACTCCTGCGGATTTGGCTTTTTCATCGAGCGCCCATAGTGCGGGGGAGATGTAGCTGGTTGTGACGACGGGTTTGCGATGCGTGATAGCGGCCTCCACGACTGTGGCGTGGTAGATGTAGGGTATGAGGGAGATGATGATGTCTGTGTTGGTGATGGCGTCGTTCAGGCCCGCAGCGTCGCGGGAAACGTCGAGGGCGATGGCTGTAGTGTTTTTGTAGTTACTGGCTAGAGCATGAGCACTCTGCAGAGTGCGACAGGCGACAGTGACGTGAACGCCTGCTTCAGAGAGGGCTTGGATGACGGGCTCGCAGACGAAGCCGGCGCCGAGGAGGAGGGCTTTCCTGGTGGTGGTCGACATGGTGGAGGGGAGAGATACTAATGAAGGTATGAATTCAATTAGATTCTATCTTTATAATCTAAGTAGAAAGCAAGATGATTTTCTGGATGAATGGTATCTGTTTTAATCGACTAGAGATGTCTGCAGGTGGGATTCTGTGGTGTAGTAGCAGCATGACTCACTGAAAGGCGATCGTCTAACCGGTGACAGGCCGGCATGACTAGTACTAGTATCTAGCTCGACTGCTGCGCGGTGGTATCGTGGTAAATACTACTAGGAGAGAGACAGAGAGAGAGGGAGGAAGAGAGAGTAATATAATTCTTCTACAAATATATTTTATTGCATATACAATCCCAAGCCATGAACAAAGTCCAGTCCGTGGCCGTCATTTATTTAATACCCCCGGACCTTGTTGGTTAGATTTGGTCGATGCCCTACAATGGCTCAGTAATAGTTATTTATAAATTGGAACACAATACCCAACTAATGACTATTATTGTGTGCTTAAGCTATAATTAGCATATAAACATGTACTTGCCTGCAGACTTACCTCTCAAGTTTGGGTTTACTGATAGATGTTGACAAGCTGGGCGAATCTCATGTGTGCTGGTGCGTGTCAGGTTTTTGATGTTATCCTAGGTACATCCATTAAACAGAAAGTAGCGACCTTACTATTCAATATAGGAGTAGTAGTCGGATGGATATATATCAATTCCATTTTAATATGCCAGCATTCTGTGAAAGTAGTAGCAAGACGATGGTTCAGAGGCACAGCGAGACAGTAATGGGCTTATCAGGATACTCCGTAGATAACATCCGATAAGCACCTCCACTCCAGGAGACCATGTGATAAACTGGCTGATAGATAACAGTAGTAGGAAGTGCAAGCAATGATCACACCTAGCCTTGACTAGGACTAAGAGACAGACAGGAGAAGAGGGGATTCGGCAACTTACCAGCCCGATTGTAGCCGCCATTGATCAAGCCCATCAGCACCATCTTCCCCCCATCCATCCCCTCACGCAGAGTTGCATCACTGCATCAATTCGCACCTGTGCGCAACCTATTTCCCACTCAAATATAATAATTTTGCATACTGCAAAATGTCGCAGGAAGAGTACGAGACCTTCAAACTGGGCGACTGGGAGCTCCAGAGCGGAGAGAAGCTTCTTGATGCTCACCTTGCATACAAAACCTTCGGAGACCCCGCCCACCCCGCAATTGTTTATCCTTCTTGGTTCTCTGGATGTACGTGTACCATCTCTGAAATACCTCAGGTAGTCTGTGGGCTGCTCTTGATTGATTAACAATCGTCTGATTTTACTTAGTGCTCTCCGATAACTACTGGCTAATCGGAGAGGACAAGACCCTCAACCCCAAGAAATACTTCATTATTGTCCCTGCGCTGTTCGGCAACGGTCAATCGACCTCTCCATCAAACTACGCCCATCCTGGACCCTTCCCAGAATGCTCTTTCTATGACAACGTCCGTGCCCAACACCAGCTAGTGACACAGCATCTAAAGATCACTCATGCGCGAGCAGTGATCGGGTGGTCGATGGGAGCAGCCCAAACCTATCAATGGGCGACCCAGTACCCTGACTTCATGGACCTGGCAGTCCCTTTTTGTGGCTCCGCAAGAACTTCCCTTCATAATAAGGTCTTCCTGGAGGGTGTCAAAAGTGCACTGCTGGCTGCAAAGCACATCCCATCGGCCGGATCCGGCAATGGCGGCCTCCTTCAGGCCGAGCAATCCTTGCGGACCTGGAGTGACACAGAGAAGGAGGTTGGTTTGAAAGCGTTTGGCAGGGGGTATGCAGGATGGTAAGGGCCAGGGTGACCTTTGTTTGTCTGCTGCTGGTATGCTAATGCAGTGACTGGTGCAGGGGATTCTCACAGGCATTTTACCGGGAAAAGCTGTATGAAACCGCCTTGGGATTCAAGGATCTAGAGGACTTTATGCAGAACTTCTGGGAAACTTGGGCGCTTTCTAAAGGTCGGTCAGCAGCATGGTGCTGTGTTGTACCGATGTGTGTTTGTTACTGACAGGCTTTAGATCCGGGAAACCTCTTGACGATGCTGCAAACATGGCAGAATGGTGATGTGTCCAAGCAGGAGCCGTACAATGGCAACTTTGAGAAAGCATTGGGCGCCATCAAGGCCAAAACCCTGGTGTTACCTAGCAAGACGGACCTTTACTTCCCGTAAGTGCCGTCATTTTAGGCATGGTCACCGCTGACACCCGTCTACAGGCCGGAGGACTCGGAATACGAGGTTGCTTTCATGCAGCGGGGGACTGGGACTCTGAAGGTCTTTCCTTCGATCTGGGGACGTAAGTGTGCTCCATATCGTTCCAACGAGAATCTACTCTAACACTACCTGTTGTAGACTGGGCTGGCGGTCCAGGGCAAAGCAAAGAGGATGTCAAATGGCTAGATGAGCAGCTGGCTGAGTTCTTTGACAAGAATTGAATGTTGTTCATGTCTTTGTCTTCCGTTCTTTTGCCTCCGATAAGCGGGAGACTGTGTTATCGATACACGCCAATTGATTGGTTGAGCGGCATCAATGAGGATTTAGTACTGTAGCGAGTTTCCTTATGTTACTTGATCTGTAGTCAACATCTCTTTCATTCTCGCGCTGCCACAACACGTATATATGATTAGACTGGATATACAGAATATCAAAACAACTGGTGGCGTCTAGACATCTCCATCCCCAGTGTTACATACCTATCAGTAGCCACACGTGATCGTTGATAGGCTGAGTCAGCAGGCGATAAACCTTTGCTCTTTTCGGCCAGGCAGCGCCTCCTCATTCTCAACTCCGATCCCTCTGCGCTGCTCCCTTCGTCCCTTTCCTTTCGCTGGTTTCTTTCGTCTTTGGTTCGTCGGTCAGATATCTCTTTTGTCTCAGTACATCTTCATTTTCTTCTCCAGTCGTTCCTTTCTCATCCTGATCTTGTGCCGAGTTGCTTTCTGTTGGCCGACGGCGCAAGCGCATGCTTCTGTAATACTTCATTTCACTTGGACACTTTCAGTATGGCGGCACCACCGGTCAGACAATGGGGAGTTACCCCTCCCATCTCCACCGTTTTACCGACCCCCGACGAGCTTGCAGCAAACGATGATCTTATCACGGAGTTGAAGGTGCAGAATAATTTTGAGAGCCCTGCGGAGACGGAACGAAGGTAAGAGGCCGATTCGTGATGGTTTCGTGAAGGTCAACCGGCATGGGCGCTAAGCATGCAATTGCGCTCTAGGAAACAAGTATTGCAGCTCATCCAGCGTGTTACCGTCGAATTCGTCAAAACAGTCAGTCGGAAGAAGGGCCTCTCTCAAGCAGCCGTCGAGGCCGCCGGAGGGAAGATCTTCACGTACGGAAGTTATCGCCTGGGTGTTTATGGACCAGGCTCGGATATTGATACCTTGGTTGTCGGCCCAAAGCATGTTATTATCGATGATTTCTTTTCGGATTTCCCACCGATTTTAGAGAAGATGGCTGCTCCGGGAGCTATCGAGAAGATGACTCCGGTCCCAGACGCCTACGTTCCGATCATCAAACTCGAATTGTCCGGCATCAGTATCGATTTGATCTTTGCTCGCTTGATCATTCCTTCCATTCCTATGAATCTGGATCTTAAGAACAATGATTACTTGCGGGGTCTGGATGAGAGGGAGGTGCGGTCGCTTAACGGCACTCGTGTGACGGACGAAATCCTGGAGCTCGTACCCCAGCAGAAGACATTCCGGCTTGCTTTGCGCGCTATTAAGCTTTGGGCTCAGCGTAAGCGTCCCACCTTTGTCTAATATTGGCTTTACTAAGTCTTAACAGGCCGTGCGATCTATTCGAACATCGTCGGTTTCCCGGGTGGTGTTGCTTGGGCCATGTTGGTGGCGAGAGTGTGTCAGTTGTACCCCCAGGCTACTGGCTCGGTGATTGTGGGCAAATTCTTCCGGATCATGAACAAGTGGGCTTGGCCTCAACCGGTTCTATTGAAGCCGATTGAAGATGGACCTCTGCAGATGAAGGTCTGGAATCCCAAGGTAAGGACGAAGTCCAGGAGCATACATGGTATTTGGTATGGCTGTTAATGAGCGATAGATCTATCACGGCGACCGTTTCCATCTGATGCCTATCATTACTCCTGCCTACCCCTCCATGTGCGCGACCCACAACGTCTCAATGTCCACCAAGGCCGTCATTCTTCGTGAACTCCAGCGAGGTGGAGACATCGTGGACAAGATTTTCTTGAAACAGCTGCGCTGGGAAGATCTGTTCGCGCGACACACATTCTTCACCAAGGATTACAAATACTACCTCAGCATCACTGCATCGAGCAGAACCAAGGAGGCAGAGTCGGTCTGGTCTGGTCTTGTTGAATCTAAGATCAGACACCTTGTTGGAGCTCTGGACAGGAAAGCAACTATCGCCATCGCGCACCCATTCCCCAAAGGATTCGAGAGAGTTCATCGTGTCTCTTCGGAGGAGGAAATCGAGGCTGTCAAGACCGGATCGACCAAGTACCAAGATAAGGCAACAAAGACTGAGACCACCGATGAGATGAAAGATGCGGCCCACCAGGCTGCCGCGCAGAACGGGGCAGAGAACACTGATGTTGCAGCAGCCGAGAATAAGCCCGTTGATGACACTCATGTCATGTACACGACGACTTACTATATCGGGTTGGAGCTCAAGCCACTCGAGCCAGGTACGTAGGATCGACCACCTTTGTGAATCCTCTGACTTTGTAGGTGCCTCCCGGTCGCTGGATATCTCGACCGATGCCCAGATCTTCAAGTCGACGTGTACCTCGTGGCCAGGATACCAGCCCGGTATCAATGATCTAGCGATCACCCACGTCCGCAAGTGAGTGGCCTGTTACCTGCAGCATAAGTTTCCGATTAACTCCCGTCAGCTTTGATCTTCCCGAGGATGTGTTCCAACCGGGAGAGACTCGCCCTACCCGCCCGAAGAAGAAGATCGTCAAGAAAGCCGAGCTCAGCGGCCAGAAACGCAACATCGAATCCTTGGACGTAAGTGCATGCAAGAAAGCCAAAGTAGCTTACGAGCAGCGAACCGGCTACCATACGAACTTCGACTCTTCGCAAGTCGCCTAGTGCTCGATCGTTCTCCGTGTGTGGGTATGACTGATATCGACTGTCTGCGTAGGACCCGTCCCACCCCGCTGCCAAACGCCAAGTCCCTTCCAACGGAATCGCCAATACAGCAATGCCCGCCTGAATTGAGTTCATATGAAGTCTGAAGAAGCTCCCACTCGCGCCGGGGCAGGCCCCCATAAAACAGTCCAAGAGACACCAACCCAAATAAAACACCACGGTATCCGGGTTTGAAATCCAACCAAATCCCACCAATCTGGATGAGCATACATTAATGATTTGAGCAAATAACCCCAGCTGACTGACTCTGACCATCACCGCAGTTGATCTGGTATGCATTGCAAATTCCCTTGCGATCACCAGCTCGGATAACCGGGAGGTCAGATGTACAAGGTTGGTTTACTCTTCTTTCTTCTCTTTTTCACTGTTGACCAACCATCATTTGCCCCATCTGTCATCATCGTATTGCGTTCCCTTTTTTTCTTTTTGCTTCTTGTTTTTTTTTTTTTTTTTTTTTTTTTCTCTCATGCAGGTATATTAGAATACGGCCAGCCATGATATGATAGCAGCTGTAAGAGCCGGACTATTTCTCTGAAAGGGAGAGAGTGAGGCGAGACAGACCCGGCCAGATAATTCTGCAGCTGTACATAGCGTTCATTCCCGCCCTGGTCTGCCTTAGGTTCTGGTGTGTCTATGCCAGAGTTACAGTTACACAGTCACTAGGTCTAGTTGCAAATGAAGGTACAATTTGTGGCCCGGGCCACTCTAACCTCATCACCACTTTCTCTATAGCAGAGCAAATATCTAGCACTAGTAGCCTCCATATATACAAATCCACCCCCTCATCATAAGGGGATTCATCACCTCCACCCCTCCACAATCTCCCCCAACGTCTCCACGCCCCCAACATTCCCCGGAAAAACCACAAACGGCACGCCCCTATGCCTCGCCGTCTCCTCATCACACCTCCAAAGCGGCACCCCGGGCGCTGCCTGCCCCAAAATCATCGCGCGCTTAATCCCCAACCCCTTCGTCGCCGCATCAGACGACGTAATCCCCCCCTTGGCAATAATCACCCTCGGCCGTACCTTCACCCGTTTCAACACCTCCACCAACGCCTCCGCCACGCAGCCCCCAATCGCTAGACTGGAGAGCTCGTCTCCTCCCGTGATGAGCTTCCGACTTGTCATGACGAGGACGTCTTTCCCCGCGAGGAGGGAGGATTCGACGGATGTTACTGTTGAGGTGATTATGGGGTCCAAGGAAGTGGGGTCTTCTGTTGTCGAAGAGGAGGTGATGATGTCTTCGACGTTGAGCTCGATAATAGAGAGGGTGTTTGTGCCACCGGGACCGTGCTTGGTCGTTAGATGGTTGAGCTGCGCGGTGGTTTTGGGGACGTAGGAGCCGGCGATTATTAGGGTTCCGGTTTTACTATTCGGCTGGGTCTCAGTTTGAGTTGAAGTGAAGGAGGAGGCTGTTAGCGGGGGTTGGGGGCGGATGCCGAGGGTTGTGGAGACGAAGGCTGCGGCGGTGCGGTAGAGGTAGTGTTTTTGGGATTGGGATTTCGCTGTGCTTTGATTTAGAAATGGGTTTGGGGTGGTAGAGGGATGGGAGATGGGGTAGTAGGTACCTTTGAGCAAGCCGGCAACGAAGACGTGCATGTCTGATTCCGCTGCGGCGTTGACGATCACTACGCTCCCCTTGGGCAAGGCGAGGAGCTTGTCGCAGATGGTACTGGGTCCATTGATTCGTATATCCTCGATGGTGATGGAGTGGATTTGCTCCGGGGTGAATCGTCCCGGCGCCTTCTCTAGCACGTAGTCGTGGAGGTTGGAGCTCTTGAAACCGAAGGTGGCGTCGCGGGCGAACTGGGTTGCGCCGGCGGGGACGAGGTTATCGCCTTCGGCGACGTAGTGGATGTCATTGATGGTGAGACGGCCGCCCTGGAAGAAGAACGGGGCGAGGATGATGGCGTCGGCGGGACCGAAGACGGATTGCGCGACGTCGGCTTCGAGGGGGAAGTGGCCGCGGAGAGTACTGTCGCCGCGTAGGACGATGTCCACGGTGGTTCCGGCGAGGTTGGCGGCTTGTTGGACGTTTTCGCAGATGGTGCGGATGAGCTTCTCGGCGTCGATGGGGGGTAGGGCGCGCGAGTTGGTGAGGATGAAGAAGCCCGGGGAGGGTTGTTGCAGTTCGGCCTGGAGAGTTGGGATGTCCCAGACTGTGAGGACGGCGATGTCATGGCATGTCTGGGTGCCGGTTGGGTCGTCGTCGAGCACGACGAGACGACTGAGGGATGCGGTGGAGAGGAGCTCGGAGATTTGGTCTTGTGCGTTGAGGGAGGATTCTGGGGGGAGCTGGGATAGGGTGCTCTCGCGGGGCACCGCGGGGTATTCGCGGGGAGTAGCCATTGTCAGTCAATTGGGTGGAATGGTTTCTGGGGAGGTTTAATTGGAGAGAGAAGCAATTGAGATGCTTTGATATAATGTGAGGTGGAGCAAGAGTTGAAATGGAGGGGAAGCGGGGATCGGAGAGAAAGCCGATACAGCTGGGATCTCCACCACATAGCAATGATATCATGAACAGGAAACAACTGATGGATCCAAAATGTTGGTCGATTCAAAAAGGTAACTCCTGTCTCGCATGCTATATCCATAGGAAGATCAGGGCAGTGACAAACAAGCAACCCATGCAGAATCCCCCAAAGCGCCATGACATGTGCAGCAATGCAAGCCGGTCATCGTGAGTGAACTGAAATGAAGTGACAAAAGGAAATTCAATGATCGCACAGATGGCTTCCAATCCGTCATTATACATGTCCTCCCTTGTATTTTCCATGAGAAGCAGAAAGAAAAGAAGAAAAAGAAGACAAAAACCCCTGGTTGTATCCCAACACTCCTCCCCAATTAACCTCAATCCTCGCGAATTGATGCAAAGCAGAACCAAAACCCACCCTAGACACAACATAGGAGAGAGCATTAGCAGACACGTTGTGATCAACGTAGAATGAAGAGCATGACGCAAGAAAAAAAAAAGAAGGGACAGTCAGGATGGACTGTTTCAACCAACAACACTGCGGAAGCTCAGCGCTTCCAGGAAGCCTCCCAGGTCTTCCTTCTGCACCTCAACCACGCAGTGCTCAAAGCTATCGATGCGTACTCGAGCACTGGTTTCTTGCACCACTTCCTGGAACGCGATTCCGAACCTATTCCGCAGAAGGTGCTTATTGCTGCGAAGGTCCTGCTCGTCTTCCGACTCGGACTCGGACTCAGACGACGATTCCTCCGTCTCCTCCTCTTCCTCGTCATCTTCACCATTGGCAGCGCGCTCGGCAGCGCGCTGCGCCCGACGCTCGTCTCGCTCCTTGCGCTTTTTCTCCTTGGCTTCTTTCTTTTTCCTTCGCTCCTCTCGCCGTTTGGCGAGGGCGGCAAAGTCAACCACTCCGCCACCTCCTCCTGTACCCACGACCACATACAAGCCCCGGTCCTCATCAAGCCCAGCAAGAACAAGCGGTGTACCGAGGGCCCGCCTGCGTCCTACCTTGACGGAGTCTCCTCGTTCCCTCTCTTGTACCCGAATCGCCTCAGCAACCCACAAGGCCAATTTGGTCAATGCCCCTGGATTGGTGAAGAGCTTCACGTCCGGACCATCTTTGACAACGGCGATGCGGAACGCTCGCAAATGACGAATTTGGTGCTTTGCGAGTAGAGAAGTGCCAGTGCGAAGAATGGCCCGGTGCAGGTGCTGAGCAAGAGGGAGAGATGACAGCAGGAGCGTCGGCGACTCCGAAGTCAATGACAGAGCGTCGTAGGCACTCCAAAAACGGGGCAGCAGGCTGGCCAGATCTGACTCGGTAGACCCATCAGCATTGGTCGCTGTAGCCGTTTTGGACGCGCGTTTGGCATCCCACACCCCGGGGGCTTCTTCAGGCCCGACTTCAAGGATTGCACCGACGATAACACCCACATCGGTGGCAGAGAGACAGGCTTTCCAGCCCCAACAGCGTACAAAACCCCATCCCTCGCGAGAGACGGCATGCCCAGACGCCTCCGGCGGAACAAGTCCGTCCAAGCCGTACATTGGCGCATACTTCAAGAGACGTTGTCGTAGTACTCGCTTCAGCTCCATATCCATATGGGTATAGTTTTGATGGCTCTGGTTCAAGCTGATGCCCATCTTCGCCAGCAGTTTGTGTAGTCGTTTCTTTCCATTCTCCGTCCACACATGAAGTCTGGATGCCAGATACGGGCTGTGTAGCATACTGTCATAGAGCGACCAATGCCGCACGAGGATGAAACGCGGTTCAGGCGATAGCCGGATCGACTTGTCCGTCGGAGACCGTGCCGTAGTCGGAATGACGCCGTTAATTTCGCCTCTGATGTCGCGATCTCGCTCATATGGATCAGGAGGGTTTAATCGCAGGACCTCATCGCGTAGAATCTGCCGTATTCGCTCGCCTCTCTCTCCACCCCAGCCAGCTGAACCCCCGTACTCCAGCGCATTCGACACACCCACTCCAGACATGGTACGGCCACTCAGTTCCAAGCTCGAGACACCCACAATGGCCAGCCACAGCAGATCGTTGTCTTCACGACCGAGCTCGGACGCAAGGGAATAGACGATGGACGATATCGGTTCCGAATACGACGTCCCTGACGAATAGTAACTCTGTAGCACATTCTCGTGCTTCCTCTTCATGCGCAGCAATCGTCGTCGTAACGTGCGCGCCGACGGCGGCTTGGGCTGTACCGGCGATGGTGAATCTGATGTTGGTGTAACCGAGCGAGACGAATTGGACGAATCATGCATAGCTCTCCGCGGAGGGCGTGACGGCGACGAAATGATATAGGATCCCTACAATGAGCACATTAGCACCAGCCTCAGCACAGCAAGAACGTATACTACACACCGAATCACTCCTTCTCCGCTGACGTGGAGGCCCATCTTCATCATCCGACTCGTCGTCCTCATCCTCGCGCGACCACGACTTGCGTTTCTTGGAATCCGCACTCGAGGGATGATCCTCGTCGCGATCACTCCCCGAGTCGCCATCCTCATCCTCGTCTTCATCCTCCTCACCCACTTCGGGCATAGCCAGTAACTCACAATATGCCTCCCGCTCCTTCCCCAACTCCTCCTCAATATCCCCATCATCATAAACCACAATGCCCCCATTGCCGGACGTATACGCCGACGTAATACACCCTTTCTCAACGCCGCGCGACCCTCGTCTCGCACCCAGATTCGCCATTCCCATAGCATCAGCCGCCGCGGACGGCCGCCCCTCACCCCCAAACACATTAGCCAGGTTCCACGGCCGCCTAGCATCAAATACCCACACCTCGACCCCGCCCATATCTTCTTCCTCTTCTTCTTCCTCATTGCCCAAGCATAATATCTCACTCAAATCCACCAGGCCACCCACCCCGAGACACACAACTACCCCACCACTCCCGCCATTGTTTGTCCGCATGGGCTTGACCAATTCCTCGCCCGCCCGCGCGAGATCGCCATACCCGGCTACCGGCTGGATCTTGTGCGGGATGTAGTCGCGCTTCAGGAGCGCCGTGAGAATCCGACAGGCACAGAGAGCATCGGGTTCGAGGGCCACGAGGATCAGAACAGGTGGGGATAGCGGGTGGTGTGAGCGGAGGAGTTGTTGGTAAAGGTGGGAGATGAGTTGGCGGGGGAGATACATGGCGGTTAGAATTGGATTCGCGGCGTGAAGAGGGTCGAATGGGGGCTTTTGGTTGAACCCTCGTCAGGCCGTGAGGGAAGAAGCAGTCGCGGTAGGAGGTGGTGTGGTTCTATTCAGTTAGTGGGCGAAGGAGAGAATTGGCTGAAGCACGCGGGTGGGCAAGTATGAGAGCGACGAGAGGGAGGGATAGGGCCGTGTCGAAGAGTACTGAAAAGTGCATAGAATTCTTAATCTGAGTCGTCAAACAGGAACCTAGGCAGGTAGACTTATTTGGCGGCGACTCAGAGGTAAGAGACAAGGGTCGTCCACGCCATTGTTTCCTGATGTTGTTGTTGCTTGTGGGTGTTTTCTGCGGAAACCAGGCGATGTAATAATCGAGCGGCGCGCATCGCCAGCCCGAAGACGCGTCTGGCACGTGCGGAGGTCCGCCCGCCAAGCCCGGGTTTTACTCTTCGCAAATAAAATCAATTTTACTCAAAAGGCGCTGCTCGTTGGCATGTTGCAGGTCTCCACGTTCTTCAGTTCTTCAGAATGTTGCACTGCAGACGGGCTTGTTTCGAGGGGCGATGGGAATGGCTTTCCTAAATTGGCTGTCGAAACTATTGGTTTTATCCTCAAAGAGTGGCTTGAACTTGGGTTTAGTCCCAAAGCATATTGCGTTGCCCTAGGCTGGATGTCTGTTCAAGAAACAATGCATTCATCTGTGTACATGCTATGCTGATTATAACGGTGGAAGATTGTATGGAAAGAAAAGACACCTGAAACGCCAACCCTGCGCTATCCGGTTAACATAAACCCCGGGTGCAGATGTGCTCTAGCCTCCAGGTCAGTAAACTCAGAAGTAGTTTGTAACACGCATCAAATGCAATATGCTGCCCCAAGATCAAGCCGAGGTCCCGCCCAAGATCGATCCCGTAAGCCAGACAGCAGCACACGCGCCCAGGACGGAAACCCCGACCAACCGCTTCTGCCACGTAGATTCCTCCGACATCTTCGCCGGCCCAACCTTGGTCCTGACCGTGTAATGCAGGGAAGATTCCTCATGCGCACTGGCATCCTTTGACACCAAGGACTCGTTCTGCCGGGCGAGATAGTCCTGGTCGCGGGCGCGCCATTTGTTCACGAGTCGGGCAATCTCAATCAAATCCTCCTGCAACGAGCCTGGCTCGGTCGCATTAACATTCTCAACTTCGACGTTCTGCACATTCCCAAAGAAATCTGCCACGGTGCGAAGCCGTCCCTCCTGCTCGCCGCCAGGGAACAGGTCCCACCTGACGCCCGGCTGGGAATGGATCTTGGACTCATCGTACGAATCAAACAAGTCGCCCAGCGTGAGCTTCGAGTTGGCACTCGTCACCTGTGTCTCCAAAAACTCCAACACATAGTATGTCCAGCGATCGATCACCGCAACTCCGACATCGTTGTCCGCATGGTGGGAGTAGGAAGATTGGTCAAGCTCACTGGATCCGGTAGCAATGATGTTCGGCGAGTAGAAATGCGTATACATAGTGTTGGCCTGGCAGGTATCAATCATGAATAGGAGTTCATGGTAGCGCTTCTTTTCCCACATCTGACCGAAGGCGTCCGCCAGGTCCCAGGCCCCGATTTCCTCGGAGTCCTGAAACTTCAGGAACTGGTCGCCGCCGTGACCAGTCATGTAGACCAAAACATTACTGCCCGCGTCGGAGCCAAGTCGCTTGCTGCGTGGTACATCTTCGTCCAGGCGATCCGTCAGAAGGCGGATGAAGTTCTCCACGGTGACCTCGTACCCCCGATAGTCGACCTCGATGTTGTCGCCGTAAAGATCAACGGCGCGATCTGCATTGCTGTAAACGGTTCCGGGGAAGGCATTGCGAGGGTTGCAGGCCATGTCATCGGGGAGCATCAGGATGATCTGCGAGTCGGGGATGCCCAACCGCTTGACGGTGCGGTACAAGGAGAGGACATTGGCAAGATGACGGTAGTTGAACCAGAAACGGGAGGTTGAGACGAGGACGGCCCAGTTGGAGGTATGTTCGGAGGATACTGTGGCTGTGAGGGCGAGTAGAAGTAAAGGCAGGACTCGAAGGAGACCTGAGTAGGGCGTCAACATGATCGCTGATGGGATGCTAAACCATCGCAGACACCTGCAATGATGATCAATCAAGCCGCATTCGGGGAGGGAGTCGGAGGTGTTCCTGAGGCAGGAAGGCGGAGATGCGGGTAAAAAATGGTTTTAACCGCATATGGCATAGTTCCACAAGTGACGTATTCAGGATGTTTGGGCTATTTGACTTGTTTGGGGTGTTTACATCAATTGGATTTGAAGCAGCGCGCATACCCCGTCCTGAGGTAGATATCACTAGAGACTGCTCCGTACATAGGACCGGATTACATACAACGCAAACCAAACAGCACATAGATAGACAATCTGGTTCCACTCATATCCCTACATCATATCCTTCCTGTTCATCTTTCCAGCCGGGCCCTGTTTCCACATCATGATCTGATCAACATGGCGTCTCACCCTCGGATAAACGTCTTGATAGGCTGTCGCGCCCATCCAGGCATCCAAATGTCCCTTGCCCGTGAAGACTTCCCGCTCGTACCAATCCCTTCCGTGCACATTACAAAGTGTCGTGTACGAGATATCCGTGTTCTCGGCAGTAAACACCATGTTTCCAGTTCCTGATAGGAACAAGATCGGAATTCCCTTCAAACGTTCGAGGTTTTCCGGCGTGACGAGATCGGTGAAAGCTGGCCCGTTGGCTAGAACGCTCTCCTTCCGGCCGCTCTCCATGAGCCATTGAAGGGAACGCATTGAGGTGCCGCCGAGGAAGCGTTCGAGTTGGGTGTGGGTGGCGTCGTTAAGGTTTTTATGGGTCCAAAGACTGCGGTCTTGTTAGGTGATTGTTGCTGGCGGATGCACAGACGTCTTTGGAACACTTACCGGCCAAATACAAGTTCGCTCCGATGGCAGACGACCGATCGGCACGACTCCCCGGCCTCCCCATGAGGGTAAAAGCGCAACGCTTGGTTCAACAGTGACTGGATATAAGTGTCGTTGCGGCTACTGGTGCAGTCCCAGTACGGACTGACCAGTCGGGCATATAGGGATGTGGGAAATTTGGACAGGAGACTATCAACCTTTCCAAACTTAGGGTTCATGAAAACCATTGATGCGGTGATTCCCTGAATCCAGTCACTAGGGATTGTGCCGTCCAGTAGGCCGCAAGACAGTGCTAGGGAGCCTGCGCAGTGGGCCACCACGTAGACCTTTGGGGGCTCGGACGGACTCATTGTGCTGATAACATTGCGGATGTGGACAAGAGCAGCGTGTATATCGCGCCGTGCATCATACGGTGTGTACCCTTCTCGAGCGATCGGAGCTCGTCCGACTCTATGAGTGATGCAGTAGATACGATATCCGGACTCGCGGAAGTACTCAACTGCATTCCTCTCTATGGTAGGAAGAGCGAACATTTTGTGGTCAACTGCTGCTCCTGGTATAAAGAGTAAGGTTGGGGCAGGGCCCAGAATATCCTTTCCTTGGAAGGTGGGATTCCACATCACCATGTTTGTGGTGACTCCGTCAGATGCTGTCAATGGAATGGTGGTTGATGGAGTTACTTCTTTAGAAGCGTAGGTCAGCGTTGTGTCTGGCCACTGAAGTTGCCCAAGCGCCGAAAGAAATGGCACGGAAAGCTGTTTCGCAAAGTAGGCGAGAAAGCTCGCTGCTGATTTGGCCCTTGTCCACAGCGATGGCCCACTTGTTTCGAAGGTTTTCAGTTCGTAACCGAAATCGTCTGGCAAAATGCGCAGCATACCGCGGCCTACTACTATATTGCTCGTATCTGTGATAGTGACATACAGCGTGCTGGTCTGTCTCCACAGTTCAAGTGGGTTGAGGAAGGATGCACTGTTCACGATTTTGTAGCCGTTAAAACGCAGTTTTCTCCCACTGGTCGATATCATGTCAAAGTTATAGGTCAGGTTCGCTGTGTCTGGTTGCCGGGCATCGTAGTTGAACAGTTGGAAGGTGCCTCTGTGGACCAAGAAGACACCTCCAAGCGTGTTGCAAGTAAATGTTCCCGTCAAGTTTGCCAGATGTTGGCTGCTCTTCACCACTGCAAAGCGTCAGTATAAATTGACTAGAGGCTTATATGTAACAGCATAAACTCACGCTCCTCAGCACTCCATGCTTTGACGCTCAGGAAGAATCGTGCATTCTCGCAGCGGCCTCGAGCAAGCTTCGTCGCGACCTCAAAGTCTTTAACGTCATAACCAGTGTATATGAAGCCAGTCATGATCTCCGAGAACACGACACCGGTGTTTTGATTTTCAGTGGCTTTCGCAAGCCTGTATGCAAGTTGCGCGGTTTCTGCATCTTGAGGAGAACGATATGCCGGTGTACCGAACATGTCCAATTGACCTGAGGCTGTTAGCGAGGGAGAAGCGTTTTCGTCTCTGCCCAGTACCCACCGTTCTTCGTGTTATAGTCGATAGCTATATTTCGCCTCCGGGCTACCATCTCAACTGATCTTTCAGCAAAGGCTGTAATGGTCGCAAAAGGATTGACGCCAACAGCTGCTGGCAGCGCAGAGCTGTCGCACACGACCAGTCCTTCATACGCTTCGCTGCTGTTTCCCTTTAAGACTTCCCCAAGGTGATTGACCACCCCATTGTTCCCAGTGTTGTCTTTGCTGATGCGCGCTCCACCTCTGCGGTAAAAGTTAGGTACTTCAACTGGTGCTGGGTCTACCGCTAATAAACGTACATGGGATGCACTGTGATCTCCTGCCTACCCAAAGTACTCCAGACTGGGTTGGCTATAAAATTCCCACCGACAGCAGCCGTCATTCTCTCGAGGATACCGTGGATGCGAGATACAGATTTAGATCGGCCCACACCCGAGTATGTTAGCACTGGCTTGTCTTTCTGGAGTGATAGTCTGCCTTGGCTACCTGCAATATTGTGAGAAAGAGTTCTTATAAACTGACAAGCATGCAAGGTGCTCACTGTCATGCGACATGATCAAATATACGGCAGTCTTCTGCACACTTCCCTCGGGTACGTATGGCCCAAGCTTGCCTTTCAGTCGTGCGACAAACTTCTCTACACTCTCAACAGGACTGTACTTGGGACGTCTTATATCTGGCAAGTATTCCAACATGCTGAACATGAGTGGGGCAAGAGCGTATGGTACTGCACAGTCTTCTACCACGAACCCATCCAAAACGTTTTCCTGATCCCTCAGATCCAGAACTGAAGTTATGCATGGTCCTACGGGTCGCTCAGGTGTGGGTTCAGGACGAGCTATGCAGTTAGCTTCATAGTCGGTATTGTACCTGTTACAGCGCCTCAGTTCTGTGTCCATGAAAAGCGCAGCGATGAACTTGCCCAAAGCCCAACATATCCCCGTTGCCGCTCATCTCAGTGCCGACGTCATCGCTCAAGTCCAAGCCCATCTGTCTGCTGCGGAGCAGGATCTCGGTGGTTCCGATGCTTCCAGCTCCTAAGAAAACGAATTTTCTTGCATGCACCCACATAAGGTCGTCAAAGAAAGTGCTGAAACGGTCTCGTCCACAGGAGCGCCACGCGAAGTATATAATGTATCCTTCACGATCGGGGGCTTTGGCAACATATCTGACCTCGCAATTACAGAAGATCTCGGCACCCCAATTCCATGCATCACTGAGATAGTTCACAAGCGTTGTAGACTTGCTGCCGTCGTTGACACCAGTCGCATCCATTCCCGTCAGCCGTGACGCCTGCATGTAGACTCCCGTAGAGTTGGGGCCGTCCTCAAACCGAGTTGTTTGCGGAACACGGTAGAATTTATCGCCCCAGCTCATGAGCTCTGATTGCCTTCTGAGAAGATCGGCTTTGAGAAGCTTTGGAAAAGTCGGAGGGTACTTGGCAGGTTCCAGAACGCTCCTTGCGCGGTCATAATCTGGAAATCATCAGAAAAGGGTCCCGAGGAGAGCAATTCCCGGTCCTAGAATTGTGCGATATATAAAGGTCACGAAAGTGCATGCTTACACTTTTTCCATGCTTCGTGTCCTCTCAATTCCTCTGGCCAGACTCCCATTTCCAGCACTTTGCGATGGGCTTCAAGGAACACATTGGCATTCAGAAGGCTGGTGCCACCGAGACCGTTACCCATATATACGTTCTGGCCTTCGCCTACCACGAAGTGGTATAGGCCATTCGGGTTCCCCGCGTCAACCATGGCTCCAGGGATACTTCTTCTGTCGCCGGGAGCGAATTGACCGCTGACGTGAAGCTCCTCCACCGCATCCTCCAGTTTTTCAGGGAACTCACCAGGCCATCTCTCCCTCCCTCGCTCGAGGACGCAGACGCTCTGCCCTCCTCTGGCCATTCGACTGGCGGCCACGCCCCCTCCATACCCTGAACCAATGGCCACCACATCGTAGGAGTCTCGCATGAGCTCTACTGGCATCGAGATACGGGGGAATCGGCTTTGGGATTGTGGTCCCCTATCAGCTCCGTTAGCGGAGGGAGCTTGAGGATTTCTGGACGGAAGTCCATTGTAGGGTGAGCCCCCATTTGGACCATCGTGCACTCCGTTCATCCCATTCACTGTGTGCTCCGCATTTTTGATTCCGTCTTGCATTGCGGTTGGTTTATCTGTGTTGATAGATTGTCTGTTCTTGAGACCGAGTATCTACGGAGGCAGGTATATGATGAATTCGAAGTCGAGCAGGGCGCCTTGTCAAACTTATTTCAGGCCTTAGCTTCCCAAAGTAATTCGTAACAGAAGAGCATGGGGCCGGTCACGCACATGAGATATCTTGCTCACCCATTTTGATACGAGGAGGCCTTCAGTCCATCACATGTCGTGGGATAGAACAATCGTCATGTTCATATGAAAAAAAGTTTCTGGGCGTGAATCGACCCCGCCCGCATCGTATAGTCAAGGCTGAACCAACTCTGTCGTCTGAAGAGAGTTTCCGCAAGCAGCTACACCACCAGTTCAATGGTGTGTAAAGAAAGGCTGAATTGACTTTGTGGCTGGATGTAAAGTAACGGTCCGCAGACAATCTGGCATGTTGTGGCTTGAGAATCTCGGCTCCTCAGGCCGAAGAGAATCTAGGTCAATTAGACTCAAGCTTGACGATCCGGCGCCCTTGGCTGGTCATCTTGAGGTATTCCGTGGCGCCTCCAGCCATTACTTCATTCGTCAAACCAGGCAAACCACGGGGTTCCCGATCGGTCATCCCGGCGAGTGCGTCAAGGTCTAGGCTGCCACATGATCTAGATATCTTGGAAACTATATCTACCGCCATCCATCAACTATTCATACAACGAAACTCAGGAGACCATGTCTCATCATTTTCACAAGCTTTACACTTGACCACTTTGTTGCCAACTTGTCACCATGCATGCTGGGTCTTGTCAAGTCTATGGCTCCGTATCTGGTGAGGACATCAACAGTTACCCCAAATATACGGGTTCCCCCTTGTTGTTGTTCCTCGCTGATCTGTGGCTCTTCCTCTGTAACATCTTCTACCTACCATGCATTTTCTTGCCTCTCACGCCATGGTCTTGTGGGAGTCTGGATGAATTGTACCCTTCTCTAGCCAATATCTTTGACATCTGTCTTCATTGTGTTCTGTTTGTTCTCCAGCTCGTCTTTCTTGTCTCACTCCCCTTATTCATTTGGCTACCATTCGGAGTCTACGTTCTGTATATTGTGACCGCTCTCGCCTTGAATACGCTCATCTGCTACGCTTTGAACCGGGGTATCCCTCAAGACGGTCTCAGGTCGACAGAGGATGATTTCTCAAGACGGTGGAATCGCCATGAGGACGAGTATTGGATATTCCTCAATGGAATTTGCGTTGGGTTGGTTTTGACTTCCATCCTACCTTGTGAGTACAAGACTGACCGAAACAGGAGGAACTGGCTACAGAATAACGTCGATCGCATATCGCGGACATTCCACCGTCCAGTAGTCGGCGTCCACAATAAAACGTATGCTTCCCCATCCTTTGTCAAGGTTCAAAATATCCAGATGTATGGGGGTCTGATAGTCGTTAGAGCTGGTGTCATATTCGACATTATCCAGTGCCTCATTCAACGTTGTTTGTTGTACGCGACAAATGATGTTCGAGACTGCTACGTATTGGTTAGAAGAGCACTGTATCGGCCAGAGGTAAAAAAGGTTGTGTTAATCCTGCACTCGCAAGGGGGCATTGAGGGCGGAATGATCCTGGATTGGCTTCTCGATGAAGTACCACAGGATCTCATCAGACAACTGGAAATCTACACCTTTGGCTGTCTTGCAAATCACTTCAACAACCCGTATCGCGACACGGCATCGTATAACGCAGCGATGCGCTATGTGCGCACGGGAGACATCACTGAAAATATCCACAACCGCAGCATCTTACACATTGAGCACTACGCCAACAAACGTGATTTTGCATGTCGATTTGGGGTGCTGAATTTCGACCACAGTAAGCCCCAGGACCGTCGCGAAAACCGGTTCATGGGTAAGGTACTCGTTAGTCCCGCTTCAGGCCATCAGTTCAATCAGCATTATCTTGATACGATGTTCCCACTTGACCCAACCAACCGGTTTACGCGGGAGCCACGGGAGGGCGACTTCATGGGCACAGATGTCATAGTAAGTCGGCATGATAGGTGTGAAGAAGATAGGCCTGTCACGATCTTAGATGCAGCGGGGCTGTTGGACGCAGGCACTGGGGAAGTAGATGGCACTAGTTTGAACTCGGTACTCTCTGGTAGTGCGCAAAACATGAAAGTTGGGCTCAATATGAAGTTGAAAATGCACCAAATGAGCAGATTGTGGCTCTATCGAAATGGTGGCCGTCCAGTCTCGTGAACTTGCTTAGGTGTGAGATAGGCTTTTTGTATCATAGGTTCTTCTGAACGAAATTGTGGGATACTGAGTGCGATTCATACGTAATTTGATCATTGGGCTTGCTATCACAGCAGTCATTGAGTCGTGCAGCTGAGGATGGCTCCAAACCGAAAGTCTGCCTTGTCGCCTTAACGCGTACTCAGTAAATGATTGCTTTTGCGATAAGAAAGCCTCGGCTGTCTGGTTGACATAAACCGCCACTGCCAAAAATCCTTCCAATAGGACACTCAGAAATTATCAGGTGCCTATGCACTTGCAGGACACTTTGCTCCGTCATATGGCAGTATATATGTTAAACTGTGAACAAGTCTGGAGATGCCGATGAAATCATGAAGAATCGAGATGCCTCGGCTATTGCCTGAATCGGAAAGCCCGTGCTCCACCGAACCGGCGTGTGAAGGCGGCCTCCTTAACCCCCGCCAGATCTCAAGACTTTCTTCTTCATTTGCTTCGTGCATGTTCCTGTGTTTCAACTCCTCACTTGTCTCGGAGTCGGAAGAGCACTAGCACTAGATATGGCGGCATCAGCGACTCTTTTCAAACCTCCGCCGTTGGATCCCACCAAGGCGCCCGTTGAGAATGTGTTAGAGCTGACACCGGTGATTGACGTGGGGAAAGTATGTCTTTCCCTCCCATCTCTTTAGTTCTTGCGAGTCCAACGGTTTTCTCTCTTTCAACAGGATGTGTTCACCAATACGCGACCCCTTTGGCATCCGCCTGGTGCGCGAGGCATCTACGGCGGTGCTGCCATCGCCCAGTCTCTCGCCGCTGCGCTACGAACTGTTCCCGCCGATTTTGCCGTCCATAGCATGCACTGTTACTTCCTCCTCGCCGGTGACTCCGAAATCCCTATACTGTACCACGTGGAACGAGTACGTGATGGAAGGAGCTATATCACGCGGACGGTACAGGCCAAGCAGCGCGGTCGCCCCATCTTCACCACAACTCTGAGTTTCAACAAGGCCAACAGTGGCGGCAAGAAGAAGCTCGAGCATGCATCTTCGATGCCAGCTGTCACTCTGCCAGAGGAGTCTGGACCTGGGTCTAAAAGGAGGTTCGAGGAATCGGGCGGTGGGCCATTCGAATCACAGAAAGCGGGGGTTATAGATCGTCAGTCTTCATAGTGCGTCGGTAGAGCTTGAGGTTATATGCTGACTGTCTCAGGAAACCGCCCTCCTCAGGAGAGGAAAACGAGACGATTCATGCGGTCACGGGGCAAGATTTCCGATGCGGGTGGCCATCAAGCTCATCTTTCCGCCCTTGCATATATGACCGATAGTTATTTCATTGGCACTGTGTCCAGGGTTCACAACATTCCTCGGTTCTCTTCCCCAGAGGAACTTAAGAAGGCACTAAATGCGCTCAAGAACCCGTCTGACCTGGATGACGAGGATATTGCGCGCGCTCTCAAGGAGCTGAAGGAAGAAGAAACGGCAGATTTACGCCGTCGCTTGGAGGGCGCTTTGCACAGAGTAACTAACCAGCCACCCCAGGAGCATAAGGAAGTGGGCATGATGGTCAGTCTTGATCACTCGATCCACTTCCATAACCCTTGGGCATTCCGGGCAGACGAATGGATGCTTACAGAAATGGAGAGTCCTTGGGCCGGTGAGGGACGAGGTTTGGTTTTGCAGAAAATTTGGTCAAAGGATGGAACATTGATCGCTACATGCACTCAAGAGGTATGTGTGATGAGTGCTTTTACTGAAAGGACATGTCTAATGAGTTTCTGTATAGGGAGTCGTGCGCCTCAAACAAGACGAGCCACCTCGGTCTAAGCTTTGACGACGAGGACACATGCCGTTGACGTCCAGTCGTAGTAGATATACCCGTATTTGTGTACTCTTGAGTAAATCATGTTAGATAGTATAGATTTGATAATTGCATAGTGTATAGTCGGCAATGAACCGGTCATATTTCATCATCTTCAGTTACTCGTCGAGTTCTTTCGTTGGTCTCTTGGGGCACATCCATATATGACTGGCACCCGAAATGTAATCTCATATTGTCTAAGTGTAAACATTGGTACTACTGGATACTATACTTTTCAAATTGGGGGCAAGTAATATGCTCTTTCTCAGAAGAAAATACAAGCGTGTGCATTCTGGGCTGGTCTGAAGTCTCCCAGGCGAACAACTATAATATATCAACAAGATTGCTCAAGTCATGCAGATCGTCAACGGTATCATGAAAATGCAAAATAATACAGACAATAAAGAAACAATACTTTGACCGGAGACTTTTCAAATCAGACAGCCGCCCATCCGTTTGATGGCCCAATGCAAGAAGCGATGCAAAACGCAAAAAATGCAACAGAAAGCCTCCCATGCGATGGCGTCCTTTTCGCCGCCTTTTCCTTCTTCCCTCCTTCCCTACCTCATTAATCTTCAACCATTACACCATCATCTTTTCAGGGTCTTGTTGATACATTCGGCTTTTCTTTTCACAGTACTCCAGAGCCTTAGGGCCCCAGACCTCTCTTCCCTTGTATTCACCCACATACTCTGGCCAGCTCCTAATCTCTTTGGCAAGGTTTTGCAGTTCCTGCATCGGCAGCTCGTCCAGAGTTGTCAAGATGGTCTTGACACCAAAGACGAGTGCTCCGGTACGAGGGAGTCGACGGAAAGTTTGCCGCTCGCGACGAATGACAATATCTTGCGGCGTTGGATCCGGATTCTCCTCAGATAGAGATGTTGGTCGATAGAGGATCTCAAATAAATCTTCATCGGGCCGCTTCACTTCGACGAAGTAGTTGGATCTTTCCATGGGCGATGCCGGTGTGAGCCGAGCCAAGAATCTGGAGTAAGCATGTTAGCCTCTCTCCTTGCTTCTGCAATTCGCCTTTACTGCCAGTTAAAACATCCAGAGTACTTACTTGCTGACTGAATTGGCAACCTGCTGATGCCACAGTGGTACCGGGTTGTGAAGCTTGGAGATGGTCCACCCAATGCGGTCTTGAACTGTCCAGCCAACGGGGAAAAGGCTTGCGCTGGCGGCGCTGTTTATATCGGTTAGTCGGTCTACTTGTATGCGGAAACAGGATTTTAAGACTAACAGATAGTACTCGTCCTCCTCGTTTTTCATCAGAATACTCAGGTCCTCCATCGTCAGTCTGACGGCGATTTCTAGGGGATCGACGTCTTTGTTCTTCCCTCCAAAGCAAAATGTCTCTCCGGTCATCTTGTTGTGCACAGTTGTTTCATCGCCGCACTTTTTCTGTTCGAACACATTGGAGAATCGCTGGCAGAGAAATTCGACTACCTCCTCCAATGCCTCTAAGCATGCATCGTATGACTCGGGGAGGCATTGGAGGACCTTGCTCTTCTCTGTCTCCAGCAATTGGCTTCTAACTTCGTGCTCGTCCATATAATTCTTGTCAACGGTGAGCCAGTTCTCCACGTCCAATTTCCGAACGTCCATCATAACTCGGTACCTCTCCCTGCCCTTGATTGGCTGGGCCGGATAAGGAGCCATTTTCTTGAGATCATTGCAACCCGGTTCTTGGGCATGTTTTGTGCGGCATAACGATGAAAGATTCTTTCGGTATCTGGTGAAGATAATGGAAAGAAGAAAAATTGACAACGCAAGACATGATAGGGTATTCATTGCCGTTGAGAAGAAAGTCCACAACAAAAGGGAATGAAGAAAAGGGAAAAAGAAAAGAAGAGGATCTTCGATGAAGCTTTTTATTGTTCACGCATACAGGTCTCCACGTCGCAAGTCTGATGGGAAGAGGCAATGGGAGAATTCAACATGACGAAACTCTCTGCTCCCGGCGAGGACAATGGCTCCAATTATAATCAGGAGAGTAAGCCATAGTCTCAAAGATCATCATTAGGGTCAGACGATTTAGCTACAAGTGGACTACTACTTTCCGGATTCAGGGAGCTGGGTTGGGTTCTGATACGTTCTGTCTTTCCCCGCAAAAGCCGCAATTCGCCGCCCCGAAAAAAGAAAAGGAACCTGACAGCATCCACATGATCCCACTGAATTCTCAGCATTCATTTCAATCGAGCTCCACTGGGTCTTAGTGGTAAACGCGGGGGTGAGGATCCATCAGAGAGTGAACTCTATGTGGACGAGAAACTCAAACCATGCGCAGGTCCGTCTCCGCCCTGGATCCGCAGCCCGGCCCATGTACTAGCTGCTGGATGTCACTTCAATTGCGACGGTACCGGTGCCTACTAGCCTTGATTTGCCTGGATGGGAATGGTATGAAGTTAACGCGCTTACTCACATACGAAAGAGTACTAGGCCGGGCAAGGGTTGTGACAGACAATAATACCACTCCCTACTTCCATTTTTCCTATGGAATCGTCAGGCGGAGCTCACGCGTATATCGTCCGTGCGCGCGCCCATTGGAAGACCTCGTGAGCTGAACCCGATCGGATCCTAGGGGAAATGATTCCCCTGTCTAACAGGTTCCTGCGGTTCCGCCCCAGCGGTATTCGTCTTTTTTTCTGTCCCGGGGCAGACGCAGCGACATCGAGACGGGTACATCGTACTTGATGGAATTACGAAATGAGAAAGAAATAGCGCAGTCCGGTATGTTGGGACCACCTCCGGGGACCAGTCAAGCATGTCTTTAGACCGGAGTGCATGAAAATCATACATCGTCACCTGTGCAACAGAGGGCACGATGACCGAAGGAAAGCGCGTGGGATGCTGCGTGGGCCGGCTTCCCACTCGGTACCGAGTGGGAGGAGGGTCATCAGCTCCCAGCGTAATGGCAAATAGACGTCCTCTTAGCCGGCTATGAAATTCTACGGACCTGCCTACCATGCTGGGGATGGGAAGAAGGCACCGCTTGGTCTCCATCTGTTTCGAGTGACGTGCTGGCAGTCTAGTCATTCCAGTTGCTGCGACTGGTCAGTCGGCTCCGGCGCAGTGATGCCACTATATTGGAGCTAAGTCGTTAAGAGAAAGCCCCAGGTCGGCACTGACGTACTGTGAGGTGTCCTTGCAGTCCTGCCAGGCCTCTGGCGCAGACTATACGCTACTCATCCGCTAGTGGAATTCTACTTACTGTGTTGGGACGTGCATCCCATCCATGGTAAGTTGATACTCAGCGTGGGCGTGATGGGAAATTATGAAATAACCTGACGGGCGATCCACCTCCGGCACGAGTCCAGAATCTGCTCTTTTTGTTTTTTTTTCTCCACTCTTCCTAAATGAGCCCATCTGGGGTTTTGCGCTGCAACCGCCCCAGTTCGCGCAAAGCGCGCTTGCCGCAGGTCCAGTTTAATTGGGAACTTATTATCAGTGTCCGTTACGTTTGCTCTTCTCAATGTGCGACAAGACGGCGGTGTCTCAAGAAAGAATGCGTCTTTTTCTCCCACTCGTCTCATCTAGCTGGCTTTTGAGTCTTTTTTTTCCTTTTTCCACTTTTGGTTTATCTTTTACGTTGCTTATGCCGCGTTTCTTTGCTTTTCCTCTCATTTCTTTTTTTTTTAGTTTTGATTTTCCCACCCTCTCTATACTCTTTCGGGATTGCTTACATTGCCCCTTCCATCATTGTTGGGGCGATCTCAGATTTCCTCCGCCAGAAGATCAAGGTTAATCACCCTGTTTTCTTGCATTTCCTTTTTCTTTTTTCGGGTTCTCCTCTTCAGTTTGCATTCGTCACATCTGTCCAAAATCATCCACCGAGTGTATCAAATCCTCCGAGACACAGGCGGGCTCTCGGACCGAAATGGACTTTCATTGCCCCCAGCTCGCCGATAGCAACGATGGGACGACAGTGGGGAGTTCCTAGTGTCTACTGCCCTGACTTGACGACGACGCTCTAAGTGGACTGACTGGCTTGCGGACCCAAAATTGTCTGCCTTTCGGCACAGCCTACTATCTTAGTCCATACGGTACAGGCCAAAACTCATGTCTAGACTCTCTAGGCCTCAGAAAAACACCGGCGCACGGTGTGGTAACCCACCTTTCGTCAGTGATCGTCGAATGATTGAAGAGGGATTTGCAAGAAGCTCGGCGGGCCATACGGCATTACTCCGTAGCGACGGATTGACTCAGCTCAGGCCTAGTCAGAGTCTTTGGGGGCCTACTAAGTAGAGGGCTCCTCTTTCTGGACCACGCCATCGGAGTGGACGAGGAAGCTGCAATTCCGTGCTGTGGGACTCGACTAGGCCCAAGTTGGGTCCAAGTCCCAAGAGGATCGACTCACCGTGCACGGACGGCTATGCCGGTCCTACCATGGTGGTTCTCCACGATTCTCCGCATGGCAATGAGACTTAGTTCTAGGTCTACACCGGTCTTGGTAACTGATAAGCCACTGGCCGGTCGCCCTAAAGGGCAGCTTGTACGGTAAGATATTCGTACTTGTGTCAGGGCGTCTTACCCAGCCTCTGGGACCAGAAGTACAAGGCCGGCTACCATTCGGGCTTAGATCGGGGAGGGCGTGTCTCGTCTCGTAGAGGGAGAAAGTAGTCCAGATGGCCAGGGTTTGCTGCCGCCGTTGCTGAACGGGGCTCTAGTGGCCTTGGCTTTTTTCAAGGCAGCTGAACAGGGCGCTGCCTAGATCTTAGTAAGATGATGAAATCAATTGAGCCGACGGAACACAGACGCTGCCACGAAGGGGGAAGACGCCCGACAGACAGGTTTGGAGGGTCTCCTCGCAGCAGAGTGAAAACGTGGATGCAGTGGCCTTCCTGTTTGAGCGATTTGGAAGCCATCATGTGATCCAGCTGGTGAATGACCCCTGCATCATGTGATTGCAAGGAGGCTCGCTCCAACGTCCTTCCCAACGCATCTTCCCCTCCTCCTTCGTTCTTCCCCTCGTCCTTATCCCAGGGAGCAAGCAAGCACTTCGCCCCAGCTGTGTCACCCCCCTCGTTGTTTCATCCTCGAATCCAACGAAAACTGCCACTGCAGGCTCATCACCAAGCCTCTCCACCCCTCCCAATTGGGTCATCTAGGCAGATCGTGAGGAACGTGTCTCTGCACTGCACAACCATGACTTCCTCAGCAAATGTTTCCACACAGTCCCCTCCGCTACCAGCTGATGCGGATGCCCCGCCAACTTTTCAGGAATGGTACTCCTTCGATGCACTCTCCAACTGTTGGAGCCCACTTCCACCCTCTACCTCAGTGACTTGCGATGAGAGCACAAAGTCAGCCTCAGACAAAGCGAAACTGAAGATACCTGCACTTAACCTTGTAACTTGGAATGTAGATGCCTTCGCCAAGTTTCCGATGACCGTATGGCCGGCATCATTTCCACCATACGCAATCAAACACCCCCACCCAACATACTCTTCTTCCAAGAAGTCCCTAAGGCAGCACTGTTTTACCTACTCAATGAACCCTGGATTCGCGAAAATTGGTATTCTAACGAAGGGGACTCCAGCAACTACGGGGGTCTCGCATTCATTACCGTGATACTCTTATCCAAAGCCAGTTTCAGTACAGACAGTCAGGACCCAGACAAAGCATGCCTCGGACCAGTCTGGCGAGTTGATTATCCAAGTAAGTTTGACCGAGACGCTCTCTGCTGTGATGTCTTCATGCCCCAATCCGCTACCCGTGTCCGTTTGGTCAACGTGCATCTGGACTCTCTTGCTTTCCAGCCGAGTTGTCGTCCGCGGCAGCTCGCCATCGTTGCTAATAGTCTCCGTTGTGCCGGGCATGGCTTCGTCGCAGGAGACTTCAACCCTGTCCTCCCAGAGGATGACAGTCTCGTGGCCACCAACGGTCTGGTAGATGTGTGGAACGAGCTGCACCCCGACGAACCGGGCTTCACCTGGGGTCTTGATGGTCGGGAACCTTTCCCTCCAGGACGGTTGGACAAAGTGGCCGTTTTTGGCCTGAAGGGGCAAGAGATGGTCATTCTTCATCCCGGTGCAATCAACAGCGCGGGACAGGGTCTACTGCTACGGCAATTGGATACCCCATTGCCTTGGAGTGACCATTCAGGTCTAAAGTGCTGCTTACGTCTTGCTGAAGAGCCCTTGTAAGCATATCATCAAGCATTCCCTCTAGTCTCTTTCTCTTTAGCTACTCTATGCATTTACCTCTAGAGTAAGGACACACATCTTCCCAGGCTCCCCCCTCCCACCACCCACACACGTGGCTCTACCATCCATTCATCCTATTCCATTAACCCCAACTGGTCAGACGCACCTGTCTATCACTGTATGCGTATAATAGGACAAGACAAGACAGGAAGGGCATGGCTATATCTCCCATGTCCTCCCCAATGCCTATATCTATAACAATGCATCCAATAAGCACCCCATATTTTCTATATACTGTAGTTGTGACAGCTTCATTGGTTGACAACGGATGATGGATGATGGATGCCTTGATCCCAAACCAGCCACCAGCGTCAGACGTGCATGAACGTACACGTCTATATTATCCGTCTTCTTTGAAAAGGAACTACGTGGCTTATCTTGGTTTCCTACTGTAGAGAGCGTGAGAGGGGAATCTGATTTGACATAGTACTTAGCAGTCTTTACCTAAAGAAGAATTAGTTACTCCAGGTACTCCGTATGGTTTATGGAGATGCCTACTGTATGGTTGTTCATAATGGTGCCCAAAATAATTACCACAGTACTTTCATACCGATATTCCCGATAATATAAGCATGATGGGAAAACAATAACTCAATGTCGGACAATTTCATAACCAATCATGTAGTCCCTAATTTTGGGTATATGCACCGGGACGGTAATTATTGACCTGTCTAGTACAGTAGTAGTCGGCCCGGAAGAATGACTACGTCCCGAAAAAGTGACAGCGGCGGTGGAAGAAACCATCATGGATAGTTTTGCCATTATGGGATTAAATAGATTTCATCAAAAAGCTCATCCAAAGAGGTATCCAGGGGAATAAGAAAACACAGACAATTGGCCCCAAAATCGGTGGGGCTCGCAACAAAATGATCATGTCCAAAATCGTCCACACGGACGCAAGCTCAAGCATATAAAACGCCCTCCCAGTGCAGTGCTGATCATCATTGGTGTATCACAAAAGTTGGGACTTCCACATTCAACCCGATTTGTACTCTCAGTCGGTTCTTTTTTCGGACCATCCATACAGGAGCGCTCTCTGCTGCCTGCCTGCCTGCCTGCCTGCCTAACCCAAGCAGGGCGCCGTCTACCTGAATTTGGCCCGGCACCGACCCATCACTTCGCCCTGACAGACTAGCTCTGCGCTGAATTCACTACCATCTAGTGTGAGGTAAATGTCAAAGTACACTCGGTAAAAAGTACCCTGAGGCGTGTCCATGCGCTCGAAATCGGTCTCCAAGTTCTTACGGGACAGATCGGAGGTGAGGGTGACGACTTCCTTGATACCTGCATTCAACGTTAGCACCCCATCAACAAGGCAGCCAGTCCGAAATGCAAACTTACGTGGATCCTTAGTGTACTCTGGACAAACATCCTCATCGCACGCGTACAGGATATCCTCGTACATGAGGGTCGCTCCCGGCGCAACCTGCCGGAAAAAGCTCACCTTGACAGGCTCGCCGATTTTCACCCGCTCGCCCTTCTGCACGAAAATTTGCCTTGTGTACTTGCATCGGTCGCGGCCGTCAAGACTAGGAACACGGTATTGCTCGGGGTGATATCCCTCCTTGAAGGGTTGCAGCGTGGCCATCAGGTAATGGCGTCGTGCTACACGGTGTGTAATCACCCGTTCGGTGATTCCGGCAGTTACGGCACCTTTGACAATGGCAGCGACCGAGTCCATCGGTCGGACTACCTTGGACTGATATTGTGGAGGGACGTGGAGCTTGATCTGCTGGAAAAGATACTCCGAGGCACCGAAACCACCAACAACAAGGACGTTCTGCAATTCTGGTTAGCTTTCCAATGCAGCTGGGCGGACGGATGGTGGGTACAAACCTGAAGTGACCTGTTCTGCGCTTGGATCGCTATGATTTGATTGCGCACCAGCTCAAGGATCCTATTCACGACGGGCTCGAAGCATTGCAGGATCTCCTCGTTAGTGAACGTCATGTAACCCTCCTCGATGCCTGCGTCGGGGAAGTCGGCTTCAATTCCGACATCCACTGCCCATTTCTGGCCATTGTTGCGGAAGTCGGCCTTAATGCGGTTCTCAAAGTCCATGATACATTTGGCATAAACCTTGCCTGCCGTGCGGGAACCATCCGGCAATTTCATCTTGCGAATCTTCGCACGGAGGATGTTGCTAAAGTTCCGGTTGAGCGCGGTGGAACCACACGAATCTCCAGAGCCCGCGGTGCATTCCGCGACGCTGAACGGTTGCTCTTCTTCGACCTCATACGCAATCAAGTCGACCGTACCACCTCCACAATCGACAATCAGGATGGCGTCCCCAATCTTGAGGTTCAGCAGACCGGTCTTGGCACAGAAAAGTGCCGCTGCCTCGGGTTCGGAGACCAAGGTTAGGCGGTTGTCATTCTCGTCTCTCAGGAAGCCGGCCTGGAGGGCGGCGGCTCGTGTTGCTGCTTTCCCAGCATCGTTCCAAATGGCCGGTACGGTGATGTAGTACCGAATGTTTCGCTCTTCACGGGTAAACACTTCACCCAAGGTCTTTTGGAGTTGGGCCCGCATGGCCTGTCGCAGCTTGAAGAGGTAGTCGGCGGCGACATCGATCTCCGACTTGCCCGGAGGCAAAGGCGGCAGGTTGATGGGGTCAATGTACGTGTTTCCGGAGAGCATCAGCTGAAGCTTGAACCACTCGACTTTCTGTACCCCTTGCTTCGGGTATCCGGTGGGGGCCAAAGCATCAGCGATATCCGGGCCCCAACCCACCACCTTTTGGTACTGATCGTAGTACAGAACGGTCGGAATCTAGACGAGCCAAGCAAAAAACTCTGGTCAGTAAGCTGGTCATGTGCGGAAGTGAGGGGGTTGGGGGGGGGGGGGGAGCGCTTCTCGGCACCTTTTGTTTGGTGTGAGTGCCTGCGCCAGGCCACTCTGTGATGATGTCCTCTCTCGCCTCGTTGTTGGTCGCGAATGCAAAAGCCACACCGGAGAATGTCGTGCCAAAATCGATTCCCACAATCAACTGAGCTTTACTCCGGCCGGCGCCTTCTACTTCGACGGCGGGGTTCCGCACGCCGTACTGGGGTTGGTGAAGGCCGGGAGCCATGCCAGGACCGAGCTGCTGTTGTAACCCGTAGCCGGGGGGAGCACCCATGGGGGCCATGGAGGACTGAGGATACGGTAGGTTGGTGTTTAACGGCGGAGGGTGGTGAGGCATAGGCTGGCCTGGCGGCAGAGGGCTGGTGGGCCGGCCGGCGGTGTTGTAGGTGTAGCTCGGGGGGCGCCCCAAAGTATTCTGGTTATTCATGGGGAGGCTGGTGGTCGAGGAACTGGTACCGGAGGGAGGAGAGCTGGGCGAAGTGACCGAGGAGGGAGCGGCGACGAGGGTGTTGGTAGAAGGAGTGTTCACAGGTTGGCTGTGCTGCACAGGCGAGTGATTCTTGTTGCGCTTCGTCCCGAAGGTGAACGATTTGAAGTTCAACCGTGAGCTCATCAGGTCGATATGGAAGACCGGATGATGGCACGGAGGGAGGATGCAGATGGGGGGAAAAGAAGGGAAGGAGGGGAGGGAATGCGAGGAGAGGAGAGGAAAGGGAAGGAAGAGGGGGAGGGGGGGAGGGAAAGAATGGAGGGAGAAAGAGGGAGAGGGAGAGGGAGAGGGAGAGAGTAAGCGGGTCAGATGGGTTAAGGCAGCAGAGCAAAGCAGGTAAGAACGAAGGACAAGAGAAGGGAGTGAGTTGAGTGACTCTCTCTCCTCCCCCAAAAGGAATGGAATGGGAATGGCAGGAAAAAGTGGGCGTGGAATTGATTGAGGCGGAGTCGGGGAAAGAAGAGGAGGAGGAGGAGCAGCAACAGTTTAAACTAAACACAAACAGACGGGAAAGTTAACTGAACTTTGTCACCAAGTTGATTGCGGGGGAGATGCGATGCGATGAGAATGTCAAGGATCGGGAAGATTCAGCCTCGAAAGGGGGGGATGGAAAGGGTAAGGGTAAGAAAAAGAGAAAGCGAAAAAGAACCCAACTAAACGCCCAGCTAATGAACTAAGTCACTAACTAACTAACTAACCACCATTGCTTATGAAGTGAGATTTGGGATTGATTTGATGGCAGGGAATCCGTGCTCTGGAATGATTAAATTGAGAGGGTCGCGATAACGCCCGACTATCCGGATGTCTTGTCTGTCAACCCTGGATTCCCCTTCCCCAAATTCTCCGACTACTCTCCTAATGACTATACTAACTCTCAGGGTCTGTCTTGACGGGTCTGGATGCGATCAAAAGAAAAAAAGAAAACAATCCAAGTAATATAGTTTTTATCTCGACCAGATAAAGTCTGGTAAATTTATGATTGAACATGATTCTTTTCTCAGCCTGATTCTAGTATGGATGTATGATACCATACGGTACGGTATGGTCTGATACTGAAAAGAACTCCAGTCAAGTTGGCCTCAGCGTAAGGATCCCCTTCCGAGAGATTGAAATTGATTCGATTCATCTTCCACAAAACAACCCCCGTCTACAGTGAGATGAGAGTAGGTAAAGCGCGTGCGATCATCCCGATTGACAACCTCCCCAGCCTCCTCATCTACAAACCCAAAGTACTTTTGTTTAAATCGAGATTGACACCCGATGATCCCTTATTATTGTTGAGCCGATCCGTCTTCTTGTTGTGGGTGGATCTGCATCTGCCCGGACTGTGTCCTTTGTTTGGCCGTCCACTCCACTCATCTCTGAACTTACTAGTATTTACTTAGCCTCCCATGGACGGAGTGGACACACTCCAAGGAATGGCCCCAAGGAACCGGCGGGTTCAGCCACGCCCGCTAAGCCTTCGCCAGCCTTGTCTGTCTGTCAACTGTCTTCTTCCCTCTTCTTTGTTTCGTTGTCTGCGGCTGAAAATCTGTGTCCCGTATCGCCGATCTGGTTTTGTTTCCGTATGGTATCTTTCATGACACAACACCAGACCAACATCCCACATCTTTTGTTTCCCTGTTGACTGGCTGCTTGCTTGCTTACTCCCGACCGACACCGGCCTGTTTTGATGGTCGCCATCATCATCATCATCATCACCTGCCATCATCTACTAGACTTCAATAAAATCAGTCGTATATAACATTCTTTATACATTTTGTTTCCGTGCTACCCAATGCGACGGCCGGTACAACGGCTGCAACATACTGTCCGGGTCCTGGATATATCCACACATGGGTCGCTCGTGCGGCGCCTCGCGCTTCTCGATCGCAAAGCCCATTCGCTCCACGAGGCAAAACACTTCTGCCTCCGTCAGCTCCACATTCCCGGGTTCCCCAATCCCCTGGTCACCCTGGCCCTCCTCACTGCCTCCGTGCTGACTGCGGTTGCTGCCGTCCTCGAAATGCCACAATAACGGTCCAACGTTGATCCAGAGGCCGTTGGGCTTGAGGCAGTGTCGGATCGCTTCGACATACCGGATGAGATTCGGCGCCGTGTCAATGAAGAACACCGTCGCCACGGCATCAAACACCTCTTTATTACTGGGGTTGGTGTACAACACAGTAAAGTCGGCAGCCGACATGCTCATGCGCCCAAATGGCGCCGAATTCGCCTGGGCTTCAACCATGGCCGTACCCGGATGCTGATCCGGGATCTTGACCTCCTGCAGCTGTTGCTCACGAGACAGGAGATTCGAGAAATGCAGCGCAAATGGATGCAGCGCGTGTTTCCGAGGGCCGAGCGTGTGGTTTAGAATCCAGCTGCTCGCCAGCAACTGGTGGTAGGAGATCTCGTTTCCTTCCGCAGCGAAGCCTTGCCGACAGATCTCAAACACCAGTCTCCCCAGACCGGCGCCAGGAACCAACACCCTGACTTCGTCCTCGTTTTCCGAGGACCCAATCCGGGCGCCGAACTCGTCCTGCAAGTCGGACAGCACAGGGCCGTAGCAGACGTCTCGCTCTGCTTGGCCTTCTTGACTCCAGTCCCGGTAGAACTGTCTCAGGGTGGAGTGCGCCTTGTTGACATCGGACTGAGTGGCCGTCCCGTGCCAGTTCTCACGCGGGTCATTGGGATCAGGGTTCGCAGAGAGCCCGAACGACGAGAGACCGGTGGTCAGGATGGCATCTGCGATGTCGGCGTTCACGTCGATGGCGTCATCCACGCGGTTAAAGTTGTCGAGGATGGAGAATGGCGGCTCAGACAACATCTGCCAGTGGGCAGATGGTAGGGCATAAAATGCCTGACGACGACGGTGAGTCGTGTTCATGTGCGCCGTTCTCCGATATTGCCTGAGGGTGTTAGCAACGTAGATGACATGCCAGCGGACTACCACCGATCATGTTCAACCGGGTCACATAGCAAGTGACTCACCTAAAAGAATCAAAAGCAGCGAAGAGCACACGGCGCTCGGCATTATCAGCCAAGGGGTCGAAATCGCCCGACCAGCTCCGAATTTCATCTGGCTCGTGCTCGTCCATGGTGCAGTGACTAGCAATTCGTATAATCAGCAACCTAATCCCCAATACTAGACAATTCCGTAGCCAAGTAAGAATAGATCTACCTACTTACCTACGTTCAAAACCTACTGTAGCCAAAGAAAGAACAACAGTGGTAACCCAAAAACCGTCGCACAGAATGCCTCGGGGGACCCGCACAAGAAACTCACTGACTTTTGGCGGGGAAAGATGCGGACCTCAAAGCGGTGATGCAGAAACCAAACCACCAAACTTCAACCCACTGGCTAGCTACTAAGCACACAACCATCTTGAACTACATACCACAAACATACTCAAGAGATACTCAGCACCTGCACACCCCATAATAATACTATCTCATCTCTAGATTTGAAAAGAAAGAAAAAGAAAGATGACAACAGAAATCAAAGAACTCTCCCTCCCCCTCCCTTACACCCCCCACACGACCGCCCACATCCACCTCACACGACACCAAACCTGCAGCACAGTATTCCTGACCTCGTCGACGCCGGGTGATGCTGCAGGGAGTATCAAGCCGATGGGGAGTTTTGTTTATGCGATGCCGGACGTGAGTAGTCCATCCTTGCTATTTCCCCCTCCCCGCCTTACTACCAGTTTGCTTCTCGCCATTATGAACATACGCTCCTTACTATATATACCCATCAATAGCATCATATCCTAGTATATATACTACTAGTATACTAGCAGTGATGGTATAAAACGATCTAACGACAACTGCAGAGAATGAATTCCAAAAACGTGCTATCAACAACCATCTACTCCTCCCCGGGAAGTGTAGAATACACAGCCCGAATTGCGAAAATTCTCGCAAGGAGAATGCAAACGCCTGTTTATGTGGGCGGGAGTATTGAGCCTGCCACAATGGGGGTGATGGCTGAGGAGGAGATTGAGGGGGTGAAGAGGATTGTGGAGGTTGTTGTTCGGGGGTGGGAGGGGATGAAGATATGAATTTATCATGTTTTGTGTTTATTTTGTTAGGTTGGAGGGTTCTTATGGTGGTGGTGGTAAGTAGGTAGTAGTAGTATTGGAAGGAAATGGATGATGGATGGATGATGGATGGCATTGGGGGAGTTGGGTGTTCCTCTATTGATTCTCTCTGCCTGTTGGTTTCTTGTCCTAGTTCTGAGTGATTGTTTGTATTTGATTATCAATATATTCATAATATAATACTCATGTTAATAGTACAGAGTACTATGATCCTATTAACTCAACAAACGAATATACCTCATCTCTACACATCGGATATTCCGACACACGACACTCACACCTCCGATATAACCAGCAACCAGTAACCAACCAACCAACCACATAACCACAGTTAGCACTGCAAATTAAATACGAAGAAGCAATAACCAACGTCCAGTCACTGCAACGGACCTACCACCTCCGCCCCCCCCAATCCACCCCCATTTCTAATTCCAATTCCAATTCCCTCAAGCCCGCCCAAATCATCTCCTCCGTACTAAGTACGTACGTAGTCTACCGGCCCAACTATCGGAACCACCTCCGATCAACATTTCGGGGCTATCTACCCACTAACCACTACCTACCTAGTACCTATCGTGGAGCTGTCCCGTTTGATTAGAGGCTTAGCTTGGGCGTTATTACTAGTATAGATTAATCATTTAGCTAGATAGTAACAAACTAACTAACTAGTTAGTAGGTGGTGAATGGATCAGTCGAGTCAAATTTGTCCGTGTAGGTGTTTGTCCTCGCTAATTGACTGACTAGCTAGTTAGCTAGCTTACTTAGTTAGTTGACTGTTGGGATTTGAGAACTATCGTCATAGCCGAGGCGAAGCACGACACTACTTATCTACTATCCACTATCCTATACTATGGAATAGGTAAGAAGTAAAGGAGGAGGAGGAGGAGGAGGAGGAGGAGGAGGAGGGAATATGTAGACAGGTCGGATGCTGTGCGTAAGATATCATGATCATGCGTTGCTTGATTTATTTCATAGTTACAAAGTAGACTAGTATAGATTAAGGAGTGGGCTGGGTGCATGTTAGTGATACTTCTTTCATATTCATTTATATCCTTGCTCAGTAGTAATACCCTAGCAACTAAGTAATCTGCATCAACAAAAATGCCTCACATCTGACGGATAACTGTATATTACTGCATCAATTAGTCCAATTCAACATACGAGTCATTTAGTATCATCCTAATGTGATATATTGGAAGCACTGGCCCCCGGAGAAAGACTATCCCCAGGAATACTACTAAATACAAAGCCCTCGCAGACTAGCCTAGCGCATGTCCGACATAGATAGTACTAGCAGGTAGTAGGGCACGAGCATCGCTTAGATAGTGATACTAACTAACTTGCAATAGCCGACGATACTGCACAAGTATACTTGATATAACTATTCAATCAATTGGCCTAGATAAGAACTAATCTTCTCATCGAACCAATACTGCATGATTACATCAAATGCTGATTGAGTTCGCTTCCTTTCCTCGGAGTCGAGGAGTACTACGTAGGTAGAGTAAGTAATCATCGCTCAATCCCTCATAAGCATTGACCCGGCGATCTCGGAATCTTTGGTTTATGAATGTATTGAGCACTACTTAAACTACTAGTATCTACTTCCAGTGTGTTAATATGAATCTCGCAAGATGCTTACACTCGGTAGAAGAATATTGCATATTGCTATTGTTCGTAGTAGATACTATATCACATATTAAACCATACATAACTGCAGTATCCCACACATACATACATACAATTAACAACACCGTACTGCGTAACCGGCATCGCCTATCTAAGTACTACGTAGTACTACTCATCGACAGATCGATCGATCCAAAAAGGATATGACCTCACTCTTCCCATCCCAAGTGGAATCAATTACGACGACAGAGAAGATAAAATCAAATCAGCTAATACGACTGGCCCAAGCAACAATAACAACACCAAGAGGTCAATGCATCCATCCCCCACGTGGACTGGTCGTGATGCCCCCCCCCCTGCTCACGCGCATTCATCAATCATTGGACATTGAGCCGACCGAAGTGGTGCCGAGGGCCGGTGGACAAGCAGCATACAGATTACAGAGATGGGTGCGGGAAGAAAGAGGGGGGGTGGGAACGAAAAAGGATGAAATAGGAGGCACAGTGGCAAGAGGGTGTGTCTGTGAAAGAGAGACCCTTGTTGCTGTGTGGATTAGAAGGTTAGTCCCGGTGACCGGAACTCACCGAATTTGGCGTTTGCGATGGACGGGCTTGTATGGACGGATAGGTTTCCTGGGCTGACACCTCGGGAAGATACTTTCTTACTTGGCTCGCTACTAGATAGTAGTAGTAGTAGTAGTTTACGTAGCCGCCAGAGGAAAATGAGAATTAGATAGATAGAGAGGGAGGGAGGGAGGCGAGATTAGTATACTTTTGGTAGTAGTAGTAGATACCTATCCACTCCCTCATGACACCGCCCCTTCAGCATTAGTTAGCATTGGAAATACGAAATGATTATCTAGTAGAAGCGATGCAGGGTCGGTCTGGCCAGACAGCTAACTACTAAGACAGCTAACTACTAAGCTAGCCAAGACTTGCCGTGGGATGTAACAGGGAAACTGACTAGTAAATCAGCGCGTGCGCAAAAGAGGAATTGGGAAAGAGATGAGACTATCATCTATCCACCATATCTATCTCAAGAAAGATGGTTACAGGATGGGGTGCAGCGGCAGACTGTCACGGGATGGACCGTCCACATGGGGGATGGATAATAGAGGCCGGAGGGAGGGGAGGGGGGAGAGGGGGGGGAACCGGACCCTGGGAATTGATTGATTGTGCGCTGCTAGCAGAGCAAGAGAAAATTATCATTCACCCAATAATAATCATCCGGTCAGTTACCCGGTGGTTGTCTTCAAACCGGACCACATTAGCATTAGTCTAGTACTGTACGTATCTAGCCATACTCCAAAGGGATCCTTTCCCGCCCGGCTGTCGGAATCTGCGCCCATTTCTATGCGTTTGACTGGCTGCTAACTTTAGCTCACCGGAAAGTGCGACTGGCTGACATGACATCGCCCCCCCCCTCGGAGTCTCGGAGACGGATTGGGAAGAGAGATCACGACTATCGTAACCATCTCTCTCCGCCTTGTTCTTAATCATCTTGTTATAGGTCATAAGGAATCCCTATTAATTCCTCGTGTATACTGTGTGATCGATCCCATTGGCGTCGACTATCTACTTACCCCTCAGGTGGCTTGTCTTATCATGGGTGAATGATGATGATGGTGTTGATTTAATTTCCGGTCATCTCCAGGACCGTCAAGACGGGCTCTAGAGGTCTAACCGTATCGTCGCATCGTTAGAGATCTCGGTTAGAATATCCGGCCCGGCTACGTTACATGCTACCACCACCTCTCCGGCCTTACCAGACTTGCAGTCGCTAGTCATCCTTAGTCACGACCTCTTAATCTCCTTTTCATTCCCCCTGGTTGATGGTCGAGATGACGATATTTGCGGTGGATATTATTGAGAACTCTGCTTCGTGAAATGGGCATAACCAATGTGGTATCCAGCAATCGACATCGGAGCCTAGGCTCACCATCAGGCATCTGAGCACACCTGGCTGATACTGATGCGGGGACCCAAGCCCACGCATCATCTCGACACGAGCCTAGATGTCCAGCTAGAGCTGTCCAGGTTCCTGAGCCGAGCTTCCAGCCAACGGGCCGTCATGCAACCAACCCGCAGGCCTCAAAAACGAATCCTTCCGCGACAATAGACCTCGCGACATCTTACTCCGTACTATGCTTTGCTAATCCCATTAGTATGACCGGGCTGTGCGCCTGGCCCTCCACAAAGGGATAGGCCTGAGCGATTGATTGTAATGTTCGAGTCGATAGGCCCAGAAGCAGACCGAAATTATCAGAAACAATGATCAGAGTAATACTTTCTAACAAATCACGAAATGAAGCATGAGGGGCCGAAAAAGAGAAAGCAAGGCTTCTAGCCCACGGCACAAGACAGGGGGGAATGCGTAACCTGCACCGACGAGGAATGCGGATGTTGTCCGTCTGTGTGACCTGGCCCAGTAGATTGGCTGGGGATATCATTTCCGTAGCAGACAGGGCAACATTTTGTGTGTGTGCGCGTGCGTGTGTGTCCAGTAGAAAGAAATAGCAGCATGCAGCTGGATCCATGATGCGGCTAGAGCTCGTGCCCACCCCGCCCAACTTCTCTGGTTCTGCGCAGGCACACGACGGTCATAGTCGGCGCTCGGTCGACGGTCATCGCGACTCGGAGCTAGTCCTCGTGCTTCCTTGAAAATATGTAGGTACCAGGAAGATGCGTCAGTTACTGGGCTCACCGGAATCCGCGAGCCGAAAGGGAAAAAGTAGTAGAATGGTGCCTAACCAAACATCATCCTCGTCAGCTAGCCACTCGGAACACGATGCCTACAGTACGATCGATGGCTGGATTCAGACATCCCCGAGGGAGCGTCTGCTGATTATCAGTGCGACAAGCAATGGACCCTGTTTCCACTATTTTCCCTTCCGTTTAATTGTTGGATCGACATGACCGTCAGGAGCCCGAGCCTTGATGGATGCCGCGCACACAGACACAAGACACACCACTAGATACTGGGATAGGGATGCCAAGTTCGACTACTTGATGATAGTCTCTCGCCCGAGTCGACGGTTGAATGGCAACTGCTGAGGAGAAGGAACATATGCCCGCTTATTGGTCCAGAGATCTGACGGCTAAAGCTAGTCCACGGGCCAGGCTGACGGCGGTGGATGGCAAGTGATACGGTGACCACACAAGCCTCAAAAAGCCTCTCGAAGACAAATGAATTGCGTAGGAGAAGGCGCCAAGCGAAAATTCTGAAGAGCTAAAGAGGATAAGATTAACCGGCCAACAGTAAGGAAAAGGGAAAGAGGGGAATCCGGAGAGAGAAAAAAAGGAACGAAAAATTTCCCATTAGATCCCGCATACTAAACTACATTCAGCAGGAGCAAGAATATGGCAAAGGCCGAGGAATGGCAATCATAACCAAATTCTAGGCGAACCGATCTCTCTCTCGCTCGCTCTTTTTAATCCGTAGAGGAAAAGTAAATCAGAAAATAGGAAATAATAAATAATAAATAATAAATTATAAATAATCAATAAAAGTAAAAATGAAACACAAAAACGATGGGCCGGGGATTTTTCGCTCTGGCCACCACCCGGGCGGTTTTCTCCGTGTTTCGTCCGAAGCTGGCGTCACTCGTAGGACTCCAACTCCGCCACGGTGATCCAAAGTCATCGTCAGCCAGCAGCAACAACAGCAGCCAGCAGCAAAAAGCAGCTCACCGGCTCAATTGACAGAGACAGAGAACGATGCCCAGAGACAGAAAGAGGCACTAACATTGTTATTATTCCCCATCGCGTAATATGCAGGATTTGCGGTGGAACTTGACCACGGTTGCTGCCTCGTGCGTCCATGTGGCTCGGCCAATAGGCTCTGTCCGGAGGCGGGATTCCGAGTCGATCGTCAGAACGATGCTGAACTGCTCGTCTGGTACGGGATGGTTGTAGTAGACAGTAGTCTAGTAACCAATAAAAATGATGCTGCTGCTGCTGATGAATGAGTGAATGAATGTCTTGTCTCCCCTTGCACATTCTTCTACTCTCGGAGACATGTACGTATGCCCTGTAGAGTTATGTAGCACCCTGTTCATCCGAGTCAACCCGCGGGAGTCACTGACTAGTACCCTGTAGTACTACTAAGTAGGGTCCGGCAATCGTGGCGCGCGCAGGTTACTGTCCGACAGCCAACCATTCTGCTGGAGACTATCGAACTGTACGGCCCGAGGGCAAATGCGCCTCCGACGACGTTTCAGGAAACACATCCCCAAAATCACGCTCATCCCTCCCACGTACTCAGGGGGGGAAAAACCAGCAACACACGGACTCCATCAGCATCGGTGAGGAGAATTAAGAATAGTAAAAACGATCCGCTTCAATATCCAATCAAACCGTTGAGGAGCCCCATCGACCAGGTGGTAAAGGCGGCTTTGACTTTCCATGTCTCCGTCATCACTGTGACCTCCTGGGACACGCCAACCAACCCAAAATAGCAAGCTGATGGGTAGATGCGAAGAGGAGGGGGGAAGAAGGAAAGTGGAAAGCCACTCGGCTTTGACGACTCCCAGGGCTCCATCCATGGATGGAGAATGGGGAGGGGGGAAGGAGAGGACAGGCTTACTGTAGACAGCCTAGCTAACAGTTGGACTGCCAGGAGTTGCCGTAATGATCATCAGCGAACCACGGCGGTTCCAGGCTGAACTGGAAGAAGAGAGAGACGTACCAATCCAAGCCCGGCCAAGGCCAAATGCCAGTCCTGCCCAGAACAACCTGATCCATGTCAATTCCGCCTCATGGATTACAAACTAGAAAAAGACTAGTCAAGGGCCAAGGAACCTCCTCAGCTGCAGGTCAGAATTTAAGCACGGCGTTGCTCTCCGTACCGACGAATGTCAGAAGTCAGAACCATAGCTAAAATCCCCTTCCAACTACTCTCAACCGTTCTTCCGTCCCAGCCTCTGGGAAGCTCAGCCGTTCCGCCCTTTTCCTGAGTGGGACCTCGTGGCCCATGGATTCACCAAGAATAATTTTTCATTAATTCCTGGGCATTTCGAAGATGAAAAAGAAATAAAGAAATAATAGAAATACAAAAAGGTAGAATGAAACCAAATTCAGACGAGCAGACAGGTAATGAAAAAAACAATTGTGACGGACACGTTGTGGATAGCCGGTACCCAGGAAGACACTGCCACTGTCGATCTCGGGATACTCTCAACTAGCCAGAGGTCTGATCCTCTACTAAGAACAACCAGCTCAACAGTCAACAGCCTGTGGGCGGGTAAGCGCAACGAAAAAAAAAAGAGAGAAAGAAAGAAAGAGGCCCCCAAGCGATGGACAATGGGGGGAGGGAAAGAAAACGGCGAGCCCAACACGGGAGCTTGTTACCGGAAGGCTGTGGTGCAGCAAAGAGACACACGCGATGACGGGCCGTTGTAGCGCTGGTTGTTAGTACTAAGTAGTTAGTATCTATCTAGCAGTGGGTGCTAACTCGGTAATCCATAATAATAGTAATTCCATGAGGCGCAGGAAGCAATTTAGAAGTCGCAACGATCAAACAAAGAACCCACACACCGGGCTATTCCGTAGGGCCAGTGGTTTTTAATATATGAGAAACATTCGCATCGAGAGACAATAATTTTAGCAGATGGACCGTCGGAAATGGTCCCAGCATCGTCATCGTCATCCCGCTCGTGTTGCCCCTCCGAATTGACCCAATGTGGGATCAGGTTGAAATTCATCTGGCCATCAGGAAAAAGCAATTATCTCATCAATCAGCATTGAATAAGCAATGAGGGGGTGGAAGCAGACATAGAAAAGACCGTAGAAGTACGAAGAATGACAAGAATGACGACAAATAATATAGTATATTAATAAAATAGAGATAAACCCAGACAAAAAGAGTAGAAAGTAAAAAAGTAGAATAAAATAAAAATACATAAAAATCAAAAAGCCCACGCAGGAAAAGCAACCCGCCAGTCAATCAACGGGAACCGGGGCCAAGAAGAAGAAAAATCAAAAATCAAAAATAAAAAATAAATACCAAAAAGAAAAGAAGGCTGTCGGCAACAGATTCCTAAGGATAGACTTCTGCAGTAAGCTCATTTGCTAATCTCCGCACCCCCCTTCGATCCGATTTGCGTAGGCACCTGGTCTCGTTTCAGCCATGGCTTTTGGAATTATTGAATATTTTTGTCAACCGCCGAGCTGCTTAGCACTAAACTCTGTAACCGGGGTCAGCCGAGAGACTTTCGGAGCCGATTCCTGGGCATGGACAGGACCCTGGCGCAGGAGCTCTGGCACGCCATCCGAGGCCTGGTCGCATGCAAAAAGTGGGCAGCGGCGCTTGAGTCGAGCTTGTTCCCTTTCCCCCCCCCTGGTATTGTTGTAAGTAGTGTTCCCCCCTCCCCTCTCTTCTGCTGGCTTCTGCCACCAACGGAATGGACGGAAATTGTCTGGGATGGGTGAGAATGTTTGTAGCAATCAGATACTCTTGCAGAAGCAAGGTTCATGAGAAGACAGCCAGTCTGCTCCAGTAGTGTTGTAGGGGTCTTTGTTTCATAAACCAGATCTAAGTAGGTTACTAGTAGTTAGTAGTAGAAGAGGGCAAGTGATGCTCGGAAACGGGAAGCTGAACTAAACTGAAAACAATCGGATCGAATAAAATAAAACAGTAGTAATAATATTAAAAAATATTATTCCAATTAAAAAATAAATAAAATAAAATAAACAAAATTTAGGAAAATCCCAGAGGCTCCGAGGCGGCGATGAAGGATGGATGACTGACGACGTCTGCTCGTTCTTCTTCTTTAGTAGTTCATCCAAAGTATGATTGAGACTGACTGACGACTGGCTTATCATCCCTTCCATGACTGTCGTTGGCCGTCATTCTCATTCTCTTCCTCTGACACTATATTCAACCTTCGTGGTCCCCGGGCTGTCATTCCCTTCTCCTCTTTCCTTACTACTACAACAATAACAACAACCACTACTACAACCACTACTTACTATTCCTCCTTGCTATCCCTATTCTCTCCTTTGCCCAAAGAAAACAACAATTTGCCCGCGTATTCATCGATTTTGGACTTTACCTTGTCTGCCAACTTCCCAACCCTCCACCTCAGCTTCCGCCTAAAGTACTATCATCTATCATCATACATTCGCCTAACGCTGTGCCCTGACCTCTTGTCTGGTGCTTGGCTTCGTGCCCACGTTCCTTGCAGCTCGTCTACCTCGGTGTTTCTTTCATCTACTATCTTTCCTATTTGGCTGTTGTATGGCTTCAACAGCGCCCACAGGACGACTCATCTCCATCTGTCCGCTCCAACGACAAGAGAGCTACCGCTTCTAGATGACCCCACGGTAGCCCCATCGTCCCAACTTAACTTTCTGGTCTGGAGCATATTGAACCCTGTGGCTCTCTGGTTCGGGTGTAATTTTGGCGCGATCGAGACAGTTCATTGATTGATTGATTTCCATCCCCCTCCCATTTGCCATCTTTTGCCACTGCGGCCAGCTTCCCGATTCAATCCACACTTTCTCGGGCCTCTTTCTGGGTTGGCGCTCGGGATTTCTGCCGTCGATTCGGGGTCCAATAATTATTCCTACCTCTTTTCCCCTCCCCATCGTTGTTTGCTGTTGCAGCTATCATCATTCTGCACTAGTGTCGCATTTTGAGTTGCACACTATAGGAAGGACAGTTTCCCCATCGGCTTGTGCTTCTCACCTTTTTTTTTTTTTTTTTGCTCGCTTTGTATCATCCAGATCCCCCCCGCCTTCCGTGCTTCTTCCATCGGACGAGCGGGCAGCTTCGTCTGGTCCGCAATCGCTCCGGGCTTGCACAACCCCCCTCCTCCTTCTCCTCCCCCTCAAGTGTCCCCCCTTATGAGGTTGCATTGCGGGTGTCGACATGCAGACGCACTACTATCATTCCTCGAGTAGCCCGAACCAACCAGGAGGGTCATATGAACTTCCTCCGGTGCACGCGGTGACCTCGCCTCCAGCTCCATTTCAACCGCATGGGCCCGCACCTGCTCCTCTACTCTCCGCTCCGCCGAGTCGACCCGACAGCGGGTTGAGGATGGCCCATCTACTGCAACCGTTGGCACAACATATGCCCAATCCCCCACCTCCTCCCGTTACGAACGCTCCTACCTACGCTCGTTCATACGAGTCGAGTGGCTCTCCCGCTGAAGGCGCATCGATGCTCGCCGATGCGCCTCCCCTCAATGGTCCCGGATTGCTTCAACCGATGGGCGGAGGTGCTGCGGCTGGACCGCACCCCCATCATCAGTCACAGCAGCCTTTGCAGCAAAAGAGGGCCTATCGACAGCGAAGAAAGGACCCCAGTTGCGATGCCTGTCGGGAACGCAAAGTCAAGGTACGTTACGCCGCAGTGAAGGTGACCCTGGTGGTCGCCCTCGTGAACCCAGCATGGCTCATTCAATTTAGTGTGACGCTTCCGAGTCGTCCAGTTGCACAGAATGCACCAACCGTAAGGTGCGCTGCCAATTTACAAAGGAGACGAATCGACGCATGTCTTCAATCAAGTTCGTGCCGTGGCTGTTGTATTTGTGGGAATCTTGCCTTTCTAATTTGACTGCAGGCAAGTTCAAGACCTCGAAAAGCAGCTGCTGTCGACCAAGCAACAACTACAGCAACTTCGGTCGGGCATGTTACGATCGGACAATCTGATGGATCTGGATATTGATGGTGCGGGGCAGCCTCAGCTAAAGCTTCCGGACGCCGGGTGTCGTCCCCCGCGCCGGCCACAAGCGCCTGTGATGCAGGATCTGGCCGAGGCTCGCGCAAATCTGCGAAAATTCGGCAAAGGGATCCTGAGGGTGCCACCTCCATACCGTCAGCCGGGCCCCAAGTCCTTGATCACCGCTGATCCTCCACGCCTTCCCCCGAAGGAGCTGGCCAATCGCTTGCTGGGACAGTATTACGCTTGCATTCACTCCGTCCTGCCTGTAATCCATTGGCCGACTTTTGTCGCCCAGTTTGAGGAGGTCTACCAAGCAGGAACCCTCCTCGGCGTGCCCCGTGAATGGGCCGCGGTTCTATTTGGAGTCTTTGCATGTGGGCGTTTGCACACCCTGGACGCGAATCAGGAACAGGAAGGCAAAGAATTTGTGACCGTCAGTTGCGGGGTGATTGATGTATGGCAGGACAACTTCACCCTGGACCAGGCACGGGCGGCGCTGCTGGTCAGCATTTTCTTGTACGAGGTTAATTCGCAGTCAGCGAGTTGGGTCTGGATTGGGTCCGCCATCCGAGTCGCGCAGGAGATTGGCCTGCATTTGGAGTCGGGCCCTTGGTCCCCTCTGGAAGGCGAGATGCGGAAACGGTTATGGTGGGGGATGTACACCTGGGATAGGTATGAGCTGCCAGCGATGGTTCACTCATTCGATATCCGGCTAACAGTAATTGCAGGCTACTCGCTTTGGAGATGGGGAAACCAGTTCTCATCAACGATCAAGACTGCGACGTGGGCCTCCCGTGTCCCATCGACGAGCAATATCTTTCAGACGGGGGCGTGGTGCCGGAAAGCCCCCAAACGTCCCCATTACTGGCCACCATTCATGTGGTTCGATCGATCGGCCAGCTGTCCCGAACGTTGAAGAGTCCGACAATGAGTCTCGGAACCCTTGAAACTTTCGAACGACACTTTAGCACCTGCCTCGCAACCTTCCCTCCTCAATACCACCCTACAGCCGACCAGTATCTCGACCCCCGCACCCTCGCCCCGATTCTCTACCTCCAAAATGCTCGCTTGATCCTCCACCGCCATAATATCTCTCCTTTCTCTCCTCCTGAAACTCGAACATCATCATTGGACTATTGTGTTTCCACCGCCCAGGACACCGCTCGCTTACTTTCCCGCTGTATGCGACCACCATCCAGCCCTGGAAGTGGGTTTACGGCCACGAACGGTGACGATTGGAGGCCCCTGCTGGCGTCCTCCGCAGGAACCATGCTGTGTGTGCACCTCTGGCGCTGTGCACTTCTACTCCTCTTTCGCCAGGATTTCGCTTCTGCTCTCGTCTGTGTCCAGGCGTGTGCTGCTATTGGTGATTCGCGCGCCGTGAATATGGCCTGTGGACGCTATCTTGCGTTCTTCCTCAAAGTGGTTTTGGACCGGCTACGGCGCAACGAATTAGCAGTGCTCGAGCGTGACGAAGAGTTGATGGTTTATGTATCCGGCGACATGCAAGGAAGCGCCGAAGGTAACTGGGTCTGGCAGGGCAGTGAGACCGGCTCGCAGCTGGAAGTGATGTCGCCCAAAGTCAGCAGCCCGGTGGCATATTCCCATTCGGAGGCCAACGCAGGGCCAGAAGGGTGGGAGGGGTGGAAGTGGGTAGAGCAGACGGTGCAATACCTCCACGAGAGACAACAGCAGCAACAACAAGATCTTCAGCATCGTACCAAGCCCGCGGAATCGGCATATCTTGGGCCGGAATCAGCCACCGCGAGCTCTGATGCGACGACTCCGCAGTCGAGCTCGTCTCATTCGCGCATGACCATCGCGAGCATTATATGAGACCCGCTCGCGATAATGCCACACACAATGTGGCAGATATGAGCATCATAAAAACCAAGTCCTTCACTTTTGAATCCGGACGAAGCTTAACGTCCGGACTCGCTACGAAGGCGACTCACCGGCCGCGCCATGAGAGCGAGCACGCGAGGGTCCCGTTTCCCTCAGATCCGACAATACCCTTGTCCTACTCAAAACTTGTATTACTGTTCCGGCAATTGTGGGAGAACCCCACAGGCATGTGAGATGAGATCATGGATTACGAATTAGCTGCGATGTTTTACCGACGTAGATATAATGTTGGACTTTTTGTATACAGTACACGCGTGTATAGCCGAACCTAGACTTACACCTCTCTCCTTGTCCTTTCAGCCATTACATTTGATTTTTCAATAGCATAGTGCATATTGGACCAGCGTTTACAATTGGGGATGCTAATGCTAATGCTAATGCAATCATCATCACTCTGTCTCATTATTACACGAACAACAGTAGTAGATACTAAGCTAAGATCCTATATAATTAAGTCTCAAGGTTAATGCTCCGTCCAAACCGCGCATACAAGGCCACCTTCAGCTGCTGCAACTCCTCCCGCAGATCACTCAGTCCCTCCTCGAGCTTGCTCACATCGGCATCGACCTGCTCTGTTGCCGTTGACAGCAGAGACTGGGCCTCTTCAAGGGGAAGTTGGAAGAATGCATCTCCGATTTTGTATCTGCATTGCAATTAGCACATCCCCAATCCCCTCCAATTCCAAGCTCTAGCTCGCCTCGGCTCGCAAGAGATAAATAGATCGATGGGAGAGGGAGGGAGAAAAAAAAAAAGAAAGTAAGAAAGAAAAACTTACGGCACCAACTCATCCTCATCCGCCAGCTCCAATTCCGTGGAAATTTCTTCTAAATCTTCTTTATCTTTCTGGAGTGGGTGTCAGATTCAATCTTTCTTTCTTTCAATTTAAGTGTATAAGGGGGTTAGAATAGAATCATAATGCATATGCATATCCATATTCCCCTTTTATTATTTACTTGAGGAAATGCAAGGCAATTAAGAAATAAATGATTAGAAGGGATGAACATACCATCTTCAACTTCAACTGCTCCTCCAGCAGTGTCTCGCGCTGGTGCAGCCGACTAAAGCGATTGATCTTTTCTTGGTCCTCGCGGCGGACTTCGTTGTCCTCGCTGCCCGTGAGGGCTTCGTCTTCTTTGGTGAGCTGAATACATTATTAGCATGGCAAATCTGAATAGTAAAGAATAAGTAATTGGGGGTGTATATGTACCATGCGAGTTTGCATCATCTTGGCGGGGTTGTGGTGGGATGTTTGTTAGGATGGGGATGGAATGATATTTGATTGATTTAATTAATGTGATGATTGTGAGGGGAGCTGGCTTTGGGTGCCTGAGGTTTGTAAGGCTGCAAAGGTTTGGTGGGCTTGTTTTGGGGTTGGTCTGTGCGGGTTCATTGTTGGTGCCTGAGGATAAGGTGGTGGTGATGTGGTGGGTGGGTTTATGCATTGTACTATAATGGTTCAATAAGTGATGAGGGGAGGATATAGGATGTGATATGTGTATTTTGCTATGGTCTTGATGTTCTTTGCGGTGATTCTACTTTGCTATGTCTGTGTGAGGCTGGCAATAGACTTGATTCTACATTGGTTTCATATTGTCACTATGATAGCTGCTATATTGATTTGAAATCACTCCCGGATTCCATATCCGTACAACTAAAAACTACACTTATGCTATGTATTCCCTTTGCAGCAAGAATCGAGATACTTCCATCCCCATCGATTGAATATCGTCAACACCATCTGGTCGTGTGACATCATCCCCGTCAGGTGCCCTCCGCATTGCCGATCACGTTCAGCCGCTGCCACGAGAGATGACTCCAATCGCCGAGCCATCTCGATTGTTTGCCGTCATCTCCACGATCATCTTCGACGGTTCCAACTTTTCTGTGCCTTAACTAGTCAGGTGCAGACGTTGCATGTTCAATCGTTGGTGGTTCAGCGGTGATTGATCCGCTTCGCCTCGGAGAAACCAAGACTCCCGGCCACCGCATCGCCGACCTCCGCTTCGGGAACAGCTCCATCCATACCGTTGCGTCTCCATCTTCTTCATCTTCACTTGCATCTCCTTGGGGCACCTAGCTCCTCTGCACACAACTATAGACCAGAACTGGAAATCAGGGGCTCCAGAATTTAGCGATAGCTTCCCCGTTCATTGTTCTCTACTACTCATACCCCATCAACTGTCGAGCTGAGCTCCGGTCATCACCTATCTGTTTATCAGCTTCATCACCTCCCTCAACCAATCCAGTTCCTCCCCATCAGTAACACACAATCCAACCTTCACCATGCGAATACCAACCGGCCTCTCGACCCTCCTTTTCTCCTCCGCCCTTCTTCCCGGCCTAGCCTCCGCGTCCGGCGGCTTTGACTGCCACAACATCATCGTCGACAGCTACAAATATGACCTCAGCACTCTCGGCGGCGTACACACGCTCTACCACGTTGACGAGACAGAAGACTACGTCGTCAACACAACCTACGTGCTCAACATCTGCAACATCCTCAAGGGCGCTGCCCACCGCGGCCACCTGAAATGCCCGACCTCCAAGAACAGTACGCTTACCCCGTCCACCACCCTCCCCTGAAATCCGTTCCTAGCTCCCATGACTAACACAACCCTTAACAACACAGTCTGCGGCTTCCAATACAAAACCGCTCTCGATAGCCACAAAGAAGAAAGCACCGTCTTCCCCATCGTCGGCCTCGACCACCTCGGTCACGGCACCAAAGACGCTGAAATCACGCGCCTGAAGAAGCTCGATTCCGAACTGGAAGGTCTACTCGTCAAACTCGCCGGAGGCGAATACTTCGACGAAGAACAACAGAAGAAAAAGAACGCGGGCGCCGTGATCGAGTTCCAGTGCGATCCCGACCGGTCGGGATTAGAGGGACTACAGACGACCGAAGACACCGAGGAGGAGCGCCGTCGGCAGTGGCAGCTGAGTCAACGGGCGGACGAGACGAACGGCGACAACGAGAATAATGATAACGGCACTATCCCCGAGGGCGGACGCAGTTTGCAGTTCAAGAGCTTCGGGCCCGCAGATGATGATACCTACGTGCTGAAGCTGAACTGGAGGACGCGCTACGCGTGCGACAATTACAGGGATGAGCCGGGTGAGAAGAACCCCGATGGTGGTAGTGGTGATGGGTCGAGTCATTGGGGGTTCTTTACTTGGTTGATTATAATGTATGTTTTGCCCCCTCCCTCCCTCTTTTTCACAATTATCCCTGTGGAAACCAGGATCGAACTAACGAGATATCTAAATAGTCTCTTCCTCTGCATCGCAGCATACCTCATCTTTGGCTCCTGGCTCAACTACAACCGTTACGGCGCCCGCGGGTGGGATCTCCTCCCGCACGGCGACACGATCCGCGATATTCCTTATCTCTTCCAGGACTGGTTACGGCGGGTGGTTAACACGCTGCAAGGGACGGGATCTAGAGGGGGATATAGTGCTGTTTAGTAGGGTTAGAGATTGATTGATTGATTGATTGACTGATTGCCTATTTTGTTTCTTTGTGTGGGTTCTTATGTTGTTTGCTTGGGAATAGTTGGATGATGAGGTTGTTGCTGGTATTGAAGAGGATGATGATGATCACGAGGATGATTCTATTATATGGTGGGACAAAGAATATGACACGATAAGATAGTATGTATCAGGAATATCGCTATGAGAGGCATGATTTGGGGGAAATATATCAAGTGTAGGAATAATAAGAATATAGCGACTAGTACTAAAGGAAAGCAGGGGTGTAGTAAAACCTGGCAGCCTGGCAACTCTAAATCGGAGAAGTAAAGATAAGAGAGAGTAGTACTAGTTAAGTAAGAAGTTATCTCTGACTACTACTTATCATAATACCTGGCAGTACCTATAGGCGACTGAATCAGATCAAATTAAATATTCCAGCCTTAACATTCTCAACTAATTATCGATAAATGATAGTATCATTTATTGGGCTGTGAAAGTAGTAATAGGGATGATATGATGGCCTCAAAGAGTTTCTTCTATATCCAGTAAGGTCACCAATAAAAATACAAAATAATTACTTAGTTTCCAGGCAATAATTTTCTTAACTATGTCAAACAGCCATCTTCCTGACTGTATGATCTGTCCTATTGCACACACAGCAAGTATGTTGGGGTGAAACCAACGAAAGTCAGACCGCTATTTACTCTTCCACTATGTAACCGCGGCCCCGGTACCTACACCAACACCATCACCATCTACATCTACACTAGCATAAGAAGCACACCAGTATAGCGAATCAATCATATTCCACCATAATTAATTCAATCTCCCACCCTTCCTTTCTTTGCTTGCTCGCTGATTACATTCATGAAAAAGAATCATAAATAAATCCGATCAATCAATCAAAAATAAAAACCAACATGCACAGATCATCATCACATCAAATGGCGTCATCAAAGCTAAGAATTCATCATGCCTGAGCATTCGTCACCCAACATACCATTCCGAAGTTAAAAGAGTGGATTAACCCCTCTTTTCATATCATTCTTCCTCCTCTTCTCATTTAAATCCATCCGGTCCCCCGGTTCTTCGTCCGGTGGTCTCTCTTCTTCTTCTTCTTCCTCCTTCCCCGGTCCCGTAAGGACAACCTGTCATATCCTGACCTGACTCGACCTACACGCGCATGGCAAATTGCTTCAGATACAAGTAATCGGCCATGTTGGCGTCGACGGTCTGTCGGATGAGGTCTGCTGCCTCTGGGCCGTATTTCTTGCGCCATTCGGCGTCCCATTCTTCTTCTGTCTTGACGGCATGGGGCTGTTGGATGGTTGTTAGTGACTAACTACTACTTTCATAGCATATAGACAGCGGGGACAATTGAAGCTGTGTAGGATCTACTGATAACTTACATGCTCTCTAGCAACCAGGCCCTTCGACTCGATCGCATCGTTGTGAAAGCCGCGCCACTTCTCGAACTTTTCCCGAGCGACCTGGTGGTCTTCCTCGGTGTCCCAGCACAGCATGTCAGGGGTATACTCAATGCCCACGCTACGACAGAACGCCTCAATCATAGCCGCCGGCTTCTGCAACATGTCGTCGGCGTCGACGACACAGATTTCCGCTCCGGATTCGTACCCGTTAAGGCCGTTCGTCACCGGTCGGAGTTTGTTGTCGATGTCGTCGGCGTCACGCTCCTGCGTGGCAATGTGGGGGCCTACCAGACGCATGCTACGCAGGTAGTCGAAGGTGCGACGCAACTCGTCGTACCCAGCTTCGGAGGGATCATAGTTGTGGAAGCCAGTCACCTGGTCGAGGGGCGGGATGGTGCAGCGGAAGTAAGAGGGGACACTGTGGTGGGGATCGCGGATGAGAAAGGCAAAATGGAACTGGGAGAGGATCTCCGTGGGCATCACGGTAGGATTGCCAGGCTCGGCTGCCGTGTCATACGGGTACGGCTCCCGGGTGGTGGCCGGTTTCACCGGCGTGGAGTGGTCCAGCACAGCGTGGCCATTCAGCCCATTCTTGGTCCCGTTCTGGACTGGGCTTGTGCCATTCAGCTGCTGGGCGTGGTGGCCGTTGGTGCCAACGGCCGAAAGGGGAGCAGTCTCTCCATTAGACTCGGTGCCCACGCCACGCTTGATTCTGTTCAGAGATGGCGCGATGCTGGCGGGTTTGCCGTATGGCGGGAGGAGGTAGTGCATGATGTCCTTCATGAAAATGCGCTTGCCCTGCTGGTGGTAAGTATCTCGTAGCAACCCAGTAGAGTAAGAATCATGTAGGAAAGTAGAGTGTGAAGGCTCGATTGGGGCTGGTGAGATCCGACGCCATCTAGACGATGACAGTGAGGTGGCTACCTCATGCGATCAAGGGCTTGTAGGAGAGGGGCATTCAATTAGAGAAGAGGGACCTGCGTAGGCATGCAGATGCCGCAGGTCCCCAGCCCATCAAGGGGGGAGGGGGAGGGAAAAGATTGGCAACTGGCCTCTACGATGCAGGGCAAGGACCATCCAGCCGGGATTTTCACCTCGGCCGGGCGCATAATGACAGACAGGAAGGGATGAAAGAGTGTAGAACGCAGAAAGAAAGAAACGCGACCAAGAAGAAGGGTCGGACCTCAGAAGCTTCGCGCTCGATTCTAGCCAGGACGGTCTGGAACGTCGACTGGCTGAAGCCGCTCTCCAGACGAGCCTGTTCGTCGTCGGCGAATCTGGCCGACAGGCGTTCAGGTCCGTAGTAGAAGGCATCACCAAACGGCTCATGGATACACTGGATGGTATCCCGACGGGTCATGAAGACCTGTTGTAGGTGTCAGCAGGTTCTTATTTTCTTGTTTTGTGCTTCATTTTTTTTTATAATTCTTGATTTTTCGGCACTATGGAATGCGAGGATCACGCGTACTCGTTCAAAGGCCGTAGAGCAGGCGCGTGGATGGGTAGCCACGAAGATGGGTTTTTGAGACATCTTGATTTGATGTAATGATGAATGAGCAACCAGGGCTGGATAACTGGCTGGTTCACCAGAGGGAAAAGAGCAGAAATTGAACCGTTTCCGATTCAGATCCGAGTCGATATTTTAAAAGATCAACAGTGCACACTACTTTCTACCAGGGAATTTCACCGCCGGTGTAGAGGACTATTCTGGGAAACACTAAAGTCCCCGTCCAAAGAGAAGATGAAGCAGCTGTTGCTTTTTTGGTATTGTTGTTCCGATGCAATAATCTGCAAGAACAAATGCCCAGTCAGGCAGTCGTTGCAAATTCCCCGTAGATTTTGGGTGAGCAGAAGATACAAGCACAAGAAAACGAAAAACACCACGGCGAGTAGAAGAGCAGTCGGTGATGGAGGAGAGGGGCTTTTTATACTCTCGATCCGGAATAGGAATGTCGACCAGGCTGAAGGCAACGGAGGGGAATGAATGGAAACACGGGCTGCCCTCCTCCACGCGGGAAGGGGAAAAAAAAAGGCAGGTATCACGAATCAGAAGCGCAGCTCCAACAAGCAGACGGACGGTCGTTCGCTGCAAACTCCAGGACCAATGCAATGCCAGGCAAAACAAAACAGGGAAGGTTGACCCGTGGATGGACCGGATAAGCCAGTCAGTCAGTCCTACGAGCGTCGAGTTGTCCCAAGTAGTACGAGTGCGATATCCACACCACTACTGTCTACCAGACAACGGTGCTGGGCTAGTCGAGGGGTAAAACGTAATGGGAGCCCCTCTTGCTATCCACTGTTGATGCCTGGACTCTTTGGAATTAATGCCGCATAAGGGAATGAAGTTGAACGGTGCCTGGTAGTCTGCAGATGGTGCAAGATAGTTCATGTGCCAAGTGTTGCGATATCGCTGCTGAAAAGGGCATTGTTGGTGGCGGTGGATAAGACCTTTTATCAAATCCTTCAAGTCATAGTCATGACGTTGGAAGGGCAGTAAAGTAGTTTTGGCGGCCGGCAGAAAGACCCCGGAAAGGGCGAACAGATCCCTGCAACCACTGCGAATTACGATCTACAGCTTATTCCCCTTGGACTCAGATCTCTTCTCAGCCTGCATTTCATGGTCGGAACTGGGTCCGTAACCTTGGAGGGTGTCTCACATTCACGGAGGACGAGATCCCGGGCGATAGCAGAGGGGAAATAGTTTGGCTCATCCAGGCTTGAGCATCCCAGGGAGAGACTTAAGAGGGGGGTTCCCACTGCTTGACGTCACGCTCGGGCCTGGAATGACCTGATGAGGCCATACCGATGCGCTGATCGCGTGGAGGGGTTGTGAGGCGGGGGAATCATATTCACCACGGAAGAGAATTAATCGGGATAGATGTCTCCGAATCATCATCTATCAGGGGAGAAATAGGGGAGAAATCGAATTTGTTGGTTGCAGGGGAAGAGAAGGGAATGTTCACGATCTCGTGTCAGGAGAACAAGGGCTGTTTAACTCCCCGCCCTTCCCGGGGGTCCTGAGAAAGTATCAGCAGAAAAGTCCCCTCAAGCATTGAAGTTGTCATGGACCACCACTACTTTAGTACCACTACCACCACCACCAACAAGACCAGGAACTTTAATCCCGGCCAGATCAGAAGGATTGCATGCCAATCAAGCCCGGGCGACGCCAACGTGGGGGGTTCCTCTCTGTTGCTGGAGGCGATCCTAACACGCCAGGAGTGAATCTGGCGCCGTTAGCGCCGGACAGATTCCTGGAAATGTCAGGGCAAGACTCTAATGAGATGGCACGGGACATAGTCATCGTAGAAAAAGAGGTGGCGATAGTGGATACAACAAGAAGTTGGCCATTTCAAGTTGAGCGAAACCTTGATGAATGAGAGAGAGAGACACAATAATAGCATGGGAATTTGAATTTTACTTCAAGGTTCTTTTCGATCTGGGCGATCTCGGCTCCAAAACCGCAACTGGCCAGTGTCAGGTCACATGACTGGGATGTAATTCCCCCACTTTGTGGCCTGATCCATCAGGCTAGAACAAGCCAGCAGGGTCAGGCCTCAACACGTGACTTCTGGCGGATTGGCGGTGCTTCTGGAAGGCGGTGGAAGCTGCCAGTGTCGTCATGAACCCAATCGGGCATCTGAAGTCACGCTCTATATTATGCAAGTCGGCATCATCTTTGTCTCGCCTCTTTCTCTCTCACCAGACTAAATCAGCAGACTAATTTCTCTCGTTCACACGGAACATTGCTTTCACATAATCTCTGAACATTTCCTCGATCTCCTCACCTTACTTACATACACCTCTCACCGTCTGTTTCACAACTTACCATAATCACGGATTAGCTTGATTTCCATCCCACATTCTTCCCTCACATTCCGCCCAACATGAACGGCGCCCAATTCACAGACAGAGCCAACAAGGCCTTGCTGGACTCCAGCAGCCTGGCAGAGCAATACTCTCACTCACAGATCCTCCCTGTTCATCTCGCCGTCTCTCTCCTCAACCCTTCTCCCGATGAATCCAAAGATCAGCAAGCCCCCGCTCATCCTTCCCACGAAACCTCCTCCGCCCCCCTCTTCCGCCAGGTCGTCGAACGCGCCCATGGCGATCCACAACTCCTGGAACGATCCCTCATGAAAATGCTGGTTCGCCTCCCTTCTCAGGATCCTCCGCCAGAGACCGTCAGTGTCTCTCCTGCACTTGCCAAGGTCATCCGGTCGGCATCCGAACTTTCCAAGACGCAAAAGGATAGCTATGTCGCCATCGACCACCTCATCCTCTCTGCCGCGCAGGACTCACAGGTTCAGCGCGCTTTGGCCGATGCCAACATTCCCAACGTCAAGTTGATCGACAGTGCTGTCCAGCAGATCCGTGGTACCAAACGGGTCGACTCCAAGACTGCCGATGCCGAAAGCGAAAACGAGAACCTGAAGAAATTCACCATCGACATGACTGCTCTGGCCAGAGAGGGAAAGATTGACCCTGTCATTGGCCGTGAAGAAGAGATCCGTCGGGTGATTCGCATCCTGAGTCGACGGACCAAGAACAACCCAGTACTCATCGGTGAGCCCGGTGTTGGAAAGACCACCATCGTCGAGGGCCTGGCTCGTCGTATCGTGAATGCAGATATTCCGGCCAACCTGGCTCAATGCCGGCTGCTGTCTCTCGATGTCGGCTCGCTTGTTGCAGGCAGCAAGTATCGCGGAGAATTCGAAGAGCGGATGAAGGGCGTTCTGAAGGAGATCGAAGAATCAAAAGACACCATTGTTCTCTTTGTCGATGAAATCCATTTGCTCATGGGCGCAGGCTCCAGCGGCGAAGGTGGCATGGATGCTGCCAACCTGCTGAAGCCCATGCTCGCTCGTGGTCAATTGCACTGCATCGGTGCGACCACGCTGGGCGAATACCGCAAATACATTGAAAAGGACCAGGCTTTCGAGCGTCGTTTCCAGCAGGTCCTGGTCAAGGAGCCTTCCGTTCCGGAGACCATCTCCATCCTGCGTGGTCTCAAGGAGAAGTATGAAGTGCATCACGGTGTTAACATCCTTGACGGTGCTATCGTGTCCGCTGCCACGCTGGCTGCGCGCTACTTGACCGCACGCCGACTCCCCGACTCGGCAGTTGACCTGATCGATGAAGCCGCCGCTGCCGTGCGGGTGACCCGCGAATCCGAACCCGAAGCGCTAGACAACCTGGAGAGAAAGCTCCGTCAGTTGCAGATCGAAATCCACGCTCTCGAGCGCGAGAAGGACGATGCTTCCAAAGCCCGTCTGGAGGCCGCCAAGCAAGAAGCTGCCAACGTTACCGAAGAGCTGCGTCCTATGCGCGAGAAATACGAGAGCGAGAAGCAGCGCAGCAAGTCCATCCAGGACGCCAAGATCAAGCTCGACTCCCTCAAGGTCAAGCGTGATGAAGCAGAGCGCTCTGGTGACACCCAGACCGCCGCCGATCTCGAGTACTACGCTATTCCCGAAACCAAGGCTCTCATTGAGCGACTTGAGATCGATCGTGCTAAGGCTGATGAAGAGCGACGGGCACGCCAGGGCGATGCCGGCGAAGCTCTGCTCGCGGACGCAGTCGGTCCCGACCAAATCAACGAAATCGTCGCCCGTTGGACCGGTATCCCCGTGACCCGGCTCAAGACCACCGAAAAGGACAAGCTGCTGAACATGGAGAGATACCTGGGCAAGGTCGTCGTTGGTCAAAAGGAAGCGGTGACCTCAGTCTCCAACGCCATCCGACTCCAGCGGTCTGGTCTCAGCAACCCCAACTCACCCCCTAGCTTCCTGTTCTGCGGTCCCTCCGGAACCGGTAAGACCTTGCTGACCAAGGCCCTGGCTGAATTCCTCTTCGACGACCCCAAGGCCATGATCCGCTTCGATATGTCCGAATACCAAGAACGTCACTCCCTGAGCCGCATGATCGGCGCACCCCCAGGCTACGTCGGCCACGATGCCGGCGGCCAACTAACCGAGAGCCTGCGCCGCCGACCCTTCTCGATCCTCCTCTTCGATGAAGTCGAAAAGGCCGCTAAGGAAGTCCTAACTGTCCTCCTTCAACTCATGGACGACGGCCGCATCACCGACGGCCAAGGCAGAATCGTCGACGCCAAGAACTGCATCGTAGTCATGACCTCTAACCTGGGTGCCGAATTCCTCTCCCGCCCAACCACCAAGGACGGCCGCATCGACCCTCAAACCCGCGAGCTGGTCATGGGCGCCCTGCGCGACTACTTCCTCCCTGAATTCCTCAACCGCATCTCCAGCACCGTCATCTTCAACCGTCTCACCAGGCGCGAGATCCGCAAGATCGTCGACCTCCGTCTGGAAGAGGTGCAGCGCCGTCTTGAGAACAACGACCGCAACGTCATTATTCAATGCTCTGACGAAGTCAAGGATTACCTCGGCGAAGCAGGTTACTCCCCTGCTTATGGTGCTCGTCCGCTAGGACGCATCATCGAGCGCGAGGTGCTGAATCGTCTGGCTGTGTTGATTCTGCGCGGTAGTGTGCGTGATGGTGAAGTCGCGAGGGTGGTTATGCGTGAGGGCCGCATTGATGTCCTTCCTAATCATGAGATTCCGGTCGATGAGGATCAGGATATGATCGATGAGGAGGATGAGGCGTTAGCGGAGATGGAGGATGGTAGTGGAGATATGGATTTGTATGATGAGTAGGTTGATGCATGGAAAAGTGATTGATTGAGCGATTGTTTCTATTACGATGAGATGATGAGATGATGAACTTGCTGCTTGATTTGTTTCTTTCTTTGTGCTTAATTTTTGTGCCATACTTGCGTTGCATATATGTTTGAAGAAATTGGGCTGGGCTGTACAGCTGATTTTATCTTTCTGAGGTGATATGATATGATAATATGGGGTTTGTTGCTATCAACTACTAGATGGCATATATGCACTTTTTTTTCTTTACACTTCACGTGTATAGTAATAATGATAAGTTGGACTGAATGTCACGTTCCCATATCTTGAATATCCTCTGGCTTTTAAGTCGGTAATCACTTCTGTTTTCTACTTTATAGTATATAGACGTAAGCAAATCAACAACTCCATTTTAGTATCTTGAGTAGAGTACCAGCGCAATGCTACTTACTACTTTCCCAGCATAAGTCAAAACAAGTCTCATCAATTGTTACCTATGCAGATTTCCCCATCTCCTTCTCCCTAAACCACTTGGCCACCTCCACCGTTTGACAAAACTCCACCTCATCCCCCCAGCTCTTCAACCAATTCAAAAACCGTTCCTGCATCCCAATCACATGCACCATGCCACTTGTATCCGGATGCATGAGAATAGGGAACAGCGGCTCCTCCTCGTTCTCTCTGATCCACAGGAACCGATCTTTCCACATGTTCTCCATGACCCGCGTATCCGTGTAGCCATGTGAGTTCGGCGTATGAGGAAGAAACTGCATTGGCGTCATGTCTTCCATGTACCAGTTGCAAGGGACACAAACGAGAGGGCGTCGGTCTGAGGAAGCTGGGAGGGGTTTCATCCAGCTTGCGGCGGGCTTGGAAAAGTCGATGGGTTCGATGGCTGGGCGGCGAGGGGCGAAGATGGGGTAGCTGTCGTGCTCGGTAATGGAGGAGTCTGGTTATTGGTATCGTTAGTTTTGTAGGCTGTTGTGTGGTAGATGGAAATGGAGTGGAAGAAAAGGTCAAGGGGGGTGGGGGGAATATACCATATTCGAAGCCGAATTCCTCCAATAGATCTAGGGTTGATTCACGGAGCTGGTATAAGGGAGCTCGATAGCCTACTGGTTTCTTTCCCGTGAGTTTCTTGGCAATGTCGATGCACTTGACTAGGACGTCGCGCTCTTGTTCCGGCGTCATTTGGTAGGCACCTTCGTGGGCGTAGCCGTGCAGTGCTATCTCGCAGCCGGAGTCGACTACTTGTTGTACTTCGTCCGGGAAACTCTCGGCAGAGTGGCCCGGGACAAACCACGTGCAGCGGTCTGCGAGATTAAGCTTCTTGAGCATGTTCAGAAGACGTGGAACGCCGACTTTCGCGCCGAAGAAGCCCGCTGAGTAGTCGGCTAGCATGTTGTCTGGGCTTTTGCCGGTGCCGAGCCAGCCGGAGACGGCGTCTAGGTCGATGCTTATGGCGACGCGGATTTTTTTGCTGACTCTGGTGAGGGATCTGGGGATGGACGGGGTAAGGCTGGTTGCGGTAGATTCGTTTTGCGTGTTGTTATTCAGGTTGAGACTTTGGCCTGTAAGGTGTCCGGCCGCGCGGTGGGAGGCTAGGAATGCTATAGTTCGGGGGATTGAGTCTGTTTGCTTCCCTGCTGCGGGTTCAACTGAGGTAATGATGTTGATCCTCGCCTGACTGTTGAGACGGACTATATCGTTCTTCACCCTCTGGGCCAACTCAGTGTACAATTTGGTCTGTCCAGGTGTCTCGCCTCCTGCCACAACAATAGCAAGATTTTCTAGCTGCTTGCCGGCAGACTGCTGGGCTGTTTGAGCAGCCCGCAAGAAGTGCTTGATCGTGAGGAAGGTTCCCCGTACATTGGCACCGGACGTTCTCTCCCAGTGGTCCAGTGGAAGATCCCATATGGGGAGATCATTTCCTTGTCCAGTGGTAATGGAATTGACAACGAGGACATTGATGGGGCCGAGGCGTTGGCTGGCTTGGGAAATGCATGATTGAATGGAGTCTTCATTTGTATCATCGCCCTTGAGGACGTGAAGTCTAGGATGCACATCGTTTCTGTTTGTTTCGGGGATTTTCACATCATGCAGATCAAATGCCGTGACTTTGCATCCCTGGTCTGTGAATCTCGTTAGTATTGAGCTGTCTCATGCAGAACACAAGGCACATAAAGGCGGAATGTGACATATAGAATAGTTCAGCAAGAGCTGGTGGCTGTCACTACGGTCATTAACTACAAAAAGATGGTAGGCTAAGACACGCTTGGGGCTTGCCTCCAGCTGGCACAGACAGAGTATGTAAGCAACATACCTAGGAATTCCTGCACCGCTCGCCTACCAATATCTCCTGCGGCACCAGCGACGAAGACGTGAAGGCCCTCAAGGCCTAGGAATGATGGAGGCATGGTAGGCCTGATGGTCCTTGGAATTGCTTTTGATAGAGTTTCAGTGTATCTCTTTTAATTAGAGATTCAGTCCGCCTTCAGTAGCACGCAAAATATACCACCCGGTTAGTCTACAGATCCGGGCAAACTGTTTGCAGGGGTAAGGTAGTAGCGACTAAAGAGTACAAGTGCTTACAAAGGAGAACTTATGCCGCATGCAGAACATCAAACGGGCTGCTTCCTTCAATGCAACTAGAATAGATCCTTCTTGATTCTGGATGAGGTCAACTCAACGCTAACCTGTAAAGAAATTGTCAATAGGCATGCAAAGGAAGCGTATAGATGAAGCTGGGGGGAGAAGAGGCAGCCCCGCATCACGTGCCAGTCATGCCGAATCGGGACGAGGTAGTAGTACATGACAACACAGCATCACTAATAGGAATGCTACCAATCGTGATAACGTGCGTCTCCTTAATATCGGCGCCCAACACATAATTTCTTCTAGACCACAGTCCAGTGGCGCTGGTACTGTGCAATATATTGTGTTTGATTAGTGGTTGGGTCTCGACAGTCGACGGATGCAAGAATTTTGCAAAGTACGCTGGTTAGTGCATATTGCTATCACGACAGTAGATTAGACCAATCCATACCAAGAGAACGGCGTCTGCTCCTGAAAAGCGCTCTAAGCTTCATCCGCGCTAGGATAAGGAGTTGGTACCGATTAGAGTAATCAAGCCCACTCTCAGCACGGTTGCTCTCCGCCATGTTGCCCACGGGAGAAATTCGGGGTGCAGTGGTCGGAAATGTTCAAATCCGTGAACAAGGTTCAGCGGCGTCTCCCATGTCTCGGACGAAGCACCCTCTAACACAGAATGATTCGGAGGGAACGCTAATCGACTGGCTCAAAAAACTGAAATCATGAAGCTCACAGGAGGACTCGTCATCTTTCCCTCCAACATACGCTAAATCAGTCAGTGAGGGATTCAGCAGTTCGCGCCGAGGTGATCAGCATGCGTTGAACTAAAGCCACGTGGATCTGCAGTCCCCGTACAAAGACGAACTGCAGAGGATGTACCGCGAATCTACTGCCTCGCGTGGTGTAATATTTCAATCAAGATTTAAAACACAGACTCAAATGCTGTATAAGTAGGCGTGGGCTTGTGCGACCAGACGATGAAACCTTATGTGTTATGAAAGATAGTGTATATTGAATATCCCAGGCACAGCTGTATAAGTGGTACCGTGCCATCACCCATAATGCAGGGTGCTCAGAAATCTGCAAAGGCAGCCGAGCAATGGGGACCGTGCTGGCATGTTGCATGAACTGTCGCAAGATGCTGAGAACCTATAAGCTTTCGGGTGAGAGAAATTATCTTAGGACCGAACGCTTAGTGGGACAAGTAACTGCTCATTATAGTGCGTGATTTTCTCCTTTAGCGGTGGCCCTCTCTCTCAAGTGAAAGTCTGGTACTCCGAAAGTCTATGGGGCACAATGGGCGAAAGTGACATTTGATGAACCAAAGTCAAGCCCGGGAGACATTTCAATAGTTCAAACGGCAGACTTTGAGAGGTAAGGCACGGGCGTAAGCGATCCACACCAATCTGCTATTCTGCTGTCACCGAGACTGAGACAAGATCTGGCACAGCCTTGCCTAGTTGCTTCTGTATACCTAACAAAGAGGAAAAGCGAGACAACGGTGTCGTTTTGAGGGACAATCTTAGTCTCACTTCGACCTGAAAAGACCGAGTGTGTAGTCTGTAGTATAGTGGCAAACCAGCGCCACACTGCGATTCTAACTCTGCGAATGACGGGGTTTGTTGAAGTTCTCCAAATCCCGCTGCGCTCGCGATTCGTGCCACTGGGCTCAGGCTTGGAGATGCTGGCCAGTGGTGCGAATGTCGATCACTGGGGTAGTCGGCTGCGGCTACTGTCGCTGTACCTTACAGCGCAAAGCATGCGTTCGCGATTTGTGGAAAGCTTTGCTACTCAGCCATGCCTTCCGTACGACGTACGCACCTGAGCAAGTTATTTCCGTCCACGCTGAACAGACCCGTGGGCCGAATGATGGAAGTTCGGCATCGGGGGAATCTAAACTTAAGATCATTCCCTAAAGTGGTTGCTGCTGGGTGGGGGATGGGGTGGGTGGTCCCATGGATTACTTGCGAAATAGTCGCGCAGATAGGTGTTTGGGTACAGCCAATCTGAGCAAAGGATATCCCTACCCGACCGAGACGCTCTTTGATGATTGTTGGTACTTATTATGGTTGGATGACTGATGATTATGATGGCTGGTGAGTTTTGCGGAAGATAGTGGGTTCCCAGTCTTGCCAAAGTGGCCGCGGTAGACGTTAAGGTTACTACCTAGTAGCAGACCAAGTCAGGCACGAAGTTTATCAGGCCCCGGCTTCTTCGGACGGCACCTGCCCCTTGGCCGTAGGAGTTCTTTAGCTTCAGAGCGTGAACTAAGTTCCTGTCAGCCAGCCTCTGTCTGCTCTTGGCACGGACACCAATGTTAAAGTTCGAAGTTGTCAAAAAGAGAAGCGTAAACGAGTGATACCTGATCTTTTACTAGATGCAGTATCGCCTGATAACCGGTCTTAGTGAGACCATGGAATGAATGCGGTCAAACCAGCCCCCGTACCAGACGTCATAGTCTCATGGAGAGCACCTTTGAAGTTTGGAGATGCAGAAGCTAGCATGGTGATCGCCAGAGAGGAGAGAGAGAGAGAGAGAGAGGGACTGGAAACTGAAAGATAATCAGGCACATCATTGGGGAGGAGAGGAGACAAGTGATGCTGGTCATAGGATTTCCATTATTACGTAGCACGTCCGCCAAAGTAAGCATATCTTACGGTAACTCGCACGTAAACCCCAAAGTGGCCTGTCACGGGACGATCAGGTCACGGGTCGGCAGGCTACGGATGGTCCCAGGGAAGACGACCTTCTGGAAAACATTTGCCAAACGCGGCCTGGAATTAGAACCGGCTCACATGAACGTATAGTCCATTGTCTATCTATTACTATATCACAATAATTTTTGTCTATCCTCGTCGCTAAGCGCCAAACATCCCCCCATTTGTCTTCCGAACCATAGTCGCAGTGGATGCCTTCTCGGCATCTTGGTCCCCCCACATGCCGATGATCAGTGGAAATATGGGAGGTTAAGCGATGGGGTGCCGAGCAAGTTATGTACAATAGTCAAGCGGACACCGTTATCAGATCAGTCCGCTAGTGGGACCTGAGGTGCCGTGAAAGGAAAGAAAGTTGATCAAGAGAGTGCTGTCCAAATAGAGAGAAAGAAAAAAAAAAGGTTTCTATACAAGCGTTGAGAGAATGAGGTCACGGAGAAAGAAAGTAAGTATCATGAAACAATCGTGTCCTTCATGGTTCTGGGAGTCGGCCCTCTGAAGTTTGGGCCTTCTTGGACTCCCAATACTCAGGTGGTCGTGTCTCACGCTCCACCGTCACCGTCACATCCTGTCGGATTCTGAGGGCCCGTTCGGAGCCGTCCTCGCTGGGCTCGCGATCTTCGCTCGGCTCCAGGCTGACTTCCGAAATAGTCTTCTGGGGCGCAACAACGGTGCTTTGGTTGTAGTTGTGCATGCTGTATTCGCCAGATTGCAACTGACTGTGGGGACCGTAGTGACGAAATGCAGATCCCTTACTTGTCCAGGGACCAGTCCGATACCGTTCGGTGGTTCCTCGTCGTGATCCTCCGGTCCAACTCTTGAGCGCGGGGAACACATCGCGAAGGAGAGACCAAACAAGGGGTAGGTTGGTGACCAGGATAGCTACTGTCGCTTCCCGGAAATACCAGTTCATGTAAACATAGGAAATGAGAGAAGGAACGAGACAATAGAGTTTGTTCAGGAGGGCTGCGACAATGACGAAGATTCCCATGCCGAATAGGATCAAGAGAATCAACTTCTGCTTAAGAGGCACTCGAACTTGAACCATAAGTGGGAGGCCAATGATAAGCATGAAGACGTCCGCAGATATTGATAGACATCCTTGAACAATTTCATAGTACTGATATGTCGAGCATTGGACTATACAGAAATTAGTGACTGGCCAATATTTCTCGCAGGGCTTATCGCTTCGACTGACCGTAGGGAGTAGGCACGGCCCAGTAATTCGATAAAGGCCGGCAAATTAGGAACAAAGACAATTCATTACCAACGAAGCCAATGGCGACGTAGACGGCGAGATAAGTCACCCATTTTCGTTGGCGTAATCCATCGCTGGTAAGAATGAAGTTAGACTGGAGAATAGTGCTTGCTAGGTAGAGAATCATACGTGATGCGGGCATATATAACCAACATGCATGCCTTCATGGCATAGATAGCAAGGAGGAAGGAATGCTCCGATACAAAGACCCATTTGCTTCCCCTGACACGATCCGCCTTGATGGAAGGTGTTAAGTGCTTTATATCATTCTCATCCATCAGGTTTGATCCGCCTCCAGAGGCGACTTCATTGAGAGCGACACATAATAGGGTATACCAGACCACCGCGAATAGCATCAAGTAATCATCTGCTTGAAGGTTCTGGTAACCTAATCGACGTATTCGTGCTACGCTATACGAATGAGACGGTCAGTAAGAAAGACTGAGATGCACGGTCATCCGCAGAAGATCTCTCTGGGTCTAGGGAGCTCACAATCGTAGGATGGCCCCCAATACTCCCATGCTGTATAGGGCCCATGTCTCTTTTGCGAAGCTCGTCGCAAAGGCAGAGTCTAGGCTCGCCATCTCACTTGAGTGCAGCCTAGAGGAATGCGATAAGGCCGGTCAATTGAAATCACCTGAGGGAGGGGGTACATATGCAGGGGCCAAAAGGGACATGGGCCGATATAAAAGGATTCACGCACATATTGCAATAATAAGGTTCTAGGGCCGGCACATTGGCCGAGGGATGATGCGTCCGAGTCAATCAATCAGCGATCCAGATTTAGGTATAAGCCGTCCACATAGTAGCGATAGGGGAGACAGGGTAGAGGAGATGAAAGAATCCAGGAACGATCATTGACGATGCGTGTGCATCGGTGGATGGGCGAATAGTATGGACTCGAGCCGGGGCCGGGTTTATCAACCAGACTAGTACCAAAGAGTTAACACCCTCTTGAGGACAGAAAGCAGCGCATGGGGCACAGCAGCAACACCTTCAGGGTTAGAACGGACAGTGCCCGAATGGAAGTAAATCAGACAGGCGGATCCGTAGTGGCCCAAGTCGGCTGCGGGGCTTCTAGCTAGACTCCCACTACTTCCACTACTACTGTGTACAGTAGTACTCCGTAGGCTACTAGTACTGCTTACTGCTTGCCTCTGGATGGGTTGTCTCCACGACGCCAAACTAGCAGGGATTAACGTGGGGATCCAAGGTTCCTTGCTAGGAAGTAGGAATATTGAATTCGAGCTGGCCAAAAGTATACCATGGACACTTGCCGACTTCCATCCATTCCCATTCGTCCGGTACCTGGGCCTTACCAAGCATTGTTGCTTCCTTTCGGGGAGAGAAGGTAATATTGGAGTGACAGTACTAGTACTATGCTCACGAGGATGTAATTATTTTTCTTCTATTTTTTCCCCCAAACTCCTAGCCGGCTGTTTAGCAGCCACAGCCGAAATAATTGCACAGACGGTGAGGAGTGGCCAATATGAGGGGCATATATTTGCCGCCTGAATTATGGAGCAATTGTTCGCAGGTACGAGATGGAGCGATCGACCATCGAACCCCACTTCCACTGCTGCATACGTATAGTGTGCGACTCCTTTGAACCTCTGTGTGTATGCTGATAGGTGTTAGGTATTATGAAGTATGAACTTAGCACAATCTACTCGCTCGTGGACATAACCCACCCGATATCAAGTGCGACAGGAAACGGGGGAAATTTGAGCGAAGCTAATTATACCGTTGACCACGCCTAAGTACTAGACTACCAAAGAACGTGCAATTTAATTCACAAAGGCCAAAACTCCACCAAACGGACACAGTACAGTTGTGTCACCCACCAGCCTGCGTGTATTTGTTTGATTTTCTGCTGGTGGGCTCCCGCTAGTGGCAACTTAATTTGGATCAGGGGCCCCACTTAGCCGTGAACTTAAATGTGCCCCCGCTCCCCCCCTTCCTCCACAATTCAGCCAGTCAGCAAAGACAGCGAGCCTGTGCTTCGATATTGCGAGCCGGCCAGCTCTCTTGGCTCTTTGCACATACCAAGACGGAAGGGATGGTTCCATGCCGGGAAAAGTATTTAAGCATTTAGCTAGTTGAAGCCTATGAGAGAAAAGAGAAGGCTCGGCCCATCCTACACAGTGCTACAACTATTCCAATTCGTGTAATGTAGAAAAGTAGAAATTTTCATCCTGTTGCCTTGGTCGTGTGAGCCGATCTCGAGCAGATCCTCCTTTAACCCGCCAGGGTGTCATAGGGCCATGGGCCCATCCATCTCCCCCGTGGAGTAAGCGATCGGTTATGCCCATTCATAAATCTCAAACCACTGGCTGGTGGGTTGAGCCGTATTTTCTTAATTAATTTTTCATTTAGCCACTCACGAATAATCTCTGCGGCGAATTATTTGTGTTTTCTACGTCAACATCTGCGGCTTAAGCTGCATCATGGACCCGGCAGGATCGGGCTAGCCTCGGGAAAACCAGGGCTACTAACGATGGATGCAAGCGACACCATCTCGTGTTGGATTAACCGAGGAGTGGTACGCAATTCAGTAGGTGTTACACTGGGAGCTTGTTGTTCGACTTGCTGCTGCTGCTGCCTCGAGCTAATCAATGCTACCTTAGTCAGGGGTCTGTTAGTCCTTTCAGTAACCATCTGGACGGTGTCCCTGAATCTTTGAGTTCGCTCTATTGCATGGCATGATCCTGACGGATTGTGTACGTACTATTTTGTATGTGCACAATATATACTCATAGTATGCGAATACTAATACTCTTTCTACCAAGAAAACTATGCATCCGCAAGTCATCCCACCCTGCAAGGTACCCCGCGCTGCGTGCTGTAAGCTTACTCTCTATCTGCCCTTCTAGATCCCTCTGAAACTCGGATAGTGAGACCACAACCCAAGGAACCTCCTAACAATTAATCTTCGGCTCAGTATAATATGCAATATGGCTACTTCATTTCAATCTATCAATACACCCCTCATATCCGATCAAAATCCCCTATACTTTCGGAACCTGCCCGTGAATGACCTCAATCTGCTCTAACAATAAATGTAGCAGCCCTCGGAAGCCCCGAAGGAAGGCAACCTAGTTTCAGACAAACCATGCCTATATGCGACATCACCACCGGCTTGGGCTGCAGGGTGGTGTTTAGTTTGATTCCTTCGTTCCAATCAAGGTGGCGGACATGATCGATTACCAGATCGGTGAACCTAGACGATTCTAAACTAGCAGGGATGTACTATATTAAACTTTGGGGGGTTACGCCAGTCAGGGTGAAGGATTCCGATTGGGTTCAGTTTTAGTCGGAGGATAATCAACAAAACTTGATAGTATAGTGTGGTTTCATTAGACCACATCCACCGTCATCAAGAGTATGGTCCGTGTTCTGGAACAGCGGGATTCTATCCCGCTGCAGCTACGCCATCACTACCATTGTTTTGGGTGAACTATTAACCCAAGAAAAAGGCCGTTTCGCATCACTACTACGCTATTAATTAGGGGCCGTTGATGAAGGGCTAGGGAGACTGCCGGTGTTTCTCCGAGTAGATGGTAGATGGGTTTCGTTTTGCAAGAGATCCTTCGATCTATATTGAGTGAGAAGACTATCTGAACGCTAAAGTGCGAGGTGAGACAGCTTATTGTTCTTAGGAGAGACCAGCTTCGGTTCTGGAAGAAACGGGTTCCCACAATGTTTAATGCCCTTTTGATTGTACTAGACAGTAATTGCGCTAATAAATTAAAAACGGGACGGAAGTATGTCGCTGTCCGTTCTTCCAAGCCATTGATTCATTCATACTACGGAGTACGCCACGAAGGAGTACGCTATGATGCTTGGATTTTAAATAAAGAGTTGGCCAGACCCTTCGGAAAATACAACCCAAGCTGAAGGGCTAGTTCTGTGGTAGCTGAGTCCCCCCTGCCCACTAAGCACCCACGTCCTACCTCCGGCCGAGCCGAACGAACATCCCAAGTGTAAGCGCTGCGCCAGGCTTACTAGTATAGCGTGGACTTCGTCGGCGCACTAGAACGTTCAAGGCTAAAACCCCGCGCCTATGGGAGTTTCAGCGTCATCAGCTAAAAATCTGAGGACTATCTCAAGTTTGTAACCATATCACAACATGTGAATAAACGCCATGGATAATGGGAATGGAAAAAGTCAGTGGCATTGTTTGGTTAGTCTAACAGAGAACAAAGAAAGTCAAGCCCACGGTCGGATGGATTGGGCGCGATTTCCACAATCGGAGGTGTCTCCACTCTTCAGGGCTTGGCGACAGCAGGGTGTGGTTATATGGGGGTTTTCTCAGTGGCATTAAGCAGACGGGGCTATGAGTGAGTTACTTCCACATCGAGGAACCTTACAATGAAGAAGAATATCTCCCGAAGGTAGGTATCACTGCAGAATTTGCCGAGTATATTGGGTCTAGTATAGATAAGAGATATCACTATGTCACAGGGAGCAGAAGCAGTCTGTAAGCCTTTATCAAGACCAAAATCCTCTAATCGTTGTATCTTATCAGGGCTCCTTATTAGACTTAAGTAAACAACCATGAGTAGTAGATAAGGCATTCTGTTCCACTATCTAATATGCCTGAACTTCGCTGTGAAATCATCCACCTCTGACAATACACTCGATTGTCGCTCAGATACACCCACCTGCTGTCTTCAGTACTACTATACATATATCCAAGCATGATCTCCAAGACCTCTCGAAAAAAGCACAAATGAAGTCGGATACCCCATTGTGGGGAAGAAGACCTGTTCACCTGCCATCCGGACTCCATTCCATCCAAATTATGATCGCACACCTAAAATCAACCTCAACCACGAGGGGATCAGTGGATTGCAGATGAAGGTATATCTGCTACAGCTCCCCCTTTGGGAATGGTGTCTCTCCGCGTGCTCCTGCTCTTAGTGACCGGCGGGAGCCAGTCAGAAGCCCTTCCCGACCCGCTCCCGTCCAGGTTGGCCACCACTAGCCAGTCTCTTGAGGCAATGATTGGACTGTTTCCCTTTGAGGGTTCCAGGATGCTCCACCTAGTTGGAGAACCACCGGGTCTTTAGGTCGGTCTCATACTGTCTACTCCCTGCTGTATAGTGAGAGAGAGGAGGGTGCCCTGCCTGGGTCCTGCCTGTCTTTCCCCAATCGACTATAAACTGGGACTCATCCCAGTGCTGCTCACTTCCCTGATCTTCATACTCGCTTTTCTTCACGGTCATACGGTCATCGGAGGAGCAATGTCGAGGCCTATGTTCTCCTGAACCAATTATTCGAGGCTGCCATTTATTTCGATACCCGCAAACTTCAGTCACTCCTTCGTCGATCTCTATGCACCATTGCTTCCGTCGCCTGGAATCTTTTACCTCAAGCACAAGAGCAGTTTTCGCTGCTTAATTTCGGAAACAATCTCTCATTTGTACGCCTCTATTGACACATACGTCTTGCTGTCTCGTCTCTTCGTCTCCAGATCCAGTTACAATCTTCTGCGTATCCGCCCCGTCCATCGAAATGGCCGCCGAGAAGGAAGTAGAGAAAGTGGGAACAGCCGAGGCTGGGGATGATTCGACTTCGATTGAAGTAGTCAACGCCTCAGGTCATCGTCAGGAAGTCGAACGGAACTTCAGTCTACTGAGTATTTGCGCTGTCGCTGTTACGACTGGAAATACATGGATTGCTCAAGGTGGCAGTGTGGTATGCTAAGCTAGCCTCGACGCTTTCCATACTTATGGTAGAGTGAATCAACTGACAGTATCTTCTTAGACAACTGCACTGAGCAATGGAGGACCATCAGGTGTTATTTACGAATTGTATGACGCCACTCAACCCTGGAGGAAGATCCAAGCCATCGCTAATCATGATTCTAGTATTGCGGTTTCAGTTTGCTACTGGCTTGTTGCAGCATCGATTGCTGAACTGGCATCTGGAATGCCTTCTGCTAGTGGAGGTATGCTCTTCTACAAACACTGATCATGACTTTGTTAGGTTGCTGACAGAACTACCAGTCTATCACTGGGCTTCGATCACAGCGGGAAGATACGGACGTGTTTGCGGTTTCTTCGCGGGCTTTTGGAACTCCCTCGCCTGGATTCTCGGTGCTGCCTCCATGTCCGCTATCCTAGGGCAGCAGACTGTCTCTATGTATGCCCTAATGCATCCTGGCTTCGTCCCTCAGGCATGGCATATCTTTGTCAGCTTCATCATCTGCACGTGGCTTTGCTGCTGCATCGTCCTTTTTATGAACCGGTTCCTCCCACATATCGGCAATCTTGGAATGTTCTTCATCTTGGCCGGTGTGTTAATCACCATCATCGTGTGTGCGGTCATGCCCCATGTTAAGGGCTCAGGCTATGCCACAAGCAAGGATGTCTGGAGTACCTGGGAAAACGATACCGGATATTCTAGCCAGGGCTTCGTTTTTGTTGCCGGTATGCTCAATGGAGCATACAGTGTGGGCACTCCTGATTGCTCGTCACACCTCGCGGAGGAAATCCCTAAGTAACTTTCCCATCATGACGATAATATCTTTGGTATACTAATGATAAACAGGCCGAGCCGTAACATTCCCAAAGCTGTTCTGGCTCAGATGGGCGTCGGCTTCATCACCGGTATCTTCTACATGATGGCCATTTTCTATTCAATCACCGATCTCGACGCAGTCATCAATAGCGTCTACGGATTCCCCCTTGCCGAGATTTACCGTCAAGCAACAGGATCCAGGGGCGGTGCAATCGGTCTGCTTATCGTGGCTTTCATACCCACAGTCATCACTTGCGCTGGTTGCTACATCACTGCTGGTCGCACCTTGTGGACTATCTCTCGTGACGGAGCAACTCCTTTCTCTCGCTGGCTCGGACATATCAACACGCGGATGCACAACCCCTTCAATGCTACGCTGGTATGCGGTGGCATTGTCACTATTCTTGCTTGCATCTACGTCGGATCCACCACTGCCTTTAACGCTTTCGTTGGCTGTTTCGTGCAGCTGTCCAGTCTCTCATATTTCGCCGCCATCTTTCCGCATATGCTCACTCGCCGGTCCTCGTTCGCACCTGGTCATTTCTGGATGGGTCGTATCGGATATCTTGTCAACCTCTTGGCATGCATCTACATTCTTGCCTTTGTTGTGATCTTCTGTTTCCCTTACGCCCTGCCCACTGATGCCGCTTCGATGAACTACGCCAGTCTGATGACTGGAGGCTTGACGATCTTCGTGGCTGTCTGGTGGCTTTTCCGCATGAACACCTATGAGGGGCCCAAGTCTATTCCTATGACCGACAAGGTGATTGTGGCCGACGCGGACTAAGCGTTGTTAGATTAGGATGATGTTTTGACTTATGAACATAAGGCGTATCAGACCGAGCAATATTGTTGGCCTATTACTTAACGCTGTGCTCTATTTGACGCAAATATATCTAGAATAATATTCATGAGCTGTATATAATCTTGACACTGATCCGGTTCGGATACAATGCGTTGACCTCCGTAGGTGGAAAAACACCGTGCTCAGCAACCAAAGATCATGTCAGAAACTTTCCAAAGTTTCCAAAGTTTCAATCCAATGTAGACAGTGTAGATGCTATAACATATACACTTTACAAGGCGCGGCATGCCTTCCTGCCGTAATAGGCAATAAGCACTGTATCGTCACGTGATGTCGCGACACCCGCGCGTCTCGAGGCTGTCGCGTGCAGCAGAAAAGACTCATCACCTCCACAGTACAACTGTCCAGCAAAAAGCCCAGGAACCATCAATCGTGATGGTTTTCAGGCCCTTCAAGCCTCCTTCTATGAGGAAGCCCCTTCAGCCTACCGTGTCAAGACCAGCTGTGCCAACTGAAACTTCCGAGGCCGACGGCCCTCCCGCTAAGAAGCCGCGTTTACAGCCAGAATATCCGGCAGATGTTGAGAACACCACTCCGGCCGCTGGACGATCGGTGAGGCCTGTAACTCAACTCAAAAAGGATGTGGAACCCTCAGCGGAATCAGTAAGCCCTCGCGATGTCACTGGAGATAGGTATTTCAATGTCCTATGGTACGTGCAGTCTATCTTGTTCTATTCGGTCCTTAGATGATAGCTATAAAGGCTAACGAGCTGTGAAGGCGCAAAGTCACTACGAAGAAAAATAAAACGTGGGATGGCGACGGTGTCCTGACAATACGCGATGGCTACGCCTACTTGCAGGATGTTTCCGGAAGAGACATGGGACGGGTGATGTATGGCTCCCGCCTCGAACCCGGTGTTATGCTATCGATCGGAGGCAAGGAAGTGGAAGTCGATTCCGAAATGTCTAAGAAAGAGTACTTGTCTGGTCGTCAGTACCTGCAAGCGAAAAAGGCGCCACCTCCTTCGACAACACCGCCTACTAAAGCATTCGTTCCTGTTCGAAGCAGTACTGGTACTTCTGCTTCGACGACTGTTGCTAAGAGTCAACCTGCAAAGCCTAATGTACCAACGCTCGCCAACCCTGCCTCGAGGAAAGGAACGGTCACTGGCACGTACAAGAAGCCGTTGTTGGAAAGCACTGTTTTGCCACCCACACCTTTGGAGAAGCCGGTTCCGCGCCATGATCCTAGTCAGCCTGGAGCGCTGGTCATGAAACGGCCGGATTCGGTGCCAAAGGGGAAACAAATTGTTGATGTTGTCGTCGATCCGTTTCTGGCTAAACATTTGCGACCTCATCAACGCGAGGGTGTTCAGTTCTTGTATGAATGTGTTATGGGAATGAGGTCTTTCAACGGTGAAGGAGCTATTTTAGCAGATGATATGGGATTGGGGAAGACCTTGCAAACCATAACCCTCTTGTGGACACTTCTGAAGCAAAATCCAGTATATGACAGCCCCCCGGTCGTTAAGAAGGCTCTCATTGTTTGTCCGGTTACTCTGATCAATAATTGGAGGAAAGAATTTCGTAAGTGGCTTGGAAACGAACGAATTGGAGTTTTTGTCTTCGATGACAAGAGAAAACGACTCACCGATTTTACGAGGGGAAGGGCTTACAGTGTGATGATTGTGGGATATGAAAAGCTCAGGTCGGTGCAAGAAGGGTTAGCCAACAGCAACGGGGTCGACATCATTGTTGCCGATGAAGGTCACAGACTGAAGACGCTTCAGAACAAGAGTGGCCAAGCTATCCAGTCCCTGAATGCGACAAAGCGAATCATTTTATCCGGTACGCCCATTCAGAACGATTTGAAGGAGTTCTTTGCCGCGGTAGACCTTGTCAATCCCGGCGTCTTGGGAACTTTCAAGTCGTTTGTTAGGGAATTCGAGGGTCCGATCGTCAAGAGCCGACAGCCCGAGGCGACTAGAAAGGACATAGAGAAGGGAGAGGCGAGGAATGAGGAGCTACGAGAGCTCACCTCCAAATTCATGCTGCGAAGAACAGCCGATATACTGGCTAAATATCTCCCTCCGAAGACGGAGTATGTGCTGTTTTGCAAGGCGACGCGCACGCAAGCGACCATATACCAGAACGTCCTCGCCTCCCCAGTCTTTCAAAGCGCCCTCGGAAACTCGGAGAGTGCTCTCCAACTTATCACTATCCTCAAAAAGCTCTGCAATAGCCCATCTCTGCTTACGCCCAGAGATGTGAATGAGAAGCCCAGCGAGACCATCGCCGCTCTCTTATCATCTTTACCACCGAACCTCCTACGCCACTTCACTCCCTCATCAAGTGCCAAACTCCGTGTCCTGGATCAGCTACTCGATGGTCTACGCACCAAAACCTCGGAGAAAATAGTCCTTGTCTCCAACTACACTTCTACCTTGAATCTACTAGCAAACCTACTCACGTCTCTCTCCCTCCCCTTTCTCCGCCTAGATGGCTCCACCCCCGCGCAGAAACGACAATCACTGGTGGAGGACTTCAATCGCCTCCCATCGAACCTCTGCTTCGCCTTCCTCCTGTCCGCAAAAGCTGGAGGTACCGGGCTAAACCTCATAGGTGCCAGTCGGCTCGTCTTATTCGACGTGGACTGGAATCCCGCCACCGACATCCAAGCCATGGCACGTATTCATCGTGATGGCCAAAAGCGTCACTGCCGAATATACCGCATCCTCCTCAAGGGCAGCCTCGAAGAGAAGATCTGGCAGCGTCAAGTAACCAAAATCGGGCTTGCCGACAGCGTCATGGAGAAGAGGGACAGCGTGGCTCAGTTTTCGCGGGACGAACTCAAAGACCTGTTCCGTCTGGACGAAGAAAGCAAGTGCCAAACACACGAGTTATTAGGCTGTGACTGTGGAGGTAACGGACAAATTGTCCCACCAACAGCGACTGAGAACGAAGACGAGGAAGACGATCACTCATCCTCGAGCTCCCTCGAAGACTTCCCCGATCTTCCTACCCTCATTAAAGCCTCTCAAGTAGACATGGAAAAGCAAGAGCGTCTGATCCGATCCAGAACCAGATCCCGACCCACAACTCGCAGGTCGAGGGCGGGGAGGTCTAAAAATGAGGATGACTATGAAGACGAAGATGAAGATGACAACAACAACACCGAACCCGCGAATCAACAAAAGAACCGAATCCAGCAATCCCTATCACAATACTGTCACATCGACCCCGTCCATCTCACCGCCACCGATACAGATACCGCTGAACAACTCGAATCAACCATCGACGACGATGTGCTCCTTTCTTTGCTCAAAGACGAGGACGGTAATAGAATCGAATACGTCTTCAAGAAGGCCAGTACAGCAGCAGCAGCTGAGCCTGAGCCTGAGCCTAAGACGAAAGAAGATGGCAAGGACGGGACTCTGGCGTCTTCTTCGGTTGTGGTTATTCCGGATTCGGATTGATTCATATATCGACTTCCTACGTACACATACACATATACACATAGAGGCGCATACATACCGACATACATATAGTATAGTTATACGAATAGATGCATGCATGGGTTAGGTGGATCTTAGTGTATTGTGTATATAGAAGTATGCAATTGGGATTCCTGTTCTCATTCACTGATAATACAGTCTTGTGTTTGCACGGATATACGGAGTCTAGATTTAGTGTAATAATATTGAAATTATGAAATACTATGTTATTACAGTGCCGGCTTGAAGCTGAGCGAGTCTGGTGAAGAGGAATGAATCAGTGAGGCTTAGAAAAACAAATATAATGAAACATTAATGTGACTTGAGTAATAGTTCAATGGGAGTGAAGTTCGGTATAGGATTTCATCAGACTCTAAGTTTTGCATCGCACATTCGCAGTTCATCTTCCGGTTCATATACACATGGGCATCTAAAAATCGTGAAAAGGGGGGAAGGGCTTGCAAAGGGGGAAATATGGGAAAATGAAAGATAAAAAAAGGAAAAGTAATGAGAGAAATAAACATCAGCAAGAGGGGGTATGAATATGCACATGAAACAATAACAATAACACCTGCAGTACAATATAAGAACATCGCTAAAAAAAGTCAAATGCACGAAAGAGGGGAAATGTTCGAGAATTGAGAAAGATGGTTAGAATGAGTATCCGGGGTTAGATATCATGTCCTGACGAAGACATCAGTTTAGTATTTGGGCTTCCCGACAAGTCCGAAGGTGTATGCTGCTTCGGCTTCACTCTTCATCTGGATCATATAGATCTTGGAGCTACCGACAGTAACACCGCCCTTCTTGGGCATAGCTCCGCCTTCGTTTTCCTCCCAGACGGACACGGCGATACCGGTTCGAGCAACACGCTCGAAAGAGCTTTCGCCTAGGCAGACGTCAAGGAGGACCTCGCCGCGAGTCTTGCCTCGGACAAGAATGCGTTTCTCGGGCTCCGCTCCGCGTCGGGGAGAACCGGATCCAGATGCTGGGGAAGTATCTTCGGCTCCTTCTGCAACGCTGCTGGCATCTCCGCGCCCACTGGCCGTATCAGGAGCACGAGGTGCTGAGGGCGCAGGCATAATCGTTAGTCTTGCAGCACCCATATCGCGCCACTTGGATTGAGTTTCACGCAAGTAAAGTCGAATCTTGGCGTTGGACAGACCAATACCATCACTACCTTTGATGGCGGCTGCGATACGACCAATGCCGGATGAGGGAGAGGCATTCGATCCGGAACCAATGGAGCTTGAGTACAAGCTGTCTTCATTCTGCCCATCGCGAGAGGTAAGCGAGGAACGAGAGATGTTAAACATCTTGCTTCCCCCTCCGAACCGCTTCAGTGCTGAGAATGCACTGCTCATAGTTCCTACGCTACTCTCAGAGTGGTCGGCAACCGACCGTGGGGAAATAGATGCACGGTAGCTTCGCCTGCGTCGTGGCCAGCCGAACAACCCACCATTCTTCGTTGGTGATTCCACGGGCGCTGGCTGCTCTGCGTGAGGTCCTCGGGCATTCTGTAGGGCTATGTAGGTTGGGTTGTTGATACGCGCTTGGTTGATGAGGCCGTATAGGAATTCGCAATCGTCGGCGTTTCGAGATCGAAACATGATGTTGTTGCTCCAATTGATCTTGGACCTTTTGGTCGGAGGGGAGCGAATACTTATGTCAATGGCTGTGCCGCGACGGATAGGCACAAGGGGTGTGAGCTCAAGGGCAATCAGCGGGCGTGCTTTCTTCGTGTTGCTGTCATCTTCCTCCTTCCCGGCTGGTGCATTACCCACGTCATATGCTTCGATGAGCCCAGGACTGACTATGACCTTGCAATCATCGGGGAAGATGCTATCCCATGAGCCCTTCTCTGACCAGGCGAAGACCGATGCAATCACTGTGGACGACTTGCTCGGTTGCGAAGGAACGGATCTATATCCGCCCTGAGAGGCCGAGTTGGACAGTGACAGAGAGCTACTAGCGGACGTGGTTTCTGGAGCCTGGGCCTTTGGCTTGGTAGGAGCTTCGAACGGTGGCAGTGATGCGTGCTCATCCCCTGACTCATCCGAGCTGTCCGTGTCCGAATACTCGGAGCCCGAATGCACTTCATATCGACGCACAGTGGATGTATCAGAATCTGAGTACGAATCCGAAGCAGTAGACGGTTCATATTCATGCTTTAGGGGCGAGGAGCCACGGCGTCTAGTCCGCACACCACTAGGGCTAAGCACAGGGGTATTTGGTAGGCTGGAGCCAATGGAACTCGGTGACCGAGAATGAGTCGGCGGAGGTGGAGGGGACTCATCTTCGTCAACCTGGTCCGATCCCGAGTGCTGGCGAGAATGATTCTTGTGCTTGCTAGGAGTTTCGGGGACGTCATCATATTCCACAGGAGGAAAATCGTCGTCCTCGGTGGACGCCAAAGAGTCCGAGATGTATGTCTGACTGCTGCCCTTTCTGAGTTTCGGGATTAGAGGAAGATCCATTGACGGCACGGAAGACACTCGGGGAGAACTCTGTTCAGGGGTACTCTTCGTTGGAGTTTTCGGGTTCTGCTGCTGCTGCTGCTTGGGTTTCTTCTCTTCTGAGCGTTTGGCTTCCTCGTGGACTGGATGGACTCCTCGATCCAAGCTTGAGTCTGTTGGTGTGGTAGGGCTAGAAGGAATGATCTCTCCATTTCTGTTGACCCTCTTGGCCTTTGTCCGTTTGAGGGCGGGGGAAGGTCTATCATCGGCCGTGAAGCTTTTTCGGGGTTCCCTGGCATGCAATATAGATTGCGGAGGCGGGGACTTGATCGATAACTCATCACCAATAGCATAGTCCGATTCTGGAGTTACTGCACTTTGCAGTGAAGTACGGGCCTCACTGATCCAGGAGCTCACGGTACTTGGGTCTGAAAGATGGTCCTTAGGGGTCAAGGATCGACGCAAGGTACGAGAAGTAGGCTTCTCTCCGATAGGAACATTGACATTTGAAGGACTTGGTGGGGCTTTTTGTGCCTGAGAGGCTTCGTTGGCTGAGGATATGGTTTTTGCTCGTTGGCGCTTGGTCCTGTCAATGAAGCTCTGGGTTCTACAGATAGCCGGTGGGAGAGGATTCGAGCCCAGCATCTGAACCCATTCAAATCCAATATCCTCTTCATCAATTTGAAGCACAAGCAGTTCTTGCCAGGATTTGGTATGGTTCGGGCCACTGCGTAGCATGACCACGATCTCGCCCTTCACGTCGCCGTTGCGAGCAGAGACACGGCCAACCTCGATGGGAGGGAATAGCAACCAACGATCTGTATGATCAATTTCGCAGATTAGTAGATCTCCGCCTGCCTTATTCCCAGCAACTCCGTCTCTTAAGAGGAGCTCTGCGCGGCAGTCAATGATCTGGCCAGTTGTGTGGTACAAGGAAAGATTGAAGAAATCGCGGGCCCGGACTCTTCGGCTTCTGTCAACAGTAACTCCAGGAAGTGCACCCAGGGTGGCAGGATCTCTGGCACGCGTAGCGTCAACGTTGGCAGCAGATTCATCCTCAAGCCTAGCTCTCTCCTCGCGCGCCCGGCGGCGGGCGTCTGTCACAAGGCTCTGATACACCGCAGCAACATCCTCGGCCTTGGGAGATGGCTGAATGGTCTTGATTCCTTTGAAGGTCTTTGCGAGGTATTTCAGGCGTACGAGAGGTCGCTTTAGAAGGTAAGCCACGTCAACCTTCTCACCATCACTATCCACCACATCGCCGTTCTCATCCCTTGCCATGCCCTCATCCAGACTCTTTGTGTCAGTATTGTCGCCTGCCTCGCCTTCTTCAAGAGGCGCAAGGTTGACAATGACGTCTTTAAACCCCAGTCTCCAAGCTTTGAGGTATTCGCGATACACTCTCTGTGCCCCATTCGCCCAGGTAAGTAGAGCTTCCACATCATCCTGCGGAATGCGCTTGTGCAGCGTCTTCAGTCGCTCAATAGCAACTCCCATGTCAACTATGGGCTTGCTGAAATTCACCTCATCCTTTGGATCGGCAGAAGGTCGAAAGAGTCCAGCCGCAATGGCAGAATCGGACTTTGATAGCACACATGTCAAGAGGACTGGAATAACACCACCGACCAAGGTCTTAAGCTCACGCATGTATTTTACCTCGTCAGCAGCCAACTCCTTTAAAAGGTCAGGAATGTTTTCTGTAGTGATGCGACTCTTCGTTTTCAGACTTCTGGCAGACCGAAGGCTTCTACTCCGGCCACTTGGAGCAGATAGGACCGATATCAAGTCATCATGAGTAGTGAGGCGCCTCTTTAACTGGGAGGATATTGCAGGAAGTGAGTTGGGGTCAAATTGGTCCCTTTTCTCCTCCTCATCGAGCTTTGCCTGGGTGGACTCTGCCTCCCGTTTTTCCGATGCGGCATCCTGTCCTGATCCTGTAGCATTCTTCGTTGTGCTCATAGATTCAACAGACGCGATTGTCGAGAGGGGATGGGCCCCTGTCGTGGGAAATGGCTTTCGACGACCAAGGGGCACCGGTGCATTATTCGCAGACACTTCGGAACCCTCTGACAACTGTTGGGACTCAGTCTCTGATGCATTATCGTTGTTGGCACGGGGTCGTTTGCCAACGGGTAGCTTATCGGCGCCGGATGACCGCGGTTTCTCCTCACGTTCTATAGGTGACTTGTGTTTGTCCGAAGTAGCGCTGTCCTTCTTGGGCTCTGCTTTCTGTTCAGCTGTCTTTGATTGTTCGCTTGTAGTTGGGCCTTCTTTCCTCTGCGCTGGCGGAGCATCCTTCTTCGATGTTTCGCTCGCAAGGGGAGGCTCAGTATCGCTCTTGTCCTTCGGCACATCCTCTTGTTTCACGGCATCCTTCTTCTTGCCGGTTCTAGTGTTTAATGGTGCGGGTATCTCGACATCGGGCTCCATGTCCTCCACGAACGGGTCGGGCGTCTCTGAAAGCCATGCTTCTATTTTAGCGCCTCGGTTAGGTTTCGGAGGTTCCGGTTTAGCGAACATCTTCTTTGATTCATCGAGCATATGGGAGAATATGCCGCCTTTGGGGGGCTTCACCGTTCCCCGGCCTCTAGGTGCAGCACCCCGGGGTACTGGATTGGGGCCTCGCGCACGTCGCCTGGAGAGTTCTGAGAAGTCGGCCTCGCTTGTCGCCCACTCGGAGTCTTCGTACAGTCCTCCGTCCCTTGTCTTTGCACTCTGCGACAGCTCCGACCGTGCACGTACATGGGTTTTGTCGGCGGTTGCAGGTCGCGAAATGGACTTGGAAGAACCATTGTGAGACGCACTCTCCTCCTCGGCCTTGTCCTCGGGTATTGTATCGACATCTCGAGATGCCCTCGATTTTCTCCGTTCTCTTGTCGCGAGGTCGGATGCTATAGCAGCCCTGCCCCTTTCCTTGTTGCGGGACGGAGAGGGCAATATTGTATCCTCCCGCGCACCTTCCGCCTCATCACCCTGCGGAGAACGTAGACGGTCATTTGTGGTATACTCGGCAATGCGTTTTGGCGGAGGGAGCCTGGAAGAAGGCGTTTGGGTAGGGGTTCGGTTCAGCTTCCAATGCTCATCACTAATAACTCGTTTGCGAGGCGTGCTTTTGCTGCGTTTCCTCGTTCCGGAGCCATTGGAACTACCGGATCCCTTATCTTCGACAACTTTGGGGTTGGTATCGGCTGTTGAATTCTCCTCGTCGTCGTCGTAGCAAACCCCATCATTGGCTGTGATTACCCCGCCCCCCTGCTGCTGCCACTTGCGAACCTTTGCTCGCACTGAATTTGTATCGTAAATGCCCAGGGGTACTCCAATGTCGAGCGGTTTCTTGGTCGGGGATGTTCTGGTGCCTCCCCCACGGTTGGAGGGGCGCTGCGGGTTGGCAGGAGTCGGCATGGAAATCTGCGACCGGAACCAGGCATTAGCAGTGAAATTGAGGTCGCGGAGGTTGATCGAGATGTCAGACGGAATCAGCGGATAGATGCGATCGCAGAGCTGACATGTTTTTTTATTTTTTTTTTTTTTTTGGAAGGGTAGTGTGAACAAAGAAAGATAGGGAAATCCACCCACCGACGTCACCAGTTGTTTGTTTATGGGAGGGGAAGCTCACTCGAGGTCGAGACACCGACAGCACATACCCTGGTTAACAACCACAAGGTAGCGGTTCCGCTGGGGAGAGAGCAATGAATTGGGACACCACAAAAGCAAAATACGAATCCAAGACAGAATATGCAACGCGAAAGTCAAGGACAAGCAAGGAATTGAGCGAGAATAGGCGGTCAAGTGCAGAATGGAGACCGGACGTAGGCAGCGCAGCTTCACTAGTCTAGTACACACGCCGCTGGTTTAGAGTGTCGAGTAGCTGGCGCGGGGGGACAATCAGTTGCTAATTTGGATGTCTCCAGAAGCCCTCATTCCTTTCCAAGAGTTTGAAGAGGCTCTTTCAAGAACAATAATCCACAAGGCCAGCCTGGATGCACAACAATAACAACACAACACATCAGAGTGTTGATCCAATTGTGTCTGGTTCTGGTGGTCCCTATACTTCGCTGGAACTGCGGGACGGACAACAGACGGACAAGAACACACTTCGGCCCTCTCTGGGTTTGGCAGAAAGGCTGCCCGGGAAACCAGCTTGAACTCTGCGCCACTCACTGGGCCCCAACCAATTCCATGGCCAGAATGCCCCGTTCGTCACAGATCTGGCGCCCAAGTTTAGATTGCACCAGCCAACCGCATTCCGCCAGAAATGATGATTTGCTGCTGCTCTTGGGCTCGACCGTTCAGAGCTCAATTATTCATTCCGCGACCGGTGGTTCGACCCTCCCTTTTCTCTCAAGTGGAATCGAATGGATCAGGTACATCCATCCAAGATTCCAGACTTGTAGGGAAATGCCCCCCTCTATTTATCTATCCATCCCTTCCCTTCTTTTTCTTTTCTTTACTCCAGCTTACCCTGCACGGTCATGGTCATAGCTGCTGGCTGATGAGATGCACATGGGCCCTCAATCCCCACCTGACTTTGCGGCCTCTGCATCCCATGCCTCGCACCCTGTCACCACCCTGGCCGCCCAATGTCGTGGTCGTTTGAAAGTTCCTCAACTTTTTCTGTTTGAACTCCGATAAATAGAGCAGTCATATTGCACTGCGGAACAGTAGCCGTAAGACGTTCATTCCGGTGTAATTAACGTGTTTTTCGGAGCTATACCTTCTGTTTGCCGGAAGAGCAGGAATGCCTAAACCGATCCACCGGGGGCTACGCGTCACAGAGTGGGCTAAAAAGGGAAAAGTATTCTACCTGATTTATTGATAATTCGAGTGCGTTGTCATGCACTGGGCTATGCGGATTGCTTTTTCCCACTCGGGTGCTGTTGATTGGAGACTCAACAAGAGAGGGCTGTTCCGGCCGAAGCAAAGATCATCTCATGCGGGAATGCCCTCTTGAGATTAAACGCATGCATGGTCAGGGAAAGGTCAAGGCCCTTGGTCTGCGTTAGCCAGCACTACCCCTCATCTAGATGCTGTTCCGTTTATAAACGGGTGACATCATTGCTCACTGTACGTCTCTCTTATCAGTCCTTGCGCTGTTTGGAAGTATTTTCCACGACTCTAAGAGCCTCAGTTATTGTCCGGATACTCCGGTAGAGATAGTCTAGGTCCATTGTCAGCTCAAAACGAGTGGGAAACAAGCAAGGGAGCCGTGAGACTGGAACGTACAGAATGGAACCACAATCCAGATGAAATTCATGAGGAAATAGTACACCCAAAAGTAGTAAGGCTCCGGGCGGCAGTACGGTCGGTCATGAACGTAGTGATCGAACAAGCTGGTCGCATAGTACAGAGCATCGCCATAGAGGTGGCTCATGCACACGATGATCTGCAATGGATGGCGCAGAGGATGCTGAGAAAGGGTCAAGTATGCAACCAGAAAACAGAGCGGGCCCCAAAGAAGCTATTCCAGTATTTTAGCAACGGTGTCGCAGACGGAGCTAAGGAGGACAATGAGCAGGGGTCCCTGCAGCCACGGGCGCACCTACGACCGTGATAGTCTCCATGCATAAGACGAGGGTATCTGAGGTCATGTATCGCGAATCCGACAGGGCATATTCCTTCCATAGCTGACCGAAGAAGTCCTGCGCGGATGCCATACGAGCATGGTTGATCATGAAATAACCCTCGAAGAAGCAGTGGATCGTACCCGCTGGGAGTTCACACTGCAATTAGCATCGAGGATTGTTGTCTCGCTGTTGGAGCAGTATGTAACTAAGGAGTTCGACTTACAGAGAGCAAACCACAGGATAGCAAGACGGTCGGCATTCTTTAGCGTTGGTCGAAGTCTACTGGTCAGGGTGAAAATAATTCCCAGTAAAGCTGCCGCGCCCACGCTAGCAGTACTGAGGATACTGAGTAAGGAAGCCTCGTTGGGAGCATAACCACGGATTTGAGCATTGAGGGGGTAGTAGGGATGGAGTTGATCTTTGGGATCCATGGTAGTCATTGTGTTGAGACTTTCGATTGAGCGGTCGATGGTTGGAAATGACAGAGGCTCGAACAGGAAGAGGTCTCTCACTTATGTATGGCTCCAGTAGTCGGTCGGAGTAAAGTATAGTGGGATGCTCAATTGGTTTTTCCCAATTCGGTAAAGAGAGTACAGTACTAACTAACCAGACCTACCCAAGCGACTGGATCGGGGAGCCAATGTTCTCAAGCGAGTACCACTGGCTGAATTTCTTTTCAAATCGTCTCCTTTTGCTCTCTTTCTGTGAACAATTGGATATCATGATGGAGCAGCTGTTGAATAGCAATTGCAACTCATTCAGCTGATCCGCACGGGACTAACCTGATGGAGCTAGCGGGATTGACGTCCTCAGGCAACGACAGCTTCTCCGCAACTCTCCCCCCCAAAGGTCCGCTAACTGTTTGACCGACGCCAGCTTGTATCGTCCGATGTCGCCATCTCCGTGATTCTGCTCCTCTCACTCATTCCATGGGGTCGGTCACCTTCGCTGATTACGCGCTCTCCGGCAATGGCACCTGGTCCTTTTAGACGCAAGCCCCTGGGGCTTGACGTGCCCCGCCCCGCTACGGTCGTCGAGTCGCCGCCTGGCATTGCGGCCCTCTTCGTCATTCGTTTCGATATCAAGGCCGGGTGAGGAATTCCAAGTCTGTCTTAACAGCAACCCGCGCAAATAAATATGATTACTGACGGCTCTTCCGGAATGCAGATACGTGATATCGTGGAAGCGTACTGTTCCCGGGGGTAAGTAGTACCCTGCTGCTTCAACGGTCCTCCCCGTGATAGCGTCGCCTAACCCAGCCGATCATATAGTTGAAGTTGAAGGAGCTGTGGAGTACAAGTCGCTTCCATCTGGTCTACACAATGTCTCGGAAGATCTGGTGTACGTATGCTACGGCTTCGTCCGGTCATGAATGCTTGCTAACAGCTCGGTCTTGCCAGATACTTCGTCCACGAGCAATATGCTGGCATCAGCGCGTTTGTCAATTGGCCGGCTGAGGAAGCGGAGCGAAATGCAAAGATGTTTGCTATTGGGGTTCTCGTCCCATTAAGCTCCGGAAGATTGGGGAAAAGCTGGAGACATGCTCCCAAGCTCAAAGAACTGGCGGCGTAAGTTGAAATCGGCCATGCGCTGTCCTTTTGATCCGGCCGTTGACGCTTTCATGATCGCTTCCAGGAACTATGCCGAGGATATGTCCAATACGCAACCTTTAACAGAGTACTGGGATAATTACGAGATCCGTGAAAGTGATTCTTCCACTATGCCACCCGATTCCCCCATGGAATCTCCTCTCAGTCTCCGGCTGCGGGCCCATGGTGATCTAAGAGATGCCGTCCATCGAACCCGCGCTTTCAGTGATGCAATTGTGTTGGAAACGCCCAGGCCGGCCCTGACGCCCTTCCACCCAGCCTCCTCGCTCCCTAATTTTCTAGATTCCTTCGGTCCTCTCCTATTTCCTCTGTACAGAGCAGCACTGCTGCGCAAAAGGATCCTTTTCATGGCCGAAGCGCCAGTTCAAGAGCCCTGTAGCTATGGTATGATTGCTATCCAGTATCACTCACCCATGCTTACAGTCAAACAGTGTACGATCTTTCTTTATTGGCCTCCTTACCTAATTCGCTCCTTCCTTTACTGCCGCAAAACGGTTTACCCTCTCCGCGACCTCGCCCATTGTTCAACGTCGGCATTCATGATATTCCTCACCTCTCGTCTTTTGTGGGCACTTCGGTCAATGCAGAGCATGACGCAGCCTGGATTGCATGCAGCACAGACAGCGTTTTGACCATGAAGCCTGAGCTCTTCGATGTTCTCGTCACCTTACCTCCCGCTCACTCCAAGAACGCCGCAGAGAAGGTATTTCCTACTATTGCCATCTTTCATACGCAACCGCCAAAGGGCAAGACACCCCAATCCATCGAAGTCAGAGCAACCCAGCGCGACGCACGACGTTACGCTACCCTTCGTAAGGGTCTTCGACACGTAACCCAAGAAGAAGAAGCAGCATCCACTGAAGCCGACGACGACTCGGACGCAGCTTCGACGTACTCATCCAGTCCCATTGTCGAACCTCTCTCATGGACACGCTTGGCATACACCTCCTTCATATGGTGGGCATCAGCCGGCGAGAAGCGCGACGGTCTCTCCGAAGAAGAGGAAGAAGAGCACCAAATGGAACAGGACACGCGCCTGCTAGCCAGTGTAGAAACTCTTCCCAGCCCACCCTCTGGATCTCTCGGCCGTCGAAGCATTCAAACGCAGGAGTCGACCCAGCCGCCTGAAATCGCCCTAGTCGCGTACTTCCGTCGCCTCACAGCCCAAATCTTCATCACTCTATCTGACGTAGTTGCCCGGCACGATAGCCGCAATTCCCCCGATGACGATGAAGATGACGACGAAGAGATACCCGAAGAGGACACCATTCCTTACGAAGACGATCCAGAAGACGATGAAGGTCCCGGCCCTTCCCTTACCATTGGCCGACAATCCACCCAAGAAGACGATTCCAGATCTCCATTGCTACAACAACAGACAGAGACTGGCACGCGCGACACAAGAGCCTCCTATGACGATAGCGACCCAGTAAAGATCACTTCTGAAGATCTGACCGAGATGGGCCTGGATATCTGGAGTACAGCTGACCGTCTGTTTGTCGAGGAACTGGTTTACCTGTGGTGGGGTCGGAAGGCACGTGTGGACAGTGCGAGGATCAGATGTTGCGGTATTTCCATCATATAAACAGTGTATGTGCTGGTTGAGCTGCAATACTGGGGTGCATCCTACTTCTTGTTCGTTCCTTTATTCTATATTTCGAGATCGTCTTGTCTGGCACTATGTGTACGCATGAAAGTATATACGGCCCGGTATTAGCATTGATAGACCGTCTAGTCCATCTCTAGGAATGCTCATGCTAGGCTAATAGTGCTACTACTACCCAAATGACTTTCATAAGAATGGCGAGTTCACATTGAAATTGTCATGTCAATATCATAAGAGTTCTAGTCTTCATCCAAACAGCATCTTGAAACCCACCAGTCAGGCATCGTAGAAATCAACCTATATACAAAAAAAGGTTGGGATCACCAAGCAAGAAGAATAAAAAAAATTCAAATAGACAAAGGAGAGTAGAAAATGATCTAAGAGAATGTCAAGGCTGATAAGCGATGCTCATTTGCCATGGAGTCGGGATAGATGATAGAATGGACCAAATTAACAAAGCATTCAAGTGGGAGAAATCAACCTCTTGGTATATGCAAGAGGGAAATAAGTAACGGTCGTAGCTTTTCGCAACAGGCATAACATGAAGTGGATACAAGAGAGCACCATTGATGCCACAACGAAACTCAACATCCAAAAAGAGAAAAAAATAAAAAAAACGCCATTTCGCTTGGAGGACCAGGGTATCAAGAGAGAGTTGAGTCATTAACCAAGAATATGAGGAATGAGAGATGGTTTTGGATCGTTGAGTCAAGCGCATTGAACCTGGCTGTCATGTTCAGCCAGTGACGAGACGGCGGTTTCAGTAGTGGGACATTTGGATAGGAGCGCTCATATCCCTCCGACTTCTGATGGAACCGTCGCTTGCATCTGGATTCTGGACGCCAGGGTACCGTCGAGCGCTCCGGACAGGAGTAACTCCCATGCCTCCCGAGCGAAGCCCGCTTTCACTGGCACTGACAGACCTCTTCATGGTGTTTGCTCTCTCTCTCCGCGCTCTAATCTGAGCCAGTGCTTCTTCTCGGCTGATGGGGGTCCCAGGAACGTCGGAAAAGCGATTTGATCCCCCATCATCGCGCAGAGGAACCTTCGTTGGGTCATTGTGCCTCTCAGGGGTGCCGGCTTCATGTCCAATGGGCATCACAGGATCCCATGGCACATCAACAACCGCTGGCGAGGGGTGGCCTTTCGGAGTAGCTTCACGATCCGTTATAGAATCAAACGGAGCCTGGCGCTGAAAAGACCCATACTTCGGGGCAGGGCTACCAGACATCACACGGGCGTCTATTCCGTGTTCAGCGTAGGCTGTTGGTGACTGATGATCGTTTGCAGTAGCCTCGTTGGCCTTTCGGGGAGATCCTCGTAATGGAGAAGGGAAGGTGTGGAAGGTCCCAGTGGCAGGTGAGAATGTTATCAAAGGTTCCTCTGGAGGCTCATCGTCGTCGTCATCGTCAACATCCTGGATCTCCTCGACCTCTTCAACGATTTCATCCACATCTTCATCGACATCATCCCCGGCCAGCTCGCGCTCGGCTGCTTCTTCTCCGGCAGGATCCTCCATCAGTATTTGTTCCTTGACACTTGTCACATATCTAGGCTCGCCTTTAGGAGTATGAGACGGACTTGGCTCCTCTGGTGCAGCAAGTGCGTTCTGGTCATTTTTGCGATGTTTTGGGTGTTCCAGCTCATCCTTTTTCGTCGTAGCCACGCTTTGCGGTTCATGGGTATGAGGAACGCTTTTCTGCTCTGCCAAGCGGCAAGTGCAACGTTTAAAATGGCACTCCAGGCGCAAGAATTCAAGCATTCCCTCGGCGTCAACTCTGAGTTGACGCTCGCGCCTGAGGGTCTCCTCCAACTCAGCGATTTGTTCCTCATGTACATGGAGTGTCGTGATCTCCGCGGCCTCCTTACTAGGAGTTACATCTGACATCCTTTGCCTCTTGGGAGGTGTATCCTTGACCGGTGAAGATTCAGCGACATTGGCTTGAGGCGGGTTGGCTATTTCCTCAGCAGAACGTTTGGGTCTCCGAGGGGTAGGTGTCAACAGGAGATTGAGATCGCCTTCAGTCAGCGACATTCGTCCAATGTCGTTCTTCTTCTGCTGCGCTTGCGCTTCGATCTTCTGCGAGTGGCTGTTGGCCTCGGCGGCCCGTAGCTGTTCTTTAAGGACCTCCATCTCCTCCGTGAGACCAGCAATAGCATAAGCGCGTTCGAAAGCCTCCTGTTTCGCTTGTTCTTTTGCTGCTCGCTCTGCCTGGGCCTCGTCTTTGTATCCTTTTGCTTCGTTTCTTGCGTTTTTCAGCTCCTCCTGTGTTTTCACCAGAACGGAGCCAGCTCGAAAAGCTTCCTTCCTCGCCTTCCTAATTTCTTTTTCGAAAATTGATCGCTCGTGGGCCTGGCGTTCTTTTGTTGTTTGCAGTTCTTCCAGCAGGGACTCCAGTCTTTCACTTATCCGACGCTCCCGCGACTGGGCTTCAGAAAGCTGAGCGGAAACATTGGCCAACGCCGACTCAGCCTCTTCGCGCCCAAGGATAGCCCGCTGGAGAGCTGCTGTAGATGCTGCTGAAGGCTGTGAACCCTGCGCGGGGCTGTTTCCTCGCGACAAGTTGTTCAGATACGCGACCTTGGCTTGTACATCGGTGAGTCCCCGGGGAGTCTTCCGCTGAATGTTGAAAATATCCGATGACATTGAGGGTGAGCCAAGTCCGATCTGCTGGTTCATCCGGTCTGGTGATAGGGGATTGAGTGCCTTTGTCGGGCTCGGCGTCGCGCTCGATGGAGAATCCATCGCGGCAGTATGTGCTGTTGCTGTGGGTGGTTAGTGTAATAAAATGATGCGTTCACTCAAGACTCAAACATGACAGTCGTGTCTCGAGGGATTGTGAAACTAGTAGGTGCCGAAGGAAGCCCCGTGGAAAATCCACCTGGAGTGGAGGTGAGAGGAGAGTAGTGCTCGGTTGATGATCCCCTAATCGGTGACGCACCCACAACAATCAACCGATCCCGCCGATTCCACGCTTGTTTGTTGCTCGCGCCGCAGTCCCGTGACCGTTGCCCGGGACAACTATAATTAGCCGTATTGGGAAGGCGGGGTTCACGTGTCACAGAGTCTTCCACTAGTCCAAGATAGGCAACCAGCGCATCCAGTGGTCTGTGCGTCCACTGCTTGTGATGCCATCAGTTGCCCACGATTATGAGATTGTGGGTGCTGTGTTCTAGACTCGCAGATTATTTGAAGGTCCTGGACTGCACTGAGATCAGCTTCTGCAATTTTCGGTACTTCTTTCAGGAGCCTTTGTGGAATTGAAGTCCTCCTGCATGTGCATCACCCTGTAGGATCCATCTGCGACAGCTGCATATATTTTCTGGGTGCAACGCCAATGTGGGACATAGTAATTGTTAACACCGACCATGCATGAAATCATCACCCTACAGCTCGGTCAACGAGCTAATTACCTGGCCACACATTTTTGGAATCTCCAGGTTAGTGAGTCAATTATCAGGCTGCATTCTTCGTCCAATTTGCATCCCATAGCTGACAACCCTGGCAGGAATCCTACTTCACGTACAACGAGGAAGAGGAATCTCCAGTAGACCATGATGTCCATTTTCGCCCTGGCGTCGGCGCCGATGGGTCGGAAACATACACCCCTAGGACTGTCATATATGATCTGAAAGGTGGCTTTGGCACGCTCCGCAAGTACAACGCCTTGTACGAGTTGACTGAAGATGCCACCCCGGGCCAGGGTCTATGGTGGGTTTTCACCTTCCTACGTACTCTTTTTTATCCGAGGCAGGTGCAATATTAACAATGGAATTGTAGGGACGGAAAGGAGATTTTACAACAACAAGCGCCAATTCCCCAGAGTGACTACCAGAAGAGCCTCGATGCGGGGCTACCTGCTCCAACGCTCTCTGCAGAGACAGTAAGGTATTGGTCGGATTATAACCGACTGTTCTATCACCCTCGCTCCATTGTGCAGCTCAACGACTATGAGTTAAACTCCAAAATTATGCCTTTTGAGGATTGGACTATTGGCGAAGAACTGTTCAATGAGCTCGACAAGGAGCATGACTTGCTCGACCGAGACGTCAGACCTTTCGCAGAAGAATGCGATCAGCTGCGTGCACTGCAAATATTCACCGGCTCTGACGACGCATGGGGCGGCTTTGCTGCAAAGTACATTGACAGGATTAGAGACGAGTATGGCAAGAAGTCCGTCTGGGTTTGGGCCATCGAGAACGGAAAGAAGGTCGATCGGGTGAGTGCTTCTACGATATGTTCTAGGTCTATTTGAAGCTTACACTGGAACATATGGCAGCAAACTCAGCTCAAGAGGGATTTGAACAAAGCTCGGTCTGTACATGCCATCTCCACACAGGCATCGCTGTATGCGCCCATTATCGACCCTCCAAGTCGAATCCCCCGATCTATCTATCTCGATCCTCGATCGGAATGGTACACCTCGGCCTTGGTTAGCGCCGCCATGGAAAGCGTGTCACTTCCCACGCGGCTGCGTCCATATCACGACTTTGAGGCGTCCCTGGCAGGTGATGACAGTATCCATAAGATATTCGAGCTGCAATCTACAATCGTGCAGGATGGTGAAGGTGCCGCCAAATCGCCTACCAAACCATCGGATGATAGTGATGAGAAAGAACCTGGAAGCTCGCCGATCAAGAAAGACTTTGATCTGGACTTCACCTACGACGGGCTAACCTGCCAAAAATCCCACCATATCTTCAACCAGCTTCAAGTTTCACGGGGAGTTGCCGATCGGGAGAATGAGTCGGGCGGAGAGGACCAGGGTATCCTCCGCAGGAAACGACACTTTAACTCGGAACCAATGTTCCAAAGGTCAGACAAAGCCCGCTGAACTCGTTTCTTGCAGTCACATCGTTAACATTACATATAGGTTTCATACGACCCTACCTTTCCCGGTATTGGACAGCTTCCCTCAGAATATGTTCCCGGAACTCAGATCGAAGGAGAAAATCAGTATTCTTGCCGCATTGACTGTCTCTTCGCGAACGGCAGAGAGACTGAAAGTCTATGAGACATTGGCTGGACGAGTGGCTGGCGTGGATGAGCGGGAAACTTTGGTCAATGGGTTGGGCGAGATCCGCGAGACATACGAGACAGGATGGATGAGCGATTCTGACTTCGACGATGACTAGCCTTATAAAAAACAATATAGCTCACACTTGCATCGTACTTGTAGCATCATTGCTCACCCCCTGCAGATGGGAATATCTAGTTGGACCCTGAAGCAGCGGAATCCTTTTAAGCACGACGATCGGGGCGCCGATCGGCGGGGGCAAACAGAACAAACAGCGAACCGGTCGGCCAAACGTGGCCTCTGTGCAATCATCGCGCCTTTCATTCATCGTGAATCTCATTTCTTGGTCCTACTTTCGCTTACTGCCAGGTGGCCAGTAATTTCAACTGTGATTGTGGTCTAGATGACTTTGTCGTTCTAGATCTTGCGTACGTGGTCTATTTCCTTCCACATATGCTTCCCTCCAGCCAGCTAACCGGCTCATAGTTCACGACAGCTACTTTCACTATTCAGCCCACCTCCGGACTCTGCATTAAACATATTCGATGTACCAATAGCTATTATCACCAATCGCTCTTTCAACATATAACCGAGAGAAGAAAAGCTGTTACTTCATATATCGGATGGGGAATCATTAAATTTTTGTAATAAGCAGAAGGTATGCGACAATGTGTGGAGAACGACCATCAGGACGGAAGGATTCACTGACTGTCGCAGCATCAGAAATACACAGACCATGGCTCCCGGCAGCCAGCGACGGTCCTATGCCTCGCCCACCTCCCTCCCTGTACTATCCCTAATTCTACCGTTTCTCCTCTTCGTCCTCAGCTTTCCTGCCCCAGCCGCGGCTGCGGGTTCCGCAGTCCTTGGTATCGATGTCGGTACAGAGTACCTAAAAGCTACGCTCGTCAAACCCGGAATTCCGCTTGAAATTGTCCTCACCAAAGATTCGAAGCGCAAGGAGTCCGCCGCTGTAGCGTTCAAGCCTACCCGCGAGGCCGATGCCTTGTTCCCTGAGAGATTCTACGGTGGCGACGCCTTGGCGCTAGCGGCACGGTATCCCGATGATGTCTACTCGAACCTCAAGACTCTGCTTGGACTTCCTTTCGATGCGGACAATGAGTTGATCAAAAGTTTCCACAACCGCTATCCTGCCTTGCGCCTGGAAGAAGCGCCCGGAGACCGTCGCACGGTTGGCCTGCGAAGCAACAGACTGGGAGAAGCCGAAAGGAAGGATGCCTTCCTTGTTGAGGAGATTCTGGCCATGCAGTTGAAGCAGATCAAGGCCAATGCCGACACTCTGGCTGGAAAGGGATCAGACATCACGGATGCCGTGATCACTTACCCGTCGTTCTACACCGCTGCGGAGAAGAGGAGTCTGGAATTGGCCGCGGAACTGGCAGGTTTGAACGTCGATGCATTCATCAGCGACAATCTTGCGGTCGGATTGAACTACGCAACCAGCCGCACATTCCCCAGTGTTTCGGATGGTCAGAAGCCCGAGTACCACGTTGTCTACGACATGGGCGCCGGCTCTACGACTGCCAGTGTCCTCCGCTTCCAAAGTCGCTCGGTGAAGGATGTGGGACGATTCAACAAGACCGTCCAGGAAGTCCAGGTTCTGGGAACCGGCTGGGATAAGACTCTTGGAGGAGATGCCCTGAACGATCTGATTGTTCAGGATATGGTCGCCAGCCTCGTCGAGGAAAAGAAGCTCAAGGACCGGGTTTCACCGGCTGATGTCCAGGCCCACGGAAAGACCATGGCGAGACTCTGGAAGGATGCGGAGAAGGCTCGTCAAGTCCTCAGTGCGAACACTGAGACGGGCGCCTCTTTCGAGAGTCTTTATGAAGAGGATCTCAACTTCAAGTACCGTGTCACCCGCGCCAAGTTCGAGGAACTTGCGGAGCAGCATATTGCACGTGTTGGAAAGCCCCTAGAGCAAGCTTTGGAGGCTGCTGGACTGCAGCTGAGCGACATTGACTCCGTTATCCTTCACGGTGGCGCCATCCGCACACCATTCGTGCAGAAGGAGCTCGAGCGGGTTTGCGGATCTGCCAACAAGATTCGTACCAGTGTCAATGCGGATGAAGCCGCAGTGTTTGGTGCTGCCTTCAAGGGAGCCGCTCTGAGCCCTAGCTTCCGCGTTAAGGACATTCGAGCAAGCGATGCCTCGAGCTACGCTGTCGTGCTCAAGTGGGCTTCCGAGTCTAAGGAGAGACAGCAGAAGCTTTTCACTCCCACTTCCCAGGTCGGCCCTGAGAAGCAGGTTACCGTGAAGAACTTGGACGACTTCGAGTTCAGCTTCTACCACCAAATCCCCGTGGACGACAATGTCGTCGAATCCCCTATCCTGGGCGTGAAGACACAGAACCTCACTGCCTCTGTTGCTAAACTGAAGGAAGACTTCGGTTGCACGGCTGCCAACATCACCACCAAGTTCGCCATCCGCCTGAGCCCTGTCAACGGACTTCCTGAAGTCGCCAGCGGTACCGTCAGCTGCGAGGTGGAGTCTGCCAAGAAGGGAAGCGTGGTCGATGGCGTCAAGGGATTCTTTGGCTTGGGTAACAAGGATGAACAAGCTCCTCTCGGAGAGGAAGGCGAGCCCAGCGAGTCCATCACTCTTGAGCCCGAGGAGCCTCAAGCCGCGACGACTTCCTCGGCAGATGACGCTACCTCCACCACAACTGCCAAGGAGAGCAAGAAGAGCACACCCGCAACCAAGCTGGAGTCAATCTCTATCAGCTTCACCTCATCTCCCCTGGGAATCCCCGCCCCCACCGAAGCCGAGCTCGCTCGCATCAAGAGCCGCCTGGCTGCCTTCGACGCCTCGGACCGTGACCGTGCCCTGCGCGAAGAAGCCCTCAACGAACTGGAATCCTTCATCTACCGTAGCCGCGACCTTGTCGACGACGAGGAATTCGCCAAGGTAGTGAAGCCCGAGCAGCTGACCACGCTGCAAGAGAGGGCCTCCGAAGCCAGCGACTGGCTGTACGGCGACGGCGACGACGCAAAGACCGCCGACTTCCGCGCAAAGCTCAAATCTTTGAAAGAAATCGTCGACCCAGCCCTCAAGAGAAAGAAGGAGAACGCGGAGCGCCCGGCCCGCGTTGAGCTCATGCAACAAGTCCTGAAGAACGCCAAGTCCGTCATGGACGTGATGGAGCAACAGATCCAGCAAGACGAGGACCTCTACTCCTCCAGCGTCGCAGCATCCAGCTCTTCCTCTTCCACAACCGAGTCCTTGACCACCTCATCCACCACCACTGAAACCTCTTCCTCTGTCGATCTCGACGAAGACCCCTACGCCACGACCTCCACCTCATCCACCACTAAGACCGCCTCGGCCACCACAACCCCCAAGCCCAGCGGTCCCAAATACTCCATCTTCCAACCCTACGACCTTACCAGCCTCTCCAAGACCTACGAATCCACCAACACCTGGTTCGAAACTCAGCTCGCTCTCCAGGAGCAGCTCACCGTGACCGATGACCCGGCCCTCCCCGTTGCCGAACTCGACACCCGTCTCAAGGAGCTCGAGCGCGTCCTGAACCGCATCTACGATAAGATGGGCGCGGCGGCAGCCAAGTCCGGAAAGGAGCAGAGCAAGAAAAACAACAACAACGGCAAGTCTTCGAAGAAGGAGAAGGCTAAGGCGCAAGAGGAGCAGAAGAAGTCTGCTAAGGAAGAAGAGCAGAAGGAAGATAAGAAGGCTAACCGCAAGGATGAGCTGTAAATTCTAGCGGCGGCTTGGTCTTCTGATTTACGGGTCAATCGGTTCCCAGAGAAACAAAGTAAAAATACTAGGAGTTCGGATTGAGCGTTACTACTGCCACTTTCGTTGTTTTTCTTGTTGTGATGTGATGAATTCATTTACACGCTGATTGAGGAAGTCCCCGTCGGGGGATTATTGGTCGGTGTTATGTAAACTATACTACTATAGATAGAATTGACTTGACTGTTCATTCATAATTTTGTGGAAGTTTCTTTGATTTATTATTCAGGCAGTTCGGATTCAGGTCTGCTGCATGGGTGCTGGCTATTGTATTAGCCTAACAAGGAAGGTTGAACAGGTAGAGTCATCGCAATCGGGTTATATGTACAGGGTGCTTGATAACAAACAACAGGCATGTAGAGCAAGCAGAGGTCGAGTAAGAATATGCATAGAAAATTAGACAGACAGACAGGGCAAAGAAACACAACGGGAGAAATAAGGAACAGTATGCATGATGCATCAAATCATCCATCCGGCTTGTCTTCCAGCACATAGAACCAGCCTATGGCACTCTGTGTCCCCAAGGAACATTGCACGCAAACGGAAAGCACAACAGATAATAGTACAACCACCCAAATCCAGCCCAACCCACGTTAACTCCGGCTAACAAGATATTCCAGAAACGACGAGAGAAATAATGGGAAAAAAATAAACCCCCAAGCAATAGTAACAACACGTTTAGATCCCACCCATTTCAATCTCCGAGCTTCGACTCACAGAGCCATACTCCGTATCTACCTCCTCGCGACTGCGCAAGAAGGAAGCCTCCTCAAAGTCATCAATATCCATACCCATGCCCTCAGAGATAGTGGCATGTTTACGCAGCGCCACGAACCGTCTTCGCTGCTGATTCAACTTGGGCGCAAGGATGGTTCGGCCCATGAGAGTAGCATTGTGTGTAGATAGATCCAAACCCGAAGCAGCAACGTCATCGTCCTCACTATCGTCGAGGTCAAAGTCCATGTCATAAGAGCGTTTCTGACCACCGGCGTTGGACTCCTGACTGCTGGAGGGGAGGGAGAAAGCGTCGCCTTCGTCATCGGTGATAAGGTTCATGGGTGCGGAATGACTGCGCATGCCGCTGTAGGGAGCCAGCTCGGAGAAACTGGGGTCGGGCTTCGCCAAACGAGTCTTGTAGCCCTCTGCGACGGATTTGCGAACGCGCATGCCGACGGAGAGGAGGGAGGCTTGGACTTTGGTGGGGACGATGGGGGTGGGGGAGCAGGTTGCGGCGGAGTAGTGGTTGTGAGAGAGGTGGTGGGTGCGGTCGGTGGTCACGTTGTCATTGTCTTCTGAGGGAGGTGTAGATGTAGTTGAGAAGAAGCTAGTGATTGGTGGCTGAAAGCGCCTGCGTTTGGAGGCCAGGTCGGAGGCCTTGATGGTGGTGGGGGACTGGAGGGAAGGGGGCATGTTGGACTGAATTGGATAGAGACAGACGGGACTTTTGTCTATGCGGGGAGTGGAGAAGTTGTAGTGGTCTAGTCTGTTTGTATGCTCGTGGGGGACCACTTAGGTCTAAAAGGACGGCTTCTGATTTGACAGGAAATATAGTTCGGAATGTGCGATGTATTAAGAGAAAATGCAAGGGCTGTGGAGGGGAGAGGGGGAGAATAGAATCTCTAATAGTAGAAGAGGAAAGGAAGAGAAAAGAAAGAGGCTGGGGAGGGAAAGAACCTGAGGCACGGAACGCGACGCGCCACGACGCGCCCGGCACGTGTCACTTGTCAATTTATCCTCTTTGGGCCTGACATGGAACTACTCCATATTTCATGGATTTGATGGAAGTGCACATAGAATATTTGAGATAGTCTTTGAAGTACGGAGTACATCCTACTAGCACTGTGGGGAGTGCAGATAGTTACTAGAACATGTCTAATAGTTCGGTCATTGCAGAAGAGCTCTATATACAAAAAGGCACGCTTTTTAGGACATCCAAAGGAGATGAACCAAGAGGCTCGATGATACAACAGTAACTAGAACATGGAACGAAACAATAGATCTACGATAGGGTATCACCATATATACCTTAACCAATGTTTCCTCTGCGACCTCCCCGCTTGGCCCGATCATGATGAGCCTTGAGAACGGCGCGGGTTTGCACCAAACTCCGCTTGTTCTTGCTCTTGGCCTTACCCAGGGTCATCAAGAAGTTCTTCTTGCGCGCCTTCTCCTTGTTGGTCGTACTCTTGCCCTGATCCTGCTTGCGCTCCTTGCGCTTGGCCGTTATACTCTTATGCTCAGACCGATCAGTCTTGCCTTCCTTGGCATGAGCAATCCGCTCCTCGCGCGTGGCCTTGCCGGCAGAGAGAGCAGCCAGGCCCTCGATCTCTTCGGCCGTCAGAGGATCGTCACGATCACGCTTCTTCGCGCCTGGCACGAGTGAGTTGATGGCGGCTTCAGTGCGCAGCTCTTGGAGCTTAGCCAGGTCAGCCGGGGTGAGAATGCGAGTCGTTGCAAGCTTGGAGAACTTGGCCTCAGCAGACTCTTCCTTCTCTTCTTCCTTCTTCTCCGCCTTATCATCACTGCTGCTTTCACTGGACTTGGCCTTCTTGGCGGGAGGTCCGTCTTTCTCGTCCTCGGAATCGCTGATGTCGATTTCAGCGTCGCTCTGCACATTGATCCAGTCGCCCGAGTCGTCGCTGTCCTCATCATCTTCCACATTCCAGGATGCCCAGTTGTCCTCCTCGCCTTCCTCCTCATCATCAGAAGCATCAGAAGCCAAGCCCTTCTCAGCTCTCCTCTTCCGGCGCTCCTCCTCCTTCCATTTCTCCAGGAGCTCCAGACCCTCAATGCCACCGGCCTCTTGTTCCGCGAAGCGCTTCTCTTTCCTCTCTCCAGCCTTAAGGCCGATGGAAGCGTCCTTGCCGCGGTCCCGTCTCTTGAGCATCTCAGGGTTGACCTCCCGGAACAGACTGAGCAGACCTCGACCCGCCATCATGACACCCTTATCCTTACTCTTACGGTACATAACAAGATCCTGCAACAAGGTCTCATTCATGGCGAGTGGCTGTCGTGCGCAAATCTCTCGGATAGCGTTAAGACCGGCCGATGCGACCTCAGACGCAGAGGCTTCCGAGACGAACTCATTTGCGATCTTCTGAACCAAGGGCTCCAGGTCATCCGGGGGGACCAAGTCGTGTGACGCTTGCGCCAGCGAAGCCAAGAACGACGTGACGGATGGCTGACGGGGAGTCAGGAATTTCTGGAAGTAGGAGTAGAGGTGCATGATATGCAGTTTATGCAATCCGACAAGGCGGGTCACCAGCTGGAGCACCATGAGCTTTTGATCCAAGTTGAGCTTGGACTTGGTGCTCTGCAAATGCTTCGAGAACAAGGACTCGGCGTAGCCCTGGGGGTCGTGGAGAAGATGCAAAGCGGAGAAGTTCAGAGGATGCGGCTGGTTCTTCTTGCGCTCCCTCCTCTTTACGGTTGCCTTGGCCTTCTCGACCGCACGGGACTTCTTTCTGGTCTTCTTGTTGATGCCGACTTGATGCTTTACTCGCCCCAAGTCAATGGCTTCTTCGTCACTGCTCTCATCTTCCATTTCCTCGCGCTCTTTGTCACCACCCAAGAAGAAGCGAACACCGCCAACGATGACTTTTTCGTTCGATGCCAGACTGGCTTCCTTCATGACCTCAACAGCCTTGGCATCGGTCCAGATCTGGCGCTTCCACAGTTCGCGCGTAAGCTTGATAGCCCAAAGGCCCTTAGAAGAAGTCCTGTCCGACGTCACCAAGTTGAACAGGACGGTCTGCATGGTGCGGTTAAGCTTGTGGTTCGTGGTCTTCGCATTGGCCTGACGAAGATCCATGAGGATCTTTTGGAAGATCAGAGCTCGTAGGGTCTTGCTGGGGGTGGAAATAAGGATAGGGAACAGAGTCTGAAGCAATCTGGAGATATGATGCCAATTAGCAACCAGCCACATGCGCATCTGGCAGTCCATGGATAAACGTACGTCGCCGAGTCCAACAATTCCTTCTTCCTCAGAAGCACCAAGCTACCGACGATCTTTTCGCGCAACTCCGGCTGAAGGATCAGATGGTGCTGGCTCAAGATATCCATGAGCTGCTGAGGAAAGTCCTTCGTAATCTCGGGATAGCAGTCGGCCACATGAGCAATGAAGTCGATCAATTCTCGAAGAGATATCAGACCCGTCTCTGTGGTCGACGAAGGCGCGGTCATGAAAATTTCCCGGTGACTCTCATATTGGTAGTGCTGAGCGCGGAAGTCTTCAATGTAGGATCTTCACCAGTAAGCGACAGTTAGCAAGCCATTCTGATATTATTGGCATCTAATCGCATTGTTCATAGTAACACATACTTGGGATCTCTCCGAATCTTGTGCTGCAGGTTGGGCCTATGAGAAGCAGTGAGTTAGCGACAGGCGAAATTCTTCGTCTTGGGGAGGGGGTCCGTAGCCACACAGCGACGGTATAAGATCACTTACAGATCAGCCTCGACCTTTTCCAAGGCTCCCAACTTTCTTTTCACCATCTTTGCGTATTATAGTGGTGAAACCGAGGGGATGAAGTGGGTGGTTGAGGGAAAAGAAAGGCGGGCGACGGTTGCCAGGGCCGATAACAGAGCCCCGAACATTTTTTTTTCGCAGCGACGGGTCTGGCCTATCGATAAGCCGCAGCCAGTCCTTGGGACTTGCCAGCACGGGCACTTCTGCACAGGGACTCTGATTATCATGGTCTCTGCAATATAAAGCGTTTACGGGTTGTAATCTACTGGGAATCTAGAACACTTTCTCTGTGCTCCTTGACATGTTCATGAAGGTGTTTTGAGTCTACGTTTGCGTAGTTCGTCGCCACATCGGAGGTGGCAGGGGAACGATGGTTGAAACAGGGAAATCTTTTTCGTGTAAAAAAATAGATAAAGGTATTGACTTCACAAGCCAGAGGTCTTCATGATCGCATCTCAACTACTGTAGAAGAAAGCCGTCCGATTCTCTCATTTTTAGGATCTCGCTCCCTCCCGTGACTGTTTTCAGGTATGTACAGTCGCGCAGATGCATGCAAATCGACTGAATCCTAATAAACCCCCCGTCCACTCCAGTACACGCAAAACCAGGACCAAACGGAGAATACGCCCAAAATTCCCACTTTACCGGTTGGACTTGGCAACACGCTCGAGCTCGTCCTTCTTCTTGATGGCGTAGGAGTTGGAGGAACCCTTGGCGGCGTTGATGAGCTCTTCAGCCAGGCACTCAGCAATGCTCTTGATGTTACGGAAAGAGGCCTCGCGAGCACCGATGGTCAAGAGGGCAATAGCCTGGTTGACACGGCGGAGGGGAGACACATCGACGGCCTGACGACGGACGGTACCAGCGGAACCGATACGGGTGCTGTCTTCGCGAGGACCGCAGTTGACGATAGCGTCAACGGCGACCTGGAGAGGGTTCTGGTCGGTCATGATGTGGATCTACAAAGGATTACCCGGTTAGTTTTCCGTGTCTGGTTCTGTGGTTTGCGTTCCCTAGCCGTTCTGCGTGCAGAAGGCATTGGAGAATATGAGAGGTGACGTACGATCTCGAAGGCGTGGGCAACGATGCGGACAGCCATGAGCTTCTTTCCGTTGTTGCGGCCGTTCATCATGAGGGAGTTGGTCAGGCGCTCGATGATGGGGCACTGAGCCTTGCGGAAACGCTTGGCAGCATAGCGGCCAGCGGAGTGAGGAAGGTAGACAGGGGAGCGGATCTGGACGTAGTCGCTATTGAAGGTGAAGCCGAGTCAGCATATCTCGTTTCTGTGCCAATTCGCAAAATTTTTTTTCCATCGTGAATCCCTTCGCAGATATCCCATTTTTGTCGTGCGTTTTCCTCCGTGCATGTCGAGTCCATTGTCTCCCAACAGATAATGGCGTTTTCCACCCGTCGACACAAAACCCATGCTCGTAGAACAATCAAAATCGCGATGAATTGGGGAGCACCTACGTCAAGGAGATGTCCCTGATCTCAACATCCTCGTAGCTCCACTTGTTGAACAGCTTCACGGATCCCATCTCCGCGATAGCCTCCTTGGGCAGGACCTGGAAGGCCGCAGCGGGGTTTTCGACCTCGACTTCGCCGTGTTCAGACATTTTGGTCGACGTATGCACCTGTTGCCGAGGGAGGGATACGTGTAGGTGGCGGACGGTGTCGTTGGTGATCCTTCAACGTCGACGAATACAGTCGGGCGGCTGAAATGTGTCGCTGAGCGCAAGGAAATTCGAGGTGCGCCTCGCTTAGCGGGTGGTGGGTTAGGGCAGGACTGACCGCCAATGGCGCGGGTGGTGTCATGTGATGGTCACATCTGGATTCTGGCACCCTATCCCAAACTAGGACTAGCGCTGGATGCCCCTACAATACTGTTCACCAATGCTCCGCTTCCAACCCGCCATATCATACATGGATCTAGATGCAATCTTAGACAGTCATCAGTCTTCTGCCGGATACTTTCAAAAAGTGAGCATACTTTTGTATGCAACGAAGCGGAGTTCCAAGCAATAAGGTTACGTTGTCATCACTTACGCTAGTCCAGTTTGTTCGAATTGTCCATCTTGACGAAGGATATCTTGGACACCGAATCAGCTGTTTATCAAATTCTCATCTTCAGCCATGGTTTACGGACTATGTTGAAAATTTCCCGGCCTATCTATATGCATTCAGAGACATCGTTTACTTCGAGATAGTAAGCGTTGCACGACATCTAACCGGCTTTGAGGGAGAGCGCAAGTATTTGGCGCTCACTTTGACTCTCCGCCTCCATTTTTTATTCAAGCCATACACCCACAAGGGGTCTCAATGTGCACTAGATGTTTTCCGTTGACTTCTCTGTATTATGCAGATACGCAACAATGGTTTATCTCTGAATTTATCGGACGCCTCGCCTCATATAGGCTAGTTTGCATAGCGCATTATGGAAAGCAAAAAATATAAAGCACACAAGATGCTTATCACATTGCTTGGACAAGACATGTCCTATTCGTGATTCCAGTACAATGTTTTCACCTATATAGGTGCTAAATATAGTGATATATCAGAGCGTACAGTAAAGCCTAGGGGCCCGAGAAGACATACTATTATCTTAATTAGATGCGAACAATTCAGGGAACTGCGGCAGGTGTTAAAGTGTTGTTATTACTTCACTTATCTAGTCCTACTAGTTACTGGTCATGAAACTACCTGATGAAACATAACATTCAAAGCTGGGTCGCGCATGCCGCCTGCTATGTGGGTGGGCCTTCTGGGAACCCGTATCCTGCTCTCAGCAGCTCGGCTCAACATTAGTAGTATGATGAATTTTTCACTCTGATATGAATTTTCGATCAATGAATGCAACTCTGAAGCTGGAACGCTATTACATGCACTGTTCCCCGACTTCTTTCTGTATAGTGACATGCATTGCACTTGTGAGGTCGTGTATCCCCGGGGGAACACCAATAAAACAGAAGTATATCAAGAATGACTTATCCTCCATTAACGGCTTTGTTTCGATAAAGATATACTGATTCAAGTATTATACATATGAAGTAGTTAGCCCAAGAGCCTCCTGTGAAAGGACAAGCTAGATGGCTTCGATTGATCTTCATATCAGGACAGCTTTAGATTAACTGCCCTTCTGTCTCTCGCATGACTCTGAAGATTATGATCAGCTAAGTGTGGAAAACGGGCTAGATCTGTTGCCTAGGCATAATAGTACTGAGAGAATGCATCACATGAGCAAGCTTGACAACTTCTTACGCAAAACGATCAATCCTTTCCGTAAACTCTTCAATATTGCCGAGACCCACAAGCGAGAAATGCGGCCCGAAATCTTTGAATAAAGACTTTTCCTTAAGCTGTCACCAGCATAAAGAGTGGCACCTTTGCATAGCTGAGCTCCCGTTATTGTCTCCAGCTGCTTCTCTCCTTATATTCGATCAGTAATAATGTCTCCGGTCTGCTTTAGTAGCAAGGGGAGTTCTCTGATCATTATCTGGATAGAGAACCTGAGTACTCTTGGCATACGGCTTAGGCATATCCTTTGACCATCATAAAAAGGTAAGTGAATGACATGAACTTGGATGATCATACTCCTTTTTTTGCCCTACGTTGATGTTGAGAGAACCTTGGCGCCGGGACCAACAGCAGTAGACGACCCCACCACGGGCTGACAAGCCAATAGTACAGCGGAGACTCTCTTTTGATTTCGGAGTCTTCAATACCGAGGATGGAGATAGCGTCGTCGGTCGAACATTCGAAGGTGGTTAGCACGCGTAGTGGATATGAGAGATCATGATGGCCTCATCTACCCAGGTGTCTTAATGGCACCATCATAGTTTAGTTATTCATTTAAAGAAGCTAAGTGTTTTTAGCACGATGTCCACAACCGCTCTTGCACCAAATTTTGGTTTGCCGCTAAAGCGGCGACAGCTGGAGCGTTATTAGCGGGCTTGCGGAGGATATCGAATAAAAATAGGCACACTGGCTTGTGCTACCGAGGGCGTAAGATATCAGGCACAAACGGGATAATCAAGTAACACACAGGGGCGTAGCGAGACATATTCCCGAGTCAGATTGGATGGATGAGATATGTGGGAATGAGGTGTAACGCTGTCATTTCAGGTCCGAGTACCAGAAGGATGGTGCAGACCGTCGACATCCACCTGTTCGTGGTGTGAAGCGGACGATCCTCGTGCTCTCCGGATGCCGGAGATTGTTTGCTCTTTCTCCTCCTGACGCGTGGCGGTGCACGTCCATCTGAGCATGTGATTGGCTGCACATTCTGCGTGCCCGGCCCGCCTCACCGGCCCTAGCCGCCGCGGCAGGTGACGTTGTGGCTCATCAGGCGCGGAGAAGCGACAAGACAAACTCCCGGATTCCCCATCCATCTACTGGGACATCGCAAGGGGCTGCTCGACTCTCCGAAGTCTCTCGTTCCCCCTCTCAGCCTCTTTCTGACCCCTCCCTCTTTTCCCCCCCCCTCCTAAAGGACCCTGCAATGAGGGTGCCGTTTACCCTGGCCGTTCAGCATCCCCGAGCCTTCGAATGAAAGCCCCTCGATTTGTCTACCCTCAACGCTTCTGCAATCATGGCGGACGATAATCCCGAGCTTCACGCCGCTCTGCGCGACCTTGATAAAGAATTGGAGGTATGGAAGCAATCCTGGCAACCTATAGTTTTACCCCGCAGATTCGCGGTTCTGTGGACAGATCCAACTAACCTTTCACTGCTTATCAGGAAGGTGATATTACGGAGAAGGGGTAAGCAAACTCGTCTTTATCTGTATTCAGACAAACTATCGATTTGAGTGTGAAACTTTAGCCCTAGCAAATGGTCTACCTGATCGCCCGTGCGGGCGGCTCAAATATATATACCAATAGACGGTTGGGACTAACTTAGTTTCAAGATACCAGAAACGGCGCACCGTTCTCCTGTCGCAGTTCTTTGGCCCTAATATGAAGCTGGATTTCGGCGCACCCACGTCAAGGGATGGAACTTCATCACTCACAAGCTCAACCCATCCTCCACAAGCCATCCTCAACGTCCGACCCCCAACGGCGGAGTCCACAACCCTGGGCGACTCGTCGCAGTCCTTTGCCAATGGGCGTGATAGTTACAACAACGGAAGTCTCGGATATGAGCGCAGGGTTAGTGGGGATACACAGGGCTCATATGATAGAGAGAGCATGCTGCTGCCCGCTGATCGAGCCCCCTCGGCAGCCTCCTACGATTCACTTTTTCTGCCGAAGAACAAACCTGCACCTCCCATGCAAGAGAGCTCACGTACAGCCACACTTCTGAGCCAAAACTATGCATTTAACCCCGGCTATCACCACGATGCCTACGAAGAGCCTATCGGAGCCTATGATATGCCGCCAGGTGGAGTCACGCGACAGTCGACAATGCTCGACTCCCAGCAGGGGTTTTTCTCTGATTTTGCCGGCCAACAGCAAGATGATTATAGGGATAGCTACGGTGGTGGCTTTCACCGCTACTCTCAGTCGGATACGTTCTCCCCTACGGCGAATATGGCACCGCCGTTGATCCCCGCTTCTGAACTCGCTCATGGACCGGCACTTGCTCACCTTCAACCACTGGAGCCTCGCGACATTCCATTTTCCGTACAGGATCCTCATGACAAGAATACGCCAATGTCGAACTTCGACAACATTCCCGCCGTTCTCCGGCATCGAGCGCGGATACATGGAAAGCAGCCCGCATATTGGGTATTGGACCAAAAGGGCAAAGAAATTGCTTCCATCACATGGGAAAAACTAGCCAGTCGCGCTGAAAAGGTGGCGCAGGTCATTCGTGATAAAAGCAACCTCTATCGTGGTGATCGCGTGGCGTTGATTTACCGGGATTCTGAGGTCATCGAATTTGCTGTCGCACTGATGGGTTGTTTCATCGCCGGCGTCGTTGCTGTCCCCATCAATAGTCTTGAGGACTACCAGAGTCTCAACCTGGTTCTTACCTCAACTCAAGCACATCTGGCATTAACGACAGAGAATAACCTAAAAAGTTTCCAGAGAGACATCACGGCCCAGAAGCTAAATTGGCCCCGGGGAGTAGAGTGGTGGAAGACCAATGAATTTGGCAGCTATCATCCAAAGAAGAAGGACGATACCCCACCCCTTGTGGTTCCAGATCTGGCGTATATTGAATTCGCCAGGGCGCCAACCGGCGACCTCCGCGGTGTCGTCATGAGCCACCGGACAATCATGCATCAAATGGCTTGCCTCAGCGCAATTGTTTCAACTGTACCTATGTCCTCGGGTATGGCTCGGCCGCGCGGTGAAACGATCATCAGCTACCTCGACCCTCGACAAGGCATTGGTATGATTATCGGCGTCTTGATGACCGTATATGGTGGTCATACTACTGTCTGGCTAGAGGACCGTGCAGTCGAGACGCCGGGTCTCTATGCCCACCTTATCACGAAATATAGGGCAACCATCATGGCTGCAGACTACCCGGGGTTGAAGATTGCCGCTTACAATTACCAGCAAGATCCAATGGCGACACGGCATTACAAGAAAAACTCAGAGCCAAACTTCGGAACAGTGAAGCTCTGCCTTATAGATACACTCACCGTCGACCCCGAGTTCCATGAAATACTTGCAGATCGGTGGTTAAGACCTATGAGAAACCCGAGGGCCAGAGAAATCGTTGCGCCCATGCTGTGTCTTCCCGAGCACGGTGGCATGGTTATCAGTATGCGAGACTGGCTTGGTGGCGAAGAGCGCATGGGCTGTCCCTTGACGCATGAGATGGACCCAGCTGAGCGCGAAGATAGCAAGAAAGAGGAGAAAAGGTCTGGAAAGGCTGATAACAACAGTGGTTTTGGCAGTAGCTTACTGGGTGGAGGAGGTGCTCCTACGCCAGCCCCGCAAGAGCAAGGAAAGACTGGGCTTGGTGAGGTCCTTCTGGACAAAGAGGCTCTCAAGAGCAACGAAATTGTGGTCTTGGCAATGGGTGAAGAGGCTAGGAAATTCGCCGGGACCATGCCCAACGCCGTGCGTGTTGGCTCCTTCGGCTATCCCATTCCTGATGCCACACTGGCTGTCGTCGACCCTGAGACCAACCTGCTGTGCACTTCGAACGTCATCGGCGAGATCTGGGTGGACTCCCCGTCTCTATCTGGTGGCTTTTGGGCATTGCCGAAACACACAGAAGCCATCTTCCATGCACGTCCTTATAAGTTCGAAGAAGGGAATCCAACCCCGATCCTGGTTGAGCCAGAATTCCTTCGCACAGGCCTACTTGGCTGTGTCATTGAGGGCAAAATCTTCGTGCTAGGTCTCTATGAGGACCGGTTGCGTCAGAAGGTCGAGTGGGTAGAACACGGGCAAGAAATCGTCGAACATCGTTATTTCTTTGTCCAACACATGATCGTCAGTATTTTGAAAAACATCCCCAAGATCCATGACTGCACAGCTTTCGATGTTTTTGTCAACGAAGAACATCTTCCCATTGTTGTATTGGAGTCATATGCGGCATCAACTGCACCGACGACATCAGGCGGTCCTCCACGGCAACTGGACTCTGTTCTTCTTGAATCTCTTGCCGAGAGATGTATGGAAGTGCTGTATCAGGAGCATCACTTGCGCGTTTATTGCGTGCTGCTCACAGCTCCTAACACCCTTCCTCGTGTTACGAAGAATGGGAGACAGGAGATCGGTAACATGCTTTGCCGCAAGGAGTTTGATTCTGGAACTCTGCCGTGCGTGCATGTCAAGTTCGGTGTTGAACGATCCGTCCTCAACTTGCCAGTTGGGGTTGACCCAGTCGGTGGTATATGGTCTCCGCTGGCCTTGATGTCAAGGCAAGAACTGCTCGCCTTGCAGGACAAGCAATATTCGGGCGTTGACTACCGTGACGTAGTCATGGATGATCGCACATCCACGCCCCTCAACAACTTCAACACCATTGTGGACCTTCTTCAATGGCGTGTCTCTCGGCAAGCTGAAGAATTAGCTTATTGTTCCATCGACGGTCGAGGAAAGGAAGGCAAGGGCATCACTTGGAAGAAGTTTGACCTGAAGGTTGCTGCCGTAGCAATGCATTTGAAGAACAAGGTTAAGGTCCGACCTGGAGATCACTTGGTTTTGATGTACACTCATTCGGAAGAATACGTTTACGCTGTACATGCGTGCTTCTGCTTGGGTGTCGTTGCCATCCCCCTCGCCCCCATTGATCAGAACCGTCTCTCCGAAGATGCTCCGGCTTTCCTCCACGTCATTAATGATTTTCATGTGAAGGCCATCATTGTCAACAGTGATGTTGACCATGTGCTAAGACAGAAGCTCGTCTCGCAGCACATCAAGCAGTCTGCGCAAGTACTCCGAATCGGTGTCCCAGCTATATACAACACTACAAAGCCTACCAAGCAGTCGCATGGCTGCCGGGACCTCGGTTTTACGGTCAAGAGCTCCTGGCTGAGTGCGAATCAGGCAGCTATGGTGTGGACCTATTGGACACCGGACCAGAGGAGAATCTCTGTTCATATTGGTCACGATACAATCATGGGCATGTGCAAGGTGCAGAAAGAGACCTGCCAGATGACTAGCTCAAGGCCGGTGCTTGGTAGCGTACGGAGTACTTTGGGCCTGGGGTTCCTTCATACCTGTCTGATGGGTATCTACGTTGGTAAGTAGAAGGAACTATACCGTGGACTACGATGTTTGCAGGGCTAACGCTGGCTTTAGGAGCGCCAACCTACCTTGTATCGCCTGTCGACTTTGCGCAGAACCCCATGACGCTCTTCGTTACCCTTTCACGCTATAAGATCAAGGACACGTACGCTACTAGCCAAATGCTGGACTATGCAATGAGTGCCATGGCTGGCAAGGGCTTCCAGATGCAAGAGCTGAAGAATTTGATGATCTCAGCCGAAGGCCGTCCAAGAGTCGATATTTGTGCGTTTCCAATTAACATCCCTAGTCAGACGCTGTAGCGCTAACGTGATTACAGACCAGAAAGTGCGCCTCCACTTTGCTTCTGCCAGCTTGGACCGTACTGCCATCAACATCGTGTATTCCCACGTCCTCAACCCCATGGTTGTTACCAGATCCTACATGTGCATCGAGCCTGTTGAGCTGTGGCTCGACATCAGGGCTTTGCGCCGTGGACTGATCTGCCCCGTGGATCCAGACACCGATCCCACTGCTCTTGTCATTCAAGACTCGGGTATGGTCCCAGTAAATACGCAAATAGCTATCGTGAACCCAGAGACATGCACTCTGTCCCACGTCGGCGAGTATGGTGAGATTTGGATTCAGTCGGACGCTTGCGCCAAGTCATTTTACGGTTCCAAACAGGATTTCGATATGGAGCGTTTCAATGGTCGGGTTATGGATGGCGATCCCAACGTCGCCTACGTGCGTACTGGTGATCTTGGCTTCCTTCACACAGTTACGAGACCCATTGGCCCCGGTGGCCAGCCTGTCGAGATGCAAGTGCTGTTTGTTCTTGGAGGAATTGGTGAAACCTTCGAAGTTAATGGTCTGAATCACTTCCCGATGGACATCGAATACTCTGTGGAGCGATGCCACCGCAATATCGTATCTGGGGGGTGGTAAGTTTCGGCCATACTCGACTCTCAAATGCCTGTTACTAATCCGTCTATCTAGTGCTGTCTTCCAAGCTGGAGGCTTGATCGTGGTCGTTGTCGAGGTTACAAGAAAGGCTTATCTAGCGTCTCTGGTCCCTGTGATTGTCGACGCCATCCTCAACGAGCACCAGGTCATCGCTGATATCGTGGCATTTGTTTCACACGGAGACTTCCCTCGGTCCCGTCTCGGTGAGAAACAACGTGGGAAGGTGCTGGCGTCATGGGTTACTCGGAAGCTGCGGACCATTGCTCAGTTTAGCATCCGTGACGGAGAGGGCCCCGAGCACCCATTTGCTGAAGCTCCTCAGCATCGTGTCAGCCGCAGCTCGAAACCCGGAAGCACCATGGGCAACAGCACTCGGCGATCCACCGTCGTACCGGATCCTGATCTCATGCCTCGCTCCCCGGCTCCAATTCTGGTCGAGCATTCCGAAGCGACCATGGGCTCCTATCCCCCTATCCCAGAGCCAAGCATCCACAGTCCTACTGGCACCCTGCCCGAAGGTGGTATGCCTTCCGTCCCGCACATCGCAGAGCCAGCCCGGCCGACCAGCGCCTCAACGAACGGGGCTCCCGCTGTGCCACGGAAAGAACTCCCCACGACCATCAGCAACCCCGACTTTGGCTTCGACTTTGGTGACTTTGCCAACTCGGCCACAGCAGGATCACTGACCGAGTCTGCTGGCCACGGTCCTATGCCCGAGAGCCTCCCCTACCGAACCAATGTCCCAGCTCACGATGCGCCGCAACGCACCCCGAGCAATGGAAGCTACCCTGTTCGGACCGACTCTTACAACCGCACACCCCTCGCAGATCCAATGGAGGGAAGTACCGGCGACTGGCCCCAAGAAGCTCTCATGTACCAGGCCAATCTGGGATACGATGATGCCCACGGCCTCCACCGCAACCAAATCTAGTACATACATTCATACTTGATGAGCAGCAGCAGCAGCAGCAGCAGCATCAACAAAAGCACACACCATCTAACAGCTCCCTGATGCCTAATAAGCAAGGGTGAAGTAAGATTAGCATTTCATTTTCTTTTATCATCTTCTTCTCCATTTCCCTATTAACTGCTTGTCTTTTTGCATAGCCCCGATAAGAAAAAATCACGGCTACACGTTTGCATGATCACCCTCTTCCAAATTCTTCCCCTTTATACACAGTCGCTACCTTGTTGTCTTCTCCTATGGCCCATGCACTTTATTCCCTTTTTCCATAAAAGGTAGAAAATGGCTATCTATATACCTGCCTACTTGTCGTTCCCACTTCCCCTTCCCCCTTCCATCTATGATGACCGATATGCAAAATGTGTTTGTGATTCCTTTTTTGTGTACATACATACCCCCCGCATCCCCATTCGCATATTTACATTTATCATATAGGCATGCAGTAGTAGCTTAGCTCTTCTTACAATACCATCCTATATAGATATAATCATGCTGAAATTTTCTGTCCCAAGAGGAGTACAACTTAATAGGACATGGATCAATGATCGAGACTGTTCCTTTGTAGTGACTCACATGGACTCCCAGGCTGTTACTAAGAGTTAAGAGTCCAACATCATACGAAAAGCAAATGCAACAGGGGAAAATATGGAAGTAACACTTATGCCACCATAAGCTATTGAAATTAAATAAAATTTTGATTCATATCACGTCATTCCTAAATCTGTACGAATCGAAGCAGAATTCTTCCTATCTTCATTTCTCTTCTTTTCGTCTTCTTTCCCTTTTATTCCCACCTCCTTCTCCGTATATATACGTCTTTCCTTTGAAAACACATTTTTCGTACTTTTCTCTTCCCAAAAACCCCGAGAAGAAAAATGTTGAAAGAAAAAAAAAAAGTAAAGGCCAAAAAAAAAAAACGGACCCGAGATATAATGCACGTAGAAGATGATGATGACGACGACAGCGAAACCGATGTATGCTAGCTAATGTAAGATGAACGATTTACTGGCTCTCGGCCTGCTGGGTCAGAGCTTCAATGTCAACCTTGGGCTTGTTGGGACCGTTCAGCATCTCCAGAGCTTGGAGGTCGTCGTCGGTGAGAGTGTTGGAGCGGATGGGGCGGAAGGGAGCGGGGGAGCCGGAGCGGCTGGTCAGGAACTATTAGGAGAGTAATGTTAGTTGGGGTGATTCTCAATAGATGAATTAAAAGTTGAGGAGAACATACAGAGCTGGCGGCGCTGAGCAGGGCGATCAAACTGGCCTGGACCACATCCTGGTGGATACCAACACCCCAGACTTGTTCCTTGCTGCCTGCTGCAGTGCACTGGATATATGTCGCAGCCTTGACATCACGACCCAGACCGATGGAGTGCTCCTTGTAGTCGACGACGTCGAGATCGATGCCCAGAGTGGCCAGGGCGTGGGCCAGGGAGGAGATGGCACCGGGACCGACACCGGTGATGGCGTGCTGGATGCCGTCGATTTCGATGACACCGGTGAAGCGACGCTTGAGGTTCTTGGTGTTGAGGGCTTTGCCGGGCTCAGGAGGCGCAGGCGACTGCGAACGATCCGTGGTGATGTTGTAGTCGACCAGGTTGAAGCGGGGGTTGGACTTGAGGTGGTAGGCTTCCTGGAAGAGCTCGACAACTTCGGAGGGGCGCAGCTCGCGGCTGACTTCTTCGGTTCTGCGCTGCACGATCTTGCTGAACTCGACCTGCAGGGCGCGCGGGAGATCCAGCTCCAGACTGCGCAAGATAACCCAGGCGGCACCACCCTTGCCACTCTGAGAGTTGACACGGATGACGGCCTCGTAGTTCCGGCCAATGTCCTCGGGGTCCAAGGGTAGATAAGGGATTTCCCACTTGGTATCGGGGCCGGCGGTCTCGCGCAGCTTGAATCCCTTCTTGATGGCATCCTGGTGACTGCCACTGAAGGCGCAGACGACCAGCTGACCACCATAGGGCCATCTCTCGTTGACGGGGATCTTGTTGCTTTCCTCGACCACCTTAATGACCGCATTGATATCGGAGAAGTCCACCTTGGGGGAGATACCCTGGGTATACAAGTTCAGAGCCAAGGTGACCAAGTCCACGTTACCCGTCCGCTCACCGTTTCCGAACAGGGTTCCTTCGACACGCTGGGCACCAGCCATCTGGGCGAGTTCGGCAGCGGCAACGGCGCAGCCACGGTCATTGTGGGGGTGGATGGACACGACGTACTTCTCGCGCTCGGAGACATTGCGGCAGAAGTACTCGACCTGGTCGGCGAAGACGTTGGGGGTGGACATCTCTACCGTGGCCGGCAAGTTGAAAATGATGGGGTCCTTCTCCGTGGGCTCCCACGCCTCCTTGACGGCTTCACAGACTTGAGCAGCGAACTCGGGCTCAGTGTCAGAGAAGGTCTCGGGGGAGAACTCAAAGTGCCATTCGGTTCCGGCAGTCGACGGGTCATCCTTGGTGATTGAGCGAGCATACTTGGTGCAGCGCACGGCCATTTCCAAACTCTTCTGCTTGTCCATGTTGAAGACGATGCGACGGAAGCAGGGGCTGGTAGCCAGGTAGATGTGCAGAATAGCCTTCTTGGCACCCTTCAGGGAATCGACCGTACGACGGATCAGATCTTCTCTGCAGGGGGAGAGGACCTGAAGCCAGACATCATTGGGGCACAGACCGGGGGTCTCGACCAAGCTACGGGTGAAGTCGAAGTCGGTTTGCGAGGCGGAGGGGAAAGAGACTTCGATTTCCTTGTAGCCAATGTCGACGAGCATCTTGAAGAAGCGGAGTTTTTGTTGTCCATCCTGTACGTTTCACAAGAGAGAGAAGTGGTCAGCCGGGTTATGCTAATTTTCTCCCCATTGCTCAATGTAATAAACTTACCATAGGATCGGGCAGACTCTGGTTGCCATCACGCAAATCGGTGGCCAGCCACCGGGGCGGGTTGTCGATGGTCTTGTTGGGCCATTGGCGGTCGGGAAGATGGAGGGGCTGAAAGCGCTTGTATTTCTGGGAGGGGTCCTTGAGCCTGAAGAAACATGGAGTCAGTCAGTGGACGAAGATCAACTTCAATTATGACCGCAATTAAAAGCATCTGTTTAACGCAGACACCACCATAATTGAGGGAAATTCAGCATTAGTGGGAGAGACGTACATAGGCATGGTGATGGAGGAGAAGCGGGAGGATCCGCAGCGGGGAAATGAGAGGAGAGGAAATGCGGGTGGAAGATATGGGGAGGAGGAGGAGGAGGAGGTGATGAAGAGGTTGTAGATATATTAGTAGTGAATCACCTCACGGAAGAAGAGAGGACAGGACAGTGATTCTTGCAATGAGGAAGAAAAAAAAGTTGAGAAGCTTAAAATGAAACCAGGAACGGGGAGGGAGCCAGACAAAACGGTGACGCAGAGGAAGAAAGGGTAGGATTTAAAGGCGACGGGCGAGTGGCCGCCATGAGTCAAATGGAATGACGCTCGCCGCCTTTGGCCCTCGAAATTTGCGCCGACAGCGGATGGCGGATCGCCTTCTGATTTGGTACCAGCCAGTGTTCCCCTCTTCATTCAACTTCTCTCCCATCATGTTACATACAAACGTAAATTATACTAAGAATTATTGCACCCTCCCCTGGCAACTCAATGGGTCTTCTCTCTTTTTTTCCCCGAATCAATCACCGGCCGAGAATTAGCAATCTGGTACGAAATCCCACTCCACCCGTGATCAACTCGGTTGGCTGGTTGGATGAACTGCAAGGGCAATCGGCTTCTCCGCTCCCTCCTCTTGATGCTCGGCTCGCCGACACCGGAGTCCCTCGCCGCCCTTCAGGCACCCTGCTGTCTCCGCCGATAGCCGTCGACAGCCGCTCCTATGATCCAAATAAACCAGAAGGAATAGATTCATAACCAAATAGCAAATAGGATATAGGAAATAGGGGGAAAGGGAAAATTATACTATGTAGAAGATCGTAAATAGTCTTAAGCAGAAAAATTGGAAATATCTATACAGTATATCCACAATATGCTAATGCGAATAGTAATTTTGTTTTAGGATCCCTTGAGTCTAGACCCGTCACCGTCTGCCTCATTTCTTGCCCTTCTTCTTGTTGTCCTTCTTAGCCTTAGGCAATTGTCCATTCTTCATGCTCTCCCGTGTGGCCCGACCCTTCTTCCAGCCAGAACCAGCTTCCTGGCGCTGGCGGGAGTCATCCAGACGCTTCTTGTCCTTGTTACTGAGCTTCTGCTTCTCCTTCTTGGACAGGCCGGCATCGGGCCCGTTGAGCTCCGCCGCGCCCAGCTTCCGCGCCGCCTTCTTATCGCGCTCCGTTTCGAACCACGTACGCTTCGGCCGCGACTTGATCTCCGCCTCGTGCTTGATCAAGTTTTCTCCCTTGGTTACTTGCATCTCCGCCTGGGCCAGCTGCTTCTCGAGCTTCTCCTCCGACAGCACCTCCTCCACCTCCTCCGCCAACTCTTCCGCCTTGGCCGCCCAGGAATCCGCCACCGCCGGTTCAATCACCCGACTGGCAATCTTGGCTCCTTGCGACTTGCCCGCCTTTACCGCCGCCTTGACCACCTTACGGTCAGGCTCGGCGGCAATGGTGCATGCCCGACCGGAGCGGCCCGCACGCGCTGTACGACCGACACGATGCAGGTAGATCTCGTGGCTCTGCGGCGCCTCGTAGTTGATGACTGTCTCCACGCCCTTGATATCCAGACCACGGGATGCCAGATCTGTAGCCAGGAGGAACGCCGCCTTGCCCTCACGGAAGTTTTCGACACTCTTGATACGCTGTAGTTGGAAAATAACCCAAGTTAGTATCATCAATCATATCAGGGGATTAGAGACCGAAGTAAAGTGACATACCTGTTCTTGGCTCATGCTACCGTGGAGCTCGGCAGCCTTCAAGCCCAGCAGTCCAAAGATAATCCGCACCCGGTGCGCCTCCTTCTTCTGTCGGAAGAAGACAATCACCCGACCAGTGTAGAGCTCCTTGCAGAGGTAGAGAAGGTAGCCCAGTCGCTTGTCCTCACGTCCAGGACGCAGACGCACGAATTCCTGCACCAGTGTCACAGCGGTGTTCTTCTTGGCGTCGACCATCAGGCGCACAGGGCGGTTGAGACCGACGCGGATAAGCTTGTCGACAGTATCCGTCATCGTAGCAGAGAAAAGCATGGTCTGGCGCGACTTGGGGATCGTAGTGAGAATCTCGTTCAACTCGTCGGCGAAACCGTCCTCGAGCATGCGATCAGCTTCATCCAGAACCAGAATTTCCAGAGTATCAACAGTGAAACTGGCCGAGTTGCGCATGTGATCGATGAAACGACCGGGGGTGGCGATGATCACGTCAGGACGCTTCTTCAAGATGTTCTCCTGCTCGCGAAGACTGAAACCACCGACCAGCTGACAAAAGGTGATGTCCGTATACGTCGCCAGCTTCGTAGCGACATTGTAGCACTGCACCGCCAATTCACGGGTGGGCATCAGGATGGCAACGCGACTCGTCGGGACCTTGCGTGGGCGGAACAGCAGACGTTCGAGAATAGGGACAACGAAGGCGGCAGTCTTTCCGGAACCAGTAACAGCACTACCGACAATATCCTTACCCAGGAGAGCCACGGGGATCGTCTTGCGCTGAATGGGTGTGGGGTTCGAGAAATTGACGCCGGCGAGACCACGAAGAATGGGACGAGAAAGGTTGAATTCCTGGAACGAGCGCTTCGCATCTGCCATAGCAGACTCCGAAGTCTTCTCCTCCTCAGGAGCGAAGAAAGCCTTGCGCTTCTCCTCCTCCTCGGCGTCGACCTGACTCTCGTCGTCCGAGTCCCGGTCAGAGGCAACATCATCAGGGTGTTGAACAGGAGTAGCAACCGAGTCGTTATCCGAAGCAGCATCATCATCCTCCTCATCCATCTCCTCGTCGTCATCACTGCCCTCGGCCTCCTCATCAGACCCTTCTTCCTTCTCCTCATCCTCCGCATCGGACTTGTCGCTCTCCTCCGCCTCACCATCAACACCCATACCGAACCCATCCTCCGCAAGCAGCTCGTCATCCTCGAAGTCGACCTCCATACCTCCATCCTCTTCATCATCATCCTCCAACTCACTAAACTCCTCCGCCTCCTTCTGCTTCTTCTTCTGCTTGCGAATCAACTCAGCCTCCTTCTTCGCCTGCCTCCTCGAGATAATATCATCAATATCCACAGCCTTCTTATCCCCACCCTTACCATCCTCATTACCATTAATCTCCCACCCATCGAAATCCCTAACCTCAGTCGCAGCACCGCCAACATCGAACTCGAAATCCGAATTAAGCGCGCCATCATCTTGACCCTGATCCTCTTCCTCGTCTTCTTCCTCTTCATCCACTTCCTCCTCCTCAACAGGCACATTCTTCCCCTTCTTCACTTGCTTCTTCTGCTGTTGTTGTTCCTGCTTCTTCATCTTCTTATTCTTCCCCTTCTCCTGCTGCACCGCCGCAGCATCATCTCTCTTGCGCTTCTTCGTTTTCGACCCGGAGGCTAGTGCACCATCGTCGCCCTCACCCTCCTCTTCAAACTGATTTAACGTGTCGTTCTCGTCATCCGACAATGTGAGCACGAAGTCGTCGTCGGCGTTCGCGCGCTTTTTCGTTCCGGCCATGATTGGCGTGTGGGAGGGAATGAAAGAATTCTTCCCTTGTTTTTCTGTAGACTTGGTTGTTCCGTGAATGTCACCGAAGACAGAAATCCGAGGGGAAAAAAAAGAACAGAATCAAAAAGAGAAGAAAAAAAGAAAAAGAGGAGAAAGAAAGCACTCCTCCTTATGTTCCAATTCAATGGGTATGTTTTATGTATGTTGGTATCGGGATAAAGATGGAGAAAAAAGTTCAAATTTCGAAGGCGGTGGACGCCGTTTGCGATGGCAGAATGTTGTGCTTACTGGCGTCGGGGAGGTGGTGATTGGTGCATCGTTTATCGATATGGGATCCACTCCCTTAGATTTCTATCTACTGCTAGTAAACAGGTCTACTAACTAGCTATGCATTGGGTGCATTTTACAAGTAATTAGATTTTAATTTCAATTTCCTTAAGTCACTAAGTAAGAAAGCTCCTATCTGCATGCTTGTAGATAATCTATACACTGTAAACTGACGTCCGGCGCCGCTTATGGTGCCTCGGCTTTCCTCTTGTGTGCACTTATCATTTTTTTTTTTTCAGTGTTATTGCATATGCTTTTGTGTTTTTGTTGTTTTGTTTGTGTTCCAACACATAGGTCCGTTCGCATAAGCCGGTCATAAGGTTGATCATTATCAAGGTCCTGCAGGGATCCTTGTTGTGTTGAGAATATCATAAAGAAGAAAATCACAAAAAAATAAAAGAAAAAGAAAAGAAAAGAAAAGAAAACACGGACTACTACTCCGATCTCCAACAGTCCTCGGTACCGTCTTTCAGGCTTGTCCGGACCAGACTATCGGTATGGGAGAGCGAAAATGTTGTTCTTGACAAAGTACGCAACGTCGAGACTAGAATTGTTGTCAGTCAGTTTGAATGCTGAATATCATCACCATAATCCTAGTGAAGCAGATAAGACACTTACAGTCTTTCATTCTTTGCGCGGACTCCGCACAAGCGTCCTTGCAATTCGAAGTTGTTCTTCGCCAGCCAATCCCGGACCCAACTCTTTGACTGGCGTTCTTCGGGAACGTAGGTAAATGTGAGAATCAGCCGAGCGAACTCGCGACGTCCTCCCAGGCTGTACCCACTGAGACCATGGTGGTAGAAATCATAACCGCCCTTGGTTCTGTGATTTCCATCACATACCTGCAAGAGCTTGTCCATAAGACAATTTCCGATGCCTTTGCGCTGTTGCTCTGGGATGACGAATAACTCCAACTCAGCGGTGTATCTACCACTGGTTTCCGAGCCGGTGTAGTCTTTAGCAGTGGCGTAGCCAAAGATATTCTCTCTCTGGTTGCCTGAACCGCGCTCCACGGCAACGATAAAGGGAAGGCGGGCGTCTTTGGCGGCTTGGATGCGCTGCCGAATGTCCCCTGGCTCCAACTTTCCGATGTCAACGCTCACGAAGGAGTTCTGGGCGTACCAGTTGTAAATGGGGAGGAGTTGATTGGCGTCTCCTACGTGTGCCGGTCTGAGATAAATGTTCGCCCTTGGCGTGTTGGGATTTGGCGGCAAGGTGGCCATGCATTCAAGTTGCATGCGGCGCGACAAAGCTAGTCTCTGCTCCTCTAGCTCTGCTTCGGCTTTTTTGTGCATGACATAGTTGTAGCTGAGACCTGCTGCCGTCTCGTGTCTGTGTCTATGGGCTAGCTCATCGTTGGGATTGAGGATTGTGGTAGCCTTTGGTAGATTCGGGACGATAAATGTCTTAACACCATCTGGATGGGCGGTGCCATCAAAATAGCCCATGTGGTAGATGTCTGCGTAATAGGCATCCTGAATTGTCTCGTCGAGCCAAGAACGGAATCTCTGAAGCCATAAATCGTAAAACGGAAGCATAGGAGGGGCCCACCACCAATCACACAAGTGGTCATACTTTCGCCATTTCTGATATGCGCTGGGTGGGAAGGTAGGGGGTTTACCTCGCGAGACATACGGATGGGCATCTGGTTTCTGAATTTTGGCTTGCAAGGTGGTCTGCGCCTCAGTCGGCTTAGGAGATAGTGTCACTTGGTTGTTAATGACGTTAGGGTAAATGAAAGTCTGTCTTTCGTATGCATCCCACAGTGAAGCCAGACGATCGCCGTCGATGAAGCTGTCACGAATCTGCTCGAGGTTATCGAGGCGGTCATCCTCTGGTTGGTCATCCAGATCATTGACTATAGAGAGAGCCGCGACGTTCAAGTCGACTTCTTCCATTGGACGCACACGTCGATATCCCTCGATTTCCTTATAGACATCCGACTTTGGGTCCACGCCTGGGCCGTCCCGGCATTTGGCTACTACTTCAGCATCAGCCGTTTCGATCTCCTCCTTGTATAGATTTTGATAAATCTTCGCAAGTTCCTCCTTTTGTAATCTTTTGATCTCTGCTCGCAGCTCAGCACGGGTAGTAGGCTGCTTCTCCTCGGAAGGTTCCCGCGCTGGCTGGTGAATGCTGCCCCCAAGAGGGGTACCGCCACCGGCCTCTATTCCAGTCTGTCCTGGAGCATCCTGATTTTGAGGCTGCAATGTTTCAGCTCTAGGATTACGCAGAACGACATAATCCGAGTCATCACTGGACGACATTTTTCCCTTATCAGCTTCTCAGGTTTCAGTTAGCACATTCCATGGTCAAGACGGAGGAAGCGGCATTCATCGCTTACCAGGGAGAGCAAGCTGATGTGGCGAGCCAGACGAAGTATTTTGAGTGAATGTTAACTGACTTGGCCTCAGAGGTGCTTTCGCGGCGTGTGAAATGAGAGGAGGGTGAGAAGAAAGTGTGGTGTTTCTCCAATTCTTCTGCTCGGTCCCTTGACCTCCTTTGTTTCTGGGGAGGATGTGCTGGTCGGGATTCTGATATTGGTGTTGTCTTATATGTGGTGGGATGTAGGGGGATGGTATGGATCTGGATGGCAATACGTGAGAACTGTCACACAATCTGCTCAGGGGCTCAGGTAGCTTGACAGTAATTTTGGAAGAGATTTTGGGTGATGAGGGGGGTTTGTTTTCATTCAAAGGCGATCGGCTAGTGGCCTCAACCGGCTCAGGTGCTTTAAAACACTTGGAAATCGCCGTGGCGATCGCCTTGTGTGCTTTACGAGTGACTGTGACTGCAGTGCTATTTGTCGATCTGATGCCAGTCGCTTGCATCTTTTCAGCCTGACTCGGACTCACCGGATTGCGTAGAGGTGAAGTGGTACTGTTATTCTCGGCACGTCGTCGTTGCGAAGGCCGGTATCCAGGAGACCGGTATTTATTGGAAATCGAGGCGCTTGATACACTATCACGTGTCAATTTCATTCGCGCCCATAATTCTGGGCTGTCATAGTCATAGTTGTTCTTTTGTGACATTTCTAACAGTGAGGTAGGTTAGTATCACTCACATCACCTCTCCCAAGGTTGTTCATGTTAGGCGAGGAGGATCCTACTTGACATTGAGTGCACTTATTGCTGCTAGAAGCCTCTGAGAAGACTGAATCACAGGACTCTATCTAATCAAACAGAAGATGCTGTCTTCTAACCTTTCAAATTGCCTCTGTCGTTAAGTGACAGTACGGATGAGGATGAGGAGACTCTGCCCTCCTGTGGACAGAGACATACTGAGGCGTATGCGATGTGCGCACTATTTAACGATTTTCGATACCTCCTTAATGTCACGTTATGTGCACATGGTGGATCTTGATCAGCTGGGATTAAGTGATTGCCTGTTATGTCTACGTGAAAGAAATGCATTGCTATTCCAGATATTTGATATCTGCAATGACTCTGCTCACATTTCTTGTTCCTGTTGTGAAAAGTGAGGGAGTGAAAAGCCAGTACTGGGAATGCTACTATACAAGAGTATAGGACTACATTAAAGTTGTTATTGGTTGTGCATGGGACACATGGCCTATGATGTCTTACTGTGATGTGAAGGAGGTGTAGTACATTCGACCGTGAGCGGGATCTATATCGAGCTTGTCGTTGGTCCACAATCTTTCTTTCCTCTTCAATTACCCCAACAACAAACTGCGACATCACTGAAAGTCCAGTAAAGATGTTGTCCATTTTGAGGAAAGCCCGGCTGAAGGATAAAGAGATGCGAATCCTGATGCTGTGAGTCTCACCCAAGTGATACTTACAGCTAACGAATACATTCACTAACAACCATCCCCACAGAGGTCTGGATAATGCCGGGAAGACCACCATCGTCAAGCAGATTATGAATGAAGATGTCACCACTGTCAGTCCGACATTGGGTTTTATCATCAAGACGATAGATTTCCAGGGGTATGACTATCTAAATTCAATTATCTACCAGTGTTACTCGCTGACTTTCTACGCAGATATAGACTCAACATATGTAAGGATGTCGACCACTGATACCGCGCCCAGCCCCCACTAACCACCGGCCATCAGGGGACGTTGGAGGCCAAAAGACCCTCCGATCTTATTGGAAAAACTACTTTGAGAAGACTGATACATTAATCTGGGTCGTTGATGCGACCGACCGTCTCAGAGTGGATGATTGTAGAGATGAGCTTGCCGGGCTCCTTTTGGAAGAGGTTCGTTGCCATCCCCGCCGGCACCGCTGCGCCCGCCTAAGAAGAGTTTTGCCAGTCCCGGGCTAACCGTCACAAAAGCGTTTAATGGGAGCAAGTCTCTTGGTTTTCTTGAATAAGAGCGAAGTTGAGGGATGTATGGCTGAGAATGAGGTTCGACAAGTAAGTTCATACTCTTCGGCTCTTCTTTCTTCTCTCGCTTTGGGCTCTTCATATCGTGTATTTCAGCGATTATTGACTGATGTTCTTGTCCACAGCGGCTTGGCTTGGATTCCATCAAAACACATAAATGGACGATATTACCCTGCAGTGCGATGACAGGAAAGAATCTGCATGAAGGGCTAGAATGGGTTGTCCAAGACGCCAAAGATAGACTTTTCCTATACTAACTGATGTGGAAGTCTATGGCTTTGCTTGGCACCCTTTGATGACCGCGATATGCTATCTGTTTCCCTTCTCGATTAATTTTCGTACTTATGGTCTTACAACAACTAATGGCAAATGAGTCATGTTTCTAGCATTTAATGGATATGAAAACTGATGGTTCGTTGGCGAAGGTGCTGGTGATAGTCGGTATTGTCTCGGCTCTTCTGAAGCACTAATTATATATTCTTCACGGAGGATGTTTTGACCACATAAATACAATTTATTACTATTACTAGTATTCAACATTATCACAACACTAAATGCATCCATACTCATGATCGGACTTCATAGTATCCTGAATAACTCCTAACCTACGAATATCAGTAGGTTTAAGGGAGACAACATACTAGTACTATGCTGGCTTGCACTCATTCTGCCCGTTGACTACGTACTACCAAGCACCACTAGCAGAGCCCCTGTCTCAAACTGTTAGTGCCTGGTCGGGTATCGGAACGGCGATCAGACAAATCGCCTTCAGGGTCCACGAACTACACTACGATGGCCCTGGTCGAACATGGTAAAGGCAACGGTGTTCCCAGTTCCCACTAGGGGAGCGCCTCGTCTCGTAATTTACGTCAACCACGAGGTTTCAGCAAGGATTGCCGCCAGTAATGTGTCTCACGATACTAGTCCTGCGCTGGGTGGAGGGGGGAATTAATGTCGTCAGACCCGATCCTGCTGGGTGGTTGATGGGAACTAAGAAGCTCCCGCTTTATCTTCGCATATCCACCTTCTGTCCCCCTTCCCCTTCAAGGCCATCCATCCATGGATTCCACACCAAGTTACCAAGCTTTGTGTGCCGAGTTTGACCCAACCGAGGTTCCCAAGGATAGTAATGCTGCCCGAGTAGGAAGGGAACAAACTGGAAAGCAGGCCGGTTAGCCAGGAAAATATGATTGCGTATCCGATCGCGGGGCGGCAGAGAAAGTTGAGATTTGCTCCACCGCAAAAGCCGGACCCGGAAAAGTAAACAGTTCCCCGTGTAGAGAAACTTCCAAACATTCCCTCGTCAATTGATGATGAAGCTTTTGGGGAATCCGAGCGGACATCTCACTTTGTTTTGGGATTTGCGACACGATAAACCCCATCCGGACGGGATTTGATCTCGCCTCTTTGGTGCCGGGAGGAAGAAAGTTAAGGGGATCAGCTCACAGCCGCAGAGCGAGAGAGATGCGCAAGTGTCAATCCGGTCGGGCGCCTCATCCTAATTTCCTCTGGGCTTCCGGCTGTGGGGCGGCAGCTGATGTGCGTGCCTTCGCCGGGTTTTATTTGACGATGGAGGAGCATTACTATTCTTGCCTTCACGGTGCCCAGCTGGCCTTCGATACGGATCCACCACTAGAATCGAAAAAGACGCTGCCCGGCTCTCGCTGCCATTCCTTCTTTCACACTGGATCGCCCAGGGTGAAAGGTGGAGTAAACCCGACAACGACAACAACAACAACAACAACAATGATGATGAGCTGGAGGCACAAGAGTATCCCTTCCTAAGACTCAGATCCGGCACGAATCAGTCACAGAAAGTCTCTCAAGCGGGCAAGAGCCAGAGTGTCGCTCAATCACCACCACCACCGCTAACCGTGACACTCCCTCCACTCTTCCTGATTACTCCAACACCTCTGGTTCACCAACAACCAAATCATCCTCCCCCTCTCTTCCCCCCCTCCCCTCTACTATCTGGTGCCTCTTGTCTACACCCCACCGTTCCTGGGGGCTTTTTTTTTTTTTTTTTTTTTTTTGTCGGTGTTTATTCGGATTGAAAGGGCATCTTTTCTTTTTCTGACTTGCCATTTCTGTTCTGTTCCCTCTTTTTTTTCTTTCTTTTCTTCTTTACCCAATTTTTGGGCTCATTGAACAAGTGCCAAGCTGGCCATGTCGTCCACAACCGACGCGGATGGCACTGAGGATGTCAACGACTTCCTTTTGCGCATCCGCGAGTTAGGAGAGAAGCGCGATAAAGAGGACGAGGAACGCACAAAGAAGTTGGAGGAGGAAATTTTGCAGGGTCGGAAGGAAAGACAGGCTCGGAGAGCTGGTATTTGATTTCCCTTGCTTTTTTACCCGGCGCCGCCCCCCTTTCATAAGGAAAATTCCCAGTCGCCATGACTCACGGTTGGCTGGCGGCTGGCTGGTCCTTTTCCAAATCTGTCATCTTCAGGAATGCTGACTGTGTCCCGTTTTTTTGGGATGCAATACAGAGCGGGCACGGTCGATTTCCCCCACGAAAGATTCACCGATATTAGATCCCGCTCGGTTGAGCATGTCTTCTTTCAGCCAGCGAGCGATTGACCCCCCGGAACACCTCGAGCCTACCCCTCACACCCCGGGGCATGACACTGGCAACGGGGCTGATTCGGTTCGAGATGACGCATCGATATCCACCGACAACGGCCGGAGGGGGTCGACTCTGACGGCAAACGATGGAGAGACGGCTTCCAGACCTATCTCACCTTTCCGGAGCAGAGCCGGCACTCTCTCCTGGCAACAAAGACCCACGTCTCGGGATAGCAGCAGGGCTTTCTTCTCCGCGTCGCCCTCGCGTGAGAGCCGTTTTAGAGCCATGTCCACAACGTCTAACGATGATCATGGGATATCTAGGAGCCCATTCGCGTCCTCTCCTTCGTTCAAGGACGTACCGTGGTCCCGCCACACAGAGGGAGGGAGCCCGTCTCCGACCCGCGCAAAGCAGGTAGAGGAAGACTCACTGCACCCTCTGCACCCTGATACTGCCGTCAAGGAGTCGGAGGCGAACCAGGAGCACACCACAGAGCCGGCGAAGGAAGCAGAAAATAACGAGCTCGTGGAAGAGCGATCGCGGTCTCCGTCAAGGGCAAGCTCGACGTTTGCAGAAAGTAGTTTGGGTAATCGGTATTCGAGCATATCTTCTGTGTCGACGGCCACTGGGCTTGGCTCTCCTTTGCCTCTGACGAGTGCACAAAAACTCGAGCCGCGAAAGACGGAGGACGGCGCAGATGACCAGATAATATCACCCCCCTCGCCTAGGCGTTTGTCTCCCGAGCGTTCTACGTCTCCTACCAAGGGGCTCGGTGGATTCGTGCAAAGTGCCATGATGAAGCGATCAGATAGCGTGTCTAAACGCTGGAGCGCTCAGCTGCCGTCGGGGCTTAGTCGCGGTAATTCAATCTCTAGCAACCGCAACAGCTTCGCTGCTCCTTCCGGCAGTGATGTTTTCTCCACTGCGCCTTCATACAGAATGAGCAGGGATGGCGCCAGTCTTTCGCCTTCGCGGCCGACCTCTAGCCATCGACCCGGTTCCAGCCACAGGCCTGGTTCTAGCCACAGACCCGGGTCTAGCCATAGCGAAGCGACTGTCGTTCATCCGGTCAAGGATGGCGAACGACCGGCTACACCTCCCGTTCCGGGCAGCAGTGGCGCGCGGCTAGATGAAGAGAACCGCAGACCCTCTCTGAGTCTGCATACACGGTCTACCAGCACCGTTGAGAAAAGCACGGATTCCGGCTCGTTACCACCATCAAGCCCGTCAGTTTCGAGAACGATGGATCCCAAGAGATGGAGCCCGACCAAAGCTTCCTGGCTTGAGAGTGCTTTGAACCGCGATGAATCACCTAGGCATAAGCGACAGCCCTCTCAACAGGCTTCTTGGGTTAAAGATCGGCAATCAAGAGGTAGCGTTGACTTGGGTCGAATCGCAAGCTTCAAAGAGGTCACACCCGTGGGTCTTATGCGGACTACTGCTCCTGGTGGTCACTCGAAGACCTCCAGTATCACCGGCATCCCCGATATATTTTCCAATCAAGATGCTGGGAAGACAAAGGAAGCAGAACCCGAAACCACCGTACAAGGTGCAGATACTCAGGATAGCACTTTACCACCTGCAGAGAAGACCGAAGAGGCCTCTCCTTCGAAAGAGGAGTCGCCTACCAAAACAGAGGCGGAGCCCGAGAAAACGGAAGATGGAGCTACTAAACACAAGCGTACGCCGTCTAACCTGAGCCCGATAACCAAGACCACTATCGATGCGCCCCTGGCATCCCCTCGTGATCCGCTGTTGAATCGGCCCAAGCCTCTGTCTCCTGTGATAGATTTCAGAGCCAACCTTCGACGCAGGGAAGTGGTTAAGGATGAGTCACCCAGGGAGGAACCGGAATTCAAGAATATCTTTGGAAGGCTGAAGAAAGCAGAGTCCTCAAAACACGTGCCGCCGGACGAATTGAAAGAGAATATTCTCAAAGGCAAGGCAGCTCTGAACTCCTCGGGCGGACCAAAGAAGTCGCAGAAAGTGGATGAATTGAAAGACAGCATCCTGAAGCAGAAAGAAGCAATCAAAGCCAGTGGGGGTTCGCTGAGACGTAATACTGCGGGGGAGAAGGATGCTCCTGGCAAATTTGTACCTGAAGCAATTGCAATGCGGAACAATTTGACCAAGTCCAGCAGTATCAAAAGCAATCTTTCAGCAGCCGATTCTTCGTCACCGCTTTCGCCGCTCTCGCCTAGAGAGCCGGGCACACCAATAAGCACGCATGGCTTCCAGGTTGCATCGCCACTGTCCCCTGCCGGCGCTGAGCCCCTCGAAAAGTTCCAAGGCTCGCCAATCGCTCCAGAACCACCCAAGCCGGGCGTTGATGATACTGCCGAGGAGGCCGCTCAGCCAAAATTGCCGGAACAAGAGAGAGAATGCGAACAGGAGAAGACAGACGGGGCAGAGGTGAACGCTGAAGAGGTAAAGGAGGAGGGCATCAATCCGGTGCGTTCTCTGCCACCGGGGGATTTGATGCAGGCTACAAGTGCACCTGCTGAGACCGAGGGTCCTGCTGCTAAAAGTAAACTCGCAGGCCGATTAAACCCTGCCTTAGCGGGCCTTTTGTCCCGTGGCCCGCCCGCACCGATCAACGGGTCCATGAAAGGTCCTTCTTTCGGCAGTGCTGGGGAAAGCAGCTCAGGAGTGGAAGGTTCTCAAGCTGGCGCACTCACTCATTTGACCAAGGGTCGAGCTAGAGGGCCAAAGAGACGCCTGCCCCAGGGTACTACACCGGAAGGTACGAACTCACTCTTTGATGAAAGCAATCATGTACCAGAGTCTCCGCCAACACCTTTGGATGCACAGAGACCAGAATCGATGTACTCGGAGACGGAGGAGGAAAGTGATGCACCGGATATGCCAGCACATGTGGATGTAGAAAAAGCCGAAGACATGCCATTGCACACGGAGACGACACATGCTTTAGAACCATTGACATATATGGAAGAAAAGATCCCCGAACCTGCGAGTCCAGTCCACGAGGCTATCACGCATGCACCAGAGCTTCCGGAAATTGTGGGAAATCCAGAACCTGAGCCCCTGAGCCCACTGCAAAAGGAGAATACTAATACCCCAGAGCTGTCATCACCCATTGATGAGGAACCCCAACCTGATAGCCCAGTGAAAGAGGAAATGAACTATGGACCCGAACGTTCAGCGCCTGTCCATAACGATGAACCCGAGCCTACCACGGAATTCCAGGAAGAGATCCACGATGCACCTGTGCTCTCAGCACCCAAGATGGAGGAACCTGAACCTGCTAGCCCAGTCAATGAGGAAGAGAACGATGCACCTGTGGTTCCAGCGCCTATTGATGAAATTGAATTTGAACCCGCGAGTCCATTCCAGGCAGAAGCTCACGATGTTCCAGCGCTCTCAGCACCCAAGATGGAGGAACCTGAACCTGCCAACCTAGTCCAGAAAGAGAACGATACACCCTTGGTTTCAGCGCCTATTGATAAGGATGAATGTGGGCCTGCGAGCCCACTCCGGGCAGAAGTCCACGATGTTCCAGTGCTCTCAGCACCAGCCGATAGAACCGAAACCGTGCCCGCAAGCCCGATCCGCGTGGAGGTAAACGATATACCCGTGGTCTCAGACGAACTTGAGCCCGCAAGCCCACTGCTGGAAGCAGACCTCGATACACCAGCGGGAAAGGATGAACCTGAGCCTGCCAGCCCGATTCGAGAAGAAATAAACGATGTACCGGTGGTTTCAGCGCCTGTTGATTATGGTCTACCGGAGCCTGCGAGCCCACTCCAGGAAGAAGTCCACAATGCACCGGTAATTTCCGACCCAGTGGATAACGATGAATCTGAACCCGTGAGCCCGATACACGGAGTCAACCCGGCGCCAAAGTTCTCGGCGCCCCTGGAAAAGGAAGCCACACCTGCCTACCCAACCTACGAGGAGAACAGTGATGCACTAGTGCCCCCAGCACTTATGATGAAGAAGAAGTCTGAACCTGCAAGCCCAATCCAGGAGGAAATCAATGGTACACTGGTTACCTCAGCGTCTTTTTGTAAAGATGAACCTGAGCTTGTGAGCCCAGTCCAGGAAGAAGTTCACACTGCACCGGTGCTCAATGCACCTGCGGGTATGAGTGGTCTTGATGCTACGAGCCCGAACCAAGAAAAAGCCAATGGAGCGCCAGATCTCTCGACTCTTTTGGAAAATGAAGAGGCCAAGCCTGCGATCCCAGTCCGAGAAGGGAGCATTTATGAGCCCGAGCATTTAGCTCTTGCGGATGGCGAGAAATCTGAGGCTACAAACCTAGCTTTCGAGAGCCCTGACGCCTCGGGACTGCCAGGACAGGCGGAAGAGGCAACACTCGAAGTTACAAGCCCGATCTTGGAAAGGAAAACTTATGTACCACCGTCACCGGTCCATATGGATACCATAGAGACTGAAGCTACAGGCCCGGTTTACGACGAGACTGATGAGGCCCAGGAGATGTCGGCCAGTGAGGACGAGAATAGGCCTTCATCGTCAATATTTGGGGTGGACGAGCCCCCATCGGCCTCTTTGGATGCGCACGTTCCCGAGCCCATGGTTTCTGCCGCAGAAGAGAAGAATGGTGTTCTGAGCCCCCCTTCGCCAAAAGCAGAAGAACCCGAAACCAGAAGTCCAGCTCCTGAGGCGGGTGATGCAGTACCGAACTCTCCATCAGACCTCTCGGTTGCACACGAGCCAGCACCTGCACGCCCAACCTCGGTCGACACCATTGGTACTGTGAAGTCTCCATCATTGGATGCAGAGTTCGAGCTTCCCAACTCTACGTCAGAAGTACCTGAGGCGATCCCGAAATCTCCTGCATCTACTTTGGACGCACAGAGGCCAGAAGCACCCGTCTCACCCATTGGCAGTCCTGTGGGAGCCTCCGGCGGCTGGCCCCTCCCTAATACGGAAGTCAAATCCAATGACGAACCGCAAGCGAGCCCGAGTCAGCTTGACACGCCAGCAACAAGCAAGCCGACTGAGTTCAAGAGGAGCATCCCTCGTTTGATAGAGAGAGAGACCCCGCAGAAGCCCGATGACACGAGCCCTAAACCCTCAACAGTGTTGGATCAGACTGCTACCAATATCCGAGAGAATGCCAGCGCATACTTCAAGAGTATACGAAGCTCACTCTCGGCAAAGCCTCCTTTGCCTCCGAAAACAGCCCCACTGCCAGCAACACCTGTTTCTAATCAGACACGGGCTTCGCCAACTCACTTTTCTTCACCCTCTCCTTCGCCTTTGAGGGCAAGCCTCCGGGACAACCAGAGTTATACTCATCCAACACAACAGAGGTCCGCGTCCTCGCTCTTTTCCACCATAGGTTCACGCAACTCGTCGCCACGGGATAAAGCTTTGCCTTCTCCTCCGGTTCCTCCTAAGGGGTCCAGGGCCTCTGTTGACCGCTTCTCCTCGAGATCTTCAACCTCTCTTGTACCTCAGGCCGATGAATCTTGGGAAGCCATATCTGATTTCTTCAAGACCTTCCCAAAATCGAGCGACCGTGTCAACATTGATACGCAGTTGATGCTAGCAGATAAGAGCGACAATGCCAAGATCAGGACTTTGAAGAGACAGTTGTGGGAGATTACAGGAGATGGAAAGAAGCAGGATCTTCCTGTCAACCAGGAATACATCTTGTATGAAGGAAGCATGTACCTGTGCGTGCATCTTTTTGAGGCTGATGGCACTGTACGCTCTGAAGTGCACCTCTGGTGTGGTGATGATGTCCCCGACTCCGCAGTCGATGATGCGCAGGCTTTCTCTCGCAAAGTCGCCAAGGATAATGGGTCCAAGCTGGAGGTTATCAAGCAGGGCAAGGAACCCGCTCGGTTCATTCAAGCTCTGGGGGGCATTCTAATTACTCGCCGCGGCTTGAGTTCTCGCTCTAGCTCCTCCGCCATCTTCATGCTCTGCGGGCGCAAGCATTTGGGTCAGATGGTCTTCGATGAAGTCAGCTTCTCGCCAAGCAATCTGAGCTCCGGCTACCCCTTTGTGATCTCTGCGATGTTTGGCAAGCTCTTTCTCTGGAAGGGCAAGGGCAGCTCCGCCGAAGAGATTGGTGCTGCGCGCCTGATTGGCATGGACCTTGGGCTAACCGGTGAATTTGAGGAAGTGGCTGAGGGTGAGGAGCCAGAGAGCTTCTTCGAAGTCTTTCCCCACTGGGAACGAGAGACAGGTGATACCAGCACCGACTATTGGCGTGTGAAACCCAACCACGAGCGATATCGCTCGCGGCTTTTCCGTATCGACCACGAGCTCGGCCAACGTTCAGGGTTCTGGCTGCGTCGTTCAGGCTCGCCTTCTCCGGTTATCCGGCCCAATGACACTGTCCAGGAAATCGAGCCATTCTGCCTCAAGGACATTACTGCCAAGGGAGTCTATGTTCTTGATACCTTTTTCGAGATCTATGTGTATGTGCCCGTTTCCTGTTCTCACCGCCCGACTGCTAACATTCTTCCCTTGATTAGGATCGTGGGCGACCAAGCTTCCAACCGACCCGCCGAGTTCGCATCTGCGGTAGTCCTTGCGCACGAATATGGAATTCTCACCGCATCGCTTCAAGACCGACCCTTCATTCCGAAGAGCTTTGTCGCCCTCGGAGGAGTTCCGGAGTCTTGCAGCACTGCGTTCCGAAAGTGGATCCCGGGCTATCCTTCGCAACGCCTTCCCCAAGTGTTCCCCCTCAATGCGGCTATCGAAGCGATTCGGTCCGTTTAATCTTCTTTTCTCTCGGCTTTTCATTTCTTTCTGGGAGGTGTCCTCTCCTCTTGTGGTATACTTTTTCTTCTTCTGGTTTCTGGCTGTGCATAGCGATTTCGCGGGGTTTTACATGTGCATATACTAGCTCGGCTGGGTCTATCTGTACAGAACTGGGGACTGAGATGGCATGGGATGGGAAAGTGGAAACATTGCTTTTTGAAATTCCAAGGAGCCTATATGGCGGGGTGTGTATGTGGCAGTCATTTTGTGCATATCTACATGACTGTGTGCTGGGAGTTACGGTTGCTGTTCACTTATTCTACTTTTTCCTTCTTCGCTTCGATGAAGATATTGGCACTGATTCCGTGTACGATACATATTGCCTCAATATAGAAAGACTCCTACTTTACTTAAGACAGGAGGTGAGATGAGACCCGAAGCCGGACCTCGCCGCCAACCGTCGTCCAGTCTGCTGCTCTAGTCTTTTCTTATTAATTGCTAAGGCTACTAAGTACTGGCTTTCTTTATATGAGGGGAAAAAAGAGAATCATAATAAGGAGGTTTGGCGAAAAATTGTAAACTGGACTGGACAGAGCACTTTCTCCTTTGCAGCTGGTCAGCTGGAATAAAGCAACGCAGGGGATTATGATTGGTTGACCCTAAGTAACTGTGGTATACTACGTTATTGCCTCAATTACCGTTGTCTACCTCATTTTTCAATTTTTAAACAAGATACCCCCTTCCCTTTTCCGTCTTATTGCATACATAGAAAGAAGAACCATTGGATTATTCGTATCCATACCTGACCTGTCTACTTGCTCGTTGAGAGAAATATCTGTATGAGATCTTTTTTGTGATTAGCCGGCTCTGTTTGCTTATTCCGGGGTTCTCAGCTGGACTTCTGACGAGTAGTAGCCGATTTGACTCAAGATCACTCCGGTTTTCGCATATTTGTTGTTGTCCCCTTGGTCACGGGTCTCGGAGTTATGGCACTCCGTGTCGACGAGCATCGGTCGATGTCCGGAAGGAAGTGTATTCGTTTTCTTGATCTGCAAGATGTGGAAAAGAATGCGCGTCTCTCCCTCGGTTTGGCTGCCTCTACTCCGTAGGTTGGCCAGTATTTTTCCGAAGCTCTCAAGAGAAACATCTGGTGGGCAGAGTTGGTCGAAATACTACATACATAGCTGGTATATCGTCACGGAGTTTTGTCGGTGGAAATGATCAAAAAAAAAATTTTTTTAAAAAAAAAAAAGAAAAAGAAAATAGCCCTGTGGCCTTCGTGGCAGCCACGAGTGGGAAACAGAGCGTCGGCACGTATACGTACGTACGTAGGTATGTACCATTATCCATTGGGTAGTTTGACAATCCAGCATTTCTGCGCGATCATGCTCTTCGGGGCCGAGGAGAGGTGTTGCCTGCCTGTCCCGAAGAACTACAGTTAGTATCCCAGCATCAGCACATCAGCACTAAGTACTACTGTACCGCGGTGTGTTTTGTAGTAGACCAACCAGAATCCGCCCGGGCTCTTTGCCATATGGGAAGGGCTTACTCACTTACTCAATCCCTGCCGCTCACTCAGGTTTAGAGGGGAAAAAAACCAAGGAATTTTCATTCATTGATCGTCCATTGGCTTGGCTGGTTTTCCATGGATTGAATGAAATTGAAAATGTAAAAAGAGATCATGCTAGGTTATGTCATGCAATGCAGGTGATGCCAGGATTTGCCTGGACATGCGGCAGGAGATTTGGGATGTATAGACTTGATGGAGAAGTTTCTCACCGGCTTTTGTGTTGCGCGCTCTATCAAGTTTATCTCTTTGGTTTTTGCCTCCCAGTTGAAGTTATGTGTCCGTTATTCGGTGTTGTTGTCGGTGTGTCTGTGTCATCAGGAGGATCGTCATGGGACCATATGGACGCTGTGCCATCAGGATGGGGAGACAAATATCTGGCGGAAGGGCAGAAGTAATGGTACAACGACTCCCATGATCATAACAATAACAATAACGATAACAATCAAGGAGATAGCGGGAAGAATGAATGAAGCACAAAACGAATGAGTCGCACTGAAAAGTCATCAAGAACGGACGGGGGAAATAGGGAAAGAGCGTAAAGTCACGTTGCCGTGATTGGCTCCATTTGGCAAGAGGCCGGGCATCAATCCGTCACTTCTTTCCTGTTCGGTTGCTTCTTTTTCGTGCTTCGTTCCATCTGCAATTTCTCGTCTTCCAATCCCGATTTCTCTCTTTCACACACACACTCTCTCTACCCTCCCGTCTTCGGTCCATTTTATGACATCTTTACGATTATTTTCCATTCTTTCTGATGTTTACTGCCTAAATCCCGGACGATGCCCAGGCTTGATCGACGGGATGAGATTAACCTTCAGCAGGGGTGACAGTCAAAAATGACCTATCCTGAATGCCCCGCGCATTGCCTGCGCCACAGTTATCCCCAGGACGTTCCTGATGTTTGAATTCAACAATTCTTGACGGAAGTTTATTTTCAGTAGGGCAAATTGGAGGGGGTAAGGTTAAGCAGACGGAGAAATCCACCATAACCACCACCACCATAACCCCTCCGTTCAGGTCCATGGCCCTGCAGGTGAGCGGACCTTTTTCTTTCCCTGCAAGTCGCCCGTGCGGTTTGACTTGCGCTCACGCAGGATCCTCGGACCCCCTCAATTCAACGCGGGTGAAAGAGGGGAAATCACATCAATGATCCTCCTGCCTTGCTCTTAGTCCTCCTGCTAAAACTCTTGAGGGTGTTATCGGATCCCCTGTGGCCCGGGCTTGCCTGATCTCGTATCGACTCTCTGAGGCAACTCCCTTGACACCATGTGTGGCCCGAAGGTGACAACAATCAGAAATACTGCAAGAAAATAGGATGGAAGCAACATTCTTAATCAAATGTAATTCCAATATATCCATGTCCATGCCATGTTTTTTTTTCCCGCTTCCTTTTCGGTAGCTGGACTTCAGTCACGCTTTCGATACAGGTCAACATGCACGGATACTTTTTTTTTTCTCTATTCCCTCTCTGCCGGACCCGAGCTCGTGCAGAGATGCAATAAGCGCACGCCGTGCAACCCCTCTGCACCTTGCAAGTCAACTGCAGCCTGATGCGCTGACGCTTACTCAATGTTTATTACACTTCTGTCACCAACAATGCCATTGCACGCATCCTCCCAGTGACCTGGGGCGGGGCATCCATTCAATAGATTGGCATCCCAATTTCTCCTTATTTTCTTTATTATTATCTTTCAGGTGATCTTTTGACAAGGCTTATTATCGTGCTGCTATCAATTTGACATGATAGCAACGCCACACACCATGAATGGCCTTGCTGATATGACGGGAGTGGACCATAGCAATACTTAGACCCCCAGACCCTGTTTTAGACCGTCTACTTACAATACTGCGCTTACAAAGCTCAGAATGATTTACTAGCTCTGCCGATGAACAAAAGCATTATGCGGCTTTTCTTGACTGGATGGAGGCCACCCGACTTTGCCGCGCTCATTTTCTTTTAACATAATTATTTTTAAGTGTGCTGCACGTCTCTTGCTTACTACTAGACCGAGTCAAGCAGAACATGCCTGTGCAGGTGATTGCCCGAAAATTTGCGGGAAAAGGGAAAAAAGAAAAACCCAAAAAAAACTAGTCAATGCAGAAAAAATGGAAAAGGGAAGAGAGAGAGAAAAAAAAGGTTCGAATTTGGAAGGAAAAAGCAAGTGACAGCCCACACCATTGGGCTAACGCCGACTCATCGCCCTTGGCGTAACGCTGAACTCAGCGAAAAGCACGCGCTCGTCGATTGCATGGGCGGTAGTCAGAGTGTTAGTGAGCCGGTCATCCGTGTGCCAATGGCAGCTGGCAAATCATTCGATACGCGCCTGCCAGACAGACCTGTGGTATCAATGTTTCCCTCATCGGCCCCGAGCTCTGCCTGAGACTGCAGCCCCGGTCCTCCTGTGCTATGGCCATGTCTCACCCAGCAGCACTGACAAGAGAGAAAACAAGAGGACAGGCGAAGGGTAGGAGAGATACGGAATACGGAAGCGACAAGTCTGTCGCAAAAGAATGACGCGACGAGGCGAGTACCTGACTGTTTACCCTTGATGCTGAAGGGCCACCACTGGCATGGCGCAGGAAGGTCAGCTTGAAGGCTCATTTCTGCGCTTCGCTGCCCAAATGACCAGGATTGTGCCCGGCTAGTGCCGATGAGCGGTGCCATGGGCATTCTCTGGTTCTGACGGCTCGGACCGTCGACAGGCATGACTGCTGGCGTGTCTCGCGCCAGCAAAATTGGAGGGGAAGTGGTGGTGGTCACCTGTATCAGCAAACGAAAACATAGAGGGCTTTGTCAAGCATCTCTATCCAGATATGCGGGGACCCCTGGGTGTACCTGCTAGGCTGCCACAGCCACAACGGCCTGAAGGACGTCGAGCGACCGGTGCCGGTTGATATCGTGACAGGCGGCTTTTCCACGTCACCATCGCAGTCTTTCTCAGGCGATATACGTCTCGTCTCGTCTCGTCTTGTTGTTGTCGGAGGGTGGGGTAGCAAGAGTCCAAGGGAGGTGCGGGGCATTCGATATGCAGGCTGGCATAAAATGATATCAACTTGATTGAATTCCTTCAGAAGACAAGTCAAGACATGCCCTCTCAGCCTCCTCCGCTGTCACATCCCTCCCTCCCCTTCCTCGCACCCCTAGCAATTATCTCGCACCCCACCTGCTTGCTTTGCTTTGCTTTGCTCCAAGCAGCTGCCATTCATCATCTACTTACCCCTCCCCCTCCTTTTCCTTTTTCTTTCTCTCTCATCTGCAACCTGCTACTTATCTTTTAGTCAGGTCTCATATCACTATCAAGACCCCTCTCTCGTCTCTGTACTTCTTATTCTCCTTCTTCTTTCCCCCTCCATTCCTCTTCTTCTCTGTTCCTTCCCTCTGAGCGTGTGCGCAATTGTTCTTTTTTCTCATCTCTGTTATTAGTTTGACTGCACACCAGCCCTCCCCTGCAAGATGTCGAGGCAGCCTAAATTGCGACCTAAGTCGCACATCCCAGGCCTCCCAGACGCCATCTACAATCTCGCTGCGGTATCATCTTTGTCGCAACTCGAGTCTCGCGCAGGACTAGGAGATGAGAAGCATGACCAGCGCGTCTTTCGTGTCAAACGCAAGCATGTGTTGAAGGCTTGCGATCGTTGCAGAGTTAAGAAGACCAAGGTTGGTGAAGTACTGGGTTCATCTTTGTCATCTTTCGCCTCTACCTTGGCCTCAGTGCACTTCGATGGCCAGCCATGCTCATTCATGCTAGTGTGATGGGAAACAGCCGTGCAACCGTTGTTCGGCCTACAATCATCCCTGTCTGTTCCGGGAACGGAAGGCGACGCAGACCAAAGTATACTCTCGAGGGTAAGGTCATGATTTTTACTCTGCGTTATTTGGTGTGCCTCTTTTTTTATAGTCTGTCAGAACTAACCGGTGGCTGTGCGTGTGGATAGATTTGTCGAGATGCTTGAATCCCACCATTCGCTGGTTGTTAAGGCGCTCCAAAGGCTATACAAACTATGCATTGATAAGGAAGGGTTCCCCGGCGAGCCTCTCGTCGAGCTCTCGGACGGTCAGCCTCTAACTCATGCTATCCTGGATCGTCTCGGATTGATCAAACAGGCCGAAGAGAATCCAGAGGAGCCCGAGGAAGACACTGAAGACCTGCGGTACCTGCGGTTCCTGTCCACCTCAACGGACTGCAGTGCTACGACGGATCCTTCCCCAGAACCAGCCACTCCTCCGGATCCTACTCCCAATAGTTGCAGTCCTATCACTCCTACCTCCTCCAAGGGACCAGAGCCTTGGAAATGGGAGTTGCAACCTGTCCAGCCCCTTCACTCGGGACAATATCATAGTTACGGTCAACCTGGATACCACCAGATGACGTTGACGCGAACAAACCTGGAGCCACATGGATTCTCAAGTGAAGATAAATGCCCAGAAGTTGTCCCTTCTATGGCCGATCATGGACATCCCCTCTATTACTACATGGCTGCCGGCTGTAATGAAGGGCCCCCCAAAAGCCGCCTAGAAGCTGGCGTGGCAGCCAGGCCAGGCTCGCACCAGCCCGCCACCGCATCGGGATTTCCTGTGGTCATGATGAATGACTATAACCTCCATTTACCGGAGCATCAGCCCGTTTACCCAGCTCTTCCATCTGGCTGGACATATACATGTGGATAGGGGTGGTCACATATCATAGTATCTCTATCAAGTGACTGCGGTCCTTTTCATACTCTATTCTACCCACTTTCTTTCCACCGGGTCGGCCTTCTGTCGCCGTCCATCTCTCGTTCGTTGTACTTGCACATTACACAGGCCGACAGCCATTCTTGGCCGCCTATTTTGCTTTCTATTTAGTATGTATCGTGCTGCGTACGGTTTATTGTTTTCTATCATAGTCCTTTATGGAGTACCTGTGAAACTCTCGGCAAGGTTTATTCTACATCATATCATACCCGGCACGGCGTTTTGATCGGCTCAAGCTAGCCGAGACAGGATAATTCACTGACATGTACAAGCAAGCAAGGTCACAGGCGTTGAGGGGTTGTTCCTTGACCTTCCTCGACTTATGCGTTCGTTACTACCACTAGATCTGGGCCTATGTAGGCCTTTACTTCTTTTCACTTCATATATGGAGTCTCTCTCTCGGACTTGATACACCGACTCTTTCTTACTCTACTTTACTCTACTCGCACTTCCTATCTTCTTTCCTTCTTTCTCGTTTCTGGTCACATTTCTTTTCTCTCTTCTCAGATATCCCAGAACAGAACAGAACAAAGAAGTGATAAGCGAGCAGTTTACTACACCATACATACATACATACATATACAACATGCATGACGCATTAATAGGAAAAAGAGAACAACTCCTCAGCATTAGAGCGTGACTCGGCAGCGATGCACGTACAATGATTGAATCGAACAAACAATAAAACAAATCATCCATTAACACCACACCACCCCCATAAGAGCTAACCAGTACAGCAAGTGACTTCTACTACTAAATTTACTCAAAAAAATCTAAGCAAGGGGCCTCGTACTAGTTTGCTAGTTTATTTAAGGCGAAGGGTGCTGACTCGTCCACTACCTACTACCTACTGTAGCCTCATATGAAGATGCCAAGCCAGCATGCAAGCCACACTAACATGTTATGCAATTGCCCCACCACTGCAGTTGAAGAGTTGATTTGATAGTAAATAAAACAACAACACACTGCAACCAAAGAACACAAAACACGAATAGCAGACTGAATAAGGAAAACTACGAGTACTTAATTACAAGCAAATCGTTTCCACCGTAGTTCATCACAAATAAGTACTTACCCATATGAACCAAATTACAACTACTACCCAACTATGGAATAACCAGAAGGGGAAGAACAAGCATAATGAGAACTAATCACCATGAAATTATAAATGTATGAAGAGATAAATGATACTACTATAAGACAAACATTGAGATTGCAAATATGAAAATATTCCCTGCTTTCACTGCGAATATGCTATGGTATGGTATGTAAGTTATATAAGATGATAATACAAGCAACAGCAACAACAACAACAACATGATGCAAATGCAAAGAATTGCAATGATACTCCATCCAAATGATGAGATACACAAATCACCACGAATTAACAAATGATTCCTTGGATGTTGTAGCTAATGAAAAAAAAAAAAAATAATAAAAGGAAAATAGAAACTCCCGTAGTATAGTTAGTAGTGGTAGAAGTAGTAAGTATCCCGTAATAAAATGAGTTTGGTATATTCTTTTTTTCTTTCATTCTCTTCTCTCTTCTCTACTAAATCCACACTTATCTGCTTTAGTCATCAACATCGGTCTCTGTGTTCGTGTCGCTGGTATCTCCTGCATCTCCGTCGGTATCACTTTCGTCATCGTCGCTGGAGTCGTCAGAGGGCTTCTTAGTCTTCTTCTTGGGTGGTTGGCCGGTCTTGAGGGCTTGCATTTGGCCGGCTATTGAGTCTGTAGATTATTTCGTGGTTAGTATAGGTTGTTTTATCTTGAGAGTATGGGTTAAGGGGGTGGCTTACCCTCGTCAGGTTCACTGATATCATCCTCCTCATCCAGAGCGGCCGCCTTGGCCGGATCGTCAATGTGAAGGGTGATTTCCATCTTGGTATCGAGACCCAGGTGGCTATCACAGAGCATGTTCATGACGAAAGTAAAGTCACCGACCTGGGGAGGAGCCTGGAACTGCATCTTGAGAGTCTGGACGTTGAAAGTGGGCTTGCCGTCGGCGTCGAAGAGGGGCTTATCGAAGGTAGTGAAAGTGAAGGGAGGAACGGCCATCTTGCCCTGCTTGGCGTCGGCCAGGAAGATATGCCACCGGGGCGAGTGGTCGCGGGCCAGGTAGGGGGCGTGAGCAAGGGGAGGCTGAATGGCTTCGACCTTCTCTTCGACCTTGACGCCGTTGACGAGCTTGGTGGTCTTGTTCTTGGCGGGTTTGCGGCCCATGATGGCGTCGAGGTCATCTTCGTCGGGGTCGATGTCTTCGAGGTCGATGGGGTTAACTGGCGGGACGTCTCCGCTGTATCCAGGAGGGATGAAGCGGGCCTTGACGACCAGCTGGACGAGACTGCTAGGAGTGATGACCTTTTCGCCCATGACCTTGAAGAAGGCACGGGAGACTTCGAGAACGGGGAGCTGCTTGGCAACGGTAACGGCGGAGGTATACTGCTTCTCGGACATGAGGCCGGCACCGACAGTGAGGCTGCGACGCTTGTCTTCGGGAATGCTCATGAACTTCTGGACGGTGAAGTGTTCCTTTGCGTCGGCGCCTTCAACAGACTTGACGACTTCCTCGGTGAAGTGGGGGAGCTGCAGGAGAGGGGACGAGCCAGGCGCAACAGCTTGGATGAGATGCTGGGAGGTCCGGAAAGAACCCAGGATGGGTCGGACGTTACCGAATGCCAGAGCGATTGCTGTGAAAGCTTCATTCAGCGACAGAGCGATCGGTGCAGCTTCATACTTTTCTGTAGGTACATCAGTGTTAGCCGATTCTAAAGAGACGCATTGGATGCAAATTCACGTACCTCCGTTAAGTGTACTGTCTTCCAGGTCAACGCGGCCAAGGTAAGCCCACAGCAATGCCAGAGCCTTGCGTCTGCTAGATTCGTCCAAACCCTTGATGATCTCGCGGTCCTCGGGCGACAGGAAAGTGGAATCCTCAGCCAAAACCTTCTTCTCGAGCTTGGCAAGTCCAGCATCCGTTTTAGGTCCCTGAAGCATTTCCTTGAACTCTGCGCCGGAGGAAAGGGCGTTGACGATGCCGCCATCGGTGATGTCCTCTTTATATTCGCGGAAGATGTTTCCGGCACTTGCGACAAGAACCCGTTCCTTAGTGTAGCGTTGGGAGCCATACCACCATTTTCCGACAATGTAGGGCAGCAAAACACCAAGCAGTGCACCGTAGACCAGCAGAGTGTACTTGGAGTTACCCTCCGAAACGATGAACGTGGGCAGAGCGATACCGATGCTCATGCTCTGCTTGCCATCAGGGTGGCCATACTGGATGTAGTTGTTGCGGATTTCCTCGTCGGTGAGCGCCTTGTATGCCTTGGTAAGCTCAACGAAACGTTCGTTGAGCATCTCAATAGTCTCATTCTTTGCGGGGTCCGGCCGAATCTTGTCAGGATGGTAGATAAGTGAAAGGCGCTTGTAGTGTCTCGAGATGGCTTTCTCATCAGCGCTCTGTAAGTCGCCATAGTTAGTACAGCTACGTAACCTCTTGGTGGAGGCGACCAAAACGCCAGGTGGACAGATTGAATGCTCACCCTTGAAACACCCAGAATGTCATAAGGGTCCCAAACTTTGGGCACCGTCCTCGCGGTGACGACGATCAGATAGGCCATCCACGCCATGACAGCGTAACCCACGACAACGGTGATTATGCGCTTAATGCGGCGCTCTTTGCGCAGGCGTTTGCGCTTCTGCGCCTCAATAAGCTCTGCATGTTCTGGCTTGAACTCGGATTTTATCCGGGGAGCGGTGTTTTCGAGACCTGCAGCGAAATGGAAGAATTAGTACCAATCGCAACCTTTCGGTGGAAATTTGCGAGTGTCTAGAGGGTATAAGGCTGGTACGAACCCTTGCTCGGCCGGAGAAGGTTATATGTGAGAGGGAGTGTGACGAGACTGGTGAGGGTCAGGACAAAGAACGGGAAAAATTGTCCCTGGTGAAAAAGTCAGTTCGTGTGTTTCATTGGCTTCCAATCTAAGAGGCGACTGACCTTGTCATCGTAATTGTAATCGGTAGACATGGTGAAGCAAGTTCACAATGGACACGGTCGCCCGCAGCGGGCAGGACTGGAACAGAAAGAGTGTCTCCCGGACACTGAGTACCCTGCGTGACAGATATGTCCAGCAGATCAAGACAATTAGTATAGGATTCAAGTAGTATAATAGAGGAGCATTATCCCTCTGTCAGGCGTGACAAAAGAGTGTGGAAGGTGGAGGGAAGGTGAGAGAGCAGGCCGGAGTAACTGTCGACAAGATGGGATTATCCGCATCGGCGTCGGCTGTACCTTGTGATCGACCGTGTCCTTTACGGGGCCGTAGGGGAATACACCGCCTGCTTTATTGGGATTGGTGGCTTAGTCCCAATTATTCAGGCTTTCAGGGTCATGTGCTTAGTTTTGGGTCTACTTTTGACTTTTAGCTAACTAGTCCTCCGGAAGGCGTGACTAGTTCGTCGATGACTCTATTGCGATGACTACATTTTTTCTTAACTAATTGCTCTGTTGTATGAATAAATCAATATGGTGACATTTTTTTTTTGACTAATGTCAGGCCGTACATACTGTTACTGTACAGCGCTCAGGTCTATCTACTAGGATACAGGAAAATCTCCGGGTTTAGGTATACAAGCATGTCACATCCAAGCTTCATTTCATCATAAAACTGGTATCCCTCTTTTTTGTGTATCCCAGGAATGGACAACTTTTAACGCCATCCCAAACTTTTTGGCAATTTTCGTTTCCTCATAAATTTCGAGCATCAGAGCCAGCTCTGGGTATTAGCGTGGGAACGGAGGTCCCCTACACGCTAGACAGACGGAAATGCAAAAAGAAATCCGCACAATGTGAGTCACTTACCCGCTTCGCAGGGAATTCCAGCGCCAAAATGACCGGAGACTGGGTCGGGCACGAACTCGACCCACGAAAGCGACTAAGCCCTCGCCATGGCAGACCCTCTGATCTCGACGTTGCAAGCGTGCCGGTTTCCTCCATGCCAGCGTTCACATGGCCAAGCCTTTCAAAAGACCAATCCAATCGCGCCTCGCCCTTCTCACAGGTAGAGGGGATCTTCATTGCTACAAGTCATTGACTTGGGTCCTCCATTGAAAACTGGTTCTCGCGCATTTATTGCGAGAGCTGGTATTGTTCTGGTTTCGCTGATGTCGGATTTTGATTTTCGATAATGTCGGAATGGGGCCCGTTGGCGATCGATTAAGTTTTGCGTGCCATTTGGGTATGCCTTCGTTTCCCTTTTTTGGTTTTGTTGAAAAATATTTTTTCCACCGCCTGGACGACAATTATAGGATTGCTGCAAAAGAAAGCCCAATGGCGTCTGCAGGATTTAAGTCACCCAGGTAGTGCGTTTAAGGATTGTGGACTATGAGGGAACTGTTAGTCATTGTTCTTCCAGTGCTAGAATTTGAGTCAAGACAACTCACCAATCGATATAGTCGAGTCCACCGAAGTACTCCAACATGCGATAACAGAGACCAACATCGTCGCCCGGGACGCCGCCAAAGAGACGATACTGTTCCGCCTCCAGCGTAGAAGCCTCCATCCTCAGCGCACGATCACGCTTCTGCCCTAGCAAATGCCCATAGTGCCAGGTCGGGGCGGGTATTTCAGGACAGTCGAAAGCGGAGGGAACAGCTGGAGCGCAGGTATTGACAGGTCGTGGAAAAAAAGGGTGGGACGGAAGTAGATTGACGCTGCGGTTTCGAGATCGGGGTCGTGTGCGACGTCGATTATGTCTCTGGCCCATTCTCCGTCCAATCCGGCGAAAAAGAGGATATATAGCTTGTTGAAACTTTTTTATTCTTTTCGGGGTGTAGGTCGTAAAGGTGTAGTAGGGGAAGCGGGTATCTTCAAGACAATAGTCCCCAGTTATAAAGAGGGGATCTATTGTCCGAAGAGGTCTTTTTTTATAATAAGACGATCAGAAAGGAAGGAGTGACCATCACCCCTGGGAAGGATGAGATGAGGTGAGGAAAAAAACCCAAGCCAAGGGGGGATCAGGAGATCATGAAGCGGGAGTAAGCGTATATATAGATGTGGATGGTGGATGGAGAATGGCGCAACCCGAACGATTGCCGAAACGGGGAAAGCAGTGGTGTGACTCACTACATCCCAATAAGGTTACAAAGACACACAAAGCAGGACGAAAATCTTCACATCCGGCTCGGGGGGATCCACTCAAGCATCCCCCTACTGTCGGGAGTGCCAACTCCACTCTGATGCAGTCTAGAAGCAGAAATACCTAACCCTGCTTGCCGATGGTGAAATGTGGTCTCATGGAGAAGGGCGATTGCGTAGTGATTTGGCTCGCACCAAATCATCTCTAGTGGCCCTACGGAGCACAAGGGCGCGACTCCGTAAGTACAAGAAGTTTCACGAATTAGGGTTCTCCTGAGTCACTACTCCCCGACAAAAAGTCTAGTTACTTAGTCTACTACTATTCTTGGTTATACCCTTTTCTTTCTCTTTCCCTTGCCTCCTCCCATCGTGATGGAACCAGTAAGAACTATTCGCTGCCTTCCACAATAAGTGAGAAAATTCTGGTTCAGCCTAGCTGCCTAACACAAATAAAATCTTTGATTGAGTTCTGTGCGCCTGGCAAAGGAAACAGAAACAGAAGAAGAATTTTAATGCGGCCCAGTCAGTAGTACCCACGGTGCAACTTAATCGGAATAAACGGAATTATTAGACCATCAGGAGACGTTGAACAAAGGGTCAAAAGGGAACCGAATAAAGAATAATAAAAAAATAAAATATATGTTGCCAAATATTTTCCCAAAAATGCAGTGGTCTGACGCCATGCAGAAGGATGTTCTCGGCCCCGAATGAGCCAAATTTTCTCTGCAATGAGCAAACAAGGTACTCCTGTTACGATACCAAAACCCGTCTCCGATGCCGCTGCCCCCAGTTATGATGTCATGTGATCTCGATCGACATGGTTTTCTCTTAGTCATATCTATATCCACGCACTTTCTTTTTCCTTTTTGCAGGAACACATTTGAAACCCACGAGGACTCTGGTTACAACCACGCACCTTGCTCAAGCCGTTTCAGCCTGGCGAGTGGCGAGGGGTGGATGCCGTACGGGCCGAGCGGGTATTATGACGCGCCAAAATTACCTTGCATTAGTCGAGTCCAAGGCAGTTTAGTGTTCAATCACTTCAGTCAGTCAGGAGATGACAACAACATCCTACCACGGCTGCTTCGGCAGCATCTTTCACTACGGAGGAAATCGGACATCTTTTGGTTCAGTTGTCAAACTTGTCAGATTTTGTTTCCTATTTACTCCGCGCGTCGATCTATAGCGGCATGGCTGATAGATGGTACTACTAGTAGTACTTAGATAGTACTAGCAGTAGTCTTTATTGTGCGGGAATCGATCAATAATTCTAGATCCAATTTTCCCTTTTTGTCGATCAATTGTTGACGGGACGGAACAACTAACTATACGGGTGCTCCCTTTTCGATTATCCCAATAATAAATATTAATGCCTCAACACAGCCGAAACCGCATCAATAACATCCTACCCAACCATTTAAAACTAACTAACAAGGTATATCCCTCAATCTTAGCAAATTCTCGTCCCCCACAAACTCAATCACCTTGGGGGCAACAAAATAGAGGGACAAGAAATCTCTGCAGATCTCGGTACGAAAAAAGAAAAAGTAAAAAAAAAAAAAAAAAAAGGCCGCAAAGGGAAGAAAAATTCTGCTTTGACCGACTTTCGTGGCTCTAATCCGGCCTTGACACATGTCCCATACTATACTCCTTTGGCATCGATAGTTATTCTTTGTGCAGCATGAGTGCTTTTTGTTTGTTCCTGGCGAACGGACCCGGACAAACCATTTGCGATATGCGACTACGTAGCGCGTGGCTGGCAAGCCATCTGGCAAGACAGGTTCTCTAGTAAGATGCATGCCTGAATATACTGCAGTAGTGGATATCAAAGTTTTACTGGCATCTACTTGACTTGGGTAGTTTTATGCCTGAATCACGGAGTAGAGTTCCTGTTCAAGTTGTTTGTTTATTGTTGGTTGGTTGGTTGGGTAGGTAGGTAGGTAGCTGCAGGGCAGACAGGATTGAAGCAAACTGCGAACCTAGTACCACTAACCCATACTACTAAACTGATATGCATAGCTATAGCTATGAAGCTATAGTATAACTACTACCCTGCTCCAACCACAACCACGTAGTCCCAACGAACGTGGTCCATCTAAACATCACATCTACTTCGTTTTCACACTGGCAAACAAACCATCCTCTCCCTCTCTCTCTCTCACTCACAGAAAGACAAAGCCCTATCGCACTAAACCAACCAACTAACCGACCCCCAAACTTGTGTCCACTGTCCAGCTCTACGTGGGCACACTGGAACTACGTACTAACTCATCCCATCTCCTTCCGTCTTCCCCGAGACTCCATTTCCAACACTACTACTTACCGTCGAAGTCCCATTTTCTCTTCTAACCCCCGCAAATGGAGAACACGATGAACTAACTAGTGACCCATCCAAACCCTTCCATCCCCTCCCCCTTTTACCACAGTTTATTATTACTATTATTATTATTATTGCTGCTTGCTGGTGGTAGTGGTGGTGGTGGTGTTGTTGTTGTTCACGCATGAATAACAAAAAGTACTACTACTACGTACCTTGCAAGCCCTAGGGCACGGCAAACCTACTCCACCCCTCCACACTACTATCTACCGCCCCCTTTTGTGGCTTTTATTCACGATGGGGGCGTAAGGACTAAGGGGGAAAAAATGAATATGTGGACATTTTGCGTGGGTGGGAAATCTTGGCCTGGAAAGATCGTGGATTTTCTAGACTGTGAGGGAAAGGCTAGGTCTAGACTAGAAGTTCGGGAGAGGAGGAAGGGATGGTGGAAGGATGGGAGCGGTTAGTTGCGGGATGGGATGGGACGGACAACTTCGTTTGTGTGTTGTGTTGTGTCGTGTTGTTGCTAATAATGGAGATGAGGATGTGCCTGTGTATGTGTGCCTGAGACGGGAATGATTGTTTCATGTGGTGGTCTTTATTCGTGTTGTGTTTCGGGGTTGCGTTGGTTCCTTGGTTGAGGATATGAGGTATGACAATGGGTGGTAGTAGGTATCTAGGTAAGTGATGATGGGATTTTTGCTTTTGCTTTTGGCCTAATGAGTACTACTGGTGTGGTAGATACTTTTCCCGGTTATCCAAGGAGAATGGAGATGAGGATGGGATACACACTACGTAGGTATGGAGGGTGAGGGAAAACGCCTCTGACGGAATCGAGACTGCTGAGGGGAATGAACAAGATGGAGAGCATTCCTGTTCAGCAACCAATCATGCCATTTTGGTGTGACTCGGTAATTGAAGGTGGTACAGCAACGCTCCACACAAGCAGAAATGCGAAGAGGGTCTAGACTGGCTACATCATCGTCATACACTGACGGGAAATGGAGAAATTGTGAAACGAGAGTCGCTCTTTGTCACCGCCAAGGCAAAATCGAATCGTTGACATGACGGCTCGGCTAATTGTCGATCCCGCGCCGGATGATCTCCAGCATTTCCTCGCCCTTTGGCGCCGTTGTCAGATTCTCATACCCTGTCCGAGTGACCAGGATGTCGTCTTCTATCCGCACGCCACCAATGGGAATGTATTTCTCGGCCTCCTCGAAGTTGATGTACTGCGCCTGAGGCAGTTTCCGGGTATTTGCCAGAGCCAGCTTGGAAAAGTAGACGCCTGGCTCGATGGTGACCACCATGCCCTCCTCGAGCAAGGGGACTGACTGGCTCATGGCTGGGATGAAGTCAGGTCTGCAAGGTCTGTTAGGCAGCCCCATGCCCGTGATTGGCTTCTCGGACACGTCGTGGACTTCCAGTCCAACGTGATGGCCCAATCCGTGAGGAAAGAAAATGGCCGACGCCCCCGACACGCGAATCTCCTCCACGGTGCCCGGTTTGAGGACACCTAGCTTCTGCAAGCCCTTAATGGCTATGTCGTGGGCAAGCACCTGCAAGTCGCGGAACCGCACACCTGGCTTAATGCGCTTGATACACTCCTCCTGCATCTCTTCTACGATTTGGTAGACGTCGCGGGCATATGAACTGGGCCAATCGGCGGCCAAAGGAAAGGTGCGGGTCACGTCACTTGCGTAGCACTCCCACTCTGCACCTGCGTCCAGACAGACCAGCTGTCGTCCTTTGAGGGGCTCGTTGTTCTTCACATAGTGGAGGGTGGCTGCGTTGGGTCCCGAACCAGCAATGATTTCGTATGCTTGGTTCTTCGCTCCGTGCGACACGCAGGTGTCGAGGAAAAGGCCTTCGATCTGGGCTTCATTGGACATCTTGTGGATTTTCTCGAGCACTTTGCGATGGGCCAACCCGGATATCTTGTTGGCGTGGCGGATCATACGAAGCTCATAATCATCTTTAACCACCCGCGCCGCATCCATTGCGGGCAGCAAGCGCTGATCATCTAGGTTCAGCTGCCGGAGAATGAATTGGGGCTGCTGAGAGCTATGAAGGATGTAGACTGGAGCGGCATGATTGTATTTCTCTACCCACGACTGAATATCGCTCTGTAGGGAAGCATAGTAGCGCACTTTGTCTACGTCAAACCGCCGTTCAGCCTCGTCTGTGGTCAACGTGGGCCCCATCCATATTGCGCGGTGCAGGTCAAAGTCTGGAACATAGAGAACCAGTAAGTCATTGTTGATGTCGTAGGTGAGAAAGCAGTCCGGCTCATCGGCTCCACTAAGATAGTAGAAGTACCGTCGCTGTCGAAAGGGTTGTGGTTGGTCGGAATCGCCCCAATTGATGGTTGGTTTCCCAACCAGGTAGATAAGGCCGCTGGACACACCCAGCTTCATTGCGACTTTGCGCGCATGTTGTTTGGCTGCGCCAAGACTTCCTGTTAGTCTTTGGGGCGCCCCAGGATTAACGCAGGAGAAGAATGACAAGGCGAGGGAGGAAAGAGTATATATCTTGGGGTCACAACATGAGACATACCTGGATACTTATCGATCCCTTCGCCGCGCACCGTTACGCTGATATCGCAGGCACCAAGGCTCGAGACAAGCTCCGGCGGGATTGAAACACGCATCCTGTTGCTTACCACGGTCTACAGGCAGAAAGGGGAAGGGAGGACCTATACAGACAGGCCTGTCACAGAGGTGAGGGACCCGAATGAAGGCACAGGAAGGGAGATAGAGGGACTGGAGGAGATAAGACAGCGCTTAGAAAGCGAGAGGAGGGAGAAAGAGGGAGAGGAATGACAGCCAGCGATAGCGTGTCTCTCTATCGGGTTTAGACAGGGTCTCCGGCGGAGTCCTTCGGTCTTGTATTATTACTGCCGTGGAACAGCTAAGATACCAGAAAAAGGGTGTGACTGATGGCATGGCCAGACTGTCCATACAGTATCTTACAGACAAGAGATACGTCCTTAATGTGAGATGACTGAAGAGTGACGGATGATTAAGTTCCCTGATCAGGCATCCAAAGGGACTCTTGGAGTGCCCTCATCCCTTTTCCCTGGACTGCTTGGGACCTTGCATGGACAGTTATTTGGGGGAACAACTTAGTTGGCCAGCAGACATATATAGGAGTGTATCTGATCTCAAACGTGGCCCATCTAATTCCTGTATCTCCTTTAGGAGTTCACAACATGGCTTGAGTGCTGTCATCCGGAAGCATCGAGCGCATCGCCCGGAAGCGTCGCTGCCTTTTCGCCCCCCACATGCGCCTCTCTCAGTCTCTCTCTCGTCCTGGGCTTCTGCTTCTGGTTTCTTGGTCCCGACCTCCAACTCTCCCCATTTGAAACTCCCTCATCATCGCTCCTCATCTCTTTCCCACTCCTCTGCAATTTTCCCCATCTCTCATTCCTTCCCTTCCCCTACGCCTTTCATCTACCCGCCATTTCCCTAGTGTCGCTTTCCCTCCTTATCTATTACTATTCGGCTTAGCGTTACCATCTCTCCTCTCCGCCAGCGAGTCCGTATCGACGCAACATTTCCATCCAGTCAATGAACGATGCGGGGATCTGAGGCATCGGGGCCCGGTGCTCTCTTTGATGCTCCCTCGACTCTTGCCACGTCCCTTGTTGGAATCAATCCCACCGCTGCTCCTGAACCCCCTCCGACCGATCCCAAATTAGTCGCCTCCAACATCGAGCATGTCTTATTGTCCATGTCAGAAGGCAATGGCGGTCTAGTTAGCGTCAGTGGCAACTCGTCGGGGTCTACCGGCAAGGGTATCCTGATAGGCGTCCTCTCTGCCTTTGGGTCCGCTGCCGTTGCAGTGCTTGTACTCGCCGTCTTCTTTTTCTTCAAATACACTCAGCGTGGTAGAATCATTCTCGATCGCATCGGCCGACCGGGTGAATTCGACGATGAACAAGCGTTTGCGCGCGAGGAGGCGGAAGCCTTGGAGACGATGGATGATCTCACGCGATCGGAGTATATGAGAGCGAAGGGTAAGTCACCGGCTCTTTGTCCATTCTCTTGGGCGAACGACGACCATGGGGTTTTGTCAAGCATGATGTATGTGCACTTGTCGCTAATACACGACAGCGTTCATCGAAGCCAATCCGCCCGAGTCCGTACAAACCGACATATCGCTCTCTCAATTCCTCGCGATTCAAGAAAAAGGAGTATCGGCCTGGGAATTCCAGCCAGAGCTGGAAATTGCCAATTGCTTTGTTGAAGGCCGTACGGAAATTGAGTTCTACGACTCGGAATGCAGTGTCCAGACCAATCTGCCTGTTCCGAAACAAAATGACGTTTATTACTGGGAGGCTAAGATATACGACAAACCTGATAATACTCTTATCAGTATTGGGATGACTACAAAACCGTATCCCTTGTTCAAATTACCAGGTGCGTCTTTGGGTGTCTTGTTGAGGGGGGTGATACCGGTCATCCGACGGTCGCTAATATTGTTCCTTATGATGTCAGGCTTCCACAAGACTTCGGTCGCATACCAGTCCACTGGTCACAGGAGACACAACCAGCCGTTTGCACCAACACCATATGGTCCTCACCTTCTGCAAGGTGATGTGATTGGCGTAGGGTATCGACCTCGCTCGGGTACCATCTTCTTCACTCGCAATGGCAAGAAGCTGGAGGACGTCGTTCACGGTCACAAAGCGCAAAACTTCTTCCCCACTGTTGGAGCCAATGGGCCTTGCTCTGTCCATGTGAACTTTGGTCAGATGGGTTTTGTGTTCATCGAGGCCAACGTCAAGAAATGGGGTCTGGCCCCTATGACTGGTAGCCTGGCTCCGCCTCCGCCTTACGGCAGCGAGCAAGGCAGTATCCTACTAGAGTCGGGTCGGGAGAGTGCAGCTCAGATTTCCCAACGGGTCTACCAGGATGCCAATAATGCACGCACCAGTTCGACTGTCCGTGTTGCGCCATCTGCCAGTCCCGGCCCTGTGCGGTCACCCACCGACATTTCCTTGGCTCAGCTTGCCCACATCCCGTCTAACGAGGACGTTGGCGAAGGATCCAGTCGCACCAACGTCGTCGATGGTGAGCAAGTCCCCTTGTTGCATACAGAGGATCTCGACCAAGTCCCACCTCCCGAGTATTCCAGTCCGGACGGCAGTCGGAGAGGCAGCGAGGACCTGCACTCTGACGAACAGCCTCCGATACCTAGCTACGACGCTGCTGTTGGCAACCGCGACGGTCACGGCACGCATCCCAACGAGACTCCCTGAATGGCGACTGAGGTCCTGCATATATTGTTATCATTTATCCATCAGTTATTGGCGCAGCGTCTCTTGATGTGTATACGGCATGTTTCAGCCACTGGTTCTATTTCTACTACTGTTCCCTGATTTTAGCGGCCACGGTCGGCGTTCCACAGGCGGGATTCTACGGGTGAGGTTTCACGGTTACGCCGCTAGACGTGGCAATGATGAATTTTACGTATATAGGGTCTGGTCGTTTCTGTCTTCATTTTTGTCATTTGGAACAATTGTCTCGGTTGAGGTCGTGGACACCTTGCAGGGCCGAATTCATAATGCTCACGTTCCCTTCGAGTTAAGGCGGTTGGCAAGGGTCTTCTTGGCCTTGACCGACCGAACGAGAGGATAATGCTGTTCCAATGATAACCTTGTTTCCTTGCGCAATTCATGTCAAAAATGGGTGCTATTGAACTGGGTGAATTTATCGCGGTGTTTGTCTGGGAGTACGTTTTTCATGGCTGAACACATACAGTGGCTATTTATATCATTCCTTGTCTGCGCTTCCCTGTATTTTCTTGTGTATGTGTAGCAATCGAGTGGTCATCTGCTATTGCGCCGCTGTATAACCAGCGGCAATGAAATATTTTGCATCAAGAATACTGGCAATCAGGTAGCACGGCGTATAATAACCAAGTAAGAAAACAGTAGTTTGTAGTACCGGTCCATCCATTGCCCCATTCCCCCACATGTTCGACCCCATAAATGTTATTCATTATTACTGCTATCTATTTAGCTAGTATTATACTAACTGTATCTATATTTATCCAGTGATATTCAGCGCTGGGATTATTTCCGGGAACAAGGCTCTTTCTCGGTCTTCTGTTGCTCCTTCCGCAACCAGCGCGTCATCGATCAGTGCCAGTCAGTGACTACTCTCTGCTCAACCTTCCCCCCAATCTTTCTCTTCCTTTTTCATCCTCCACATTGAATTTCTCCGTTCGCACGCAAGATATGCATCTCCAGATACCCACTAGACGACGTCCACCGGCACTGCATCGCACGATTATCTTCGTCCTTGATCTTCCATAGACTGATTCAACTGACTTTGCTGGTTATCTTCTCTCAACGCACATGATAGAGTTTCGGTTCCTCCCCTGTCCCTTGGCTGGTCCTCGTACTGCAATGGCTCAATTTCCCTGCTGCGTTTCCCGGTCGGACATTGCCTCCCATTAACCTTATCTTCTCCCAAGTTGAATCACTCAGCAGATTTGAAGCAACAACAGTCACCAATATATTGACTTCACACGAGTCATTCGTATAACAGTTACTTGTCTCACTTTAAACAATACCTCTTATCACTCATTGGCTCCTAAACAAGCTCGCTCAATTTTGCTTTTGCCGCCAACGGTGACTTCCGACTTCCCCTCCAGCCACTGAATCATCTGTTCAGCCCCGGCCGTTAGCGTGCTGCAGGTGCCCAGTGGCGAGCGAGTGACCGCCAACAACTGGTGCGCTAACTGGCCTGGCGCGACGCAGCTTTGCCCCAGATTCACGGGGAAGTGCCGCCCCCAACAGTGGACGCGCTGGGGGGTTTGGCAACCTTTTGTCGCATAGGCCTGGCTGCCAGCCTGACCGCTAACTAGGTTGAAAAGCATCACGCAGCTCTCCAAGCAGAACGGGGAAAGTTTCTTCACCTCATCCTCACCACACCTCTCGACTTGACGTACACTAAATCGAGGAAGTTACAGCCGCCCACAGCCACATCTGCACAATCAAGCGAGGTTGGTGTGCATTCAATATCTGCGCTCAGCCGCCCTAGGTGGAGTATATGCATTTTGGCCCTTGCTTATTCTCCGGCCAGATACGCAGTGCAACAACGGCGATAGTTTCCAGTTTGTGGGAACTGCTTTATAGCTTCATTCCGATAAAAAGCGTAAGGATCGCCTGGTCCAGATCCTTGGGGGTATCCACACAAGGTCCGGCCGCTACCCCAAGTGGTTCTCTGAAAAAGGGCTAGAGTTCGTCCGGAAGGGCTATTTTACTGGGATTCCAACACATCCCATCGATTGCTGGTTCAATTGAAGCCCTGGCGACTTCTGCCTTGAGCCAAATTCATATTCAAAAATGCAAGAGTCTGAATTGCCTTTTGTAGGCGCAAATCCTCCAGAAGCAGTTGGCCAAGGTGATGGACCTGGTCCTCCAAGCCTGCAGATAATCGTGCTGGTAAGTTTTGTCTCACATGCTGTGTTTGTCAGTCCCGTGTGGTCATGACGTTGTTCTTTACACATGATTTCGAACCCTGAAAGTCTGCCTACTGGCGAGTCCGATCACTAGCATCGATGCGCCATGTCTCTCACTTCTCCCCGCGCTATGTTCTCGAACTCTCACTGCACCTCAACCCATTTCATCGCTGGCGAGTTTCGCATTCAAGGTCGACCACTAACGCTTCCCTTGAAAGGGTCCGACAGGGGGTCCCCGTGAGGATAGAGTCACTGGACTTCTGGTCCGATCCACATTTACCAAATGGTCCGCAAACTCGATAGTAGCTGTTGATGCGGGCACCCTTCTATGTGGCATCATCGACACTTTGGAACCATGTGATAATAACCAAAAGTCGTCGCAGCAGGGGCCATTTGCTGGGCTCGAACTGCCACATAACAATGTACCAGCAAATGCAGCCCATGTTTTCCGGCATATTATCGGCGCTGTCTGCATCACACATCCTCATCTAGACCACCTGTCAGCGTTTGCCATCAACACTCCAGTTCTGGAGGCTGGAAGTGGCGCGAAAACGTTGGCCGCCCTGCCTTCGGTGGTTGCTGCCATTAAGACTCACGTGTTTAACGATGTGATTTGGCCAAATCTCTCTGATGAGGATGGCGGTGCTGGCCTTGTTACCTACCAGCGACTAATGGAGGGCGGAAACCCCATGATGGGGCGTGGTGATGAGAAAGGCTATACGCGAGTCTGCGAGGGCTTGTTGGCAAAATGCCTGGCTATCAGTCACGGGTGTTGCAGGCAGAGATCAAGCGTCGACAATGACATTCAACGCCGGATGAGCAGCGCCCCTTTTGGTGTTGACCCAATGAGATTGAACCCAAGGGCCTATTCGATGTCATTCGACGAGCCAGAGACCGGCTACTTTTCCGGAGCACGTTCGCCAGGCTATCGCGTACCCGGCAAGGATGGCTGGGCCACCGTGGAGTCGTCAGCTTTCTTCATCCGTGAGCCTACGACAAAGCGAGAAGTGATCATCTTCGGCGACGTTGAACCTGACTCGATCTCAATGAATCCGCGCAACAGACGCGTGTGGGAAGCAGCAGCACCGAAGATCGTTGCCTCTCAACTGCGAGCGATCTTCATTGAATGCTCCTATAACGATGATGTTGACGACGCCTCCTTATACGGCCATTTGTGCCCACGTCACTTGATCGATGAATTGATTGTATTGGCACAGAAGGTTACAGAATTGAAATACCCAGATTCGTTTTCGATAAGAAAACGCAAACGTGCAAGTGCCCCCGAGGCAGCCGGCGATCCAGCTCTCAGTCCCAAGTCAAAGAAGGCTGCTCTTGCTGGCGAGAAAAGTGGAGGAGGCTCTCGTCGGGGGTCGGCCAGGACGTCACGTCGCCATACGCGTGCCAGAGTTGCTGTAGAAGACATTGACGAAAATATGGAAGGAAGCCCAGCCGTTTCCCACGCTCCGAGTGAAGTTGGTATGGATGTGTCGCTGGCAGAAAGTTCAGACCCTCTCACGGTGCTCCAGTGGCCAGAACCACCTCTGACCGGACTACTGGTCTATATCATACATATTAAGGACGATATGAATGATGGCCCACCTCCTCAGGAGCGGATCCTGCAAGAACTCAAAGCCCAGGGACAAGCTGCCGGACTAGGATGCGAATTTCGAGTCCCCACACGTGGCGAGAGCGTCTTGATCTGATGTCGGTTACCGCAAGTCCAGCATGGCTTGGTCTACCTTGCACCGAACATGTCCGGTGCTCCTTGCTTCTTGTGACACCGAACCATGCAATAGAGGGGAACATATCAACGGGCTATATCTATACATGACTGTGGACGATGTCATATGAATTCCAGTTCTCATCTGGGGGCCTTGTCTGCAAAGATGATCCTTAGTGCATCTTCCTCTTACTTTTCTATTCCGATATGTTCTATCTTACTTCTCTTGTTCTATCTTTTGGCGCGGCTTTTGTGAGCAGATTATCTCTCGTCTACCCTCTTGCCATTGCATCATGTGATTTAGCAGATACCACCGGTGTAATCGAACATATTGTCATTAGAATCAGAGTTATAAACCCCTGGTCACTATGGCATGGCTATTTAGAGTGACCACAAGACAGTCATAAACACCGTAAAAAAGTACCAGTAAAAAATACTGGAAACAACCACCAACTCATATCCTAAGAGCACATCTCCTCTCCAGCCTTAGCAATAACATCCTCCCAAGCGGCCCCCTCCCCCCTCGGAACCGTCAACCCCGAGCTCTCCTCCTCGCCCTCACCCTCACCACCATCAGCAGCAGCAACCCCACTCAAAACACCCTCCCCATCCCTCGCAAACTCAATTAACTCCTCCTCACTCCCCCACTCCCCCATAGCCATAACGCCCACCGGCACCCTCCTTCCACCATCCACGACATCATACCCAGCCGGACAACTAATCGCCGGACACCCCGATAAATTCGCCAACCAGACATACTCCATATTCCTAACCGTAGAATTCCCATCCGACACGCCGCGCCTCAGATCCGCTTCGCCGCCGGCAATCTTCCACCCCGGGATCGGCGTCGTCGGTGTGACGATCATCAAGCCAGGGTGTTTCTGGAACAAGTGAGCCAGATGCGTCATGAGGCAGTTACGGAGACGTTGCGCCGCGAGGAAATCCTGGCCTTTGATTTGCCACATGCCCATTGAAGCCATTACTTTGTTGGCGGGCGTGAGGTGCGAGATCTGGGATGGGGTGAGGGATGAGGTTACTTCCGAGAGGATGGTGAGAGCGTGCGCTTTTTGGCCTTCGGGGAGGTACGGGATTGTGATGTCGATTAGCGTGTAGTTCTTAAGCTTGCGGTAGTGGTCGAGGGTCGCGTTGAAGATGGCGAGGACTTCAGGAGAGGCGCGGTCGATCCAGGGGCGGACGATGCCGATGGTTTTCGGGGTGTTGTTGTTGTTGTTTGGGGTGGAGGGGAGGGTGTCGAGTGGTGAGGGGAAGGATGCTGATACGGGGTCTGAGGATTCTGGAGCCGGCGTGGCCATGAGTCGGTAGGCGAGGGCTAGGTCGTCGATATTGGAGGCTAGGGGCCCGTAGACGCCTGTGGTGGACGCCAGTGAGATGGTTGGAGAGCCGCTCACGCGGCCGTGGGTGGTCTTCAGTCCCCAGATGCCGCAGAAGGAGGCCGGGATGCGGATTGAGCCTCCCCCGTCGGCGCCTAGGGCGATAGGGACTAGGCCTGCGCTGACGGCGTAGCCGGAGCCACCGGAGGAGCCGCCGCAGTAGTAGTCGGGGTTATGGGGGTTTCTGGGGGTGCCGAAGTTGGGGTTGTTGTTTGTGGTGTCTGGGGTGTGGAGATGGTTGTTAGTTAGTTTAGGAATCTCAGGTGAGGTATGTTGGGAGTTGCACTACTCACCAAGACCCAACTCATGCATGGTGGTCTTGCCAATGACGATGGCACCGGCGTCCTCCCATTGCTTCACACACCAGGAGGTGCCCGTGAACTCGCCGGTGAAGTCGAGTTTGCTGCCTAGAGTTCGTCGGTATCCTTCCATATGCACTTCGTCCTTAATTGCGACGGGAATGCCATCCATTGGGCCCAGTGGCTTGCCATCTTTGTATCGCTGTGTAGAAGCTTCTGCTGCGGCGCGAATCTTGTCGACCTGCGAGTCTAGAAAGGCGATCGAGTGCTTGCCGGGTGGTTTGGCATCGCGGCGGATCAGGGGGAGTAGGGTCTCGACGACGGCAAGGGGGGTCAGTTCGCCCGAAGTGTAGCGAGCGATATAGTCGGCAGAAGTGTAGTAGCCTGCATTGCTTTGTCGCTTTTGCGTGGGAACTGGCAGGTCGGCAGCGGGCGCATTGGGGTTAGCGACGGGAATCACGGTCGGATCATATCGGGCGGAGTATTGGTTGAGGGGGAGGTTGCGGATGACATCGAAGCCAGTGGTCCCCCAGAGATAGCTCTGGATGAAGCCAATGTTCTGGATACTAGAGAGGGGAGATGATTAAGCAGTTGTGGCTGAGAGGGAAGATGATGAGAAAGGAAGACATACAGACTGGCGCCGATGGCCAAGGGAAGGCCGCGGATGACGGGAATCACCTGCTCCTCATTCTTGTACGGCACGGTGGGGCCCGGCCGGGCCTCTGGATAGTGGATGAACGGAGCTTTCTCACCCATGATGTGATCAGGAAGTGTCGGTGAGAGTGGAGGAAAAAGAAAGAAAGAACTTAACGGGGAGAACTTCCTTTCTTTTTCCTCCAGCTTGATCGCCAAGCCAACCGGCCAGCCGTCACTAAGCTAAGCTCAGCTCCCGGACCCAAACAGCTGCTTATCTACTGGACCCCGGATTTCGGTCCGCATCTCGACCAGAAGTAGTTGGTGGCCACGGTCTATATACAACATTTTTCTTCATTATAATCTGATTATTTCCCCCCTCCTTTTGAAGAGAGGTGTGATGTCTTCGCCCATCTTGTATTTCAAATTGCCAACTTGATGTTGGCCCGGTCCAATCCTAGTGCTACACCTGTGAGCGCCGCGGCGTATGCGATAAGGATTGCCATCGCCTGGGCCGTACTGACATCCAGTGTCGGGACGCTCAGGTTGACTGCCCCGGTGAGCAAGTTGGCAACCAGGAAGATGGCCAGTCCGCCGCGATTAAATGCCTTCAAAATCCGACTTGTCGCAAAAGACACCCGGTCGGCCTCACCGTCCTTCCCGGATGCCCGATGCACCGATGGGAAGAAAACTGTTTCCAAAAGACAAAAAAGAAACAGTTGAGCATTGTTGAAGGCAGATACCCAAACAACATACGGCATGTTAGCAAGTCGGCGCGAGACCGGAATGTTGGCGCCATGGCCTAGTGCATAGGTAGAATTTAGAATGAAGATCGCAGACCAGGCGAGCGCTTGGACACCTAGAGTCACCAGCACACCTCTTCTCGCCTGCTGGGGGGACCGTTGGGCAGTGGTGCCGCGAGGGATGATTCGAATGCCAGTGGCACGGCCTGCCAGGAAAATCGCAAAGTATCCCAGGAACGAAAACACGCCTTCTCGGTTTTTGGAGAGCAAACTTGGTCCGCGAGGGGAAACAAGGATATAGCTCTTTAATTCAGTCGATTCCAGAGCGACTTGATACAACACAGCAACTGCCAGCGAAAGAGCTTCATAGGAGGGAACAATGGCAGCCAGGCTGTCAAAGAGCTCCACGAAGGGTGGCAAAAGACCCAGGGTGAAAAAGAAGTTCCAATGCACGCCATACTCCGTCACATGCTCCGCATAGTCCAGCCCCTTCACGCTGTACAGCCTGATCAAACCCAGGATAAGTAGAGGGACCGAGTGCCGCGTGGAAGCTATCAGCCGCTGGCCTACCGGAGTCTTCCGAGCGCCATTGCTTCGGCCCTTAAGCACAGAGCGAGCAGATACTACCCCGCCGGAGAACACGAAAGATCCCACACCCAAATCCATGAGTGACGTGCCCCAATTTTCCACCTTTGCAAACCGCCGTGGAAACGCCTGGAAGTCCACCGCCAAGATGGCTACACAGGTAATGATCATCATGGCTGCACGATATGTTGTCAGAAATGGGTGGATTGGTAAGGATTCGGGCATGTCTGCTGCATTCCTATCGCTTTGGGTCGGTTTCGGTGGAGGTTTAGCCTTTTGCTGGCTGCGGGGAGGTCTCGAGTTGAGAAACAGCAGGAGGGCTGGGGCGATCAGCAGGACGTTCAGCGTCCATGGCGCAGAGGAGTAGACAGTCGTGGCAAACAGAATGGCCAGTACATTGAGCAGAAAGTCGGTCACCAGTGCTGCTGAGCTGTAAGGAGTGAAGAAGGAAAGGCGTGATTGTAGCGCTGACCATAAGAGAGCAGCGGCCTAGACCAATCCCGTGAAGAGTCAGCTACCACTGCCTGGGGGGTGTGTGACGTATCCCAGGCCATCGCTTCTGGACTGGTGGGATCGAACAACTGTCAAGGGGAAGAGAAACGTACAGGTGCGACTAATGTGACAGCATTGATCTCAAGAATGCTACCACCAGCAAGATCAGACACGAAGGCCTCTTTGCGAGCCTTGTAGCTGGGGTCCATAGCTGCTACTTGTTCGGACCAGAAGTCCAAAAAGGCCAAAAGACCGATAGAGGAGGGGTAGAAGGAAAAGGCAAACAATGCTGCAGATAGATTGGAGCTAATCTTGCATCAGAAGCCCTACCCACCGATAGTGAGACGTGGCCGGCGCAAGGTAGGGGGCAGCAAGTCAACAGTTCAGTCAAGTCAAGGCAGAATGCAAGCAAGTAATGTGAGAGTTGCGATGACGCGCGAACAAAACAATCTGGCCGCTTTTAGTCTGGAGGACCTCAGGCCAGTAACTTCCCTCATTAGGGTTAGGCTGTACGGAGGAGGCTTGTGTACCTGGAAAGAGGAATACCGAGTATGGTAATCCGGTTACAGATCCATACACATCCATACAACTCCCCGCCTTTCTGATTCAACCCATCCAAAAACCGATTCTCATTTTCCCTCTTGCTTGTCGTGCTTGCGTCTTTTCTGCCTCGTCGACGTCTCACCTTTTCCATGGTCTTCTTTCCCTTTCTCTCAGCAAATCATCCTCTGCCATCTTTCCTGCCTGGGAATTATATTTCCGACTTGTCAATCAATCACCGTGTCTCTGCTTCAGACAAAGTGGTGACTAACCATATATCACTGTTCTCCATCGCATTGTTCATCCCAATTGCGTTGCTTAGAGTGCCATATAGAATGAGCTCATACGGCTGAGTGCTCAAGAGTCTGAAACACGGAGACAGGAAAAGAAAAGAAGCAATCTGCTGCTTAATCTGCAATCGCAGGGTCTGTTGTGATGGATCCCATGCTGGGGATGCAAGAAGACGAAAACAAAGTGCAGAAAAATCAAAGGTCAGCCAAAAACTGTATCGAATTATTGCGCTTATGTGCGACAGACCGATCATGACTGTGGCGTGCGATGTTTTCATTGGCAATTGATTACCACCTACCACCTGCCAGGCTGCCATTGCTGGAGCCTCCACAATATTTCCGATCTACATTCTCTGGGGGGCCAACCAGATGCTAGCAAGGGGGCGTACCGGGTTTCACCCACGGAGCTTGCTAAGCATGATGGGGGGCACTAACTAACAACTACCATGCCACTAGATGCTTATACTATACTCCTACTGGAGCAGAGATGAGAAGGTGAGCCCCGGGGGGGACGGAGGTTCTCCGTGTCCCCCTGGTATGACAATCACGCAGGAAACTGCTTTAGGCTATGCGTCGTTGTTTCGAGCTAAGGACCGGTTGGGTCAGCCAAGGTTTAGCTCACAAGATATGCTGTGCCGCTTACTACATTATACTGAGTTTATGGTGCTTGCATTGACTTGAACGACGAACGGACGATTAATAAAAAACCATGGAATGCACCCACCACAGACCAAACAGTCGGAGGGAAATGAATGATCACGAGCGAGTTTCAGTAAAGTACACGGCCGTCTCCCGTGCGGATGCAGCTTGGGACAATGATATGCAGCTATCAGGCCCACCGACCGGCTTTAGCACGGCTTTACCTTAGGAGATTATCTTTTTAGGGCCATTCGGCCGACGACCGGTATGTTGGTCTTCCGTGTCCGGGGTACATTGACACTACGAACCAGCTCCAGAACATGGTCTATTCTATCCTGTCTTGTGCCTTGAACTGATTCTTGCTGGGACATTTCATTGCTGTCAATCACATATGAACCTGAGTTCTCTCATCCCTGCAAAGCCAAGTTTCAAGGGAATGAGGCTGAGCAACAGAAAAAGCAAAAAAAGGGAAGAGCAGCAAAAGCGAGGGAGGGGGAAAAAAAGAAGTGGGATCCAGACTCCATTTGAACCTTTAGAAATAAAACCGACTAACCTGAGAAGGCAGGCACAATGTGCGTCATGCATCCACGTTCAGCCAGCCATTTCTCTCAAGGCCTTCTCATGGTGGTGCTCCCTTTCCCTTCCCTCCCGTCGGATTTTGCCGTTTAGACTCGGGCATATTGCCTACTTCCATCCCTCCCGTGGTGATTTATTCTAAAGAGGGTATTTGGGAGCCGTCGGTTTCGATGTTCTACGGAGCTTCTTTCGCCGGGCGTCTCCCGACACGAGTCCCATCCGACAGTCGATTGGTTCTGATTACTCAGAAGGGCTTTTCTGGACCAACCTTCCGCTTGGCGCAGCAAATCGTAGTTGGTTTTGATGGAGGACCTGAGTGTGGACCCGATCTACTCCTCCTCGTGGCGAGCACAACCCCAGTGCTACCATGGTTCCATCTGAACCCAAAGGGGCTGATTGCCTAGTATTTACTCCCTTCCCAAGGCTCCGCCCTTAAGGAGTCCGATTGGAACATCCATTTCACAAACCTATTCGGGTAAATCGAGGAGGTGTCTGCAATCGCTGGTACGAACAGGCGGCAAGACGTCATTTGCCCAACCATGGGTGAGCCCTTCCAACAGAGACACTCATGGGGTCAGGAGTGACTGTCCTGTCCACATTTGATAGCCTGGCAGATCCTGAAATCTGAGATTCGGGATCCTGGAACCGCTGGGGATCGTGCATACCAATGCAAAACCCGCAGATCGCTGGGAGAATGGTGGTCAGCCACCGTCGTAGTTTGTCGGTAGTCTGAACAGCCAAAACCCACACCTATGGTCAGCTCCGCTTGGTCTCTGAACGTTCTAACCCTTATGGTCAAAGTTGGTCGCTCTCGGTATTCCCCCGTCCCGCCTGCACTGCAGCGGCCCTCCCACTGCCAGTTTCTGACTGTCGGTCAGTCGGTTTACCCTCAACTTGAACTCTGTTTTGGGCTTAAGCCCCGGCATGGTGCCAAGGATTACTTTCTCCTGAGGTTGAACGAACGCCATGAAGCTTCTGTATGTGCCCCAGGGCGGCGTCGGTCGCCCATGGTTTTCAACTTCGTTTAATTTTGTTAACTTTTTTTTTCCTCCCCATTTCCATTTCCACATTTTCTCTTTGAGTTTTGCTTTTTTTCTTTTTCGTCCTTTTTTTTTTTCGTCCTCTTTTTTTCTGTTCGTTCGCTTAATGAAATAATGAACCCGCTACTGAATCGGGTCTGCCATGTGGCCCGGAAGGACTAAGATCCACCGGATGGTGAATACTACTACTAAATGCCGTACAAGAGATGATACTCCATGCAGACTCCGTGCTGGACATGCTCTAGGACAGGAGAGGGACAGCAACAACGTGCCAATTTGTTTCTGCTCTCTCGGGGTAACCGGCATAACGGCGTCGGTACTTAACTGGTGTACGCTGCCGCCACGCAACCATGCCAACCCGTCTAGGGTGTTGAGGCTACCCCCCCAAGTTGCGAATTAGGGCGTGCTTGTAGGTCGGGAGGGTCGGAAGGTGCTCATAGCGCTGCGCCGCTGACCCATCGTAAGAGCTACCTGAAGAAAAGCACTGCACCAAAGCCGTGTGTTTTCCTCCCCCCCCCCCCTCCCTCCTCCCCCTCCCCCTTCCTTCATGGGATTGGACTGCTCGAGGGATCTGCTCATTGGCGCGTCTTCGGGCCCCAAGCCAACGGTTGGTAACGAAAGTGTACGGTGTATTACTTACTTTACTGGTTTTACTGCTGATAACTAAGGAAGTTGGGGAGCTGGAGACTCCAAGCTGTCTGAGGCAGAGACAGGGACGATCTGGAGACCAAGCCAGGACTAGATCCTCCCAGGCCATACGTGCCTAATTATTGCCTGCACCAGTCAGAGCCTGTCTGAGCTGGAATGGGTCCTAGCAGCCATGCCCAAAACGGGCAGTTCCCTGATTCTTTTTCGTTCAAACGCTCAACAAAGATTATTCCACCACCGACCCCTACTAAGTAACTACTGTTTACCTACGTATCTACCCGCCCACCTTGTTCCTATCAGACGGCCTCTGTCCGTCCACTTGGGTTTATATATATACCTAGTTTAGCGCGACCCACGCACTTGGAACCGCTATAGTCGCATCTTGAGAGGCGGGCTCAAGTACCTCTGGCGGTCCACACACCTGTCTGGGATGCATCACGTTGCCTATACGAATCACACATATCACCTGCAATAAACCCTCTTCTGCTCTTCTTCTCACATCAACACCCACCTGAATACGATTTGAAGTGCAGGATGAGCCCTACTCCAGAACCCCCCACGGCCAAAAAGCGCGAGTCCCGTGCTGGGGCGCGTAAAGTGACGTCGCTCTCTGCCGAACAGCTGGAGAGGAAGCGCGCCAACGATCGGGAAGCCCAAAGAACCATTCGTCAGCGGACCAAGGAGCACATTGAACGGCTGGAGCACCAAGTGGCCGAGTTGAAAGCCAAGGGGGAACAATTTGACGACGTCGTCCGACGGAATGTGGCGTTGGAACATGAGATTCGAGCTTTGAAGCATCAGCTCGCCCTGGCTGGTAGGCAAGGATATCCGGGTATGGGTGGGTGGCCGGTCTCGTTCGTTTGTTTCAGCTACAGAAAGAACTTGAAATGGCTGACAGACATTTATTGCGCATCAACAGAAGGAACTTATAGCAATGCTGCTCCCGGGTCTATGCTCCCGGCCACGCAGTTTGCAGAGCCTCTGGGGATGAATCCAGCTTCTAGGGCCCCCTCGGTCATCTCCACGTCCAGTCGTGTCTCGGTAGGGTCGGAATGGCCACCCTATGGCACAAACCGGTCACCCTCAACATGCGAATCGAGCGAGGCGAATTATGGGAACCGGGCTGAACCGTACCTGTTCGAAAATCAACTTCAGCCGGCGAGCGCAATGTCTGTCGCGCCGCCGCAGGTCAGCTACAGCGCGCCTGTCGGTGCTCAACCAGACCCGACATTTCAATCGTATGCACAGGCATATCACACCGGGAACGCCACTCGTGGGCCGGTAGATGACCTAACACCCCATCCTCCACAACCAGTTCATTACGTGCCTGGACAGCGGCCGATGTCAGTACCGACAATACCCACAGAAAGACCGGCAGGATATTCTCTCGTGCATGCGCCGCAGCCATATCACCAACATACGCTTCCACCTCAGACCCGGAATGACTACGGCTATGCCTGGAACCCGCATCAGTCGTGAGACGGTGGACAAGCAAGTGGGTCTCTCACAAAAGGAAAGAGGTTCTTGCAAGAGGCCAAGGCAATCGCGGTTGTTGCCTGGAGGCTCAGCAAGCTATCAGATGATGGTTTCGATCAATACTCTCCGACTCAACGCACGGGGAGGACCTGGCATCTGGGCCGCGAAACACTGCTGCGTGCAACTACGCAACACAACACACACTTTCGGGCTGGTCATATTACACAGGGCTATCACCAAATTGTCTGCATGAACTCGTGATGGAAGGCGCTTTATTGGATCCGGAAATTGGCTTGCCTCACGCCCGAGCGTCCACCAAAGAAAAAAAAAAATCCCTAGGGGTCCGGTTATCTCGGTGGCATTGGCGGTCACCACACCGTATCGTGGAACAGAGCTGATCTGACCCGTTCAGTCCCAGCTCTAGCTCTCCCGACGACCCGCCCCAGCAGAAACAAATCCGTGATTTTCGGCCCGCGAAATCGACGAAATCTGCCGGCGGGAGATGATGGACGGCAACTCCACGTTTTCCTCATGATTCGCTTGGATAGAGAAGGAGGGGCGTGGGGGATGCAGAGGAATCAGATTACATGATTCAATGGTCTGATTAGTCAATAGTATCTAGATTGAGAGAGAAAAGAAAGAAAGAAGGAGAAAGAAAGTCGATAACCGAGATGCTACGAATCCACATGGTCGGTATCAGATTCAACCAGAAAACCACAATATGATCATTTTCATCATCGTAAACATCATCAGAGCCCCAGAATGACCCAGTGTATACTGCCCCCCCTTTTTTTCCCTCTTCATGGAATGTATTTTGTAGATTTTTACTCTTTCCAGAACCATCTGCGTACCACACTTTCCATCCGATTAGCAAATCTTCCATTTATTTTTTCCCCAGCCGGCCCGCCGCCCACCGGCTCCTTCTTTCTACAAGGCCCATCCATACTTTACTCGAACTAGACAAAAAGAAGTCAACCCCAGCTACTACTACCCACCTACCTTTCAAAGATGATTCGAGCTCGGCAGAGTAAGCGCTTAATCCGAAACTAGCACAGAAAAGAACAACACAGAAGAAGAAAAAAAAGAGGATCAAACCGGGGAGATCGGATCCAGAATAACTCCCGAAAACCCTCTCTCTGTCTGTTCTTTCCACTATTCTTCTTCCTTCTTTCCTTTCCCTTTCTTGTGTAAGCTTCCGATTGGAACCTGTATACCCGGTACCCAGTACCCAGCTTTCCATTTCTGTCATCGGGGGGGGGGGGGGGGGTTTGTCCTCTCCAACCGAGCCTCCATCAAAACTCTCCGATGATCCTGATTCAATTTCTTGGCTTGGCTCTTGGCCTTGGCTTGCTTGGCTGAATGGGAAAATAATATGTTTTAACAAAAAAGTTAATGCAGGTATATTTCGGTACAGTGCTGCTGTTTATTGGATATACTTTCGGTCGGATCGGATCGGATACGTTTAGTTACTACACAAAACTAATCATCTTTCTTACTCTAAGTTACGGCTGTATTTGTTCATCATAACTTTTGTTGTTAACTTTGAGTCGAATGGAGCCTACTAGGCATTCAGCCTGCCTAGGCTGCAGCAGCCCTTTATTTCTAATTTTTCATCTATCTATCTATCTATCGATCTAGTCTAAGTATAGTATGTAGATGGTTAAGTCTATTCTGGTTAGTTGGTTTAGTTGGATGTCGGGGAAAAGGCGCGGTGAATTCGGCGTTTAATTCTATGAGCTCCTTCGAAGTGCACTCACTCACCGTATGGAGTCCATACTGTAGAGTATGATTAGTGCTGTACTGTTGAGATTGTTTTATGAGTACTACGTGATTCTAATTAGCTAAGGTAGATTTGTAGTTGGACAACACAGGGTGAAGTACTCGGCCGGTAGGTTGTACTACTATTTACTATAGTAAGTAGGGTGTCCCACTAAGATGTTGATCGACGATATTTACCTAAATACGTAGTACCTATTTATTGCCTAAGGTTTTCTATCATCTTCTTTTGCCGACGTGGCCAATTATGAACGGAGGGATGTAGTTTCCGGGTCAACTTAGTAGTAGCGGTAAGAGGGGGATGTATGTATGTATGTATGTAACTATGTTGTATGTATGTGCTTTGTAAGTTGTGGATGCTCCACTAACAGCTGACATACATAATCGGATTGTCGGATACGTATAAGGATGAGAGAATATTGAAGGATGGATATATGGATGTATGGTAGAGATGTATTCCGGTTCCCAGTCCTATGGTTTGGAATTTGAGTTTCTCGGCTAAAGCGACACGAGGTTCCTTGATTTTCATACCCTTCTTCGGATGTGAGGATATTAAGTCATAAGGATACATAAAGTGACATAAGAAGAGGATAAATGTAGTATAGTATAGTGTGTCATGTGTATGTATCTAGGATGGGTCGGAACTCAATCTATGAAACGGAACCCCAATTCGAATGACGGATGATAACATGGAACAAGTGGGGAAGAAAAAAAGAAGAAAGAGAAAAAAAGAAAAGTATCGTTTCACTTAGCGAGTATACTGCTTCTGTAGCATCTTGGCAATCGTCTGCAGTTGAATGTTGCTGGTTCCCTCGTAGATGGCACCGATCTTGCTATCCCTGAACATCTTCTCGGCGATACCTTCACGCACGAAGCCCATGCCTCCCATCCACTCCACTGCGGAGCCAGCCACACGGCCAGCAACTTGAGAGGCATACAACTTCGCCATTGCGGCATCTTGCACGAAGTCCTGTCCCGCTTCCTTCTTGCGTGCCGCATTGTAGACAAGCGCACGGGCGGCTGCGATTTCAGTGTACGCTTGTGCCACCTGGTGCTGCATGCCCTGGAACTCGCCGATCAGTTGGCCGAATTGGCGTCGATCGTTCCAGATGTATCTGTGACACGTGTTAGCAATGGAAAGATCAGCCATGGGATGACTGCTTCAGGTCCCCTCAGAGATACGGGAGTCCCGCGGAGATATGGAGAGGTGGTGTTGGGGCATGCTTACTGTGCGGCATTCTCCCAGGCGCCGAGGGCCAACCCGGTCATCTGGGCGGCGATACCAATTCGTCCCTCGTTCAGAATGCTAATGGCGTACTTGTATCCCTGGCCTTCTTCACCAAGCAGGTTGCTCTTGGGGATCAGGACGTCGTCGAAGTTGAGCACGCAGGTGCTGCTGGCCCGGATGCCCAGCTTCTTTTCCTTCTTCGCAATGGAGAAACCCGGGGTATCCTTCTCCACGATGAAGGCGGTGATACCCTTGTAACCCTTGCTAGGGTCAAGGTTGGCAAAGACAAGGAACACGCCGGATTCCATGGAGTTGGTAATCCACATCTTCGATCCGTTGATCTTGTACCCATCGGCCGTCTTCTCAGCCTTGGTCTGCAAGGCGAACGCGTCCGATCCGGAGGCCGGCTCCGACAGACAGAAAGAGCCGACGGTGCCAGTAGCCAGCTTGGGCAGCCATGTGCGTCTTGCCTGCGCATCACCGTACTTCATGATAGAGGTGTTGACTAGGGTGTTGTGAACGTCTACGAGAACACTGACACTAGGATCGACGCGAGCAAGCTCCTCGATCGCCACAATTGCCGCCGTGAAGTTCATCCCCGCACCACCGTATTCCTCCGGAATTTCAATGCCCATCAGTCCTTGTTCGAAGAGTTGCTCGACCACGGCAGGGTCCATGGTCTCCGCTTCATCCATGTCTCTGACTTTGGGCGATATTTGCTCCTGAGCAAACTTATTGACGGATTCGGACATTAAGGACTCTGTTTCAGAGAGGAAGGTGATCGGGGTGGGCGTTAGTCCGGACAGGTCGACATCCCGCCGGCGGGAGGTGGTGGAAAACGCATGGGTGCTGCTGGAGGAGGATGTTAGCAATAAGTAACGGCTATCATTGTGGGCGTATTGCTATGGCTCTTGTCCTGTTGAAGGCTGGTGACGGCCAAAACTCACCTCACAGCTAGCCTGGCCGACAACGGTGGTCTTGCGATAAGGCGGGCGGAGGTAGCAGTGCGCGACAAAGGCCGCAACGCACGGGTAATAGACGCCATATCGAAATGGAACTGACTGGATTAACTGGTTATAGTGTGTAACTCGAGGCCACGGCAAGACACGCAACAAGGAGAGGAAGGGAAGAGGTGGAAAGCAGGTGGTGACGGGGAGAGATCACGAGTGAGGAGCGCGGACGGGCCTCGGTACGGCGGTTAAACGCGGCCGAGGGCCGTCGATCAGCCGTCTCCCCGTTTCTCCAGCTCTTCCAGCTCCAGCTCCATTTCTCCGCATTTAACCACCTGCTGGGGCATATCTACGAGTCCTGTCAACTAAAAGCCATCCCAGACTAATTAGATATCATTTTCTGAATGTCACTACCAACTTGTTTCTATCAAAATAGGTTCCAGTGCGCCTATCTATAACCCGAGACATAAACTCCCAACCCCTCGTTCACATGCCATTCCCGCTCTATCAATTATCATATGCTTATCACCTTTTCTGGCTCAAACATCTTTGCTTGAGAAAAGTAATGGCCTCGCTGGTTCGCCACAATACGCTTCCCCGTTCGACTATCTGTAAAGTCACAGTTGTAATGCGTATGGCCAAACCCCCACAGTCGCACCTGGGGTTTCTCCCAGCACGCCTCTCCGGCGAGATCCGTCGCGAACGCCGATGATATAGGACTCTTCGCGTGCGCGGGATCCACCGCCAGAGGTGCAACAGTTGGACTGTGATGGGTAAAAATCACAATTCTATGATGGGGGTTGGATCTTGCGATTTCAGTGACCTGATCGTTGAGCCAAGCTCGGTCAGCTTCGTGAGCAGCGCAGTGATCCTCGACCGACCAGTTCTTGATGTAGTAAAAGTCATTCAGGCCGAAGCTAACCCGTTCCTCTTGCATCTCGCTGACCTTGGAGTGAAACGTGCACCCCAGGACCGTAAGATCCGGTGCCAGATCATATCGGGTTCGGTCGAGAAGGACAAACTTCCCTAGGTTGTGAGATCCGGACTTGGTATTTTGCATCTGTGCTCCTTTGCGTGTTATATCGTCAGAGAACCGCTTCAGCTTCTCCCTCACGTTCAGCCAACTAGAGTGGAAGGGCTCGTGATTTCCCATCACGAGAAAGACGATCTCAAACTTGCGGAGCTGATCTTCTATGAACAGGAGGAAGCCATCGTCCCTGACATTGCCGATATCCCCCAGGAGCGCTAGATACGGTGCTTTTGGCGCAATCTCAAACAAGTCGTATGCCTTGGGGTTTTCTAGATGCAGGTCGGAGACGATCTGGAACCGTGCCATTTTAGTGAGGGGCTTGACCTCCCTGGTCTATCCCTCGATCCCGATTGTTCAGCACTTCAAGCGCCCTTGGCTCCAACAAGAACCCTGCAGCCAGTGGAGAATTTAGGGTGTGCACTGACTGGCTTGTCAAAGAGGGGAAGAGAGCCACCTCGACTCAACCAGGGCCTTTCCGGGAAGGGATGGGGGGTGAATCTTGCCGCCGGCCGCGAAGCTGTTCTATTCTTGTGAGCAGACGGACCACTCACGCGCCGCCGTGAGTATATGTGGCGGTGCGGTGTGATGTGATGAAATGTGGCGCAGCAGTGCCAAGAGCGGCCGGGTGCAATTATGTCACTCCCCTCTTGGCCGCCATCCATTCATTCATGCTTGATTTCGACGCTCATCGGCCTGCCCGGGGTTCGGGCAAATATTTATTGCCTGTCCCCCGGTTCTGCTATCGCATCTCTACTCCTTCTTCTCCCCTTTACTCACTATTATAATTTACTTGGTTGCCGTGGACAGTACACCGTCTCTCTCATCTTGCAATCTTCCCCGCCAAGCGGCTGTGCCGTGTTATCAGCTCCCCCCCGCAAAGTCCTCCACTTGGTAACCACAGGGTCTTCGGTTTCTGAAACGTGTCTACTGTCTCTTTTCAGAGCAATTCAGTCATGACTTCTACCGTTCACGATCCAAGGCTACTCTACAGCATCGGCAACATCCGTGCTTTTCACATTCAGAATGGCGAAGAGACAGAGTTGACCCCCTCTGGGCCTCAGACCCTCTCTCTCCTGATGGTCCCCACCAGAACGTCCTCACCTGGCAATTCCCCCTCAACGTCTCCCCCTGATGCGTCTGCAGAGGAAGACTTTTACCTTCATCTGCATCTGCCACCGGAACTGGACCTAGCGCTTCCTGCTACCACCCAGATCTTCCACCAGTCTCCAGACAGCTACTTGATCCCTCGCTGGGATGTGGGCCCTGATGATGGCGCATTCATTCGCATCCAGTTTCCGGGTATCGGTTCGGGTCCGGGTAAGGTCACACAGGACGATATAGATACCTTTGAGACTATCCTGGCTCAATGCACGGCGTTCCTCGAACGCGCTCCCCCACCGAGCAATCATGCTCCGTATAACCCCGCAACTTACGCGCCAGGCGAAGGATATGTTGCCCCGTCAGGATTTGCCCAGGATGATACCCATGGCCGGATCGTTCTTGTGGATGAGGAAGATGGAAGCGTCGTTGGTGAAATGGAAGGGTACGATGTGGTTGAGAAGCCTGGTGTCAAACCTGGCTCGAAGAGTACGTCTTCTATCCCTCCTAACGCATGGATGTGCTAACAGTCTTGGTTTGATAGGACCCGTGGAGATTGAACTTCCCACTGAAGCCGAGGGTAACCAAGTCAACGTCAGCAATGTCTCCGAGGAATACCTGCGGATGGCTCGTCATCCGGTTTACAAAGACTCGACGATCGTTCAGACCTCTGCGACCGCCTCTCGCTTGATTGTCACTGGATCTTCCTACCTTGCCAACGCTATCACGAGCGGCGCAGAAGCTTTCACCAAAAAGACCAAGCCCAACCCTAAGCCGATGACATTCTCTGACACCACACATTCTCGGATCCGAAAGGTCGGTACATTCTCGCAGGGTGCTGCCGAACTGTCTGCAAAGACGGTTGGTCAGGTGGGTAAATACGCTCAGAATATCGGCGCCTCCCTGGCCCGCCGCAGGGACAACGGTACGCAGAAGGGTGTCAATGGGTCCGGGGGCGACTACAAGCCCGGCATCCTGAACAAGTCGATGATTGCTTTCTCGACTTTGACGGATGGCATTGAGCAGGGTGCTCGTAACGTATTGATTACCGGGTCCAATGCAGCTAGCACCATGATTGGACATCGCTATGGCGAGCAGGCTGGTTCGGTGGCCTCCGACCTCACTGGCGGAGTCAAGAATGTCGGTCTGGTATATATCGACGCCGCAGGTGTCAGCCGCAAAGCTGTGCTGAAATCTGTTGCGAGGGGCATGGTCGTCGGCCGTATGCGCAATGGGCAGCAGGTCCTCGTTGGCACGGGCGACGGCGGTGATGTCCCCGCTGGAGTAGCTGGCCCAAGTCAGGCATATGGCCGTGAGCCGGTTGTAAGACGTCAGTCTCCCAGCTCGACCCCTCCTCCCGCATACGGTGCACCAGGCACTACTTCGTTGAGCGGTATGTCCATGTCGGGGGGCAAGCGTTGATGTGGATGCTCGCGGTGTGTTCTTTGATTCTGGCTTGGTTTGCTACACTCTGTTTAATGTATGATTTATGACCTTGATGCCCTGGGCTGGTGATTTCCCGCGTGTCGTCTGTTTCTGCACTCTTTTGGATGATTTATGACACGTCCTTGTTTATATGGAGATATGATGCAGCCTGGTATACGGTGGTACATCAATGAGACGGAAACAGCTGTGACATTTGTTCTTGTCATATACTACGCTAGAGCTAGTACTATTTCACGGGACCAACTCTATCTCCAGACTAGTTGTGAATATTAATTCTCGATACCCATCACCAATGTTGACTTTCTGTCTACTACGTAGTACAACTACTACAAATTATCTATATCTAGGAACAGTTGCGACGGTTTAAATACCACTAGGCGTAGGTTTATCGTAAGGATGTATCCGAGTCGATATCCCATGATCCAATGCATTCCTAGCTGATACCTACCTACATCTTGCTCCTTGTTCTCGAACCGGTGCCTATCACCAGGTCCAATGCTGACCATACACTAGGTCTTCAAGAGTCAGTAGTAGTAGTTCTATTGTTACCTACTTGAGTACCACTCTCATGATGGAATCATCAGACCTTACTACGTACCATTACTTGCCGCAGTAAACATATATATATTAGTACTAACGTAGCTGGTAGTATCATCTCACCAAATCACCCAGTATTACCACCAGCTAACTTACTACTACTACCCATCCATCACCTTGAGCACTGTGACAATGATGTAGGTCCCAATCAAGCTACTACAAAGCATCATCCCAGCACCTCCCTCACGAAAGAACAAAAAACCACACCACCAAAAATACCCCCTCAGCTTAGCTTTTCCCTTATATAGCCGAAATTTGAGCTCTTAAATATCAATAAGACAATATGGCCGAGCGGTCTAAGGCGATAGACTAGAAATCTATTCTCTTCGGAGGCGTCGGTTCAAATCCGACTGTTGTCGATATCTTTTTCGTTTTTATTTTCTTTTTTCCCCTTCCCTGAGGAGAACTTTTTTTGTGGGAACTGTAAGTAACCATTGTGTGGTTCGGTGTGGATCGTTGGTGGGGTCGATTGGCGGGTGATATCCAGAATACCCAAATGGGGGTTGAGATTATGGGTTTCTTGGTATAGAATATACATCTATAGTCTAGATGTTCTAAGGGTAATGGGAGGTATGCAATGTATGATGCTTGGTAGCCATGTGTCAATGTCGACTCATTGGGTACAGATTATAACGGTTGTAGATACTGTCCACATTTAGCGTTTTAAAAGACTTAGGTAGGTGTAGGAATATCTCTCTGAGTTAGGTGGGTATCTCTGGTTCTCTATTCGGACGAAGAGGGAAGAGTTGGGTACAACACGCAGTAGTAGTTTTATTAATTGATTGATTGGAAGCATGTGAGATTTATGTGCAGAGTAATGTTGTACACCCTGTATATATGTATGTAGCTTAGGGAGAGGGGAGATAACAAATGCGAACATAGTATGCGAGAATTGCATAAGTCCTACTTATGGGTTATGAGCAATCCACAACTGCAGCTCTGCATAATGCCACGTATAAAGGGGAATATCTGATGCTATGCTGCATGAATGGATCAATTGGGTGGGACAGCTTTGTCTATCCATTTAGTAGTCGATATGGTCATGTTCGGAGATGCGCGCGAATCATTGCTTTCCCCCACCCCAAAGATGAGCGAGAGGGCAATGGTATCCTAGCAAGGCTCCTACATATAATGCAGGTTGATAACTACCTACTAGATACATCCCCAAGAAGAACCGCCCCGTTCCCGGGGAGACCAGGTAAAGGAAATTAGTTATATCTCAGACCCTGTCATAGTAGTACTCCATATCTCGATGCAGAGACAACAAGTTAATATCGTAGTAGGCATGCAGGACATGTTTCACGCGACTAGCCCAAGAAACGGAAAGATTGTAACTGTGGTATTCATGTTTTCAGAGAATATTTCAGACATCCATGTACAGATAGTTGCCCATCAGACCCCGATTTGGGAAAGTAAACATGGCGCAAATTGAAATTGATTTCTCAGACAAGCATTGATTATGTTGCAGAAGAACACACCGATAAGGCTGGCAGGGTAAATTAGATCTCCCCGACAACCAGCAGCAGCAGCAGACAAACAAGGGGATCGATGAAGGGATGCAATTGAAATTATAATTAGATCGGTTAGTTAATTAGTTAGCTAGAGTTTACTGTACTGTACAGTAGGTATCAGCAGTTGTCACAGGCTCACAGCGCATACGTAATTGGGGGAAATCCCCGAAACTCACTACTAGCTATCATCGGCGCGATGCTGGGGTAACGAACTGGTCGTCGGTTGTCGGTCGTCATGCGGAGTAGATCCGGTTTACTACTTACAGTACACTCGGAGAGTTACACTGCAAAGGTTGCCCAGGCCGCCGAAAAGTCATCAATAAGAGTCTCCTTGATTGAGCATGGGCCTCTGTTTTGTTTTGTTGCTTCCCTGGGAACATCCCTGTCGAGAGTTTCTATTTTAGAGGGATTGGCTTGACGGGCCCCCTCCCTCCCCTCCCTCTCGGGTAAGCCGAGTAGACTAGACTGTCAGCTTTTAAATTAAATAGCTGGATGAGGTGCATCCTAGCTGGCAGGCTAAGGTAGCTAGCTGATCAAGGTCGGTTTCATGTCGGGAGACGTAGGAGTAAGATACAGCATTAGCATGGGGTGGTTGGTCCAATGGCGTGCAAGCTGGCGCTAGTTAGTCCAAATGCTGCACTCATGGGAATATCTACTCCATTCCGGAAGAATCCGGCTAGTGTGGTTGGACATGTCGTATCAGTAGCTATCAAGACTGGAGGGCGGAGTAAGTAGAGTTGCGGAGGATGGGGTTCAGGAATGGAAGTTTTATCGAACATGTAGATAGAAGAGAAAAAGGCAGTCGATAAGAAAGACATTAGGAATTATGATGATCCATCATCCAAGGGATAAAAAAGGGAATGAGGTATGTTCATAGTGCCCCAGCATTAAATAAGCTCGGCCTTGATGGGCAAATAATTGGAGTACCGATCATGGTAAGAAGGACAACTCCAGGGATGGCGGTTATCCCTACCGTGGATAGGATATCCAAGGGTCAAGGATGGGGCAGGACCCGAAGAAGAAGAGGAGCACGTAGATGTATTAAGCGCTGTGGTTGGGGGCTTTTTTTATTTTTGGTCAGGGACGGGTATGATCCATTGACGTGTATTTGATTTAAGTTCGGTTAGTTAAGTTAATTAGAGATTTGGTAGCGATCGGGAGTTCATGAAGCCAGTCAGTAGTAGATTCTGAGAGGAAATCATAGTAACAAGTCGAATAACAATCAAAACAGCAAACCAGCAAAACAGACTACTGTAAGTCCCCTGTTAGGCGGTGGTACCTAAGGCAGGTACCAGTGGGCGGCGTGACCGGCGGTACCTGAGGTGTCCAGGACGGTAATCTTCCGGGCAGCCAATCAGCAGTTGGGCGCAGACGATGACTGCCCGGTTAGTCGCCGTAATGACGATCGGCTGCCCCAGCGGCTCCAGTAGCGACTTTTTTTTCGTGCCGGCTTGAAACAGTGGTTCGATGCCCCTGATGACTTGGCGCCTTCTCATGCTCACTTGGTCTCTGGTCTATTCTCTCTCTGGTTTGTCGGTCTGGCTGTGGTGTGCTGGGAAGCTGGCAGCTGGCAGCTGGGATGAAGGTGGTATCGGCTGATCATGACCACTCCGCAAGACTCAAATCAACTATACGAGGGCCGCTTGTATTATTATTATAGTGGTAACCGACAGAAAAGCATGCATAAATTGGCACACCAAGTGAGTGGTAGATAGTCGGCTTTAATGAACACTACTACATAAGGTACACGATCGCCCATCCGGACGAATGACCAGACTCAGAAGGAGAATCCCAACGGCCGGTCGAACCAGGCAAGGGACAACACCCACGTTCAGGCCCTTGTTTTAGTGGTTCTCTGTCTGGATCGGGCGTCCATTGCGCCCTCTTTCTGCCCCATTCTGCATCCAAGAAGGAAATTGAAGGAGAAAGGAAACAGGAAGAGGAAGAGGAAGAGGAAAAAGAAAAACAAAAAGCATTTCGTCACCACCTCGTGAGGATATCGGTCCATCATGGATTACATTAGGTAGCCAGGGAAGGCGGTCATCCCCACTAACGTTCTAGAGTCAGTCGGGTTTTCCCAATTGAAGCCCACTTCTCCGTCCGTATTCAAGGTTTCCATGGTCCAGTCACATCCCTCGCTCCTCCCAATATTTCCGAGGTCCCCCAATGCCGCTGTTTTTGATGTAGTTCTGTATGTAGGTCTCTTATGGAAATGTAGGTTGAGGTTGAGATATGAATATCTTAAGATCGGGCTGTATTTGATTTAATTTCATCTCTCATCAACCTGTTGGTTTATTCCTTTTTCTTCCCACTTCTTCTTGTTTCTTTTCCCGGCTGCCATGTTGCGCTCTAACTTCTGGCAAGTTGTTTATGATTTTAAATTGGGGCGGCGATGATTATTCCTGGCAAAGAGATCCGACCCGTTGACCCGCTTTTTTGCTTTCCCCAGCCAGCACAGCAAAGCAACGCAAAGCAAATGCTGGTTGACGGACTGGTTGCCCGTTCCTTCTCGCGACTCGCCTTGGAATTATCACTACTAAGGTGGGAACCTCATTTCTATACTTGACATTTCTGCTACGTACTTCCCGACACGAGGTAACCAGGTCAATTCGTTCACTAACCAGATATGAAGTAGTTAGCAGTTAGCAGATACTTAGCAGGTGGCCCCGTCAGAGTGCTTGGGTGGGTGTTCATCGTTCGCAGGAGGGCAATAATAATAATACCTGGCTTAATTAGCTGTATCTAGTAGTAGTCGACTAACTAGCATTATCAAAATTATTATTTTTATTTTTATTATTATTATTATTATTTCTATTCGTATTGCTACAACTTCACACTTACCACCGCCATCTCTTCCTCCCCTTCTCTCTATCCCCTCTTCTCTCTTCTTTCCCATCATCATCATCATCATCTTCTTTCCCTCCCATCCTCTTCCTCTTCTCTTGTTCCCTTTGTTCTTTTGTTCTAGTTTCATTCGATTCTTGTTCTCTTCACTTGCCTTTTTGCTTCTTGCCTTCGTTTCGGGATCCTCTTCCCTTTTAGACGCCCTCCCCCCCTGGGTCCTTTGATCCCGCCGGTCTTCCTGCTCCCCTCGCGCCGCGGGACCCCCCCCCTGTCCGCTCCCCGATCCAGAGACGGACGACAACTCCACACCAAGGCTTCAAGCACCCCTCTTGTCGCGACGCTACTGCTACCGCTGCTCAAGCAACTACTGCTGGCTGCTGGCTTGCTGCGTGTTGCTGCATCTTCGCTCTTCCCTCTTCCCATCCACCATCACCCCCCTCTCCCCAATTTCCCCTTCCCTGTTGATCATGCTATTCAAAGTAGCATACACTCTGCCTTGTCAATTCCCTCGAAAGTGTTGAAACTGGTGCCGTATCTGGGAAAAGGTCCAAAGCGAGCTTTCCCGTCGTCGACTGTCCATCGTGCTAAAGTAAGAAAGTGGCTCGTGGTGGTTAATTTCGCGTCTCTCCCGAGGCTGCTGCTCTCCCCTTCCCGCCCGCGTCGGTCTCGTCCCTCCGATCTCCAATTCCTCAATCTCTCGAGCCGCAGACTCTCTTCCCCCCCCCCTCCCTCTTCAACCCATTACCCACCTGGGTAGCCATTACTCGTGGGAAGAGGCCAAGGTCCAAGAGTCAGTTCTGCAGTGCAGATATTTTCCCCCTTCTTGCTGCGATCCTACAATATTACCAGGGGTTCGCAAGAAATCAAAAAAAGAAAAAAAAAAGAAAGAAAATTCAAAATCCACAACAAGCAGCAGCTTATGCGTTTCTTTGACAAACGCGAGTATTGACTAGCTTACTCTTCTTTATTTTCGCCGACGTCGCTTTGCACTAATATTCTGCTGCTTCTAATCGACCTGGTGTCCTTTATACCAACATCTTTCTGCTTTTGTCGGTGACCCAGTACCCTGTCAGTTGTTTCCCTAAACCATTCATCCCTTATCGGTGGTTCGAATGGGACCTCCGATGACTGAGACTGACTCGAGAGACAACAGCTCAGCTGCCCGACCGGAAACCCTTTAGCTCCGGATTGATCGGTCACTGTCTTCCCCCCCCCCCCCCCCCCACAAACAGATAGTAAAAAAATATAAAACAACGACGTCCTCTTTTATTTCCCTCTGGAGGGCTTGGACGTGTCGGAATTCAGCTCGCCGATCGCAATTGCTCCATCAGAGCGAACCGAGGTGATCGCTCATCTGCCGTCTCGCGTCTGCCTGAAGAGGCTGTCCCCGGACCGCAAACGCAGCAGTCCTCATCTCAAAGGCTCTGCTGCGTCTTCAATAAACGAAGGTATGTGACGTGCTGCCCTACACTGTTGGCCGAGATTCCCCATTGGTCTACCCCTCCCCCGTGGCTGTTCCTGTCCACATTCCTCCCCCTCCAGCTCCGTCATTCCGAATTATGCGCCGCAACTCTGCTGTCAGCGTCGGCGCGACAGTCGCCGCGAAGAGCGTCGCACAGCGCAATCCGTGTAGTGCTAACGGCTCAGTAGCTAGCCTCCTCTTCGGTCCTGACAGCTTCTTTCGGCTATGAACGACTCCCAATCGCAGTCCTTGCCGCTCACCACCCATGCATCCCCAGCCTTGACACCCGCAGCGCCGTCCGAGCAGGACAACAACCGCTCTCCCGTTTATCCCGACCTACTGGGTGCTCCGCCCGTCCCGCCGCCCAGGACGTCGTCAACTCACCGCGGTCACCATGGTTCGAGTGCAAAACCCTCCTCATCCTCCGCCGAAAAGTCCTCGAGTTCTCGTCACGGAAAGAACAAAGCCGATGACCGGACTGCAAGCCACCGTGAGAGGAAGGGGGAGGACAGCCAATTTCGCCCGGTGAACATGCCCGAGGAATACCCGCAGGGTCCGAGCTCCCACGCGCCGGGGGCACCGTCTTCGGAGGATAACATGGAAGGTTATGCAGGCCAGGGCGAGCTACAGAAGGAGTCCAGCGCAGTACTCAATCAGGTCCTGGTGAGTGATCCGTCTGTGGACATCGAGCGGGAGCAGGTCCGGCAGGCCGGCTCGTCGGTATCCCCATCGACGGAGAGCGCTCCAGCATCCGGGTTGGGCTTGGTAGGAAGCGATGGTGTGGATGATGGAGGTCGAGGTGGACTACGAAGCCGGCACGACTACTCGGATCATGCTGTCAAGCGCAAGGAGACGACGTTTGGCCAGTACATTCTTGGGCAGACGCTGGGTGAGGGCGAGTTTGGCAAGGTGAAATTGGGGTGGAAGAGAGACGGCACCATACAGGTAGCCATCAAGCTCATCCGCAGGGAGTCTCTTGGGTCAAATCCTAGCCGGTTACCCAAGATCTACCGCGAAATCTCAATTTTGCGTGACCTCGCTCACCCGAACATCGTTCGGCTCCACGAGATGGTCGAGACGGACCGTCACATCGGTATTATCATGGAGTACGCCTCTGGGGGTGAGCTCTTTGACCATATTCTGAACAATCGGTACCTCAAGGACAATGCCGCTCGTCGCCTGTTTGCGCAACTCGTTTCGGGTGTGGGGTATCTTCACAAGAAGGGTATTGTCCACCGTGACTTGAAATTGGAGAACCTGTTGCTGGACCGGAATCGCAACATTATTATCACCGATTTTGGTTTTGCGAATACGTTCGACCCCATGGACGAATTGGGTGATGAGATCGAATATAACCTGACGAACAAGGAGTTTGTTAAGCGGATGCGCTTGGACAGGCCCAACGCCAAGGGTTTGAGGCGAGGTGATCTGATGCAGACCAGTTGTGGAAGTCCTTGTTATGCCGCGCCGGAGCTCGTGGTCAGCGACTCGCTATACACTGGGCGCAAGGTCGACGTGTGGAGCTGTGGTGTGATTCTGGTGAGTGACACTCGCGTAACATGGTAATTGCAACGCGCTAATTGGTTCATAGTATGCTATGCTCGCAGGATATTTGCCCTTCGATGATGACCCGGCGAACCCGGACGGTGATAACATCAACTTGTTGTACAAGTACATTGTCACTACCCCTCTAACATTCCCCGAATATGTGACCCCCCACGCTCGCGATCTTCTGAGGCGGATCTTGGTGCCTGATCCTCGGAAGCGCGCAGACCTGTTTGAGGTGGCCCGGCACAGCTGGCTCAGCGAGTACTCGCACATTGTTTCCCACATCACGAGCAGTACGACCAAGGTTGCGGACATTGCCACAACCACCGTCACTCAGGGTATGGATCCCGCCAGGAATCCTGCAGGCTCTGCCACTAACCCGGTGTCTCGGGCAGAACCGCACAAGGAAGTGCCGTCGCTGGCACGCAGCGCATCCGTTCGGGAGCCTCCGAAGACATACAACAATAGCCCTGTCCCCTCGGTGGGAGGACTGATCCACCATGCAGGAGACATTTCCCAAGAGCAGGCGGTCGAACGGTCCAAGACTCCTCGAGACACCAAACGACGAACCGTGCAGGTCGAATATGTTGCACCTCAGTCTCAAACTGCGCGGGGCGAGGTTCCTACCGGAGTGGATGCAGGTATCGCGGAGCCAGCTGGGCCGTCGGAGCCTCGACCGACGAGAGCCAGGTCAAATAGTCGACCCATCGTGCCTAATATGCCGTCGGGCACCCTGGCCCGTGATATGTCTGGCGCGTCCAACGTGCGGACTGGAGAGCCAAAGGCAGCCGCTGGCCCGGCGCCGGCACCTGCTCCTGGGCACTTGCCTCGCTCAACGTCCGATACTTCTGCACTCACTGGGACGGCACCAACATCTGCGACCCATGCCACCCGCCCCACTACCGGTGGCTCCATGGCCTCGTTCAACGCCGGTCGTTTGCCATCACGAGGCTCTTATGGACAGCCGGTTGCGCCAACTGTGGCCGCTACGAACGCCCAGGGTCGGCTCGCACAACCCAAGAGCAAGCAATACGTTATCTCCGCCCCTCTCCAGCAAGATTCGTCGTCCCAACAGTCCATTGGTCAACCAAGTACACAGCAACTACCGGCCAAGTTCAACACGACACCCCGACAAGAGCCCCCGAAGGGCCACAAGCGATCCAACACAGTATCAAGCATTGGCGAGAAGCTGTTTGGCCGCTCTGGTTCCATTTTCGGAGGGCGGGGAGGACAGGGTAGCGGTCCTCGACAGAAGAATGGCAAGCGTTATCCGCCTACGAGTATGAAGGAACCATACGGTGGGGATGACACCCGGATGTCGATGGATTCGCGACGCTCCATGCAATATGGATATAACCGCAAGACTAGTGAATCTGGCGCGGAAGGCCGGCCTCGAAGATTCTCATTCCTACCGCCATCATTCTCCCTGAAGGGATTCTCCTCCAGCAGATCGCAAACTCCTGATGAAGAGTCGCAAACAGACCGTTCGACGGAAAACCGGGTCGAACCACGTCCGTCGACCAGCGCAATGCAGGCACGTTCGCGCGCTGCTAGCTATGGGACACAGGATGCCATCGGAGCGGCGCCTGAAGGTGCTCCGGGAGACGAAATCCTGACCCAGGACGAACCCATCAACTACCAGGCCCGGATTGACCAACAGTTTGCCGTATTACACTCGAACCAGTCTGGAATATACCAGCCGACCTCTTACAGCGCGACCTCGGCCGAGCAAGTGTACCAGAATGAGAATGATCATTATTATCGCAACCAGTACGCCAACCACTCGGCACCCAACCACTACGAGGAATACTCCACCCCGTATGATAAGACGCCACGGCCGTCAATGCAGGCTGGTCGACCTGGGCGAGGGACTGGCGTCTTACCCAAGAACCACCGGAAGTTCGCAGACGCCTACGAGTACGAACGCGACTTGGCGCACCGGCCTGGCAGCTCTGGCGCCGCCAGAAAAGTAATGGATTTCTTCCGTCGGCGAGCTAAGTCGAGAGCCGGCGATGACCGATAGGCTGGCATTCTTGGTCTTGGAGCTCATCTACTAATATCTTGTCACAATACAACACACTGAACGCGACATAGCCGGTCAGTGTAGAATTGGTTACCGCGGTCGAACAATGACGAACGACAAGCAGTCCCCGTCTCATTACCTGCTTGCGATTTGGGAATTGAACGTATGGCAATGCCCAGGAAGGCGACGCAGGTGCTCTGGCATTCGCCGCAGACCCAGGATCCTCTCGAAGTGAGGACGGGTTCGACGGAATGACAGGTCTCAATTGGGGCCTCTTGGTTGAGGTGGCATTTGAGGCGACCAGCTCTTGGAAATCGGCATTGAAGAGCAAAATGGTTAATTGGATACCCCCGTGATACCCACGCAAAATTTCGTCCCTTCTGTTGCTTGCAGCTATCGAATTGTCCTCGCATTGTACCAGCAACCGTTTGTTCCCGCATACATATCCCTATCTCGCATTCGAATTTCCCCTGTTTTCCATAAAGCCTTATTTCCTTTGTTCAAATTCTCGTTTTCCTTTCCCTGTTACTATAGTACTGATTGTAAATTGTTTTTCTTTTTCCCTGACTCCCCCATTGATTATTGCGCATTTTTTCTCTACTTTACTTCTTCTCGGACGTGGTGTCCTTGGTGTGCTACGGCTATTTACATTCCTATTGATCAGGATTATTTTGTGGTTAATTTAATACGTTTCTTGTGATCACACAACCCGGCCTCTGTTGATTTTGATGTGGTATTTGTTTTGAACCGGTGGGTGAGGATGACTTGGTTGGAGCATTACCAGTGCATTGAGCGCATGTCGATTACCCTAGCATCTATTTCCATAACTTCATGCCCTTGGGGGCCACAATTCAGAGTATAGTGTGATCCACAACCCGTTGATTGATAGTAATTGGGGCTTTGCAGAATCCCTGTCTAGCGTGAGCGGATACCCCAACTATTCGCCCGCACCTATTGATAGAAGCGTAGCTGCAGCCAACTTCAGCCCATCGAAGAAGTAGAAAGAAAGAAACGGAGTCGTGGCTTAGACGTATCCTTGTCTTGTCCTCTACCCCTCTTTTCATCCCCACTATCTCAACATCTACAGATGACACTCTCAGCTGAGGCTGTACCTGAAACCAACTAACTAAATAGACCTAGCGATAACGATGATCATGCAGCTACTTAGTGGTCTGTGAGCGCCAGTAAAGTACAGTAAGTCGATTGCCGTCTTTGAATCAAACTATATCTGAAACAACCGCTGTGCTTACTTACTTCTGTTGCGGCATTTATGGATTTACTACTTGCTTCATACCCTGGCTGGCTGTTGGGTCATTGACACTGGCACATGAGTGAGTTAGTTATGTACACTGCAGTAGATCAGATTTTAGGGCAAATGAATAGTTGATAGAGGAGAATAATTAATAGATTTTGGACCCCAATGGGGTGGTGTTTCGTTGAGATGGATACATGGTGTATGTAGTGTGGTGGTGTGGATAGTGATGAGGGTGAGTATGTATGTGATGTATGTCAGTTCAGTCAGCCTTGCGAGTAACTGACTAACTAACTAACTAACTAAATAACCCCCACGGCAGTTATGTATCTATTCAGTTACTTGTTGCTCACAAGACACGTTACCATTCCAGGTGTTAGGGTAGACTGATAGACGATGGTTGACTTAGAATAAATAGCACAGTGAGATAAGGAACTAACTAACCAAGCCATGCATCTATATTTACCTACTAACCATTGAACAATAAACCCAGAAAGAAAAGCCCAAGAAACGTAATCACTAAGAAAGAATACGATATGATATTGTAGGTTGTATGTATGTAGTAGATAGATATAACCATCAAAAAAAACAAAAAAGATATGACAAGAGTGGGATTCGAACCCACGCCATCTTACGATGATCAGGAAGCTTGAATGAAGCTGGGTATTAAGGTGGACCTTAACCTGACGCCTTGGACCAACTCGGCCATCTTGCCTTGAGATGATATTTCGGTGCTACTTTATGCTATATGAGTCTAAACATGGCAAGGTGTTGTGCCAACTTTGTGGGTTGTATTGTAATATACGGAGTAGTCGTTTCTAGATTAAGGTGGTGTGGGTTGGGTTGGTGGTGGGAAGGATTTGTCGGTGTTTGTATGTATGGTAGGGTAAGTAGCTTAGGACTACTTAGTTACTACTAGATTATGAGAGGAGGTTCGTTGATTACATTGACTTGAGTAGTAGTGGTAATAGTATGTATGATACATGATTCAGACCGAAGTGGGGATCACATAAAGCCTACTAGAGATTTATATCAAGACCACAGTATAGAGGTTGATGGCTACCCAACTAACTGAAGAAGCACGATGCTACGATTGTCATAACTCCACTCACAAGAGTCGAGTGGCTTCATCCATTGTCCACGTTATCTCGATCATCAACACACCCCAGCATCCGTTCTATAGACCCGACCGATTCTATACATCCAGAAGATGCGGCATAGTTTCATTCATCGTCCACGTCGTCTCGATCACAGACTCGCCGCAGCAGCCTACTTGGTGCAGAACTATGTTTATTGATCATCCGATGTTAATTCTAGAATCCACACATAGCCAGTGGCTTCGCCCATTGTCCCCGATATGCCCTATAATCTTCTTGTGAAAATCACTGTGACGGCTACAGCGTGCCGGATCACTTCATTCCAGGTATGGCTGGCCATGCATGAAACGAGAGGGTTCAAGAGATATATATTCGGAGACCAAGGAGATTATTTTGTTAACCAGTAGGAAACGGGCGGATAAATGAGGCCATGTGCCGTGTAGTAAGGTTACTACTAGGCTTCTTAAAAAGGTGCCTTCATTCTCCTCACTGTCTTCAGTTGTGGAATAATACCGTCGTCTGTGGGTGCTGCTATAGCATGCCAATTTTGTGTTTTGATACTAAATTTTGTTTATTCTATGCTTAGAATGACTTTGGAGTCCAACGTGTATTCTTTCATCAGCTGTCAAGGATTGCAAGTGGCTTGCAAAGTGTTGATTAAACCTGCTATTAATTTGATCCGAGCATGATCTTTTCTGTTATCTAGTCCCGCGCTACTGCCCGTGGTTGGGATCTGACCATATCATGGTAGGTAGATATCATGAACAATCATTAAAAATCAGCCCGTCAGCCGATAGCTGGAGATATGGGCTCCTAGAAAAGTGTCGATTTGCTAGCTTGGCCCATACGTTTTGCTGTTGTGAAACCAAATATAGGACGGAGAATCACGCTTTTCAGCCATTGTGGTGTTTCTCTCGGCTTTATTGACAGTCTCGCCGACCGGATATTATATCGGTTGTACCGACGCAGCGATAGCCTTGGTCATAGCATACCAGCTATAACATTCGTATAGCAGGTCTCGACGTCTTATTGGCAAAGGCATACGTGGAGAAGTAAGATAAGCGGCATAACGCCGTTTCCTAGTGCTGGAGCAAACGTCAGCATATGCACACTTGAGGGGCCGTCTCACCAGCTCCAAGCAGGAAGATTACATGTTTTTCTTTTTGCAATTGCTGGCAGATGTCGTGTTTTTGATGGCTGAACTGTCTCAAGCAGTTTCACAATCCCTGACGTGATTGTGGTTCTTGGGATCTTGACGGTATTCCCGATGATCTATGTTGTGTTCTAGGTCTTGGGACGACGATGCACCTATGTTAAGCTTGGGTACTTTCTCGTAGTATCCCTTCGTTTGGTTTTGAAGTATCTCTTCCGGACATGCGAATACTTTGAATACGTATTCGACCCTCTTGAGGTTGGATCAACGTAATACCGTTTACTCCAAGCATTCACTGGTGAGAGTAACACCATACTAAAGCAGAGATAGTAGCTCAATACTGTGAGCAATGTATTGTATATGGTATAGCCATATACCATATTAAGAAGAGACGTCAGTCATCGACTGTACCCCTTCTAGCCAACTGGCTCAACGAATCGAGTGAAGATACGGGAAAGTAGACTTTACTGGGCGGATGAAAATTTCTCAGTGAGACCAGAGAGATGACAAAGGAAGAAACACAAGAAATGCGAAGGAAAATGGATGTTTATATACTACAGGACCGAGCAGCAATTAGTCGTGAATCTGGACCACATTGTGTGAATCTCTATACAACATTGTGAATACGAACTGAATACGAACTGAATATGAAAATAATCACGGTGAAGCAGTCAGGGAAATTAAAGAGGAAGAGCATCACTACAGAATGCAGTGACGAGGAAGGAGACATCACTCAACTCAGCAAAATTCACATAGCCGCTCATACATACACGAAGCTGAGATGAGCCCTACTTGAGCCGCATCCGAAGCCGTTGCGAAGGAATGACCCTGGTAAGCATGTCTTTTAGCGTCAATCAATCAGGCTGTCCAAAGTAGATATTCAACTATTGAAGTATATTAAGAATTTCTCATACTCCGTACTACACAGCCTTAAACTAGCGATATACTAACAAGCTCACCTGACAGTAGACGGTGCGTCTGATCCTATCCCGGTAGAATATCTCGGCTTTTTGCACCAATCACACACTGGATCTGCGAGACTTCGGCTATATCGAAACCACTACAGAGCACTACTAGTTAACTAACAGAATCGCTTGCATGGTAGCGATGAAACCAGACAGATGTTATTGACTGGTATGAACTGATGTTGCTGACCATGCGTGCGACCATCACCCTCCAACATCATGAACATAAATATTCCACAGACGGGATGTCAACCTGGCGGTAAACTACTAGTAGGATACCCCCCTAGTCCGAAACACTGATTGTTGAACATCCGACTCCGACCCCAAGAGATGATACAATCACAGTGGATCCTATGGTGAAACTAGCGCGAATCACGCAACCCGGGCTATACTAGCCAGCAGACTAGTCTGGACTATCGAAACCGGAGGGTTAACAAGTCAATGATAGTCCGGGTCTGCCCCCTCATCGTATATCAACTCATTGATAATGCAAGAAATCAATAGGTATTACATGAACAAGGCAAGATGGCCGAGTTGGTCCAAGGCGTCAGGTTAAGGTCCACCTTAATACCCAGCTTCACAGCTTCCTGATCATCGTAAGATGGCGTGGGTTCGAATCCCACTCTTGTCATTTCCTTTTTTTTTTGGCACTTATCCACATCGATCGATATGATATGTCTTATTGTAGACGTACGTGGGGGAGATGGCGTGGCTGTTAATCCTTTCTACATTTACCATTGTCATCATTTTCTTTTTTTCCCCTCTTTCTAGTCAGTCAGCCACGGACATAAACCTTAACATGAGCGTAAGCATAACCATAAGTAAGCATAAGCATTACCCTCCCCCACCACACCACACCATCCAGTCCAAAACGACAATAATACTAGAAAAGAAACCTACTTTTTTCTTATGTCATATCCTACCATCATTAGTTAACTAGCTGCGTTCACCGACCGGAAATTCCCTACAGGAGGAAAGCAAACGAATCAAGAAGAATCAGGAAGAAAAGCAAGTAATAGATGATCATCTCGGTGAAACACCATCCGTCCATCCACCCATCCATCCATTTGTCCATCATCCTGCATAATGACAATTAAACCCGAGGGGAAGGGGAGGGTCGTAGCTCGGATAAAAGGGTCATTTACTCCGTAGTATAGTCTCGTAAACATAAGCTCTTCCAATCATGGAGTACTACCCCCAAGGTAGACTGGAATATCCAAGTATGTCAGTAGTATGTGTCATGGACAGCCAAGTCCGGTGTGCAGACGTACGCGGACATGCATATCCGGATGCATTTGTTTCTGTAATGTGTATGTAGTATGTGTGTAGGTGTGGGCTCGGTTAGAGAAGGAAGGGGGTGGTCAGTGGGTTGATAAGGAGGACACTGAAGGTGTGTATCACCATGAGACATATGATATAACTCGTTATCAATATTACTATAGCAGATGAGTATTATGCTTAGATGGGTGCGTGCGTAAGTTTACTCAATTTGGTAATAGGAATATAGCATTGGTGGAATCTTCGTATAGATGGACAAATAAACCAAGGGAAAAAAAATAGATAGAAGGTCAGTAATAAGAAGCAAACCTACTTCATAGCGAGTGGTGTGGGAGTTGGGCTGAGTTGGGTGCAGCAGCAGCAGCAGCAGCAGCAGCAGCGGATGTACGTATCTCAGCATCCGGAGAGGCAAGTTGCAGTTCTGTGCAGACCCCGTGACCAGCACATCCATACTGCAAGTTGTCACCGGGAGCTGGGGCTAGATCTAAGATCGCGCCGTTCTGGTCTGGTCTGGTCCAGATAGCATATCTGCTAGCTGCCATGGCCACTAGTTATCTCTGGAACCCTGTCGGGCCCTTTTACTCCGACGCATGGACGGAGTACGCCGTACGGTGTGCAGTCATGTTTGATTTAACTAATTTCAGGACTACTACTAGGTTCAGGGTTCAGCTGCTCCTCTGTTTACTTTTTTCCCCCTTCTTATCTTACACCGTAGACTACAAGGCAAATCATTCAAGGGGTCGCGCTGGCTTGGCAGGTCCGAAAAGGGTTGATCGGCAGAATCTATCATTGCTTGGCTGTGCAACAGGAACTGCGGTTTATCTGATGGCACAATGCTTGGCACATATCAATGGACCCTTGGCAGTCATTCAGGATTGTCTGGGCAGCGCGGCCCAGGCAAGGAGTATGGTATCATTGTGATTGTGCAAGAGGCTATGAACATGAGATGTAGACTTGGCGTAGAGTAATATTGGTAAAAGCAAAAGCAATGAATCTTGCAGCCCAAAAAAAAGAAAACATCGGGCCCCGCACTTCGTTTCCCCCGAATGGTCGCTCGTCCAATAACGTCAGATATCCATGACAAGAACTGGTAGTGATCTTCCTTCGGTCTGCGGGGTGAGACTTTGGTCCCCGTCAGACGATGAGGTGCGAGGCAAGAAAATCGTGTCCAGCGCGATTCGTCGAATTGAAACTGCTTCTATTGCCAGAAGCTTAGATGCTAGGCGAAGCGGCGTCGCGAGTGTCGACACCCAGGTAGAGGAAGCCGCTGGGGAGACGACTGAATCCAGGGCGCTGGGTGGTTCCGCTGGCCGTAGAGGACTGGCTGCTGGAGCGCTCACGAACCTGTGTCGAGGTAGAGAGAGGAGCCGTCTCGGTAGGGGCCAGGACAAGGAACTTGGAGGTGGGGGTGTAGGAGTACATGGTGTTTGATGGATGAGTCGGACAAGGAGTCTTTGGAAGTAGATGAAATGGTAGAGTCTTGAAGTGACTTGGAATCAAGTAGAGAGAGAGAGAGAGCTTTTTTTTGCAGAGTTGCTTGGGAGAAAGAGGATGGATGAGCATTTCATCGGCTGGAATCGGCCACCCTTATATAGCTATGGCAGAGCTCAGCCAAGCCATTATCGCAGGGAAGAGGGGTGACCGAAGATGGTGTCGATCAGGCGAGCTACCGATTCTAGCCCAGCTGCAGAAAGCAGATAAGTGGAGGGACAAGCAGTGGCTTGCCTATTCCTCATACCCGACGGTGGACCGGGACACGCTGTAATTCACATGCCTGCGAAACGGACTATCACAAAGGAGGGGCTGAGAACGTCATCCTTGTAAATCCCCCCTTCCTTTGCATATCTTGGCTCTGGCAATAGTCATACCCGAGCAGGATGCGGTGGACGATCTGGTTGGGCGAGCTGGGCCTGGGGGTCCCCGACACAAGCATCAGGACCGCCACGACTCCGAACCCAGCCTCGGATGATCAGCAACCAAGAGCCGTGGCCAAGGCACTATTGATTGAGACCGAACCGTCCCGTGACGAGTTCTGAGGAACGTGGGAGTAAAGAGGCGATAAGAGGCAACGTCAAGAACATAGTGAGTTTTGGTCCATTCTTGGGGAGGAAATGAAGCGGGCCTGCCAAGTCGTCGCCGCATTCTTTTTTTTCTTTTCAATGGTTCCCCGTGAAATTGTGGTTATGTTCCCCAGGCCACATGACCACCCCCCGGAATTCCATGGTTGTTTCCCGCAGCTGCAACTTCTTGCTTCCCCTCGGAGATCGCCTTCTAGAATTTCCTTCCTCGGGAAATCTTGACCTGGGCAGCCACATCTGCTTTTCATTTGAAATGATTCGGATCATTCCCCCCTTGCTTGGAAGAAGCCAAAGAAGCCGCTAGAAAACAACATTGCTCGTGGAGAAGACTAGACCACGGTGTTGAAGTCGGAAGCTTCAGGGAACGGGAAGCTGGGAACACCCGACGGGCGGAGATGGTGGTTCGGGGGAGGGTTCCATGGTAAAAGGTTGACTGGAAAGGACTGACTAGTGAACAATTTAATGCGACTAGCAGGTCCCCTCCCTGGAATAAAAACGAGGCATGAGAACGAGACGAAGGGAGTCTCTGAAGGGGGAAAAATTCAAAGGAAGTATGAAGCCAAGCAAGCAAAGCGGCTCAAACGAGCCCGGGATCACGTGGCTGATATGAGCTGCGCGCAAGAATCAACCACAGCGACTAGAAAACCAAGCCCCCTTCAGGAACAAGCCAAAACCCAGGTTCAAGCCAGGAACCATCGCGCGTCGGTCCCATCACCGGCGCCGTTCCCCCTCCCGGGAGCCAACGGCGGCTAAAAGATGGCCGTGCCCGCTGGGCGAAACCTGTCGACCGTCGCCGTTTTAGCGCCTTCGGGCCCTGCGCCGTATCGCCCTGAGTGGCGCGGCCACTGAGCGGCTGAAAGGGCTCAGTGAAACATGCAGAGGCCCATGGAAAAAGCGCCGCAAGTGCTGTGCCGACCTTGCGAACTCCATGTTCTCGCTGCCTCAGCCCGATATTTCCCATTCAGCCTAGCTGCTGGTCGTTGATCATGGAAAATCGATAGGCGGAGACGGTCTGGCTGGCACTGCCGATTTACTCCAGTAAGCCTCGGCCATGGTAGACAGACCTAGCTCACTATCACACCAACGCCGTAATCCCCTAGTCCCATGGGGGACTAAGCTAAGCACCGCTCGGTTGCTGGCTCGCACTGATGTCGCATAACTTCTGGCCCCCGAGCTATCCCCAACAACTGGAGCCAAGAGGAGGGAAAGGCAGTCAGGCTCTGTGTTCAGGCTTTGTGGATGTCACTGATATCACCAACTGCGTCAAGGTTCTGGGGCTCAGACATTGGTCACTGTCAGAGCTATGACCCAACGTGCCTGTGACGGCACAGCAGTTCTTGCATGTTCATCTCTTTAGCTTCCGCATGTCGGCTCCGGGACTCTGACACACCTTGTTGATCCCAGCGACCCGCAGCAGGATGATGTTTGACGTGGGAAAGGATGCGCTTTTGGGAACTGCGGCGACCCCTGACAGGAGCAGGTGGCTCATGGATCAACTAATCCTGCGCAGCCTTCTCTAGCCAAACAGCGCCAGGTGCCAAACGGTCAGACCAAGCTGGTGGGGGTGATTCCCCGAACTCTGATATCGGCGCGATCATATTGGACTGCCCGTGGCCATGCCAATCCTGGTTCCTCCACTCCCGTTCAATCCGATGTCGAGGACACATGATAGCGAGAGAACAGTCGCCAGATGTGCGCCTTGATGAGTGGATCTGGTCTTCTCTGGTCTTGCATTCGTCAGATGCTCTGGTCCAGGAATCATTCTAGACTGCAGCATGACCCCCTTCGCAGTCAAACTACTGTTGGTCGTCTGCGGGGACTGATTTGATAATTGAATTGTTGGGTTTGCGCCTGCATATCCTGATGGGTCTTTCCCTGCCGCAGGAAGGACATGTAGATGTGAAGATGATGTCAACCTTCCCATGATGCAGCAGCGGAAGTCTAAAGCGTTCCTTTACCCCCCCACCATCCTCGAGGGGCTCACATCACTTTCGGCCGATGCATGACCATGCTAGTCAGATACACGTTCATTTTCCTATCTTGGAAAAGATGCCTTCCCAGGCTAATCCCAGATGGGGGTGCTCTCAGGCTTTCTGATTCGCATAGCCGCCAGTCCGCTGGGAGGGAAGGGGAGCATCATGGGGAAAGCCAAAGGCATTGAGGTGCAGATGCAGACTGATCATATGTTGGGATACTGTTATATTAAAAATTTCACCTGGAAGGATGATTCGAGTGTGATGTAGATCGAATCACCAACTGATTCTCCGGTTCAACGGCTCTATTGGTCCGTGTTGAGGGAGGGCTGAGCCCAAAAAAATGGGAAAAGAGAACCGAGTGCAGGGAAAAGAAAGGAAGAAAAAGCAAGATGCAAGCCGTAGTTAGTTTCCCGTTCCTTGCCTAACCTTCTTCTGACGGTCATCCATCCATTCATTTTTGACACTTTTTGCTGCGATGTGATCACCACAACCCCCCCGAACTTACCATCACTGCCACAACAACACAACAAATAATTTCATTATTTTTTTTTTTACTTAACCGCCATTTAATTTTGCATAGAAAAATTATTTTCATTAAACGTGATTGGCCGGGTTGAGTCACAAACTGGCCCTACGCCAACTGAACAATTGTGGGCGTAGACTGGCGTTGTTGCGGCACAGTCAACCGCAGTCATCTTTATCATTTGGGATTCTGATTCGAGACTCACCACCACCACAACCACACTTACTGCTCCTACTACGGACGTACCAACGCTTGTTACCACCACCACTACCGGTCAGTAGTCCAAGAGACTGCATTCTCAATTATTTAAAGCCCCCTTCGCACTCCCCCATCGGACAATCAGAACCATCATCAATCCATCAAAGCAATCAAGCAAAGCAAAGCAATCCAGCTAGCTCAGCTCAGCCTGACCACAACTTCTCAAACTTCAATCTCTTTTCACAATCTTCTACTTCCTATTTACTTCTACTCCCGCGCTTTCTAAGTGCTCATATTTACGAAAACCTTCAAATCCACCAGTTTCAAGTCCCTTCTCCAGTCTTCCTCCCGCCGCCACTATGTGCTCTCAGTACTTCTTCAAGTACGACTGCGGCTGCACTGTCGCTGAGGGTGATGTCGTCTACTGTGCCAAGCGAGGCACCTCCTGCACTGGCGTCAGACACCAGATCCGCCGCCGAGAGGGCTACAACTGCCCTAACCACGGTGGCTAGATAGTTCCATGCTATGCCCTTTTCCCCCTCCCTCCTCCGGGGGGTGGGTGCCACAGGTTAGTGAGTTGCCGAAGATCCACTCGCGCCTAACTTCCAGCCCCAGATCCATCCACAAAGGGAAGGGATACGTTCGTGAACTAACGGTTTCTGGCCCCAGGGTTGAATGCTACTCTACCTTACTAGCTAGATTGAACGGCATAGTAAGGTAGTAAGCAGGTATGAGGAGAGGAAGGAAGAGGAAGAAGAGATCCGGATCTGGGTTGTTTCGATGACAATGATTTTTTTCACCCATTATCGATATCCGCCCTCATGTGTGTCTTGTCTGGAGATATTTGCGCGCAGACACAATGGGGGGCGGATATTGAGACAAAAGTGACAACCGGATCTGAGATGGGGACGGACGGTTATCTGGCATCTTCTGTTTCTTTTTTCGTCTTTTTTTCCCCTATTTTCCCTTTTTGAGTTTCAGTTTTCGATTTCATATTTTGGTTCCCTTTGTTCGCGACTAGCCTGTTGAAAATTGCAAAGCAAAAAAAAGTCAGAAAAAAAAATCACCAGGGAGGACAATCTGAAGTTTTCGAATTGGCATCGCTCGCACCTGATTCTCCTGTTTGTTTGTCGTTTCATCTGTTCTCATTATCATCATCATCATCATCTGTCGTTGTCATTGAGATCATTTCGTTTTTCTTCCCTTTTTTTTGCTATTTTTCTAATTCACCATCATCCTCATCGCCGCACACACCCCAGATTTGCATCATCTGCATAAGTTAGTCAGTTCGTTAAGTTTTGTTCTTATTCTTTTTTTCCACCTGCGTTTCATACCACTTCCTTCCCGTTCCTTTATCTATCATTTGATTTGACTTAATTCGATTCGTTTCGTTTATTATTTTCGGGAGGCACATGTCGATCATCAGGAGGGAACACTAACCCCATCATGCTTATTATTTCCATCATCATCATCATCATCCTGTTTTCATTTCTCGGCGGCATCTTGTCTCTCTCTCTTCGATAGTAGTTCGCAACTTGGCATTGCGCTGCGTTGGGGTGTGTGCTTTGCTCTGCTGTAAAGTGTGGAACTCTGTTGTTGTTGTTGTCGTTTGTTTGTAACTACCAAGTAGTTAGTTTAGTTTAGTTAGTTTGCTTGTTGGCTTTATTTGACGCTCATTTCTTATTCTTCTATATTATTTATTTAGGTATATTTATATTGGGATCTGAGTACATTGATGTAACTTATAGCTACAAAGTAGGTGGTACATCAGATGATACTTTCCTGTTTACCCACTCCTGTTAGATAGTAGTACTATATTCTCTAGTATTGGGGACTATTTAGTTCCTACTACTAGTTATTGATGGTAACGATGATGATGATGTTCACGAGATGTGGATGCCTTGCTGGTGCCACCCTTAATTATATTATTCTAACTAACTTAAACTTACCTACTTGTTAGTAATCTCATACTACTATATTAGAGTGTGAGTAGTATGTGGTGCAACTTGATCATATGGTTTGATTTGCACAAGACCATCCCTTTTTTCCCCTCATTCAATTTAATTTCACCATCTACATAATTTGGTTTCACATGGGAAAAAGGCAGAAGGACGATTAATGCGAGGAAAGAGAGAACACAGACAAAAAAGATTCACACCAGCGCGGCAATTCTGTCGGACCCAAAACCAACTACTGACTCGGAGGGGCCGACTAGACTACTAGTAGATTATGACAAGACCCATCCGGCCGATGGAACCATGGTTGACGGCGCTTAGGTGTGACAAATCCTCCACCACTGCTGCCTTTGTCGCCCTACTTCCTCGTGGCGCGAGTCACCAGGATGGGGAATTCCTCCACATCGATGGTTACGTTTGCCGCGCAAACCATTGTCATTGCTGAGGAAAAATCCCGGAATACTCTCGGATATACTGGGGAAGGATGCTGTTGATTCTCCTTCCTCTTCCATTTTGCACCACAATTTTCATCTACGATTTTCATCATCAGGTGTATAGGGGAAAAAGTCTCGCAGCAATTTTGTGTGTGTGCGTACGCGGAATGCAGATAGGCTCCAATGGGTCCTCCTACCCTACACGAGAGGGGGGGGACCAACTAACGAGAAAATTCTCCTCGACCCTGATTAGCACCGCACATCACCGGCTGCATTAGCACCGCATACGCTTTTTATCACCTGATGTCAAACGAGCAAATCAGATGCAGAAAATGGGGCACAGACGCGAGTTGTCCGGTGGCAAGAGATGCTGACTGGTGCCAACGAGTCTCGCCGATGGATGGGGGGTTTCGGAGCCAGTAAGGGTAGGAACTCCGCGCGTATATCGGGGATTCTGAAAATCCAGTGCAACTGGGGCCTGCCAGGCGCTAGGTCGGGGTTGCAGTGTCCAACGACAATGCTTGAAAACTTGGATGCAGTGTAGCTGTGCCCCTCTTTTTCTCCGGCTTCGCTGGCTTAGAAAAGAAGAACACAGCGTCAAAGTGATGGGGATGTACGGTTTCTGGAGCATTGTTCCGACCACATGAGGAATCAGTGTTGTGTGGCGTGCCCCCTTCGCGTCTTCATGTGTTATCGGCTGCTCTGTTACTGAGAGAAATGCGGGCATACGGCACTTGGATCGGCTGGGGTGTGTGAATTAACAGGTTGTTAACCCTGGTCAGGCTTGAAGGCAGATACCGGGGGTAAAAGTTTAAAAAGTTACAAGAGAGGGGTCATTAGCAACCCAGGTTTACCTGTTCATCCCTTCTATAGAGGGGAAAGTTCTTTAGTAGGCCAATAGTAGCTGGTATTAGACTCGCCAGTGTTGGGTCCCAGATAGCCTAGCTCAGTCGTGATCGAGCCGCGCCGATGAATAGCACTTGTTGGTCACAGTATTGTTGTACGGCGGTCCCAGAGCGACCCCTGGAGCAGCAGGCCTGCGCTGCCAGTGTACACCGCTTGAGTAATGCTCAGAACAGCGCCGCAGAGCTGTGCCATCACCCTTAGACCGGCGATGGGCGGGAGGGACCTGGGGAACCAGAATGCTGGGACAGTAAACCTAAAGCGGTGTGGGCACCGACTGCGCCGCTCAGGCCAACCAAAACTTGTACCAGGGTCATTCGTAAATCCTAGGAAAGCCAGTATTTGAGTCTGGTCACTGCCAGGCTCCATTGTGACCGTTGGAGGCCAAAAGAAGGCATTGTGGCAGCATTGGATTGTCGTTGGGGCATTGATGGCGGTCACGTTGTCGTTAACTCACGTGACCCGCACCAGCTGCGAGAACCGCCGAAGCGCGACAAAAACAAGCGCCAACTCCGACTCTCCGATTCTCGACGTCACCGACAAGCATGGTCTGGAAAAGCTAATCGGCCTGGTGTTCGCTTTGTTTCAGATTCTCTTCCAGGGTTCTAGAATCAATTTCTGAATCCTTTTTTTCTCTCTTTCTCTCTGGCATCACCCACGGATAGAAGGCCGTTTTGCACATGTAATGTCCATAGAAGTTGACTGGGGCGCCGCGACCTCCGGTCCCGACGGAGAGGCTCTGGCCGAGCGCATCCGCTCTTTCGTTCATGACAAGTTCCAGCAGGTTGCTCTGCCACGCTTTATCCGATCAGTGCAAGTTCATTCTTTCGACTTCGGGACGATTCCGCCTGAGCTCGAGATCAAAGACCTCTGCGAGCCGTTCGCCGACTTCTATGAAGAAGATGAAGATGATGAAGCCTCTGATGTATCCGAGGGGCTTGTCTCCGGGCACGGTTCGCCGTGGCATGGGACTCATCCAGAGCTCAATGAATCTTCTTTCCGCGACGACAATGCGATAAATCAATCGCTGCGTGATCCTTTCACCGAAGGCTTTCAACCCTCGGCCTTGCGGTCTCCCATAGCTCTTAGCGACCATCTCAACCCGCATTTTCGTTCCGGCACTCCTGGTATACCCGGAGGTACATCGACCCTAGGCTACCATCTGATGTCACTTGGTGGACTTTCAGGAACGCAAACACCCCTTGCTGCAGTTGCAGGCGGATCCCCGTTCGCAGGCGGATGGAATGATTCTGGGATGATGGGCCCTGGGAATAGGGGGCGTCCACCGCCTCCAATTTTTACTGCCCACCAATCGCGTCCGGAAGCCGACATTGACAGCAGTAATCCGACTTCGCGACCATCAACATCCAGCACGTTACCTTCTCATCCGTCCGGGTCCAATAAGAACAATGGTGATGGAGCAGGCGGTCCTGACCATGGATCACACCCCGAAGAGCATGGGCATTTAGATGACCCTACTTCGGAAGAGCCTCTGCGATTTCCTCGAATGAGAGAGCGCCGGCCCGAGGATTTCCAAGTACTGTGTCACGCCAAATACGCGGGTGATGTGCGGCTGTCATTAACAGCGGAAATTCTTCTGGACTATCCCATGCCCAGTTTCGTTGGACTACCCTTGAAACTAAATGTTACAGGGATCACGTTTGATGGTGTTGCAGTGGTCGCGTACATCCGCAAGCGGGTCCACTTCTGTTTTTTGTCATCCGAAGACGCGGACGCGCTGATTGGGTCTGATCAGCCGGATATAGGTGCTCAAGCTGAGTATTCACGTTCTGGCGGGGATGCGACCGTCTCTGCAAAGCGACAAGGTGGACTGCTGCAAGAAATCCGAGTTGAAAGTGAGATTGGCCGGAAAGAAGATGGCAAGCAAGTCCTCAAGAACGTCGGTAAGGTGGAACGGTTTGTGCTCGCACAGGTGCGGCGGATATTCGAGGAGGAGCTCGTCTATCCTAGTTTCTGGACATTCCTGGTCTAGTTGCGCTGTAGATATGGGCCGCGGAAGAACATTGTCAACTCGCATTGGTCTAAACCCGTGAGGATTTAGGGTTTGATCGACTATTTGAGTCCTACCGTGTGCTCCAGACCGCCTCGAGCCCACCGATTTGTCAGAAACAGGCACTAAGACTGCAGTGTTTTATATCCAAATTAGCGCATGCATCTCTCCTCCCTAGCGATTGAAGAATCATGCCTAAACTTCCTTCAGGGGCAATGTAGCCACAAACCTCATCGCTTGCGGGAAAAGCGTTCCTGGCACAAATCCTTCCTGTCAGACCCCACGCGCATCTCTGTCATACCTGCCAATCATCTTAACGACTGACTGCGCTATCGCCACCCCCTTGTTTTCTTGTGACGTAGCCCAGTCAATGGAAGTAGTTCTCACTACCACCTTATACCTGGTAGTGGCGGCCAAGCGAAATCCAGGTTCCACACAAGGAGACCTGATGACCACCACCCCCATGAAAAGTACACCAAATTCATAGCTAGCCAGTATCTTATGAAGCGAATGAAAGAGACAGCCGGGATTGGCTACAGTCCCAATACTCCAATCCCTAGTCTAAGACAAAAAGTTCCCTGGTCATGCCAAGTTAGCTGACATGAACCCAACCGAACTCTGCATACCAAACCAAACCTTATGATCCTGTGACAGGCCCACACACCTCGGAACGGCCCCAGGCGGGAAGAGTAGGGCGGGAACCAGTGGATTTTCTTCACGCCCTCGCTTGCTCACTCCATTCAAATATTGTCTCTCTCTTCATCTCTCGTCAGCGGTTCATGCCTTAGTGAGTGGGGGCGTCAGTCAGCTGGTATCTACCTCACTTCTCTCTAGGGTATAGAGCAGGTTAGCTGACTGAATTTGAGGAGAACGTTGAGGGATTAATGGCTTAGCTTGTAGTTATTGTACGATTGTGAATAGAGAGCATTTATTGTTCATCGTAAGGTGGGACTCATCCGATTGCCACGATTACTTCAGTGTGAGGGGCGTGGGAGGGGGAGATTGTTGCAAATGGCCTTCAGGGCACAGTAAATGCTGTTGTTGCTTCTCAAGGAGAGGAGGAAGGGTATGTAACTCTCTTGAAGCGAGCAGATTGAAGAAATTGGCTCTGGATCATTGTAATCGAGCGTTGATTGCAGTGTTTGAGTTCTGTGCTTGGTTGTTGTCGTGAGGAAGTTGCGGAGTTGGTCAAAGAAGAATGATGGACCTGCACGCAGGTGCTTGGATGTGATGGTTGGTGTCTCTTCCTACATTGGGCTCTGCTCTGAGAGCTGATTACTACTGTATTTTTGACATGTTGTGTATGGTATATTGTATCCATGGTGTACTGCTCTTCTGTTTACCAAATGCCTACAATTCGACATGGACAGTGAATGGAATTTTGCTCCATTGTAAGTTGTAACCCAGATAACCCAGATAATCTCAAGTTTTGTAATGACAACTTCTTCCACGAGAATCGCACCAGTATGATTCACTCCACCAATGCGCTCAAATAACAGCTGGTTCATCCGACCACCAGGTGGTCGTTGTCAACATTCCGTCTCATCCAAACCCGAAAGATATGGTAGCCGGAATGCACATGAAAGGGCAGCTTGAAGACAGCGGAATGTGCTAATAATCAGCCCTAAAAGCGATCAATTCACAGTCCCGACTGGCCTAGCAGGCTGACGATTGTATACCCTGCGGCACACCCAAGAGTCGTCTACTGGTCCTTCTTGGGAGCCCCACCCTTCTCACCAGACACCTCATCACCAAGCTTGTGGTACTCACGGGTGAGACCCTCACACTGCTTCTTCAGGGTCTCAATGTCACGGTCCTTGGCTGCGAGCTCCTCCTTGAGACGGCCGATTTCACCGATTTCACCGGCCTGCGCAAGACGAGCGGAGTCCTTACCGCCAGCCTTCTTGTCACCCTCGAGGAGTCTGACTCTGTCCTCAAGACGGAGGACATCAAGGATCATGGTGTAAGTGCGGTTGAGGATAAGAGACAGGAAGAGGGTGAATCCACAAAGGTACATGTTGCGCTGCGAGTAGAACTTGCGGGCTTGGACTTCCATGCGATCGGTCCCGAGAGCGGCGGCTCTGTGACGAAAGCTAGGTCAGTAACTGTTTCAGTGTAATGCTAAAAAGGGCGTGGACTGTCGGAAGCATACCCCATGGTGCCCCCCTCTTTGCCGAAAGAAGCCAGCTCCAGCTGCACACGGTATACGCGGTTGACGCTATCAATGAAAAGAATAAGGATAAAGATGAATGTGATCTGTAGCTCAATCAGTATTTGCAAATGCAGGACAATGTCGAGTTACATACCTTCAATCCATATTGTAATTTAGCTACTATCGGACTTTCCGAAATGAAAGCGAAGAGCTTCCTCTTCACGGTGAATGGAAGAGGGATGATGAGGCCCATGAAGACCGCCATCTCAAACACCAACAGGCAAAAAACCTATAAGCATGTTGTAAGTATATGTTGATGCGACACATTAACTGATGGCCCGGGAGTGCGCGGGTCAGGGGCTGCAGGCTGCAGGCTGCAACAATCCCGAGTTCCATGCCATTGCGACGAGGGTTGACAACAAATGGCAATACATACAAGGCTGTAGTAGAGAGTCATTTTGTCTAAGATTGTAATCCAGGTAATCTTCCGACAGATGCTTCAATATGCAAGTTTGGCTGGAAATCCAGCTGCGGTTGTGGGGTTTGTTTTGCGAAGATAAACAAAAGTACACAGTGACACGCAAAAAGAGTTGAGGAACCCAAGAGGTCGAGCAGGCGTAGAGCGAACAATGTTTGTCGAATAAGTTCTCCTAGCTAGTATACTGGCATGAACAGTGCCAGAACAGAGCAGGAAGGTTAGGCAATTCAGGAGATGAGGTGGTCTTTTTGCAGTTTCTGGTGAGAGGAAGACGTCATTACCGCCCGGAGCTGTGATTGTGCACGTGACTCTGTCGGCCGCGGCTCAGCCTGCCGTCTACGTCATAGCAACAGGGTTTATCTAAAGTATGTATCTAATTCTCATTGACTGCATATGATTGCTAGCTGTGGTATGTACATCATCTATATGCGTTAATCCTAATCTAGAAAGCATGTGCTTAACCCTCTGCTTCGTCATACGAGTTGGACTTGTGCTTGGGCTCGAACTTGAAGTCCTTATGAGCCGGTCCGAGGAACATCTCCCTAGAAGGTTGTTAGAATAAGTCCGAAAATTGAACTTGTTAGAGGAAGGTACTTACGAGATTTTGAGCCAATCCTTGTAGTTGGCACTGGCCAGCAGTGTCTCAAGCTCATTCCGGCCTCTGAAAGCCGGGGGCCGGTCGTTGATGTAGGGGGGAAGATGCTCGAGCAACCCGATGGGTACATAGCGACGAGTGAAGCTCAGCCATTCCATCAAGAAGCGTCTAGTCGTACCGACACCGTGCTCATCGGATCCCCATGCCTCCAGACCATACTTACAGAACTTCTCAATCATTGCCAAACGTTCCGTAGCGGACTTGTCAAGGTACTGGCCCGCCTGGATTTCCTCGAAGAGCCAAGGCTTGATCAGAGGACCACGACCAAGCATAACAGCATCAACACCAGCATTGTTGATGTGGTTATCATAGTCAACATGAGAGTAGCAGTCGCCGTTGCCCAGGAAGTAAACCTTGCCACCGTTTGGCTGGGTCCGGGCATCAGGTTCCCGGATGGTATCCGTCACCGCGTCAGTCTTCTCGTTCAAGCGCTTGATCAAGGCGGCACATTCGGAGATGTATTCCCAATCAGCTTGTCTGGTGTAACGCTGCTGCCTGCTACGACCGTGAAGAGTAATAGCTGCTGCACCTGCGGCGCCGTCGTGATGAAGCAGACTGGTTTCATAGCCTCCAAGCAGCAAACGCTCCGTCAGTTTCAAGGCGTTCGGATTGTTGTCCTTCGTTCCCATACGGATCTTGACAGTGATAGGAATCTGATCCGAAACAGTGTTCATACCACGAATAATCTTCTCGAGCTTCGACGGGTGCTCCAAAAGAGCAGAGCCAGCACCGTCCTTGAAGACGAGGTCAATAGGACAGCCACAGTTCAGATCGATGACACGCAGGTTGGGAGTAACTTTAGCCAGTGCCTCTGTAGCCTTGAAGGCTTGCCAGGGCTTGTTTGCTGCAATTTGAGCACCAAACTTCATGTCCTTGGAGTTATCATAACCCTGCACGATGTCTGCCCCGGGCAGCATCGTGGGAGGGAGCATCTCCGACTCATGGGCTCGCATTAAAGCCCATTCCGATTTGTTACCCTGGATCAAGGGCAAGCTCATTGCCATCTCAGAATAGGTGAATTGTGCGCCAAGCTCGACGCAAAGTCTTCGGAAAGGCATGTTGCCCTGGGTAGTCAAAGGCGCCAGTGCCGGTGTCTCGGGTCCGAAGTATAGTCGGCGCTTCTCCGATGGCATGAATGGCGGCTCAACGTACAGAGCCCGGTTTTCCTCCTTTTCTTCCTTGTTCTCGGCATCCTTGGTCTCTGCATCCTTGTTCTCGGCATCCTTGTTCTCGGCATCCTTGGTCTCGGCATCCTTCTTCTCTCCACCCTTGGTCTCAGCTCCTACAGGCGCAGCACGATGGCGCTTGTGGAGCTCCCTCTCAATAGTTCTGGATGTGTTCTCCAACCAATTACTGTACGGTCCAGCTCTCGGGAAATCCATCTTTCTCCTCGCCAAAGCGATCTTATCCTCCATCGAAGCAACATTGACCGCCCCGTCCTCTCCAGCAAAGGGAACAAGCCGCTGAACCTTCTTCTTGCGCTCCTCATCCTCAATAAGAACCAACTCTTTCCTCCCATCGGCCGTCTCCCGCTCCTCCGAGTGTGAACCGACGAAGCGACATTTCCAGCCCACGAAGCACTTTCCGTTGATATCCCAAACAGGACATACGCCATTGAACGTCGTAAGATCTTCCCGCTTGTGTTCCTTCAAGTATTTCCGCAGGTCATGCTCGTACCGACACTTTTCACCAAAAGTGCACTCGGCAGGAGAGAACTCAGGCCTGAAGTTCACACTAGAACACAATCCCTTCGCATCCTCGGATCGACCGAACGTGCGGTTCGTATTCTGACCAGTCTTCTTCTTCTTGTTCTTCTTCCCGTTCTGCTCATCGGCGCGTCCATCGTGGTGCGCAGCTTCCGCGGCATCGTCTGCATTGTCATCGGGGTTTCTCTGGCCTCTTGTGGGTTGTTGGTCGAGAATGAACCTAGCAGGGAGAATCAGTTAGGATGGAGCGCGCGCATCGCAAACAATTTAGATCATCACATACTCAGGCTTGATAGGAGCAACGCCCTTCATGCGCGGGGCGGGCGCATCAGCCCTTTGCCCATTAGTATCCGCCGAGTCATCGAGTCTGGCCTTCTTCGAGGGTGGCTCCTGGGCCTGGTCTGCAGCGGCATCGCCATTCTCAGGCTCACGCTTGGGCGCATTAACCTCCGGAGCGGGCAGCTGTTCCTGAGCGGTTGTCGGCTCCATTGTGAACAGTCGCTTTCCTCGAAAGAAAAGATAAAAAACGAGCGTTAATTAATCACCGAAAAAGCTGAACTGCGCAATGCGACAATTGGGCTAGAATCAGCGCGTCGTATAATCCAGACCCTTTCCGAATTCGAAAAGATGCCGGTCGGTCCTCGAGAATCTCCGCAATCAATCAATCTAATGCGGGTAAAAATTTCGAGGGGTGCAGTTTGTAAAGTTTGCACCGACAGTGGCGTTGGCGGCAGTTCCAGCGTGGCGGGACGGAGGGCGGTCAGGGCGTTGCTTAGTACTAGATACTAGTAGTGGCGGTGCGGACCTGCTGTTCTGAACTTCTGACAGGCAATTCCTGAGGTGCTGTTACGATGGGCGGTATACGCGGTAAAACGGAAGCGATCCTTTGCCGTCGCCTTACCGGGCAACTCCTTCCCCCCCCATCTATTACAAACGTCGAACAGACTAGCGTAATCTTACTTTACATACTGAACAAGAGCCCCACCGAAGTTGAACCTAGTCTTGCAATGCTCACATTTTCTGGGTTTCTAGAAGAACTCAAACGACCCGGTTGATGGAGGGGGGTAGATCAATGCTGAGAAGCCAGCCACCTGTCGTTAACTAACTAGCTAACGAACTTATTAAGTAGTTAGCAAACGCCGTTTGGTCTCGCGTCGAGCACACTTACAATTGCGGTTCCAATCAAGGCATAGTCTCCGTTCTATGTTGTCGCTCCGCCCATCGCTGTGATCGATCGTTACTCGTCGAATGTTACGACGACTGTGGGATACGCAATCCACCACAGTGGCAAGGATCATGCATACATACATACTGCTGAGGACAAAAAAAACACCATGCTACAAAGTATTGAAGACAGAATACTACATCGGAGATATATTCGACTGGCAACCATCAAACACCCGCCCTTAATCACATTCACTAGTACTACATACAGTACTCATTTATCGCTGCACCCCCCTTTAAACTTCAGTAACATACCCAGAAAGTCAATTCCATCTTGGCAAGAAGGTCACAGGACTACGCATACGCCTCTAGCATTGGGTGATTTCGAAACGATGGCGAAGATCTCCTGCGCCTCTCACTTTTAGTCACTCTGCTTAGCGCCTTGTACCTGCTGATCTGATATGTCCTGATGAGGATTAACTACCCTCCCCCCCATGCATCATGTTACATGTACATTGAGTTTCGTATGTCGTGTAAGCCTAACTTTACGGAATGGAGTCCGGGGGGAGGGAAGGAAACGTCGGAATGCACCTGCTTATTTACTCAAGTAGTAAGTAGTTTAGTGCATAGTTACTGTATATGGTTGGCTGTTTATGGCCTTGACCAATTTCTGAGTGCTATTTACGTATGCTGTATACTGGCTTCGCTTCCCCCCCCTTCTCGTATGTGGATGGGTGGAAATTATGCGTATGGGTTGCTGCAGTACAATCTGCATGAGGCAGGTACAGGTTGAAGGGGTTGTGGTTCGTTAATTGTTGTAAGGTGGATAGATCATGGTATCCACATCAAGGGACAAAAAGCACATGTGGCATTCCAGGAACCGTGGACTTGGAAATGCAAGGGTGGCAAATTGATTCTATTTATTGCTACTGGGATTGTATGACTCTTGTATGCTTACGCAACTGTACGACATCGATGCATAGATTATTTGAGGATATTGATTCAGCTCCGGGATTGTTTGGTAGGCATCATGTGCTGTGAGTAGTACCATGTATGTAAGGGAGTAAGTACTACTAATTCATGTACATAATCTACCATGTATGGGATCCGTCACTTGTGTTCCCCAGTCATCCCAGAATGCAGGTGCCTGATTAGAGTAGCGGCTGTAAGGCGACTACTACGTGCTGTAGGAATGCTCAGTAATCAGAGTGCGGCTGGCAGCAATACTCCGAAAAGCGGTATATACTTTATAGCGTACACGCGCAGTCTTCGGGAGAATACATGGTGGATACAAGCGCCTCACTTGACTCGAATTAGGTTCGGTAAAACGCAGCCGAGGTATTCGAGGGTTGAGACATGGATGAAACAAACGGATGGCGCTTGACAGGGGTAGGGGACCAGTAGAGCCGGGGCATCGGTTCAGCTTGCCCAGATGAGTATGAGATTGCAGAACATACAACCATCCATGTCGTCTGTAACCTGAAGCTGCGTAATTGATATTGGCTTGGTTAGTTCTAACTATCAATCCAACAGCAGAGTCAGTTCTTCAATGTTGCATGGTCAGCACTTGCGCCCGAAAAGGCAAGTCACTCGACCGATAATGCGGTGAAAGACGGAAAGTTGCCGCTAACCATTAGAAATGCTTCTTCAGTGCTTCTAGTGTTGGAGCCAAGACCACACCCCCAGGATATGCCCTAGACTAATTGCATGATTGAGAATGAATGAGAATTCATCCTCCCCGATTTTCGTGGCGATCGGCACCCGGAGGAAAAGGGGCTTGGTCCCATTCCTGCGATCTCTCACGTCCCAGCCAATACCAGGCGATCTGGTCTATCAGCAGACCATGCTGAGCGGGAGAACGGTGTGTATGTTACTACTGCTAGGCCATTTTAGCGCCCAAGTCGTGAGGGCTTGCTCTTCGATACACCGATTTATCAGTACTTTCGTTCAAGAAACGCCCATACAGACCGCCCATTTGCCTCGTTCGCTTACAAGTGAGGCTGCTATGATATTGATGTCATTGATATATGGCCAGTGCTGAAAAGGAGCGATAAGTGGCCGTGCTTCGTGCTTATCGTAATATCGATTCTAACTCCGCCATACTAGAGATCGGGGCTTACTGAAGAGGGTATCGCGGAGTACAGACGGAGGTCCTGGAATGTCCGATGCGAATGATAAGGAAGGTAGCCAATGTTAACCACCAGCCAGGTCACCCAATAGCACCATAGGAAAGCGTTGTAGCCCCTGATACTAAACGCGCGTTGAAATATGCAGTGACTTGCACCTGGACCTCCATTTTCCGGGTCACTTCCACCACAGGAGTTCCTGAATATCAAGACCCCGGGTTGAGAACTGAATTTCGGTTTCTGTGGGGCTTGCGTTGGTTAGAGTGTCTAACCGACGCACCTGGCTTGGTGTGGCATGGACAAGCTTTGGACCCTTTCTGACACCGCCGGAATGAATGATCCAGGTTCTAGGACCGGTTCATCGGATAACTTCATGGTGTGATGGTACTATCATAGGCTACGAGTCCCCGGAGGGATCTCGACCAGGATATAGTGCGCATGTAAACCACGGGTAGGTAGCGTGCTTGCTGGGGGTAGTACGAGACATTAAGGCTCCGAGAGGAGTCACAGTGTTGCACAAGCATATTGTTTTCTGGAAGGGTCGAGTCATTTACTTCTTCTGAAGAGCGGATGAGCCCGAAATTAAAATAAAAAAAAAAAAAAAAAAAAAAAAAAAAAAAGAAGAAGAAAAAAAACATATCCGCACGGACAGACGAGATGAGACGAGAGTGGGATGGATGGATGGATGGATGTTGCAAGAACAACGCAGATGAATGAGCTGGTTGAACTTGCTAGTAATTAGTAGTTATATAGTAGGTAGGTAGCACCACCACCAAAAGTAGGTCCAGCTCCGTAATAATACAGAGACCGGAAAATGGAGCGGGGACCAATCCCCGGTAATACAGTTTCATACAAACAGACGATACAAGGGTGACGCCCTCTGGATCTCCTGCAGCAGTTAGCTACACACCAGTCAGTCCACCGCCGTCATCATCATCGACTTTTCGAAGAAGCGCTAGTGACTCGACTAGACTGCAAGCGGTGTCAAGTTCATTGCTACTAAAGGGGGCTCCACCTGCTAGAAGCCGAAGGGAACCAGAAGCTGTTTGCTGGCCACTGGAGTCAGTGGTCGAAACCTCCCATGGATCCTCCGCCATCCTCATACGTAATAGTAAGTCGCAAGAAGATTCGTCGTTGGGCACTGGGCAAGATGCTGGGCAGCTCTGATTGCCTGGAAATAGTTATGGGTGGCTCCAGCCAGACCATGACTAAGGTTGTTCTTACCCAATCTAGATAAGTGCGGCCATTGTCCGGGATGTACCGTAATCTAGGTCATGGACGGACTTGACCAAATTGGGTTGTAATAAAACGGTAATGTTTGAGAGTCAACCCTTTACTAGTAAGTACGTAGTAGTGAAGGTGGTGCCGTGAATTGCCCCCTCCCTCTCTCCGCCGGCAAGAGACCCAAGACAGGTCCAGTCACTGTCTAGTCATTATTACCTGGTGGTCCTTTCCGGTCGTTGCTTGCTTGCCGCCAGTTGCTGGGCTTCCTGACTTCGCTGCTTGTCGGTGAAATTGGACTTGTTGTTCCTCGTGTGTGCGTGTGTGTTGCCCACACCTTCTTCCCCCCCATTCACCCAATTTCCCATCTCTACACCATCATCATCATCATCTACTTCTATTACCCATCACCTTCTTTTTTTGCATCTCAAAATTTGTTTTCTTCCCTTCTGGTGATCGAGTCGATCAGTAATATCGTTACGTCCCCGCCACCTTTCCCGAATCCGTCACAAGTTCCGCAGCCAAAGCGGGACAACATCCGAGGGTGGTGGACACTCCTTGTGTGATCCCGCCCAAAACCGCCGTCGTGGAATCGTTCCTTCATGCTCGGGTCGTCAGAAGCGACGCATAGTCCTCCTCCTCCCTCACTTCATTACTCTCCCTCTGTCGGGGACCTCGATTGCGCCTCTACCAGGGACTCGACCCCCGTCACCACTCCCCTCGGGTTTGGCGTACCGTTGCGCAGACCGGATAGGGAAAAGCTACTCTCGGATTCCTCGTGGACTCGAAATTCACTTGACATCGGCGGCGACACGTCCTCACCGTACTTTGACAACCAGCAACTACACCCTCACTTCGATTCAGATCTCGACTTCCCTCTCTTTCCTTCCTCCCCCATACAAACCAACACCATGACCGGTGCAGCCGCTCCGATCGACATCGCCACCCGCCAGAGTTCCGTTTCTCCTCCCGGACAGCAGGCGTCGAACCTGACGTCTGCTCTGCAGAGAGCTGGTAATGGAGAACGGACAGGCAGTCTATCCCATGCAAACGGTGTTGGTCTCAGCGTCTTCAAAGCTCCCCCTCCTCGTAAGGACTCCATCGGTGCAGCTACCGCACAATGGGGCAACGGAACGAAGCCCATCTCAATGTCCGGCTCCAACCGCGATAAACCCCGCCGTGAGTCTTTGGCAGGAAGTTTAGTTGGTGGAATGAGCTGGGGTGGTGTGTCTGTTGGCAGTTGGATTCGCGATGAGTGAGTGTCCATGTCGTTATGGGAATCTATACGATTTCCCGTGATCGCGCGAGTACTTTGGCCACTGGAAGCTGACGATGAATCATCTAGTATAATCATGACCGGCACATCTCCGTTCACTTTCCAGTCACCGTCATTTCATTCATCCTCATATTTACCCAAGCTGGAAGCGAACTTCATGCGCGACTTCAATTGCTGTGGGGTGACTCTTCCGACGCTTCACGATCTTTTGCAGCACTATGAGGAAGCTCACGCCACCAAGTCACCTCAGCAGGGCCACCGCCCCAGTCAAGGCGATAGTAGAGCGGCCCTGGCTGCGGTGGCGATGGCGCAGCAGCAACAAGGCCAGCAAAACAATAACCAGGGCCGTGGATTGCAGCCAGATAGGACTCTGGACTTGCAGCGGAAAATGAGTCAGCTTCCACACACTCAGCAGCATTCGGATATGGATACCATCGATGACATGGAACTTGATGAGCCAATGGGTGATCACGATGCCGCCACTGCACAGCTGTTCGCGCCTCAGTCGCGTGATGGAGGTCAAGGAGGTTTTGGCAGTACCAACCAAAGAGTTCCGCATCTGAACTTGTCGATGCTTCCAGGACACCAAGGGTTCAAAGGCTCTCAGCCCGGTACTCCCGTTGCCTCTGGGCGCCCTCTGTCGCTGCAGAACAACCCAACGGTTTCTTCCGTCAATACCCCTACTTTGATGGCGAACCCTCTACAGAACTCACAGTTCCGGACCACACCAGACTCCTCTGCCCCCGGGACGCCGGCAGAACTGGATGACAGCATGCTTGGTGGTTTTGGAGACCTGGCTATGCAAAATCCGATGATGCAGGGTCAGTCTCAGTTTGGAAGGTTTGCCGGAAACAACAACGATATGGTAGACTTGTGTATCGACGAACCAGCCAAACGATTGTTTAGTCCCACTGGCGGAATCAATACCCCCAATGCTCACTTTAAGCTCAGTGGAGCACAGTACGGCCCTAACAGTGAAATTGCTCGACGGATCCGAGAGCAACAGTTGCTGGCAGGTGTTCCTGATACCACTGCTCTCCTTCCCAACGAGGAACCCAAGCCTTTCCGGTGCCCAGTCATTGGCTGCGAGAAAGCGTATAAGAACCAAAATGGTCTGAAATATCACAAAGCTGTAAGTTCTTTTTTCCAACCAAACCATCCTTAGCTTGTCTAATCATTCCCTAGCACGGCCACAACAACCAGCAACTTCACGACAACGCAGACGGCACCTTTTCTATCGTCAACCCCGAGACATCAACGCCATATCCTGGAACACTTGGTATGGAGAAGGAGAAGCCCTACCGCTGCGAGGTCTGTGGCAAGCGTTACAAGAACTTGAACGGTCTCAAATACCACAAGTCGCACTCGCCGCCCTGCAATCCTGATTTCCAGCTTGCTGCAGGCAGGAATTTGGCTTTCGGTGGAGGCGTCATGCAAGGGCAGAACATCAACGTTGCTGGGGCTGGCCTACCTGGCATCGGTGAAGAGGGTCTTTTATAAGGTCCCCATATCACGAACGACATGCAATCCAATTTTACGCATCATTATTCCCACACTAATTCGACACGACGATCTCTGACGGCCTCGTCGCGCGGGATACGATTTAATGACAGGTTTGGTGGCTTGGAGTTAATGGTATGAACGTCATGTCAATCGCGGTTTGGGACGACCGTGCTTTGGTCTGGTAATAAATCAGTCCTTTTTAAAGACTTTGAAGAAGTTCTTCCACGACTTAACAGCCGATAGACGTATCGGCGTGAATTCTCTGGATTCTTTTGCTTGCTCCTGGCAGTTGCTTAGCTTTGACGGTTATGTGTATTCGGGATCAAAACAGAAAGTTGGGTATTTCATTTGTCGACTTCCAATGTCACGTCTCCAATCCTGGGCTCCTTCGCCATTCGCGGTGCCGAATTACTTAATCAGAACCTTCAAAGGCGTGTCATGCCCTGCAGAAAAAATTGGAGTACGGTTACGATGGGACGACTTTGGGTTATAAAAAGAACGAAAAGCAATTCAGCGCAATGGTTTCTACTGGATATGCAAAGTTGGAGCAACGCGGTGATTGTCGTTCTTTGCCTTTTCTCTGGCACAATGAGGTTTTCGCTGCTTGGAGACAAAGGAAGACCATGAAAAAAAAAGTAACTACTGGTGGTACTCTGGCGTCAATCAGTTCTGTAGATAAGGTTTTTTTTTTTTTCTTTTTTTTTTCAGACCGGCTTCTGGCTCCTACACTGCGTTTTTGTGTCTTTCTATTTCCTTTTGTTTATCTTTGCTGATCATTTCTTCCCGTTCTTGCGTCGTTTGTTCTTATTTGCCTGTGGTGTTGTTGGAGAAACATGGGATTTTCGAACTGACTGGCTGAGTCGCTGATAGATACTATTCCTCGCTATGTTCTTGTTGCTTCGAGTGTTTTGCCTGTTTGCTCCTTTGAGATTCCCGTTTCGATTGTTGAAGGTTTGACGTAATGTTGTTTGCTTTGCGGAAAATGGGCTCCTTTTCTTTCCTTTAACAAAAAAAAAGTCTGAACATGAAACAATTTCACTCCATATTATCATTATTACCTCTCGGGTATGCTCGATAGTCGACTAATAGGTTAGCTAACTAGTTACTGGTTTCGATTATGAATATCATGTAATTAATTCTTGATCTGGGTGCTACGCTGGTGTAATTGAGTGAGCTTTGGGACGTTGAGTTAATTGGGCCGTAGTTGTTTCTTCTCACTTGGACATACTCCGTAGGCGGCTCACCATTCTGGAGTCATGTGAAGTAGCCTGTGGCATGTACCCTACGTGATCGATTACTGTAACTTGTTGAAAGCATAGGATGGCCCTTGGCCAATTTACCCGGCTGCTCTTTATTTAGTTAAGTGTGATGTTCATAATATAGAAGAAAACAATCTGTTTCATTCATTTCAGATATGTTATTCTAGTACAGCTTGAACTTGAAAAGGAACCGCCGTCCACCTCATAAGCGCCACATACATCCAATGTGGGGAAGAAGCAAAGAGTATGAGGAAAGTAAAGAAAAAAAAAAAGGTGTTAAAATCAAGGACAAAAAGTGAAAAGGAAACAGGAATCCCGGTGTTGTTTGTTTACTTCGTGAAAATCAAATCGTCATTTGAGGCAAATTTCCGCTTGCACCGACCATCCAGACATAGTTGGAAGAAGAAAAAAGGAACCAGATATGGGTTTCGTTACTCATAGAATCCTGAGTCAGATCTGGGATTTTTATATGCTGAGTATAAACGAGGCCAGTAGAACATAGAAAGAGGTATGGAGAAGAGAATACATGTTCTGGGATTTATCCGGAGTAAATGGATGATGCTTACGCACATCTACCACTCGAATTCTCCTTGACCTTTGTGGAAGACGTACCTGTTCACTTGTTAGCAGGAGGTTAAGTGGAATGTGTGATATTGATGTACTTACTCCTTGCCACCAGTGGTCAAGATACCATCTTTGAGGGTGCACTTCCACTTGTTCTTCACGCGTTGAACCTTGTCATAGGTGCAAAGCATGACCTGGCCTACGGCATCTTCAGCATCATGATCCTCAGCAACAAGGTCATCAGGGTCGTCAAGATCAGAATTGATGGCATCCTCATCATCCTCATCCCTTTCATCATCACCACCGGGGCCGTCGAATTGAGCACCGAGGACCTTGGCTGGATGAGATGAGGAACCAGCAACTGCTGACACATCAACTGGCTCTGCTTGGGTAGCCACCAGCCCACGAGTCGATGTCTTCGATGAGTAGTCATGTTCGTCGAGAGGCAGCATCAGACCACCGCCTTCTAATTGGAGCATCTGTTGTCTGAGATGGTCACGAAGGAGACGATCACCTTCTCCTCCCTGGCGTTCGGCAGCTTCCCGCCTCCGTGCAACCTCAGCCTTCCATGCAGACAAGGCATCATCACCGGCACCGTCCGTTTGAGTATTGCCGACAGGGGGCTGAGACACAGGGGGATACCCCGGTTCTTGCTTGATCTGTGGAGCCTGCCCGGTGGGTACATGCTGCATAGGTTGGGGGCGCGGCTGGCCAGGTATGGCCATGGCTGCTTGGGCCTGTGACTGTGCTTGCAGCTGACTGACTGAGTTAGCGGCTGCAGCTCCGTAACGCTGACGAAGCATATTGGCAGCCCGTTCTTGAGCAGACTGTGGGTTGGAGGAGTTTGACATCATCATATTATTCATCGGCATCATCCCAGGCTGACCGTTGACGCCAGGTTCGGTCTTGATGTGAGGTTGTTGTTGTTGACCCATGGCATTGGGGCCGGCCCCAACCGGAGCAGGAGCTTGGAGCGGAGGTGCCGTAGCGGGGACGGACTGAGGGATGGGTTGCTGTTGAGGAGGGGGAGGAGGAACATGATGCTGTGGTTGAGGGGGTGGTCCAGGCCGAGGAGCATTTGACGGCACAGTTGCGGTGGGAGGGAGGATATTTTGTGTTTGAGGGGGAGCGGCTTGCGGCGGCGGCGGATCCCAAGGGAAGTGAGCGACACCCAATGAGGAGAGCTTCTTCTGCCAGCTCTGGGAACGGAGGTTAGCATACGTAGGTGTGAATTAAAAGGAGAAACTGAATGGAGCAAGGAGTCAAAGGGCCAAGTGGTAGGTATAAAAAGGACTGAGACCGAGAAGGTGAAGGGGAAACGGGCAGCGAATGACGATGCTGAAGCGGCTTGGCAGGCCGACTAGGGCGGGTGAAAGCGGCGCGGTATAAAAAGAGACTCAAAAGCAGGCGATGCCCCCAGGCGGCCGCCCTTCCCGCACCTCTCGGACCCCGCTTGGGGCGTCTCCCCCTGGGGCTCATCACCCCAAACATCACGACTTCTTTGAACTTCAAAAGAATCTCTCCAACAAAGCAACATGGTTCTTGATGGAGTACTAACCTTGCGCAAATCTAACAGTGTTTGCTGGTCCACACCACTTTCCTCGAAGTCCACCTGGGAGCCATCACAGACCTCCTGGATGACACGATCGAACACCGTGCCCTAGGGATAACTGGTATGAGCCAACATCTCACATGGTTATGATATGGGGTTAGAGCGGGGGAATGGAGAACTTCGAAGGGAGTATCAAGCCACAATCAGGGCTCATCGAAGTCTCCAGCTCTCATAGAGTTTGTTTTTTTAAGATGCACTCACCACCTGCTGGTTCGACATGATCGCTGTTGGGATCAGACAAGGACGAGAAGACGCTTTGTCAAGCCAGGTGAAGGATTTTTAATGAATTTTGGGTCAAATAAATTTGCTCTGTCTTCTAAGAAAATAGAAAAAAGAACGGGGTGCCTATTAACACGCGAGAGCTCGACGTGAATGGGGGTTGTCGGGCTTATCACAGGTAAAGCCTCGCCGTCGCAGCGGTCGCTTGCCACGGGCGAATGCGACAGTTGAGTCTCCACAACCACTACTTCCGACCACCCTCGAACTTGCACTGCTTCTGTAGATGGTCTTTCTTACTTCAAGAACTCAATATTCAGAGTCTCAGCGTGTGACGAGCCGTAGAATGCCGGGTGAATGCCGGAAGGGAGTTGAAAGCAAGGCAGGCGTGCCGGAGGGATGTGGTTGAGGTGAAAGTCGCTCTCTCCGGGCGAAATCCGCCTTCCTCCCGCCTGCTTAGTCACCACCACCGCTAGTCCCTAGTGGGAGGTCCGGGGGATCTGCCCCGGCGCGACGCAAGAGCTAGTTTCTTTGACTTTTTGACTTTTGAGATCTCCAGTAATCGCGGGCTCAGCCTTTCCTCGCCACTCCTTCACTTATCCCTTGGTTGCCAAGTATTGTCGTTTAGACCTCAGAATTATCTACCATCTGTCAGCCGCGTGGTTGTGCGATGAATCAACGTTCTTGGTTTCCGTTCAGCTCATGCAGGCCTCATGGCATTTTAATTCGTCTCAATTCGACAGCGCACTGTGGAACACAACACAACAAGGAGAAAACCCACACCCAGACTTCTCCTTGTTTCATAGTAGTGTATCCAAGTGAAGTCCTTTCGCCCTCACAATACAGTGGCTGACAAGCCATTAAATAGTTTCTGGGGCCCTTTGAATGACTTTGTGAAGCGTCTCTCCAAGTCGGACAATCCCATATGAGAACGGACTCTGCCAGAAAGCAAAGTATATAAGTCCGCACGGGGATCACCATTTCAGTACTTTTTTTTCTTTGCGTTAGGGCCTTGGGTGCTACCGTCTGACTCTATGAGCCTCAGGACTTCATATAACCCCAGTAATAGTAGTATACTATTGCAGAGTACATTCCGCTCCAAGTCCAAGGGTCTCTTTAATTGCAATCTTTCAAACCAAAACTGAGCTTGGATGCAGCGTATCAATATCAGAACATCACTTTATGTTTCTGCTGCTCCACAACTGATATTAACGCCGGAAACTCATGGTTGACTCGCCAAAAGAGGTAGCAGTCAAGAAGCAGACAAAATGGTACACTATGGGTCAAATCGATTGTTGGTGCCAACTAGTATTCCAATGGATGTCAGCACGCGTACAGAAGATATGGATGACAGACTAACCCCATGCTTTAGAAACCGTTATACCTCCGTTGGATGTACTCGAATTGTAGTGAGGCGTGCTAATCTACTTAACTTGAAAGCATTGACCCTGTCAGCCATTATGACTTACAATTACCATATAGTCTACTCGTAGTACTGTAGTCCTTAATTAACTTGGTTATACAGGCTCATCTCCTCAACTCGGAGAAACTTTATCTTCTGGTCTCTAAGATTGAATGCGAATTGTAATATGCACGAGCAGAAGGCAAACAGATGAGCGACGAAGCAGAATATAGTCAGATATGTACGGAGCCTGCATCATCGTGATCTTCTTTTACATCTAGTCTAGATGGATTGGAAAGCAGTAGATTGTGAGTCCCTATCAGGCAACCAGTTAGGGTTCTCCCCAACCTGCTCGGCGGAGCTTACCCGATCTCGGCAAGGCGCGGGTGGGGTTTTGACAGCCGAACCTTGACCGTTCGTCTTCTCCACTTCATATTGTTCTCCAGCCATCTAGATTGCTATAGCATCAACCTAATGTTGCCGGCGATAAGATATGAAACGGAAAAATGACGCCGTCCCGGAGGCCATGGTGCAACGATGGTCTCGACCGCCCCTCTCCTGCCGCTTTTGTCGAGCGAAGAAGCTGCGCTGTGATCGTACCCAACCTTGTTCGAATTGCGTTCTGAGAAAGGTACCTTGCGAGTATACAGGTCAGGGTCCATCGGATAGTTCGGACGAACTGCGGGGAGCCCATCTATCTGGCAATCAGCCCCCTGCTGCGACGGTCTCCACACAACAGCCAGCACCAACTATACCACCCACCTATAGCCAGACTACAACTGCTGCGTGAGTGGGCTTCAGAATTCGGGAGTGTCATTGTAATTCTCACTGATAAATGGAAAGAGATACGAATGATATCTTGAGTCGGGTCGCAAGGCTAGAAGAGGCAGTCTTCGATCAATATCATATTCCTCGGGGTGAGTTATAACTAGCGCGTTAGAACCATCGTTATGGGCCTGGGATCGTCCCGAGTAGTCACCAGAGATGACACTCAACCTGGATGGTTATCCAAGTGCCTCAAATTAATGCAGATCTAGATCCGTCTGGTAAAGCTACTGGTGCCCAGGGCAGCAACACAAACCAGGGCTTGGTCACAAGTGGTGTATGTATTTCCTACAAACTCTTGCTTTCGCAAGCTGAACATTCCTTAGGCACGAGGCTCGAGCAATGAATGTGTCACTCCGCTAACATTATTACCCCTGTCTTCATTACAAAGACGCATTGCTGATCTCTATGACTGCATGCGTGATACGAAGAGCATATCCAGGTGTCTTCCCCCATGGACCCAGGCTCGCCAACTATTAGACCACTTCAACGTAGCCATTCATCCAACAATCGGGGTCTTCCATATCCCATCCACAAAAGAACTATTAGATGAAACATACAGGGGTATACTCGAGGGCGAGGAGCCAAGCCCCACTGTCTTGGTACTGTTCTTCAGTATCTTCGCTGGGGCTGTTCTGGTTGCAACCCCAGGACTTCTGCAGTTGCTCAGCGCAACAGAGGCAGAAGCCAAAGCAGCCTTCACGACGTACGCGCGTTTAGCTCTTTGTATAATTGACAACCCGATCAAGCCAGTGCCGCCATCAACAACTGCTCTTGGAGCCATCAGTGCCTTGTCGCGCGTTCTCTTCCATGCGGATTTGTATTCCCACAAAGCCCAAGCACTCAGAATCGACGCAATATGCATGGCGCAATCGATGCAAATCCACCTGCTAGACACAATCCAAAAGCAAGACGAGAGAAAACGTTCAGGTTACGATGCCATCGAGGTCGAGGTACAGAGACGAGCATGGTGGCACCTCGTCTCCTCCGACTGGTACACCTTACCTCCTCCAGACTCACATTTCCCCCAAATACACTAACAACCACAGGTTCAGCGCATTTTCGCAAAGCCCACAGGAAGGGGCCTACCTCATCCACCCAAAACAAATGAAAGTAAACCATCCCAGCAACATCGACGACGAATCCTTAACCCCCACAGGACCAGCATACAGCTTCCCCCTCTCAGTCCCAACCTCCATGTCCGTGTTCATATTCAGAATCCACTACGCAGAACTATGCCGCGAAATCGTCGACACCCTAGGAATGACCCTTCTCGAATCCTCCCAACCCGACTACGAAACCCTCCTCGATCTCGACCATAAATTCCACGCCTTCGTCCAATCCCTCCCAACCTTCCTCCAAATCGACCTCGCCAGCATTCAAAAAAGCCAAGAGATAACCCAACAACGACCCTACCTCGCCTGGCAACGAACCTTCGCCCATCTAAGCTTCCACGTCCGCCTGTGCCGCCTGCACCGCCCCTACCACCGCGAAGGCCTAACGAACCCCAAATACGCCTACTCTCGACTGACCTGCATTCGTTCCGCCCAAACGGTCCTCGACCTCCGCCGCTCCCTAAAAGACACAGGCGTTCTCGCCGGCTTCAACCCCTCCGATTACAGCCTTGTTATGAACCACGTTTTCTTTGCCGCCATGGTCCTGGCCACGGACGTCTCCATGAAGCCTACCGCTCCGGGCGCAGATACCCGCAAGCAGGAAGTGTTGGATGTTATCCGTGTACTGGAAAAATCGCAGAATGAGTCGGCGTCGCTTATGGGGGCTATTCGGAAGAATACGCAGACGTTGTTGTCTATTCTTCAGGAAACTCAGAGGGAAGTGCCGCAACAGGCAAGGTCGCCTGTGAGAAACGATAGTATTGCCGTGGCTTCTGGATCGGGTGGGACGATGTCGAGCGCTGCTCCGTCACAGTCCCGGCCTGTCGGGGTGGATGAGAACATGACAAGTGCGGCGGCCAGCGGACATCTTCCTTTGACGGACAGCATGCCGGGCTCTGGTCATGAAGACGAGGTCCCAATGTGGAGCGGAGCAAGGAGGAATAGCTGGGGTCAGCTGTGGTCTGATCTCTTCAATGTGGCGCCGGAAATGGATGACCTGCAGTGGGATCTGTTGTTGAATGATTCTGACTTGCCCTTCCAGTTGGAATTTTCCTGAAGGACTAGCCGCAAGCCTTGGTTGACTATGTGCTGGCCAGCTTCTATCCCTTCTAATGGGCAGGAACGAAAAGACGAGCAGTTATGAGTATGTGACTTTCTATACAAGAATCCTGACAGCTATTATACGGTCAAACCTAGATACAAACGCCAATTACCAATAACACCCCTTCCATCCCATGGATCCGGATATGTGCCCCCAATGTACTGAACACCAATAGAACCAATGATATCTAGACGAACCCGGTCTATGATACCGAACCCGAAATATTGTCATCGAAGAAGAATAAATAAAAAGATCAGAAGAAATTACAGATGACCAACCAAATTACCGAATGGTCATGGATTTGGTCATCTGAGCCTTGCTGCCAACACCACCCTCCCGAGAGGCCGCAGCGCTGGTTCCAGGCTTGCGCTCGAAAATCTTCCAGAACTTCAGACTCTCGTCAGCGGCTGCGGTGGCCAGGAGTTGCCCATCTGGGCTAAGGCAGCTGTGCAACACACGGGTCTCGTGGGCAGGAATCTCGACGTTCCGGACCAGAGTGGGATAACTCCAGATGCTCAGCGAGTTGTCGGGGAATCCACTCGAGCTAACAATCTCGCGGTAGTGGTTGCTCCATCTCAAGCTGGTGACCTGGGAGCCGGTGTCGATGCTGTTCGTACGAGCACCAGTAGTAGTGTTCCAGAAGTGGATGTGACGGTCATAAGAACCTCCACCGGTGGCAAGTAGGTTCAACTGCCAGGGGCACCAACTGAGGGCCTTAACGGCAGCGCGGTGGTTGGTCTTGGTGAACTTGGGCGCGGTGAGAGAGCGAGCGTCCCAGATATTGACCAGATTATCGTTACCACCGGTGGCGAGCTGAGCACCATCGGGTCTCCACTCCAGACCACAGACTTCAGAGGTGTGCGAGACCAGCTCGGCAACCTTGTGCTGTGCGATGCGAACATCGTGGTTGAATACCAGACCACTGCGGGCACCGGTAGACAATGTGTGCTTCGACCAGCCCATGACACCTACACGCGAGTCATGGCCAAACATACTGCGAAGTTTGGTTCCTTCCTCGACATCCCAGATTTGGACTTCACCAGTTCCGAGACCGACACCGACATAGGCGCCATCACCACTCCACTTTACACTGCTCACGTAGGTGTCAGGTGCAGTCTCCAGCAGGCAGCTGACCGACCCTGAGTCGGCAGACCACACGTAAACATTGCGCTCCAGGCCAATTGCAACCTGGTTGCCAGAGCTCCAATCCAGCAGATTGAGGTAGTAATCGTCGAGGAGACCAGGGGCGTCCAGGACACGCTCAGGAGCGGTTTGGACACGTCGGCGGAACTGAGCGGACTGAGATTTGGCAGGCTTGAGAGGGCGGTTGTACTGAGCGCGCAGATCAATGGGCTTAGAAGACTCTGGGGGTGGCGGCTTGAAGGCCAGGATACGAGTGTTCAGATTGACACCACAGGCATCTGCCAAAGATGACTCGTACGCAACAGCATCCGGTGCTGGCTTGGTGTATGAGGTCGTTGACTCGTTATCCTCGAGTCCAAGGCTTTCCAGAGCTGCGGTGATGTCTTCATCTGTTCCGCGGCCACCAATGTCGAAAGCACTCGCGGCATTGGCAAGGACGGAGGATCCATCGCTGCTACTGGTTTTTGGTCGTTGGCTTTCCTCTGGCTTGGCTGTACCAGCAGTCACAAGTCCCTCACTGGCAGTACGGTTCGGAATGAATCTGTCACCTGCGTTGTGGGGAATGCGAACGGTTGTCTTTCCTGACCTCGTAGTCCGAGTGGTAATCTCCTTCCTAGGTGCTTCCTTCCTCGACACCTCCTTCTTGATTGCCTCCTTCTTCGGCGGTTCTTTCCTGGCCACTTCCTTGGTCACCTCCTTCCTCACGGCCTCTTTCCGCAGGCGCTCCTTGGTCGGAGTCTGTGATGAAGGACCAGTGCCAGTCAAGGCCCATTCTGATACACCCAGCTCAAGGTGTCTGGGAGACTTGCGCGTGCGAGCACGGGCAATGTTGGACTTGGGGGATTCGCGGTAGTTGCGGGCTGTCCTCGAGACAGACTTGGCGAAGTATGAAGAGAGGTTACCACCATAGACAGACTTTCCATGCTCCTTACCCGATTCTTGAGCACCACACGGAGGTGTGAATGGGGAGGAGTGGTTTGACGTCACACTTCCCGCGCGAGTGCGTGGTGAAGGCGTAAGGGGCATGCGGCCACCAGCCGTCTTAGTGGAGAAGATCCCATGGTGAGTCTTCACAGGAGTCGAAACTGTAGGTGTAGCCATGCTGATATATATTTACTTTCCGAGAAATAGGGTAGGGTATCGAGAGAGAAGTGCCTTCAAGGTCCGTTGGCAAGGCCAATCCCAGTCACGCTGGCTTGGACGCAGGACGAAGAAGACCTAACTGCGATACAGTAGTATTGAATGCAAGCAGGGAATACCAATCCCACGCAATATGGTATGCAATTAGTAGCAATAAATGGCAAAGAACAAGGAAGATGATGAAGAGGAGGAAGAGGAGGGGACGGGGGTGAAGGAGGAAAAGGGAGTAAATAAAGGATATAGTTCTGCTCACCCATGGCAACGCCGGTTACTGGAGGTACGGCTGCCCTAGTCCCGTTTAGGTTAGATTGCCACCTGACATGCGGCTCTTCCCTTTTCGGCGACGATCGGCTTGGCGCTTGCCGTTTCTCTCCTTTTCATTTTCCTTTTTTTCCTCTTGCCGCTGACAAGAGACGTGGGGTCACTGCGATCAGCATCAGTATGTGAGGGGAGTGTGTGTTACTACTGATTCATCTCTTGATTCACCATCTTTGCCCTTTGGTTATCCTCCTTTTTTGACCCCCTGGGCCCGTCTTTACTGTCGGACCCTAATGGCGCGGCTATCCTCCACTACCGCCAGGAATAGTAACGCTTCGTCGCCCTTTTCGCCGTTCCACGCTGACCCACCGCGTTGGACCGGGTCGTCCAGGACTCCTAATCCGATGACTCCCCTCTCCTCCACCCTTCAGAGACCGGCGTCCACATTCCTCATGCCCCCTAGTCCCAGTGATGGTCGCCGTAGCGGCGCGGATTACCGCCCAAGCATCCGCAAGGCACAAGGCCATGTGCCAGCCTGCCTGGTCAATGCTTCGGTGACGTATTGCAATAATGACCAGATCTACGCTTTCGGCGGCTTTGATCAGTACACTGATGAAGGTGCATATGCTTATATTTCACACTGATTATCGTTCAAGTCTAATACTAATGCTTTACACTTGCTAAAATAGTTTACAACCACGTCTTGCGTCTGAATCTCAGTACTCTTCGGTGGGAACTGGTTGATAACTATGGTGACATTCCCGGTGTCCGCATGGGTTAGTTTCCCCACATTTCTAAATACTTACGATAAGGAAACGCAAATCGTACTAATTCATACTCTCAATCGTTGCAGGTCATACGGCTACCCTCTACCAAGGTGATAAGTTGATTGTATTTGGTGGAGAAAATGAACACCGCGACCATCTATCTGACGTTGTCATCCTGGACATCTCAACCTCTACCTGGACTCAGCCGGAAATCCATGGACCCATTCCCCGAGGAAGGGCTCGCCATGCTGCCGTCATCCACGATGAGAAGCTCTTCATCATGGGAGGAGTAACCGGCGAGAACAATGTGATCCTCGACGACTTGTCTTATCTGGACCTGAAAACCTGGACCTGGTCTCGCACCTGGAGATTCACGGCTCGTTTCGACCACATCGCCTGGGTTTGGGGCGGCCGCCTCTGGATCTTTGGAGGTCTCGATCCTGACATGGAACGTACAACGGATATCTGGTGGCTGGATCTCAAAGGCATTCCGTCTCTTGGAACGGCAACTTCACAAGGTACCGTGGATTCCCCAGCGCCAACCAGCAGGATGACTTATAGTCCAGACGCTATCTTTAGTAGCCCCCCGCAACAGCTCTCGGGCCGGTCCGGCAGCTATGCAGCGAATTCCGGGAGTGTCCAAGTTCGCAATGGCAATCGTCGGAAACCGATCGCTCCGGGCGCCATTTCTTGTCTTCGGTTCAAGTCCGGCCCTCACGTTCCTGCACTGTTCTCTGGCACTCACTTTCAGGCCTATGCATCTGGGGTGCTCCTGGATCTGATCACTCCGTCCGAGACAGTGCGTACTTATGAGTGCAACCTGTCATCACTGGATCTGGACGCTTTACGTTGGCAGCGGTTGGCTGACGGGCAGGAAATCTTTAAGCCGGGCTTTAGATGGCATTATTGCACTGTGAACGCTGACGGTACCAAAGCGTGGCTACTTGGTAGTAGCCTCGACACCGGTGCAACTTCGGGAAATAGTGATGAGAATAACATGAGCGAGGTGCTCTGCATTGACCTTGAGAGATACGGCTTACTGGGAAACGAGCTGTCTGCCTTCTCGCCCAGTCAAAGCCGGACGTCGCTTTCCGAACCAACAGGGATGGGCCCTTTGTCCGGTTTAGGAGCAGACCTTTCGGCAGCGTTTGATCAACCACCAGAGTCTGGTAGCGGTGCAGACTTTATCATTACCGCTAATTCAGACGATCAGGTTGACTCGGACGATGAGGGGGACACCCCCACTTCACAATCAGAGCCAGCCTTCCTCTCTCCCAACACACCTACTTCACCTCCGATTCATGTGCACCGGATCATTCTGCAGCTGCGATGGCCCCACTTCAAGAGGCTTTATTCGGCTCAAATGGCCGAATATCATGCAAACAGGATGCACATCCCCGAGCCGTACTCGGTTGTGCGTGCGTTTATCTACTATCTGTATACAGATAGTATCGCCGGTCATTTGGAGTTTTGTTCTGATATCATCGACGTTGCGGGAATGCTCGTCATGGCGAATATGTACGACATGCCCAAGTTGCGCTTACTTTGCGTCAATCGCCTTAGTCGCGAATTGGATGTAGAGAACGCTGCAATCATCTGGGAGCGTGCAGGGCGCACGAACGAAGAGTGGCTGATGCGTCGTGCCGCTCAATTCTGCCTTGCCAATTGGGGACGTGTTGTCCGGACCGATGGCTTCAAGTCTCTAAGCCGGCAGAGTTTGATCGATCTGTGCGAGGTAGTCGACACCGAGGGTCGTATCATCGCCGGGCCCGAGTTGGAGATGGTTGGTGCTTTCGGAGAAGGATACGGATCGAATAAGGATCCGAAGCCTTCCCAAATGGCCCTGAGCGGTGCTATGGCTGACAATATGGAGGACATTGATGGTGATGATATTGATGGCATGGACATCATTTAATGTTGAGGGAGACTGTCTGGATAAAGCTTCCTTTCTTTTCTTTGTTCATTTTGTGTAATGGACTTTTCTACAGAGCAGTTACGATACGGGATGGCGTGAAACAGGTTGAGAACATATGTATGGGCCAGGATGGTATTATGAGTTAGGAGTTTGCACATTGCGGTCACAATTGGAAGTATTTGCAGTATAGCGTTAGCATAGAATGATCACATGCTTGTTTTATTGGTTTGTAACTTGCTACTCATAGTAATCATAGAATCGAGACACCTCTCCTGAATAATAATACACAGACATACAGCAACTTAAGTTGCACATATAATATCTCCATCACAAACGATCCCCACCTCATCCTCCTAATAAAATCGATTAATCACACCCACCTCTGCCCCTCCCCATCAAACCCAATAACCTTGAAATCAATCCCCATCGTCTTCAACATCATCCCTATCGTGAACTCTTCCTCCTCTTCCTCCTCTTCTTCCTCGTCCTACCACACAGATACATCAGCACATCTCCAATCCACAATACAAACCACACACAACCAAGCAGCAGGGGAAAAGAAAACACAGAGGATGAGACAAACCTTCTCCTTAACCCCGCCCTTCTTTTCATGATCATGGCCATTATTATTCTCACCTCCCCACCACCCACCACCCTCCCTCCTACTCATTTCCATCCCCTTCCACCCCCTCACACCCCCATCCTCACAACCCGCTCCCTCGCGCCCTCGAACACCTCCTCCGCAACCCTTTGCCCCACACCCCTCCACTTCACAATCAACTTCTCTAGTTCCTCATCGCGGTGGGATTCCTCGATGCGCTGCGCCTGAGTAACTGTTTCTAGTTCGGTGCGGAGAGAGAGGAGTCGGGATTGGAGGTGGCGGTGGGTGGTGCGGAGGGTGGAAAGGATGGGATCTTCTTCTTTTTGCTTCTGTTCTCTTTTTTCTTTGGGGGTAGGGGTAATTTTGGGGGTGGGTTTGGGGATTGGGGTGGTGAAAGATGAGGGGTTGGGTTTGGGGTGGCGGGTGTTGATGTGTGGGATTGTGTTTGGGGTCGTGTGGTTGTTGGGTCTTTGGAGGATGATGAAGAGGGTGCGTTTGTGGTGGTTGTGGTGGTATCTGGGTTTGGTGCTGGTGCTTGGGCTTGGGCTTGGGCTTGGGCTGGTCTGCGCAGAGGCGATTTGAATGGTTTGGTGAGCGTTGATGAGGGTGATGATAGGGTTGTGGTGGTGTTTAGACGGCGGCGTTTGGGATTGGGGGTTGGTGTTTCGTTTGGGTTCATTGTGTATGTGTCTTTCTGATAGACTGGTTTCTCAGGTTGAGGAGGTTCAATGGTTGAGGGAAATATCTATTTGTAATTGGGATGGATTTTGGGGGAATGGTGTAAGTATGAACTTGGAAGAAGTATGAAGTGGAAAGTAAATGTGCTTATCGATAAGAGAAGTCAGCTGATAAGATCGATACTTCAATCAACCCTCTACATACTCGGTAGATGGTAACTAACTAGGAAGGTATCATTCGTGTACTCAAGCTAAATCAAGCATATACATTACTGCGAAAAAAGCACAATTCTATATCATTAATGACCTACCGCCCCAGCAAGCCAATCATTGAAACCCGGCTCGCCCGGGCGAGGGAACATTCCCCGATCATTGTTGGCATTGCCTCCTGCCGCCGCATTCGCGCCGCCGTTGTCGTTCTGACGCTGGCGGTTGCGCTGCTGTCTCATATACACAAGCACGAGCAGCGTTGCGGCAAGACTGAGAATGAGCAATCCCTCCAGAAAGCTATCATCGATATCGAGCTCCAGCTCGTCGTAGTAGCCGTCTTCGCGGTGGTCGTCCAGGCGATTGCTCGACATGAGTTCGTCCTCCTCGTCCTGTTTGTACATCTGTGCGCGGAAGGCGGCCTCTTCTTCCTCGTTGTTCTGGATAAAAGTGGCGATGAATTCCTTCAGGGTTCGATGCGATCTCACTTCTGCGTTGGTGTGTTAGTGTGGCTGTTCGGATCTTCTCAGCGGGAATGACGTTGGGGTTGCTTACCTTCTTCCTCCTGGATGGGATTGATGTCTCCGTTCGTTAGCCAGTTCCAGTATCCCCGCATCCGCAGTTTAAGCAGACTGAGCTTCACGGGCAGATACGCCTCGGAGCTAGTCTCCAGCGCGAGATCGTAGTATCGCTTGGCCATGTGGAAGTCTTGGTCAACGGCAACACCATTCTCATGCATCCACCCCAGGTTCCAGTACGCCTGTGCGCTGTAGTGCACTTCGGCTGCGGTGTGGTAGCAGGTCGAGGCCTTCTCCGCATCCGCGGCAATGCCCATGCCCGTTAGGTAGTAATCGCCCATCTTGAGCAAGGAGTCGATGTTCGCCTGTTTGGCGGAGCGTGTCCAATAGATAAGAGCCAGCGCCGCATTTCGCAGCAGAGCTGGTCTGCTCTTCTTGGCTCCTGGGAGGATGGTGTCAATGGCGAACAAAGACCGCTGCTCGTCCAGCAGGAACGCAACATTGGACTGCGCATGCTCGTAGCCCTGCTCCGCAGCCATCAGAGCGGGGATGAATGCCCGTTCCTTGTCTCCGTTCTCATATGCGGTGTTCGCTTCCTCAAAGGATGAGTGGATAATTTCCGCCCTCTCGGCGACCATCTTATAGTAAGACGCGGCCATTCCGCAGTGTCGCTTCCGCCCAACCCCATTGTTGGACAGTTCTGCAAGGTAGTAGAAGGCCTCCATCCAGCCCCAGCGCGCAGCGAGTTCGAAATAGCGGGTGGCGGTCTGGACGTCGCCTTGGTCCAAAAACAGGGCACCCAGTCTCGTTTCAGCGGCCGGGAAGTCCTGCTCGGCCGCAGCTTTAAAGTATGATGCAGCTCTGAACGCATCTGGTGTTACGCCATAGCCATGCAGGTACATCAGTCCGAGCTCATGCTGGCAGAGCGCATCACCATTCGCGAGTCCACGCCTAAACCAAGTCTGGGCAGTTGCAAAGTTCTGCTCCACCCCCTCGCCCCGCAGGTACATCATGCCGATATGGCCTGCTGCTTTCGAAGCCAGCTTCTCAACACCAACAGGATGGTTGGGGTTCACCGACCCGTCTTTATTCCAGTAGCGCTTGGTGACCTGTCTGAAGTAATTCATCGACTTGCGGAAATTTCTAGGCAAGCCGCGGCCCCCTTCATAGTGCATCTTGCCCAAGCTGAAAGTAGCCTTCAGTTCGCCCTTTCTCGACATCAAATCCAGGTACTCCAAGACGTCTTCCAAGCTGGCTTCCGTGCTCGAATGCGTTCCATCGCGCGCAGCCGTCGATACACTGGCGCCTTCACCATAAACACCACCTTCTTCGTCCGCCCAACGGTAGGACTCGCGGATCATGCTATTGCCACCAGGCGGTCCAGATCGGTAGTAATCGATAGCCTTGTCGGCCACCTTCTTGTAGTAATAAGTCGCTTGGTCGCAATCTCTAGGAGCCCCAATTCCAGCGTGGTAGCGATATGCGAGGGTCATTTCCGACTTCGTATTGCCCGCTTCGGCCGCAAAGGTGTGGTATAACAGGGCCTTGGCCTGGTCGCGCTCCACCGCACCTCCAACACCCGTTGCATACATAAACCCAAGCATATATTGTGCCGTACCGTTTCCAGTCGTCGACGCCAAGGTCTGGTACCAATGGAAAGCCTGCTTGAAGTCTCTCGGGTGGGTGAAGTTGCCGTAGAAGTTCATTTCCGCTAAGAGGAAGATTGCATCGGGGTTTTGGTCCTCCTGCGCCGCAATCTTGAGTTCGTTCGCAGCCTTTGCAACATTTGGATCGAGTTTCTGCTTATGTGTCCCATCCGGCTGCGGTCCATTCATAAATAGGATTCGGAAGGCTTCCTGGGCGTAATGCCAAGTGTATCCCAGTAGACCGGACGGTTTCTCGTGAGTGACTATGGGGATTTTGCTTTCTCGGAGGATTCGAAGGGCATTTTCAACGTGTTCTATTGGTACATCAAGAATCTAATTGTTAGCAAGGATGAGTGCGCTGGCGTCATGCAGAGGGCTGCTCACCGTGTCCCGGTAGGCTGTTAGAGCCCTCGGGCCTGCTCGAGGACTCAGCATGTGCATAAGGTTCAGGAACGACATCTGTTAAGGGTTCTTGTTCGTCGGGCTGTCCATTATGTTCAACCGCAAGCGCCTGCAGAAGCACTGGAAAGTGGTGCTTGGAGGTCAGTAGCTATCGCGTGATGCGGCTAAGCTCCACAGTGAGACTCACGAAGCGCCAACGGCAGGAAACGCCACAGCCACCAGTTCTTCATGTTGTGTGAGAGAGATGAGTAGAAGTGAACAGTGAGAGGCGCATGGCGACTCTGTGCTCGAGCTTCCGACAAGTAAGAGAGGGGGGAGGAGCTGACAGTGAAGATGAGCACAGGAGACTCGGGGGAGTTGCTTGCTCGGCCCCGATGCGGAACGGGCCACCTGGCGTTGCGGAGCTTCATTTCGCCGACATTTCTTGGCTCCTTCACTACATTACTATCTAGACTACAGGTACATCTACGACTACTCTTCATCACTACAAGGCACGTGTGTTGGCAACCATTTTCATTATTATTGACCTCCGGTCTCGTCCATAACCCATCTGCAGTCGTCTGTGTACAAAGCATAGGGAAACTGATCGATCGCAGCAATACACGCAATAACTCGTCCTCGATGCAAACTCAGAGAAAACAACACCATCTCCGGAGAGGACCATCGTATTCTCATAACCGAGTCATGGTCCACAAGCATCCTCAAGTCTAAACGCTTGGTAGTTCAATGTGCAAAAAAGGGGGAAAGAAAGCAAGCAAAACACAGAATATCACCAACCCACAAAACCGTTCGCAATTTCAGCAGGCTGGCTCGAAAGAAAAAGAAAAAGTAGGAAAGGAAACTAATACGGGATAATAAGGGGATCGACCTGCAGGCTGACGCAAGAAGAGAAAAACATACAGTTTAAAAACGGATGGGTGAAAGGGAAAGGCTACAGGCGCCCCAAATTCTGCATGAAATAACCAACCAATTCCGCAACATACAATGCAAGATGTTTTTTTCTTTTGTTCCTCTTAGAGGTCGTCTGGGAGGTAGGTGATAGTACAATGATACAGCGAAGGTCAGAAAGGAGCAAAGCAACCATCTTAGGATTTCACTGGCGTGGAGATCTGCATGCTTGGTTAGTGACCGGTGATATTCAATCGTTGCTCATGAGTGACTTACGTAGGGCTGAAAGCCGGCGACGTCGGGCTGTAGCCAGGAGACGTTGGTCCTCCAGGTGACGTCGGCGAGCCGGCAAAGTTGGGGGATGTAGGAGAATACGTCTGGGGGCTCGTAGGAGACCACCCAGGCGAAGTAGGCGTGTACTTAGGTGAGGTGGGGGAAGTGGGTGACAGATGCCGGCCAACACCACCAACAGCAGGGCTTGTCGGGCTGTAGCTAGGCGAGGTTGGGCTAAAGGCCGGTGAAGCTGGGCTGAAACTGGGTGAGGTAGGACTGTAGTTCGGCGACGTCGGCGAGAACCCTGGCGAAGTGGGCGAGTACGATGGCGACGTAGGAGATGCCTGTCCATACGCAGGAGAGGTAGGAGAGTATGCCGGTGATGTCGGAGCAAATGACGGACTCGCGGGGGAGAACCCAGGAGACGTCGACATGAAACGAGGACTGGTGATAGCCATACCCGGTGACGTGGGAGAATAACTCGAGGTCGGGGAGTAGCCAGGCGACGTCGGGTTCGCGCTGAACGGACTGCTGGGGGAATAGCCAGCTGGGCTTGTAGCTGCCGGACTGAACCCGCCTCCAAAGCCGCCAGTAGGCTGGTATTCGGTGAAGCCACCAGGAGTCTCGGCACCCGCTTGGCGAATGGGAGAGAAGTTCGACTCGGGGTCGGGAGTGCCGATGTAAGCACTCTCCTGCATAGGCGAGCCCGTGTCATACTGAGTAGCAGCGCCGTCGGAGATGATGGCATCCTTGGCGCCGATCGCTCCCATAACACCGAAGCGAGCATTGTTCGACACGACAGTGTTCATGAGGTTCTGGTCAAGGTAGATATCGAACTCTCCGGTACCAGCAGGAGCCATCTGGCCCAAAATAAGGTTCTCAGAAACACCACGGCAATCGTCCAGCTCTCCGAAAGCGGCCGCTTCCAACAGAATCTCGACGGTTTCTTCGAACGAACAACGCATGAGTGCACCGTTATCAGCACGGTTGATACCGTGTCGAGTGACGGGTGTCAGGTAGCCTCGTACAGTCATGACATCAACCAGCAGCGCCAAATGGCGGTGGTTGACATAAGAACCGTCGAACGCAAGCACCTGGGTCAATTCGCGAAGAACAGCTGTCCGTGCGGCTTCGATACCAAACACCTCGAAAACCTCGATAAACTGGTTGGAATACGTACGAGTAGCATCGACACCGGGGATTGCCAGAACCTCACCCAAAGACGAGCCACTTGTTTCGAGAACCCACTCCTTGCAAAGCGGATCGGTCTTGCTAGCGAACAATGATCCATCTTCCAGAACTCTGACCTTGCTCTTCTCGTTGATGAACGCCCGCTCGACGCCGGGAACACCACGGAGGGTAAGTGTGTCAAGGAGATGCTGCTCCAACTTCTTAAGTGTAACATCATATTCGATGTCGTCATCCTCCTCGTCCTCCTTGTAATCCTGGATCTGACGGATACGGATAACCTGCTCATCGGCGTTGTTATCACTGAAGATGACAGCGATATCCTTGGGGTAGGCAGCCTTGATCCTAGAAGCGACATCCTGCACAGTGAGACCCTTATCCAGAAGCTTCGGCCGACTGAGGATAATACGGAGCAACCACTTGGACTGGCGCGACGCATCATCCGTGACATCTTCGGGAATGATGAAGTAGGACTCGACCATATCCCGATCGTTTTCGATGACCGTAGTCTGAATATCAGGGTCGTAGTAGATCTCGGTTGCTTCCGTAACGGAACGCAAGCTTGTGTGTTCGACAGCGCTACGCAATTGCTTGGCGCCCTCCTTGTCAAATGACCGAGCAGCTTCCTGGTAGACCGTCATGGAGGGGGTCTTGATGTTGGTAGCGACGTTCAAAATTTCCTTTAGACGAGGAACACCCAAGGTGACGTTCTTGGACGAGACACCAGCAAAGTGGAAAGTGTTCAGTGTCATCTGCGTGGCAGGCTCACCAATAGACTGAGCAGCAAGCACACCAACCATTTCGCCAGGGTTGGCACCAGCCTTGGCGAATCGGCTCTCAATAGCTCCAATAACATGCTGGAATGCCAGCTTGTTCATGGAGTACTCCGTAACCAATCTGCGGAACGCAAGACGGCTGCGAAGCTGGGCCTTGAAAAGCAATGTCGCGTTTTCCTGAGCTTCTCGCGAAATAATATCATTTCCGCGAACCACAAGCAAACGATCCAGCAGGGAACGCACTTGAGGGATGACCTCAGCGGGATGAAGATCGCTGATGGTACCCTCGCGGATCCTGAATGTAGTTCTGGCGGTTTCCAGAATACGCTGCACATTAATCGGAAGCTGCATCATCTCCTCGTCTTCCTTTGCCACAGAGCGAAGGAACGCACGATCCTTGAGAAGATCCTCCCATTCTTCATCCAGATGTCTCTGGACCTCGACATCACCTGCAATTTCGTTGGCCTGCTCCAGTACCTCTGGTCCCAGCGTGCGTTCGGGATCCATCAGATCGACACGGAAACGATCACGGAACTTGTCATCCGAGCACTTGATGATATCCACGCGCTGGTTCTCAATATGAGCACCATCAAGACCATCTTCTCCATAGATGAACTGGATGATATCACCCAAAGAGTTCCGAACGGTGCCATCATACTTGACCATAACTTCTTCGAGAGCCTTGACCAACTTACGTTGGATGTAACCGGTTTCAGCGGTCTTGACAGCGGTATCAATCAAACCTTCTCTACCAGCCATGGCGTGGAAGAAGAACTCGGTGGGTGTCAAACCACGCAGATAAGAGTTTTCAACAAATCCACGGGATTCGGGAGAGTAATCGTCCTTGGTGAAGTGAGGCAAGGTGCGATACTTGAATCCGAAAGGAATACGCTTTCCTTCGACTGACTGTTGTCCGACCACAGCAGTCATCTGGGAAATGTTGATAGTCGAACCCTTGGAACCGGACCGCGCCATCTGAATGGCGTTGTTCAGATCCTTCAAACTCTTTTCGGTTTCGCTACCAGCCTCATCACGAGCGTTGTTCAAAGCACGAGACACCTTACTCTCGAAGGTCTCACGGACGTTCATACCGGGTAGAGGCTCGAGAGTGTTGTCAGTAGCACTTGCAGTAATCGACTCGACCTCCTTCTTTCTGTTGCGCACACAGTTCTCAATCCGCTGGATCGTAAGCTCATCGGGGATAGTGTCACCGATACCGATACTGAAACCGTTGTGCAAAAGCCAGTAGTTGACGATTCTCTGCGCACCATTGAAGAAAGCAACAGCCGTACCATGACCATACTCGTTAAAGATGGTATGGATGACACCACCACCGCTAGCACCAACCGTCTTCTTAGAGAACATACCATACATCAGTTGACCGTTGTGGATAAGAAGACCACCGTCAGCCAGAGGCGAGAACTTCTCAGAAAGCGGCGAGTTATCCTTATCCACACGCAGAAGGTTAAGACCAGAAGGAAGCGCCATACTGATCATCTGCTTTCCTGTCCAGCGAGGTCTAGGCTTCAGAATTGCCGGGGGAGGAATCACCCCATCCCAATCAGGAACCCACATCATGATGTTCATGACTTGATCCTTGGTCAAGAAGACATCACGCCGGCAAATCTTGTAGATACCACACAGCGTATCCTGCACGATACCCATGAGCGGGCCGTTTCGCTGGGGAGACACGATGTTCATGGGGACCAATGCCAGTTGACTCAATTCCGCGCGCGATTCCTCGCTCTGAGGGACGTGCAAGTTCATCTCATCACCATCGAAATCGGCGTTGTAAGGAGTAGTGACAGACAAATTCAACCGGAAAGTGGAATAGGGCATGACGCGAACACGGTGACCCATCATGGACTCTTTGTGAAGAGACGGCTGTCGGTTGAACAGAATGACATCGCCGTCCATGATGTGACGCTCAACCTTCCATCCGTACAACAACTGTTGACCACCGGCTCTCTTGGCATGACGAAGATCGATGCGCTCACCATTGTCTCGGACAATATACCGAGCACCCGGGTGCTCATTCGGACCGTTCGAGACCAGAGTCTGCAATTTCTCGATGTTGTAGGGTGTGACCACCTCGGGATAAGTCAAGGTTCTCGCGATACTCTTCGGAACACCGACCTCCTCAAGAGACAAGTTGGGGTCACCAGTAATGACAGTACGTGCAGAGAAATCCACACGCTTACCCATCAAGTTCTGTCGTAAACGACCCTCCTTACCCTTCAAACGACTCCGAATAGCCTTGACTGGGCGATTCGACTTCTGCATGGCCTTCGGCTGACCAGCGATATCGTTGTCCATATAAGTGGCGACATGGTACTGCAAGAGCGACTCGAACTCGCGCACGACGTGCTCTGGGGCGCCTTCCTGCTCACAGCGTTGAACATTCTGGTTGGCTCTGACAATTTCAGCCAGCTTATATGTCAGATCATCCTCACCACGCTGGCCGCTGGTGCTGCCGCCGACAAGCACACTGGGACGAACAGGAGGAGGGGGAACCGGCAAGACGGTGATGATCATCCACTCAGGACGGGCATAGTCATTGCTCAACCCCATGATACGAACGTCCTCGTAAGAGATGTTACGGAAAACGTTCAACGCAACCTGCGGGGTGATAACCTTCTTCTCGGGTTGCTGCATGTCCATCTCGTCCATCATCTTATTCGGCTTCCACGTTCCAACAAGAGTGATACCTTCCTTACGAATCTGAGGTTGGGCATTACCGCAACCACCGTGCATCCGAACGGGTTTGGAGTTCTCTTTCGAGAAGGGCTCGTCATCGTCCGGGGGAGGGTCGGCTTCGCAGATAAGAACGTCTTTGGACAGTCGCCAGATGTGGTCGAATCGTCTCTTGGGGTCTCGCATGCGCAGGGCTTCTAAAAACTTGGGGTCGGACTGGTTTCATGTCAGCAAATATGCCGTGATAGATTTGCCATCCCATAAGGGATGACTAACCGTATTGGCTTTGATCTTGCCACAGTTGTGGCAGACCGTCTCAAGCAGCTTCTTGATCTTAGTCAAGAAACCTGGAGCAGACATTAGCAAGCGTACAACATGACTACTAAAATCCCCTGGCTGGCCGACAACATACCAATATGATAAACCGGTGTGGCAAGCTCAATATGTCCGAAATGACCAGGACACTCCTTCTGGCCTTCCTCACAAGTTTCACAGTTCCATTGCCGATCGATGGTTCCCAAGCGTGGATCGTTCAAACCCTTTGTGCGCGGCCGTTGCCGTTGATCATCCTGTTTGTTGTGTTACCGCGTTAGCGTTTTGCCACGTTCAGTCGGTGTGGGCGGCACTTCAAGGAAAAACAAACCATCGTCTCCGGATATTCAACATGGACCACGCTCATCCGCTTGATCTCCTCGGGTGAGAACAAACCAAACTGGATCTCCTTGATGGTGCGCAGAGGCGCCTTGGAGTAGGGAAAGTACACGTTCGCCATGATGGTGGTTGGTGTCGTCGGTTGATCGTTCTCCGGGGGTATGCGATGACGAAGGAGTCGAAATATGACCGAGCAAGACAGAAACTGACGTGTCGGAAGCACTGATCTATAGACAGTCTAAATGGGCTGAAGCGACGATGCAAATGTTTGCGAGCAAACTGGCCGGCCTAGGCCTCTGGCAGCCCTTGCCACGAGGGCGCCTGCGACCTTATCCACCGACTGCGCGAAGCTCGAAAAGGGCGGGAAAAAAGAGGGTCACGGTCGATCTTGGCGATATCTCCAGCTCGGAAAGTGATATCGCGATGCAAAGCGCGATGGTCGGGGTTGTTGGGCGATGGACAGGAGGCGTGTTGAGGTGATGAAAGGGAGACGGTTGGACGTCAGGTCAGTCGGCGATGGGGCAACGAGTTTTCTGAGCCGCAAGCTAGCGCGACCATCCGGCCCTTTAAAAGTCCGCAACGCTAAACCCATAGTGGGGCAAATGTGAGGTGGCAGTAAACTCTCCGCCACTCAGAGTGCAGTTACAGGCCAATGACTGGGGAAGGCAATTGACAGATTTATGTGACCTCTTCACCGCCCGCTCGTCGCTTTATTTCCCCTGCGGCTTCAATTCACTTTGCCAGCCGGTATTTCCCATTCCCCGCCCGGCTCTATTTCATTGAATCTGTGGCTATTGACTACACTGGATGTTTGCGCCCGAGCGAACCTCCCGGCCTTCTTCGCAGGCTGGGAACTTACCGCCTCTTTTGTCGTTTGACTTGCTGGCTCTGACTTGACGCTTGCCGAACTATTCTGCGTGAATCTAGCATCATGAATTTGTCTCTTGTTGATCCCTTTGTCCTAGCTCAGGATTATCCAGACACGTTGACGGAGAAGCTGAGTATGTCGCACTTCATCAATCTTCTAAGGTGTGATCACTAATCCTGTATCAGGAAGTGGACATGCGACTTGTCTACGTTTTAATCGCAAAGGAGACTATCTGGCGTCTGGACGGGTTGGTTGCCAACAACATGCGGGGATTGCTTCAAGATCAAATCAATAACCGTGTCCCAGGTTGATGGAACAGTAGTCATTTTTGATGTGGAAACCAACGGGGTTGCGCGAAAGCTACGAGGTCATACCAGGCAGATTCAGTCATTAAGGTAGCTCATTCACACACACCCTCTCGGCGCAATCCGCCGTACGCACATTGATGCTAACTACAATCGGTGTACAGTTGGTCAAGAGACGGCCGTTATCTTCTGAGTTCTTCTCAGGATTGGAAATGTATTCTATGGGATTTGAAAGATGGCTCCCGGGTCCGCACCGTCCGCTTCGAAGCACCCGTTTATATCGCAGAACTACACCCTTATAACCAGTATGACAGCCCTTCTATTGCTTAGCGGCTAGCATATTGCTGACGCGCCCCTCTTGCAGCTTGCTCTTTGTAGCGTCTCTTTTCGAAGATCAGCCTGTCCTCGTGGATGTTTCGTTACCCAAGCCCGTCAAGCGCATCCTTCCATCCGCTCCATTTCGCCCTCCGCCTCCTAAGAACGAAGAAATTGACCCCGCCGTTGCTGCGAAACAAGCAGCTCAAGATGCCAAACATTCCACATGCGTTACGATCTTCACTGCTTTAGGAAACCATATTATAGCGGGTACATCTAAAGGTTGGATCAATATTATTGAGACACAAACCTGTACCACAATACATTCAACTCGGCTCTGCAATGGTGTGGTGATCTTACTTCGCCTAGCGAGTAACGGTCGGGATCTACTAGTCAACAGCTCTGATCGCGTTATACGCACAATACTCATGCCGGATCTCTCGCAACTGGGTATCGATCTGGAGCCTACCAACATCAAACTCCAAGTGGAACATAAGTTTCAAGATGTGGTGAACCGTTTGAGTTGGAACCATGTAGCATTTTCTTCCACCGGGGAGTTTGTTACTGCGTCCACATTCATGAACCCTGACATTTATGTTTGGGAGCGGAGCCACGGCTCCCTGGTTAAGATTTTGGAAGGCCCCCGCGAAGAACTAGGAGTGGTTGAGTGGCACCCTAGTCGTCCGATGGTGGTTGCCTGTGGCTTAGAATCTGGATGCATCTATACTTGGTCGATTGTGACGCCTCAGAAATGGTCAGCCCTGGCCCCTGACTTCGGTGAGGTCGAAGAGAACGTCGAGTATGTTGAGCGTGAAGATGAATTCGATATTCACCCGGCCGAGGAAATTCACCAGCGCCGTTTAGACCAGGAAGACGAAGTCCCCGACGTTCTCACAATCGAAGTAAACAAAGACGGCGCGGATGAGGATAGTGTTACCTCATTTCGCATGCCAGTCCTTCTTGATATTTCGGACAGTGAAAGCGAGGATGATATCATCGCCGTTGGACCCGGGACGATGAGGAGACGTAGTCCAGGCGCAGCGCGAGACCGAACGAATGCCAGTGGTGATGGGGAGAAGGACAGTGTAAGTGGCGGTAGGAACGGCACCACACGAGGTCAGAAGGGTCGGCGGCGCTAAGTTGTACTTGTGGCTAACACACTGCGTTCTCCCACTGTTCTGAGTGTTGCTTCTGTCTTACTTTGCGAGTCATCTATTGGGTTATATGTCAGTTAGAGGGTTCTTGGCGTCTGGTAGGCTGTCTCAAGGGACATGGCACTCTTCGGATATACTTACGGTACATGATCGGTGGAGTTTTGGTGGGAGAGAACAATGTTCAATAGAACCCATTTGAAGGGCTTTGCGTTATTTTTTAAGCCCTCCGTTTCGCTTCTTTTTCATCTAGTTCATTAAGGAGTACCAAATCAAAGGTGGCTTTCTCACAGGACCGCCACGGTCATTGGAGTTTGTTGGGTCTTAATGGAGTGGCTGGTGTTGAGAGGCCTCAGAGGGTCCGTCACCACGAGCACTCAGTCAACTGCCACGATGGTGCCATTACCGCAGAGCAGTCAGCCTTGGTTGCAGATGTTTCCAAGAAATACAACATGAGGATGAGAGTTGCTCTTGGATTCTGGCAAAGGTGATACTCTAGAGTCGTCGTGTCACTTCTGTGAGTTTCGACACCGGCATCTCATCCTCTCGAAGAGCTTCAAAATTCCTCAACTCGAGCAGTATTTCCTGAGACGGCAATCATCCTCATAGTGTGAATGGCGATATACATCGTGTCCGCAAAATTCTTGTGCCGTTCGGCTGTCTGCACTAGAGTAGGCAAAATTACAAGATAGGCCTGCCTGCGTTCCTGGCATTCGTGCTTCAAAAAAGCAGTGTTGGTCACGAGTTCGAGTCCATGAGTGGTTTTGTGGACTCTGCTCGCTCTGGTGTATATGCAATTCAGTATGATCCCGTCAAGGAGACGGGATCGGTCGTCACTTGTTCCCATCAAGGAAAAAGGGAATGGAAAAAAGAAGTAAACAGATAGGAGGACCCTCCCACAAAAGGCTGTATATGGGTATCCGAAATGAAATTTGCATTACAGCCGGCGCTGTCGTAATTATTTCAGCAATTTCATAGGGACGGGCCGCCCGGCTTCCGTGCCTGGTATATGTGTAAGATGTTGTAAGCGTGGATTTCCTTGTTGAAGGCCTGTGACTTAACCTCCGCCGTGATTTGTCTGATTCTCTCCAAGTCCCAGTGAAAGATACGACTGAAAGGGGCGAGGCTGAGCGTCTCGATACTTTCAGAGATGGCAAGGTTATACCAACGGGCTACCTTCTTCTCATGTTCATCATGGTGCCAAGGGTTGAGAGGCAACCCCACCATCTGATGGTCGATTTGAGTGAAGCCTGCCTCCTCAAGGTGTCTGATGGTATCCCGGGAGCTGTGCGCTATGGGCCTCATAGTATCTTGTGTCGCCTGCTTTAGGTATTGATACCATTCCCGGAGTGCCAGTCCATCCAGGGAGCGATCATCGCAGCGGGGTTCGAAATCTATTTCCACTTGTTCAAACCATGCCCCAGGCTGAAGATGCCTTAAGATTCGCTTGTAGAGATTCGGCCAGCCCAGAACACTGCCGGAACCCATCTGTAGGTGGATTAGATCCCAAGAGTTCTCCCCAAGTGTCCATGGCGCCTCAAAGTCAAAAGGCGCATAGAACTCGCAGTTGTCAGGGTGGTTGGGAGGCTGTATAGGTGCTAGATCTACCCCAGCCACGAAAGCATTGGGATACTTATGGGCCACGTCAATGGCCCAGATCCCAGTGCCGCATCCCAGATCTAGGAATCTACCATTTGGGGGGTGAGGTGCGTAAATTAAGCTCTCGGACACCCGTGCTACCGTGAACAGCTTATGGAAAATATCGAGACGGTCCTGCTCCTCTTCATCACATGGCAGCGGGTAAACTCCTCTGCGATAACCATGATATGTTCTCCCATTTTCTTCATAGAAGAGCCATCTGTTTGGAGGCCTAAATCAAACGAACAACAGAAGGAGAAGATCCCTGAATTAGTCGCCCGATAGTTGTAGAATACTAGCGATGTTGCACAGCACGAGGAATAGGGATTTTGCGGGGTGTGTGGGGTGCACAGTATGGGAAAGGGTGAAGTACCTAGTATAACGGCTTGTCTGATCTGGACCCCCATGACCATCATAAGGATCATCGTTGGGTGGGGGTTCTCGAGGAGGTTCTTGACCTGTGAGGACGTGAATGTCCATGGCCCCCGAGTTTTGCCTGGAACGGCCGGAATCATAAGATCCTAACCCTTGGTAGCTGTAGTTATTGCGATTCGGCGAAGCCATGGTGATTGGTGGGTGCAAAACTCGTCCGATTTCAAACATGAGACCCAGAAGTCCAAGAATCGATTCACTGAAGAAACCGACTTTTCTTGCTCAGGATATGGTAAGGACACAAGGGTGCGTTCAATCAAAGACCGGCGTTCTTGGTTGACGGTAACGTAAAATGCCAATGCTAGCCAACAGGGTGTATGCAGGCTGTGGGTGATATCGGGGTATCGAAAGTCAGGTGGCACATAGAGGAAGTTGAAGTTCGGCGCCGCAAATGAGCCAATGATTGGATTGAAAGGTTGGATGGACGAAAGGATGGCAACAACAAACTCGCCGAAGATATCCTCAGCGGAACCCAGCACTGGCCGTTGAAGGGAATTAAAAGGAGTGGAAGAAAGAGGGGAGTGGAAAGCCGCAGAGCAAAAAGCCAAGGCAAGTAAGAATGATCCAATTCCACGATAGTGTATTTTACCCCCAAGCTTGGAAATATGTATGAGAGCAAAGATGCACGCACACCCGTGCGCACGCACACACACAGTGGAGAAGAGTCTCCCCAAATCTCGGCCGAGGCACAAGGAGGAATGAGGATACTAAATAGGGAAAGAGGAAAAAAAAAAAAAAAAAAAAAAAAAAAAAAAAAAAAAAGCCTCCTCCCCGCAAGGACAGGAAACCGTCGGGGGAAGAGAACAAAAGAGAAAGTAGCGGTCACGGCAGCGGCATAGGCGAGAAAATAAGAATAATAAATAGTATCGATAACAACAAGTAGGAGTCAGGCGTTACGAGGAGAGAAGCGACTAAAAGAACAACCATGGATCGGGGGAGGGACGATCGAGAATTAGGTCAATTGGACTGGATCATCGGATCAAAAAGGGAAAATCCGATCCCGGAAGTGAGAGTCCATTTAGACGGCGGAGAGGAAGGGGAGGGGAGGAGGGGGGGGGAGGAGGATGAATACAGTAGAGGGCAAAGGAGAAAAGGCAAAAAGCAAAGCAACCCTGCCTTTAAGGTTGTTGCAGCCGCTGTCTTGACCCCGTTGGGCCCACGGGCGCGAAGGCGGGGCGGTTAGAGGGCCTGGGAAAAAGGGCTGGAATGGTGGGAAACGCAGGGGAGACAGACAGTGAGAGGCAAAGAGAGAGTGAATGAGTGAGAGTGGACCAAGAGCAAAAGAGAGATTGGGTTAGGGGAATGAAATCAGGGCAAGCAGGTAAGAAAGGTAAACAATCTGGCGGCTAGACTGGCTTGGATTTGTGTTTGAACTACTGCCAGTTATGAGACGTGAAGGTTCCAGAGTTTAGTGGTTTGTTGTAGATGGCATCTTTGCTGCTGCTGCTGCTGCTGCTGCTGCTGCGAGTCAGTATGTGGTCGAGTACCGACATGGGTTCAGGATGCGTCGGGGATGGTGGGAAATGCGCCTGGCTATCGATCTGGCACCTTCCGAGCATCATTGGTTCCCTCCGGAAGTAGAGCCCCTCCGGCAACCATGGAACATGGCTTCCTTAGCACCTCTGGGCAGCTACACGCGGATCACTAAGGTCCTGACTTGTCTCTGGCTCTCTGCTGTGAGGGTATTTTTTTCCAACTGACGTCCGGAACCTGGATCAATAATCCGGTATTGATCCGCTACTGCCATGTTTACAATCCCTGTCCTATCAATCAATCAATCAATCCATCAAACTATTTCTACCCCTTAGCGACAAATAAAAATAAACGTTTGGATGGCGCTTCACTGCCTCCTCAGGGCGACACGTCCAACGTCTGTGTGCCTGCTGTCTGGTACCGATCCCAGGGTGGATGCACGATGTACTAGGTATGTATGGTTGGTACATGTTGACTAGCTTGCTAACTAACTCACTACTACCACAACATACAGACGCACTAACTAGGGAGTCTGGCTAGTGTTCCCAGGTGTTACCAGGTGGTGCACCTGGACCTACATACTACATGCTATATCCACAGGGGATAATCCTGGACACATAGGCTGTCGGTATATCATACGCACAAAATACATACAGCTTGTATCCACCACGAGTTCGAAGCAGGTAAGTAGCTTAGCGTCTTCCCATTTGGTCTTTGTCTCTCTTTTATCCTTTTACTTATTTTTTCTTTTTTTTGTTGTTCCTTTTTTTTTTTTTTTTTCTTTTGTCTTTTCTCCCCTCTTTTTATTTCCTCTCTTATTTTTGTCTCCCCTTTTGGCCTCTAATTAGCATTTCCGACCTTTTAAATTTTTTCCTTTTCCGGTTATTCTTTTCCATATGCTTCTCCTCTTTCGGGCAGAATTGAATTTCGTTATATCGTTATCCTTCTCTAGTCTACCACTTCTTCTCTATCCTCAGCATTTCCCTCCCTTTCCCTTCGCTTCCAAAAAGCCAAGAAGCAGAGCATGGATACCTAACTTCGGGTCGCCAAAAACCAGTTCTCACCCAGATTGATAACTTTGGGTCAGTTCGAGGCTGGCGGTAAATGATTGGTGTTGAAGAAGTCGCTGGTATTTCGTCCTTCTAGTACGACACCCTGCCTCCCAACCGGTACCAAAGAAGATCCAACTCTTCGTTCTTTTTTTTGCCTGAGGCTCTGATACGAGTTCCCATTGCCTCGGTTCGCGGCTTGTATGTATCCGTCTTACCAGTAACAAGACGAGCAAGAAAATAACGGTGATCACAATGATGGGGGATCATCCGGATATACAGTGAGTGTGAGGGTGTACCAAAAGGGAAATAAAACCATAGAGGAAAATGAGGGAAAATAGAAGACACAATCCTAGGCAAGAAAACTCCACCAAAAACCATCTTGTCTAATGGCTTAGAGCAGGTTAGGGCAGGATCAGTTTGCCCGACGCTATAAAATGGAGGTTTGTGAGGGGGGAAAATAATAATGAACCAAAGAGATTGAAACGAGCCAGGATCGAGGGAAGACAGCAACCATGGATGGGTCCTCAATCAAATTTAGCCCAAGTGACTTCCGGGCGGGATGCGGACCGTCTCCCACACTTAGTTGAATAAAGGAAAGTTTCCTCGGGGGAGCCACTAACGCACAATATCTCCGTGGGCCTAGTGGTCGCTGCCCGCATTCTCAGGCATGCAAGCGTCAGGCAGCGTTACCAACACTCTGGTTGAAGGATTTGAAGCTTCGGACGTGCTTCCCTTTCAACCCTCGCCCGTAGCGCCCGCAGCGCCCACCACAGGCAAACCAAAACCCGTTCCAACCCTCCATCGTTCAGGGTCACTAAACCCACGGCATTGCGTGCAGCCGCTCCGGAGTGGATCAATTTGCTGAGGGCGCTCCGTATCTGTCTCTCGTAGCGCTAGAGAGACAAGAGACTCAGACTCCTTACACGCACGCTGGTCGTTGGTTCCACTCAGGCTCCATCCTGGACGACTACTAACTAGTAGCCCGTGGCTGTGGGCATGGACATCATGAGTTCTGGGTCTACTAAGTATTGGACAAGACTTTCCAGGAAGGCCAGGAAAGGATCATGATCGGAGATTATCATGATACTCATCACATCATGACCTCGTTGTGATGATCAGGAATAAATCCTCAAGTGGGGGGCATGTTGGGAAGAAGAGAAAAAACCCACTCCTTCTGGACATCTCCCACAGAAAAGAAAAAGAAGGTTTTACTCTGTACTACCTCAATTATTCTCGGGATTCTGTGAAGTGTTCCTCAGCCGTACTATCTATCATACCCACCACTTGGAAGATTAGTGAAAGTGTGAGAGGCTGGCTGGGAGGGGGCTACGTTACATCCAGCTATTCCTGGACAGGCTGCACCATGGAACTCAATATATCGGGACAACATGCTGGATCGGCGTTGGGAGCTGAGGCCTGTGATTCATCCCGAACGGTTGGACAAACATCATGTTAGGGGAGAGGGGGTGTGGAGGTCAAATAAAATAAAAATAATAAAAATAAAAATTGAAATTAAGAAGAGGAAAGCCAGAAGAAGGCTAAATTCAAAACCGAACAAAAGATCCAAGGCTCTCTCTCTGTCTGCCTCTCTCTCTCTCTCTCTCCCTCCCTCCCAGTAAAAAGCAAGTTTCAGAGAGAAAAAGAGAGAGAGAGAGAGTAAAAGAACTGGGCAGGTGGCGGAGGGATGGACGGTCAGCGCCGTGAGCCGGGCACACTATGTGCTTAGGTCGACGCATGTAGTATGTACTCCGTATGCAAGTTGTCCCTCCTGTACTCCATACATACATCGTACATGTGTCCTTCCAATCCATCCCATGGTCACCCGCCCGCTTGGCGCCCGAACCAGCCTGGCGTTTGGCCTAAGGGAACAGCAGTTGCCTTGATGTAGGAATCTCATGTTGATCGTTTCACCGCTTCCCAGACTCTCGGGTCGATGGTGATGATGCATGCATCATCCTTCTATGCGTTGTACTTGGTGCCTGGTCAAACCGGCTGTTCTCACTTGCTCAGCCTGCATACACCGGAGACTTGGGATTTCCCCTTCCCCTCTCTCCCTCTCTCTCCTCTCTCCCTTCACACACAGTAATCACACGCACTGACTACTGGTTCTCGGTTCTTCTTACCTCTACTAGTCTTTCAATTTATCTAGTTGACGGCTGTGAACCATACAAGTCATGCCTTTCTATTTCATTTTTTTTTTTTACTGCATGTGGTACGGATGTGCATCAAGTCATTCATTACTGGATGCGTCCAGAAGATAGGCACTTTTTTGACGTTTGCTCCTCCGCGCTACTAGTACCTTCCTTAATGGCCACTTCACTTTCCCATTGTTCGTTGACAAGTCAACCTCTTACCCCCGACTTGAGTTCCCCGAATCTTCGCAGACCAACATTGCTGCAAGGCTCGCATATATTTACCTTAAACCACACAATCTAATAACCAAGGATTGATCTGGGAGGGAAGGAAGGGAGAGAGTGAGAGCTCTGGTTGTGTCTTCCCGGCTATCTCCTTCCTTTGGGGAATCATCACGGGGCACGTACTATACTAGCTGGCTTAGTACTTCAGGCCCCCCTCCCAAAATCCAACTAGACGGTTGGCAGCAATTACCGACCAGAAGGATTACCCCATCGAGGTTTAACTCGATCAAGCAGTTCTGGGTCAATTACACGACCAGCAAGTTGATAGCCCCGATAGTTAGATGCGCACTCACTGCAGAATTATACCTGTCCTTCACCTCTACAGACCTACGGTGTTGTTTTCTAAGCAAAAGCCCCCTGCTTGCTCCGACTTCAGATTGGAGTCGTCGTGGCATCATCCACCGTCGACGCCCGGCCCGGTTTCCAGTGTTCCCCATCGGAAATATCAACCCATACGACGGCTGCCCCATGATTTGCCCAATCGTCTGGCCTTCGGCGTCGGCCGTTGGCCGTCAACAATCGACCTTCCTTTCGGGGATGATGTTGGGACCAGTTGCGGTCTGTTCATTATAACAAAAGCCGATTTCTGGTGCCGTGCATCGCAAAGCTCTCGGTCTGTTGTGGCTGTTCTTTCAAAATCTGGTGACTATATTATACCTACTATTATGTACGGGGGGTTTCAGCTAACGCAGTTACCGTCCTATTTCTTGCATTCGTGTTTGGCTTGCGGAACGTGTCCGTCTATCATTAAATACAGCTACTTTTACCGTTACGGTTCCCGTCCAATCAGCGAGGCATGGCTTGACATACAAAGGAGCCCCGATTATGAGGCTCACCATTGAACCTTATACAGACAAGGGTAGCTGAGTACTTACCTACAAAAAATCACATGGTATCTACGACTGGAGACTTTCAGTTACTAATGGCTACCGCCAGCCACAGCCACGAATTGATCCGCGTCCGGTCAGGCAAACCGGCAATGAGGCTTGAGGTATTATTAACAACGAATCTCCGAGTAGACCATGAGTGATTTTCGTTCAAAAAAACTCTTAGCGGGCACGGTCCTCATCGCGCTCTCTAAGATGGTCTTGCACACTGAGTGGAGACTAAATGGCCGTGTCCATAAGTACTTAACCCGGCGTTTTATACAGCAAGGCGGGCGGTGCATGCCGCCTTCATAGCCTAGAACGATGAACTAGCAAACGGTGACAGGCAGAGTGGAGACTTTTTCCATCTGAAGAAATCACCCCTTTCTAGGGAGGAATTCTGCATGTCTTACCGCTCTAGGTAGGTAGATAGACCGCGTCGTGGAGGCTTCCTTATATGCTTATTTTTCAATTCAATAATTCAACATCTATAGCTTATTAATACGGTTCATAGCTGGCTAGGCGCAATCAACCCATAGTGGAGTTAGTCTAGATGTCATTAGAACAAAGAAAAAGTATACTAGTAATACAAATGAGATGAAAATCATAGCATCATTGTTGATATGCATCGATTGCTATAATCCAGCAACTATCCTAGCATTGATCCAACTTCCTGTTCTTAAATATTTGATGCGTAGCAGTACTTATTAAATAGCAACTCTGTCGGTGTCCTAGCATACGTGTCGCTGGTTAATATTTCTTGTGATATCATGATCATCAAAGTTGACCCGAGTATTTATATTCCATACTACCATATGAATACACCCAACACCATGTACAAATACCGACATCGCTATAGCAAGTTCATAACCCTCCAATCTAGACCACTCACTAATCACATACCAATAACCTCATAGCGACCAATACTATACCCCATAACAGTACAATGTATACTAGTAGTGACCTACTAGTCAAAGAGAGGAAGGAGACCGCGCGACCAGCATAGTCAAGTCCATTTAAAATCCATACTTTCTCCTAATAATACATCCTACTACTTCCTCCCGTTAACAGGGATTATGATCGCAAACAGGAAATGTATATATATATGCACAATTATTACTACCGCGCACACAACCCACAAAAACCAAACCTAAAATTTTCAAACCATAGATAAACACATAGAAAAACATGAAAAAAAGGAGAGAAAAAAAAAACACAAAGATAGTCGCGCCCGGGATCGAACCGGGAACCTTCTCGGAACCTCCATCAAATGAGGATTGACGATGTGAACGAGAAATCATAACCATTAGACCACGCGACTGTGATTTAAAGTTTGAAAAATTTCGGACTATAATTCACAAAAGATTGAACCGGACCGGTTAGTTATCTTATCGCGCGGTGTTTTTGCAAACCAGCGAGCGGGCTTGGTGTGGGTTTGGATTGGATTAGATTGTAGTACTCCGTAGTTAGATTTTTTTTTTCAGATTACGGCCTCCCCTTCCTACACTATCTAACTAACTATCTATCTATCTCTTCGCGGTCGTCGCATTTCTTTGCTTGTGTATGTGTTGGGGGGATTTTACATAGCGGTTTCTTTCTTTCTTTCTTTCTTCCTTTTCTCTTTTCTTCTCCTTCTCTAATTCGCATACGCACGCGCCGTTTGCAATCCACCGATCGATTGATCGATCCGTCGAGAATAAGTCGCATTCAACGAACGACCTACCTATCTACCTACCTTTACCAACCAACCTACCTACCGACGTTACTACCTCCGAACCGACCTACCTTCCATTAACAAAGAAAAGAAAAAAAAGGAAAGCAAATGGACGCCCAAGCCTACCTTCTCCGCCACGGCTGGTCCGGTCCCGGCAACCCACTCAACCCGAACCGACGGCCCGGCACACACGGCGGACTAGGACTGACGAGACCGATTCTCGTTGCGCGACGCCAAGGCAACCAAGGCGTGGGGAAGAAGACGACCAAGGACCCCACGAATCAGTGGTGGTTGCGGGGGTTCGAGGACGCGCTGAAGGGCGTGGGCGACGAGAATAAGAGTGCGGGGGATGCGAAGCGCACGCCGAATGCGTTGACGAGTGAATTGTATCGGTATTTTGTGAGGGGGGAGACGGTTCCGGGGACTTTGGGGGATAAGAAGAGGAAGGCTGAGGATGAGGATGATGGTGGGAAGAAGAAGAAGAAGAGCAAGGGAGAGGAGAGTAAGGAGGAGAGATGGGTGAGGAGGGAGGAGAAGAGGAAGAGGAAGGAGGAGAGGGCAAAGAGGAGAGAAGAGAGGAAGAAGAAGAGGGAGGAGAAGGAGGTTAGGAGGGCGGAGAGGGAGAAGAAGAGGGCGCTTAAGAAGATGAAGAAGGAGAAGGAGAAGGAGAAGGAGAAGGAGAAGGAGAAGGAGAAGGCTGGTCCTGAGGATGTGTATCCTACGCCGCCGGCGACGGAGGTGGAACAGACGGAGTCGAGTGGGAGGGATGAGGAAGAGGTGAAGAAGGACAAGAAGAAGAAGACGAAGCGAGAGACGTCTGCGTCGGATGACGGGTCGAAGAAAAAGAAGTCGAAAAAGTCCAAGGATGGGACGGCGTCCTCGAATTGAATGTGGATGATTGGGATCGAGAGATGCTCTTTGGCAGTTTATAGATAGATTCGACTTATAGATACCCATGGCTGTGCTACTTGGTTGTACATTCTCACGAACAATATTTGCATTTTCATTATCATTCTTTTAATCGTCATATCATCATGCTACTTCCTTCGCCTCTGTAGGCAGCTTTCCGGGCTTGCCGGAGAGAATCCATGGCCGTCTCTCCCAGAACTCGTCCTTGATGATGTCGACATGGTCGACCACGACCTGCACTTTGCGACGCAGTTTGCGGATCTTCTCCTGCTGTGTCTTGGAGGGCGTGTCCTCCTGCAATGGTGATGTTTCTTCCTGCACGCTGGAGTCTGAACTTTCCTCTAGTTGATACTGTACCTTGGTCAGTAGCCACACAGACGAAGCAGGAGAGACACACATACCTGGCGATATAAGACGCTGCCCTTCTTATAAATTTCTTCTTCATTGTTATAGTTGATGCCGAATCTCTTGAAGAGGATCTCATTCTTGTCAGAAGACAGGGTGCCCTGGTCGACACTGTTAGCAGCAGCAGCAACTCTCAAGCACCAGAAACTCACCTTTAACTCCAGTTCGGCTTCTCTTCTATCCATCCCACCTTGCAGGACCATGGACCAGAAAGTCGTATTGTAAAGGTTATTGATATGACCTACAGCATATTAGCACACGACAAATAGAACGGCCAATGCTGCCAATAGGCACAACTCACAATCCACCTGCCGCCAGCTCATATAATCCCTGAAAATTCTGGAGTTCGGATACATCACTGCTCTTCCATCGAACGAAGGCAGAGCTGCTGGCTGCAGCGGCGTATCGGGGAAATACGTCCCCCATAGATAGATGTAATGCGCCGTGAATGTTGACACAATGGTCGTTACTAGTTTGCTGTATTCCAAGCAGAATGAGTCCATACTGCTAGTGGACATAAAATATTGCGCACGGAAAGAAGAATAACTTACGCACTCCGCCGCTCAAATAATTGGCAGTTGGGATGAAAAGCGAAACTAATCTCAAGTCAATATCACCCCATTTGACCGGGAGCATGTCGCATCGCATACCTGTACTCATCGCTAATACCGTAGGCGATGCAAAGATCAGGAAGATCTTTCATGACGCCGACGGCTGCGGCATTCATTAGGTCTAGGGCCCGACGGTCATTGGGCTTTATGAAGCCATAATAATCAGAGAGTCTACATTCCGTCAGTTAGCGACATGTAAACAGCCAGCTCTTAAGATAAGGAGTTGACTCAGCTGCTAAGAGCAGTTTCGAAAAGCGCAGCATCGTGTTGAAGCCTTAGGAGGGAGATGCACTGACTTGTGGAAGCCTCTGCCATCGATCCGGACCACAATCCATGTATTGGGAAGTAGAACGTCCGGTTGCTCGAATGACTTGACATATTCATATCTGTGGCGGTTAGCAGCTGCTCTCAAAATTGATTTACTGGACAGGGAACATACTTGGAATTTGCCATCTTGCTTTAGACTGCAGTATCCGGGACTGGCGATGATTGTTGTGCAGGAAAAGCCGTCGGGCTGGCGAGGGAGAATGAATCATGAAGATTTGGGTGGGGATGAGGGACGAACCGAACCGTCCCTCCACGGCCAGCGTTGCGCTGCTTTGCACCCAATAGCTCTTAGCATCTCTGGTAGGTATAAACTACTTCGACCACAATGCTTTCGACTAGAGCTTTCGCCTTTGATTACTACAGTAAATTGCAGGTATACAGAAAAATGGATCATTTCAAGAGGATAAGAAAGGCATGCTATGTGCCACAAAATGACTTCTACCGTCACTAGCTAAGAAATTGAGAGAATGCCTAACGCCACACGGCGACCTAACAAAAATGAAATAGAAAGAATGGATGGTGTATGTTCATGCGTGGATCTCCTCCGCTGCCTCTTCATCCTCCGCCTCGCTAACATGCTCACTGGGGCGTTCACTCGTCTCACTGGCGGCCTTATCGGACTTCCTGGACATGCGGCTGAAGAATCCCAGGCTGCTTCGAGTAGATCGGTCTGCTGAAGGGGCGCTGGACACGGTGCTGTCTACGCTCTTGGCAAGCATCGCCTCGCTATGTGCGTCTTCGTCAATGTCGCCTTGCGAAGGGTCACCCTTCTTGGAGAAAAGCCCTGACCGGTCCTTCCAGGAACTGAACTTGCTGGAGCTGCCCTTTCGGGTGATCTTACGAATGAATGACTCTTTCGAGCTTCCATTATCCAGCGAGCCTGCGGAGGGCATACGTTCCAAGGATTCATACGAGTCGCCTGTGTACATAGAGAAAGAACGAGAATCCCGCGAGGTGCGCGATTCAGACGGAGAGCCTTCTTCCATGTGGAAGTCAAACGGAGCATCTAGCTCTCGGTCTTTCGCTGCCTCCTTCTCTTTGCTCTTGTCCGACCGCTTCCCAAAGATGGTCCTGAAGGAAGGTGCAGCAGGATTCAATTTTGGAGTGACTGGCCGATGAGAAGATGATGGCCGTGTACCGATCGGCGCCTGCAATGGCCGGCCTTGTCTCTCGAACGAATCTTGGAGAAAGTCTGGCTCCCCAGTAAGGCCCAAAGGAAGGTGACCCGATGAGCCGTACTGTGTAGATGGCCGGCGCGACTGCACCCGAGACCAGGTCGATGGGGAAGTCCAATCAAACCCCAGAGGACTTCGATGGCCTTGCTTTTCTGCCGATGGCCAACCGAAGTGACGATTATCGGTGGAGGGATGAGGAAGCTGGTTTTCGAAAGAGAAGGTCGATGAGGGCCGCGGAGACAACGACTCCCGGCGCACTGTGCCCAAGATGGAGGAAGGATCGATGGGATCATGACGAGGACTGAACTGGTTGTATCCTGTGTTATGATCGGAGGTTTCACTGGATTTGAGCAGACCGTGTCCACTGCCGAATCCAAATCGGCTGGGTGAGAAGATGCTGGAAATGCCTGCGCGTCGCGAGGGAAGATGGTCGGAAGAGCTGTCTGTTGTAACACCTGCTGTGTTGCTCCTGGGGAACAGAGACATCGGATTCGCCCAGTTGCCTGTATAGCTCAGCCGACGACGTCTAGCCCCTATGGGATCCATCTCCTCCAAATTACGGGGGAACGACTGACTTTGTCCTGGTTTCAAACTGCCCAGTAGAGGTGGCTCGTCTGCCAATGTCTTGCCGCGAGGACGGTGGAAGCCAAAGAGCCCCGAAAGCCTGCGCGACGCACTTTTGGGCGCCTCGCCTACATCCAAATTCACCGGTTGCGATTCAACATCTTTGGGCAGGGTCTGGTCCTCCGGACTAGCGAAGAGGCTTTCCGGCCTGCTTCCGGTAGAGTCTGGCGAAGGTGGCCCATGAGGAAACTCTAGCGCAGTGCTTGGTTGTTCGAGGTTGGAAAAGCGAGAACGGATGGCCGGACGGGGGAGTTCGGGCGACTCCTCGTCTCCGAGGAGATCGGACGGAAGAAGTGCGTCGGCGCGAGGGCTCATTTGAGGGTTTCCAAGCGACATATCCGAGTATCCCCGCGTACTATCCGACTGGCCCGAAAGGCTCGGGAGGGTCATTCCATTGTTGATGTTGAAGAAGGCAGAAGTCGGGCCAAAGGTGGGAGACCCAGTGGCAGGAGGGTTGTAGCTAATGCCACCTGAGAATGAAGGCTCGATGGCCGTGAAATTCATCGGAGATGAGACATTACTGGCGAGTGAGCTGCGGTGTCGACGTGGGCGAATAGTCGCAGTGTTGGAGAGATCAAGATCGAGAGCTGGGATAGAAAAGGGTCCTGTGCTGCCGGTACGTTGGGTAGTTAGCCACTTCAGGCGCTCCTGCGCTTCTTGGTACTGCTGCTGAGCCTGTAGAGCCAGTTAGAGACTATGTCGAGAACCAGGCTATTGTAGATATACTAACCTGGGTATGGAGGTTGACAAGGGTAGCATAGCGAGCGTGAAGATTGCTCAATTTGATCTCCCACTGGCGGGCTCGCTCATTGTCAATGCGATCCAACTCCTTTCCATCCTCGCTATCTGCTTCCTGGTGGGTTTGCCTCTCCTCCTCCAGCTTCTTGACACGCCCGCCCTTGTCTTGAATTTCGTCATCGATGACCTTCATCTCTGCCTGCTCCTTGGCAATCTTCTTCCGAATCTCATCTCCGCGCTGCTTTCCCTCCTCTTCCAGCCGTGCCTTTTCCTCTTTCGACTCCGCTGCTTCACGGTTCATATTCTCAACCCGCTCCTGCCACCGGACGATATCGGACTTGCGCTTCTTACGCTCAGACTCCTTCTGCTGCAGGAGTCTTTCACGCTTCGCCTTCTCACTCTGCACTGTACGATTGACACTTTCCAGTTTGTAAACGTGCTTCTTCAGGTCGCCGCTCGCTTCATCCTTTTCCTTGACCCGCTTTTTCAATTCATCACGCTGTTTCTCAAGTTCCTTCAAAAGAGCAATGTGCTCCTCTTCTTCATCGGTAGTTTGCTTCTCGACGGTCTCGTTCTCGTGCTGCAGGGTTTTCAATCGGTCGGCGAGTTGTTCGAGAGTCTCGTCGTGATCGTCGTTCGTGGTGCTCTTTTGTGTCTCCTCCGCATGGCCATGCGAGACCTCCGTCCCGCTCGCTGCAGGAGACGGTTTCCGCCCGGCTGAAGATCGCTTGGCTTGGAGCTGTCCTCCGCTGTGCTCCCGAGACATCACGGGCGCCGAGGGGGCAGCAAGACCAGCGGTAGACCGGGGGATGGACGCCCGAATGGTAGGATTGCCGACCGTAGCATTCTGTTGGGTTTGCGACAAGGGCAAAGACTTCGTGCGCACATGGATGATTGCACTTGGGGTTTGGAAGTTCGCAGCACTAACTGAAAGAACGCAGATATGATAGATACTTCCGGGAACCAAGTTCAGGATTTCGACTGCAGTTTCCGCTCGTTTCGATTCGCCCACTGACAACTCATTAGTATCAACAGAAAGAGATTCGAGGGAGCCATTGCCGAGGGTACCCTTGATGCCGTTCAATTGGATGATGTGCTTGTGGATGGAATTGTGAAATTCGGGTTGTTTCCAGGCGATGCGAATTTCACGGGCGGTAATCTCTTCGAGGGTGACCTCTGGTGGCGGAGGAATATCCAGACCGAGCTTTTCAACTAGGACGTCGTTGGGGGTCTGGCAGACCTGCCACGCACGGTACAGTAGCCTTTGAGAGAAGTTGAATTTAGTTGTGCGCTCTCTACACTCTAACTGAGACCTTGCGACCTACCAGATCAGAGCCCAGAGAATGGTGACAGCCAGGAAGAGAGCCATGACGCCTCGCACCCTCACTCGGGGAACTACGCTGGGGTAGGCGTCGAAGGAGAGAAACAACGGCTCATACATCCCAGCGTCCGACACCCATGGAGAGGGAGAAAGGGGAGAGGGGACTGGCAACTTCGTCGAGGGGCAGTGAAGGGTCAGCAAGCAGACGATTCACCTAGATAATCCCGTGAGAGTCGAGGAGGAATTAATCCGATGCTCCGCGGAGGGCTGCCGAGAGAGGAGTGGGACAGAGTCACATGACTGAGATAGCTGACTACTTTGCTTGCTGACTCAGCTCCGAGTCAACTGGGTGTAGATCATGGGATGTTCCAGACTAAACTACTTTGGGACATTCCTCAAAAAATAGCCTGCGCCAGCCGGAAGGGGCCTAGTGCCCGCTTGAAGCCGAGGAAGGCAGGGAAGAAGCAGCCTGGAGCACATGACGGACCGCCCGGCCGGGGAGAGACAGACGAAGCGGTTGGGCTGTTGAGCCTTCTTGCAGGTCCCAACAATCATAGAATCGCCTTTTGCTAACTCCTTCTCCCATTTCGCTGTCCTATCTGTCTCCCTTTGTTGTCTATACGCCCTGCTGGTGCTGCAGGTTCCACTCGCTTGGTTTCGATCGTGGTCAAATGCTTGCATGCCAACTCATTCGCTTTGCAAGTGACCGTCTCTCGTTAGTGATTCCACTTCGGCGCATGTCTTTCGGGCATTGTCACATGGGCCGTATGTAGGCGGCAATTCCTGCACCTCCGCCGTCTGACCTTCAACCCCCCTCTCTATCTGCTGTGTTCATTGTTTTGTGCTTCGCCTTTATCGCTTGGGGATTGTTACAATATTCTCCAGGGACTTTCCCTGTCATTCTCGCAGGATGCAGTACGTCCGAAGTATCAGTGGTTCCGTCTCCAAGACGTGGAACTCCATCAATCCAGCCACCTTGAGCGGGGCAATCGATGTGATCGTAATTGAACAAGAGGATGGTTCGTGGTTTGCCTCTTTTCTCTGGTCAATCGGACACTAATCTCTCGTATAGGAACTTTGGCTTGTTCACCTTTCCATGTTCGATTCGGCAAATTCTCTTTGCTCCGCCCGTACGAGAAGAAGGTACCGTTCCCGCATCGTTCCTCTCAGCAATCCCCATATAACTAAGACGTTCAAGGTGGAATTTTCCGTAAATGGTGTCAAGCAAGATTATGCGATGAAGCTGGGCGAAGGCGGAGAGGCCTTCTTTGTCTTTGAGACAACAGACGAGATCCCCGCCTCGCTGCAGACTTCGCCCCTGGTTTCTCCAAGCAGCAGCCCCAAGATGCGCAGTGAGGAGAACCTCCCTCCATCGCTTCAGGAACCCGATTATTTGGATCTCGATCGATCATCTACGGGCAATCTAGATGGGAAATCTTCAACAGCCCTTCCGGTGCTGTCGAGGAGTATGCGGGCATCGAGCGATTTAGGTGGGTTCTATTGCTGACTTCCATATATCATGTTATATCATGTTATTGACATCCATCTGCGACAGGTACCCTTACTCCTCTTTCACGGTCGCCGGATGACTCCAGTCTGGGCAGGTCCCGACATGGCTCTTTCGGCGATACTCCCACCAAAATCGACCGAACGGCTACGGATACAGTGCTGTTGACCAAGAGCCGCTCCAACAGTGTCAGCGTAGCGGACCAAGTATATGGGATGCAGTCCTCTGGTGCCAGCGCCGCAAGCGATGATCTGGGCCAGGATGGTCGTTCGCGAAGCCCCCCGCCAATAACTCCCGAAGAGGCGATGTCTCGTGCCGTCTCGCTATCGAAGAAACTTTCCGGATCGAATATTCCGTCTCACATTACCGAAACAGGAGACCTCATGCTCGATATGACTGGGTACAAGAGCAGCGAAGAGGACGCTCTGCGAGCGGAAGTTCTTGCGCGGAAGATCCTCGCAGAGGAGCTGGAGGGCCCCTATGACATCGGGGCTCTCATTGGGGCCGACGAACATGGGAACTTGTGGATCTACAGTAGTGAAGAAGCAAAGGAGGCTGCCAACCGCCGCGCCACCTTTAATGCGATGCGACCGGGCTCCGCCATGAGCGAGCATGCCATCTCCGACCCGGGATATCACAGTGACAGCGACAAGTCTCTGCAGGACAAGCCGCTACCCAGCCGGCACTATCGCACCCAGTCTGATGTCCAACCCGGCTTCCCAACCCCGCCGCAGTCACCGACGACAGAAGCCCAAGAGCCAACTCGAAACTATGCAAAGACCCTCCGTCTCACGAGTAATCAGCTGAAGGCACTGAACTTGAAGCCTGGGGCGAACAGCATGTCGTTCAGCGTCAACCGGGCTACGTGCACGGCGACGATGTATCTGTGGAACGGGAATATTCCCATTGTAATCTCCGATATTGACGGAACCATTACCAAGTAAGTGTTTACGATCTGGGATGTCGGAAGTCGCTAATGGATTGTAGGTCTGATGCTCTGGGCCATGTGTTGAACATGATTGGCCGTGACTGGACGCACGCTGGAGTGGCCAAGTTGTATACTGACATTGTCAACAACGGGTACAACATCATGTACCTTACAAGTCGATCAGTTGGCCAGGCGGATACGACGCGGGCCTACTTGTATGGCGTGAATCAGGACGGCTGGAGACTGCCTAAGGGGCCGGTCATCATGAGTCCTGATCGAACCATGGCAGCACTCCGACGAGAAATCTACCTGAGGAAGCCCGAGGTGTTCAAAATGGCCTGCCTGCGGGATATCTTGAACCTCTTCAATGGGAAAGAGAATCCCTTCTACGCCGGGTTCGGCAACCGTCTTACTGATGCGCTAAGTTACCGGTCGGTGAACATCCCGTCCACCAGGATCTTCACGATCAATTCGAATGCCGAGGTCGTCCTGGACCTTCTTAGTCTAAATAAGTACAAGAGCAGTTACGTTTCGATGACGGAGCTGCTGGACCATTTCTTCCCGCCGGTGAGTCTGCTGGTCCAGGCTGGCGGCGAAGAATATACCGATTTTACCTATTGGAGAGAGCCTCCGCCGGACTTAGAGGACTTTTCCTGCACAGACAGCGAAGCGGAGGAAGGAGACCAAGAGGAGGAAGAAGACGAGGAAGAGGACGAGGAGGAATACGACGGGGAGCTGAGCGACGAGGAAGCCAGTGATGTCGACGAGGATGAGGCCGGAGAAGAGCTGGGGGCAAGCTATATCTCGCAGGACTCGGTCGATGGATCTGAACTGGTGGACAGTCTCAATCTCCATGCTGCCGATGAAGAAGACATCGAGGACGAAGATGAGATCGCCTCGGAAGAGGAGTTGGACCCTCCTCGTCCAAGCCAATCCAACCCTGGCTCTCCCAAACGCTGAGGGCAGCAAGATGCATCAACTGCATTATGATGGCGAATTCATAGGCCAGGGACTTGACATTTATCGCATGGATGAGGTGTTTGTGTTATAGAATTGCATGATGGGCGTTTGCACGGTCGCATAGCCATATTATTACTTTTGTTGGGCGGCACATAATGTATGATAGTCGAGACACTAAGTTGCACAGTATAGAATTGTTGCATCATCAAATTCTTTTCTCTTAATTAATCTACTTTCTGCTCCTTCTGCAACATCACGTACATCGACGGTCCCAAGTGCTGGGAATCGATCACCTGCCGAAGGCGGTCTAGCGCGGACTTGCCTGGCCGACCGACTCTCGCTTTGCCTCCATCGGCAGCTTTCATCTCCAGCTTCATCAACCCCAGCAACCATCTACCCTCGCGCATACACTCATCTACACCTGTATCGGACACTGCGAATCCCATTCCGAACAGCAGGCGATGCCAGCACCCACTAATTGACCAGCCTCCGAAGCGCGTCGCTACACCTACTATCCCGTCAACGACTACCACCTCACCCATCACCACCCTCAATATCATTCAAAATGGCCTCACCAAACCACGCGCAACCTCCCACCACTCAACCCATCACACCTCCGGCCGAACCGTCAAGCACTCAACCTACCGCATCCCAAAACACCACCACCACCACTACCGCCCCCGCCGCACCACCAACAACAACAACAACCGCAACCAACAATCCCAGCACCGCACCCGCCGCGAACACCAACCCCAGCGCCCAACCGACCCAGATCCCCTCCACCTCCCTCAAAGACAGCGGCAAATCACGACGTCCGCGCGATGTCCGACTCATCCACATGCTTCTCTCCTCGCTGGGAGTAACAGCATACCAAGAGCGCGTTCCACTGCAACTCCTCGATTTCGCCTACCGCTACACGTCCTCGGTGCTGCAAGATGCCGTGCATCTCGCGACAGAAGGCTACGCCGGTGGTCCCGAGGCTGCTGGTGGTGGTGGAAGCTCCCGCGCCGGCGCGTCCGAAATCAATACTGTGTCGCTACCGGCGCTGCGGCTGGCTATTGCGTCCCGACTGCATTATCAGTTCCAGGCGGGATTGCCGAAGGAATTTCTGATGGATGTGGCGGCGGAGAGGAATCGCGTGGCTTTGCCCGGTGCGAGTCGTGGGTTTGATAGTCAGGGAATGGCGAAGGCGGCGGCGGCGAATCAGAGTGTCGTTATGGGTGGGATGAGGTTGCCGCCGGAGAGGTTCTGTTTGACGGGTACGGGGTGGAATATGAGGGAGGAGTGGGAGAGTGAGGGCGAAGAGGAGGTGGATGATTCTGCGGATGCTGGGAGGGAGAATGGAATGGGTGGTGGTGGTGGTGGTGGTGCTGGGGGTGGGACGAAGGTGGAGGAGGGTGAGGAGGGTGTGGATGAGGAGGAGGATGGGAAGATGGAGGATGTTTTCGGGGAGGATACGGCGATGGGAGAGGGTGATGGTGATGGAGGGGATGGGGATGGGGATAAGGATATGACGGATGTTTAGATCAGTGGAGAGTGTGTATCTGCATAGAGGCGTTAGGGCGCAGGATAACTAGTTACTACTATAACTACCTACTTAGTACTTGGACAGGAGGACGGGAGATTCAATTCATCTATTCTTTCTTTTACTATCCTTTACCTTTCCTTTCAACATCATGCACCCATCATCTATCGTCGCTCCATCCATCACATCACCACCACCAACAACAACTACTTACTATACAAGTCCCAAAGAACACACACACACTAAGTCTGTAAATGCCAAACAAAACGCCAAAACCAGCAGTATCAATACAAAAACAAAGCAAGAGGAGGATAACCCTATATACGCCAACCCACACACAGCACACACAACCCCATCCCCATCCCCACCCCATCACATCATACACATACACACCCACCCACCCATTTCCCCTCTACTTCTTAGCAGCAGCTTTCGCAGCAGCCTGCCTCTCCTGATCCTCCCTCATCATGCGAATGACTTCCTCCCTCCGTTTCTCCACCTTCGCAAGCTCCTCCTCCTTCGCCTTCCTCCGCTCCTCATGCGTCGCAAACCACTCCTCCCTCGCCCGGTCTTCTACCTCCGGCTTCGCATGCGCTACCATGCACGAGTTCATCGCTAGTCGTTGGTCCCGACATACCCATGTTGCTGTTATTGTGCGGTTGACGGCGCATTCGGCGAATGCTATACCAATGGCCCCAGTGATTAGTATGCGTTGCGAACACTTTCCCTTCTGTTTCGAGAAAGAGCATTGGGATTGGGGGTTGGGGGAAGACTCACCCTTGATTTCAGGCGCACAGAGGGATCGCACGCGCTTGTAGTAGAGTTGCTTCACTTCTGCTTCTTGGGCGGCGGAGAGGGGGAGGGGGTTGCGGAGGTTGTATTTTGGTTTGGTTGTTGTTGAGTCGGGTTGGGGGGTTGTGGAGGACATTTTGGATTGGTGAGGTGGTTGAGGTTATGTATGTATTGTATGTATGTAGGTCTTTGTAGAGGAGAGGCGTTGGTGTTGCTGGTGGTGGTGTCAATCTGTCGTGTATACGAGAAGCAATAGCGCACTGTCCGAACACGAGGGAATTATCCGTTGTCGTAAATCAATCCGAGAATCCGACACAGGGTATCAATTCATCACCGACATATACCACCAATTGCATCAGAAGAAGAAAGCTAGGAAACAACACCAATGATCATGCGTTGTCTAGCACAGCTAGAATAGTTAAGAATCCAGCGGAGAAAGAAGTCGGACGGGTTGGTCGGCAACTACCCGATTGGGTTTAGTGTCATCCGACTCCGACTTTTCATTACTTTCTATCTATCTATCTATCTATCCCCATCCTCTTACCCAACGATCAACCACGTACTTTTACTCCCTTCACAAGTCTCTTCACGCAGGGAGAAGAAAAAGGGTATATTCATCATGTCCTCCATGCGCAATGCCGTTCAGCGGCGCAACCACCGCGAGCGTGGTCAGCTCGAAGGTCGTGAGAAATGGGGTATTCTTGAAAAGCACAAGGTACATATACATACATATCTTTATACGCTTACCATCCTTAGGTTTTCTACGATACTGACACAATGACTGTATAGGACTACTCCCTCCGCGCGAAAGATTACAACACGAAGAAAGAAAAGATCAAGCGTCTACAAGAAAAAGTCCGCGACCGCAACCCCGATGAATTCGCCTTCGGCATGATGTCGAGTTCGTCCGCTCGACAAGGCAAACACGGCGCTGCAGGAAACCGGGACTCGGCTGCTGCGCGCGGTCTCAGCCACGACGCTATCAAGTTGCTCAAGACACAGGATGCGGGGTACCTGCGGACAGTCGGGGAGCGGATCCGGCGACAGATGGAGAAGCTGGAGGAGGAGGTGCGGTTGCAGGATGGGATGAAGGAGCTACTTGATGGTGAGGGTGCGGAGGACAAGAAGAAGGTGGAGGTGGTGGACGACGATGATGATATGGACTTTGATTTTGATTTCGGGGATGATGATGAGGTGGATCAGAAGAAGAATAAGAAGAGCAGGAAGTTGGTGTTTGCGGATGATCGGAAGGAGCAGAGAGTATTGAAGAAGAAGAAGTTACGGGAGGAAGATAATGATGAGGATGACGATGAAGAGGACGAGGATGATTCGTTTGGGAAGCAGATGATGAAGAAGTCGAGGAAGCAATTGGAGGCGGAGAGGCAGGCGCTTGTGGAGGCCCGTCGGGCTCGCAAGATGAGGAAGCGTGCGGCGGAGGCGCGGGTCAACAAGCTCAAGGCGCTGCAGAAGCAGTATAAGGAGATCACTGCTGCAGAGCGCGAGTTGGATTGGCAGCGCGGTCGGATGGATAATGTGGTGGGCGGCACGAATAAGAATGGTGTCAAGTGGAAGATTCGTGAGCGGAAGAAGTGATTTATTGTTCCTTTCGTTTGGTTTGTGGTTTGTTTATTGTCCATACTGCTACGGCAGTTTATGATTCTGCGTTGCATCGGTGGTGGGAAAAGTTCCGTGTCTACTAGAGGCGTTCGAGATACCATTAATGTACAGTGATCATCAAGACCTTTTATTGCTATGCTCATATTACATGCGTCAATCGTAAACCGCTGGTACAAATCATGCCTGCTGCTTCTTCATGTGCGCCACGCGGATGCTCACGGCCCGCTTGTGCGCATCCAGTCCCTCCACTGCTGCCAGCTGCTCCACCGTGCGAGACAGGCCCAGCAGACCGTCTGCCGTCAGGTTTGAGCTGGTGATGTGCTTGAGGAAGGATCCCAGGTTCACACCGGAGTACTGCTTGGCGTAGCCGTAGGTCGCTGTGACTATTAGCTTGGTTCACAAATACTAGATTGAAGATATCGGAAAAACTTACGCAAAGAGTGGTTGACACCGGCAGAGTAATCGCCCACACTCTCCGGGGTCCACTGGCCGATGAACACACTACCGGCGTTCTGCACCTTCTCAACTGCCGCTTCGGCGTTCTGGATCTGCAGGATCAAGTGCTCAGGGGCGTAGTCGTTGCTGAGAGCCATGGCTTCCTCGAGGTCGCGCACAACGAAAGTGACCGAGTGCGCCAGAGAGCCCTTGACAATGTCCACACGGGGCAGAGCCTTGGCCTGGACGTCAACCTCCTTCTCGATGGCCTGAAGCTGCTCCTCGTTCAAGTCAATGGCAATGAGGATGACCTGCGAGTCCACGCCGTGCTCGGCCTGACTCAGCAAATCAGAAGCGACGAAAGCAGGGTTGGCGTCCTTGTCCGCAATCACCAGCACTTCACTGGGACCAGCGGGCATGTCAATGCTGACCCCGGCGGAGGTGTCGTTGGCGACCAACATCTTGGCGGCAGTGACGAACTGGTTGCCAGGACCCAGGATCTTGTCCACCTTGCTGACACTCTCCGTGCCGTATGCCATAGCAGCGACTGCCTGAGCACCACCGGCAAGCACGATGCTTTCAGCACCGACCTTGTGCGCAACGTAGACAATCTCAGGAGAGATGCTGCCATCCGCGCGAGGAGGAGAAGCGAAGACCAGCTTCTTGCAGCCGGCCACCATAGCGGGAACACCCAGCATCATGGCGGTCGACGGCAGAACGGCAGTACCACCGGGGATGTAGAGACCGACGCGCTCAATGGGACGAGAGAAACGAGAGCAGACCACGCCCGGCATGGTCTCAACCTTCAAGCCCTCGTTGCTGTCTTTCTGGGCGCTGTGGAACTTGGCAATGTTGGAGATACTGATATCAATGGCCTCCTGAGTCTCGGGGGACAGCTTCATCAGCTCAGGCGGGAAAGGAGCGCTAAGCACCGGGGAGGTCAAAGAAGTGGCCTTTTCGAACTTGTGGGTGTACTTGAGCACACCGGCGTCACCGTTCTTGCGGACGTCGTCGATGATGGGGCGAACGAGAGCGACGATGGCATCGTTGGACTTCTGAGAAGGACGCTTGAGGTAGTCCTGCACGACATTCTCGGGGGTCGAAGCGGTAACAACGCGGGTCATCTGCATGGGCTCATCGGCCTTGGGAGCGGGCTCAGCAGGCTTAGCGGGCTCAGCAGCGGGCTTCGATTCGGCCAGACCAGCCTTCTCTGCCCAAGGGCCCTTGGCATCACCCTTTCTCCTCTTCACCTTCAGACTCTTGAGGTCCAGGTTCCTCTCCACATCCTCCAGGCTGACACCCGCCGCGACGCAGCGAGTCAGAGCGAAGTAGAGAAGATCCGCAGCCTCAAAAGCAATCTCTTCCTTGGTGTTGGCGCGGCACAGCTCATCAGCCTCCTCCATAATCTTGGCCTGGGTGAGCTTGGGCTCGTTGAAAAGGCGGGCAGTGTAGGATCCGGCGGGCGCATCAGCCTTGCGGGCTTGCAGGGTCTTCTGAAGACGGGCGAGACCGTTGTAGGGGCCGAAGCAGCTGGCGGTTCCAAGGTGGCAGAAACCTTTGAAGATGGTTAGTAGATTTCAAGTGGACTGGGAACTCTAGACTTACCTCTGCCAATCTGGTTAACAACAAAGACCAAGCAATCGCTGTCGCAGTCAAAGCCGACGCGGATCAGCTCCTGCACGTCTCCGCTGGACTGACCCTTGTACCAAAGACCACGCTTCCGGCTCTGGTACACTCCGGTGCCAGTGCGGAGGGCCTCGGCAATGCTCTCGTCGTTGCTCCACACCAGTCCCAGACATGTTCCACGTTCATCGGTCACGGTGGTGGCGTACAGACCGTTGCTCTGGTCTGCGACAGCACGGGCAGCAATGAGAGAGGCGGCGACGATCTTGCCGTTGGGTTCCTTGTGCTCAAAGGTCAATGCATCGGCCGACACAACGCTGACGCCGCCCTGGGCCAAGGTGTCCTTGAGCGTATCTTCCGTGGGAATGCTAGTGTACGTGCGGTACAAGTTCTGGGCTTCCAGGTTCATGCCAAGCTTCTCAGCGATGGCCTTGACGGCAGACGAGTCGGTCGACAAGCCAGCATCCTTGTGTTCGGTGGACTCGCCCACCCAGGTCTTGAAGGCATCCACCTGGCTCTCGGCAGCATAGACGACGAGACGTGATGACGGGACGGACTGTTCTTGAGACAGAGCCGTCAATTGGTTGAGGGAGATGAAGATCTTGGCAGCGCCGGCATTGAGGATATCGACGAGGTCGCCAGTGGAGGTAATGGCAGTAGCGTCAACGTAGACATCAAGGAGGCGGAAGTTGCGCTTGAGGAAGTCCTCAGCTTGAGCGAGGCTGGAAACCTTGACGAGGACGCGACCGAAGTAGGCGATCTGCTTGAGGGAGAGGCCGGAGGAGGGGGAAGCGGGGTCGTACGAGACGAGGAGGGGAGTGGCCATGATGGATGGATGGGAAGGGAACTCTCTAGGGGAATTTTCAAGGAGAGAGAATTAGAAGTAAGATCCCCAAGACGGGGGGAAAAAACAGCAGTTGGACAACTGGTAAAAAAAAGACGCGAGAGACGAGCGAGAGAAAGTGAGTCAGTCCGTCCGGGGCGGATCGGGGCAAAGATAAAGAAAGACTCCGCCTGCAATTTTCTTCCTGTTCTTTTGCCCCGCCATCGGAGAGGTTCTCACCGCCCGCCACAAATGCCCTGCAATTGATTGGATTAGCAGTGTTGGGATGCCTTCATCCATGGCTGACGGTCGCACAGAGTTAATTCCCTTGGGCAGATGTCGGGTCTGGCCATGTTCCTGAAGCTTGTTGCTTCAGTGGGAGTTTCCTACTGATCCTGTTGGCGGGGTTGGCATGTCCCCATGAAGTTCTTCTGTGGGATCCCGTCAATTCCCTCCACCAGATTTAAATCTAGAGTTCTGGTCTAATCCAGTTCATCACTAATGCCGTGCGGTCACTACGGGCCGATTAATCTCGGAGGAATTACTATGCAGCTTCAAATGAATGGGCGAATATCCTCCGAGTGCTGTCACCTCCACATGTTGGCATAACTTACGGCATTTCATCCCGCATTCGGTCGGCCCCAGTGCCGATCGGGCGCGCTATTACTACTACCCTATTACCTGCTTCTTGATGTCCACATTTACTTGCAGCCAGCATGTCTTAAGAGGCCATAAATTGACAGGCCTTTCCACTGCCTCTTCACAGTGCATCACTCCAATTCAAGCATCCTCATCAGGTCGATCTTCTCTCCTGGATGAAGACAGTACAATCAACCAACCAGAAGCAACATCAATATTCGCGTATTTACTATTTGGCTCTCTAGCGAGACAGCAGTTAAAGTGCTCAGGTCATCAATCTCCATACCAGTGAAGTGTGTTTTGTTAGCCACGCCGTGAGCAACTCGCCAATATGGTTAACAGGCCATCGCTCTTGGCGGCAATAGTATTGATAGCATTGAAAACCAACCGGTATGATAGTGTCTCCGGGCTTTGTGAGGAAGAGAAGCCAGGCGCAAGATAATGTCTTCAGTCAACATACAATAACTATCCATTGGGTAAAAGTTCGGAGGCAGTACCGTAACCCTTCCTGGGAAGTGGCCAAGGGTCTTTGACCCTTGATGTATCCCATTCCAGGGAGAGGAATTATTCCCTTCATTCACAGAGCAAGCCAACAAAAAAGTTTGATGAAACTGGTGACCGAACCTGCTCTACAATGCTCTATTCTAGACGTTTCTGTTAACGTCCAGGTGGATCACTTGCAATCATGAAGCACATGCGATGTGTGTGCAAGTAGACTGGTGACCTGGTGTAGTAAACTCTAACCACACAGCCGAGGACACCCCGATCATGAAGGGTCCTAACATTTGAAAGCGGGGATATAGTATTCAAGTACTATTCGGGGTTGTCAGCCCACGCCCAACCCCAGGCACACCTTGTCAAGGCAAGCAACTGATGCAGCTCGTGTGAGACAGGGACAAGAATATCGTATGGCTCGATCGAACCATATCGAGAACGGCCCAGAGATACTGACCCTTAGTCCAGGCGATCACCTTATGGCTTTTTCGATTTCAAACCTACTTTCTACTAGTCGGTCTGAGGTCTCCGAATCTCCAGGCGATCATCTGCCCATCCTCATCATCTGCTATGCGGACTGACCTGCCCGAATGATCGACTAAATAGTCCTCCGTACTGGCCATCGCGATGTAACTGTGGCACCTCGCCAAGTCTCGAGTTAAATTAAAGCGTCCACCCTGAAGTATCTGATGGGTATGAAGTGAGGATGGAGTACCTGCTGGGTTGCCTGCACGGCCAGCCAGGAACAAGTACCGATCACATCAGGAATACCCCTCGGGGACCAGCAGAGGAATCCACCCTTGCATGGCTGGCCCTCCAATTGGAGGCTCAGATCGGCGGGGGTGGGCCCAAAGCAGCTTAGCGGACTGGGGCTTGGCCCCGCCCAGGAACCAGGGACTGCTGGCTGCCTTTCCTCTTTGGGAAACTCCATCTTCCCCTGTGCCGTCATTGTATGCAAAGCAGTTCTTGTGTGTGTCCTCAGTCCTCACACTGGCACTCTGAATGGAATCCTGCAACTAAACTAGCAGTCTGCGGGTCTCCCCCAAAATGGTTGCAGCATAACTCTCCTTCTCAGCCTGATCCCGTCTGCTTCTCCGCATTCTTTAGCCGGTAGATCGTCTTATTTATACCCGATTCCGTCCGCTTGTTGACGTGCTCTCATTCTTGCGTCCTGTTTTCGTGGTCTGTGCAAGACCAGTTTGGTTTTTTATTTCGGGTCTGCTCACTCGCTTGTCACTCATTTCGCCAAACTATGCATCTCCCCTCGCTTTCCTTGTCCCTGACGGCCTTGGCCATCGCCAGTCCTTCTGCCGCTTATCCTCATTTTGGCTCCTCCCAGCCCGTCCTGCACAGTAGTTCCGACACCACTCAATCGCGCGCAGACGCCATCAAGGCTGCTTTCTCGCACGCCTGGGATGGCTACCTCCAATACGCGTTTCCTCATGACGAGCTGCATCCCGTGTCGAATGGCTATGGTGACTCCCGGAATGGCTGGGGTGCCTCTGCCGTGGACGCACTCTCCACAGCGGTGATTATGCGCAATGCCACCATTGTCAATCAGATCCTGGACCACGTGGCCAAGATTGATTACTCTAAGACAAACACCACGGTGAGCCTCTTCGAGACCACGATCCGTTATCTAGGTGGCATGCTGTCCGGATACGATCTGTTGAAGGGACCCGTGTCCGACCTGGTACAAAACTCGTCGAAAATCGACGTGCTTTTGACCCAATCGAAGAACCTCGCCGACGTGCTTAAATTCGCCTTCGACACGCCTTCGGGGGTTCCGTACAACAACCTCAACATCACCTCAGGGGGGAATGATGGAGCCAAGACCAATGGTCTGGCTGTGACGGGCACACTGGCGCTGGAATGGACGCGCCTGTCGGATCTTACCGGTGACACCACGTATGCCGACCTGAGCCAAAAGGCCGAGTCGTACCTCCTCAACCCGCAGCCCAAGTCTGCGGAGCCGTTCCCCGGCTTGGTTGGAAGCAACATCAACATCAGCAATGGACAATTCACAGATGCGCAGGTGAGCTGGAATGGCGGTGATGACTCTTACTACGAGTACCTCATCAAGATGTACGTGTACGACCCTAAGCGGTTTGGTCTCTACAAGGACCGCTGGGTGGCCGCGGCGCAATCGACGATGCAGCATCTGGCGTCGCACCCCTCGTCCCGCCCGGACCTGACCTTCCTGGCATCCTACAACAACGGAACTTTGGGATTGAGCTCGCAACATTTGACCTGCTTCGACGGAGGTAGCTTCTTGCTGGGAGGCACCGTACTGAACCGGACGGACTTCATTAATTTCGGCCTGGACCTGGTGAGCGGGTGTCATGATACGTACAACTCGACGTTGACGGGAATTGGTCCGGAGTCGTTCAGCTGGGATACCAGTGACATTCCCTCGAGCCAGCAGTCACTCTATGAAAAAGCCGGATTTTACATCACGAGTGGCGCGTACATTCTGCGCCCGGAAGTGATTGAGAGCTTCTACTATGCCTGGAGAGTTACGGGGCAGGAAACGGTAAGCTTGAGTTTTTCACTCTATAGGGTCAATAGTAACTAACAATGTTATCAGTACCGGGATTGGATCTGGAGCGCATTCAGCGCTGTCAACGACTACTGCCGCACCAGCTCTGGATTTTCAGGTCTGACGGACGTGAACGCGGCCAACGGCGGCAGCCGGTACGACAACCAGGAGAGTTTCCTGTTTGCCGAGGTGATGAAATACTCGTACATGGCGTTTGCGGAAGATGCGGCCTGGCAAGTGCAGCCCGGCAGCGGGAACCAATTTGTGTTCAACACCGAGGCACATCCAGTGCGGGTGAGTAGTACATAAATGGGTAGTGATTGTTAGAGACGTGTATGGTATCAATAGAGACATGGCATTCAGCAGAATACTATCTGCCTTGTTCTAATCATACTCTAGACACAAAAAACCCCCGCAAACTCGCTCATACTCTCTCCCATTCTTTATCCCATTCAGTAGATCCTCAATAGATGATAGGTGATCCACCGCCCCACCCCCATACAAGATAGTCGGTGGCGCCCCACACCCAGAGATGCGCACATTTGAGCAGCTTTGCTTTCAGTAGTACCTTGGGGACCATGTCCAATACATGCTATCTATTGTGTTTACGTACCTTGGGGGCTAGACAATATAGACATAGAAGCTCTTGATTTCTTCTCTCCATAAACATAGCACCTTCCATCTACAACTCTCTTCTTTTTCTTACGCATTACACCCACACCAAACTATACAGAACCGCTCCCCCAGTATAGTGTGAACAAACCAAAACCCCCAAGGAACATATATCAAAAGAAAAAAAAAGAAAGACACCGAAAATGTGCGGTCCTTCCCGCCCAAGCTCTGGCTCTCTCATCGCTGTTATCTTCCCTTCATCATCATCATCATCATCATCATCATCATCATCATCATCATCATCATCATCATCATCATCATCATCATCATCATCATCATCATCATCATCATCATCATCATCATCATCATCATCATCATCATCATCATCATCATCATCATCATCATCATCATCATCATCATCATCATCATCATCAGCCTCATCAACAACCTCTCCTCCCTCTTCGCCTTCATCATCATCAACAACAACATCTTCTACAAATGACCCCACATCGCCAAAAACAAACCCATCATACTACCTCTTCTTCAAAAACACAACACCCCCAGCGTCAAATACTCAATCAGGAATAGAGTCGAGGATAACAACAACAAAAGCCCTCTTCCGCATCCCAGACCCTCTCACTCGCAGATCATTCCAGGAAAGCGCGGCGGTGTATATGCGGATTGAGTATGCAATATCTTACCCTATCCTATGCTATCCTATCCTATGCTATCCCTTTTATTAGCTTTATCCATGTGAATAGTTACTAATACTGTGGTTTTAGGAAATACGGAGATCTCACGGCGGAGAATACATCCCCTCCGTTACATTATTTCCGATTACCGCTGATGAAAATGCAAGGAGGTGGTGGTGATGGTGGGGGGAAGGAAGAATTGGAATTTGAGGTTACTTTGCCGGAGAGGTTGGAGTTGGGGGTCTCTGAAAGGGGAATTGTGGGGAGGTGTGTTAGGGTTGGGGTTGCGTTGGATGGGGTTGGTGTTAGTGATGGGGTTGTGGATATGGGGAGGGGGGTGGTGGGGTATGATTGATCTTTTTCTGATTTGTTTTATTCTATGTGTTGTTGTGCGTTATATGATGGTTAATATAGACATATGGAATAGAAGAGAAGGGATATAAACGAATCAATCATGTATGTGGCTGGTATAGACAGTCTGTTGATAAATACATAGATAGAGGCTACTAACTACAGCTTCAACGAACCCAGTTCATCCGTACCATTCAAATACCGATGCTCTGCTTCTTCCCAGTTAATTACCTTCCAAATATTCTGCACATAGGAAGCCTTATTGTTCAGGTACTACACCACACCACCATCACATTAGCATCAACCAGACGCAAGTAAATGGGAAAGGGGTCCTCACCTGCAAATAATAAGCATGCTCCCACATATCCACCCCAAATACCGGAATCGGCCCAGTCACCGGATCCTGATCCTTCGTCGTAACAATTTCAAGGAACCCCTTCTTCCCCGAACTCACCAGCCAGCCCCATCCACTGCCCTGGATGCCTAGCAGAACCGCCTCAAAAGCATCCGTGAAGTTCTTGACTGATCCCCACTGCTTCTCAATAGCGTCTTTGAGAGTCGGGGCGGAATGCTCCAGCTTAGTGGCTGGGGAGTCGTAGCGAGCCAAGTTCTTCCAGAACAGCGAGTGGTTGATGTGGCCGCCGCCGTTGAACTTGAGCTTCTGCTGGATGCTGATGAGCTGGGTGATGTCGTTGCTGTCGAGAGCGGAGGCTTGAGAGGCGAGGGCGGCGTTGAGGTTGTTCACGTAGGTTTGGTGGTGCTTTTTGTGGTGGAGTTCCATGATTTGTTTCGAGATGATGGGTTCGAGGGCCTGTTGTTGATGAGATGTGGAAGAAGGGAGAGGAGGGGAAGGGGAAGGGGAAGGGGAAGGCATACATCATAGTCGTAGGGGAGGTCTGGGAGGGTGTATTTTGAAGTCATTTTGATACGTTTGGTGAGCTATGCTGTGTAGCTGTTGGATAGATTGAGATGATGGTGATGTTGATGAAGGGAGAAAGAGGGAAGATAGATGAATCGAGAGAGAAGGATGGAAGAGGGGTAGTTCAACCATCACGACATTTTGAGGGCATTGCCATCCTACAAGGTACTCTTCTCCCACCAATCCGAGGAGTGGGGGATGTGTCCAGATGGGGACCTTGCTGCGCACGATTGAGCAAGTTTCGATCCCCGTCATTGGCTGTAAACAGAGAGAGTAGGATGCATTGAATGATATCACAGAGAGATCTTCCCTCATTGGGAGATCTTCGGTGAGCACCTCATAACAGACATTTCTGAGGGAAATCCCTGAGGAAATGGACTGGAGGTCGGCTTTCACTTTCATCCATCTGAATGAAGTACTACTCTTACATGGAGGGTATCTGCACTGGCCAATCAGCATCCCCCCATCACCCATACTTGTCTTAATTCCAGACTAACCAGGAGCAGCTAGACAAGTATCTACAAGGAGTAAGGTGGTAAAATATGCGTTAGTGGCCAACTGTCACATACCGTGCGGGGTTGAGATGTTACAGCCTCGGATGCTGGTCGGCAACCAAACAATTGAGCTGGTGGGAGTCAATACATAACTTCTGTAGCCTCGTCTCACTCCGCTCTCGTCATAACTCTCACATCAACCGTCATTTCACTCATAATGTCCGCCTCTGAACAGGTCCAGTTGGACAACTTCCCCACCATCTTCTCCCTGGAGGGAAAGGTTGCCCTCGTCACTGGAGGCTCTCGCGGTCTAGGTCTGCACACTGCCAGTGGGTAGGACAGAAGCAATCGCCCCAGAATGAACCAGGATCTTACCAATTAATCTAGTCTCCTCCAATCGGGCTGTTCCAAGGTCTACATCACCTCGCGCAAGGCGTCTGCCTGCGCCGAAGCCGTTGCGGCCCTAAATGCGCTCCCCAACAAACCCCCGCACGCCACCGCCATCGCCGTCCCCGCCGACAACTCTAATATGGAGGAGCTAGACCGGCTCGTCGCGGAGATCTCCAAGACCACCTCCCATCTCGACATCCTCTTCGCCAACGCCGGTGCAACATGGGGCGAGAAGTTTGACACCTACCCAGAGGACAAGTTTAGCAAGGTCATGGACCTGAATGTGAAGAGCGTCTTCTACACCATCCAAAAGTTCACTCCCTTGCTGACGGCACGGGCCACCCAAGATGACCCGTCGCGTGTTATCGTAACTGGCTCGACTGCAGGCATTACACTGGGCAGTCTAGGCCCCAGTGCAACCTTCAGTTATTCTGCCTCCAAGGCAGCTGTGATGCATCTCGTCCGGAACCTGGCCGTCGATTTGGGGCCCCGACACATCCTGTGTAATGCTATCGCGCCAGGATTCTTCCCGTCTAAGATGGCCAATGGCCTGATCAAGATCAAGGGAGGACTGGAGGATCTGGAACGGAGGTCACCAAACGGAAGGCTGGGCAGGAAGGAGGATATTGCGGGCTTGGTCGTGTTTCTGGCCAGTCGGGCAGCAAGCCACCTGAATGGAGCTGTGATTCCCATCGATGGGGGGAATCATTTGGCGCGATTGTAAATGACGATTGGGCTGAAGTATACGCGTCCGAGATGTAGAAATGGCCTGATCGTTGGACATGGATGGAAGAGTCTCCATCGCAAACGGGTGTCGCATCAAGCCACTGTTTGGACCACTGCTTCTGTTGGGTGGCAAGTAATGCTACCCTGTGCTACCAGAGAAAGAGAAGCAGCCATCAGGAGATTAATTTGAATAGCGTAATTTTTCCTCTCTGATTCTGCCTACATATGGGGAGCGTCCTCGCTTCCATCTATCACCCAACGCGCATGCCTTTTCTTTTCCTCTAGTAGCTCCTTATATATACGCTTGACCAGCAATAGTCTCTCTTTATACACCCACATCTTACTATTAGTATATACAACAGCTTTCTGAGATTGCTTGTGAATTTTGCACCTCAGACTCATTGTCACCGTCGACATCGCCCCTCATCATATCCCAGCAGACATTAACCGGCTTGCTCGATAAACCCCGAGCCTTTCTGATTTTTCAACTCTCTCTTCGGAGAGAGCGTCAAGTCGACCATCTCGGCGTGCAACCGAGTCTCGGACATGGACCTGAAGAAACCTGGGCATTCATGTACGTGGCCTTTACCACATTATGGCAAGCATGACTACCATCGAAACCGACTACGGCTGTAATTGGCGAACCCCGAGCCACCACCACCACCCTGGAAATGAAGCTTGCTTAGCGTGCCTGCCCTGAACGTCGGGTTGGAAGCTCTACGGTCTCCAGCGGCAGAGAAACACTCTGAGTTTCGAGAGCTGGAACAACATCCATTCCCTAGACTCCACAAGGTCGCAATCTCGCGTACGAGCGCAGGTGATCGTGCACACCTTTTTCACAAGGCATCGTCACTTCATTTTCACTGTACCGTACACCCGGGGTGCTGGTTCTCTCGAAAAATAAACGAAGACAAAATCCGACGTGGCCTTCTTTGGTATCTCTCTTGCTTTATCGTTCGACCTATCGGGACAAAGGGTCTTGTCGCCCAATCTTCAGCTTCGAGAATCCAAAGTACAGCAAGCCAAACTGCCGAACATAATACGAGTACGCTTAGACTCAGGATAATTGCTATCAAGTCAGCAGAGCGCATGATACGTGATTAACCCCAGCCTGATGAGAGTACTCATAAACCTGGCCTCTCGTGAGCGAGCTATACCCCGGAGGGACTCTATCTCCCCAAGAGCCTATTTTCGGGGTCATCAAAAGCCGATGGATATTGCAGCGTTTCGGCGTCTGATGATAGGCAAGATCAAGCCCGAAAAGGTTATGGGCACAGTAATGATCCAGTACGTGTCATGTTCCTATCCTTTCTCTCCCACCTTTTAAAGAACCTCTACTGATTGTATTACGCAGATGAACATCGTACTGTAAATTGTGTATCGCCCCATTTGAGTACATTCCCAAGAGCCGCAACAATATATCCGTCTACGTACAGCAGAGGAGCAGTCGGAGTAAATATCGGTGCGACCCTAAAATTCCAGATGGCACGGGAAACTTCCCATCGACCACAACTGTCGCCTCCATAGCTGCTGGACCAAAAATGAAGTAATGGAATGCATCGCGGCATTCAGATTCAGAAAGCAGAAGTAAGGTGCAGATGTAAGGCTGGAACATGATGCTGTGAGGGAATTTCACTGAGACCGCAGAGTCCGATAGCTTGCTTGGATTTTGTGGAGATCTTGACCGGCACCGGGAGAGAACTGCTATTTACAGCATAATGGTCCCCTCCGGAGTATCGTCCCTGCTTGGTAATTCTGTCGGGGTCTCTGTGTGGGTGGTTCGACCCAATGGAAACTGTCGCTCTGGAACCACTTGCGAGAGAAGACGAAGCTGAGAGTCTGCGGGTCCTTGCTGCGTGATCTCAACTCAATTCCTAAAACGACACCAAACAAAACCGGAACGACTATTGCCATTGGGGCTGCGGTATTATAAACAGCCAACTTACTAAGGAGGACATGCTGTTCGGATGTGGCGTAGGAGGATATGACGATAGGGAACTGGTTTCTTCAAAGATGATGATACAGGCAACCACTTTGCCTTTTCGCAGGCCTACTAATAAGGGGGCAAAGTACCGTCGAATTTTCGTCTGTCATCTGCATTTAGCGTGGTAGTTTTATGGACCACGCAAGGATACTGGATTTGCCATGTATCGAACAGTCAGTCTACCCTCCCTGCCAGTGTGCTTTGTTAGGACTGACGGCCCATAGACACTCATATCCAACGATATGCCACATCTCTTACATGTTGCCGTCCCAAGGGATTTATAACGTCTTGCACAATGTGGATGATAATGCTTGTAAGGGAAGGTTTATGTTGTATCACGGTTGGAAGTAAGGCCATGTATTTTCCTCTTCTCTTCCCTCCTCATGCCCCGTTCTTATTACTTTAGCTTCCCTGCACTCTGGCAGCCATAGAACCATGTGCGGCAATTTGAAACCACAGCGGTTGCAAGTGGAGCAAGTAATTGTGCCCTTGCTGTTCTGGGTGGCAGTACGGAAATATGCTGATCATGAAAAGTGTATTGGAAGACCCCAACCGTTGTCCAGTGCACTCTAGTGGGCCAACAACTCTGCGGGTTCCCCGGTGGTCACGATGTTGCCCTGGAATTTCAGAGTGACACAGGCACTTGAAACCCGATGCTCCCTATTGTTGGTGGCTTGAGATGCATGATGTGGCAACGCCATCCCTTTTGACATGACCGTTACCAAGCTCTTCATTACTGTTGTTTCAATGCGCTCTTGAACCCATATTATTGGATTTGTTTGAGCTCTGTTAGTATGCGGTGGATTTGATATTGACAGTTTTTGGAACGCTATATGACTTCGAAGGATTGCCGCTGGCACTTGACGACGTGTTTCTGGGAAAGCCAGACGAGGCACTGCCTGTGGTTGTTTTTACATGGACGGTGTCACAACAGCTGAAGCTCCCAGGGACTTACCATTCCACCCAGACAATAGGACAAGGCAGGCGTCATGAACTACTCGATGAAGACCTTGATGCAACAGATGCGGGCGGATGCCCACAAGAAGTACCTTGGGATTTGAGCTGTTCAAAGACTGTGGAGCAAGCACCGTGAAAACAAAAAGCTACAATCAAATCATCCACGCTCGGCCTGTCGCTCAGTTGACAACAGACGACAACGAGCTGAAGCGATGCGATCCAAATCGCAACTGCTAATCGACCAACAGCTGGTCCCTGAGTCACCAACACCAGCTTTCTCCGGCTAATGCCCTGACGATCACCCAGCATCCATTTTGCTGGCCTGGTTGGATCACAGGACTGGAAGGATGGTTCATCACGCAGGGCCAGGGAAAATGCTACTCTGAGACTTCCGATGCCCGCCTCGATTTTTGTGTAGGTGTCTCTAGATATGTATTTCTCATGGCTGTACTGACTGTTCTAGTAATCAATTTAATTACGCTGACACTACCTTACTGAAGCTATAAACATTCACCATGTCTACAAGTGGCTCATACGACATTTGAACGAGTCCCCAGTCAAAGACAGCCACCAAAACAGCTCCCCTTGGTCCCCCCTCTTGCCCACCTGTTGCAGTCCTCAACCCAGTCGGAGATAGCCATACCTACTGCCCTCTTCGTGGCATGGAAGCCGGAGCGACCAATCTCCGTCGTACCTCGTGATGACACAGACGGCTAAACAACATGTCGACACCGGAAGAATGTTGTTGTTGAGGGCAACAGGGCAGATTTCGGTACGAGCAAGACTTGAAAGATGCGCACAAATCGCGTTGCATGATCAATGTTGGGCTACGAATGCCGGAGCCCAACTTCATGTCCACACTTGATTGCGGAGTGGTGACAATCCTCTCGGAAGCGGCTAGGAGGTTATAGCTTCATGGAAGATTCTATCTCTATGTATGGTAGATCATAATGCGAGAGTCCATTGTGATTCGACGGGCTGTGTTGTGAGCAGTCGCGTGCCAGTTCCACCGAAGAACCAATGTAGGTTTCTTCCTTTGGCAAGTGTTTCTGCCCGACCTACTGCTTCAAGGAGGTTCAGCTGCTTCATACGGTTTGGGCCGAACAAGAAGGTTCCTTGTATCAGAATGGAAAGCTAGAAGAGATAGCCCATTACGACCAGGCGTCATGGGTCCATGGCGGCGAATGTGACCCTGAGCATCCGCTTTTTGATGTTGACCAGCTCGAAGAACCTGCTGAGACAGACCAACTGTGCGGAAAAAGCATAAAGACCCTGACCATTTTTCTGCTCGCAGATGGCAGAGACATTTGCGACAAGTTGCTGGAGTTTCATGGCTTGGGTCTATATGTATGAGGTTATTCCTCATACTCCCCTTCAGCCAAGGTATCCGAAAGTGATAATCCAGCTCCAGATAATCTGGAGCTAAGCCAAAGGTCGTGGTCCCGAATCAGTGGAACGGTCATCTCACTTCACTAGAGTGTCTTTGGTTGTTGAGACAGATTGTCGGTATCGAGATCGCTACCTACCTGTATGTAGGTAATACAAAGCTCCGGGAAGCTGTTTCCAGTTGAATATCAACAGTCCACCAGCCTTTTCCGATTCAACATAATCTGCTGTCTCTTCTACTCGTTTGCAAGCTGCGTAACGGATAGCGCTGGCAAGGCATTTATGGTAAGTCTTCTTTTGCCTACGAGGATAGAAGGGAAAACTGGCTTACCCATGATAGGATACGCACTTGACGATAAGATTCCACTTCGCTCGAAACAGCGCATGTTTCCGAAGGCCACGAAGGAATTATCGATGAGCGGCTGCTATTCGACTATCAGGCTAACACTCATTAACGCCTCGATACTTGGACCAAATTCGCCATGACACCCGAAGATGACGACGTCCTGTGGTGGAGGAAGGGAGAAACGTTTCCGCTACGGCAACATTGATTGCTTGGACGGTTATAACGACAGCAGTGACAACACTACTGTGTTTCCTCGCTGGTGGGTGAGCCAGTTTGGGAAGATCAATCTTCTGACCAGGATCAGGAGTTATGTCTGACGGCGAGGTGATGGGACAAGTAGTTGCATTCGTGAATGTGAGGTGCTTCCTTATGCCTCTCCCATCGCTGCCCTGCCCTACATGTACTCTTAGCTGCACACTCGCAGCAGCAGGCTACCCTTCTAATTCAATTGTAAAAAAAATTACCAGCTAGTTACCATTTCAATTATTTCGTTCTCCATCCCTTTTGATTCTTCCATAGCTATGGTAAATTAAGCTTACCGATTATTCGTATCGGTTCCTGGGAGTAATGGCCTCCCCTCACGTGGAGTCGGGCCTCGGCTGCGTTGCTTCTCCGCATTCCCCAAGTATCAATCAATAACACCATTCCCTCTTTCTCTCTTTCTCTTTCCAACCTCAATTACCAACTAATACCCGCCAAAGCCAAAGAACAACATGCCTGACTATCATTCCATCGCAGCTCGCAAGCAGCAGCATTTGGAATCTCTCATTCCTCCGGAATGGCGTCTCGCCGCCTCACAAATCCCCGCGGGGATGCTCTCCGTCGCCGACTCCGTCACCAACCCTTCCTACAGCGAGAGCATCAACGTCGTTGATATCCCACGAACTTGCGGACTACTCACTCCTCATGAGCTGCACATCACCGAAGACTACGACATCCGCTCCCTCCTGACAGAACTCCACTCCAAACGCCTCACCGCGGAAGAAGTCACCCGCGCGTTCTGCAAGGTATACCCAACTCCATATAAGAATATCACATCACTAACCTCACCTCACCTCAGCGCGCCGCTATCGCCCAACAACTCTCCCGCTGCCTCTCCGAACCTCTCTTCACCCAAGCCCTCGCCCGTGCCCGCACCCTCGACGCCCACCTCCGCACCACCAACACCCCCATCGGCCCACTCCACGGCCTCCCCATCTCCGTCAAAGACACCTTCCATATCACCGGCGTCGACGCAACCAACGGTCTCGCCGCCCTCGCCTTCCACCCCTCCACCAAAGACGCCGACCTCGTCACCCTCCTCCAATCCCTCGGCGCCATCATCATCACCAAGACCAACGTCCCCCAAACCGTCTCCACCCTGGACACCGCAAACAACCTCTTCGGCCGCACCCTGAACCCCCTTAACCGCCGCCTAACCGTCGGCGGCAGCACCGGCGGCGAAGCCGCCCTCCTAGCCCTCCGCGGCACCACCCTCAGCTTCGGCACGGACATCGGCGGCAGCGTACGCATCCCGCCCATGTGCGTGGGCAAATACGGCTTCAAGCCCAGCCACGGCCGACTCCCATACGGCGGCCAGCAAGAAAGCGGGCACCTGCCGGCGAAGAACCGCATCGCATTGCAGCCTGTGGCTGGAGTGATGGGCCACTCCGTCGAAGACATAGGGTTAGCATTGCGGGAGATCGTGCCCAGGGCAGAGCTGTTCGGAGAGGACTGTATACCCGGAAACTGGGGACCTTCATCATCATCATCATCATCCCTATCACCAGCCAAGCAGAAACAGAAACTAACCATCGGCATCCTCCGCACCGACGGCCTCGTCGAACCCCTCCCTCCTATCCGCAACATCCTCAACGAAGTCGCTACCATCCTCCACCATCATGACATCGACCTCATCGACCTCCCCACCCCACCCGCCCTTCGCAAATGCCAAGCCATCGCCAACAAACTCATGGGCGTCGACGGCGGTAACCTCATGCACGACCTCCTCGAACAGACCAACGAGCCCCTGATTCCCTGGCTCCAGGGCCGCTCGAAGCGCCGCAACCCACTCACGGTACCGGAGCTATGCGAGCTGCAGCATCAACGCGCACAGGTCCAGCGCGAGATGATGAGCATGTGGACGTATACCTCCCCCACGGATAACCAAGGAAACGAGAGGATGAAGAGGAGAATAGACGCAATCATCCACCCCGTCGCACCGCACCCCGTTCCCGAACACGACAAGTATAATGCAGTCGGGTATACCTCGTCCTGGGTACTGTTGGATTACCCGGCGGGAGTGGTGCCGGTGCGGAAGGTGAAGATGGAGGATTTGGAGGTGGGGAGGGAGATGAAGGATCCGGTGAGGGGGAGCTGGGATGCGAAGAATAGGGAGTTGTGTATGTTGTCCCCCATACCTTTCTCACTTTCTTGTTTATTGAAATGATGTTTGCTTGAGTGTTGTTATGTGCTGACCAGCGGATGATGAGTTGCAGGGGACGAGAAACTCGTCGATAGACGCATATATCTTGATTCGCCGCTTAGTGTGCAGGTCATTACCCCCAGATTGCATGATTATGAGCTGGTCGTGGCGATGGGGGTGGTTGATCGGGCTGTCAAGGAGCATTATTCCAAGAGTCAGGATACAGCGAAGCTATAGATAGATAGATATTACGAAGCATCTCCTAGATGTATATCTGTTTATACATACATACATACATACATACTACCAACCCTACACCCCACCCACTTCTTTTTAAAAAGATTAAAGAGAGAAGAAAAAAAGAGGGGAAGGGAGAAAGGGAGGTTAATACCTCGAAACATCCCTCCCAAAAATTTGATTTAGCAACCACCTAAACCCAACCCTCAATTTGTTCCTCCAACTAATACTCATGGTCAAATAGGCCGAATTCCACACCACCCAAGCCATTCGTCCCGTCAACCCCTCGGGCAAATACCTCCCACCATCCTCTTTATTGTCATGCGGGATCTGCATCAACGCCTTTGCATCGCCGATATACGCCAACGTCCCCATGTTCCGGAACGAGAAGGGCGGCGCCGTCGCAAAGTCATCTTTGTTCAGTCGCGTCGCGAGCCACTTTGCTTCTTGGAAGGTCGCTTGCGCGGTTGCTGGGGGTGCACCGGTCTCGGGCATGGCGTTGTCGCCGAGGGCGTAGACGTCTTGGAGGATTGCTGTTTGGGGAGGGTTACTTTCGTCGTCATCGGAGGAGGAGGATTCGAGTTGCACGCGGAGGTGGCCGTCGACGAGAAGGGCGCCGACTTTGGGGGCTTTTTTGACGTGCCAGGTTGTATTGGTGTTGGGAGGGGTGGTGGTGGTTGGTTGGGTGCTAGATGTATCATTGGAGGTAGGGGATTTCAGAAGGGCAGAGTTGGAGGGATACTTGTCGACGGTTGTTAAGGCGTCACGGACGAATTTGTTCATTGCGTTCCCCGTGGCCCAGACGCACATGCCGACGCCGACTTCGCCTTCTTCCGCTGTGGTTAGGGTGAGGCAGCGCTTAGGGTCCATTTCGTAGGGTGGTTCTGCGCCGGGCTCGCCCCATCGGAGGCTCTGGACGTGATGGGAGGGTTTGATCTCGATGCCTTCCTTTTGCATGGTGTCCATGGCGTATTGGGAGAGTTTCTCGTCGAACATGGAGAGGACTTTGGGGGCGATGTCGTAGAGGGTGATTCTGGGGATGCCTTTGAGGGCTGGGTAGAGGGCGACGAGGTCCTTTACGATGAAGTCGCGTAAGGAGGCGGCGAGTTCCGTGCCTGTTGGGCCGGCGCCGACTATGGCGAAGTGGAGGAGGTGAGAGCGGAGCTCTGGGGAGGTGGTGGGTAGGACGGCGAGTTCGAAGCATTCTCGCACCCGGCGACGGACCTTGCGCGCGTCTCCGATGTCTTTGAAGAAGAGGGCGTTTTCGCGCACGCCGGGGGTTTTGAAGGTCTTGGAGACGGTGCCGACGGAGATGATGAGCTTGTCGTAGGGGATGGTGAATGTTTCGCCCGTTTCCCAACTGCGTTTGCGAGTGGCGGATTGGGTGGCATTGAGTTGGAATTCCTCGTCTTCGCTGGTCCGGGGTGTTTCGGTCACGCCGCTCTTCACGACGGTGGCTTCGCAGGTGATGGTTTTGTCGGCGAAGTTGACGGATCGTGCGGCGGCTTGAATGAAGTCGACTTTTGAGGAAGGGTCGCGGATTGGTTCGACGATGTGGGAGAAGTCTAGGGAGCCGCCGGCGGCATCGGTGAGGAGAGGAGTGAAGACGAAGTATGATCGAGGGGAGATGATGATGGGGTTGTATTTCCGCGGAGAGAGCTTGCGAGAGAGGTTGTAGCCGCCCCAACCGGAGCCGAGAATGACAACGCGTTCTTTGTCGTGCTCTTCACGGAATGCGGTTGAGTGACTGATCTGTGTTGCGAGAGGTCTGCTGATGGTTATGGGCTTTATGGTTGAGCGGGAGACGGAGGTGAGGAGGGAGGATGGACGCTTGCAAGCGACGGAGTAGCCCGGTAGTCTCATTGTGCCATTGAGCGGCAGGAATCAGTCACTCTGTATAGCTTGAGTCCTTCTCTGGTAAAGCTCGAGCTGGGAGCAGCAGATGAAGCGTAGATATGCGATACGAAGCTCATTGTCGGGTCAGGGCTGGTGCTGAGCACATGATGATATCATTCCCGGCCAGGATGAATGGGCCGGAACGGCGCGTCACGAATATCCCCTTTGTTGGGAATACTATCCTCTTTCCGAGACATATTTCATCTCCTCAGCTCAAATCCCTTCATTGCAGACATGTACACATGGTGGTCGATCTGATCCACATGTGAGTCACGGTTGGTGCGCCCGGTTCCATCCGATGGCACATGGAAGACTTCGTCCGGAATGGTAGAATCCATTGTTGAACGATCTGGAGCATCGGCTCGGCATCTGCTTCTCCCGTTCTAACTATAGGGATCTTCAACCTTATTTGGATTCTCGGTCTGGCCCCTAAACGGATTCGCAACCGGGATCGCCCGAGAAAAGTGGATGTCGTCCATTTTGGCTATAGTTAGGCACATGCGATGTCGGCGGATTGGAATGGAATTCCGGAAAGGCATGTGTACGTACATGTGGGTTGGATTAGCTGGGAGAGGTTCATGGTGGGTGACGAGTGACGAGAGATGAGAACGAGAGAAGAAAAAGGAGAAGCTGGAGGGAAGATGGAAGTGGGAAGCGAGAATACACAAGGAGTCATGTGATGGACGCGCACTGAATGGAAGAACACTTGATGAGAGAATGTGTCATGACCAGCAGTGCTCAGGGAAGCAACAATTGGACTGATGGGAACTTATATACTCCTATGAAGAAATGGATTCTGTCATGCCATCAAAAGATGTCCAAGCAATTACGTCAATCCGCCGAGTGGCATGATCTGATCAACATCCTATAGCTTTTATCTACCTACGAAAATCATAAACTCATCATTCGTGTCGGTCATTGGTATCATCAACTCAATCATCCACGGGACAGCACGGTCCGAGTAGTCCCTCGCGTCGACACAGGGAGCAGGCTTCCCGCAAAGTCCGTGTCCATTTCAACACTCTTCCGAGACCGACGAGCACTGAGGATCTTCTCGATCTCAAACGCCGTCGGTCTAGTATTATCCTGCATACCAGCAGGGGGTGCAGCAGCTCGTTTCTGCGACATCCATCGGCGCATTCGCCGGATGCCTTCCTGACAGACGTCTCCAATGTCATCGACAGACAGTGCAACCAAGATCAAGGGAATAGAAATGGCAAAGCCAATGCCAAACGTGTACTTGGCCACATACGGTAAACGCAGCTCATTTGCCCCTTCGAACTCGGCCATGTTGATCGCGAAGACAGACGTGATAAAAGACAGTGGGAGGAAAATGATCGTGACAATTGTGAAAACCATCATGATCTTTCCCTGACGCGTTGTTCCGGCCGCTTGATCGCGGGCGAACCGTGCCTCGAACGCGTTGGCATGTTTCTGCTTGAGATCCAGCAGGTCTGTAATGGAAGAATAGATTCGTTCGGCTTGTTTGTCCATTCGGTCAATATCTTTCAGGTGCATGTCGATCGTGCGCTGCTGTTCCTTGAACCGCTTCTTGACCTCATGCTGTGACCGCTGCTGTCCGTAGTAAATCTCACAGATAGCCTCCTGAAAGTCCAGAAGGACATTTTGCTGGTGTTGCAGGACCGTTCGGATCATGTTGAGCTCGTCGCGAATATCCTTGGCCTCCGAAAGGAGCTCGGTCTCTTGGCCGATGTCAAGCAAGTTGTCCACAAAGAGGGGCTGCGCATCCTCTTCCTCCTCTTCTTTCAGAAACCGCTCAAAGCTTTTCTCGGCTGGCTCACCCTTGGTGAGCGGATCCCTGGCAAAGCGACTTAGCTTGCGATGGTTCTTTAGCCAATCCGATGCCTGCGCTGATGCTCGGTTGAACCGATTGAAGAGCACGGTCTCCCGGTCCGTGGCCACACCAATCGAGGCCTCGAACATGTCCAGGAATTGATACTCTTCGTCTCCCATGCGGTGACGATCGAACACGCCAGAGCAGCGGGTGGTGATAATGATAGCCAGATCGTAAACAGATCGCACCGGCTCCCGAGTCTTGGAATTGATGTCTTCGATGATACCATCAAGAACATTGAGAGGATCATTCTTAGGCTGATCCCACCGCTGAGGAAAACTGGTCACAATCAAGTTCGTTCCTACAATCCACATCCACAGCTGGTCGACCATGAAGATTTTGGGCTCGGCCCAGGAGCGCTCGCTACCTTGCCCCTTCGTCTGATAGCGATACACAACCTGATCCTGGTCCCGAGTCTGCGTGTCGATGTTGGGGTAGAAGAATTGATCTAACGTGCGTCGTATATGCAGCGAAGAGGTGGATGACGCTAGGTGCGCGCTGATAAGAAGCTCATCTCTTGTAGGAGTTCGTGTAAGACCTGGGTGAGCAAAGTTGCGCGTCTCAGCTCGTTTAATCGCTTCCTGCATCTTCTTCCTTCGCTCATCTGTTTCAAAGTGCAGATAAGGCATGAACATGCACACATTGCAGGTTGTGTGGGCTTGCTCCTTGCACAGGGAGAGCACTGGCCGGTGCCTCTCATGGGCGACAACGGATTGGTTCCTGGAATCTGGCTTTTTTAATCCTCCGCTCTTGCTGTGCTTCGTTGTGTTCTTTCCCTTCTTTCCAGAGGAGCCATTATCGTTGTGCAGATTGGTATCTGACCGGTCGCCTTTGCCGCCTAGTTTCCGGCCCCTCGGGCTGCCTCCCTCCCCTGGGGACTTCGGCGCTTCAAGAGATTGTCCATTAACCAAGATCCGGGGAGACATCATTTCCTTCTCTTCCGAGCTATCCTCCTCTCGGAGTCGTGCTGCGCGAGGGGTACTCTGGCACAATGGTCGCATAAAGTGAGAATGGATTTTTTGTCCGCGGTGTTGATATCGAAACGACCTTTCAAGCCCCTTAAAGCTCTCCACATCATGGGCTCCCTCCTCGATGAATGATTTAGTGAGCAAAGCTTCGACCCAGGTAAGGTTATTAGCTGGCAAATGGATCCAGCGAAAGTCGGTCGCTCGACTGTCGGCTGGCAATGTGGTAAAGGCTTGTTTGCGCAGATTGCCTGGATCACGCCCATAGAGCAGATTGTAAACGGACGTCTTCTTCACCCGGTTCTCGTTGTGGAAATTTCCAAAGTCCACAACAGTAGCCTCGAAGCCTTCGCACGCCCCCTTTGCTTCCGGCGTAAGCGCATCGACATTGTTAAAGGGCGCCAGGAGCGACACAATATCCCGACGCTTGAATTGGGCTGCTCGCAGGAAGGGTGTACTGCCAAAATTGTCTCGGATTCTCATTTTGAGGTCTTTGTATTCCATCAAACATTCAACAATTTCCCGATGGCCTGCCTGCGCCGCCAGATGCAATGGAGTGATTCCAGTCAACAATTGGCTGTTGATCTGGGCGCCTTCCCGCAACAGTATGCGCACGATCAATTCAGCTCCTTTGTCACAGGCATTGTGAAGAGGCGTCCAGCCTCCATCACTCCTCGCATTGACATCTGCTTTATGCCGGAGTAAGAGTTGAACAATATCATCGCGACCATGGGAGACAGCAATGTGGAGGGAAGTCTTGTTTCTGAAATCTACTGCGTTCACATCTGCGATTGGCCCCTCCGGTCGGGCAAGAAGCATCTCTGCGAATCGTAATTTGCCCGTCGCGCAGGCCCAATGTAAAGGGGTGCGACCCAAATCATCTTGACCTTGAACCCCGTCGAGCTTGCAGCTTGTGCGCAGCAAAAGCTCGATGACATCCTCGCCCCAATCGCATTGCTTATCGGCGGCCAGATTGTGCAAGACATTTCTCTTCTTCTGGTCCTTCGCATTGACGTCTGCACCACGCGATATGAGAAGGTGGAGCACATGCCAGTGGTTTTTCCATGCCGCCGTCATCAACGCAGTCCGACCTTTCTTATCCGTTATCTCCGGCGACGCGCCATAATCCAGTAGGAGCTGCACGATGCGAACGTGATTGCGCTCGACAGCGCGTAGGAGCGGTGAAGGGCGGTTATTTGCGACATCGGTCTTTGCGCCGAGAGAAAGGAGGAATTGAGTCGCTGCGATCGATCCCCGCTCACAGCTGCGCATGAGTCCTATCCGCAGGAAGTTGTCGCTGAGCTGGCCATTGTCGCGGGCCAATTCCACGACGTGTTGCAGAGTCTCAACCTGGTCGCTCTCAGCTGCTCGCAGCAGTCGCGGTTCTAGACGATCATGCCCATCGCTCGCCATACTAGACCGTGATCTAGACATTGTATAACGCTGGCAGGAGAAGACCCTGGGGGTTCCTGCGATTCATTATCCCATACCTCTGGGCGAAATCAAGAAGAAGAAGAGGTGGAGGCGTGGTCAAAAAGTTTTGCAGGGTAGAAAGTGTCAGCCGCTAGTGGTAGAACTGGCTGACGGCGATACATTTCACTGGCCAGAGCCGCACGCGATACGAGCGATCATCAAGACCGTCTAGAGAAGGATGTCTCCACCGCGGGATGTGTCTAATTTTTTATGTAGCGTCGCTAGCTCTTGGGGTGGCAGGGGTCCTTCATTGACGGTCCTTCACTAGCGATAGCGCTGTTCCTGCGTGGCCAGACTCCTGACAGGCGCCCGGATACATGCAGTGGTCTTGGATCATACTCGTTCATGTATCCTGAGAGAAGTATCCCGTAATGATTATTTGCAGCATTCGGCGAGTTTCTCGGCTCACCTCAGAATTTCTTATTCCCCGCCGACAGGGAAATGAAAGTGAGGCCGAAGTTGAAGATGAAGAGCAAATGATCCCACAACTCATGCCAAATTACACGTGACAATTGCAGGCATTAGAAGGTGACATTCGATAACATAGGATAAAATAAATCTTATCACCTCACTGGCTAGATAACTAAGGAGATTCTTCATGGAGACTTGCCTCTTTCTTATCTCCAGCCCACACTAGCAATATTGATACTTTGGTAGCATCGAAATTTAATCGGACAGTCCAGTATTCCGTGCACGATGCACCAAGAACCATGGTTCCTCCCCCCGCCCGGGGTAACCTATCCTGTCTTGCATGCTACAGTAGAAAATCCAAATAAATAAACAGATTCATAAGAACATAAAAATGCAAAATAATTAGAATAAAATCGATAAATCAATAAGAAAAGATATATATACTTCAGCTTAAAAAAGAAGGCAAGGGCGGACAAAAGAAGGAATGGAGGGAGGATGTTGGCCCACATACCACGGTCCCTTGAATTTCACACATTCTGGCATGATTCATGAGAATTATACTAATCTGGATTCAATAGCAGTAATAAAGGTCAATGAAATCAATTGTCTTCTTCGTAATTGTTGATGATTCGGTTTCTTGGGCGTCTCGTGCATTTGTCCTTCCGTAAAATGATAGCCAAGGCTTACTAGGTTCGAAAGTGGCGGTTTTGCATTTAGATAATCTGTATGCGTAGTGCTCATACACGTAGGGACATATATATAGTATTGATACGACACCAAGGATGACCATGAACTAACCCACATGACAACCGGCATAGCATATCCAACTACGGAGAACGAGGACATGATCAAAAGCTATCAAGAGGAGTACTACAACTATCGCAATATGCTACGTGCCCGATCCACCATATCGACAAATTGTGCAATGCTCTACGCGATTACTCTTGCAATATTCGGAAGGCTTCATGTCATAACCCAATCATCACCGAAAGAGGTACACTATATTAACCGGTCCCACATGGACCTATTATCTCTATCCCTTCTAGGAGTGACTAATAGTAAATAACCACAAATGGGGGGCTGTCCTTCACAGTCACCGAGGGCAATGGAAAGAACAACGGCCAAAATTAGAAGCACAAGGCAAGGGAGCGAAGCCAGGCTATGCGATTGAAGGAGGGACGTGGCAGAGATGGTGGAGAGGTAATTAATCAAGAAAGTAAACAAGTCATGCTTCCAATGTCATCGGTCCAATGCGTGCATGCTGCCGAATATCAAACATTCGGCCGTGTCTTGCCTGTTAATTCTGACCCGGGAAAAAAGATTCAGATAGATGCTCATTTACGCCGTTCCAGCCTTTTGCTTCAAAGTCACTTGTGCACGCCCATTACTAGTGGTAGGAAATTTTGCAATAGAAACAAGAAAGGAAAGTTGCAAGGACAACAGAACACAAAAGCTGAAACGACCATGGTTAGTAATGCAGTGGTGGGGAAAGAAGATGAGGAAATAAAAAACAAAGATCGAGGACAGCTGAGAACAAAAAGGGGACACAAAATGCGCAGGGTCCCCTAAAGACATTATACACACACGAAGACGCAGCACTTTTTTATTTCTTCTTCTGGTTGGGAACCTGCTTGAGGATATCGTCAAAACTCATGTTGGGGTTGAACCGACTGATGGGCCGAGCCGGGGCTTCCATCGGGGCTACGCCCATGGGTAGCGGCAGAGCCTCGAGACCGGGGTAGATCGAATGACGATGTTCCGCCCTCCGGTTCATACCAGGAGAGTTCAGTCGGGGAATAGCCGGTGGCGGTGTGAGACCAGTGGGGCTCATGAGGGGAGTCCCTTGTCCCTGTTGTTGTTGCTGCTGCTGCTGCTGCTGCTGCTGCGGCTGTTCGGAGGACGAATCTGCCGACGACTGTTGCGCCTGGTAAGGGGAAGAAAGGGACGACTCGTTGTCGTATGGATCTTCAATGGTCGGAGGGGCCAAGATTGCATCCTTCTCTGCCCACTGCTCGGCCACTTGCCAGCAGTGACTGCGTCGGTAGATACCCTCTACTCCGTTGATCACAACGTCAGAGGGCAGACTAACAACACCAGCTCCACCTGCGACACCAAACCAGCTGCGCGCGGTCTTGCTATCGCCGCCAATCCAGGGCGCACCGCCGCGAGGGGCAATACAGAGGAAGTACTCCACCCCATCCACGTACTTGACGTCCTGAACATCAACAACGACAAGGGGCAGCGATTGGATAACACAGTAGAGGAAGATCCATTGGCCACACCGGAAATCGATCATGTCGTTGACAGTCTTTCCGTGGGCGCATCGACGCTCGAACTGCATGAAGGCCTCGATGAAGGGTGTGGGCTTCATAGCCTCCCGTGTATACGAGTCCATGAGCACAGCGTTGATGTCTGCGTCCTTGAGCTTCTTGGCCTTCTTCTTGGCCTCCTTCTTAGCATCCATAGGCTTCCGCTCCAGGGCCTGCAGTGAGGGGTACTGCGGAATGTCAAAAGGAATTGGTGGCTGGACAGGAGGTGTACTCCGATCGTACTCGCTCATAATCTGTCGGAGGGCCCGGGTCATCATTTCATCAGGGTCCGACGTTTCAGATCCTTCCGCAGCCATGTCCAGTGTCCGAGTGGTTAGGGAGTTACGATCGACCAGCATGTCGTAGAGGTTAGCAAAGTCATTGTAGAGGTCCCGGACAACCTGGCGATTGAGCCCGCTTTCTTCGAACTGATTCTTCTTGGAGCGTGCTTTGGGCGGCCACGAGCCGTACTTCTGCCGGTAGTACTGCATGGTGAACCGCCGGAACTCCATAAATGCGATCTTCCAGTTCTTGAACCGCACGACCTTGCTTTCGGCCGAAGTAGCCGAGTTGGCGAAACCGGAGAATACGGAAGGGAAATCGAAGTCATCAAGCTTACTGTACAGGACACGCAGACGAGTATCCAGGTCGATGAAACCACGCTCCAGTCGCTTCTGCGTGACAGGGCTGATGAGGCCATACTTGGGGCTTCTCAGCTGCTTCAGTTCGTCCAGCTTACCGACTCCATGCACGAATCCCTCGAGATAGAGGGGGAAGAAGCGGAGTCGTTCTCCAAGAACAATAGCCTCGATGGTCTTCTCACGACTCTTCCGCACATCAGCTAGCCTCAGCTCCTCGCAGTAGTTTCCAAAACTGGTAGTTGCCGTCTCGCCGAAGTTGGTATGATCGAAGTTGGTAAACTCGAACCGGGACAGCAGTGTAGCGACGTCCATGAAGATCGAAAAGAGCGAGGGTGACCGGGAGGTGGCGATCAAAGATTGTCCCAATAGGAATGCAAAAAGGTTGCGGAACAAGAGGAGGGTTTCGGTGTCCTCCTGCGAGATCCGACTACTGGGGCTGGACACGTCGCTGTTCAAGGGAATTGGAAGATAGAGATGGAACTCCTGGAACTCATCCTGGCCGTCATCCTCCATATACGCCATTCTCCTGCTACCGGAGCTGTCGTTGTCATTTTCGGCCAAGGGATCCTGAGGTGTCAACGGAGGCGAACCCGGACCAGCCACGGGGCTGCTCAACGACATTGTGCGAGTCTGTTGGTCGAGGGCGTTGAGATTTCTGACATCGTTGCTTACAGCCAAATCACGTAGTGATGGTGATTCAACAAAAACCGTGCGGTGGACTTTGAAGGAGGCAGGTCTGCCGGTGTTCTGGGGGAACAGATAGACATAGGTATCACCACTCTCGTTCCAGAGTTCGGGAATCTAGCCAAGAGAGGTTACAGTTAGCCAGAAACTTACGAAAAAGTCGGGAAAAGTCCCCCCTGTAGCGTTTTCGCAAAAACAGCTCAAGGCGGTTTCAGTACGTACCTGGTCTCCCCGGGCCAAAGGCTCCAGATCGTAGAGAATCTTTTGTTCCAACCCGGCAATCCAGGCACTGGGTCCCTCAGTGGTAGTGGCCGGTCGGGGATCTACAGAGCTCGCGCGCGCCCGTCCAGGCATCCAGCTCCGTCTCTTCGATGAAGATGAAGGGGTTCCGGGGCGCGAATCGGGACCTGAACCGGGTACAAACAGACCCGCGGCACTGGAGGGTCGACTGCCACTTCTTCCGCGACCTCTGCTCTGGGGCCTGCCATCTGGAGAGTTGTGAGCGCTGTTGGCCAAATCCTGGTTCACAGCTAGTAGCGACGGGGGTGGCTGCAGCGGTTCATCCAAGTCGAAGCCATCGTTGGGGATGGGGGATACGGGCGTCCGAGCGTCTGCATAGTCGCTTTGAGAGTTGGAGACTGCACGAATGGGTCGGGAGGCGCTTCGCGGGCGTGCATCCTGCGGCAGCTGGTCGGGGGAGGAGGGTTTCGGAAGGTTCGGAGATGCAGGCGATGATGGAATAGAGCTATCCCTGTTGGACCCCAGGGAAAACAGGGACGAGATGCGCTTGGCGGACTTGACCGGAGCAGACAGCATCTTCAAGGCCGCTGGCTAGTTGGGGGGCAAAAGAGAAGGGTCAGTTCCCCGGGCGCAATGGAGAGTGTGCACGAAGCCGTGAACAAACAATTGGGGGCGTGACGAGGAAAGACAGGAAGTCGAGACGAAGACACACCACCGTCGGGTAGAGGGGAAGTATGACGGGGGAAGCACCACCAGGCGCTGGCAGTGGCAGGGACGGCACCTACCTTAACAAGTACAGAAAGCAAGAATGCGGCCAACCATGCAAAAACCCTCTAGACAGCAGACGGGTTTGAACGAAGAATCCGCGGCGGGCGACTGGTGTAAGTCGCTCGACGTGGATTGAGGAATGGATCGGCAGGAGGGATCCAGAAAGAGGGGGGAGAGTGAGGGAGGAATGAGGAAAGGTTTTCTGGGCTGGTGGTTTGTTTGGTGGTTCTCTCCGCGGAAGCCGGATACAGCAGCAAAAAATGGAGGAGACAGCTGAAGGGGAGAAATTGAGGCTATCGCCAGAAGCAGCGAGAGAGGATCTTTTTCTGAAAAAGAGAAAAGGGAAAAAAAAGAAAAGAACTGAGATGAAGGCAATAATATCGAGAGAGGGTAAAAAAGAAAAATTAATTCTCCCAAGAAACCCAAACGAAGGACGAGAAAAAAAAAAATAGAAAATGAAAAATAGAATAAAATCGAAAAATAAAAACCCAACGAGACGGGAACTTAGCGAACAGACGCAAAACAGAAGAGGGGGGAAGAGAAACAGAAGTCAGTGAGGACTGAGTAAGTATTGATGTTACCCAGAGAGGGAAAAGGCTGGTATGGTTTATTGAAGGCAACAGGTTATTATTAAGCCCTCCAATGGACGAGTATTTTTAACCCACGAGTGGAGCCACGGCAGCAGGAGGGATTGAGGAAATCTGATTGTGCATCAAGATTCAAATCACAACCTCTGCTACGGATGATGTGATTGATGGTTCGGTGGTGGTGGTGGTGGTTAGGGGATGGGTGAAAAGTGGAAGAAGAAGAAGAAGGGAAAATCAATTAGAAGGGTTCCAGGGAGAGACCCCTCCCAAAGTGATGATGGTGATGATTTATAGAGCCGAAGTAAATCCAGCAGGACCCGAACTAGGAAGAGCTAAAAAGCGCAGTGGTTCCTCTTATTATTCACCAGTTCGTGTTGGATAATATAATGATCCTGATGTTCTAGGGCCAGTTTAGTAGCTGGTCTGCTGTTCGTTCTTTGGGCTTCCGGTGGGTTTCGACCAGTGGGGAATGTTGCTTCTTAGCAGTTTCTTCTACTGTACGGAGTAAATAACTTAAGCCCAACGGAGGTTGCCATCGAACCACTTTATATGATCTCATTTCCTTTGGCTCTCCTCGCCATCTCCCGTTTGTTTCCCCCTCCATCCGTGGGTTTCCTACTGGAGACTGGAGACTAGGGGAGTTGTTAGCTTAACTCGCACTCTGTTCGGTGGGCGCAAGGTGTGTGAGTGAGTGTGAGTGTGAGTGGGCTGGCCAGAGGCAGTGCAGTGTTTCTGGTTCAGGAGGCTGATGCTCATCGGGTCAGAGCCAGTCAGGATGCGACGGGGCCCTCCTCTCCTCCTTCCATGCAAATCGTCGTGGGGGTTCGGGACGAGTTGTCTGCAACTAAAGATTTCCTTCTCAATACTTACTACTAAGGCTGCCAGTTGTTCGTTCTATTTATTCCTCGGATTCCCAGCTCTCTCCTGGTTTCTGTTGCGTGGTTGGTAGTAGTTTAAGCAGCAGAGCAACATTGCTTACTGTGCCCACGGGTGCATGTACTTTGTAAGTAAGTATACCTCACTCACTCAAGGCAGAAACATTCATCTACTGCATGGGGTTTCATTAATGATTTTGTTTATGCTGTTACTTTTTTTGGACCTTTTGTGGTACGTTTCCCCTTGTTGTCTTAAGAATTTACTTTTTTTCCCTGTGACATCCATCGTCAGCCTCTCCTCTCTGCGATTCGCATTCATGCTCTCGCAAGGCGTTTTGCCTGCAGCCTCAGGAATTGCAATACGGACGGATGATCGGATGACGGAATCTCGGCAGATATCCACTCTCTCCGATTCAAGCGCTTTCCCATTCATACGTTAGGTCTCCTCATTCATAGTCTGATTCTCCTTTCAGAGTCAGCCATTGAAGTCCACCCCTCTCTCTTCTCCGGTTCGGCCAACCATGGACGGGACTCGATCCGTTTCCTTGGTCGGTCATGTTTCCGACTGACTTGTCTACCTCACCATTTAATATATAGTCTGCTTGGGTCCGTCTACACGGTCCCTCTTCGAAGTTAGTAGTGATAGTAGTACGTAGTTTGAAAAAAGCGCACTCTCCCCTTTCTGGCCCAGTCAAAACCTGCGCGATTACGACCTTAGTCCACAACCGGAAAGTCTGTGACAAAAGGAGAGGCACCGGAGCCATGACAGGTGGATTGGCATCTCCGATCCAGGGGCTATCGGACTCCGCCATGCTTACCACAAACTCACACAACATACCTTGAATTGCTGCTGGCACGTCGCACTGGAATCCAGCCAAGCGAGAAAACCTGCCGACAATTTCCACTGCAGAGAAAACCGACAGCTCGCCATCGTTAATCAGTACCAATCGATGGATAGATCAGTACGCCATGCTTGCCCTGTCCCCTCTCATTGGACTGGCGAGTAACAAACAAGGGAAAAATATCTACTAGTCGTCCTGCCAGAGAGGCAACTTATTGGGAAGATCTAAGCTACTAGACCTAAAAGAGGGGAGGAGAGAGGGAGGGAGAAGCTAAGAATAGTAGCCACCACCACCGGTCCTTCGTGGTACCTACTTTTATTTTTTTATTTTTTATTTTTATTTTTTTTTTTTTACTTTTTTTCAAATCTGTCTGCTAGTATCTACTCCGTAATTACTCACTACTCTATCTTTTTCTTCCTTTTCATTTCTATGCGATTCTTTCCCTTGCTTGGCTTGCCTGCTTTAGTAGAGGCGCTAACCAGCGGCGCTACTGTACGGGGAAAACTCAGAAGAGAGATGCTTCATCTCTAGCGCTGTGCCTGCATTACCCGACATGGAAATAGAAGTTACGCACTCGGACATACGTAAGTAACTGCGTCCTGGAAGTGATGCCTAGGTTGACGTTGTCCGATCGGGTCTTTGACCCCGTAGTCCGTTTCGTTTGATCCGGGTGAGCCATGGGTGTTTTACTTTGGGGAATGGACGTGTCATCCTTATTGATCTGGGCCTTGGGACCTCAGGCAGCACATTTATGCATAGTACCCCGTCTGTATTCCCGGAGCGCCCGCCTCACGCATCTTTTGCATAACTCCCGAGCAGCCAACCCCTTTCGGGCCACTATGTACTACTAATTACTGTGGTCACGGCTTCTCAACTCCAACCAACCGTTCCCAATAGCTAAATATTGCATAATGGATAATCATAAATAGATAATCAATAATATAAAATGTTATATTTCGTACAGACTATGGATAATATACACCTCTGAAATTGCTCCATCTAATCTCCAAAACTAGCCCGTTTCTTTTCATCTTCCTCTTTCCTCCTGACGGGGAGTGACCGAGCGCCCTGAAGATGCCGCACCGGCATCGGGCGGTGCGAAGACAGGATCTGCCCCGCGCCCTGAACAAATACCCCGTGACTTGGTCCCGTCGGCTACGGAACTTCCGTTGCTCCCCCCTTTAGACTGCTTCCAGAAGCCAAAGACACACCCAAGTCATGGATGAATGCCCCTCCTGATCCGCTTACTTACGCGATGCTTTTCTCTTGACTAACGAGTCATCATTGACTTACTAATTCTGTGACTGGATAGAGATACTATACTACCCCAATTAAGTCCACTAACTTCTTTAGTGAATGCCAAGGACTGTTCTGGGAAAGTAGAGTCGTTCATCATCCAGAGTCACTCTGTCGTTATCAATTTATATAGCGACGGAAGACAAACCACATCAACTACCTGATACAACACATAATATATAACTTGCTGTTATACATGCCAGGCCCCGCATATTGGAGCTTCTGACGACTAGCATTACTCATCACCCAAATCAACCCCAAGTCACCGATCTAATCACCTTTCAAAGAAATTCTATCTACTACTACTTTTTTTTTTTTTTACTTGGACCTGTCACGCAACCAACCAACCAACATCATGGACGTTGAGCAGGTCGATCTTTCCCGTGGTTGGCCCAACCCCGCCTTGCTGCCCACGACGGCCTTGGCTGAGGCCTCTGCGAAAGTGTTGGCCACTCCGGCCATTTGGACACCGGCCTTGATGTATGGCCCTGATGAAGGGTACCAGCCGTTGCGCGAACACATCGCTCGCTGGCTAACGACGTTCTACCAGCCACGCGACCGCATCACTCCCGAACGCATTTGCATCACGGGTGGCGCCAGTCAGAATGTAGCCTGTATTCTGCAGGTCTTTACTGATCCTGTCTACACACGCAATGTTTGGATGGTCGCACCCGCCTATCATCTATCCTTTCGCATCTTCGATGATTCCGGGTTCACTGGTCGCCTGAGGGCCATTCCCCATAGTGATGCGGGGTTGGATCTGGCCTATCTCCGACAGGAGCTGCTTATTGCCGAGGAGCGGGCAAGGGGGGAAAATAATAACGCAGCGGTACGTTGGTTTGCTTTGGTCTGCAGATGGACGTTTACGTCCTGCCTTTGAGGTTTCAAGGGGACTGAAGTGACTCATATGACTGACTCCTACAGAACTACAAACCGACTAGGCCATGGGGTAAAGTCTACAAGCATGTCATCTATGCTACCCCCACCTTCTCCAACCCGTCAACGCTCACCATGTCCTTGCCTGATCGGGAGAATCTGGTTCGTCTTGCGCGAGAATTTGACGCCTTGATCATCGCCGATGATGTCTATGACTTCCTTCAGTGGTCACCAGACCCAGCCAAGACATTACCGCAGCCCAACAGGGCGCACCTACCCCGTCTGGTGGATGTGGACCGGTATCTGGATGGGGGACCCGGGGATGACTGGGGTAATGTGGTGAGCAATGGAAGTTTCAGCAAGCTGATCGGACCCGGAATGCGGACAGGTTGGGCGGAGGCTACCGAGAAGGTAGCGTATGGTCTGTCACAAGCGTGGGTAATCCCGTGAGGTGGTCTTGCTGGCTGCTCTCGCTTGTCCCTTGCTTTACCCTCCCCTACCTGGTAGGCTAACTTTTCCCTGGACAGAGGCTCAAGTCGATCCGGAGGCGCACCGTCGCATATGTGCGCCGCCATCATTGCGCAGCTGTTCCCCACGGGGATTGTACAAAACTTCATTGGCGATGTTCTGCAACCGGCGTACGCCCGCCGCTACCACCGGATGATGTTTTCCATACGTGAGCATCTTGTTCCCCTCGGCGTGAGGCTCCCTCCCGTTCCTGATGTGGCAGGGGGGTACTTTATTTGGCTCCGGCTCCCACCTCCATTACGGTCGAGCGAGCTTGTACCCTTCGCACTGCGCGAACAGAATTTGATCGTAGCATCTGGTAATGTCTTTCGGATAGATGGAGATGCGGCAGGAGACAAGAATGATTTTGACGACGGCATGCGCCTCTGTTTCGCGTGGGAGCGGGAGGATAAACTCGAAGAGGGGGTGCGTCGACTTGCATCGGTCATTCGTGAAGCTCTCGAGTAAACCCAATGCTGGCGGCCGCTGCGATGATGGCTACCAAGGGTGGACGGGCGGATCGGACCGCCTAGGACCTTGGTCTGGAAGAACCTGTAGTATGTTGTTGATATGGACGAACCACACACCCCATTACAGGATAGTCATTCAGAGCCGAAAGGTTCAAAGCTCGTCACGCCCCAGATTATCTCTCCTTGGCGCAAGATGAGAAAGAATGGCTTGGGGTCGAGTGATGCGGACGGAGGCGGTGGGCGGCCAGTCAAGGCGCGAGGCCGGGGAGGGCAGATGACCCGGGGCGAGCATCTGCACGGCACCTGCAGCCAACTTGCATATATAGACCGCAGTAGCGCAGTCAGGGCACTTTTGGAATCACTGGCTGCAGGCCAAACATCACGCTTCCCCGACACACATTGTTCAGCGCCTACTCCTGCAGCACAATGCTTGAGGAACCGTGGTCTTTTTCCTGCCCGGAATGGACGCGTCAAATAACTCCTTGTGCCAAGGGATGCCGCTGTGGAATCAGACGGGGACCGCACACATTCTTCACGCGTTCCAAACCCAGAATCGTTGTCTAGCTAAATCATCCAAACATGGCGGAGTTCAGCAAACAATCCGGCTTCCGGGCCGACCGTCTAGATAATCAGGACTTTTGGTCGAGTCCGTAACGCTGTACAACTTCTGGACCATGCAGGTGATTACTGCTGCTGCCGAGGCTAGTTGATGACTAGGTGTTTCACGGGCAGACCATGACCCAAGGTTAGCGGCCGATCAGTCGGGATGGGTTAATTAAGGAAGAAGACTGTCTCCTCTGCGAAAAGCTTGGTGCACTGATTCCTTACCCACCGTGTAGGATATTTTTATCTCGATCGAGGGGAACAGAGACGGGAAGACTGAGACATATCGGACCGTGGACTTGGCTATCTATCTACTTTGTAGTATCATGTAGTCTACTCTACTACGTAGTATAGTTATGAGAAGGAGATTCAAATTGTAGAGCACCAGTTAACCCTTAACCCATTCTTTATTGGGGGGAGAGAAGTGGTTAGTTCAATTTCTAGATTTTGCCCCTGGATGATCCCCCCTCAGCTCTCTCACTTTCTCGCCTCTCTTTCCCTCGCCCGGGCCCACCCGTCCATGCAGGACCAACCTTTTTTTCTTCCCGCCTGAGTCAAGGTATCTACCAACCTTGAATCCAAGGGACTGGCTGACGACTAATTCTACAGTTAAATCAGCATGTACAAAAGTATAATTCGCCGAGAGTATACGTACGTATGGCTATGCCAATGGAACAATTAGCTTTCTCGCCATGGACTAGATATATCTGATGCAGCAAGTGAAGCTTATCGAGATGAGGATGCCACGGCTGCCCGGGAGCACCGACATTACTGCCCAGACTGGCGTCGGGGAAACAATGGACCACGAGGAATGTCTAGACCTGCTCAATCAGGCAGCCTCCACCAGCACTGCAATTACAGTGGAAAAACTGGTGAGCAGAGCCCGAATTATCGTCCCCATCGAGACATACCGTATGGCGGGTCAAATGCAGCATGGCAGAGGAGGTGTTCCGTCCACAGGGTTCGCCATCCATACCAATGCCTGAGTCTAGTGCGTAGCGACCAGCTCGCTGCCCTGGCGCGCTGTCAAACGGGCGAATTCCAGCAACAAGCCATGCCGGACGATCGGCTCTGCAGCCATGGCCGAGCGATTGAAATTCCCAGTTGTCTTCGATCTGGGCCACGGCGAATATGTTGATCAAAACCCTGCCAGGTATATTAGCCTACCGGGTCCGCTGATCGACTGGAGATTTTGATCTTTTCCTTTGGCTTGTTTCCTCCTCTTCCTGCCACCTCCGCCTCTCCTTTTCCGACTCCTTGGGCTTGTGCTTTTCGGATCGGATCAGATTTCGTTCGTTTTCCTTGTCGGCCTACGCAGCATTGGGAGGTAGCCTATCCCTCGTTCAGTCACTAGTTTACGGTTTAGTAGAGAGTCGTGGGACTCTCTGCCATTCGCTCTCTTCGGTCGTTCCTTGAATATCCGGCAGCCTAGACTATCTGGCCCACCAGCGTTGGGGAGTAGGACTAGTATAATAGTGCGTGTGTGTGTGAGTGTATACAACTACACACGCGAGCTTCGGTAGGTAATTAGTCCATTGCAGACTCTCCCTCCCGCACTTTCTCCCCACCATTATCACCATCTTCACCACACACAAGCTCTCTGCATGGCCCACCATGCATGACTCCAGCCAGTTCGGTAGAGTGCAATACTCCCGCTACGAGGAATATCATGTCGATAGCAAGCGACCGCTAGAAAGATTGCCACCAATGAATCCCAACTAACCCCCGTCTAGTGCTTTATCGACTCGTTTCATCCCCTGACCCAGGCGTTTCAAGCAGCGGTCGGCAGACGAGGACTATCGCAGCTAATTGGTGTGAGTGGAGCGATCGGAGCGCGTGATTGGACCTTCAGCAGCTTTTCTTGCAGACGGACCTCCACCATCTGGCGATAGTCAAGCAGTAATTTCCAGCGACGGACAAGGCATCGCAGTCCAGCCAGAACCAATCGTCGGGTCAGGAACGGGGCAAGTTTGTGTGCCTGGATCCATTGGTCCCTCCCGCGGGTGCCAGCAAATCTTCCACTGTTCCCTCCCCCTCCACTTTATCCCGGGTGTAATAACCTTCATTTACATCAGCCGTTCCCTTCACATCCTAGCTTTGTCGTTTCTTTTTTAATTCTCTTCCCCCGTCCTTTCTTTCCCTCAGTTGTGTCTGTTCTTTGTCGTGGGAGAAAAAGGCAGTTTCCGAGTGTTACTGTCTTGCTGTGTGTGTTGTGTTTTTGTGTGTTTGATTACATTCATTCCTTTTCTACTACTTCTTCTCCCCTGGCGGCTGATTCGCGCCCCCATACATTCCTTGCACTTCCCTACTTACTACTCCAACTACAACATCCTATCCAGTCCACCGTCTGACCCCGTCGTGTGACAGACCACTTTTGTTGGTGCTCACACGATCTTGTCTGGATATTTCTTCAGTACTGGTTGCTGAAGTGTTGGTCGCTCGTCAGCGTTCCTCCTTACTATATTACTGTCCCTTCTCGCTCTTCAGTTCTCTGCCGGTTCAGTGAACCACGCTGTCTTGACGATGGCGTCTCTCCACACTTCCATCATGTTGTTTGTGTCGTACGTGTGTCTGCTACTGAGTGTGCCAGTGGCCTTGGTCAATGCTGTTCCTACGTCTGGGTCTGTCGACGTGACATCGCATCTGGCGGTGCGCGCGTCCGACTACTGGGTTGGAACCATCAAGCGTCAGGGCACTGTGCCCTTTGGCAACACCACGAGCAGCTATGCAATCTACCGCAACGTCAAGGACTATGGTGCCAAGGGTGAGTCAGACCTCCTTACATGGCTGGTATTTGATGCTGACTACGGCAGGTGACGGTTCCACCGATGATACTGATGCTATCAACAAGGCCATCTCCTCTGGTGGCCGCTGCGGTTCCGGTTGTGACTCGTCTACCACCACCCCGGCCCTGGTGTACTTCCCCGCCGGTACCTACGTGGTGTCCAAGCCCATTGTGCAGTACTACTACACCCAGATGGTTGGCGATGCCAACGACCTGCCCGTCCTCAAAGCTGCCTCGAGCTTCAGCGGTATGGCCGTCATTGATGCCGACCCCTACGACAGCAATGGCGACAACTGGTACACTAACCAGAACAACTTCTTCCGTGCTGTTCGCAACTTCGTCATTGATCTGACCGCCATGCCCGCATCCTCGGGTGCTGGTATCCACTGGCAGGTCGGCCAGGCCACCAGTCTGCAGAACATCCGCTTCGAGATGGTCAAGGGTGGCAGCAACAACAAGCAGCAGGGTATCTTCATGGACAACGGATCCGGTGGCTTCATGTCCGACCTGACCTTCAACGGCGGTAACTACGGTGCCTTCTTCGGTAACCAGCAGTTTACCACCCGCAACCTGACCTTCAATGACTGCAACACCGCCATCTACATGAACTGGAACTGGGCCTGGACCTTCAAGTCGGTGTCTATCAACAACTGCCAGGTCGGCCTGAACATGTCCGCCTCTCCATCCAACCAGACCGTTGGGTCCGTCCTGATGCTGGACAGCACGTTCACCAGCACCCCTACTGGTGTCGTGACTGCCTTCAGCAGCGACAGCATTCCCACCGGTGGCGGTGCCCTGGTCCTCGAAAATGTCGACTTCTCCGGCTCAACAGTTGCCATTGCAAGTGTGAACGGCGACACCATCCTTAAGGGTGGGTCAGTTATCTCGAACTACGTGCAGGGCAATGTCTACACCCCTGGCAGCAGCAGCAACAGCAACAACAACAACAGCACCGTTAGCAAGCGCTCCCCTGCCGTTCAGGCCGAGGATGTTCAGGTGATTACCCAGACTATCACAGAGACCATCACAGCCTGCGGTGCCGACTACGCCACTGAAACTGCTGCGGGTTCGTTCGGAACTGACGTCGGAGCGGAGGGTTCGACTACGACCGCCGCTGGTGGTGTGGTGCCTCTGTCGTCAATGTCTGTGCAGTACCCCGCCGCTGGTAGCTACAGCTGGGAAGGTTTTGACAGCGAGACCGCTCAAGCCACCACGGCCACTAACGAGGCTTCTGTCCCTGCTGCCGGAACTTCTGCTGGCTCGACTCCTGCTGAGCCTACTTCCCAGTCGGCCGGTGCCTCTGTCATCGCCCAGGGCTCCGGCTCCGCCTCGGCTGCTACCAGCACCTCGTCTTCCGGGTCCTATTTCGGTACTTCCAGCAACTCCACCGGCCAATGCTCAACCAAGACGGTCACCAAGACCCGTATCGAGACCACCATTCCCTCCCAGGCTATGGCCAGCTCTCTTCTTACCAGCTCTGGCAGTGTCTTCGAGAAGTCGAAGCCTTTGTACGAGTCGTACGCCGCTTCGTCCTTCGTCAGCGTCAAGTCGGCCGGTGCCAAGGGTGACGGTACCACCGATGACACGGCTATCATCCAGAGCGTCCTGAACAACGCCACCGAAGACCAGATCGTGTACTTCGACCACGGTGCCTACATCATCACCGATACCATTAAGGTCCCCAAGAACATCAAGATCACTGGTGAGGTGTGGCCCATGCTCATGGCGTATGGCGACAAATTCGCCGACCAGAAGAACCCCATCCCCATGCTTCAGGTTGGTGAGGCCGGTGAGTCTGGCTCCGTGGAGATCAGTGACCTCGTCCTGGAGACCAAGGGCCCCGCTCCTGGTGCCATCCTGGTGCAGTGGAACCTCCAAGCCGCTTCCCAAGGCTCTGTTGGTATGTGGGATGTCCATGCCCGCATCGGTGGTTCTGCCGGCACTGAGCTTCAGTCCGACACCTGCGCGAAGACCCCCAGCCAGACCACCACACCCAACGAGAAGTGCATTGGCGCCTTCCTCCTCTTCCACGCCACTCAGAATGCCAGCGTCTACCTGGAGAACACCTGGTTCTGGACTGCAGACCACGACCTTGACGCTTCCGGCCACGGACAGGTCAACATCTACAACGGTCGCGGCATCCTCCTCGAGAGTCAGGGTCCAGCTTGGCTGTATGGCACGGCTGCCGAACACAACCAGCTGTACAACTACCAGGTCTCCAATGCCAAGAACGTCTTCATGGGCTTGATCCAGACCGAGACCCCTTACTACCAGGCGAACCCCAACGCTCTGACTCCCTTCACCCCGCAGACCTCCTGGTCCGACCCCGACTTCTCGTACTGCACGACCGACTCCTGCCGCAAGGCCTGGGGTCTGCGTATCATCAACAGCTCCGAGACCTACATCTACGGTGCCGGTCTCTACAGCTTCTTCGACAACTACTCGCAGACATGTCTGGCCACGGAGTCCTGCCAGGAGAACATTGTTGAGGTGGACTGCTCCGACGTGCACATCTACGGACTGAGCACCAAGGCCAGCACCAACATGATCACCTCGTCCAGTGGCGATGGCCTTGTCCCGCAAGAGGGTAACGAGAGCACATACTGCTCGACGATCGCCTTGTTCGAGCAGTCGTCATCTATTTAATTTGTGCTTTTACATCCGAGACAATACATACATACAGTGATAAAGCAGTTATTTGTTTCCTCGATGCCCTTGGAGGGAAGAGATCTTAGATGCATTTGGGAGGGTTGAATGATTGTTGGGGAACACATACGGATATACCACTTTGTTGTTACATTTTATATTTTTGCCTACATCCATTCATTTTATCCTTCTATTCTTATCCCATTCGTTACATTATTTGTTCTATAGTGGCTTGATAATGGGGTGGTAGGGGTGGTAGCAGTAGAGGTGATTTGCACCAGGCTATACAGTAGTTGAAATAAAAGTCAATGATCAGATTGTTTCTATCATACTATGACGAAGTTAATCGCGATTCTTCGCTTTAAATGGTTTGCAATGACATGGACAGACTCCATACTTCTATGGTCGTCACCACTGTCCCTCCATCATTGACCACTAAACCTTTAGTAAATAAATGACAATAGTTAACATAATCCATCCACAAAGACCCTTCCATGTCTCCCCAGCCTCCTCTGACTATCCCACCCACTCTTTTTTTTTTTTTTTTTAGAAGTGATTCTTATCCGTTTTTCAACAAATTTCTCCTCAATCTTTAACTTACTATCAATCACTCCAGTATTTCCTCCTAACCTGCATTCAAAAGCCACGACAATAACAACCCACACAACCGACTACTTGGCTACTTATCCATGAGAAAGAACAAAAGAGACAAAGATACAAAGATACAAACAATCAATGTGGATCCAAGCAGGCAATTATTGTTCTATTCCCCGTTCTAATTCATTTCTTCTTTCAGTCATTCTGCGTTTATTTTATTCATTGTATTCATTTATTACCCTATTGTTGTATTATATGGTACAATATCCATTGTGGATGGATAGATACGGTTTATTTTCAATGATTAGCTTGGCTAGACCCACTAGGGAGTAACTGTGAATGAATATATGTGAAGTAAGGTTATTTTCTTAATCAAATAACCATATGAATAGGTAGGTCTATTGAGAAGATTATTGATTGTTTTAGTTGATTGTTTGGATGAATAGGGATCTTCCTGCACTCAGTCTGGATGGTTGGGCTGGATGAGTAGGGTCATAGTCAGTTAGTCGGACTACTTGGTTGGTTTACTGTTCTGTAATGAGTGATCGGTTTTGTTTAGACTTCTTTTGGCTCTTTATGAATGGTTCATTAATTGGTTATTCTTTAGCTAGTAACTATTGTGATTTGGTCTATTAATCTAGTATTGGGAACAAGATGGTGCATGAGGTAGAGATATGGGGTCTTTTGTTTTCGGTTGTATGAGTAATGGTGCAGAGACATGCTGATTTTACTCTATTGCATTGATGTTCTAAGGCGCGGATGGTTCTTTGGGGAAGGGAGAGAGGATTATAGTCGTAGAGCGAAAGGAAAGTAGTGTTACTCTCTCTCTCTCTCTCTCTCTCTCTCTCTCTCTTTGGTCGCATTAAGTATGTTCGCGGTCATGTGTGTGTGTGTGTGTGTGTGCTGTTTGGTAAGACTCGTGGTTCCATCGTAGGGTAGGTAGGGTTATATTGACTCGGCTGTGTAGCTGGAAGGGTTTGGGGCCATGTGCAAACTAGAAGTCAATGTAGCTGTGCCTATTGCCTCTAAGTGTTAGCACATTTTGATCTGTCTCATGTTCTTAGCGGTTGGCTTTGCAAGCATGATGCTGGATACGTATCTGCATTTCCTTGGATTTGTATGTGTGTAAAGAATGAAGATCTCCCCCACTCTCTCCCTTGACAGTAGAGTGCTAGAAGCTGGTAGAAATCGTTCGATCACGATAGCTGACCAGTATGATCATTCAGTGTAGTGCGAGGTCGACCTGGAGGACAGTGTCTGGGAATCTGCAGTTCCCAATACCATCGAGTTCCGACTTGGGCACCAGCGGATTGGATTGATCAGATGAACCCTCACGACACTGCGGGAGTATTCTGTTGCTTCTTGCAAAGGATGGGCACAGGAGCAGAAACACTACCTGCCATATCGCTTGGCCAACCAGCAGGACCTTGAAGCCAGCACTATTGAATGTCGGGTGGCATCTAAAGACAGATGAGAAACCTTTCACTATTCGCGCTTGCAAGAATAGAAAAAAGATCTGCTGATTTCATCAATAAATTACTCCTTCCAGGTAGGGGGAGACGGGGACAGGGTTTGGAAAAATTATCATCCTGGTTGGAGCAGAGATATGCATTACTCCTTACCCTACTAGGAAAAGTGGAAGCACCTGAGGAGTGAATGGTATGAGATGTATGAACTAGGGCAAGACATGTGGGTGGATAACGTCCGAGCCAAGAAGAATACCAGCATCCTCAACCCTGCTGTTGCTAAGTTGCCATAACGCCAGGGCTGATGCTTGTCGGGAGTAAATTGAGTCCCGACTGGTGCCATGGCTTTGATTGGCGCCGTTCCGGATGGAACCCGAACCTTGGCCCGAGTCTAAAAGCCAAAAATGGGGAGGGCCCCTTTCGGAAATGAAGGAAGGAAGAGGAAAGCAGCATTATAGATGCAAGACAGGAAAAGCACAACCGGAGGGTCACCGAGAAAAGAGAGGAAGAAAAAAAAAAAAAAAAAAAAAAAAAAAAAAAAAGGGAGAGACAGAGAGAGAGAGCAAATGGTTGGCAGTGATCAGGCGCGGCATTAATGAAGCTGAAACCCGGGCGATGCCAAGCATCCCGGTCAATCCGCCGGCGTTGAATTCATCTCCACCCACCGTTTCAACGCCCCTCAAGATGAAACCTTTGCGCTGCTGCCAGCGCTTGAGCCAGTCCAGTCAGTCTCCAGTTCCCGGTGGAGTGTCTCCCCTGTCATTATTATCTTCAGGGACTTTTGGGAGGGCCCTTCTCTACGATGCGAGAACCGTTTCACGATCGATCATGATGGAGAGCTTTGTCCAGGTCCAGAACGCCCCTTCACGGCCTATATAGAACGGCCTTCTCGTCGCCCTCATCTCTTCCTCTCCTTCTTTTCCTTCAGCACACAGGCTTGTCTAAGTTCTTTCAATTCATCCTTTTCTCTCTTTCCCACATTCTCTTTTCCCCGGTCTGTGACCGTCACATTCTTTCCACAAAAAAAACTCCATTCCTTGAACAATCAAACCATCTGGTATACCGGTATACCAGACCTTACACACTATCTTTATTTTCTCTCCTACAGAAACCAAACTTCCCCACCAAAATGAAGCAGGCTGGTTCCATCCTCGCCCTCGCCGGGCTCGTCTCCCTGGCCCAGGGTCACGGTTTCGTCACCTCCCCTCAAGCCCGTATGCCCGGTAGCGCCATGGAGAAGGCCTGTGGCCAGCAAGTGTACGACAACCAGGAAGCCGACAACTACGGCAACGTGCAGGGTGAGCTTCAGATCGCTGCGGGCCAGAGCGACTACAACGCCTCTGCCTGTGACATCTGGCTCTGCAAGGGTTACAAGTACGCCGACAACAAGGACAACGTCTACTCGTACAAGGCCGGTGAGACCGTCGATTTCACCGTCGACATTCGCGCTCCTCACACCGGTACCGCCAACGTCTCCGTCGTTGACACTGCCTCCAACACCGTCATCGGCTCCCCTCTGATCTACTGGAGCGTCTACGCCTCCACCGCTACCGGTGTCACTGCCAACGAGACTAGCTTCAGCGTCACCATCCCCGATGACCTCGGCGATAAGTGTACCGAGGGTGGTGCCTGTGTTCTCCAGTGGTGGTGGAACGCTGCTTCCATTGATCAGACTTATGAGTCTTGCGTTGACTTCACTGTTAGCGGCTCTGGCTCTTCCTCTTCTTCTTCCTCTTCTTCCTCTTCTTCTTCTTCTTCCGCCGCTGCCAGCCAGCAAACTACCACCACTGCTGCCGCCGCCGCTGTCACTACCCCTAGCACCGCCAACAACATCGCTCCCGCTTCCTCTAGCGTCCCTACTACCCTCGCTACTAGCGTGAAGCAGAGCGCTACCGTCGCCCCTGTTGCTGCTTCTAGCGCTGCTGCTGCTGCTTCTTCCTCGGGTGTCTCCATCCCTACTGATGGTACTGCTGAGGAGCAGCTCACTTGGGTTGCTAGCCTGCTTAAGGCTCTCCTTAAGTACGCTAACTAAGATGGTGCGGGTGTATACAAATAGGATCAGTTGCTGTGTTAGATAGAGTTGGTGGTGTGAATAGATGTGCCTGTATATTGAAGTGTGTTTCGTAGTAAATGTAGTAGAGATGTAGATTTTGCATAGAGTGGTGCTTGCTTGGCTGCTGATTATTCTATAACCGGCAGAGCAGTGGTAGTACAGTAGCAAGAACACCCGATAAATGTGGCGTGTTTAAATGCCCACAGGGAGACTATAAATGTAGGCTATTGTAGGTTTATATGGCCCGTCAATGTTGTCAGTTAGATAGTAGTAAAGGGTGTCCTTGTAAGTGGACGATGACGATGGTAGTATGTTGTTTACCGCGTATGGATAGTACATTGGATATGTAGTACTTTAGTAGTGCGGTAGGAGCATAGAAGAGAGGGTAAGTAATGTACTTACAATCTAGAGCTTTTTATTTTTAGCATAGCATGCAAATTAACATGCTAGGGTAAATTAACAATAGACAATCCACCTATTAAAGGTGTCAAGCGGATAGTGGAAGTGCTACTTACTAGGCACAGCCAGTCCCGAATACCCACATTGGTAATACTATACAGCAGTAAGCACTACGAAGTGATAACCCCCACTAATAAGCTTTATTTCACTACGATATCTTACTAAATTTACTGTCTACTGGCATACTTTGTTTTATGTCAATAGGCACTTCCATAAATACTAAAGTACCAAACAAGCACATCTGGCAAATCAAAATTCACTCCGCGGTAGAGGTATCACAAAAGGTATCGATACATCAAAAGTCAAACAATAATAATCATCATCAAATCACCACCTTACCATCCACACAATCTTAATAATGTTGCTGTACCGGTCGTTGCTGCTGCTGCTGCTGCTGTTGCTGTCCCTCCGCCCACCAGTCGGGAGATGAGCCCTCCGGGCGAGCCTGCTGCTGATCACTATACACCGCAGGAGCCACAGGAGCAGTACCAGTAGCAGCAGGTGCGCTAGTATCAGCAAACGGGTTCTGCACCTGGAAATCCTCCGAGCGGTACTCGAATCGGCCTGCGCCGTTGCTATACGTGCGCGGAAGGACCGGAGCGGTCGAGGAAGAGCCCGAGGATAGCGGGCTCTGCGTTTGGTTCCGAGGCGGCACCGGCGGCGCAGAAGCTCCTGCTGCTGTCGGGACTGGGGGTTGCACGGCGCCAGAGGACGAGGCCTGACTGGAAGATGCAGGCGACTGGCTGCCGGATTGTCCCTGGGCGCGACGCGCCTGGAGCAAGGCGTGCTGGTGCTTGGACAGGGCGACGGACAGTTCGTCGTTGGCTTCGATCAACGTGACGAGGGTATCTTCGTCTGGGGCGGGATTCGTCGAGTGGATGTAGTTCTGGATCACGCGGGAGGCGGTGCGACACCGGTCGGAAAATTCTTTGATGAGCTCGTTCTCGAGCATCTCGGCCGGAGGCGTGGATTGGACGAATTGAATGAGGAGCTTCGCGGATGTCTTGGCCTCGGAGATGCGTGCGGAGAGTTCTTCGGGCTGAGGTAACCCGCCATGTTGATTCTGGTTGGGGGCGTTGTAGTAGTTCGGGGTTTGTCGGTATGGCTGGACCAGGGGTTGTGTCAAGCCAGGCTGTAGGGAATCAGAAGATTAACTTGGCGATGCTTTGAACAAGTAGAGAGACAAGTAGAGGGATGTTTGGTCACATACATTACCCGTATTCTTGGGAGCATACTTTTCCTTCTCCTTGCTCCACATCCCCAGGAGCAGCGCGAGATCTTCGTCCCATGCCCGCTGCATTTCCAAAGAATCCAACGTGTCCCGCAAAAAGTTGTGTACGTTCATATCCCGCCCGTTCCGGAAGAGGTCCTTCACAGTCGCCACGAACTTGGCGTCGATATTCCGCGAAAAGGTATGTCCTGGATTGTCGATGAGGATGCGCATGAGCATGATCGCATTGTACTGCACATTGCTCCGGGGTTTGGCGGGATTGGACAACAGCTTGGAGATGCGAAGGGCGGCTTCGCGGGCGGCGTTGGGGCTGGATTCGGCGCTCTCGACGATGGCAGGAAGGTGAACGAACTCGTCTCCATTCTGGATATGTCATTGTAAGTACGGTCGCTATTAAGCAGGCGGGGAATGGGAATGAGGCGATTATGGAAGGGGGAGGGGGGTCCGCAGGGTGGGACATACGGCGCTGTTGGGGCCCGATTCGCAGAACGCGGTCTATAAACCGTAGATGTGCTTTAGTTGGACGAGCTTTAACGATGATTCTGGATCAATACGAACCACTTCTCTAAGTATGATACCTTCCGGAGAGTCCTCGGGGTACGAAGGGGAGTCGCGCGCGGGACCTATTCTGAGGTGAGCCTTGTCACCGTCGCATGCCGATCAGCAACGGGTGGGAGAGTGAAACTCACTGGATCGCCTGCTGAAGGAATTGAAGATGCGCTTCATGATGACTTGTCGCAAGCTACCACAGCTGGGTAGAAAATAGACAATAGGAATGGGGTTGGCGAAAAATTTAAGTAGTAAGAAAGGGGGCCGTCAAGCAAACGAGACTAAAAAAAGACAGTCGCAGCCTCGCAGGGCCGGTTTAAGCGCCGCGGGGGAGCAAAAAGCAGCGGAGGGTGCTTTAAACCAAAACTTAAGTTTTAGTCAAGATTAGAGTCAATCCATCCATCACTCCCGAAACTTCTTCTGTTTTGCTTGATGTTCTGAAGCAGTCGATCCGGTGGCAATGCGCTTTGTCGGCGACACGCAAGCGCTCTTGTTTGCGTTTCTTGGGACGATCCAGAACTGACGTAGAGAAGTTAAGTAAGTAGACAACCAGCCAACAAACAGAACATGATCCACGTCTGCCTATGAATCTTGATGCCTGTTTGATTTATTACCACCTACCAAGACTCTGCAATGCGTACACCATCCCGCACTGTCAGCGCAACCAACCGCATACAACTACGTATGCAGGTTGGTCCCCCCCAATTGTTCGTTAAGCATAGTTTCCCAGTCGTCATGGGGATGCGAATGCCTCGTCGGGAGAAAGGCCGCATTGGACGAAGAATCCCATCGACACGGGAAAAGCTTTGGCTGATGGTCTGTTCGCAAGGGCCGATTGGAGCCTGTGACGGGTTGATGGTCACACACACAGCCACGCTTGGCTGAGCCAGAATTCCCTCCCCTCTGACTCTACCTATCTGCAACCTGCTGACGGGGGGAAAGATGGGAGACGGAGTTCTGGAGTCGGGGGATGCCTGTCCACACGCTGCAAGCCTGCAGATCAGAGGGTCTAGCAGCTGTGGCGCAGTTGACTGTTCTGTTACAAATGCATAGTGTAGAGCCCCCAAGGACTCTTGTCGGAGACTAGAACAGACAGACCTATGACGCGCTGGCAAAGTAGCCAATTTCTACTAGTACTACGAAATTCTTATCATCCTACGCTTGTAGATCGATCCTGTCCGACTGGCAGGGCTGATGATGAACTTCCATCATCCTTCCTTCGTCTTCTTCTTTACAACTTCATGAAAGAAAAATGAATTCCGTATCCCATCATGAATTAAACGCTCGCAAAAAGTGTCCTGAAGTAGGAGAATGTCCGAAACCTGCCGTACCGATGTACGCCATCCATGTAGTAGTATCCACTATGATGAAGGAATAATTTTCCCTGGACTCCTTCCAGCCGCCTTAGCTCATGGCCAGGGACTGTGAAGGATAAACTATCCAGTCGAACCGAGTCTCCGGGGTGGGTGAAACGAGATCAATGTCTAAAGAAAGGTGTTGCCTCTGCATAGAGCAGAAGACAAACCATCATCATCACCATCATTTTTTTTTCGCCGGGTGGTTTCGAATTTTTTCCATTTGTCAAAAAAGTAATAATTTCTTTTGTATTCCTTCCGTGACCAGGTATTGAATCCGTACAACAGCAAACTCCGGCATTCCCATTCAGTTTCTGACCACTTCACACTTTCCCCGACACCCACACACCGCTTATGCCTCAATGAGAGCACGGCGGAGCTGAGCACCACGCTGGCGGGAGCTGAGGCGGACCTCCTTGTTAGCGGCGGCCTTGGCGACGGTCTCCTCAGCCTCGGTGAGGATGAGCTCGATGTGGCAGGGGTTGGTCATGTAGGGGTTGATCTAATCGATAATGTCAGTTTTGCGGGGATGCGTGACATAAGAGATATGATATCTCGGATTCCGGTTTCAACATACACGACCGTGAGCACGGTAGGTACGGCGGCGACCCTTGGGAGCCTGGTTGACCTGGATGTGCTTGACAACAAGGTTGCCGGTGTCGAGACCCTTGGTGTCGGCGTTGGCCTCAGCGTTCTTGAGGAGGTCGAGAAGGAACTCGGCGGACTTGACGGGCCAGCGAGCCTTGCTGACACCCCACTGCTTGCCTAGAGAGAAACAAGACGGTCAGCGTCTTCGTTTACCAAAACGCTTGGTTTTTGCCATATCCTCCGAAATCATATCCTCCATTCCTTCCATCCCTTATAAATTCTGCCCATGTCGGTTCATTTGTCGACCCATAATTTCCATTCCCATCTCTTTTCAAAAACTCTGTAGAAAAAAACACCCACTCACCCTGAGCGCAGCGACCGGTGCTGCCAGCGTACCGACGCATGGGGACGGCCTCAGCCTTCTCGGTGACGTTGGTGAGGAAGGTAAGGGCACGCTGCAGCTTCATGCCGTTGATAGCCTGAGCGGTCTCGCGGGTGTTCTTGAAGCTGACACGCAGGTAAGAGCCCCGAGCGCGGGCGCTCTTAGCGGCCGGAATGTCCTGAGCAGCGTAACGGACCTGATGGCGACAAAAAAAAAAATCCAACAATCAGCAAAGACCATTCATTCAATCCCTCATATATCAATTCTTTTTCTTATTTCCCCCTCTTTCCCAAGCACATAGTTCCATATAAAATATGCATATCGGTGGACGGAAGTTCATCATAGCAGGGGGGAGAGAGTCGAGAATTGTTCGGTATGAAGTTTTCCTTCATCGGCCAAAACGCAGGATCGAAGATGATAGATAGGGATTCCGGTACAACGAAAAGGTTGGGCAGCGGTTCTTTCTTTTCAAGATATCTTTTTTCCCTTGCTTTTTTGACATGTCCGTTTTCCACCGATAGCAGCAAACGCGAATATAGCACTCACCATCTTGATGTGGTTGCCGAGCGGGTGGTCCTCGATGTCGGGTGAGAAGTTTTGTCGTTTTCCTGTCGTCGGCCGCTGGAACTTGAGATCGCGAGGCTCGCTCGTTGTGGTGCGCTTTTTCGCTCTTGGCGCCCGCCTAGGGTATCGGAGCCCTAACACTAGGCGGCTTGGGGCAGGTGCCCGCCTCACCGCCCGGCAGTATTGCCCTTTAGCTTTCGGTCCGTAGGAACTTCATTGTCTGCTTCGATGTTAATTTCGTCGATCGATGGCTTTATAAGTATCTACATTGCTTATTCTCAGTAACTGAAAGTCATATTCGTTAAATGTAATGCTGTCATATTCCCTTCCTCAAATGAGTGAGGTGCTGGTCGTTTTGTTCATCGTGTTGTCGCATGATCGAATCATGTTCCTAGTTCAGACAGACGCTAAACCTATTTGGGCTACAGTCAGCTCATTCACCCTGCCGTAATGCCCTTTCACCAACTGGTCAATTGTTTCGGCAACTGATAACTACATCAAAACTGATATCAGTGCAAAACATGCAGAAAACATCCGTTTCCGCCATTGACTATGAGTTCATAGTATATGTCATGAGGCTACAAGCCAGTGTCGATCAAAACCAAGACTGTTTCGTATTCCTTTCTGGCCGTGGAGAGACCGGCGTATCCTTCCAGTTCACTGTCGGCTATCGACGCTCGGCCTCAATTCCCGATGCGGAGAATGCCCGCCCTTCCCCACGTTTGAGAGGCTGAATGCTGATATGACCGGTATGACTGAAAGACTTTGAAGCAGCCCCATGATCGGCTTCACTGAGATTTGGCATGATTTGAGACAAAGACGTTTTCCAAGCGCTCGCTCTTTTTAGCACCAGGGGTTTCGACATAAGGCAATATATGCATCAAATTGTGGCATCCCCAAGCTTGAGGAGCAGGGCTGTTATATAGTAGACAAATAGAGTTTAGATGCGCACTAAATAGCGGTGCTGCATGCAACTGCATCTGCTAGCCTTCCCCTGCACCATATAATACTCCTCCCAGCAGCTGGCTCCAAAAGCTGGTCATTGCTCAGAAATCGTGGATACAACCCTCAGGGATTGACAACCACTCAATCTCCCAAGTTCCCTCAGGAAATAAGCCTACTTAGACTGTCGGGTCTTCGTCTAAGATCCCTAAGCGTAAGACACCATCTCCTTGCAGCGCGTGCTTGGTGAGGTAACTAGGAGTGACTCCATATGCTGCCCACCCGGCCGACACTTGTCGCAGCATGATTGAGGTATATACAGCGATCGATGTTTATTTCCTCCGTCATAGTAGCATGTTCAGGCTACGAATAATGTAGCACGCACATGCAACTTACGTGGCCGCATGCATCGAACAAAGGCTTTGCTACCCCAGCAATGACAACCGCATGAGCAGCGATCAGTCATGTAGCTGACTTAATCGGCCTGTAGGCAGTTCGTAAAACCATTAGCTAAATCAACAGAAGCGCAATCGGGCCATCGTCATACCAAATAAGCAGGCCACTTTCGAAGCCGTGCTTCGATGCGAGCGATGTAAATAGTATCTAACCTCACGTCGGTACCATCCCGGCGCCCCCACAGCCCCGCATCGCCGTGGGGTTTTCAACCAGAGCCGACAGAAGAGCACGAATTGCTTCAATGGGCGGGGGTAAGAGTAGTGATTCGGTTGCGCTCCCTCTTGCGACACATAGAAATCAGAAGAGAAGGCTACTGCTCATGTCGCCCGACCATGGAACCTGCCATGCCTGGGATCGCTCTTGTCCCGCTTGGAAGATGTCCGGGTTCTGGAAGGTATCTAATGCGAGTGTGTTGGCTCCCGATATTTGATCTCCAGAGACGTAATCCCCAACGGCTTCAAGATCCAGCCATGAAAAGTCATTCGCAGGGCTGAAGTGCACGTAGCTATTTTGATCGGACAAATGGTGCGATAATGCGCTGTTACTCTGCATCAGGACATCGCCGCTTTGATGTGTTCCGGCTGGTGAAGTTGGTGCCATCGACTTCTGTTTCCAAAGGAGTTCAAGGAGTCGAGAATAACGCGATCCTATGTCATCAGATCCAGCGCTTGCTCTCTTCAGTACTTCGGTGGTCCGCGTCACGAGATCCCGCACTTTCAGCTCCTCCAAGTGAGACATTACTCCGAATGAGCGTGCCTTGAATGCACTGTTAGTTACTCATATGTACATTCGTATATCAAAGGATATTACCTTGTACAGAAATACGGCTGCGTAGATCCCGTATAGATAATACCTCAACGGCATAAAATGAAGATGCTTTTCTGGATGAACCACATCAACAAGGATGGTCAGGTATGTTTTTGCGGCATCGACCGATTCATAGATAAACCGAGCATCCTGCATCGAGGCTACATTGTTAAACGTTGCTCGCAGATGATCTCTTTGAGCCTTGTCATCGTTCCTGATCTGGGACACGAGTGACTGGGATATTGCCGCCTGGAAGGCAAAAGCGTTTGTGTATAGCCTCAGGTATTCGTAGGACAGCTGTAACGTGGCTTTCATTGGCGGTGAACCTACGAAATGTCAGTCAATCAGGCCAAACTTCGTCGGAGCTGAAACTTACAAGACAGAGAACCCCAGATAGACTTCCATCGCAAGATTGCAAGGCGAAAATCATCCACGTACTTAACATAGTCGCCCATGAGCATCATTTGATTGCTCGTACGCATGCCAGAATAGAGCACATCGTGAACATTTCCGTAAAGTTGCGTCAGATCCAGGGTGGCCTGAAATATCTTCGCATAATCCTCATCACCGTCTCTAGCGGGTTGCAACGATGGAAAGTCTTGGCTGACAAGGCCAGTCATCGGACCCGGCCCGCGCGACCAGAAAGCACGTCCAATACGAACAGATATCAATCGGTCCGATACGTAGCAGCTCGTCCATGCTAGCCGCCTACGAGCTTCTGTCTCCGCGTCTCCAGAAGAATCGCCTCTGAATGACGTTCTGTCTAGGCCAAGAAACCAACCAGATCGCAAGGCGAGCCCTACATGCATCCAGGCAGCTCGATCTTCCTCTCCACGGCCTACACGTTCAATGCGCGGTCGGAGGCCTTGGGGTTCCCATTCCGCCAAAATAAGAAGAGCCTCCACAGCTTCAACATCGCAATCGGCTCCAGCAGCAATTCCAGAGATCAGCTCATGCATGTACTTAGAACAGTACTCGTGTATTTCCGGCCGTTCGGCTAGATCCTTCGAAGCAATTGTGAGGACGGCAGTAAGCAGATGCTTCTCGTTATCAGCAAATGCATCTAGCGCACTGCGATCAAAGTACTTTCGTGGCACCAAAGGAAGGTACGGATGGAAGTTTTCAGCGTAGCGGACCACTAGCTGCCATACCGTTCCCGGATCTAGTGAGCGTGATTGTACTAGCCTGTACGCCTTGATGCCGCTATTTGATTGGAATCCAGTAACAGAACTGTCTTGAAGTGCCGTGTATGATGAGAATGCACTGGGTCCTGTACGCAGAGGTTCGACGCCCGTTTCGGCGCTCGGGTCTTCTGTACCTCTCTTCGCAATGCCCGTCAGACACTGCCAGGCATCAGAAGGATTGCGGGGAACATCGCCGATAGAAGCTTCGTCTTCATCATCATCAACGGAGATTGAAGTTGCGGTCGGCGGATCAGGGGGTAGGAAGACAACGGGACCAGGGTAAGAACTAGACGTCGTTTGACGAGCCTCTGAATTGGAAGGGCTTGGTGCCTCAATGACGGAATCCCTTCGCACAGAAGAATTGCTGTCTGGTGTGAAATTTTTGATTTTATTCTTGCGAATCCGCCGTCCCCCTCGATTGGAACTGCCCAGGACACATTCACGGTTATCCCTGATACACCGCTGACATGGTGGGACTCCCGGGCTGCCACTGCTATCCCTGTGTTACATTGTAATTAGCCTCCCAAGATCACCGACAGGCAGGAAAGGCTGAACCGAAATAACGTTGGAAGAAAAAAGGAGGAATAAACGTCTGTCACAGTCATGGCTTACAGGTCGCATTTCGACTTGCGCTGTCTACAATGCAGACATGCTCTTGACACGCGTTTCATTAAATGATCTGAACGGGCCTTGGCTCTTGACGTCGGGGTCCCTTCGACTGGCGGAGATTGATCGTCTTGCTCCATCGCTGCATACAGCACATTAACCTCTTCAGCTTACAGCGTCAAGTGATAGAATTCCAATGCGACATCTCATCCCAGCAGTGCTGACAGGTCGGCTTGGGAACGAAACGCGTCAGTAATTCCCTCCTGCGATTTTTGCTTGCAAAGATGGAAAGTGTAAGGGACGAATAGACGGGAATGCTTTCCTCTTGATGCTAGGAAACAAGGTTGAATCCTCTGCAGAGTAGTGTAGGAGAGACCTCGGGGTGTTGCTCGACTCCGAACAGTTCCTATATGATTGTTGGGGTAACTTGAGCTCCGGACGGGCGCTCGTGGCTTCCCCACACAGTTGGCTTTTAAGGCACCAGCAAGTCTGTACCAATTGCGCACTAAGTGATAATCCGCCTCGTAACCCCAAATCATCGACTCAGCAGTCGAGAAGGGCCAGGCCGCGGGGGGAAGGAGTTGTAAACGCTGCAAACTTATGAGCATTGCTTTTTTTTCCTGACCCACGGCCAAGGAATAATCTGGTATTACTCATCCCATACATACGGGTATTCAACGAGTCGGCAATCCAAGGCTTTCACTATGCAAGACCGGGCAGCTGTTGATCTCGACGAGGAGTCTAAGCTTAATTCATTTCAGAGCTAGTTCGTGCGCTGCTTTTAAATTCAGTCATAAGTACTGACTGCATGATGCCGAAGTCATAGTAGCAGAGGTTCTCGTTGAAAAGCTGATGTGGTGCCTCTGGTGGCAAGCACATGGATATATAGAATGCCTGCAGCAGGCCATATGAGGAATCCATCTAATGTCTGTCTAATGCATCTGTGAGAATCACCAAACTCCGGATCACTAGCCCCTAGGAATACTTCATCCATCTAGCTTATCAGGTCCTTGAGAGCTATCTGTGAGATAGATTGAATTGCTTCACTGATCCGCCTATTGGATGGTGAGATGCAAGGCAATGAATGCTTGTACAAATAATCGTCTAAAACGGCCACGCAGCTCCCACACACCAATTACGGAAATATTCAATGCTTGACGACATACTCTGTACACTTTCCTGGGATAATGCATTTAGCATAGATGATTTTCCGGATTATTCCGTGCCTTTTGCCAGAAAATCCAGCATTTCCAAAGCACCCCAACTCCATGAGATGTCATTTGTACGAGTTACCATACAAGACGCAAATCGGAGCATCCCCGAACAAAGTTCAATAGCCGAATGCGGGGCGTCGGCGTTTGAAGCGCTGTGTCGGCAATGTAATTACCCCAAAAGGGAATTAGTCGCTGCTGCCCCGCGCGCGGAGGAAGAGGGACAGCTATTTATTATTAGCAGGACAGTAAGGATGACTGGTCGCCATCGATTATTGATTTGGTGGCAAGAGAAATTTGGAAGACTATCCCCCCCTCGCTCAGCTGCACAGCAAAATACACCTCTAACGATAATACTTAGAGAAACGAAAGGACGCTTGACAGCAAATTACTATTCTTAGTAACCATCTAAGCGCGAAACAATCACAATGTCGGCCGCAGTTGCGTCGCTATTTTCCCTCAGCGGTAAGACCGCCATCGTGACAGGAGGTACTAGGGGCATTGGGCAGGCAATGGCTTTTGCCCTTGCCGAAGCTGGTGCCGATATCATCTTGATTCAGGTGCGCACAGCCGCGACCTCCCCATTGGCGCTACGGAAATGACAGGGGAGCCGTGACGAAACGTCGTGTATAACTGACGCTCTACGCACAGAGAGACGAGTCGAACACTTCGACCCGCGATGAGATCGTCAATCGCATTGGCAGGAAAGCTTGGATCCACGTGGCAGAGTTGTCGAATCGGGAATCAATCAAGGGTGTCATTCCAGCTCTGACCAGTCAAGGCCTCAAGCCCGAGATCCTACTCAACTGCGCCGGAATTCAACGGAGACACCCCAGTGAAAAGTTCCCGGATGAAGATTGGGATGAGGTATGTGTCAAAGAGTCTCCTTTTTCAGCCACCTTTTTACCTCTGTCTATTTTTGGACCTCCCTTCTCCTGAAGTGGAGCTGAAGGCTAGATACTGACTATTGAATTATGTAGGTTATCCAAGTCAATTTGACGTCCGTCTTTACGTTATGTCGAGAGTTCGGTGCATACCTGTTGGCGCGCGATGAGTCAGAGTTCCCAACTGGTCGTCGTGGAGCCATCATCAACGTCGCATCGCTTCTCACCTTCCAGGGAGGTATCACGGTACCTGCATACGCAGCGTCAAAGGGAGGTGTCGCGCAATTAACGAAAGCCCTCTCCAACGAATGGGTGGCTAAGGGTATCAACGTCAATGCAATTGCTCCCGGATACATTGCCACGGATATGAACACTGCCCTGATCAATGATTCCAATCGCAATGCTGGTATCATGGCTAGAATCCCGGCGGGAAGATGGGGCAAGCCAGAAGACTTCAAGGGCGTGATAGTGTTCTTGGCAAGTCAAGCGAGTAGCTATGTCTCAGGTGAAATTATCACCGTTGACGGCGGTTGGATGGGACGGTAAAAAGTTCTGTGGCGGCAATTTTTTTTTTTCATGTTTTCTTTTCGTCCCTATTTCCCCTGACTATTTTTGTCTGCATTTTTGCCCTTGCTGTGCTAGGGGTTTGGTTGAAAGTGATAGATGGAATATACACCAATGATGTAAAGCACCTGCTTTCGCACCACGCGTTACTCAGCGTTTTCTAATCAATATCTGAAGGATGCTATTATCAGGTCATTCTTGCCTTAGTGTGTCATACCAGATTAGCGGCTGCTCAGGATATATTAGGTGAAACTCGTTCGTCGCGATAGACTGGTTATCTCTGCTAGCATTCTATGCTAGGCGCCAAGGGAGCACAAAGGAAGTATATAATTGAAACTCCGGATGAAATGACCGATTCAAGGGGAACCGTTGGCACCTGGAAAGTTTATAGATTGGGAATAGTCTCATCCGTTACCAAGGGACCCCACCAAGATAAAAGCAAGTGAGGAAAACTCTTCCGAAAATAATGAAGCAGGTCCGCCAGGGACCCAGGATCCAGAAGGGTGGGCAGGCAATGGGAGAAAAGGTAGAGTAATAGACTGACACCAAATTAGATTAAACAGGGACAAACCAGGGACCAGACCCGTGACCGCCATGTGACTTTTTCTAGGCAATTAATCTCCTTATCGCCAAACCCACCTTCTCTTGTCTTTCTCAAGTCCACCTCCCACTTGAGGTTCATGGATAGCCTTGTTTCACCATGGGTTCAAGCAAAGATGACAGGAACACCCAGGCTACCGTTTGTACCCTCTCTGCAGGTTCATGATAGCTAACCCTTCAGCAGAGCAGTGTTGTCGGTGGATTTCCAGTGGGCCGTTGCTGCTGCTTAGCATGCAAATCACGGCCAATACGGGTCGGTCGTTTCAGTCCGAATTGCAGAACCTGAAACGTGAGAAACCAGACCGGAGGCCAATACATCGTGCTCACCAGCGGCTATCTGGTGAACTTGGTGCAATTGGCTGGTTATGGGAAGCATCATAAGGTGGGATTGAGAGGTGGTAAGAGGGCGCGGATTGGAAACAGGGCCTGCGTTGACGCCCTCGGTCGGCCATGTTCCTGCAAGCGGCCGTTTCCGCGGTTGGTCGATAGGAGCCAAGAGCGCTAAACACCGGCCAAGCCCAAAGGGCTGGCTGTCTCTATCAGAAACAACGATGCATTTCCTTCAGGGCGCTTTGCTCCGTAGAGACCACTCGATAGGTTCGGAACCAAGCGCAGAGGCCAGTCTTGGCGGCGCTCATGGCAACACCCCTTCAGGACCACGCCATTATTGCTTTTTAGCAGGTTTTGTGGACTGGGTCATTGGTCCCTTGGGCCTCCAGCATGATCTCAGGTATGATCCGCGCTGGACTTTCCTTTTCGCTTAAAGTTTCGTGCTGCGCCGTGGATCTCCTTCGGGTGACAGGGGATCTTTCTTCAACTTTACACTCTAAGTTGTGCTTCGTTCCTTATTTCGTTCTTTCTATTTCCACCAACACATTCACTTCTCTGAGCCAGCTGGCTGGTGGCCGTTCTTTCATTGTTTGGCCAGTCCATTCAGCGAGTCAGTCTATTGTTTCAAGACATTGCCATTCGTGTTCTTGAGCGTAGACCGTCTTCGTTCTTTGTTCGGATACCGTCGATCATTGGTTACATCTCGCTACATCTAAACGTCATTCATCGTGGGGGTGGGCAATTTACTTTCTTTACTACAACACTAGACGTCAGGTTTTTTTTTTTCAGTACCTTCTCTTTGGGAACCTCTAGTTTCCCGGTTTGAATTATCTGATTCTTTCTACGACGCTGTGCGTCCCCTGTCCACTTGCTGGAATTTTTCTTCTTATATCATGCATGTAGGGAAGTGGAGGTAAGTGATGATCGAAGGCTGGCTCAGCACTTATGACGCTGGTAATGACTCAATGTTGGAGGACTTGCAAGATTCAACTCGTCAGATTCGTTACCTCGTACCGTGTTTTCAACATTCTTCGGCTCCTTTAGCTGCAATTGCTCGTGACAACGCCTTGGTCATTTGCGCATACCGTCTCACCAACATCATCACCTCTCCCGCCTGATCAGGACAGCTTCAACAAGCACTTATTTGAAGGGGAGACATCTCGAGCTTTCTGTATATCAAAAAGACACACAAGAGCCGTTTAAGTTGATCGTGCTCCTCTTGCTGTGGGGGTTTGCCGTCTGAGATACCTTGGGCATAACGCGCCTCTCCCCACATTCTTGGTGTTCCCTAGCCATTCAGTATCTGCGTCATACTGGACCGTAACCGAATTATAATTGGAAATCGTGGCTTTCAGGAATTTGCTGCCCTTATCGACCCCCGCTCAGCTTTGTTGACATCTGTCCGATCTGTCCGCTCTGTCTCTCCATCTTGAGCGACTGCGTGCTACGCTGGGCCGTAGATCTCTCTATCAATGGATGAATCCCACCATCGACTCATCCCGCGAGGCTATGGGATCAATGCCACTTACGTCTATGAATATTCGCGTGGTCTGAACGGTGTTGATGTCCCGCGGGATGTTCTGTTTTCACGGATCATCTTCTCGTCCTTGATATTCGTCGCCCTGGTTGTCTTTTGCGGGCGTGTCGGACAGATCAGCCATGCCTATCTTCGCCAAATTACCTCTCTAACGGCAAGCAGGAGGGAGCAGACCTTTTGGAGCGTTGAAGTATCTTCGCTTTGGGCAAACGTCAAGAAGCATCTGTTGTATGCGCCCCTGGGCAGGAAGAGGCACAACCGAGAAATCCAACTTTCATCCGCCATCAACGTCGGCACACTGCCTTCTAGATTCCAGGTGATTCTAGTCGTGCTATATCTGGCGAGTCAGGTCGCTTATTGTACTCTGCTTGATTATAATGCGAACGTCAAGGCAGCCCTTGTAGCTGAGCTTCGTGGACGCTCAGGTACCTTGGCAGTGTTGAACATGGTGCCCCTTTTCATCCTCGCCGGTCGCAACAATCCGCTTATTCCCTTGTTGCATGTGAGTTTCGACACCTACAATCTCCTTCATCGTTGGCTGGGCCGGATAGTTGTGCTTGAAAGCATTGTGCACACGTGCGCATGGGCAGTAAATGCTTGCGACGAGGTCAGCTTCTCTGACATGCTCGAGCGTTTACGCACTACACCTTTCTTTACCTGGGGCCTACTGGGAACTTGCTCCATGATCACACTGGGTCTTCACTCTCCATCCCCGATCCGGCATGCTTTCTATGAGACCTTCTTGCATCTGCACCAGCTCGCCGCTTTCCTAGCATACCTTGGTGTGTTGATGCACTTGGATCTCGACAATCTCCCGCAAAAGCCGTGGATAATAGCGCTGGGTCTTCTCTGGCTATTGGAAAGGACAGCCCGCCTCTGTCGACTGCTGTACTTGAATATCTCTCCCCGAAGAGGGTCCACACGGCTTGTCGTGGAAGCCCTCCCAGGTGAAGCCTGCAGAGTGACTTTTCACTTGCCCAAGCGTGTGCGCATCAGCCCCGGAAGCCATGTGTACGCCTACATCCCAAGTGTCTCCTTTTGGATGTCGCATCCATTTTCTGTCGCTTGGGTAGACCCAAGCAGCTCCGTGACCGTTCCTGCTACGACAGAAAAAGATCTTATCGACCCTTCGCTTCTCGAAAAGCAGCCACTTGCTAGTTTAGATGAGTATATGCGGGACTCCCAGGAGCCCACGTCCGTTTCCCTCATCGTTGGTGCTCGACAAGGCATGACACGGAAGTTGTACAACAAAGCTCTGGCCTCGCCTGGACAAACACTCTACACCTCGGGGCTTATTGAAGGACCCTATGCGTCCCATGCGTGCAACATGGGCAGCTATGGTACAGCTATACTCTTCTCAGCCGGTGCAGGCATTACCCATCATATGCTATACGTCCGCGACTTGCTCATACGCTCCTCAGAGGGTCGCGTGGCTACCCAGAAGATCTACCTCGTATGGTCTGTACGCAGTACGGAACATCTAGCCTGGGTACGGGAGTGGATGGACCAGATCCTCCGACTTCCATCGAGGCGCGAGATTCTTACCATCAAACTTTTCGTATCCAAACCAAAAAGCAGTCGCGAAATCGTATCACCCAGTGCGACCGTCCAAATGTTCCCAGGCCGGTGTCGCCCCGACGTCGTTCTCAACGAGGCCATTCCCCAACGTGTGGGTGCCACCATTGTCTCTGTCTGCGGGCCCGGTGCATTCGCAGACGAGGTGCGTGCTGCTGCACGTAACAACATTGGAATGGGCGCCGTCGTCGATTTCGCCGAAGAAGCCTTTACATGGTAGTCCACCATACAAAATCACCACCTTTGCCTTGGGATATATTCATTCCTTTTATTTTACTAACCTTCGATTCTTGTTCCAAAATTTCTTTTCTCGACTTTCGTTCAAACATTTACTTCAGATGTATATTTAGTTTCCCCTCTATTAGTCCCACTTCCCATGGCAATTGTTCTCTGTTGGTATTTCACACGATGGTACGAATTGCTTCAAAGCCTAGCTAGCTCTGTTTGGAATTTTCAGGCAATACACCTTCAGCGGCATGTCGATTTAAAGGTGTTAATAATCTCGCGACTGCATATGAGCCCCCTACCCATCACACACATATCTGTCACGCACTTTGGCCACATGCAATAACCACCCCCTCAAAAAGATTGTCTAGCACATGCACAACTATATATCATTATACAAGGATCTAAGTAATTATGGTCCCGCACAAATCAGAAAAGAATATACCATAGCCATATCAATACAAAAGTCTTCCACACACACACAACACCCCCCCCTCTCGTACTATCAGTTCATGCCCATTCCTATGTAGTAAGTCATGATAATCACTTCGTAATGCAACGAAACAAAGTACTATACTATACCAATCTATCTAAAGTCTATCTATCTACGGACTCTTACTCTTCCAAATTATTTTTTTCTTTCAAAATCCGGATACGTTTTCAGGTATCATATAGTCTCTTAGCCTACAAGATCATGGGGTCGGAAGCATTCTATTCATTCACGCATACTTTGAGTATTTTGAAGAGAGTTATGGACATGATCTATGTGTAACGCTACAATCAGTAGATGATATGATAACATGATGGTGGATGATATTTATACTGTATGAGAATGGAGCACCTTATACTGACAATTAACTAGGTGAAGGTGAGTGAGTCAGTTTAGTTATGGCGCGTGTTTCTTGGTCTTACGTATACGTACTAGCAGCGGAGTGGGCCGGGGCGGGGTGGAAGGGTGAGAATGATGGGTTAAGGAATTTTTGTACTACGTTGAGGGGAAAGGTGGTTGTCAGATGAGGTTGAGTGGTCATTGCTGGCTGCTAGAGGGGTGTGGGAGGGTTGTTTTGATAGAATGACTCTCTGTTTAAGAATGGGTACAGTATGAAGGGATTGAGTTTGATAATCTGAGCGAGTATTGAGTTGTTTGTTGTATCTATTATTCGATCTAATATGCCATATACACCTGTAGTGTTTGGAGAAGTAGAGACAATAAGGGTGAGGTGAGTGAAATATTGTATCATGAGCAAGTGTCGATGATAACGAAATTATAGCAAACGCTTATAAGCAAAACATGTCGAAATATCCATCTCACGTAGGATCTAACAGGCATTATGTCCAATATACATGATAGTGTTACCAAGAACAAAGGTTGATGTTCAAGAAATGAAAAGTATGAGAGCAAGAAGAAAGAAAAAACAAAGAGATTCAGACTTTTATGCCTTGGTCCGCTGGCCCTTGGGCACACGAGCGAGCCAGTAAATGAACACGGCAGCGAAGATGTTGAACACAATGTAGACCCACATCAGGCCGAAGTTGCGCCATGCGTCGCTGAAATAGCTGTTCACTTGGGCCAGATAGGTGTCTGTGCTGGAGATCGTGCAGAAGGAGCAGTCGGAGGTGGCATTCGGGTTCTCAAGGTAGCCGCCGTAGCTGCTGATGTAGTTGGACATGTAGCTCTGGCAGGTGGTGTCAGGAGGAGGGCTGAAGTGAAGGTATTCAATAGCTTCGCAGGTAGCAGTCGTGCCTGACACACCGGTGGCTAACATGCCTGATACCAGGTACGTGAATGGCGAGACACGGTACATGAAGATCCAGAAGCCTGGGAGTTGGGAAGGTGTGGCAAGGACACCACAGAAGATCAGGCACAGGGAGAAGAGCAAGTTAGCAATGTTACCACCGGTTTCAGCGAGTTCAATACCAGCAATGATCATATGCGCGAATGTGGAGGTGAACAGGAGGAAGGACAGGATCAGCAGGAACATCAAAGCTCCGCGCTCGTGGACGGCGTGGGTGGGCTCAGCATTCTGGTACAGACCAATGGGGTAGTACCAGCATACAAAGATAATGACACTCATGAGCGCGTTCCATGGAAGCTCGACGATGATGTTAGCGGCCATGAAAGCCTTCCACGAGTAGGCCTTAGAGGGTCTCTCACGAGCCTCGTATAGCGAACGCTGGGTGCAGAAGTTGGGAAGAATTTGCTGAACAAGGTTACCAAAGATGGTCATCAGCATGAAAATACTGAACATCTGGTTCTGGAGACCCTGAGCACTGTTCTTCGCCTTGAAGAAGGAGAAACCGATGTAGAGCGATGTCAGGACGCACAGCGCGATCTTCGAGTAGATGTAGACAGGAGTTCTCCAGTACTGCGAGAAAACACGAATCAAACACTCCCACAATTGAACAGAGAAGGGTGCAGCAAATTCGTTGAGCTCGCCAGGGTCCTGCTTGCTAGTATCGACCGGCTTTTGCGAGAGAGTAGATTTCAGCTCAGCAAGGTGATCAAGTACCCCCTGACGTTCCGGGCTTTCGCGCCAGACAGCGGGCCAGTCAATATCACTATGCGATCCAGGAGCAGCACCAATGACCTCAAGCATCCATTCAGCTGGGTTGGCTTCAGTAGGCAGTTTCGGAGCACCATTCCGTTCGAAGTAGCTAGCAAGAGTCGACGACTTGTCACCGATTTCGCCAAAGTAAACGGTCTTACCGCCCTTGGCGAGGAATAACAAGCGATCGAAACGCTGGAAGAGCATGGCGGAGGGCTGGTGGATCGTGCACAGGATGGCCTGGCCGTGCTTGGTCAGGGTATCGATGAGATCGAGAATGGACCAGGAGGTTTGACTGTCAAGACCGGATGTGGGCTCATCAAGGAACAAAAGTAGTTGCGGCTTCGCTGCCAATTCCACACCGATAGTGAGACGCTTGCGCTGCTCGACGTTCAGACCTAGAATATATTAGTTCTGTAGCACACTAGTAGGGTTTGTGGGGATCAAATACCTTCACCAGGAACACCGACAACAGCATCGGCATATGCTTCCATACCAAGCAACTTGATGACTTCTTCAACATAATCGAGCTTTTCCTGGCGACTGACATGGGCGGGCTGACGGAGAATGGCGCTGAAGCGCAGAGCCTCTCGGACAGTGGTAGTGTGAAGATGAAGATCTTGTTGCTGAACATAACCAGTCTTGCGCTGGAAGGACTGGTCCCGAGGGCGACCGTCAACCAACATCTCACCAGTTACAACACCCATTGTCACACGGGTTGCGAGCACGTCCAGAAGAGTGGTTTTACCAGCACCAGAAACACCCTGCAAGCTTAGTTAGTCTCGATAGTACGTTGATGAACCGATTGGAAGCCTTACCATAAGAGCAGTACAGGTTCCGGGCTTGACCCAGCCGTCAACGTGGTCCAAAATGCGCCGGGGCTCGCCCTTGATCTTGATGTCGTAGCACACGTCCTGCCAGTGGAAAATGGCCTCCTGTCTCTGAATAGCAGCGCTCGACTGGCCACCAGACCCGTCAGTCTTCTCGTCTGCGGCGACGTGATGGGCCGTTTCAACATCGTCGAGAGAAGGTGGAGCTTGACCACGGCGGAACAGCAACACTTCACCCTTGGACTTGGCTTCCGAGATGAACTCGGTGGCAAGCAGATAGGTAGTCATGAAGAAGATCATAAAGGCGAACATGATACCCAAGTTCCTCCACTTGTGGCTGTCATAGTACTGGAAACTCTTGTGAAGGTAGGCATCACCCTGGACGTACTTGGCTCCAGCAACAGCGCCGACCGTGGAACAGATCTGGTACTCGATCGAAGCGCCCGAGTAATTTGGAATCAGCTCCGATTCAGAGCACAGGAATTGACGATGATGAAATTCGTTAACCATCAAGCTCTCGAATCCGTAGGCAATGGGATTGATGTAGTTCATCCATCTCGACCAGCCAAGCATGTATCTCGTAGGAATGGTGAATCCAGTGTAAATGACCAGACCCAAGATGAGGATGGCAGCGGGCACCAGAGCCTGAGAAAGAGTGCGAGAAGAGGCAGCGATGGTTCGGAAAAGCATGGACATTGTCAAGGTCGTCACGAAGGAAAACAACAGGAAGACGAAGAATGCGCCTGGTTCGCGACGAAGATTGGTCATGAAATACAGAGTAATGTTGAAGATGATGGCATTTCCAACTTTGTAAGGCATGTCACAAAGCATGGATGCGATGGCTTCGGCGAACGGGTGATACATGGCGTAGCGGGCTTGCTTTTCGACAATCGGACGTTGAGCATACAGGGTTAAGATCTATCATCGCGGTTAGTCTCTTTGATTAATTAAGCGAAGTTGGATGAGTTTGCTGAGCTCACCTCAAGAGCACTGGAGAAGGCGTTGAGCAAGACGGCGAAGAAGAGAAGAGCACCACGGGAATAGAAACTAGAAGTCACCGGTTGCAAATTGTAGAAGACACTTCCAATGATCAAGGCCATGATGAAGTTTCCGACCAACTGGGAGATGGTCAAACTGGCATCACCTTGTAGTCGCTGGAATCCTCGAACCAAGCAGAGCTTGACCTGTTCGTAAAGAGAAATGGTGTAGGGAGACTTGACGCGCTGGTTCTTCGATTGCATGGCCTTGCGAGATTCAATAAACTTGCCAAGCGACTCTCCACCAATTGCAAATTCTTGATTGTATTCGGCAATTTGTCTCTTCAGCCTACTGTAGGCCTCACTGCTCTTCCAGGCGGCGGCGAACTCGTCAGGGGTGCGTGGAACCTTGCCTTCGTAACCCGGCTTCACAATGCGCTCAGCAGGGCTGGTCAGGGAGGTCAGGAAATCAGCGGTGGTCTGACGCTCAGGGCATTCGAATCCCATGTTGGTGAAGAATTCCTTGGCTTCATCGGTAGGACCGAAGTAAATCTGTCTGCCCTCATACAATACAGTCACCTTGTCGAAGACATCATAAGCACTCTGGGAGGCTTGATAGATGGCCACGGCGACTGTCGCACCAGCGTACTTGGTCATCAAATTCAAGGTCTTGCAGAACTCAAGTGCGTTCGCACTATCCAAACCACGAGTACTGTTATCCCAGCACTGTAGAGGACTTCCACAAAGAGTAGCTTCAGCGATACTGACACGCTTGCGCTCACCACCACTCACACCACGAACGAAATCGTTACCGACACGGGTATTGATAGTATGCGAAAGACCAAGCATAGCCATTACAGCATCACGCATATGAGTAGCATACTGCTCCTTCGAGACTCCGGGGAAACGATTCCGTGGGCAGCGAGAAAGAGCAGCGAACTTAAGAGTGTCGCCGACAGTCAGTTGGGGGAAGTGGACATCGGTTTCCGCAGTATAGATAGCTTCGCCCTTGAACTGCTTCCGCATCTGCTTGGCGGAGATACCCTGGTAATTTAATTCAGATTCCTTGTCCATGTAGATACCGTTCATTTCACCCGCAAGGGTCTTCAAGAAGGTAGAGCATCCACTACCGGGACGACCGAGGACCACCAGCATTTCACCACTCCTGACAAGACCATCGAAGTCGCGGAGAATCTGGATCTTCTGCTTTCCAGTACCCGTCAGCTTGCGCATGAGGGCACCAACCTGCAACACCGAGTTGAAAACATCCTTTTGGTAATCGGTAGGACTACCGAAACCATGAATACTAAGATTCTGGAATGAGACACCCGCCTCACGCTTGGGATAACGTTCCGGGTCGCGAGACGAAAGCGCCAACAAGTTTTTCATCCAATGCCTCGCCTTAAAGTTGGGGCTGTGCGGGTTCAGCGTGGAGTCGTCCTTCACCTCCAGAAACGAGTTCTCCGCGTTGTTGCTGACAGAGAACCGTGTCGATTGACGAGTCAGTTGCTGTGCAAGTCGAGTGACCTCCTCTTCGGCAGCTTTTTCCTCTTCGTCTTCATCGGCGTCTTCGCTGCTGTAATCGCGTTTCTCCATGGCGGTTTCAGCAGTGCTCAAGGTGCTTCCGTCCATACCCCAGGCAGTTCCCTTCTTCTCGGATCTGCCAGATTCTGGGGAGAGACTTGTGTGACGCTCTTCATGATGGGTCGTGTACACTGTGTGCTCCTCTGTGTGCTCCTCGCGAACCAAGTGCTCAGTTCCTTCGTTCACGGCAGCAGCTCTCTCGGCTTGAGCGCCTTCATTCTCGTTCACATGGCCGCCGTGGGATTCCACCGAACGACCAGGATTAAAATTAGGATTTATGGTGCCTAGAAGCGACATGGTGATTAGATATAATGACACGCAGTCTCAGACTGAGCCGGTCAATGAGAGGATGCCAATAGCATAGGAGAAAAGTATGAGGAGAGAGAGAAAGAAGGAGGTGTAGAGAAAAGACAATTAGGAGAGATATCCAGAATTATAAGAATGGGTGTCAGGAATATCAAGACAGATGAAGGGGTGAGATATCCTCCGTGGAGGCGAGTGAAAGAGTGACAGGTGAAACTGAGGGGGGAATAATTGATAGATAGCAGCAGTAGAGAAATAAGTGGCAGCCGCTAAGAAGATAAAAAAGTATCCAGTACCTGGAGCTACTAGAAAACGGGGCCCTCTCCAAAAGACGTGTGCCCCGTAATACACTGAATACTCTTAAATTGTACTACGTAAGTAGCAAAGTAATATCTGCGAATGATGAAAGAGGAAAGAGGGCGACAGAAAAACCTTGGGTTGTGGGTCTTAGAGGTCTGGGCTTCACCCCCCGTTTTTAGTGTTAGGCAGCGCAGAATGGCGACTTGAGATGGGAAAGTTTTGAGAAGAGGCTTCTGGACGAATCGGGGCCAGGAACGAGAGGTTATCCGGGCGGATCCCAGGATTTGACTACGCCGGTGGTGGGCCTTATTCTCGGTACCTTCAAGCAGGCCTCTCCGTGAGTATTCCCCCCGGCAGCAATACGACAATACGCCGTTTACGCCAGGCTAAACGAGGCCCTCGAAGCACTCTACACTACGTACTAGAGTTTCTGGTGGTCCCGGAGATACCCACCTCAATACCCCTGTTAGCGACTAATTCCGATGTTACTATGATCTGGGGACGGAAATTATTGAGCTCCCGCGATCTATATCATCTATCTCTAGTCCTGACGTTGGTAACGGTCACTGGCCATGGTGATAAATAGACCCTGACGGTTTGCCACAGAGATCTCAATCATCACAATGCTTGATTTTTAGCTGCTTTACTTTTTTACTCTTCTTACACCGCCATAAAGGACATTGTGTAGTGTAGTACTTCAGCAAGTTCAAGTATGCTTCAGGCAATATATTAGGCATGATCATTGCATGCATGAAGATAAGTGATAACTAGTCACATGTCGCTCATGTCACACAAGCTATTGTTAGGTACTCGGAAAAAATCCCTGAGAACCCACCAACAAAGTAAGACAAAACAAGCCTGCACATAGACCTATCGAGAAGCTTACGCTACGTAGCAACGAACAAGAATTCTGAATCATCACACAAGGAGTCAGATCCTTCGCGCAATAGTTAGTTAAATCAGGAGCTGAGCCAAGTAAGAATCTTCCCGATCGCTAATAAGCAAACCCAGTTTTCCAGACTTCCAAGTGTGCGAAATTTCCCTAAAACGTGGCGAAAACGAGGTTCGGGGCTGAGCGGCCATGTCCCAAACAGGAATGGCAGCTTCTGGGTGGGGCGGAGTGGGGCGGGACTCCAGCCTTCCGAGGCCCGGCCATTTAGTCTCTAATTGCCCCCTTTACGGTACCGTATCGGAGACCTCACGATCCGATGTTGCGGTACAGATCCTTATGCACCCTTTTATATGTGAATGACTCAGCTATGCTCGAGCATGAGCAGCTTAATGCACGATTTGGATTGATAGATATGCAGCCTGAAGGTAGCTACGTAGTTTATTTACAGACTCGAGATAAGAGCGGCTCTGTGTCACTCCACAAATGATCGCTGCTGGGAGGGCTGAATATGTGGCACCTGTGGTCCCTAAGTTGACAGCAGGCTACTCCGTATGTATCAACTATGTGGATATTCTTCACACATCCCTGTGCGCCTACCGTCATTGTAGAGCGCACCGACTCATCTCCAGACTCGAGTCCAAGCTCCGGATATTTCCAATCACCGCCCAACACGGTGAGATTCCTTACTTAATATGCCCAATACATGATTGAATACGTAGGTGCTCCTCCCTGCCTAATATTTCCGAGCATCATCACTGGCCGGATCGCCCTTATCGGGAACCGCGGGGTCCTGACCTCGCGCCCTTCGGGTGTTGTATCACTCCGAATTCAATATAAAGTTATAAGTGCGGTAAGTTAAGACCACGGCAGGATCAACATGCCAGCCCCGACAATGATAACAATGTGACTCATACGAGCTCATCATGTCTCATACACGCAGCTAGCATTACTAATTGGCGGAGTAAAAAAACGCATCAGCATCGGTCTGCCTTCGGATGGCCAAGATCCCGTGCTGTCGGGCCTCCCCGGGGCGAACCAACCGCACATGACCACACTCACTACTCAAAGTATCTTCTACAAGAAATTTGAGTTTGGGGACCACTCCCGCGCACAGAGGCTCTTTCTGCAGGGTGGCATAGCGTCACTGGGGCCGTTGGCACCTTGTTGTTCCGTGTCATTATCGTGATCTTTGTTATTACATACTAAAATAGTCAAAGTGTCGAAAAGTATCTGCAAATCACCCGGACAGCTCCATTCTTGCGCCATGCAGCCAGGATGCGAAAACCTTACAGTTACAACCGTGAGTCCAAGAGCTTATGCCTCTTCTTCTGACTCCTCGTCGCTGCCGTCATCGATCGGTTCGACTAGAAGGTTCCCTCCTCGGCCGATCTTGTCCCGCACTGATCCCCCAGCTTCCACTTCGTAGACCACCCGCGGCATGGGTGAAACCAGCCGGAACCCATATTGGTGTTCGAAGCCTTCCGGCTTCACTGCTTCTGCAGCCTTTTCTGTTGGCTCCTTCAGGATATCGTAACATTCAACAAAAGCGTAGAGCTCGTCAAGCGACGCGTCAGGCGCAAACTTGCGGATGACACGCTCGCCAGAAGGCAGTCGGATACTGATGCGTACAGCGTCCTTGACGTCCGGTCCAGGCTCCTCCGGAATGGTTTGTGCCCGCCATTGCTTCCATTGCTGAAGATCCTGTATGCGCTTTTCCTCGGCCGCTTGACGTTCGGCCGCCTCTTGTTCTTCCCTCTGTCGGGCCGCCTCGGCTTCCCGCCTCTGTCTCGCCCGCTCGCGGTCGATGGCCAGGGAACGCTCGTACGCGGAGTCCTGCTGTTCACGGAGGCTGCGTGAGGCTTGCTGTTCTGCCCGGGATGACCGTATGCGCTCGAGAGGCTCCTTGTGCTGCGAGATGGCCGATCGAAGTTTCTCCACAAATTCAGCAGGGGACGTTGTTCCCGATATCCTCGACACAACCGACATCGCATTCGAGGAAACGTTCGGAGTATGGACTAAAGCGGCTGCGAAGGGAAACTTGGTGCAGCGGAGGGAGTTGGCAACTTGATAAGCCTCAGAGTCTTGAACATTCCCTCCCCAGACAAGTAGGTTGTTTTGTGGGTCATTCACAAAGTCGGTCACTTCGCGAGACAGAAGTGTGTCTCGGACCCAGCCATTCGTATCATCATGCTCAGGGGCAAGAAGTACAACTAGGAGGAACTTGAGGTCCCGGTGGGCTTTCTCCAATGCCATGTTATATCCGTTCTCGAGGAAACTGATCGAGTTGGTGCCATATTCTTCCTCGAATTCCCGGATGAACCGGGCGGCCGTGTCTTTGGGACCCAAGGGCCGGCGACCGTTAGTATTTCTCCGGGAGCCTCGAAGAGCGGGATTCGCTGTCGTGTTAAAGAAGCGCGGAAGAAAGGGAAACAAGGCACCGAATAGGCGGAAGGAGCTGTAGAGTAGTCGATAGAGGAGGTTGAGCGGAGTAAACAGCAGAGCTAGTATGAAAGGCGGGCGATAGACCGACTGGTCTTCAGGCTGTGTATTTATCCGGGGAGCTGGCTCAGCAGCACGGGGAGTCGGAGTAAATTGCGCAGCAATGTCATCACTCATGAGGTTTTGGGTCTGTCGGGCGGGTCGCGGAGGAGGGGAGTTGAGAGCAGCGCGGGCTTCTTCGACGGGATCCGGCCCTTCGCCGTCAAAGAACTTGGAGATGGCAATCTGGAGGCAGCAAATGCTTAGTTCCCAAAGGCATCTAGAGGTAGTATGTCGTCATCCGGGCTTACCTGCACGTTCCATTGTGAGCGGCGCAACAAAGGAATGGCTTCCGAATGTTCCTGACCGGTGACCGCAGTATACGTCTCGAGAGCGGACCTCTCGCTGTCGGAGAGCTGGGATATATCAAGCCCGGAGGTGGACATGGTCAATTGATGATCTCATCCATGAACAGAATGGCTGGAAGAGGAGCAGCGAGGCCAGGAAAACTGGCGTGAGTGATGAGGTATAGATGGGCCGCGGGGAGTCGTGTGCGTCAGAATAGCCTAGCTCTCTGAAAGATATAGAGGGGAAGCTAATAACAGAAATAGTAGTGAGCCCCTAAAGAATGCTCAAGGCATGCAGAATACCGCCACAGATGCAAACCAGGCTGTAATTAAGGAAGATGGTAGGAAGGGGAAGTCGTGGGGAATGAACAATAGTAACTAGCTGGCCTCAGAAGGACAGCTCCGTCATGGCCGGTGGGAGCCACGCTAGACGCGCGCTTGACGCACGAGTGGTCCGTGCACGGGACGGAGTTCGACGCACTCCCGTCCAAGTTCCCCCTCCCACTCCTCCCCCCCCCGCGCCGCCCTTGGTTCGGATGCTGCCTTGCGGTCTTACTGCCTTGTCACCATCCATGGCATGAGATCTTCGTCCGTTCCTGTCTCCGGACGTTTATTCTCAATTGTTTTGGCTGTTCCCCCACCGTCTAACGCTCGAAAGGGCGCCCAATCTCGCCATCCCAGCCGTCCTTGGCTGTTGCGGAACATTTACCCTGCCATCAGTGAAACATCGCCTCGACAACGTCTCCGAGGGCATCTCGGATTGTCGAGCTAGTCTACGGGTCTTCTCCATAGAGGAATGTGGTTTCCTCTCGATATCTTAGGTCGCCCGATATTTCTTGACTCAATGGACATACCTGTCCGTTGATCCGCGCCCAACTGTGGATAACGAACTTATTATGGCTACCACGGGAAAGTCTGCAACGCTGGAAGACGCCCGTCGTGGTACGGGGTCTCCGAAGATGAAGGGACGAGGTTAGTTGGACTATTATTCAAATGTCGGCTTCGGTCAACAGACTATGATTCAATGCTCCCGTCGGCCTTTGCTTCTTTCGGCGGTATCAGCTAACATAGTCGTCATCCTGACCTTACAGAGAACGCCAAAGATACGCTGTGTCGCAACGTGACCATATATGGCCGATGTCGCTACGAAGATAAAGGTGCTTAGCCATTCCTTGCCTATTGTTCCTCTTCATGCTCGCTAGGATCCGTCTAACCGTCCGATTGCTTGTGAAGGGTGCGCCTTCAATCACGACCCGCATAAAGTGAATTCAGGATATCAATCAGACAGGTTGGCACTTCCGGGAGAGGCGCGCAATGTTGGAGTCAGAGAGGAGGATGACTTACTCATTTTGCAGTAATAAGAAACGTTTGAACGTCGACTCCCCTAGTTTTACCCCATCCATATTGTCGTCGAATGGATCATCGCCCACTTCCCAATCAGCAACCATGAAGAAGATGGCTACGATCTCGCCTAAGGCTGCGAGCGCAGCTCCCTTCCAACCTAGAAGTATATCATCACGTATGCCCTAAAGGTTTCCGGGATGCGAAGCGGAATCTGACTACAATCAGGATCCAACTCCAGCACCCCTACTACTCGCCCGGGTACAATGACCCCCGATTGGTCTGTGGCAGAGGTACAAGAATTTGTACCTCAGGGATTTGATACTGCACATATAGTAAGGCTGCCAGATCGAGGTGTCCCACGCAGGTCGACTGCTTCGCATGTCATTTGCTGTGGTCATCCTGCTCGAAGTGTACGTGCTTGCAATGCTAACTGGTTAGGGCTCCCTGCAAGGTAATGGGACTGCCGGTGTTCCCAGCACGAGCGCTTTCGACCCTTTTGTGACCACCCCGAATCCCCTCTCCGCAGCAAACGCCGTCGGCCCGGTGCAGGCCAATCCTTTCTCGCATGACACGGCTGCAGCGTTGAACGGAGCAGCGTTCTTCGCCAACCAGTCTGGATTCCAGCAGCCAGTAAGCCACTTCTTATTTGTGGTACGGAAATCATCCTAATCAAACGCTAGGTCCAATATCACATGTATGCCCCGATTGGGCCTCATAGTCAGAATACGTTAGGCTATCAGCGAAACGTACACGACCTTTTCCTCCCTAATGACCTACGGGAGGAAATGCAGAAGAAGGCAGCAGCCACGCTCCAGACACTGCCAAGTACGTTGCTGACATATGAGTGCGTTTGGTTGGCGTTGCTGACTTGATGTTAGATACTCAGCTCCCAGCTCAGGTCGATTACTTCCACTCTCTTGTCCCGCTCGATCTCAACCATCAGAAGAACGCTACCATCTTTGGCTTCCCCAGCTGGGTGTACAAAGCCCAGTCCAGTAAGGACGGAAACTTTTACGCTCTCCGGAGACTCGAGGGTACTGTAATTCTTTCCGTGCCATTATCAGGATACTAACTCGTATATAGGTTTCCGGTTGACGAACGAAAAGGCCATCCGCTCCGTGCAAGCTTGGAAGCGTGTCTGCAACGGTAGTGTCGTGACAGTCCACGATGCGTTTACTAGCCGAAGCTTTCAGGACAGCTCCTTGATCTTTGTCACCGACTATCACCCATTGTCGAAGACGCTAGCTGAACAGCACCTTGGCGCCGGAAACCGATTCCAAGGTCGCCATAACACGCACATCCCGGAACAGGTTCTCTGGGGTTACATGACTCAGATTGCCAATGCTCTGAAAGCGATTCATGCCAGTCAACTGGCTGCCAGGATCATTGACCCAAGCAAGATCCTTTTGACTGGGCGAAACCGCATTCGTCTCAACGCCTGCGCCATTATGGATGTGGTTCAATTCGACACTCAGCGATCTCTGGCCGAACTGCAGCGGCAGGATTTGGTCAACTTTGGACAGCTCATCGTCACCCTGGGCGCCAACCAGCCCAATGTGATGCACAACCCTACCAAGGCCATGGAGCACTTCACACGCGCATACACTGCGCAGCTGAAGAACTCGGTCTTCTGGCTGCTGAACGGGCTCCAGAAGGACCAGGAAAGGAATATTGACATTTTTATCACCGGCATCTCATCGACACTGATGTCGACGTTCGACTCCGCCCTTCACCTCGACGACCAATTGACCTCCGACCTGAGTCGCGAACTCGAGAACGGCCGCCTCGTCCGGCTCATGACGAAGCTGAACTTTATCAACGAGCGACCCGAATACGAGCACGATCGTCAATGGTCAGAGAACGGCGAGCGGTACTTCTTGAAGATCTTCCGCGATTACGTCTTCCACCAGGTTGACGCGCAGGGCGATCCAGTCGTTGACCTGGGCCATGTGATCATGTGCCTGAATAAACTGGACGCAGGCACCGACGAAAAAATCACCTTGATCAGCCGCGACGAGCAGAGTTGCTTCGTGGTCAGCTATAAGGAGCTGAAGAAAGCTCTGGAATCGTCTTTCCAGGCGCTGCTGAAGCCTTCGGCCACTAGGAGGCTGCATTGAGTAGTCTGACAGGACTTGACACTATGCATCTGCTGCATACATAACTCCAATATGGTATGTGATGAGTGTCATCAACTCGCGCTGGCCTATTCTTAAATGACAGATGGATGGATGGGAGGGTGGATATTCTTGGATTGAAATCATGGTGGAGGGAATATGTTTCCTATGTTCCAGCGAGGATCTGATATGTCTACATTGACTATTTTTACTGCCGATGATACTTATCCTTAACGCCTACTTCAGTATTGATGTGATGGCTGGACGATGGATCAAGGCAGGTTTATACAGCAGTGACGAAGAAGAATATTAAGACAGATACGCCATAGCTAGAAATGTATGAGATTGAAGTTCACTTGCAGCTTATTCCAGTATAGTATCATCAGTGCAGTGTAACAAGCACAATAACACTAAAACACCAAAAGGTAATCAAATTACCCCTACCACCGTCCCTATCTACAAAACCGATAGATACTAAGTATCTCCCTCACAAAACACAATAATTCAATCATCCACCATGACCCAACCAACCTTCCACCCTCTCCCTCACCTCCTCCACCCCCATCAAATACCCACCACCATCCCCTCTCTCCCTCGCATCAACCACATCCTCCTCCTCCCCATCTCCTCTCCTCGGCGGGACCAACACCCTCCCCCCACCTAAAACAAACATACTCCCCTCCGCAGTCAACAACTCCTCCCCCGCCTTGACACCCTGATACCCATTTATTACCTGGAGGAGAAGTGGGTACGCGCTGTGACATTTCGCATCGATGGAAACCCTCCCCGTCTTGCCTTCATCATCATCATCATCATCATCATCATCATCATCATCATCAATATCAGTACGTGAATGAGATCTGTGTAACAAACTCTCCATCTCTATATGAAACATGGAGTTATCCCCCGGTGGGAGGGGGAGTATATCACCGTGTTTGGTATACAGGTGGTCTGAGTAGAGCGTCTCGCCGAGAACAATGTGGTATTTTATGATGGCGGAGAGGTATTTTTCCCCCTCGGGGGAAAAGAGGAAGGTGAGGGCTTCGGGGGTGAATGTTGCCACGAAGGAGGGGTTGGGGGGGAGGAGGAGGAGGGTTAGACTATTTCTTTTTCCTCTTCCTCCGTCTTCTTCTTCTTGACTGTGTTGTGGTTGTGGTTGTGTTTGGTAATCGTCTTGGATGGTTAGGGCTTTGTTGGGGTTCTTGCTTCTGCTTCTGCTGGTGATGGTAATGGTATTGGTATTTGTATCGGAGCTGGTGGTAAGTACCCTATCCAGACCAGTTCTGTACAATGCTAGCGTAAAGGTGCTGAACTCGGAAGGGAGGGAGTTAAGTATGGTGAGGGTAGAAAGAGGAGGCATAAGAACCGAGTCGATGTGGTAGAGGACTCCATTGGAGGCGTGTTTATCCAGGGAGATGATGCGGCTGTGGAAGTTGAGCATTAGGTCGCGGAGTAGGATTGGATGGACGGTGATGCGTTGGGGGAGGGTACTATGTTCAGTATGGATGTAGGTCGGGACGGTGGGTGATTGGAAAAGTTTGTCGATGGGATAGGAGCCCTTTACGGTGTGGTAGGTGAGGATGTGGTGGATGCGGGCGTGGGTGTCCTCATTATTGTTGGTATTATGTTCATGGTGGTATTGGTGGTGGAGTTTGCGGATGGCTTCGTCGGTAGGAGCGAAGAAGGTAAGGTTGTTCGAGGTGGTACTGTTGAGCAGGGTCGTAAGATGATAGTCGTTGCGGATGAAGTGAGCGATGATGGAAGTATCCGGGTTGGAGAGGATGAGGTCGTAGAGGGTCTTATTGGATGCGGGGTGGCGGAGATATGGGGGTGGAGTGGGATGGCGGAAGGGCGGAGCGAGTTCGGAGACGTGCTGGGCGTAGAGATGAGGTGAATCACTGGGGTTGTAGTTAAGGTAGTTGTTCACGATGGTGGGCCAGATGTCGGTTGTGAGGTGGTCGAGGGCTGTTGCGAGGGTGGTGGTTATGCCATTGATTAGGTCGGGGTTTATATTCTCGTCGGCGATGGTGAAACTACCATCATCATCCTCGGGGAGGGGATTATGGTGGAATGGGAAGACGAGGGCGGTGGTGAAGGGCAAGGCCACAAAGGCCCAAAGGGGAATTTTCATTATAGATGGCCAGGTTATGGAGATGGAGAAGATATTGATGGGGTCTGTTGCAGACAATGCTGCTCGTTGTGATGCGTTGCAGGGATCAGTTAATTTCTATCTAGACGAGGGCAGGCCAGCTGGGTCTAGACCCCTCTGCCGGGCTGAGCCTAATGCTCTGTAACATCATGAGGGAGATACAAATATTATTATGGTGAAACGCACTAACTTTAACATCGGGAAGTTACAGCATCATACACGGCAGCATATGGGAGGAATCGACAGTCTGTTCATGACGACAGAGGATGATGTCATGACCACACACAGGGCGGAAAGTAAGCTGATTGTAGGCAGTTAAGTGCCCGCCATTACTATGTAGTATATTCTGGTATTGTGCTATGCATGGCTTCATGCAGGTACAATTCAACGCTCAGGGCGCACATAATACATTTCATCATCTGCCTTCGTAGGGTGTGTATAGTAAGATTCCGTCCACCGTCCGTGGTGGACGGCAACATCATGAAAGACGCAGACCCATCGACCACATCCAGCAGGACGTGAGGCGGACGAGTGCTGCAACCATTGTCGTCAATTGTGCGGGGCATGCACATGGCTGGTCACTCCAAGGAAACACCGCATCAGGCACCAACAAACCGCCAAGTTGCTCTGATATCGGCCTCAGAGCACGTGATTACTCTTCGGGTTGGACGAAGGGGTTGGCAATCTCCTCGCTGCCGTCGGCGGGCGAGATCAGGACGATGATGGTGCCACGGGCCACGACGAGACCCAGCGAGCGAGTGTTCTCATTGCCCTCGTCATCTGGGAGGGTCAGTAGGGAGTAGTAGTGGGGAGATTGCAGGGAGCTTACCGCGCATGGATTCCTTGACATCGTCCAGGACCAGGTTCATGAGCTGGTCGTATCCCTTGAGCAGACCAACAACTGGACATGATTATTAGCCAAAGCATTGTAAAGTAACAGTAGGGTGGGTCTTACCCTCACGACCGCCATTGAACTTGACGCGCACCTCCTTGTCCATGTACTTGTTCAGATCGAGGATGTTTTCTTTCTTGGGCTTCTCCTGCTGCTGCTGCTGCTGAGCACCGCCACCAGCACCGCCACCTCTGTGGGCGCCACGACCGCCAGACCGCTCATAGCCTCCGCCGCGGCCGCGACCACCTCCACGGAACGAGCCTCTTTCGGACATGGCTTGGCTGGGAGGGAGTGTTTAAGTTGGGAGGGGGGGGAAAGCACTTAGTAGTAGATTATGTGTGAAAGGGTGGGTTTGGGCCAATTAGGAAGGGGAGTGGATTAGATAATGCAGTGTCGGGTAAAGAAAATGAGGGGAAGGAGGGGAAATGCAGAGATGAACCAGCTAGTAGTCAATTGATGGGCAAAACAAGGGAAAACGGAATGGACTGGCCGGCAGCTCCCTGTCAATGGCACACCGGTGTGGACGAAAATGCCAAATTGGGCCCGACGGGAATTTCACGGGGCGGAGGAAGTTCGTCAAGCCGTTGGAAGGAAACTTTTGACTATGAGGGATTTTCAGCTGTCGCAGCAGCAGCAGCAGCAGCAGCAGCAGCAGCAGCAACAAGCAAAACAACCGTGAATCACGAGGTTGAGCCAGTCACGGGACCTGTGGACGCTGGGAGGAGATCGAAAAACTCTCTTGAACTTCCTTGACAATTAATGACGGTAATAATACACAGCATCTGTCATATTTCTGATAATGACAGTACCTGATCACCGGCCCGGGTTAGCGCGTATCGTGGGAGGGGGGGCTGGAACCCGGCCAGTGTCGGACACACGCGCCCATCACAGCCCGGCCTTTTGCTGGTCCAGTTTGATGAAAGGTTTTTTAGGCAACCACCTTCATCCGCTTGATCCTATAGAATGTCTCACACTGAGAAGAAGGGGAAACTTTCCCATCAGCTACTATGCAAATCCAAACAATGAGTCGTGTATAAAAACTAATGGGAGAGTATGAAACCGAAGCTCCCTGATTGACTGGCACCGGTTCAGCACGGGCGGAGCGCGACCCCCGTCCGAAAGGATGAGCTGGTCCAGGCCGGGTTCCGAGCGGCCTCCCTGGTGCACAATCACGAAACCCATGACGCCAGCCAAAGCGATACCCATTGGATAAGTTCCGGAAGGAAACGGAGCACCAGCATCAAAGCAACTTCCACCTGGCCGCCAAAAGACAACGTGTCAGATATTCGTCCTCCTCCTCCTGCTTTACTTGTCTGTCTGTCCCTGGAGTCCGCCGCAAGGGGGATTGCAACCCCAGACACATACATACATACATACGCTTGGAATCGGAACCATGTCAATGCTGATGATAAGGGGAGTAGGGGAGAGGGGAGAGGGGAATTGTCGGAGATGTAACATCGGGGTCAGTTAGTGTCTTCGTATACTCGCTAGTTTCTGCCATACATACATTCATTGTTGGTGTCTATTTACTCAAAACAAGGGCCCCCAATAACCGGCCCTACTGGAGAGTTGTCGGTTCGAATGCCCCGGCCTGGACTGCCTTGATAACGGCCGCATGGGCGGCGTATTAACGTATGGTTATGACATGTTATGTATGTTAAATGACCAGCGGAAGAGCCCGGCGGGACTCCGCCCTACCTTAGGTAAGCGATAACCGGTCAACTCGTCAATTCCGAGAGGAGTGGAAGTTGGTTGTTGTGTTCAATGTTAGCCATCATAAGTCAATGAAGAGACTGCTCCAGTCTATGGTCCATGGAAGGGGTTTGTCCAATCTAGATAAAGACTCGGATCACGCAGGAACTCAGCGGGGATACAAGACAGACAGAAGAAAGAACATCCCTATCGGTCAGGCGCGATCAGGCTACCATTTGTTTTGCGGAAGATCGCCATCACCCACTTGCAGGCCTTTTAGCTCGGTCCACTCGGCATCTCCAGTAGGTAACTTACTTACTATCTTGTCCGTCAGTCACTCCCTCTCCCAGTCCTTTCATTAGTTCCCTATCAATCCCTTCCCATCCTCTCGCCCGTTCCGCCATCCGCAGCGTCACCAGCATCCATTCGGCGGTATCATTGGCCATCACTTCCACCATCCCGTCCCTGCAATCGATTAGTGTTGTTGTTGCTGCTGCTGCTGCTGGTTGGGACATTCTTTTTTGCTGGTGTTGCTACCGCTAGTAGTACTTAGTTTGTTCGTTGTTAGTAAATAGAAATAGATATCGTCCCATCCAGTCCTTATCCTGCGCCTTTTTTATCATTCATTACTTTACTAGTTAGAAGCTAACCTGGTCAACGGCTTCCCCCAACCCTCTTCCTCCCGGCCGTAACTCCGTCCGCCTTTGCCTGTCGGTTCGTCTTCCTTCTAACTTTCCTTCTCTTGCCTCTCTCTCCCCTCCCCATCTTTTCCTCTTCCTCCCTCCCTCCCTCCTCTCTCCTCTCCTCCTCTCCGGTTCCTATCTTCTCTCCTCTCCATCCTTCTCTCACTCACTCTTCCTCTTCTCCTCTTCCTCCTCCCCCCTTCCCCTTCCACTCCCTCTTCCTTGTCCGACTTCTTCCCTTCTCTACTCTTTCTTCTCTGGGTACTCTTCCTCCCCCACATTTTCTTCCCTTCCCGACACTGGATCCTCCCCCCTCCCCCAATTTTCCCAAGTTTTTTTTATCCGTTGGGGTCGCCGATTACCTAACTCGAACGCAGCACGCGCTGCCCAGTGGCTGAACCTGAACCCGCACTCTGGAGCCTGATGCTCCGCCATCGGCAGCCCGTCTTTCGCCAGTATTCTCATTACTCATTTCCTCTATAAACCCTTTTTTCCTCTCTGGGTTCCTCCCATTTATCCCTCCCCCCTCCCTGCCCCGTATTTTCCGCGACTCTTCGCTTTGTCGCAATCCACCCGGATTTCCCTACCTCACTTCCTCCTTGGAGTCGCCTACTACCTCCGGCATCACCATGGAGTCTAGAACCGCGACGGCTGAGCCGTCCAGTAAACGACCGCGCTCACCTTCCGGCGATTTCCCTCCTATCGCGTCCAAGGTTCCCAAAACCCATTCGAATCACCTGCAGATCAACTACCTCGCCCGCCAATACCCGGATAACCTTCCTCTCGTCTCCGTCGATGATACCATGCCCGCCATTGTGCATCTCATTGGCGAGTACGACGGCGTCTTACATCGTCACGAAAGCATCGCCGGGAATCTGGGCGCTTGTCCGCTGGGGCCCATCCTGATCAAGCGCTTTGAGCGCTTGTTCGATGGACCGCCTCGCGTGCTCAAGTCGCATGGCAAGGACTCCCCCAACGTGACCTGGCTGGATGTGGTCGAGTTTGCCAAGAACAAGCCCGAGCAGTTCAACCTGGAAAAATCGCGCAACGGGGTGCGAGTGTGTCAATTCTACACCAAGCAGTGTCGGGTGGAGATCAGCGAGGAGGATTTTGTGTTGATCGCCTCGGGGATGCCCCAGAAGATGATCCCCCCGCAGCCGATCATTGAGGATGAGGAGAAGGAATTGGGCGCATTGGAGATTCTGGAGAAGAACCTTCAGCAGATCATCCAGATGGCCGACCAGGGTATGTCTGACATGGATATCTTCTACAAGCTAAACTGACCATTGTTGCTAGTGTCTGCCCGGGCCCGACAACTGAATCACCGTCTGAAGAACCGCCGGACGGCTATCGTCACCCGTCGGGAGAACGACATGTCGCTCCACTCGCAGCGACAGCAGCAACAACATCGTTCCATCAGCCCTGCGTGGCGCGATGCCAATGGCCATGCTCAGAACCCGAATGGTAGCACCCCTGCCAGCGCCCAGTCTCCCTCCACTGGTTTTGTTGCCGTGAATGCCGGCCGGCCCGGCGGCGGAGAAGCCACTGTAGAGGAGAATGCGCTGTCGTCGCAGTTTATGTTTTCGCATTCCAATACGGACAATGTTACTATCATTAACGGCACCTCTATCAAAGGCGCCTCGCCGACGACCCGCGCCGAGCTCATGAAGAAGTTCTTTACTACCCAGGATCGCCAGGCGCGCAGCTATGAAGAGGGCCCCGGCTCCAGTAGTCGGCAGTCGTCCCGGCCGCGGCCGCGAGCGTCGGATGCGGCGGACTACAACTTGTACACTCCGGCACCCGCTACGGTTGCCATTCCCAATACACCCTCCTCGCTTCTGCCACCGCCCAAGTCCCATCACCATGAAAAGGATGACGGCGGCCCGCACAAGATGGAGATGGTGGCGCGCATGGAAGAACTCTCACGGGGCGAGCGCATCCTGCCGCCCTGCGATCGGTGTCGCCGGCTACACATGGATTGTTTGAAGAACCTGACTGCCTGCATGGGGTGCACCAAGAAGCATGCCAAGTGTTCCTGGAAGGACGTCAAGGAGGACGAGCTGCGCGAGACACGGGTCGACCGTACGTCCCGGGAACGAGCGGAGGAGCCGCCTTCGTCCAAGGAGGCGTCTTCGACCCATCCACTGCCTACTCCCGTGGCAGCACCACCGTCGACGGCGGCCCCAACACCGGTGTCTGGACCGATGTTGCCCGAGACGGAGCAGCGACCTCGTGAGCGCGAGGTGCCGTCCGAGTACAGCGTGCGCCGCGAGTCCGCGCCGACAGGAGGACCGGTTGCGGGGATGGCGCTAGCCAAGGAGATGTCCCCGCGGCGGGCCATGAGCGAGATGCATGGGAGCAGCGGGATGAGCCATGAGCGACGAGTCAGCCTGCATCGGCACGCGGAGGCGGACGATGACGACCCGGATGCCAACCAGCGGCTGATGCAGGCCATTCTGGATACGGTGGACCACCACACGCGGGTGGCGGCGGCGGTGAAGGAGGGACATGAAGTGAGCAACGAGCGGGAGCGGGAGCGCGAGCAGGAACGAGAACGAGAGCGGGAGCGGAAGTTGGTGCGGGCATAGCTTGACGACCCGACTTTGTTTGGACATTATGGATTGGATATGGGTACTTGGACAGGGAGTTGTAATTAGGTTTTTGATTGAGCGAGTTAGCGGATATCCCGGTCTGAATTCTGGATGAAATGATGGATTGGATGGATTGGATATTGGATATTGGATATTGGATATTGGATAGCATGGATGGGCATAGCATAATGTGACTGCATGCATACAGTGTACAGAACCAGGGAATAATTGTGTCGGAGTTTGTCATTCCCGCCGCGGCACCAACTGCCGATGGGCGATCCGCACCCCGCATACATGACTGAACAGTCAACAGGCACTCCCACTGAATACAATGACTATATGCAAAGAGAGCAACTCAATACATGCACCCCACAGATCGTCCGCCAATCCCTCGATCTAATACACGCATATATCCCTAAACCCATAAATCCGACCAGCCCATAACAATGAACTCGGGAATGGCCATAGCCGACACTCCTCGCTGAGTGATGCTTACGTAGCAGCGTATCCGAAGTAACCCAACCAATAACAATCCCTCAATTTACACCCAACATATCCACCACCCACCATCGGAATTGTGGGGTGTGTCCCCGCAGTCAAACATATAGAAGAGTAACACCCCCCCACCACCACCACATACCCATTGCAATTGTGGCTTTATTCCTCTCCCCCCAATTGCAATCTCACCACTGAACCCAAATAAATACATCAACAGAAGAAAGAAAACAGGGAGTGAAAAATGGACCCCAGCAAAGTGAAAATCCCACCCATGAAAGACCTAACGGTCGACAACATCACCGAGAACGTGATCCGAATCAACTCCCTCTGCGAAGACGAGCGACTCAAATACATTCTCGAGCGACTGGTCACGCACCTCCACGACTTCGCAAGAGAAACCCGTCTTAGCACGGATGAATGGATGACCGGGTTGAGATTCCTCACGGAAGTAGGCAAGATTTGTTCGGATGTTAGACAGGTAATTTATCCAATAACCCTATCACAATTTCTCCATAGCTTAGCTTAGCTAGCTAGCTAGCTAGCTAGCTACATCATCATCATCACTACCAATAAAACTAACAACGCCTATAATATCTTCCAGGAATATATTCTATTAAGCGATATCCTCGGCCTCTCCATCCTCGTCGACTCCATCGACCACCCCAAACCCCCCAACAGCACCGAAGGCACCGTGCTCGGCCCATTCCACACGCACGACGCCGAGCCCCTCACCCCCGGGGCCAGCATCAGCCACGATCCCGCCGGCGAGCCCCTCCTCGTCGTCTGCACGGTCAAAGATACCCACGGGAAGCCTGTGAAAGACGTGAAGATCGATATTTGGGAGACGGATTCCACGGGCCATTATGATGTGCAGTACCCCGGGAGGGATGGCCCCGATGGTCGATGCATCATGACCTCTGATGACCAGGGAGTGTTCTGGTTCAAGGCTATTACGCCCGTTCCCTACCCTATTCCGCATGATGGGCCGGTTGGGAAGTTGTTGAAGTTGTTGGGGAGACATCCGTATCGCCCGAGTCATATGCATTTTATGTTTGAGAAGGGGGGGTTTGATCATTTGATTACGTGAGTAGAAGATATTTCCTCCCCCGGAGGGGGAGCGGGGGGATGTGGGTATGGCTAACAGTGGGTGCTTTAGGGCGCTGTATCTCCGTAATGACCCCTATGAGACCTCGGATGCCGTCTTCGGGGTCAAGGATTCGCTGGTCGTCGATATCGGTAAGGCTGGGCCGGAATATGCGGCCAAGTATGGAGTTTCGGAGGATCATGCCCTCCTCACCTATGACTTCGTGTTGGTGAGTGATGAGGAGACAAGTGAGTTGAGGGCGAGGAATTCCAAGGAGGCGTTGGATAAGTTGGGGCGGAAGGTCAAGATTGTTAATGGGTTGCCGGTGCCGGAGCTGGATTGATTTTTTATTTTTTTTTCTTCTCCTATTCCTTCTTGATTTATAGGTCTGGGTTCATGTAATTGATAAGTGTCATGTGAATGTATTCTTTATTAGGTATATACATCATTCGTTACTGTGGACATTGGTGTTGGCTTCGGCTTCGGCATTCACCATCTCTCCAAAATCACTTCCCTCCACTGCTGCTCCGCCATCCTTCAGTCGGCGCAGTCCACTCTCATCTTCCACCCAGCCACCTAGCTTCTCCACTCCTGCGATATACTCTGTTCCAATCCGCAGGTTCAGCCCCGCGCTCAATGCCCGTTCGATCCGCACTTCGCGTCCCTCGGCAATCAGTACCCGGAACACATGTCCCAGGAACCCGCTCAGGAGGTCCACGCTCCACTCGTCCGGCACGACGCGCAGCACCTCGCCCACGTCGAACCACGCCGCGAATCGTCCCAGCAGGTCGCTTGTCCGCTCGAGCCGCTCCGATGGATCCTGGATCTGCAGGAACTCGTCCAGCAGGTACCGGAAGAGCTCGGATTGCAGGGAGCGCTCAGCGAATTCGACCAAAGTTCCTGTCGTGCTGGTGCTGCGCGGGCCGCCGAAGAGGCAGTATCGCACGGCAGAGTCGTAGTCCCCCAGTCCGTGGGTGAGTAGGTGGAGCGCTTCGCGATGTCGGCCTTGTAGGCCGTCGAGGATTACTGATTCTGATACCAGTTCGTTTTGGAACGGTTCGATCCGCGCGAGCACCGCTGGGATGGAGTATGTTAGGTTTCGCGCGGGCAGGGAGGTAAAGTGTCCGCCGCTGCCGCCCCCAAGGAGCTGGAGCAGGCGGAGCCGGGACTGCCACCATGGCTCGGCGGGTGTGTTTTCGGTGATGAAGTTCATGTAGGTCGGTTTGGGTGGCTGCAGGGCGCGATACGTAGAGTAGGATTCTGCTAGCGATGCACGCGCTTCTGGGGAGGACTCAAGCACGGAGAGCACGGTGTCCAGGTAGTAGGAGAGTAGGTCGTCCGCGTATTGGGTGTGCTGGACGTGTTAGCATGAAAAAAATGGATGAGGATGGCGCTTACATTTCGAACGAAGACGAGATGCTCCAAATACACCTGCACCGCATTTGGCGCGCGCTCTTTGAGCAAGCTGACCACATCCGTAGTCTCCAGCTTGACCCGGCTCGTGCCGTCTGAGAACACTTGAATACCCAAGTTGGGATTGCGCTGGGCCAGCCATGCTCCGTACTCCTCCACCAACTGTGCGTCCTTGATCTTGACCAAGTACCGTCGCATCTGCGCTTCGGTTCCACCCACGGTGACCTCACCACCGCGATCCTCCTCGCCATCGATAATTCGTCGCCAGGTTTTGAGGACATTCCCCGACATTCTGTGGCTCTGATACAAGCGGCTGAGCACAAACAAGCGCCGGTAGCTTTCCAGCAGCGCCACTGCCCGGTCAAAGCTACCCTTCCAGTTATCCACTAGACGATTCAATTCCGCGCGAATGGAAGACTTCACGCGTTGTTCGGCTGACAATTGTGCATCTTGCTCCAGAAGCAGGTGCAGGAGAGCTGCATCGACACTGTCGAATACATAGTTTTCATCCGTGATACTGCCGTAACCCCTCTTCTGCTGCCAGGAGAATAGGAACCGCTTGATCATATCTAGAACTGCTGCGTCCGAAGCTCCAGTATTCTCTGTCTTGTCGAGCCGCTGCACGTAGGCTTCCGTGACCTCAGCAAGACCGGCATGAACCCAAATTCCCTGCGGGCCCTGGAGGACCTCGCGTCGCAAGAGGGGAACTAGCAGCAACGCAATACGTGGATCTAGTTCTCCGACTATGAGGGCTCGCTCCGTGTCATCGATGATCGCTTCGCTTCGGACAGCCGCGTCCATGAAAATGAGGTCTGCGAAAAGAAGCAGGCTTGCTTTCTGCTTCACATAATTCAAGCCCAAGAATTCCGATTCCGACTTGGGCTCCGTTGTCTGGACATGATGGATGATATCGGCAACTGCTCTCCGGAAAGCTTTGGAGTCGCCAGCGCCTGTCTCCTGAGCCGCCTGCAGGGCATCATTGAGCTGTGTGGTCAGTGGGTTTCTCACCACCCGCCAGATCTGGTTGCCATTCCACAGCACCATGCTGCTTTGCGTCTGGCCTAGTTCACGCGCAAACCTGGCTTCCTCGGCGTTTCGTTCCGCCTCCCAGCCACGCTCCTTTGAGCCTTCTGAGTCTGTCAATTCCTGGGCCTCGAAGAGCTCTTTTTCTTTCTGTAAATGCTCGATCGATGACTGCGTTCGTGGGTCGGCTGCCGGTACATGGGGCGACAACGGAGTTTTGAGACGAACCATACGTAGCAGATTCCCCAGCTCAGATACCTCGAGCTTGCTTGGGCTGATTGTATGGCATAGACCAGCATGGGTAGTCTGCATGTCGTTGGCCGACGGTATTTCTACCCAAGTTTTGTGGTCCTCCGCCTCCCCGGGATCGACATCCCAGAGCTGCACTTCCAGGAACTTCCGTTTCTGGCCATCCTGTTCTGATTCTATAACTGCCAGAAGAAGCTCATCCTGCGTGTTCTCCGGTGATGGTATCATGTGAGTTTCGTCGCCCTTGTCGATCACAATTGACTCGGGATATTTGTAAAATGTTATCGTACCACGGACCACGTCGCCATCTACATTGACAAACATGCCAACTCCGGGCTCGGTTGAGTCAGTTCCTCTAACGAGCAAGAACTCCGACGAGGTCGGTGACAGCACGTGAGGCTTCAGCTGTGTGGGCGGCTTCGGTATGGGTGGAAGGGGTTTTCGGTCATCGGGACTTGACTGGGAGTCCCGGGTCGAGTGGGTTGGAGATATCCTCGGAGAAGCACTTTCGGCTCGGTCTTTCGAGATCGATTGTCGCGGGGTTCCAGCAGGAGACAGCTCTGGCGTAACAGAGCTAGACCTGTCATGTGGCGAGGTATGAGTCTTTGGCTGCAGCATCCCGGCGAACGGATTCGGACCGGATCCTCTGTCATGATGGCTTTCCAGCGGCGAGGTTGCGAAGGGTGACGACGGAGATCTGTCTCCGGCAGGACCCGAGTCGAATGCCTCGCTGGAAAATGAGACAGGAAAGAGCTGGATCTTCTGTTGATTTTCCACGTCCAATAAAGAGTACGCATGTGTATCAGCAGCGCAGGCGATTATGCCTCTCCGCGCCGCCACCAGGCAGCCAGGAAACTCGATGTTCCTTATCCGTCGAGCATCATCGCCAATTCTGACCAACATCATCCGATTCTGGGCGGCGATCATGATAACGGGGTTTTCCGACTCATCCGTTGCATTCAAATCCAGCCCACCGATCCAGCGACAGTTGTTGACCTTGGTGTTCCCGAAGGCCGGACTGAGCTCCGGCAACATGTAGAAGGTAGCCGTTCCATTGCATAACACACACGCCTTGTTCACCGTTGGCAGTAACACGATTTGCTGTATTCCCGGAAGCTTTGCTGACGGAGGCTGGGAGAAAGGGATTGGTAGTCTTGAGGCGAGGATGAATGACGGCTCGTTCGACTTGTCCGAGGGGTCCGGTGGGAGGCAGACGAAATGTAGGATCTCGGCGGCAGAGGTACCAATGTATAGATTGTCATCTAGAAATCATCCAATTAGCTTAGCTCTCCCATCAACAAGGCTGGACGCACTCCAATACTCGACGCAGGTGATATGGACATCCTCGTCATCATTGTCCGCATTCAAGGGCACCTGGTCGAAGAGAGACCGGAACACATAAGGTGCAGCTTTTGGAGGGCCAATCTTCCGCCTTTTGCGCGGGCTGATGCCCTCCTCTTCCGACACCATGATGAGGCCAGCTCGGTGTCTTGAGAGATGGTTCCTGACAGGATGGGGACGTGAGGGGAAGGAAGATCAGGACAGGAACTGGGAGGAGCTTCAGTCGGGCGAGGCTGGGCGCGGGTGGACCCGCCCGGGGTTATCTGCTGACTCAGGTGGAGTCCATTCTATGATTGCAGTTAGTTAACTAGTTATCAGTCTATCACTTTTAACTATAGTTATCAAGTTTGAAGAGCTGCAATTGATGGTCAGTAATCTTCTACTTCATAATTACTGTCTACTTGAACCAATTCTGTGTTTAGGTGCAAGTATAAGCATCGATCTGCATATTGATAGTTCAGCCGTCTTGACTGCAATTGTGACAGCTTCAGCTGCTTCATCACCACTGACGGGGCAGACTTTAGGTTGCAGGCAGCACATATGATACATCTCAAGCCACTGCTTACTCGGGGTCTCTTCAGCATATCCTTACCTGAAAAAAGGCCCTATCTGAGACGAACGTGGCCAAGTTGCTATAAATAACGAGGCTGAACCACGATCGGATAGGAACCTACCGGCATCGATCCAGGAGAATCTCATCTTGAACTGTCAACTCACTAGAATCCTGACTATCAGTATCTTGTCTTGTCATAAGGAGGACACCTCTTCCTTGCATATACACGCCATCTCATCACGCGATTGGGCATCTCTGCTCATTGTTGTCTTCGGAAGATCATCGGCCCGGTCGGCGTGTCACTCCGCATTCGCTGTAGTTTCATATTAACTGGCTTCATTTACTTGTCCCTCTCTGGATAGTCGTGGTGTTGCCGGTCCGGTCTTGGATGGGGGTGTTGCGCTGATTCTTGCTCCATTGAAGCGGATTATTCCCAAATCTCAACCATGGACGCTTTCGCCCTTACCGAAGGCATTGTCCCTGACAATAGCCAGGATGGTCACAACTCCGAGCCCGCCGCCGGCAAGTTACCGGAAGGAGCCAACAAGTTCCAGCGTGCCATTGCGGCCTGGCGAGGTTTGTCGCCTCGATCTTGGAATTTTGGGCCGAAGTAGCCGGCAGCTAACGAGTTCCTTGATATAGGTATCGATCTCGCCAGTACGGTCGCAAAGCTAGACAGTACCGCATCTGACATCGTCGCTCAGCAGCGCGATGCACTCGTCCAGCGCAAAGATCTCGCCCAGAAGACCAAGGACTTCAGGAAGCTAGATGACTCTTCGAAGCTTGCCGAGTACAAGGGTCTTCTGAAAGGTTCGTGGTGTGCCAACCGCATTCGTCCGGCCGTCGCTGACATTTCACAGCTTACCAGGGGTTCATCGATCTTCTCACGAACCAGGGCAAGGCCTCCTCGTCCGCCTTCCTACAGCTTTATTCATCATTGTCCGAAGCGCCTGATCCCTACCCTCTCCTTGAAGCATCCATCGATTCCCTCGTCCATTCCGAAGAAACCGTCCCCAAACTGACCTCGGAACGTGATCGCCTGCAAGGCTCCGTCGACCGTCTCACCTCTCAGCTGGAGGATACGGAGAAGCGCCTTCAAGAAGAACGGGCGGCCAGGAAGAAGCTAGAGGAGAACCAGGAATCTAGAATCAAGGAGGTTGAGGAGTCGTGGTCGGCGGTGCTGTCGGAGAAGACGAACAATTGGACGGCCAAGGAGAAGAGTCTGGAGGAGAAGGTGGAGAATCAAGAGCGCTTGGTGAAGGAGCTCAAGGCAAGCTATGAGGTGTCACAACGCTTGGGCCAGGAGGAAGAGGGCGGCGAGAGCACCCACGGAGCTAGCGCTGCTGAACTTGAATTGGTTTCTACTGAGTTGGAGAAGACAGGCCTGAGGCTGGCGGAAGTCGAGGCGAGGAATGAGCAACTCAGGCTCGAGCTGGCTCAAGCCGTCTCCCACTCGCAGTCGGGCCACGCAGCGTCCGTCGAAGATGACCCTGATTACCTGCGTCTTCAGTCGGAGAACTCGTCCCTTTTGCGCAAACTTGAAGCTGCACGATTTGACAAGGAGTCTGAGCGACACACCTGGGAGTCCAAGTACTCTCAGGCTGAGAGGCAGATCACAAATGTTACGGCTGAGAAGGAAGAATTGCGCTCAAAGTTGGAGAAGGTCGCTGACTATGAAGACATCCGTCGGGAGCTGGAGATGATCAAGGTAATATCTCAATACCCTTCCGTTCTGATTGGCTATCTGACAGTTCCAGTCCATTGAATTCTCGCCTGGTGATGACGACGATGCTGCCGTTCTTACAGACGCTGCGAACGCCAACGGCGCGGCTACCAAGTCCCAGGATGGGTCAAAGAACAAAAACAGCTTGGAGCAGCTCTTGCTCGCCAGGAATAAGAAGCTGACAGACGAGCTCACCATTTTACGGGTATCCCATCGCGACCTTCAGGGCCAGCTAGAGACTCTTCGTGAGGATCTCTCCACCACGAAAGAGGAGTTGGAGAAGTCGCAGAAGCTCTCTACCACATTGGAGAATGATCTTCTCCGTGTACAGGAGGAGGCTGCGAACACATTCCCGTCCTCGGCGATGTCTGTTGCTGGTACTTACACCTCCAAGTACCCACACTCATCCCGCAAGGGCGCAGTGTCGCCCACCTCGTCCATCATCTCGGGCTTTGACCAGTCCATGGCCTCAGCCAACACCATGGACTCCATCCGTGCGGGAGAGCCAGTCGGGGGCGGCTCGGGTCTTTTGCCTATGATCCAAGCCCAGCGTGATCGTTTCAAGAAGAAGAACGCTGAGCTGGAGGAAGAGCTGTCGAAGCTGTACGGCACAGTGAAGTCCTTGAGACAGGAGGTGGCCTCTCTACAAAAGGACAACCTCAGCTTGTACGAGAAGACACGCTATGTCTCAACATACAACCGTGGCCCAGGCGCATCATCGTCCGCCTCTGCTTACGCAAGCAGGCCCAATGCCTCGTCCATCCACCCATCAGCGGACACGCCGTCGGGGCTTTCCCTCGATCGTTATCAATCCGCGTATGAGGCTCAGATCTCACCATTTGCCGCCTTCAGGGGCCGTGAGTCTACGCGTGCATACAAGCGCATGAGCCTACCGGAGCGAATCGTATTCTCCCTCACCCGGATCATTCTCGCTAACCGCACGAGCCGGAACCTTTTCGCGGGATACTGCTTTGCTCTACACATCTTGATCTTCGCTATGCTGTATATGATGAGTACCATGGAGATTGAGAAGCATAGCAGCGCAAGCCTTGGTGCAGCCGCAGCGGCTGCGATGGCCGGCGGGGGCAGCGGTAGCGGCGGCTACACGGGCCAGCAGCTCCATGGGGACGATTGGCAGCAAGAAGGCTTCAACCACGCGGGTTGATCTTATGACTATCATTGTATTCTACCCCGTTGGGAGCGACTAATCATTCGAGGGCGTTTGTTGGTTGGCGGTTACGATCTGTGCTGATATTTTTCTATGTGAATATCCTATGTTCTATAATGCAAATACTTCTATATGATGATCGGGTGCTTTGATCGACTAGAGCCGTAGCTGCTAGAAATGTAGTGACATGCAGTATAGGGCAATAATGTACGGGGGTACGGCAAATCCTGCGGTTGGTACAGCCAACCAAGCTCCACTTTACCAGGAGTGTGAGCCAAGGGAGGGGACAAAAAGGTGAACAAGGAGGGTAGCGTGCGCCTTACTTGTACTATGTATCTCTCTCTTTCTTCTGTCTTTTCTTCTGTTCTCCAAGGAAGTGCATAAAGATGAAAGGTAAAAAAAGGAAACGGCCCGAGCCGCGGATCGAACGCGGGACCTCTCGCAGATATGCTTGGGTTTGTATCCCTAAGCGAGAATCATACCACTAGACCACCCGGGCGTTGCTTGTTGAAGCACGAGTGTTCTTTACAATCTATGAGCCTTAGTCAACGTCATCTGTTTTCAGGGGGCTACCTGCCCTATCGTGACATTCGTCATACAAAACTATACAGCTGAGGAAGTATAATTGCTCTGTTTGCACATCTTTGGGCTTCGGCATCCCTCGGGCAATCGTCACGAGCAAGAATGAGCGACGTAGTCGAGTGATGGTTGCTGTTAGCACTCGTCGATCAGAGGTGAGTCACTAAATATATTTTGTAGAATATGTTCCTCCCAACACTACAGAAGGATGGTACCTGCTTTTCACCATTCAACTTCAGCCTGTCAAAACCACCATCAATTATACACAGATAACATGGCGGCATCTCAATTATAGCATATACCACCTCATCGATAATTTGGACATGTTGCCCCCAAACCGATGATTGGCCCTTGCGCCAGTTTATTCACGTCGAACGACACATTTAGGGCTAGTGTTGTAACACAACAATATACCTCGAGCGAAATGAACCACCAAGTTGCCAACCCCAAGAAAACACGGAGAGTTAAAGGCTTACAGCTACCTCGTATACATAGTAGAGTTGTGTCATTGGGCGTCCACCCAGTAATAGCCGAGCCTACGAAACGACCAGCCAGACAAACATTTAATAAGATCGAGAAACTGCTGAGATACCAATCGCGATGCGATGTACTCGAGAGCCACCCATACCAGCCTCCTCGTTCCAGACACAACAATAGGATCATACTAATGCCGACGGATCTTACCCATCATGTCCCAATAGCCACCCGAGCCATGAGCCAGACCGGTACCACACCGCGGCCGAACGAAATCCTCCTTGGAGCCAGAGGGCCAAATAGGGAGCTGACAAACCTCGTCTATCCTGCACTTATTGCACTCCCGGAAGACCGCCCAATCCAAGTAGTGCTTTAACTCCTCAATGATTGCAATGCCCTCTTCATAAGTCTCTGCGCTCGCGCCAGCAACCAAGCTCGAGCACAATCGCTCCGAGACCCGAGAAACTGCTTGAGCCGGGACAGTGGTAGTATCAGCACCAGAGACCCAGAACTGCTTGGCGCAGCGCTCAGTCTCCGCAGTCGAGTTGCGCGCACGCGCGTCGATAAATGGCTCGATAGCGAGGTGAAGCTCACGCCGAAGTTCATGGTGAGTTGAAATGGCTGGAGACAATGCCAGTCTAATGCGGTATTGGTATCTGGTAATGATCATGTCAACGACGTTTTGCCAGTTAATACTGGGGGTTGTCGCGTCAGGTCCTCTGACTAGTCGGTCAATGTGTGCGCGTACGGACCCCAGCTTTGCAGCATCGTCGACCACCCGGGGAAGGCCCTGATCGTCGAAGTACATTGCGTCCGGGTATGCGAACATCGTGACGAAGTCGTCGTAGTTGATGGACACCCTGCCACCCCCAATGCCATCGAATCGGGTAGCAAGTGCCCGGGCATAGCCGAGGTGGGATCCTCCGTCGCCATTGCGCGATGGGTAGGTGCTGAGGATGCTCACAACGTCGAGGTTATCGGCGAAAGAGCAGAGAATGACCTCGAAGCCACCGACCATTCGAATGAATCCGTCAATACGACTGTTCCACTGATCGCGGGCCATGGCACACAGATCTTCGGCACGCAGGTTGTCATCCTCTGCTGGGCTGCCATCGAAGAGGGATGCGTTTCGAAGGACAATATCCTGCATGTCGAGGGTACCCTTGAGAGATTTCGCAGCCGACTGTCCATCGAAGTAGACTAGACGTAGTTCACGCTTAGTGCGATAGGTGTGAAAATATCCCGTCTGTTCTTCAGCTGTAGGTTCGGTGGGCATGGAAGATGACTGTTCTTGATGCTCCTCAATGTCTGACTGATTCTGGTGGCCAGGCTTGTTATGGTGACCATCGTGAGATTCAGGAAGAGCTTGCGAGCTGAGACTTTCCACCTCTAATCTCTGGGATTCTCCTTGATCAGTTAGGAAATACTGAACCATTAACTGCAATCTCTTCCATTGGCGAGTGAAGTGGCCTTGGTGAGCCGTGCTTTCAGTAGTCATGTCAAGCTTGTGGTGTTTTGCGTGACCACGAGAATCTGCACGATATGGTTTCACATCTTCGCGGTGCCGAGCATGATCTTGCACCCAGCTGCCAGTCTCCAATCCGAAATCATTTGCATGCTTAACTAACCCTTTCCAATTCTTATCATGGCTTTCCTCCGTACTGCCCTGTTCCTCATCGTCAAGTGGCGGGTTGTTAACCCTAGAGGGTTGTTGACGACGAATCCGACCAGGATGGGCAAAAGCCATGGCATGCTCCGGCTCAAAAGCCAGCCACTCAGTTCCGTTGATACGATATGCACTGAAGGTACCGTGGTAGAATTCCGTTCCTTGAGGGACCGTGGCAATGAAGACGGACATCCCATTGTGCTGCATGACGCTGCCGAACATCTTCATGGAGTTATGCAGAGCATTGAAGATGTGAATGGCATAAGTAGAGCCATCTGGTACAGCAATTCTTTCTTCGGCTGGGATTGGACTGGATGCCACCGTCCATGGCAATAACACCCAAGCTAGCCGCTTGGTATCGAGCTTCATGACTGTCGAGTAGCCACCATCTGGATGTCTGAGGCAATATTTCAGGAAAGGAAACCTCCGTTGAAATTGAAGTCATGCCAAGCTCCTTATGAAATAGATCAGATTTGGGTCTCTCAGGGGCAGAAATCCGGGATGACGTGGTCTCCACTTCACACAGCTGAGACTAGAGGCATGGAAGGGGGAATGTCAACAAGGGCTTCGACATTAGAGTCACTTGGAGGCATGAGGAGTATTACCCGACCAGAGGTTGGAACCTGTCACTTGATGTCGCCATCACGGCACATAAGACAGCCAACAGGCATCTTGCCTGCGGATTAGCCGAGTGGTCCGTTCGGTCTCTCGCGGTCCCATCCAAGAATCGGGAAGCAGAATCGGGCCTCGGAGATAACGTCCTCAAGGGCACAATGCATCGGCTGCCAACCTCAGTCGGTAGGATACATCAACCCAGGTATTATTGACCCACTCGGTCGCGGGGGACGTTGTTGGCTGAAATTGGAACGACCGGCAGCAATCCGTAAATATAATGGCTCCCTATAAGGGTACTCAATGCTGACCTGTTCCGGGCCAATTTGAACAGCTGATTTATCTTATCTGATCCAGGTGTCTCGTGGGTTGGCTCGCCAGTCCCACTCAGCCCTGATGTACTATCATCCTGCGCTTGGCATACCTTCCCATCCATCCAACCACATCTGACCGCATATAGGATACCCCTGCAATCGATGCTGGCCCTTTCATATCTCGGTTGGAAAGTCTACGAGCTCACACCACTTTCACTGGCATCTTCCTTCTCCGTACAGCTGTCCAGCGCATGACGGATGCCCAGAATTTCACCCGTGTCTTTGGATGCAATATAGGATGTCAATTGACATTGGCAGTAAAGATGAGGGGGTGCGAGACGGAGCTCCATGACGACTTCGTTCTAGGATGGTTCTTTCCGAGAATGAGCACTATATAGCGGCCTCAGAACGACTTTGGAATTGAATACCAGAGCGTTTCGAACAAGTTCAACTCCCGCGTCCTCTCATCTCATCTTGACGAAGACATAGGCCGTCCAAGGTGCTCATCGAGTTCATAACCTTGCTCAGTCCTATTCAAACAGTTGTTTGGCTCTTCCTTCAAGAAATAGCTCCGAAGAAGACCACACCATTTCCCTCAATATGAAGTCAACTATCACTCTTCTACTCCTCGGGGTTGTCTCGACCGTCAATGGGTGAGTATCATCTAGTTGCCACAGTTAACGCTGTGCCTATACCGACAGCGCTAAGCTTGAGTGAGTGCATTCTCAACTGCCAAGCCGAAGCTGCCGCAAGCGACTGCAGCACCAGCAACTAGTAAGTTGAATACATTTACATCTGCTTCTTCGAGCAGCATCTCATGATCAACGCACAGCAATCAGACCAGCTGCTACTGCAACAACGGCGACCTCCCCATTGAAGTGCAATCTTGCTTGGAAAAGTATGGACAAACCACGCTTAGTGTGACCTTTACACATGCTAACACATACAAGGAGCTGCTCGGATGATATCGGATCCTTCCACACCTATCGTGGCTCACAGTGCGGAGGATCTTCTGCTACCACCACCGCAACTGCAGCTGCTGCAACTTCAACCATTCCCTGAGTAGCTGCATCTTAGACTGCCAGTCTACTGCCGCCGACACTGTCGGTGGTGTTTGCTCGTCTAGCAACTAGTACGTACCCACATCTTCCTACATCCCCCCCTTCGCAACCCACAAAAGGTAACCTCAACACCCAGCAACTACACAGCATGTTATTGTGACTCGGATTCCTTCGCCACCCAAACCCAGGACTGCATCTTCTCGTCCGTACCCCTCGCCCCCTCTACCGTCGCCGGGATTGCAATTATCTCCTTGATTGTGTATTTACGCCTCTACGTCGCCGGTGGAAAGCCGCCCATACTTACAACAAGGACAGCGGCCTTAGGAACTTTCCGCTTCATAAGATGGCTCCAGCTTCGACGTCTGTTGCGTGAGACTAGCCATCTGTATATCAGGACACTCCAATATATGTATGTAGACTGGGAGAATACATACAGTGCGGCAATGAAACAATGGTCTTTCCATTTATACTAGCTCTACCGGCTATCTATCATATTATACCACATCACGATAGAAACCAAATAGAATGTAGAACCACCCAATTACCAAATACTTCTCTCGTAACAAGACATTAGGTAGACTGCAACATACTACACATCGCAATAATTTGATATGCAAATTAAGTAAGCTGACTAACACACCATAAAGTTCTCTGGTTATGCACCTCGCAAAGTGCTACCAAATGCGGAAGCTAGCGCCGGAGCGCTAAGATATGTAAGAATAGTGTTGAGGTAAAGATGAAAAGGATTAGGAGGATAATGCTGCAATGCCTCAAAGTTTCCTGGGAGGATGGAACGCTCTATAAGTAGTTTAAGTAAGGTGGTGTTGATATGGACTAGCCCACCCCCGAACATTAATCTCTTCTTGTACCTTGTCCCAAGACAGTCAGTCTTGCTCCGAATATCTTGAGAGAAGCAACCTTTTAGAATCTGAGTGAGTAATACGATGTAAATTAACTAGCTAAAAGAGATATTCAGACTCCAGTTAACATGGCCATGGCAAATTCCGCCATGAAGGGACAGGAAATGGAACCAGCGTGAGACTCGGCTCGTCAGAGATTCAAGTTAAGGCGACCAAACATTAGCGGCGCATAATCCCTGCGGATATACTGCATGACACGGTTCAGGGTGATGACAAGTTCAAGCATGCATTTTCGGCTTGTGGCATCCCCCTCAAGCTCGGGAATGGGACCCCAGATATACTGCAGATGTCAGTTCAAAGATGAATACAAAGCAATAAACTTATGAATCGGCGTACCACATCTTTTAATGCCCCAGAAGAACAACCCATCGCATATATTATGTAGAACTTCCAGATTGGCCCCACCACTGTGCATCCGATAATAGGTGGAGGGGGAATACCCGGACAGACATGTCGATAAGAATCATGAGCCCAAGACATTAGACCAGCCATCCATACTCCCAATTGTACTCGAGCTTCAGCACTAGTACCATCAAGTCCTTTGACTTTAACACCGAGGCCAAGTAGTCTTTTCCCTGTGTGCGCATGCTCGATGTGACTCATCTCTCGATCAGGGATATCTATCCCGGCGAGCCTATAACATTCTTTCCAAGGCTCTTTCGGTAGACCAACGACTAAGTCAAGGTTATGATTGAACATGCCTCTCGCACTATGAGCAGGCAGATACTTGTCCCTTACAGGCTCGGCTTGCCTGCAACCGAGTTTATTAGCTTCCAAATTCTTGCTGCGACTTGTGCACGGTGGCTTACACGCTCCACGAATCCAAGGGCAGATCATCGATAGCCAAGTCTAAGAGCGGTCGGACATAGTCCATCACCCATGAACCTTTACTCCGCCCCTTTTTGGCACAGCGATAATATGCAGATATCACCTTGCTCATTTCATGTTCAAAACCATCAGAAGTCCAAACAGGCTCGCCATGTTTCAGAAAGTGTATGAGACCATAGACGTGATTGGAATCAGGCGCCTTGCTGTCTAAGAGTGGAAGGGCGTTTTCGAACCCAGGCACAACGTAGTGTGCCCGAAAGACAACCCTGGGCCTAGCTTCTATAAGTCTGTTGCTCAAGTCCGTGACGATGCGGTATCGTCTTCTTAGCCCAGAAGTAGACTCCGATAATGGTAATGACTCGTCGCTTTCGCAAAACTCCGTTCTAGATGCTTGATATGGCTTTGGCCTGCTGCTTCAAATGGGAGATATCGGGTAACTCATTCTCATTTTCGGTGCGCACTTGTCCTGCTTCCTCGTGATTATTCGCTTCGATGTTCTCCCGGGCAGGGGTTCGTCGGAACCATTCGCCTGCCATCTCGAGCAAATTTGGGCTTAGACCGTCCGTTACGGAGACAACAACGTTCTGGATAAATGACGAAAGAGTCAGTAATGATAAACTCTGAAGATAATGGAAACGAGGGTCATATTCGTGATAGACGATAGAAGGGAATATTGTCGAGGGATTGTTATTATCCCAGCAGGACACCTAGAAGGAAAGCCTCACCCTTTAACCCCAACCTGCCAAATCGGGTCTTGGCTCTCGGATGGCCTAACATTTCTCGGGTTCTTTCTTAAATGAATCAATTGAGATCTAACGAGACAAATGGTGCCTGAGTGTGCAGCAACCGAACCAATAACCTCAGTTCCCACGGAAAAGTTCCGACATCAAGCTCATGCATATACACATAAGCCTTTCATTGGTTCCTATGAGCTGTTCTGTATGACCAGATACTTTAAAGGAAGCGAAATTGTTGATGACACTTTCGGAGTACACCTGGCAATACTTCATAGTCCGATTGCTGTGGAAAGGTGTCATTTGCTAGTATAATTGATATGCCGTTGGAGACGTTGATCGTCTGTTACTGTGATTGAACATCGATTATAACAATGACCGCACATGGGCCGCGTGGGGATATGCGGATTATTCAAATGTATCTGGCTGAGCTCCACCCGATATGCTACAGTTTTTCTAACAAGTTGGAACATCAAATAATAATGTCGATTTACAGGTACAATGGATTTGGGAGTAGTCCATTAAAGAGGCGCCCACCAATTATGTAGTAGCTGCCTAATTAAAATCATGACAGCTTGATGATTTGAGGGCCACCTTGTGATGGTAATTCGAGGTAGGTATCATGCAAAGGAATTATTAATTTATAAGCTCCGCTGATGGAATTTCATTTAGCCAAGTGCCACCATTCTTCGAAATAAATGCTCTATTCATTACAAGGACTAGATGCCAATTACAGGAGCTTTGAATAGGATTGGAAAAGTGTTAAGAAGCTGCCAATTGGCTCCTATCGGCCATTTGTTGTCCGATATCCCCGGACAACCTGCGGGAGTATTTGGACTTACCACCAGTGATGACTGGAAGAATGAAACCGGAAAAGTCCTAGACAAATGCCAAGTTCAGGGATTTGGGCAAGTGGTTTACACGGGCACGGAAACAGAAAAGACATAGTAAAAGAAGTAAAAGACAATTACAATGAATTGTGGGCTTTCCTCCAGATTATCGGTTTCCTGAAAAGCACAGAATAGCCCCGGTGGTTCAGCAAACCGCGCATGATCTTCCACCCATAGACCTCGAGCGGATCAACTACTCAGTTGAGAGTGAAGGAAGGGGGTGAACATTGAGGGCTTCCGTCGTATCCGCATGGCGTGTGGTATTAGTTCTTTTCTTGGCTTCTACAAAAGAATTTTATTCCCAAGTTACTAATGTGTTTTTACACATGGGTGTGTTTGGAAGTGGCGGATTAGTTTGGTACTATGTTCTATGCAAAGAACACAAGGTTCCATCTACTCTCATGTCTCTCTATCTTAGCAGTATACTACTTCCAATATCTATACTACCTTCTAGAACCGTTTACCCGCTCTATCCGAGTAAGCATCCCCTTATTCTCAGTCCTACAGATCGGTGACATCACTAATCTACATAAATAGCAACATGAATACATAAATCCCTAATCCGACACGGACAGACGGAGCTGATACTCCACGAAATGCAAAAAAATAACGCATGATAGCCAAAGTCCTCCTCACGTAGTCGGCCTTGGTAGACGGCAAGGCCGAAGACCGAAAGCTCTACGAGCCATGGATCCAGAAACCACACTATGTATGCACGCGAAGTCACAAGAGGATCTATCCCCAAAAAATAGCGCATGTTACGTGGGGGTTAGCAGGAAAGCGAGGACTTTCGCTGTTTCAGAGATGGTTCAAGTGACCGAGGAGCTGATGATCCGTCGCGGAGACGGTAACTCTGCTGCAGGCTTGAGGGTATCACACCGGAAGCCAGAACTAGTCGTGCAATGGCTGCAGAAGTGAGCCTGACTCCGCTATTTGGAGAAGCTATTTAGAGAAAGCGGAATGTGCCGCTGATGATATCTGAGAGCCCGTCCTATACATGATAAGAGGGTTGCATTCGGGCCAAAGACGGCCGTTGCGGGAATAAACGTACTATTAGCACAGACTCTGTTTTGATTTATGGGTTAGTAGGTGCCTAGAGGAACTTTTGGTCAGGACAACTCATCTGTGGTAGGGCCAGAATTGCTTTTGATGGAGAGGGGATCTCCAGGCATCAACAAGCCGTGGGGTTGGCCTTGCGGTGGAGCTTACAAGATCGAGTATAAGTGTGCTTTCTCAGGAACTTGGTTATCTCTGCATGCTCTGATGCCATGATTAGTTGTACCTTTCGAATTTAGAGGGAATTAGGATCGGCAGTAGCTTCCATGAGACTCAGAATAGAGATCTTGTGACGTGAGATGCTTCGAGATTGCGACTAGTAACCTTAGCCGGTATAGAGTCTACCGTTCCTATTTTTATGCCGTTTAATCTACAATCCCTGTCGGCAAGGATTGAGCCTACTATTTCAGAATGGGAATGGGTCATCCTGCGTCTGGCATGTGCTGTATGGGGGTGGCGGGTGGTATCTCCACGAGGTTGTCTAGTACTTCAATTCTGATGAGTACCTGCTTCGATTCAGGGAATAACACTGACTAAGAACATTACATCACAGATTTACTTAGCATTGGCAATAATAAACTCCAGTTCAACTTCAACAATGATCAAGTCCAAGATAACAGTTGTTGCCCTACACTAGAAGCGTAGCTAAGCGTTGAGCACAGGCCTCTCTTATAATAAGTCCTGATAATCCCTGTTGTGAAAGGATCTTCCAAAAATAACCAGCCTCTACAGCGATCGCCGATTTGCCAAATTACACTGTGGATACACACACCCTGGGGGTGGGATAGATAGACTAGTAGTCGTCAAGTTGTTCATGGGGGAGTGTGGACGGGAATCTGCAGGCTAACCGGCATTGGCAAGCTTCTAGTAAGCTAAGCGCCGACCCCTCACGGTGAGATATTAGGGCTGCTCTATTAATAGCCGGTGAAAGGCGATCGGACAATTTTTAAACAGTCGGCGCCAATGAAACCTTGTCACTAGACAGGGTTAGTGAAAAAGGCTTCGATCGTTCGATATACCAATCATGGCGCGCCAACGACTCTATCTTCTGCAGAAATAGTCGCCAGGATAGACGACCATGTTTCGCGTGGCCCACCCTCGTATACCGTTACTTTCGGCACTTTTGGAGGCGTGAAGGATTCATGCCTGGCGCCCATTCTTGCACCAATGGGAGGATCGCATTGCTTGTGCGTGCTGTGGGCGCCTTCAGGCTTGCTGTGAGTCGAGGCTGTTTATAGATACAACATTATGGGTTTCAAGAGCCCGGTGTGGTACTGCGTTTGATTGCACATGCAAGCCTTCTTCTTGTGGCTGTCGGTCTGTTGGAAATAATTCTTATATAGCCCTTCGTCCAGCTGGATGCACCCTTCTCTTCTTCTCTTCAGGTCCCCAGCCATCCAATAGTTAGTTCATCTTAGGGGAGAGAGCTCATCTCTTCCTTTCCTCTCCTTCAACTCTTCACGATTGCTATTCTTCTTAAGAGATACCCATCAGCGTTAGAAGCTCCCTCCTCTCGACTTCTCCATCCTTGAACTTCATTCTATCCTCGCATACAGTGTATGCTATTTCGATCCTGCCACCCTCTTCGAAATAGAACAATACGTTTGTACCAAGCATCCGGAATGCGTGCAAGCCTCTTTCTCCTGGGCTGCCTGACAGCAGGCTCCATGGCAGCACCAACTCTCCTAAACGACGTATACGACTACTCGTTAGACTTAGCCACCTACCTCGGAAAAGTGAGCAAGTACATCGAGAGCACGGGAGAAGAGCTCATCAAGAGCGTCAACTCATGCGACACATCCAAAATCTCCCTCCCGACATACGCGTCCAGCCTGCCCTCACCGTCCGGGATGAGCCCAATTTATGTGGCAGTGGGCCGTGGCACCCAGGTAAGCGGAAACTGACCCGCCTACTGTCACACAAACAATGCAGGGGGAGAACCGTTCAAACTGACAAGCCCTCTCCTTAGAACTACACCTGTGCCACTTCGACCTCGAGCTCAACACCCCAAGCCATAGGTGCAGTGGCGCGTCTTTACAATGCAACCTGCATCGCAGCCAATTACCCAGACATGTTGTCGTTACTCCCAGGTATAGTGTACAAGGAACAGTTGCCCAGTAACGAGGAGGAACCTCTCCCGCCGGCAGACCTTGAACTCTTGGGTCATCATTTCTTCAGAGATACGACCACACCAGTTTTTAACCTGGATACTTTGGCATCTCGGCAGTATGGGATTGCGATCACGAAGAAACAAGACTCGCTCGATGCTCCGTCGAGTGCTATTCAGGGTAGCAATGGGGCTGTCCAATGGCTGTACCTGACTACTATCAACGGTACCGTCGGTGAGTACGAAGCGGTTTATCGAGTAGACACGGTTGCCGGTTCAGCCCCGAAGACCTGTCAGGGAATGCAGTCGGTGTTTACTGTGCAGTATGCGGCCAACTATTATTTCTATGGTGCATGATGGCGGGTGGGGTACAGAGCAGTTGCACTGTAAATAGACGGAACTGAAGAAATGTTTCATGACAGGTACACTATACATCATGTTAGAGTAATCAGTAGCGCGTAATCCTGGCCCATTATGTAGCGTAGCTGTCAATTCTGCAACTGTTGAGGGTCAGTCTTAAGCGCCGAGTTGTCAGAGAAGAGCGATGCGCCTTCCGATTGGCAGGGCTGGCCAGCATCAGGTGACCTCGCTATCCAGCTTTGTCACGTGCCTTGAGTGCCCACAGCAGCAAGCCGCGCTAGCACCCAACGGGGCCTAGTGCCGACTGAATTTCGAAAGAATCCAAGGCTCCGTCTGAAAAATCTCGACCGCAACAACGACGAACAGCACGGCCTCGACCGAACACTGAACGCCAGTGCGGGTGTATTTTTTCTGCAAAAGCTTCTCTTCAAGGTCCTCGAGACTCGACAATTTCGGATTTTCCTTCTCCCGAACGGGCCTTCCTTGCCAATTTTTCTTTTTCCTATTCTCCGGTTATACCGCAACCGAAGAATCGAAGCATCAGTCCGATAACTTTTCTGGACTGACAGCATTTGACTTTACGTCTTTATCGACATTTTTCCGATTTAAATCACATATATCACAATGGCATTCGGTGGCCCTCGTGGTGGACGTGGCGGTGGCCGTGGTGCTCCTCGTGGAGGTGGTGGTGGCCGTGGTGGTAGAGGTTTGTTCACCATCGATTGATTTTATCTTGGGAGAAACGTGGAAGACATGCGGGTCTATGTGATCTGTTCGCATTGTTGTCGTCGAATCAGTTGGATTCTGCATGTTGCGATGGAAAAGTTTTGTTCTTTTCCAAGAGCACATCAAGTTTTCATACGGTCGGCTCAAATCGCGTGCTGAAATTGCGGTTTTCCCTGTAAGGAATAACAGAACGTGTCGCTAATCTTTTCACGTTCTATAGGCGGTCTTGGTGCCGGTGGTCGTGGCCGTGGCGGTGGTGGCCGTGGTGCTCCCCGCGGTGGTCGTGGTGCCCCCGTGGCCGTGGTGGTCCTCGCGGCGGTGGTCGCGGCGGTGCTAAGGGTGCTAAGGGTGGTGCTAAGGTCATCATTGTAGGTGTTCCCTGATTATCCAATTGAGAAGAAAGAAAGCGGGTGGAATCTAACAGGAATTCGCATAGGAACCCCACCGTCACGCCGGTGTTTTCGTCGCCCGTGGTGGCAAGGAAGATTTGCTCGTCACCAAGAACCTTACTCCCGGAGAGGCCGTCTACGGTGAGAAGCGCATTTCTGTCGAGTCCCCGCTGAGGAGGATGGCACTGTGACCAAGACCGAATACCGTGTCTGGAACCCCTTCCGTTCCAAGTTGGCTGCCGGTATCCTGGGTGGTCTGGATGACATCTACATGCGCCCTGGCTCCAAGGTCCTGTATCTCGGTTCCGCCAGCGGTACCTCCGTCAGTCACGTTGCCGATATCGTCGGACCTACCGGTAACGTCTATGCTGTTGAGTTCTCCCACCGTTCCGGCCGTGACTTGATCGGCATGGCTACCCACCGCACCAACGTTATCCCCATTGTCGAGGACGCCAGACACCCTCTCCGCTACCGCATGCTCGTCCCCATGGTCGATGTCATCTTCGCCGATGTTGCCCAGCCTGACCAGGCCCGTATTGTCGGCCTGAACGCCCACATGTTCCTCAAGGAGGGCGGTGGTGTCATTGTCTCCGTCAAGGCCAACTGTATCGACAGTACCGCCAAGCCCGAGGTTGTGTTCGCTCGTGAAGTCCAGAAGATGAGAGAGGAGAGGATCAAGCCCAGGGAACAGCTGACCCTGGAGCCTTTCGAACGTGACCACTGTATAGTGTCTGGTATCTACAAGCGCTCTGCATGAATTTAAGAAACAAAAAGAATCCGGTGGTTTTTGCTCTTTTGTCTCTCTCATGTCATAATTACTTATGCTTCCCCTTTTTACGGCGTCGAGTGTTCCGTGATCTGTTGCAATTTTCTTCGAATTTTTTCCTTGTGTGTCCTCATGTCCAGGTTTCTTAGATGTACTTCTTGAGTCAGAAAATTTCGAGGTTTACGGTTTCTGGTCGTTCAAGAGTTTAGCTGCTAATTAAGCTGGTCAATGATTCACCATTCTCATTCTGTAATACAATGTGTAGTGTTGCTAGACAATACCCATAGCCCATCGTTCGTTGATCCATCTCGGACTTCCCCCGGCCATCCGCTTTCTGCCCACATCTCGGCACTCGGACCGTTCAGCGGAGAACAGACCGAAATGCCTCAATAAATTCCACTAATCGGACTTGCTGCGTGGATCCATGATGCTGGGCTAATGAGAGGCTTCATTTTGAGCGGTTTCAAGATGAGTGAGGGACTTTGGATTGGAGATGAGGCAATTGAATGACTGCATTCGCAGTAGTAGTTCTCATGTCTCCGCTCAACCCCGCAGTAGGCTGACTGCCTTTACTATATAAGAAGTCTTATAATGCGACATCGCTATCACTTACCCAAAAAAGGCCAGTCTGCAGCAATCCACATATCTGGCAACTCCCAACACACACCAGTTTACAATTACAACTACCACTACAACTGCAACTACAACATGTCCATACTCATAACCGGAGCCAGCGGCTACGTTGGACAAGAACTCGCCGCAGCCCTACTTACCACCCTACCATCATCGACAGTAACACTCACCGACGTCGTTCTCCCCACAGTTCCTAAGAGCGCAGCCCAACATGGCTCCCGCGCACAATGCATCGAAGCAGACCTCACGAACCCAAGCGTAGTCGACAGCCTCATCACCTCCACCAACCGCTACGACACCATCTACCTCCTCCACGGTATCATGTCCAGCGGATCTGAAGCGAACTTCGAACTAGGCATGCGCGTCAACCTCGACGCAACACGCTACATCCTCGACCGCCTCCGCACCGTCACACCCGGCGTCAAAGTCGTCTTCACTTCCAGTCTAGCAGTATACGGCCTCGCACCATCAGGCTACATCATCAACGAGAGTAATTTCCCGGCCGTGCCGTCCTCCTCGTACGGATCCCAGAAACTCATCATCGAGACGCTGCTGAATGATTACTCCCGTCGCGGGTTCCTGGATGGTCGTGCTGTCCGTCTTCCCACTGTTACCGTGAGGGCGGGAAAACCGACACAGGCGGCGAGTAGCTTCGCGAGTGATATTATTCGGGAGCCGTTTAATGGCCGGCCTGCGGTGTTGCCGGTTGCTAAGGAGACGGAGATGTGGATTTGTTCGCCGGCGACGGTGGTGAGGAATTTGGTCAAGGCGAGGGAGATTCCGGCGGAGAAGTTTGGGGATTCAAGATCGGTCAACTTGCCTGGGTTGAAGGTTAGTATTGCGGAGATGTTGGAGGCGTTGGAGAGTATTGGTGGGAAGGAGAGGAGGGAGTTGGTGGAGGAGAGGTATGATGCGGATATTGATCGGATTGTGCAGACGTGGACGCCCAATTTTGATACGAAGAGGGCGTTGGAGTTGGGGTTTGTGGGGGATGTGTCGATGAGGGAAAATGTGGAGATGTATGCGAAGAGTTTGGGGAGTGAGTAGGCTGTATTCAGTGGTGATGATGGTAGTAATGGAAGTGATTGATTCATATGCTATTGGGACTCCTTGTATGGAGGTTAACTGCTTTGGGTATAATGGAGTCATGTGATATGTAGTAATTATGGTGAGGAGGATCAAAGTAGGAGATTGGTATTTGATTGTTGATGTCATTTGATGAGTATAGACCCTGTTTGGATTTAACTGATGTTGTACACTTTTTGAATGGCGGTCTCCAGACCGTGCTAGTAGCAACAACTGTCTAAGCAAAAGAAGCTAGGGAACAGTCGGAGCGAATGCGGTGGTTTGGAAAAGCGGGTCATGTGATTGGCTGGCGGATGGGCGAACAATTTGACTCCCGAACTTCAACCTCGCATCTCCAGGGCTGACCTGACCGTCTTGTTGCACCCTTCCTCATTCCTCCCTCCTTCCCCCCAACCCACCTCCATCTTCACACAATGGCTTCTCGGCGCCTAGCGTTCAACCTTAACCAGGCTCTCCGGAGCAAGGCCGCCCTGAAGGCCATCCAGCCCGTCAAGCGTGGCTTCGCTTCCCCGGTCACCTTGCCTTCCACCACCCAGTCCACCACTCTCTCCAACGGTTTCACGGTACGCCGAATGGGTTATCTCAATGGCTCAAGGAACTTACTGACTTGCCTCAGATCGCTACTGAGTACTCCCCATGGGCTCAGACCTCCACTGTTGGCGTGTGGATCGATGCCGGTAGCCGGGCAGAGACTGACAAGACCAACGGAACCGCGCACTTCCTGGAGCACCTTGCTTTCAAGGTATGGATAGCCTGCAAATTGAAGGCTGGAAAATGCGATTGCTGACATCCTCTAGGGCACCAACAAGCGTTCCCAGCACCAATTGGAGCTCGAGATCGAGAACATGGGCGCTCACCTGAACGCCTACACATCGGTACGGCCCGGAAACATGGAAGAATCAATTCCCTTGGATCGCAACTAACGCCGTATGACTACAGCGCGAGAACACCGTCTACTACGCCAAGTCCTTCAACAACGATGTCCCCAAGGCCGTCGACATCCTCGCCGATATCCTTCAGAACTCCAAGCTGGAGCCCACTGCCATCGAGCGTGAGCGCGACGTCATCCTCCGTGAGCAGGAGGAGGTCGACAAGCAGCTCGAGGAGGTTGTTTTCGACCACCTCCACGCCACTGCTTTCCAGAACCAGCCCCTCGGTCGCACCATCCTCGGCCCCAAGGAGAACATCCAGACCATCTCCCGTGACAACCTGGTCGACTACATCAAGACCAACTACACTGCTGACCGCATGGTCCTCGTTGGTGCCGGTGGTATCCCCCACGAGCAGCTCGTGAGACTCGCTGAGGAGCACTTCGGTGGCCTCCCCAGCAAGCCCCCGACCTCTGCTGCCCTGGCCCTCACCGCCGAGCAGAAGCGTATCCCCGAGTTCATCGGTTCCGAGGTCAGAATCCGTGACGACACTCTCCCCACTGCCCACATTGCCCTTGCCGTCGAGGGTGTCAGCTGGAAGGACGATGACTACTTCACCGCTCTCGTCACCCAGGCCATCGTCGGTAACTGGGACCGTGCCATGGGTAACTCCTCCTACCTTGGCAGCAAGCTCAGCTCTTTCGTTGAGTACCACGGCCTTGCCAACAGCTTCATGAGTTTCTCCACCAGCTACAGCGACACTGGGTAGGTTATATGCTGTTCGTATTCAAAGGTTATCGCTAATTGATTGGTACACAGTCTGTGGGGTATCTACCTGACCTCCGAGAACGTCACCCGCCTCGAGGACCTCATCCACTTCACCCTCCGTGAATGGTCCCGCCTGAGCTACAACGTCACCTCCGCTGAGGTTGAGCGCGCCAAGGCTCAGCTGAAGGCCTCCATCCTCCTCTCCCTTGACGGCACCACCGCCGTTGCCGAAGACATTGGTCGCCAGATCATCACCACCGGCCGCCGCCTCAGCCCCGAGGACATCGAGCGCACGATTGGCCAGATCACCGAGAAGGATGTCATGGACTTCGCCTCCCGCAAGCTGTGGGATCAGGACATTGCCATGAGCGCTGTCGGCAGCATCGAGGCCGTCCTCGACTACAACCGTATCCGTGCGGACATGAGCCGCAACTCTCTGTAAAAAGGGAGAGCTCATGACTGTGGATTGAGAGAGTGCGAGTGAGAGAATTAAGAAGAAGCAGAAGATTTATGGCCCGTGTTTTCTTGTTTTGGTGATTTTCTAATAGATAGAAGCGGTGGTCGTGCCCGAAGGAGCGTGTCATGTACAGTACACAACTGTCGCTATATCAAAATGTATTTGTTTAGTTTCAGTTTGCACCGTTACATCGTAGACGAACAACACCAGCCAGTTTATCAGTTCACCTCTCATATTTTCACCCCAAGAGAAATATAATCAAACAGCAAAACACCAACAAACACCAATCCCGGATAAAAACGATGATTCAAAATCCCAATGCCTTCGACGACACAAACACAAAATCACCCAAAAGTTATTCCTAAGTTGAGATTTAAGCATACTGCATCCCCCCAGGAGCCTTATACCCCTGCTGCCCAGCAGCACCCGCACCGCCCTCCAACAACGCCGCCCGACTCTCCAACTCCTTCTCATGCTGCATGAGCGTGCAGCACGGGCAGCAGCACGCCCGCATACAGTCCCCGCATCCGGACCCTTCTAGGCCGAATTTCTCTCGGATTTGGCCGCGCTTCATCATCAAAGGGATAAAGTGGAAGCCGCAGTAGCCGAGGAGGAAGTAGAGGCAGCACTGAATTGCATTGTCAGTATTAGATTGGTCGTATGGGGAGAGAGATATATATTGGGAGAGATGGGGGTTGTGGGGGGGGGGGGGGGGGTAAGTGTACGTACACCACCGTTCATCATGCTATCATCTTTCAGGGTGGGGTCTTCGAGACGAGAGCTGGTGCGGCCGTGCAGGCAGCAGGGACAGCAGCAGCCGAGGAAGCCTGTTCGTTTGAGTATATCTGGTTAGCTGGATGTATGTGTGTGTGGTATTTGAGGATTGGGGGGGGGGGAGGATGGGAGGATGGGAGGACGTACAGGTGCCGCAGGGGGAGCAGCAGTCCCAGAAACCGGAGGACCATTCTTGACCTTCGCCCATTTTGATTTTTATTAGTTGTTTGGATGTGGTGGTGAGGTGATTGGGTATATGGTGTGGTGAGCGAGATGTATTTAGTATATGGGATCTCAAAGGTGATGTAGATAACAAGTAGGAAAAAGAAAAGAAACAATTGAACGAATGTATGTATGAATTCAAAGGAGTCGAGTATGTTTAAAATAGTAGTAGAAATTCAAAGAAAGTGATACTGACTCCCCGTCAGCAAAGCATACCTCCTCGGGTCTTATAACTCTTGTCCAACCCACCATTCCCCCCCTATAACTAAACTAAATTCTGTCTCTGGTTACAATTACGCCCGATCTTGCATGGGGGCGATGCAAATCGCACGGCACTGACAGTGACTCGAGGAGGAAAAAAAAAATAGTCACACATCAAACAAAGAGACAAATCGAAAATCAGCCCCAGGACAGACTCCACACACGAACACAGCCTTGCATTAGTGTTGGTTGGCGTTCAAGGAAACCAAAACAGACAGCCGTTGATCGCTATCCATCCGCCTTAGACTAATATAGGGTAAGTAAGGGCAGGAGTCTAAGGGGCTGTTCGCTGGCTGCTGCTGATTTGGGTAGATGAATAGAAATCGGGCCAAGGAATTAGTTTTGACGAGTTTAGTAGTGGCTGTTTATCTCTACCTATCTAGATAGCTGGTTTCGGCCCTTCGGTTTGGGGGCCAACAGGAACCTCAAACATGGGTGTCAGGGTTGTTGTCCAGGCGTAAGCGAGGGCTGGCAGCAGTCAGAATGGTGAAGGGGTGGGGGGTGTTTTAGGTTTTCTCGGTTTCTTGGTCTTAAGGTGGACAAGAGTATTATATGAGGATGCGCGGTGATTAATTCCGAAAGAAGATATGGCAGTTCGTATTGAAGGTTGAGACATGAAGGTTGAAGGGTGGATGTTTAGGTAACGAGATCATATTTAGGGGCATCGCGGGAGGGAAAACACGGGCGTGGATCGCGATCAGGGCTCGCTCGCGGGTTAGCAGGTTGACCGTGGTTTTTGGACGTCGGTTCTGCCTAGTGTGCCTAGATAGATAGGGTCCGTCTATCCATGTGAACGAACTTAGCAACAATACACGACACTAACAATGCAATCTAAGCTTTTCTAGAGCCCGTGTTTTTCGGGTCGAAATGGTTTCATTTTCAGCCACTGCCTCGATGGCATAGGGTGCATTGCTTGGCCATTCTGTTCGTTAGATTGTGTTCAGTTGCGGCTTCTATTTTTTAGGCTGGGATGATGGTGACTAGTAGGTATTGGTGCTCCCATTTCTTGGTCTAAAACACTAACGACAGACTAGGTAGGTTTATTGTGCGGCTGATCAGGCCAGATTGAATCCTTTCGTGTGACTGCTATTGACACTGTTATGGAGGCTCAACGACCAGACCGCTGAGTTCGCGGAGCTGAGCTCGACAGGGATGCTAGGCACTAGTTAGGGAACTAACGGGCTGGTCTGCTCCTTGGACACACTGTCACCTAGAAGGATATTTTGCTTCGGTTACACGGAACCTTCCACCTGTCAACAAAACCAAATAACGGCAAGAGAGGCTGTTGCTTGAACTCCGCACTACCTGTTTTCATGTATGGTACGCTGCTTATCGCAGTGATGCTTCCACTCAGCCCTGCTAAGCCACGCACGGGGCAGGCCCGGGATGGCTGAGACTGGCTAAGCTCTTCTCCGAGCGAGAACCCTGGTCAGAACCGGGTCTTCAACGACCAACCCCTGCAAATCCCCCGAGCTAAGGCAAACACTGCTGCTGCCGCGAGATACAGCACACCCGCGAAGATGATGAGCCCGCCGTACTGCCCATGATCGCGCTGGATGATTGCTCCGGCGATCGGAATCCCCGTGAGTACGCCGAGACTGGCGATGGTATACGTTGTGCCCGTCCGCGCTCCGTAGTCCTCGGTTGCACAGATCTGTGAGATACAGACCGGGGACAGACTCATGGCAGCTCCGCTCCAGAAGCCAAACAGTACGGCATAACAGACAATTGCGCCCAAGCTACTTCCAGACTTGTACCACAATGCAAGGGTCAATATTGAGCATACAAGGGAGGTGACAACCATCATGTTGAACCTCCCTAAGCGATCAGCAGCTAGACCCGGTAACAGACGGCCAGGGATCAGTCCGATGTTCAGGAAGACAAGCAGCAAGTATGAAACCGTGTTGCTCAACCCGACGTGGACTGCATATGAAGACAGGTATGTGTTTGGTACGAACACGGCGAAGTCAGCAAGAAATATTGCGGCTGTAGTGACGGCGTACTTGGGATCTTTCAATGCTTTGAAATCTGCTAGCGCACTGCCTCCGGTTTCTTTGCCGAGGGGTAGGCGGGTCCTGATCAGAAGACACCCGATAGCACAGAGGACGAGGCTCAGGAGTGCTATGATCCGGATCGACCAGCCGAATCCGATCTTTGGCGCATTGAAGTAGATGATTGCAGGGAAGATCACACCTCCGAGTCCACCTGCTGTGCAAGCAAGTCCAGTGACAAATGCTCGACGGACGTTAAACCAATGGCCGATTGCTGCAACAGCCGGAGTAAACAGAGCACTAGCCGATATTCCTCCCAAGACGCTGAAAGACAGAAAGATCTGATAGTATTCTACGCATAGTCAGTTGCGATGCTGCTGCTATTCTCTCCGAAAGCTTACCTTTACTAACACTGAAGCATACCAACGATACTACCATGCCGATGGACCCTGGAAGAATGATGTAGGTTGGGCCCCATGTATCCAAGATTGGCCCTATAACAGTCAATAAGATGATTAGCCTGTCATGCTCAAAAGCTTGCCGCTGAAGTACGCACCACTTTGGGCTCCTGCAAAGTAAAGGAAGAATCCATATGCACCATAAATCCAGCCATAGCTCGACTCTGGGTAGTCTCTGAGCTGATGGGTGCTGGTCCAGATATGGAGCGTCCCCGCAGTATTCATCAAGCCCAAGGCTGGGACCATAGCGCACCATGCGCCGAAGACCACCAGCCATGCTTGGAGACCTCCTTCCGGATAGTATATACTATCATCTTCTTGCTCGGTGGTTTCCTCGGAGAATGTTGAGTAGACCGACAACTCTGTATCCATTTTCTTTCCCCGATGTACTTGCACATTTAGACGACATTGAGTTCCCAAGGATTTGAGCTCTCCGGACAATGACCGCTTAAGAGGCACGCCCGCATCAGAGGCGGTGATTGCTTTGCTGGCATAGGAAATATTGACGCCAATCAATGCAAGGGCTACCTGCACTCATTATCTGGCCGACAGCATTCGATAAGGCCAAGGATCTTCGGAGCATAATGAAGTGAGCCTGGTTGGCCTAAGTGGTGCTTGAAATTGGTTCTATCCTGCTGTGCTCCTAGAGTACTACACAGACACTGCTCCAGCTACAGATTCCGTCCAGTTCGGTGGTTATAACCCAACCCTGGAAATAATCGTAGATATGTATGTATTCGGCGTTCATCATTTCCTGAGCTCATTGACATTGATTCTATGCAGCTGGTCATTTCCCCGAAGACAGCCTTGAGTCTGGTCGGGTCACTGATTGAGCAATCGTCAACTGGTGAATCCATTTGCATGACGACTAACTATATCCGGTTAGTGTACCGGCCCGAGGATGTTCCATGGCGGGACGGGCTTACATAATGGCGGGCGGATTGGAGGCGCGATTGGCGATGGATTGATTTCTGCAGCGGAGAAATTGCGGAAGCTCGTCTGGTTCTTTCGCATCGCAATTAATCTTGATCATCATGGGTAAGCGTGGAAAGAAGGTATGTGAGACAATCTGCATGTCCGAGAGATTATAATTATCTCGCCAATTTTGCATTTGCTTTCCATCGTGGGTGGGGACTAACTTCATTATCTCGGCAGGGCGGCGGCGGTCGCGAACGCCAAAACTGGCAGCAAGTCGCCAGGGAAAATGCCAAGTTCGAAAGCTACTACAACGATCAGGGATTTATCCCCGAGGAGGAGAGGGAGGCTTTCTGGGAGGCTATTAGGAGAGATCTTCCTAACAGCTTCCGCTTCACCGGGTCTCGAGGGTACGTTATTATCCTTGCGCTGGACTATAGCAGCTCCTGCGATATCATTCGAGTCAATGCAACTGACATTCGCTTCAAGCCATGCCCTAGCCGTCCAGGAGAAGCTCAAGAACTTCTACATTCCCGAAATTACTTCGATCAAATACGAGGGCAAAGATGTCGAGCCTCCCCGTCCCGTTCCCTGGTACCCCGACCAACTCGCCTGGTCCATGACCACCCCCAAGCAGGTTGTTCGGCGCTTCGCCCCCTTCGCTTCGTTCCAGAAATTCCTCGTCGCCGAGACCGAGGTCGGCAACATCAGCAGACAGGAAGTAGTCAGCATGATCCCTCCTCTTCTGCTTGACGTCAAGCCTGGCATGACCGTTCTGGATATGTGCGCTGCCCCTGGTAGCAAGTCCGCACAGCTCATGGAGATGATCCACGCCGGCGAGGAAGAATCCATGCAACAAGTGACCGCGAAGGTGGCCGAGGGCACCGCTTCCGCCGAACCAATGGGACCGGAAGGTCTGGGTGACGATGGCCGAACCACCGGCTTGCTGATCGCCAACGACGCCGACTACAAGCGCGCCCACATGTTGATCCACCAGATGAAGCGACTGAGCTCGCCCAACTTGATTGTGACGAACCACGACGCCACGATGTTCCCCTCGATCAAGTTGCCTCCGGAGCCCGCTCCCGAAGGAAAGCCCGTCAAGAACAAGTACCTCAAGTTTGACCGCATCCTGGCTGATGTACCTTGCACCGGTGACGGAACGGCGAGAAAGAACTGGGGTGTCTGGAAGGACTGGAACTACAACAATGCTCTGGGATTGTACGCCACGCAGGTCCGAATCCTTGTCCGCGCTCTGCAGATGTTGAAGGTCGGTGGCCGTGTGGTCTACTCCACTTGCAGTATGAACCCCATCGAGAACGAGGCCGTCATTGCTAGCGCTTTGGAGCGCTGCGGCTCAGCCAATGTCCGCATTCTCGACTGCAGCAATGAGCTTCCGGGACTGAAGAGAGCCTCTGGCTTGAAGACATGGAAGGTCATGGACCGTGAGGGTCGCATGTACAACAGCTGGAAGGAGGTCGAAGAGCGCAAGGAGCGCGAGGGTATCAGTGGCCTTGGCCGAGTTGCTGAGGGCATGTTCCCTCCTACGGAGGATCTGCCCCTCGACAGGTGTATCCGTATCTACCCCCACATGCAAGACACTGGCGGCTTCTTTATTACCGTGTTGGAGAAGGTGTCTGAAATCCGTGCCAAGCCCGAGGATTCCTCCAAGGTCATCCCCAAGGCTTCCATCGCTGCCCTAACGGAAGAGCTCGACTTCAAGCAGAAGAATGGAGACGGCCAGCCTTTGGAAAAGATCAGCGCGTTGGACGACTTGGTTGCTCCTGACCAGGAGGCTGAGAAGGAAGCCGAAAAGAACGCATCTGTTGCGCAGGCTACCCACCAGATCCCCTACTCTGCTACTGACCAGATCTCCCCTGCCAAGAGGGATGCAGACAGCCTGGAAGACGAGCTTCCGGCGAAGAGGACGAAACTCGAGGACGGTTCCGAAGTTGTCTTGGGAGACCGCCCTGTTCACGCCCCTGCGCCCGTGGTCGAGTCCGATAGTGTCGAGACCTCTGACGCAACTCCTGCCCCTGCTGAGTCCGCGAAACCCGCCCCCGCGGAAGCTCAGCCGCAAGCTGCCCCTCAGAAGCGCAAGAATGGCCAGCCTATCGAGGAGCCCTTCAAGTATCTGGATCCCAACCAGGAAGAGCTTGACCCGATCTACAAGTTTTACGAGATCTCTGAGCGGTTCCCTCGGGACCGCTTTATGGTGCGCAACGCGGAGGCAATCCCGGCTCGCACCATCTACTACACCAGCTCTCTGGCCCGCGACATCTTGACCGCGAACGAGAAGCAAGGCATGAAGTTCGTGCACTGCGGTGTCAAAATGTTCGTGCGCCAAGATGTGCAGCGTCCTGAGGTCTGCCGCTGGCGCATTCAGACTGACGGACTGAGGATTCTCAACCCCTGGTTGGGCCCTGCTAGAGCCGTCACCCTGACCAAGAAGGAGACTCTGCACAGACTTCTCGTGGAGATGTTCCCCAAGGTCGACGGTGACAGCTGGACGGAGCTTGGAGAGATCGGCGAGCGGGTCAGAGACATTCCCATGGGTTGCAGTATCCTGCACATCAAACCGGATGCCGACGAGACTTTCCAGTAAGTGACATGCTTCAGAATATTATAAAATGCTGCAGACAGACTAACGAGTACTAGCGAGCGGATGACCCTGCCTCTTTGGCGGTCCCTGCACTCCGTCAACCTCATGCTTCCCAAGGAGGACCGTCGCGCCATGCTTCAGCGTCTCTTCAATGATGACACTCCCCTGGTCAACACCACACAAAAGCGAGCTGCCCAGTCTTCGACGCCGATCACTCCTACCACTGAGGCTCTTAACGGAGAGGAGACCCCGGTCACGGCTCCTGTCGAGACGGAGGAAGAGGTGATCAAGCGTGAAAACCTGCAACTTGGCGAGGATGAGCAGGAGCAGATGGACACGCGCGAGACGTATTCGAAGGCTGGTGACGAGGAGGACCGCTTTAACACGACTGTATAATCTTAGGTGTTTGTTTGCATATACGGCAGTGATTTGAATGAAAAGCATTGGCTGTTTTGGAATATTATTTTGGCATATACAGTTTCTTTGATGTTTTTACGGGGGCAATGGACCCTAACTTCGAGAGCTCTCATGAAACAGGAATAACTGGGTTTCTTGCTTTGTCTTGAAGTACAGAAACCACCTATAAAAGTTCGTGGACCAAGTGTTCCAGGCGACTGACCCCTTGATGCTGGACTTAGTTATCACTGCTCACCTGAAGGACAGTACGACCAGCCAGCTGGCCCTTGGCCATCTTATCAAGCCATGAGTCCAAGTCCTCCAATTTACCCTTGGTCAGAACCGGCTATCCCAAGTTAGCACACGAACTCCAATAAAAGACCACAGCAATACTCACATGGACGATGCCTCTCGCAGTAAATTCCAGCGCCTCCTGCGTGTCTTGCAAAGTACCAGTTATGGACCCCACGATGTTTAGTTTCTTGAGTGCTATCATTATCGGCGGTGCACCAGCCAAGATCGTAGGATCCTGAGGCAATCCAATAGCCACCATAGTACCATTCGGCCGCAGATACCCCGGAGCCGCCGCATAAACAGCCTTGGTGGCCGCTGTCACAATAATGCCATGAGCACCATACTTGGTGACCTTCATGACCTCTGCCGCCACATCAGGCGTCTGCTGGAAATCGATGAACACCTCTGCCCCAAGCCGCTGGCACAGCTCGCGCTTCTCTTCGCCACTATCAATAGCAATGATCCTCATGCCCATGGCCCGCGCAAACTGAATAGCCAAGTGACCAAGCCCACCCCCAGCACCAGGGAGGACAATCCACTGTCCAGCCTTGACATTCGACCTGAACCATCATTCATCAGACCAAGCCCGCAGTCAGGAGTGGAAATTACTAACCTCTTACAAGCCACATAAACCGTCAACCCCCCACACATCATCGGCCCAGCCTCCTCATCACTCACCCCATCCGGAATCCTAGACGCATACCGTCCATCGGCAAGACAATATTCCTGAAACGTTCCCGGCATCGTAAACCCACTATTCTTCTGATTGATGCAATTCACTTCATCCGTTCCCGTCAAACAGAACTCACACTCCCCACACACACTCGCAATCCATTTAATACCTGCTCGGTCGCCGATCTTCCATCGCTTCTCCATCCCCTCGCCTACGGCAACTACTCTCCCGACCCCCTCGTGGCCGGCGATCCCTTTGGCCTCGGGCCTCATACTTAACCCGAAACCGGCCCATTCGTCATGCAGGAGGCCCTTGTCGGAGCCGCAGAGTCCCGTCCAGGTGATTTTCACGAGGATTTGGCCTGGGCCGGGTCTCTCGACGGGGATGGTTGAGATGGTGGTTGTGAAGGTCGGGCCGGTGCCTTGGCGGATGGCGGCGCGTTGGTGCGTGGGGAGGGAGGTGGTCATTGTGTTTATTTATTTGAGGGTATATTCTTCTGACTGCAAGGTATATGCCAGGTGGGTAGGATGTTGTACAGATGTGACACGAAAGACAAGTGGTAGACGTAAGGGGTGACGCCTTTATTCAGGGGAAGAAATAAAGAGTAGAGAGATAGTAGCTGGGGAGGGGTTACCTTGGCTTTAAAATGGATCTCTTTGTAACTACTTACTTCACAACTCCTCTTTTTTTTTCTTTTCCCTGCAACCCCCTCGTTCTCTCCCCGCACGCTACACGTGATGGATGGTTCATTCCTTGTCCATCCTTCATGAGCTGAAACTATGTTTCCTACGTACTGGGATATTTGATGCTGCATCTAATGGTAGCTGCGTAGTACTACGCTTTTAGGGGTTTCAGCTGTGTGGTGGGGGTAGTGGATCGATGCACGATTATGCAGTGGTAGGATCTGTTATTCAAGGTAACTATAGTACTAGAGACGTGAGATGAGGAGTGAGATGCCCCTATTCGTTGGATTGATCTCTGGTATATGATAAGAGCAGTCTTGAGGACAGAGAATGTGACCTTTCAAGTGCTGTTTTCGTCATTTACTGTGTTACACAACCCCGCCAGCTTGTTTATAACTAACTAGACTAAGTTATGTGCTCTTTATCTTGACCCTTGCAGATCTGCATCAAAGTAGCATATCATATAGATCGACTATTACAAATTCCCCTCCTGTGGTGGTTTATTTTATTGGTCATTCTGTGTTTGCTATGAACCTTATCGCCCTCCATTTATGAGTGTGTCAATTCTTGTTGCCCTAAGAGAGTTGCTTGCAATGCGAGATGTTCAAGTATACTAGAAAGGAGTGTCATCTAGGAGAGAACTCTAAAGGCGCATATGTGTAAAAGGCCAGAAGAATATTGATACTCCAGCCATCCTTCATGATACCATATCCCGAGGTACAGTATGCTAGTCATGCACACTAAGAATTATAGTCTTCCGCAGCGACCATCATATGATCCAACTTGCTTTTTTCAAACCCCGTTGGTTCGAGTCTAGGGATCTGGTCTTATCAAGCCCCCTCACCTTTTGTCCAATTGCCTTATGGAGAGGCAATACTAGCCATCTATTTACAGCGGAAGTGCGGGGTATAGTCACATCCGTGATGCGGGTTAGCGTCTTAGCATCAGTTTGTTCCTCCTAATTGGATTCTTGAAAGAGGAACATGCTTCGCCACTACGGTTTTCGGTGGTCTAGAAGGTGCAGTTTTGTAGGCTAATAAGGAGTATTGTGGGCCATGGCCCAGTAAGCTGCATGCATAAGTAGTGTCGGTCGGTCTTCGGTGTACCCGAAGTTTAGCCGTATGAGTGGCTTGTTGCTCATTTGCTTGATGCCTCGGGGTAATGGCTGGCGAGCCGAGGCATATTGTTACATTAGTCAGATCAGATACTTAACTATTGTGTGTCATGCAAGGTAGTGCGGGCATCCGCTTTGTAGATTTTCTTCTGCATCTAATGCCTGGTTTACCTGTCGCTTTTCAGTATGATATCCGGTTACAAAGAACCATGCGACCAAGGTACCCGATCTTAGATAGAAGATCAAGATCCTGATTTAAGCTTATCGGTCAGCTCTATTCTAAGGTTTCTGAAAGTGGAGCTAACGTGATCAACAGCTTGTAGTAGTGGGCTGTGAGAATTATGCCTGTCAAGCATCTCGCGTCTGAGTACCTTGGGTAGCACATATGTTGGCTGCATCATATGCCCGCAACATACTTATGCAGGGAAGTTTAGTGTCTAGTTTATGCGATGGGGCAACGCTGTCAAATTTGAGAGCAGCATTGGGATGGGATCTTATCCAGGGCTGCTTGTTGCCAGCTTAGTGAAACCTGTGATTATAGGTGAGGGCAGAGTAATGGTGTGATTGGTCTAAACGTCCAGCTTCGTGGTCTTCTCACAATGAAGCATCTTTCAGAAGCTCAAAGCTTACTTTCCCCAGCCGAAAGTATCGGCATACAGAAAGCTACATGTGTACTGAGAGGCAAATGAATAACAGTAAGATGTAGGAGGGATTTTCAGAGAGTAGGTAAGACCGAAGAGTTGGAGGCTGACAATCCTGGATGACATGTTGATGTGTTTTGGTGGTCTCGTTCATTCCGCTTGCTCTTCTTACATTGGACATGTCAAGCTCTGGCTGGATACTACCATGTCATGGCGAACCGACTCATGCATCTTAGAGACTCTCGCTTGGTACTTGGATGCAACTATAGAATACCCTGGTCGAAGACATCTCGGGGTCACGGCACCGTGATTGTATGTAAAATGACCTTGCAGTCGTTTGCTGCTTGACATCCAGCAATATGGTATCGGGCCGAGGTTCAGACCTACCGGAAGAGTGAGGTGCTTTGAGATTCTCACTTGGTGAAAACATGCCTGCCGTAGCTTAGTTGAGCCACGATCCAACTCTTATCTGATTGCTGCTATGGTACAGTAATTCATTGTCTGTGGGGCTCAGAGTCCTTGAGATCGGTATGTCCGGGAAGCAAGCCGACTATCCGGAAGCCTACATGGAAGAGCATTTAGTGCTCAAAGATGAAGCCTATTCGATAGACTGAACAATTTCACTCGAATAAATAGACTTCGGACAATGGTCGGAGATACTTAAGGCAGACACGTCAGAGCATGTATCGCTAGTTGGCCTGGACCCGTCGGCTAAATTTAAACAAGCTCGGACAGCTGAACTGTGTTGTTTGCTTGAAGTTGCATGTCTTGCTACTTTACCTTTGGGGTGCGCACGTCCTCGGACACAGATGTATACAAAAGTTGTTCCTCCAGTCATATCTGGTGGCATGATTTCGGTTGGCGAGCGGCGAAGGATTTCGTCATATAGTTTGGAGGATGACTGACTAGACTTCCAGACAGGTCAGTGATCGAAATATCCACCACGGACAAGGGTTTCCAAGATTTCTCCGGTGGCACCCCGCAGGTCAGCCATCCGGAAGCTTAGGCTGATTGGGCTTCGGCTCCAGGGTCCTCCCGCAGTGGGTGGGCACCATGAAGGAGAACGCTCATCTATGAGAAAGCCAACCGAAATCTGATCGTCAGGAGAGAGAGAGCATATCTTTAAACGTTCCTGCATAAGATAGTCAAAGTTCCCTGAAAGACCAGCAGATAGGGGAGGGATACATGGGCAAGTTGCAGACGAGAGGAGGGGAGCGGGAGAGTAGAGAAGCAATTAGCCGGCGCGGGAGAGCCAATGCGGAGAAACCGGGCCAGACTAACCGGATGGGGCGCCGTCCCTGTGGAGGATCGTCATTCCAGTTGCCTGCTTCACCTTGCAATCTCACTGCTTCTTGCGAGCTTGCTTGAGCATCGTGGCCCTGTTCGGACCCTGCCCGCTACGCTATGCCCAACTAACCCCATGCTAGACACTCGAGACCACCAATTGACTCGACAGGTCCCACTTCCCCTCCTACGATGATGTCGGTGTTGCTAGGATCCGACTCATGGCTCGGCTAGTATGTTCACAGCTCCGTACATTATTCAGCGTCGCGACGGGCATTGAGGGGGTGGAATGAGGGCAATAAAGTGGCTCATTCCCCCGGAGCCTGCTGGCATGATGCTTTTCCGAGCTCTCGCGGAATTTGACACCCCCCGTGCCCTTCGACCCATTGGCGTTTACTTACGCCCCGGGTGTGTTGCATCATGAAGCTTTCCTCCGCTTGTGCTATTGCCTTGCTGGCTGCACAGGCTGCTGGGGCGTCCATTAAGCATCGGATCAATGGCTTTACTCTCACAGAGCATTCTGACCCGGCCAAGCGGGAACTGCTGCAGAAATACGTATGCACTCCTATGGATAGCAGTACTTCTAGCAACTGACATGGTGTCTACTAGGTCACTTGGGATGACAAATCCCTCTTTATCAATGGCGAAAGAATCATGATCTTCAGTGGCGAGTTCCATCCATTCCGGTAATACTGCCCTTCTTTCTCTCTATACTCGTGTTGACTCGGGGTTTCTTGATCGCTCCAGACTACCAGTAAAGGAACTCCAGCTTGACATCTTCCAAAAGGTCAAGGCTCTAGGATTCAACTGCGTATCCTTTTACGTCGACTGGGCCCTCGTTGAAGGAAAGCCTGGGGAATACAGGGCAGATGGAATTTTTGATCTGGAGCCGTTCTTCAACGCGGCCTCGGAAGCAGGTATCTATCTGCTCGCTCGTCCGGGCCCGTACATCAACGCAGAGAGTTCCGGTGGCGGATTCCCGGGGTGGTTGCAGAGAGTCAATGGCACTCTTCGCACAAGTGACAAGGCCTACTTGGAAGCTACTGATAAGTACGGAAAAAATCGCCTTGGGGGCCTATGGCGCCTGCTGACTTTGTCACAGCTACGCTTCTCACATCGCTGCAACGATTGCCAAGTACCAGATTACCAATGGCGGTCCAATTATCCTGTATCAGCCCGAAAATGAGTACACTAGTGGCTGCTGTGGTGTCGAGTTCCCCGATCCGGTGTACATGCAGTACGTTGAAGACCAGGCTCGTAATGCCGGTGTTGTGATCCCGTTGATCAACAACGATGCCTCGGCTTCGGGGAACAATGCTCCTGGAACTGGGGAGGGAGCAGTCGACATTTACGGCCATGATAGCTACCCGTGAGTTTAGCATGCTTTTGATGATGAACACTGGCTGACAATCATAGGCTTGGATTCGACTGTGTACGTCTATCTTGAGACTCGGTGTACTCGTAGCTAATTTGTCCAGGCGAACCCTACGGTATGGCCCTCGGGTGACCTGCCTACCGATTTCCGTACTCTTCATCTCGAGCAAAGCCCGACGACGCCATATGCAATAGTCGAGGTTAGTATGCGTACCCTGACTAGTATTTCGATTTTAACACCTCGCAGTTCCAAGGTGGTTCGTACGACCCTTGGGGAGGACCCGGTTTCGCTGCGTGCTCTGAACTCCTGAACAATGAGTTCGAGAGAGTGTTCTATAAGAACGACTTCAGCTTCCAGATTGCCATTATGAACTTGTACATGGTACGTGTGCTGAAACCTAGGCGAGTATATGGCTAATTTAGGTAGATCTTTGGTGGAACTAACTGGGGCAACCTCGGTTATCCTAACGGATACACCTCTTACGACTATGGCTCGGCTGTGACTGAATCCCGCAACATCACCCGCGAGAAGTACAGTGAACTCAAACTTCTTGGCAACTTCGCCAAAGTGTCTCCGGGTTATTTGACGGCCAGTCCTGGCAATCTGACAACTTCCGGATATGCTGATACCGCGGACCTGACTGTAACTCCTCTGCTCGGAAACAGCACTGGCTCTTTCTTCGTGGTTAGACATTCGGACTACAGCAGCGAGGATTCAACATCATACAAGCTTCGTCTTCCTACCAGTGCTGGTACCGTGACTATTCCTCAGCTCGGTGGCACACTCACGCTAAATGGTCGCGATTCGAAAATACACGTGACCGACTACAATGTCTCTGGAACGAACATTATCTATTCTACCGCCGAGGTCTTTACCTGGAAGAAGTTTGCCGACGGAAAGGTTCTCGTGCTTTACGGAGGTGCAGGTGAACACCACGAACTTGCCATTTCTACCAAGTCGAATGTCACAGTTGTTGAAGGATCTGGTTCTGGCATCTCGTCGAAGCAGACCTCCTCGTCTGTTGTGGTGGGCTGGGATGTGTCGACCACTCGCCGCATCATCCAAGTTGGCGACTTAAAGGTTCTTCTCCTTGGTAGGTTCACTTCACCCGGATGAATCACATGAAGCTAACTGTTAGCAGACAGGAACTCTGCTTATAACTACTGGGTGCCTCAACTTGCCACAGATGGCACTTCACCAGGATTCAGCACCCCGGAGGCGGTCGCCTCATCCATCATCGTCAAAGCGGGCTACCTTGTTCGGACTGCGTACCTGAAGGGCAGCGGACTTTACCTCACTGCAGATTTCAACGCAACCACTTCCGTTGAAGTCATCGGTGTCCCGTCTACGGCTAAGAATCTATTCATCAATGGAGATAAGACGTCGCACACCGTTGACAAGAATGGCATCTGGTCAGCTACTGTCGAATACAATGCCCCTGATATCTCGCTTCCTAGTCTGAAGGACTTGGACTGGAAGTATGTGGATACTCTTCCTGAGATCCAGTCTTCCTACGATGATTCTCTCTGGCCCGCCGCGGATCTCAAACAGACCAAGAATACGCTTCGTTCTCTGACTACCCCTACCTCGCTGTACTCATCCGATTACGGGTTCCACACCGGTTACTTGCTCTACCGGGGACACTTTACCGCCACAGGCAACGAGAGCACCTTTTCGATCGATACACAGGGTGGATCAGCGTTCGGAAGCTCTGTCTGGCTGAACGGAACCTACCTCGGGTCTTGGACCGGTCTTTACGTAAACTCCGACTACAACGCCACTTACACACTGCCTCAGCTCCAGGCTGGCAAGACTTATGTGATCACCGTCGTGATTGACAACATGGGCCTCGAGGAGAACTGGACCGTTGGTGAGGATGAGATGAAGACCCCGCGTGGCATCCTGAACTTCCTGCTTGCTGGGCGTCCGGGCAGTGCCATCAGCTGGAAGCTGACCGGAAACCTTGGCGGCGAGGATTACGAAGACAAGGTTCGCGGTCCCCTGAACGAGGGCGGTCTCTACGCTGAGCGCCAAGGCTTCCACCAGCCCGAGCCCCCGAGTCAGAACTGGAAGTCTTCCAGCCCTCTTGAGGGGCTTTCCGAGGCAGGCATTGGTTTCTACAGCGCCAAATTTGACCTTGACCTCCCGAAGGGCTGGGATGTGCCACTGTTCCTCAACGTCGGCAACAGCACTACGCCATCCCCGTACCGCGTGCAGGTCTACGTCAACGGATACCAGTATGCTAAATACATCAGCAACATTGGACCTCAAACCAGCTTCCCTGTCCCCGAGGGAATTCTGAACTACCGTGGAACGAACTGGTTGGCGGTGACCCTGTGGGCTCTCGACTCCGCCGGAGGCAAGTTGGAAAGCTTGGAGTTGAGTTACACCACTCCGGTGCTGACTGCCCTTGGGGAAGTCGAGTCGGTCGATCAGCCTAAGTACAAGAAGCGGAAGGGTGCATACTAGGTTCTGTAAATAGCACATTCTATCTAGTCTGGTATTATCATAGGATAGCCAGATATTCGCCTGTCGCCTCAGTCAAGTGCCCGGGAGGCTGGAGAAATTCAAACATATTATGAGATGCTATTTGAAGCTACAGCAATTGAGTTGCACTGGGTCTATCAGAAAATCAAAAGTAAAACCAGAGGAGCAATTGGAATGGTATTAACGATACTAAGGAACGGGTAGTGAGATGGGGAGTAAAAAGAAAATAAAATTAGTGTGCATCATCCGTGAATCGAACACGGGCCTCATCGATGGCAACGATGAATTCTACCACTAGACCAATGATGCTACTTGATGTAAGAAGAGGCTACTTAATGCTATATGTTCCAATGCTACTGCAGGGACGGCGATTGTAACGGCAACAATCGCATGTTGGGGTGGCATTATTGTTGCTAATAAACCTGAACTCCCTTGTGTCCAATATCGGTATTTTGCGCCTGATCATTCGTATTAATTTACGACTACAATAATCGAGATAACACGATCTCCTTTTTCGTTTAATCACTCATTCGTTGTTGTATTACGCCAAGACTCTTAATGGAAATCTATATGTTTGGGATAGTAGTACTATGACAGTAATCAATACTCTATAGCAAACTTTGGTCAATGTAGCGTTGGAGCCACGATAAAGGCCTAAATTACCTAATCTACAACCTGGTATCTGCTGAATTGATATGTCTACTCAAAATAATAGCCAAGATACAACCCCATTCGGGTCTTCCAGACAGGCCATCCCGCTCTAGTTGGAAAGTCTCTTACTCTGCTTTGCTCTCAGCACGGGTGACTTTGCAAAATACCTTGCTTCAGTAAAGCATCGAATTCTGAATAATGAAGAGCGTACTGGAAGTATATATGGCCTGCAGTGTTTGATGAGCCTAGGGCTCTGCTTCATGAGTTTCTCATAGCCCTGTCGTGCGTGGGCCATCATAAGGCGTATTCACTCTTGCAACTTATGGGAACCAATGGATTAGTCTGCTTATTGGACTGCCATTGGTCGGGTTATTGATTGCCTGCAGTCTGAGGAAATCTCTACCTTATCCACGGTCACAGAAGTTGAAAAGAAAATAGATGAGATTACGGCTAATTTACCATTTGGATATTTGGATCTGGAGCAGATTAGACTATGTCAAGATACAAAAGACAGACAAACTGGGTCCTTCCGCCTGGTTCATACTCACAGCTTGAAAGCACAGCTATACATGCCATTATTCTTGCAAGGAGCGCATGGAGATAAGCAGGAATATAGTCGGATGGCTTGTGTGAGGAGCGCAAGGACTCTTCTAGAAGCGTATCTTCTCCTGCATAAGAGTAACCCTGCTGCAGCCCATGGACAGCGCAAGATGATTATGCAGGAGGGCTCGTTGACAATGCCGATGCAGCAGCAGCTTTCGATTGAATAGCGGAGCCCGATTACGGCTTTTGCCAATACTATATATATGACTCGGAGACAAACCCTATTGCTCACCCGGAGACTTTCCTGGTTTATACTATCTAAAATTCGTCTGGTGCCTTATTCGCACCCCGCATATTCGCAAAATTAAGTGCTGTGATTGGCTGTTATGAGTGGACAAGGCCGAGTATGCACAAAAGCGCTAATGTTTCGGGGACGATTATTTGATGATTTGTAAGTTATGAAGTCATGTACTAACTAATGGATTGCCCCACACCGAGCCAATTCAGCATTTAAACATCAACTTAACCAGGGTCTTCGCGCGTTAGCTAGCACCACCCAATCCCTGAATACTTCCCAAGGGTCATCGATATGCCTACCAAGCTTTTTATCAGCGGCGTGACCGGCTACATTGGCGGCGATGCCTTCTATTACCTCTCGCAGCACCACCCCAACTTTGAATATGCCGTCTTAATTCGCTCAGAGGAGAAAGCGAGCCGAGTTCGTGAGGCATATCCTAGTATCCGCACTGTTGTTGGCAGTCTGGATGATTCGGAGATACTTGTAAAAGAAGCTGCTTGGGCGGATATTGTTCTTCGTATGCACAGTGCCCCTTCTCCTCCTTTCCATTACCTTATCTTTTGTATTGTGTATAAGTATCACAGATCATAGAAGCTGACAGAATAGATACCGCCGACGCCTCGGACCATGTCGGCGCGGCCAATGCCATCGCCAAGGGAATGATCGAGGGTCATTCCCCCGAAAGACCGGGCTACTGGTTGCACACCGGCGGCACCGGCATCCTGACATACTTCGACTCCGAAGTGAAGAAAGTCCATGGTGAGCATGAGGACAAAGAATTCAACGACGATGAGGGAGTAGGTGAACTTGTTAATCTTCCCGCGGATGCTTTCCACCGCAACGTCGATGAGATTGTTCTCAAGACGGGAACCGAGCATCCCGACACGGTGAAGACAGTCATTGTTTGCCCACCTACTATCTACGGAAAAGGAAGAGGACCTGTATCCTCTCGCGGTAGACAGGCTTATGAGCTTGCTAGCTTCATCTTGAAACAGGGCTACACCCCTCAAATCGGAAAGGGTCTGGCACGTTGGAATAATGTGCATGTTTATGATTTGAGTACATTGTTTGGGGCTCTCGTTGATGCAGCGCTTGATCCTAGCCGGAAGGACGACAAGGAGATTTGGGGCGAGAAGGGGTACTTCTTCTGTGAGAATGGAGAGCATGCTTGGGGGGATCTGGCGAAGTTGGTTGGGGAGCAGGCACATGCTTTGGGATTATTGAAAGAAAAGCCGGAAGTTAAGGAGCTCTCGCTTGAGGAGGCGATTAAGTCACCGGCAGGCTTTGAGGCTGCGAGCTGGGGTTGGAATTCCCGCGGCAAGGCGCAGAGAGGACGGAGGGTTTTAGGGTGGAAGCCACAAGAGAATAGCCTGGAGGATGAAGTGCCGGGTATTCTGAAGGCGGAAGCAGCGAGGTTGGAAAGCTAAGTATGAGCATTGCGTGTCAAGAACTTGTTGGACAGGGTGGGGACCTTGGATGAACATCTTAAGCCAATGTAAGATGATACCAAATACTGTTCAATCCGCGAGCTGCAATACCGAACCCAGCACATCAAATCACGAGGATTCTATAGTAATGAACGACTACTCACCTTGGTTCTTTGTCTGGTTTTCATGAGATTTGCTGCGCCAATCCCGACGGAAGAGGATCCCGGCCGCAAGTCCGTGGCTGTGCTTCTATTTAATCTACGCATCTGCACTAAGTACTCTTAGCGTCTTCTATTCCGAGAGGCTGAGCACGAGGCTAATAGCCAGCTGCGCCAGCCTCTTTTACCTGGACCTCTCTCAAACCACCAGCAGTAATCAGAACAGTCGCAATTTCTCTCCAGTGTACACTGGACAAAGATTAATCATGTCTTCAAAAGATGCTGAATGGAGCAAACACAAAGAGGAAGTCTCCTCCCTCTACCGCAAGAACCCACTTAACCGGGTGATGAAACATATGATCGCGAAGCATGGATTCCACAGAAAGTAGGATTTACTGCCCGCATACTGATCTGTGCTCATGATGTACTAGGGAATCCGAGTACAAGAAGAAGCTCAAAGCTTGGAGGGTGAGGAAGAACGGTACGACCTCAGAATGGGTGTTTGTGCATCGAGAGGTTGCCAAACGAAAGTTACAGGGGAAAGAAGATTACGAGGTGCTTATGCATGGGAAGATTTACACGGCTAAGCAGGCAGAGAGGGAAATGGCGAGACACGTTACTTATACTACTAACTTTGCGTTGGAAGGTGAGCTTTCCCAGTCTTCATGGGCTGGTTGGGGATAGGCGGCGTGGCTGACACGAAGCTACTGGGTGAATAGGGGAGAATGACACCGCACCAGAGGGCGTGGAGGTTCGTACGCCTCGACTGATGCCGAGGTCGTTGGTACCTACGAGGGAGGTCCGCACTGATAACCTCCCTTGGATATTTTTTAAGTATCAAAGTCAGTTTGCGGTAGTACGATCATTCAGCACACCAGCCGCAAATGTTGACATGCTCAACTTGCCATTTAATCCGGTAGATGGACAATTATATAGCCAATCAGGCCCTTTGGCCCTCAGCCCTAGGGCTATGGGAGGCGCTTGTGAGGTTTCATTCGTTAACCAAACGAACGTCTTCGATCTTTTCCTGCAGGACTGGGTTCTTCAAGAATCCCCGATTGACTCGTCAATTGACAATGCTTGTTTGACTCCTTCCGCTCGTTTCAGTCATGATCCACAAAGTACCTTCGACCCATTACTACAGGACGGCGATCAAGATAACCAAATTTCTGGATCAAGGTTCGATAGTTCAAGATTGTCAGCCCCTGAACCTGCGGGGGGCCACTCTGCACTAACAGTCATGCGAAAATTATCTATACAACAGCGTATTAACACGGAGAATCAGCAAATTGATCTCCACCAGTTGACTAGCTTCCTGAAACGGTACGAAGTCGAAAATCATGGGATCGAGTCGAGTCTTCTCTCTCGCGACCTCGGCGGGGTTGATGATCCCTTGCACTTGAGACAAGTATTCAACACGTTTGTATTTCTTATCACGAACAACCTCATGAATATGGAAGACATCGCACGTGTCTTTTGGTGGAGTGGGGCAAATAAGTACAACTGGGTTTTCAAGGAGGTCTTCAAGTTGCAATGCCCAACAGTTAACGTCCTTGCGACCAAACTAATTCCAGCAGCCGTACAGGCGGGAGACGTGGAGCTTGTTTCGATGCTCCTATCACGAGGTGTCGATGTAAACGTTCCATATTCACGGATGCCCTCTGTTGGATGGTCAAATCTTCTATCAATGGCTGTCGATTGCCGTAATATCCATATGGTGAGACTTCTCTGTGCGAAAGGAGCAACCCCTACAGTGTCGAGCTTCGCCGTCTATAACAGTTATACCAAATCCATTGATACACTATGGTGTAGCCATAACATTGATCTCCTTTCCTTGCTGTTAACATATCACGCGAATCCAGAAACCTTCGTTTCTGACGAGATGAGAGGATTCCCTCTGGTACATGCTGCTTCCAAGGGCCATTTTAACGCAGTTTCCCTCCTGCTCAAGGCTGGCGCCCGGACACATTGGTATACACAAGAGCATGGCACCGCTCTCCAAGCCGCTACCGCATATGGCCACGAGGGTATCGTCCGCATACTCATTGAGGCCGGTGCCGATGTCAATGCCATACCGGATCACTGGCATCCCTCCTCGACACGTTCAAGAGAGCGATGTGCGACTCTGCTAAGTCCGCTTGAGCTCGCAGCAAAATGCAACCATACCAGAGTTGCCCAGATGCTGCTACTGAGTGGTGCTCGCACAAATGTCTGTCCGAGTGTCGAACGGTTTGGCTTGCAGGTGCTGGAAACCGAGTTTGCACGCTGGGGAGAGCCCGGCCAGATGATGGGACACGACGTGCCCTGTGCATATGCCATTCAATATGCAGCCCTTAATGAAAACACTGAGCTCATGTCACTGCTACTTGGTTCTGGAGCAGATCCGGATTCAAGAATCAGCCCCGACCTCGGAGATACCCCGCTACAGATAGCGGCCGGCAGAGGAAATTTATCGATGACGTGTATGCTGCTCGATTACGGAGCCAACGTCAACGCTCCTCCGGGAAAGTACTCTGGCCGGACGGCGATCCAGGCGGCTGCGGCAAAAGGAAACTTAGAAGTGGTGGTGAGTCTGCTGGAAGCAAAGGCAGATATCAACGCAGCTGCGGGCTGGCAAAACGGGAGAACCGCGATGCAAGCCGCCATTGAATCGTCGCAGGTGATCACGGGTTTAGTTCTACGAGAGCTGGGAGCCAATATCAATGCCAAACCAGGGTTCCGTGGCGGGATCACTACGTTGCAAGCGGCAGCGTTATCTGGTAATTTGATCAGTCTCAAGGTAATCCTGGACAAGCAGAGAGATGTGCATGCGCCAGCCGCGCCGGAGGATGGACTCACAGCTCTCCATGCTGCGATTCAGAATAAAGACCTCGCAGCACTTCGTCTATTAGTCCACGCAGGTGCAGACGTGAACGAGCGACCTTCAAAGCCCTTGTCGTCACCCTACAGGAACAATTGCTTCCGTGCCGGAAACAAAACAGCCCTTCAGTATGCAGTGTACTTGGGATGGCCCGATGGCGTGCGATTTCTGGCACAAAATGGTGCAGATATCGACGCTCTGCCTCCCTTTCCCGGAGACGACGCATATACCGCCTTGGGTCATGCGATTGAAGAGAGAGACCATCAAATGATTAAGTTATTACTAGAGTATGGCGCTAATCCCAACAGCGATTATATCCATGACGATGATTCATCAACTGCCTTCAGTTTCGCCCTTGCAAATACATGCTCACTTCATATCATCAATCTGCTATTAAAATATGGCCCCAGCTTCGACAATCTCATAGGAAAGGAATCGGCGCTCGAGACGGCGGTAGAAGTCGGCCAAGCGGACGTTGTCAAGAGAATAATGACCTTGATGTCACAGTATTGCCCTGAACACTACTCCCGATCACTCAAAACAATAATGTCTCATATTATGGTAGACAATGACTGGGCACCCGACTTCGAGATGGTCCGAATATTAATTGATGCTGGGGCGGACATAAATGCTGCTTACATTGACGACGACAATTCGCTATACCAAGGAACACTACTTCAACGTTCAGTCAGGCAGTTTGTCAGTGGACCCAGAATAAGCGTTGTCCAGTTATTGCTCAACAATGGAGCCGAAATAAATACCCCAGCAACGGACAATTTAGGAACGCCATTGCAACTAGCCATTCTGGACGAAGAAGTGGAGATCGCAAATCTACTGATCGACCACGGAGCCGACGTGAATGCCCACCCAGCAAAGAATCGCGGAGCCACGGCATTGCAAGCCGCCGCTATGCACGGATACTGTGGTCTTGCCATGCGATTGTTAGCCAAGGGGGCGGATGTGGCGGCCCCAGCAGCGCCTGTTGATGGCAGGTTGGCCATTGATGGAGCAGCGGAACACGGATATCTCGATATGGTCCAGTTACTTCTAAATGCATATGGAGATCGACCAAACTTGTCATTTGTGTGTCGTAGAGCTGCCGCTGCTGCAGAACGAGAGGGTCATTTTGATGTGATGAGATGGTTGCTGGGTTATATACGATCATAGGCACCGGTGATTCAACGCTTGATTCAACAAATAATATACAATACCATTCAAAATCACTCCTCTACCCACGCATATCATATACACCCTTACGGATTCACCTCCCTTTCCACAATCCTATAGCCCACGCAAACCTCACTGATCACCCTCTGCGAAACGAATACCTCTGTTTCAACCGTTAGAATTAGATCTGAACCCCATTCCTAATCTCAATGACATATAATCCCAAGGAAGAAAGGAAGAAAGGCCCACTCACCTCTTGGAACATCATACCTAGAATCCCTTCTAGCCACCCATCCATTCGTTTCCCCATGCCCCGTGTCACGCCCATCATTCTCCCGTTTGGATTTCCTCCGCCATCTGCACCGAAAAATAAGCAGCGATGGAGGCCCCGTTACAAGCAGAGTCACCAGCGCGATGATGGTTGCTTTGGACCAGGTCATCTTGGTATTGGTATATGGTTGGCGAAATGCAGCGGAAGTTCACGTTTCTTGTTGGTTGAGTTGGTGTGGTATTTCGTAATATAGCTTTATTAATTGGCAGTTGCTTAAGAGTGGTAGACGAGGATATAGTATGGGATGATAGAGATGAGATTAATGTAATGAGATGAGATGCTGAATTGATAGATGAATGAAAGAGTTATTTTATATCTACTACACAGTACCAGTCAGTGTAGATACTAGTACTTAGGCTGTGAGATGAATAGTGATGATTATTGGTTGATGGCGGGTGGGGCAATGGAGCGGAACTTTTGGTTTCGATCAATGAAATCGAGTGTATGGGATTGGAACTAGACTGGGTTTGGGGTAGTGCTGGATATACCTGTATGTTTAAAGAGAGTGTATATGATCATTCTGCTGCGGCGACGAATACGTCCTTTTTGGTCTGCGTGGTAGTACTACTATTCTGGACAGGTTATTATGCTGATGTCTGCTTATTCTGTCAGTCATTGCAGTGACTACTAGAAGGCCAACAACAACCAAAGTAGACCCGTCAACTCCCGCATTAACCACCTCTGTCAGACAGCGCCGGCACCACCAAACACGAGGTCCAGTGAGTCGTAGGCCATATATTTCACTTGACCAGGGAGGGACTCGATATGTTATGCTACACGTCCGATTTTGTGGGTTGCGTGGTAGGCGCTTTTTTTGGCCTTTATTACACTTGAGCGAATGCCGCTTGAAGAAGCAAGCCCAAAACATAAGATAGGCTATCAGTGCAAGTAACGTGACTGATGGCTAACCAGTGATTGATTGGTCAATCTTCCCCCGGCAGAATGATCATAGTTGCCATATTGCTCTACCTTACCATAGTCAACAGAGCCGGGGTGTGAGGAAGAAAAAAAAAGGAATAAATCAGGGTTGGAGGAGTGGGTCCCTCACCAGCTAACTTCCTATTCGGGTGAGCGGGAACGACAGCCACGGATCACTAACTTGTTTGGTCCTAACTTATCCGGAGAGTCATACTATAAATGCAGCTCTAGGCTCATTCTCCAGCAAAAATGCATCAACGGTGAAATGAGATCCCCTCCAACATCTGCAGATTTAATATTACAAGAATGACTCGCATCGATTTGAGTTCACCTTCACCCATTATTCATATCCCACCCCCCACGACCCTCCAAGAAGTCCGCACCTCCAAACTCCGCTCTTTTGGTCCCGTCCTCTCCGGCATCGACAAGCAAACCCGCCCTGGCCAGCTCTACGTCTCCACCACCGGCCTAGAAGATGACGAACACGATCTGACATTCCACGGGGGCATCGATAAAGCCATTCACCAGTACTGCTCAGACCATTACCCCTTCTGGGCCGATCGCTTTCCCGAGGCTCGCACACGCTTTGTACCCGGCGGCTTTGGCGAGAATCTCGTCGCGGATGGCTGGAACGAGCAGACCGTATGCATCGGCGATAGGGTGCGCATCGGGCCACCGGGTTCCCTGAGCACTGGCGGTCGCAACGGTTGCGTGCTGGAGGTCAGTCTGCCGCGCCAACCGTGCTTTAAGCTAAACCAGCGTTTCGGGATCAAGAACTTCGCTCCGCTCACTCACCAGGAGGCTAAGACGGGATGGTATTATCGTGTCATAGAAGAAGGGTGGATACAAGAAGGGTTGGAGATTAGCGTTATTCGTCGAAGTCATCCACGATGGTCGATCGCCCGTTTGCACTATTACGTCCACCGCGACAAGACAGACTTAGCGATGTCGCAGCATCTTATGGCAATGGATGTCCTTGGTGATGAGTGCAGAGATGTATTTATCGAGCGCTGGAGAGCACATCAGGAGAAGGAGGCCGCAGCTAAGCGTCCACCCGAGACTTGGAGACAGTTCAGAGTTGCTAGTCATACCGCGGAGATTCCTCGTATCGTGCGGCTGGAGTTGGAGGCAGTTCGCCGAAGTACTTCCGCACCTGGTACGATCCTTCCTGGAAGTCATGCCCGGCTCAAGCTTCCTAATGGGCTACGACGCGCCTATTCCATCGTTAAAGGCGACACCGATCGGTTTACACTGGGGGTGGCCCGGGACGAACGCAGCCGCGGCGGGTCGAGCTATATCCACGAAACACTCAAGCGGGGGGACACAGTCTTAGTGGGGTCCAGGATACGGCAGGGCTTGGCCATCGACAAGATGGCGTCTCATCACATCTTTATCGCGGGTGGGATAGGAATCACCGCCCTCCTCGATATGATGAAACGCCTCAAGGACACAAATCAAGACTATTCCCTACATTATGCGGTGCGGAGCGCCACTGACGTCGCCTTTCAATCGCTGCTGGCGGACCTGCAGCCGTATGTCACCATCTACGATAAATCGCAGGGCCAACGAATGGACATTGCTGAGATCCTACGAAATCGCATCTGGAACAGCCATGTTTACGTGTGTGGGCCGCAGCGCATGATCGACGCCGTGGTAAAGACGGCCACCGCTGTGGATATGTCTCCTGATGAGGTGCATTATGAGGCATTCAATGGTGATGATGCCGCCGGCGACCCCTTCACTGTGGATGTCGTTGGTCTAAGTCGAAAATCAGAGGGACTTCAGGTGGGGGCTGAGCAGTCGCTTCTTGAGATTGTGCGGGATGCTGGCTTCGAGATTGGGAGTTCTTGTGAGGTGGGAAATTGTGGAGCTTGCAGGGTTTCTGTTCGCTGTGGGCGGGTGTTGCACCGGGGGACTGCCTTGATGGAATCGGAGCAGAAATCAGAGATGTTGGCTTGCGTTTCTCGGGGTGTTGGGCATATTGTTGTTGAGGTTGCTGAATAGATGCGTTGGAATTAAAAGGTGGATGTGATGGGTGAGTTCTCACAAATAGACAAAGAGACGGTATGCTGCCTTGGGACTGCTTGTTCTTGGATTAGCCAACGATTTGTATCGTGGAGCACATAATCTTGGGATGAAGAAATCACAAAAATGTACGTTAATGAATATATAATTCAATACCCCCTTCTACTATGGACACACCTCAGACGGGCAAAGCCGACACCTTTCCACAGATACCTCTTCTCTCCTCCTCCGTAAGGTCCACCCCAAAAACATTCCGCAAAACCTCCACCCGTTCACTCTCAGTATTACACACCTTCCCCAACTCATTCTTCCCTCCCCGATTCTCCTTCATCTTATCCTGATCCAGAATCACTTTCCCGTAGACCTCCCCGTCAGCGCGTTGCAGGAACCGAATAATTAGCAACCGCTGCGTCAGGAATGAGGTCGGGTTCTGACTCGTGTAGAAATTCATGACCTCAAAGTCCCGCGGGAAGAATTCGAGTTCATGGAAGGCATAACCCACCCGCCAGGCTTGTTCGCTGCCGTTGCGGAATTGGTAGGTCCAAGCGTTAGTACTAGGATTGTTGGAGGGGTGTGACCGCTCTCCCGACGATTCTTCATTTTTCTGGAGGCGGATCTCCTGCGTGCCAATATTGGGGATGGGGTTGGAGGTATGGACCAGGGGTAATGGGGTGGTTGGCCCATCGCCGCCGTAGCCGACGTCTAGCATGTAGTTGGAGTTGTCTGCAAGGGTAACGATGGTCACGGCGTGTTCCCTGAAGAATCAAATGCTAAGCCTCAATCTGGGATATGGAAGGGGGGATTACCTACCAGCCTGACCAACCCGGTTTAGGATTGTTTGCATCTCGAAAGAGACGAGCGCCGGTGAGGTACAAGTCGAACCCTAAATGTCTCAATACATGGTATAAGAGGATATTGTTCTCCAGGCAGTAACCCCCTCGCTTTCTTGTCACGAGTTGTGAAAGATGTCGTGGATATGAAGCGATATGAAAGGTGCTGCGCTGTGGTGAAGGGCAGTGTTGTCATAACCGGGATGTGGGAGACATGATAGGCTTGAATAGTTCCTAGAAGCTCTCGGTCGAGCTTGGGGTTCTGCTCGCGCTGAAATCGTGAGGGTAATCCAATGTGCTTGAAGGTTTCCTCGAGAAGATGAACGGTGTGACTTGGACTGGGTTTCATCATTATTGTAATGTGCGCGGATTTATTCTCTCTCATTAGTATATAACACCGGAAGGTATGAAGAGAATGGTGTTGTGGAGGTCTTACATCTTAGTAGATTTCAGTTTTAATAGTCTACTGGTCGTGTTAGATTAAGTAGGTCCAGCCGAATAGTACGCTTATAGGGTGGAGTCTCCCCCGCTCAAGGATGCCAGCTGTCAGCAGATCAGTCCATGCTGACATCCCGGAACTAGCAAATCCCATCGTGCTGCGGACTCAGAGTCTGTTTCATATCTACATATTGACTACCATGATCTATTCCCACAATCAGCGGATACTAATTAGTAGACTAGTTTGTATTCCCACCTGCCCGATCCAGTGTACGGGAACGACGCTGAACGCACATACGACTCACTTTGCTGATCCAATGCTCCGATAAATGGACATGAATGACCACAAGATTTCGAGTTTAGGGCTTCACATGCACCCAGAACCTACCAGGATTCTTCTTGGTTTGTCTTTTCTAGAAAAAAAATGATTTGACGGTGAACATCCAAGATGTCTTACCTTCAAGCCAACATCATATTATAGCCGATAGGTGCACCGAAACAGAATATGTCGCCAATCACTAAAGAGTATACGATAGCGGAATACAAATTAGCAAGTTGTTTTAGGGTCCGTTGAGTTTCATTTGCCGTGATATTGGAGCCCCGATAACTGCACTCTATCGCAATACATCAATACATCTGTGGTAGCTTCTAGCACCGCCACAAGCCAGCATGTCCTTATAAGCATCATTGTTGATCGGTTCTGTTGTTAGTATCTTCACCCGGATTGATTATTATGATAATGTGAAGGGGGTATGTGGTCAGACAGGGTTATCGTGCTGTTCCAGTGGGGTGTTGATGTTGCGTTTAAGGTGACAGGGATGCAGGTAGGTACGAATACTGCGATTGATACTGTACGACCGTGATAATAATATAATTCAAGTTTCATGAGAAGACGTTGCAGGTGCTGTAGAAATATACTATATACATAAGGACTTTAACAAACAAAGTCTTAAAGGGGCTGAGTTCGGGATAAATGAGGGCGTATGTCTACAGGAGGGTGCGAAAAGATGCAGGTGATGCTTGTCGACCTCCAATCTCTTAGAAGTTAGAAGAAAAACGGAGACTATTGTCTTCATATGCAAGGAAAGGTACATCTACATGAACAGGTCATTTTTATCCGCGACCTGTCTATGCTGAGGTCGGTTCAATAATGGCCCTCCAGGGAGGTGATTGATCGAAGCACGTGGCGCTGGAAATGCATCCCCCCATGATGAAATCTTTGTAAATAAAGTGGAACATTAGTGAGACCTCGGGAATTGAGCTAAGAAGACAAAACAAATTATTATGTTACATTAGTTTGCCTCAGCATTCGCATATAATTGTAGGGAAAAAACCCCCTGGATGAGGAAGAAAAACCTGCACCGAGGCTTGGGAAGATCAGATGAGACATTGTTCCATCCAGACAAGGCTTAGCCATAAGGCCCCCTTTGGCAGCTTCTCTTCCACCAGCATAGTCATACAGTTGCTCATTCAGGTGTTCCAGGTGTTCCATTTTCTATACGGATTGCTCAGCGTTTAAGAGTAATAGCAAAGGGTGTGACTACTGGCTCAGGCCAGCAAGCGTACATACCTTGACTACATGCGTTGTGACCATGTAGCAGTACCGTAGAAGCGTGAGTTTTGGTTGACCAGGTTGTCTAGGTTGCCTTCGATCTTAGAGGAGTTATCAAAAGTGGTTGCAAAATCATATACACCAACGTGGCCGTCGAGAGATCGCGTGCCCGCAAGTTGGTCAGTGCTATCGTAATTCAGTTTGGCTGAATTTAACATAAAATATGGAAGCTGAGAGTTGGTTCTCAGAGAGCATATATAATCTGGACCACCGATATTGAAATGGCCCTCAGCTTGATTTGGAGACTGCCAAGTGATATATCCATAAGCCTCGGGCATGGTGACTTGAAATTCAAGATGAGATGGAGCTTATAATTGATCAAGATGTGGTAGGTTTTAGAATGGAATGATAGATAGTCTAGTGTCGTCTCAGAATGGCTCACGAAGGGGGCTTTATACCTAGATTCGTGTTGTCGTTACTAATCCAACGTAGTTTGTACCACTATTCCAGAGTAGGGTTCATATATATGTACTAAACGTCACTATAGGCCAGATACAGGCTTCGAATGCCGTGTTAAAGTTACAACTGCACAATGTATGACGTGCATTTCAAGTGAGATTTTACCTATGCCTGACGTGTAATTATATGCATCATAGCCTCCTTAACGTACTAACATCTGTCTGCAAACGGCCGACTTCATGCAGTCTGCATGGATCTAGAGTGCAAATAAGACTCCTGTTGAGCCGATAGTTGCAATCCCAAGGGACCTTGTTAATCTAGACTTTATGGCAGTAATAGTCAATGTCCTTGTTTGTTCACGAGAACATCATTATTATCGGGACTATTCGACAAGCAGGAAGCCTAGCTAAGTCAGGCATACTCCGAGGCTAGTTCTTGATACAGTTACCTGTTAGTGTAGGCCAGGAAATATTCTCCGACACTACGGCCTACAGGACGCCCGCAGAGGTGAACCCTGCATCGATTGGAGGATGCTTCAGAGTACCAACCAAGAAGTCGAAATCAAAGCTACCGTCAGTAGTTGTAGCTAAGCCCAGTAACAACTTTTTCAAGTCAACATGTCAAGTGTGATGTCAGAAGATGTTTCATTGGCTCTTTCCATAGAGCCGGATTTTAAACTTTATGCTGTTTGCAGATAAGCTTTTTAGTAAGTGGCTTCTATCCCGTGTGAGCGCCAAGGTACGGAAGTATCCGTGATATCGAAATAGATGCCAGTCTTGACCTTAAGGGCCTGTGTCCTTTCTTGGGACAATTTTCTTTCTGATGGACTAATCCACTTTGCCAGGAAGATCTTCCCCCCAAGACCATATAGTTATTGTCAAAAAGCCCACGGAAACGAGAGCCGCTCGTCTGCGGACAATAATTGTTAGTAAAAAGCTTTTCTAGTAAATCGAGTTTCTATTCCAAGAATCTTCTGAACCTTATTAATTGACCATCCACTTAATACAAAGTTTTTCTTCGACGAATTGAATCATCACGAGATGCTTCCAGAGTCACAGCATTAGTTGTTACAATTTGGTGGCACGGCGTTTCTGCCAAGTAGGTCAAACCATATGGTATCGCTGGTTCGGAGCAGATGGTGCGACAAATGACTCAAGGTAATATTTATTTTACAATTTGAGCTATGGTTAAATTCCAGATTCATCCTTCGGATTGCCCTTTAAGCCATCCATTCCATGCCGCGTCATACCTGGGTCAGTGTCCATGGTATGCTTCTGATCAAACGCGGAGCCCCATGGGGTTATTATAGATCGGAGATGAATGCAGTCGTGGTTCCAAGAAGGGAGCAAGTCTCGATTTCCTTTTGAACCATGGAACCAGCACCAACGTAATCTGAGAATGACTTGGGACAGCACTATTTTATGTCCGTCGGATACGAAGTTCAGGATAATTGAGACACTGCTCGGTCATGTGGACCCGACATCTTTGGAACGTGTACTTTGCAATGTAGACATGGAGCGACCGTGCCTGGGAAAGCCGGCTTATCGGGAATTTCCACGTTTAAAGTCTTAAGGGAATGCGGAGATGAATTCAGCTGCTCTTATAAATTAAATTATTGGCCCGGTGGCTTCATGCAAACTGCAGGTTAGTGCCCATCACAATCGCACTACGGAGTGCACGGACTATAGTGCTCCTATGATGTGACAGGGGAAATGTAAGATGGATAGGCGATGCACCAATCCGAACCACCCTGTTAGCACTGGCGTGAATGTCACTTTCTTGGTTGCCCTCCTAGCCTGCCTTTTGCCTGCACCCGAACCTTTGAAGTGATAGACATACAAGTTTGGATTTCTGACAGCTCCTTAGGTGATTCTTGACACATTAGACCTGCAGGGTTTCTTTCGCCTTCATATGAATACTTTCCGATACTTTTTGAGGATTTGAGTCCCACTACAGTAAGTACACTAGATTAAAAGCTATTTATGGACTAATTTCACGCTAATCGGTACTTGATATACCAGTTGGTGGGCCTTCTATCATTTATTATTGAACCAGACCTACCCTTTAGATCAAGCTTCTTCATCCTCATACCAGGTTCCCTATTTTTCTCGGGAATCTTCCCCCCAGGGTTCTCATGATACGTTTCTTTGATAATGCAACATTATGTTTCGTGTTTGCCGTTGGGGAATGCAATAACTCGAGAGTACAAACCGCCCACCTGCGTTGGAAATATGAGGTTGATGGATTAGCTTGAGTGTTGTTGATGCATGTATATCATACTCATATCGGTGATATCACATTTTCTTATTTCTGATTCCAGTTAGATTAGTCACGTAGTATCATCATGGCTGAGCAGTGGGGCTCAATCTGACTAGAATGAGTGTGATGCATGCTAGTGCACTGGTAGTGCTTACTCCCGACGGATAACCTGCTGGATCAAGTAAAAGTTCGTCTCTCATGACAGTGAGCGTTTGATTAGTCGGCCAGATGCGCTTCCGATATTTGTATCACGATCCACTGAGGATTGTATGATAGAAAGTGGCTTTCCCATCTCACCCTTTGTCGCTTCAGAACGGACAAGGCTATACTTTATAGTGTGACGACTAACGGTGTACTCCTACCCCACTAACATCTTAGGCCCCCAATAAACGAGGCTTAGAACCTAGTAATTAACCCTTTGCCTTCAATCATCTATTTAAACATCGGCCATTATTATTCCATCGACCCCGCAAAGGCAACTACACTTCTCACAATCATGCCGTGGACTACAACCGAGCACTCGCCGAATACTCTCACCCGGCCCCTTGGCCCTAACGAGGTGTTCATCAAGCTGGTCAGTGACTTTGGCCACCCACTAGGCCGTGAACACTGGGCAGTGAACTACACTATCACCATTCGTCCCCGCGGGGACTTCGCAGCCGATCTCCTCCCAGCCCTGATCCGCCACAGCTGGTTGCACCTGCGCTTCCAACACCCTAGTCTAGCCGCGCATCCGGACTCCTCCAACGCCAACCTCGTGTACACAATTCCCGACTCTGTCGATACCCTCAATCAATGGGCCTCGCAGACCTTCTTCATCACATCGGACGCCCAATCCGCCGACGATGTGATCCGCACCATCGCACCCGCCCCTGACGCTCAACTCTACTACATCCCCAAATCCTCGCAAATCCTCCTGCACACCGCACACTGGCGCACTGATGGAGTGGGCGGCTTCCTCCTTCTCGGCCAGCTCGTTGACCTAATGTCCACTCACGCCGACACCATTCTCTCAGGGAACCTCCCCGACCCCTTCGACGCCTTCACCTGGGGAACAGAAACCACCCGACTATCCCTATCCGTTGAAGAAGCCGGCAACATGCCCCTAACCCCGACAGACGAGCAAAAGGACATCGCACAAGAAGCAGTAGAGACCTTCGCACACGCTCAAGGCGCCGTCGGAATCCCATACATGGGAGACGCCACCACCATCCCGACAGGCACCCGAGCCGCCGAGCTAACCTTCACCCCGGCGACCACCGCCGCTGCTCTTTCCGCCACGAAAGCCCGGGGCCTCGGCATCACTGCCGCCACGCACGCAAGCATCGCAGCAGTAAACTTCCGGCATGCTATCCCCGAGCACCGTGCCCAGGGTCGTCACTACACCAGCACTATCCGACACACGCTGCGGCCGTATATGCCCCAACCATACTCCGGCCCGGCGGGAGCTGCCACGCTGTTCACCACCGGCTGGATGTACCGCGTCGACGCCTCAAGTACATGGGAAGAGAATGCGCGCAAGTATCACGCTGAATATCGGCAGGGAATTAGTGAAGAGTATGTCCTCGCTCATCGCGAATATGCGACTATGTTGGTGAAGTTGCTGCGGAACCTTCCGGCGCCGGATGAGCCGCCGAGTGATGTCGATATCAGTAGTTTAGGGGTTCTAGAGAAGTATTTGCAGAGGGAGTATGGAAGTCCTGAGAGTGGGTTTAGTATCTTGTATGCGGGGCTCGGGGTGGAGATGCTCGCAAGACAGGGTGTGGTCTATGTTTGGACGTTCAGGGATCAATTGACCCTGAGGGTGGTCTTTAATGAGGCGTATCATACGGAGGAGCAGATGGGGGAGTTTTTGAGGGATATTAAGGCGGAGTTGTTAAGAGAGTTGGGGGTGGAGGAGTAGTGGTTGCTACATTGGGATGAGGTCGAGAATAGGAGGGTTCTTACGACTCTTCTAATGTTTGTGATATCTGCTTGACATTTACAAACTAGAAACACATCGAAGCGTTCCATTATGGGACATACTAGGCTTGGTACATTTTCCTATATCCCAAAATAAGAAATGCGACCGATACAAATCGCTTGGGTACTAAAACTACCACCTGTCAAGGAGAAGTAGCCGGATTCGAATCAAAGATAAGTCCACTCCGGAGTAAACTGACACTGTAAGCAAATCGTGTAACTTCCTTGTTCTACCGCAAATTCTACGATAAACTTTACTGACAGCGGCAGTCTCTGCAGAAATGGCGGATAGCCTGTAGGAACCCGAGACGTGTACCAGCACACAGACCAAGCATGCCGAAGCAGGACAATTAACGCATTGTCCCAGTTTTTGTATGTCTTGATTTTCTACTTTCTTTTCCAGTTTTATTCGGGAATGCGTCTCATCATGATTCGCGTAGCCTTCATGGACAGGTTCCGATAAATTTCCTAATCCAGGATTCATGTATCTAGAAACTTGACCTTTTTATAGTTTTGATTGATGAAGCCGCGAATAAATAGTCCGATAAGCACTCTTTTATCCGTACATCGGATGATTATCACAAACTATCATCTATAAGGTTTTGAACGCCATAAATCAGCTCTAGCATGGATCACCCAGCTTCAACTACTCCCTGTGAACCGATCGCCATTATAGGCATAGGTAACAATACCTACTCCCTCCAAAACCCATGATACTTTCATACTAACGTTGGCCTAGGATGCCGCCTCCCAGGTCAGGCCTCATCCCCAAGCAAGCTCTGGGACCTCCTCATCAACAACGTGACAGGCTATGGCTCCGTCCCACCCTCGCGGTACAACGCCGCAGCATATTACCACCCCGATGCCGACCGACCGGGGAGCATCAACTCTACCGGCGGCTACTTTATCCAAGAAGACATCAACGCCTTCGAAAATGCCTTGTTCGGAATCAACAACCTGGAAGCGACATCCATGGATCCGCAGCAGCGAAAGCTCCTCGAAGTAATGTACGAAGCGCTTGAGAACGCTGGCGTACCACTGGAAACAGTCCGCGGGTCCAATATGGGCGTCTATGTGGGCAATTTCACCAAGGACTACTTGAATATGCAGTACAAAGACCCGGAGTACTCCTCCCGATATACTGCCACCGGGACGGGACTAGCTGTGCTAGCGAATCGCATTACACATTGCTTTGATCTGCGGGGACCGTCGCATGTTGTTGATACGGCGTGTTCGTCCTCCTTGTATGCACTGCATTCGGCTTGCTTGGCGCTCGATGCTGGGGACTGTGACGCGGCTGTGGTGGCGGCTGCGAATTTGATTCAGTCGCCGGAGCAGCAGATGGTCGCTGTCAAGGCGGAGTTTTGTCGCCTGATGCGATGTGTCACACTTTTGATGAAAAGGCGAACAGGTATGCAAGGGCCGAGGGGGTGTCGGCTGTCTATCTGAAGAGGCTGGGCGATGCGCTGAGGGATGGGGATCCTGTTCGCTCGGTTATCCGGGGGACTGCTGTTAATGGGTAGGTTTCCATTTTTGTGGCAGGGCTAGATGCTAATCACGCCTTCAAGCAATGGTCGGACACCCGGCATTTCTCAGCCAAGTGTGGAAGGGCAAAGGGCCGTTATTCGGGCGGCGTATCATCGGGCAGGCCTGGATCCGGGAGAGACGGATTATGTTGAGGTAGGCTTCCTCGAATGGTGGCAAGCATATATGCTGATGATGAAAGGCGCATGGGACTCGCACCAGAGTCGGTGATCCTACAGAAGTCGAGGCCATATCTAGTGTTTCTCTTCGTCGGAAAGGATGCCCGATTCTCGTTGGTGGAGTCAAGCCGAATCTTGGTCACAGCGAAGGGGCGAGTGGTCTGTCGGGTCTACTCAAAACAATCCTAGCACTCGAGAATAAGATAATCCCTGCGACGGCTAGGGTGAAGATAATCAATCCGAGGATTAAATGCAAGGACTGGAACGTGGACATTGTCACTGCGAATCAAGCGTGGCCGGGATCCCGGACTCCGCGAGCATCAATCAATTCGTTTGGTTTCGGAGGTTCAAACAGCCATGCTATTGTTGAAGCATGGGAAGCAGACCTGCTGACCAACGGATATGGGGAATCGCCAGTTGAGGAAGATCCAGCCAGGCTCTATATCTTGCCTCTTTCGGCTCGATCTGAAACGTCCCTCCGACGAATAGCTAGCGATTTGGCTGAATACGTTGCTCACTCATCTCAACCTATTCCGATCAATGATCTGGCATACACACTGAGCTGCCGTCGCTCCAAGATGGCTACTCGTGGCTTTTTCATTGAATGTCAGGCGAGTCTGAACAAGGGGCTCGATATGTCAAACCCGAGGTTGAGAGGTCTCGACAATGAAAGACAATTCTCATTGTGTTTTGTTTATACCGGACAGGGCACACAGTGGGCTGGCATGGCGAACGAGCTTCTAAGTATTAGCAACGTGTTTATAAAGGCCATAAATTATCTTGACTTTTGCCGCCGTGCTCTTCATCCGAAAAATGCCCCCGCCTGGACGCTTGAGGGTATTTTGCGCGGTGACGAAAACCGTGATATCAGCGCCGCAGAAATATCACAACTGCTGTGCACAGCGGTGCAGATTGCGCTGACGGATATGCTCAAAGACTGGGGTGTTTTCCCGGAGATGGTGGTTGGCCACTCCTCTGGCGAGATAGGAGCAGCGTACGCTATCAGGGCTATCGATGCCCGGCAAGCCATCTTCGCGGCTTACTTTCGCGGAGCCGTTGTTGCTGGGGTCTCTGCTGAAGGCTCCATGGTTGCTGTAGGTCTTGGAAAAGACCAGGCACAGGCAATAGTCGATAATGTGGGTTAACAGAGTCTGTTGTTGTTGCATGTGCGAACTCGCCGGAGAGTACTACCGTCAGTGGCGATGCAGACGCCATTGATTCTCTGCTCAAAATGTTTCCAAATAGAGGTATCTGGGCACGGAACCTGATGACTGGGGGTACAGCGTATCATTCGCATCATATGAAGGCTGTGGGGCCGAGATATGAGGCTTTACTCAAGCGCTATTGGTATTTGACTGATGGCCAGGCCAATGGTCATGTCAATGAACATGTTAATGGGCACATCAATGGATATCTGAATGACACTTCCGATGGTCATGTCAATGATCATGATAATGGAAGTGTCAACGGCTACGCTAATGGCCAACTTGATGGTCAAGGCGATGCTCCCACGCCATCAGTGACCATGATTTCAACTGCAACCGGTGGCCCGATCAGTACAAGTCAAGTCGGGATGCCGAAATACTGGCGCTCGAATCTCGAATCTCCAGTACATTTTGACGCGGCCATCAAAATCATCCTGGAGCAAGGGAGTCATCATCTGATAGAACTCGGTCCGCACTCGGCCTTACAGCTCCCCATAAAGCAGACTTCATCGGACATTAAACAGAGTCGCTATACGTACAATTCTGCTCTCATACGCCACCAAAATGCCCAGCTAACCATCCTTCAACTTGTCGGTTTTTTGTACTTGCATGGACACGATGAGCTTCAGTACCACAAGATGTTCGCAGATATCCCCCAACCTCACGTCTTAGTCGACTTGCCTGCCACCTTACCCCTGGGACTACAGCTCACCTATAGGATCTATATGCCATCAGCGCCAAGGTTGATACCAAGGATTCGACATGTTCGTGTGAATGTGCCGGTGTCATTAGAGCAGGGGGCGACAATGTTTCGGAGTTCGAGATTGGTGATCGTGTCGTTGCAATGGCACCAAGTCATTTTGCAACCGTTGAGCGCTTACCCGAATGGGCAGTGATAAAAAATGCGCGACGAAGAGGATTTTACGGTAAGTGATAGGTCTGTACCAGCGAATAGGAGCTCATCCATGTGTACAGACAGCCTCCACGATTCCGCTGGTATTCTCAACGGTCATTTATGCACTGCATCATCGGGCGAATATGCAGACAAGAGAGGTAAGCACCGTATATTATGACTCGCAAGGCTGGGCTTACCCAATTAGTCCTTCTTATTCATTCCGCTGCTGGGGGTGTTGGAATGGCAGCGATCCAGTACGCGAAGCATCTTGGGGCCAAGGTAAGATCTTGTAGGCCCAGCGGTAATAAACTCCGATAAATTGGCTAAGCTAGATGATAGATCTTTGCCACCGTCGGAAATGAAACTAAAAAGTCATTTCTTGTGGAAACGTATGGTTTAGATCCAGCCCATATCTTCAACTCGCGCAATTCATCATTCCTTCCCGCCATAATGGAAGCCACTTCTGGTCAAGGAGTTGACGTGATGTTGAACTCCCTGACTGGCGACCTTCTGCGCAGCAGCTTTGAAGCATGTGCCAGCTTTTGCCGCTTCATCGACACTGGCAAACGTGACATCCTCGATCATGGCCTCCTGGATATGTCCACGTTCGGCCGCAATGTCTCTTTAATGGCCTTTGATCTATCCAATCTTTATCTCTCGAAGAACCAAACTCATCACAGACTCTGGAAGGCCCTCCTCAAACAGAGTCTTGAATTAGTGAGAGCCAAGATCTGTGAGCCTTGTATCATGATCAAGACATTTGAGGCGTCAGATATCACCGATGCAGTCAGGCATTTCTCATTAGGCACAACGGCTGGGCAAAGTAAATGTTTCATTCCAAGATCCGAACACCAAGATCAGGCTCATCCCGAAGAAGTATGAAACAGCCAATAGTGCCCAGAAGTACTATCTCATGATAAGGGGCCTGGGCGGGCTAGGTCGCAGTATATCCAAGTGGATGACATCTTGCGGTGCTCGACGGTTTATATTCCTCAGTCGTTCGGGTACTGACAAAGCCGAGGCGAAGGGCTTGGTTGATGATCTACAAGCGCAGGGGGCTCATATTATAGTAATCCGGGGAGATGTTTGCCGCTACGAGGATTTTGAACAGGCGGTAGAAGCGGCAGATTGTCCTATTGGAGGCGTGATCCAGGCATCTATGGCACTCGACGAGGCTATATGAAGTGATATGCCACATAGTGCATGACACACGACTATGGGTCCCAAGGTGCAGGGGACTTGAAATCTTCACAATGCGTTGAGGCAGAATAGTCGAGACTGCCAGCTGGACTTTTTCGTCATGACTTCGTCTATCTCGGGGACCATAGGCACCGCAACTGAAAGCAACTACTGCGCAGCCAACTCATTTCTAGATGCTTTCGCCCGTTATCGCAACCACCTGGTACTGCCGGCCATTTCCATTGGCTATGGAATGATTTCAGAAGTAGGATGTGCACGAGCACCCGGACATCGAAGCCTTCATGAAGCTTGGAGGCGTCCACCCCATCAACGAAGACAAACTAATCCAGATTATGAATATGGCTCTCGTTAACCAAAGGCCATGTACTTGGGCTTCTCGCTACGATCACCTGTCAGGAAGCCACATTCTCACCGGTGTAGAATTCATCAGTCTCCAGGGGCAGCAGGATAGAGGATTCGAGGGTGACAACCATGTCCTTGCGATCCACGAGCGGCATTGTTCACTGCGTCCTTTGCCCGCGGAGCCGCGGGCGAGGGCAAAAGCGAAACACAGAATGCGGCGGCGCATCTCCCTGAAGATATTGCACGGGCGCTGCGCGATAACCAAAATGTGGAGTCTTCTCTTGATGCACTTCGGGCTGTTGTGTCGAAGAAAATGTCAAATCTTATTCTTCTGCCAGAGACTGACCTGAAAGCGGATCAGCCTCTGGGTGACTCTGGGTTGGATTCTATGTTGGCTGCTGAGTTTCGGACCTTTATTTTCCGCATGTTTGAGGTTGACATTCCATTCCTTGTACTTTTGAAGAGGAGTACTACGGTTAACCATCTGGTCGATATGATTGCCCAAAGTCTGCGAGCCAATGCTTAGGTTCTTTTTGCTAGTGAGGATGAAGAAGCTATGTGGTTCACAATGATATGGAATTGTTAGTTGTAGACTAAATTGAGGATAGATGAAGGGCTAGAATGGTCCTTCCAAATTTGTAATATCTATCCCGGAATCCAATAGTTCAGTCTAATCATCATTCAGTGGATAAATTACCATGGATTTGATCTCGATAGACTTATCTACCTTCCGAGTTTAAAGGAATGCGACCGGTAGATGTACCAATTACGACCCTCGAGGCGATTAGACAATCGTTCTTCTTGGAAGCACAGCTGGACTAGTGTAACCATGTCATTCCAGGGTTCGAATACAACAGCTACGAAATAGTTCTAGATTCGCCCAGAAGTGCTACCCCACAGTCGGAAGCTAGGCGGTCTATCTCTCTGAGTCAACATTAGCACAGCCAAGTGTGAAAGAATGGCATGCCTCCTGGTATAAATATCCGCGGAGCTCAGCTCAGAAATTCCGCGGAGCTGTCCTCTGGTATAGGAATGTCGGACGGAAGCGGCGGAACGTCGTAATATCTGTGGACAAAGCTCGCCTTACATATCATTCTGCAACTAAGACACATGCTACTGCTACAGTATCCCGGGCTATTCTCGCTGCTGTGTCAGTGCTATTGCTGTCGCAAGAGGCCGTCCGAGCATGAAGCTATTCATGAACAACATTACATTCCCGAACCAGGAGGCTCGGCTTTAGGGTGAACTTCATTTGGAATACCTTCATCGAATGAGCAGCTATTGATACGCCCCGGAGAGCTTATTGGAATGCTAATTTATCGCTAATCATTCTGTCATCATGCCGGGGTATCTAACGAGGACGGAAGCGGAAAACAGAATCAGCGCAATGAGTCGTGAAGTCATCGATATTGATACTGTAGTGTCTTCACCTCTGTATTTAAAGGGCACGCGACCTCTAGCTAGAATTGGTCCCCTAGGCATCAGTCTCATATTTCGTTGATTTTCGTGGTCAATATCCCATAACGTATCAGAGAGTCTTCAGTTGGACTCTTCCATCTCAACTTTTCTCTATCTCTGTGTGCTACTGCGCAGCCAAGTCGTTCTTCGACACTCTTTCCTCTCCAAGTAACTTAACCTATCGGCGATCTCCAACAACTACAAAATGGCTTCCGAAGTGGCGTACATGCACCCAGCCCCGGCCGTCGAACCGCTCGTGAAGGATACCCACGCTGCGTTCACTGAGCCCTTTGCCCACGATGCCGTTCGCGCGATTATATCGCAGAAGATCTCCAACCTAGTTCTTCTGCCTGAGACCGATCTGGATGCGAACCAGCTTCTGAACGAGGCTGGTATGGGTTCCATGCTGACTGCCGAGCTTCGGATGTTTATCCACAGCACTTTCGAAGTCGATGTCCCCTTCGACGTGCTTTTCAAGAAGGCAACTTTGAACAACCTGACCGATATGATCGCCCAGGATTTGCAGGCTAGTGCTTAGGCACTTCGTTGTCGCGCCTTATTGTTGGGCTGACGCGACCGGGGATGCTTCCATAATGAATAGTGGTAATGTTAGTAATGATATGGAAGTGGTTGACCACTGGAGGGTATATTCCTTGAATCAAAATTTTGTAGGTACTTCGTAGAGACAACACATTAGGAAGCCAGATTGTCTGGCAAAGTGCCATTCTGAACAAAAGGGGGAGAGCATCAGGTTTAAGTGATGCTGTTGGACCCTTTCTGCTGTCACTTTCATCCTCTCACACCATCGCTGTTTCATCCTCGCTGGCATCTCGCCCCCATTCGAAAAAGGGTCCTGCTGACATGCTATTTTCAAGTCGCTGTGCAGCCATTGGGGTCTATTCCTTTCAGCTCGTATTCTAGAAAGTCCCACGGAATCCTTCCGTTACTTTTAGCGTGATGTTTGTTTTTTTCCCTGGCTAAGCGAACACCATCATCGCCAATGGGATTCATACTACGCGATCATATTCATTTCGCGTACCAAACTAACAAAAGTCAACGAGAAGAATCTTCACTGCTAAAGAAAACCGGATGAGACATTTCCAATCACGATGCTCTTTCTGTCTTAAAAACCAAAACAATGCTGATCCTTTCCTATTCTTTCATTCAGGAACCGAAGAATGCTATCGGCCCGCTAAGTGGAGATCTTGCGAACGTGGATGACGCTCACCGACCAGCCCTAAGCCCGACGGGTCATTCCGCCACGTACTGAGGTGCAAAACTTAATCGCACAAAAATAGACAAAACTGGCCGGATGTCTCAGGAACGGACCCATCTAACTACCGACACTTGAAGGCTGGGGCCACCATGCCATCGTCTTTCCGTGGATTACGACACTTCCGCTTGAAATAGTAGCCATCGTGCTTGCTAGTTACGTAACAACTAGCTTGGCCTTGTTTGTTTTGGTTTACGACCTTGTTATTCCTTGTTTATCTTGTACGGCTCTTGCGAAGGTTACTTGAAGCTTTGTGGCTTCAGCCATTGCCGCAGAGTCTATGACGCTGCGTAAGATATATCCGGCAAGCGGAGTGCCCAGTGTCCTGCTGTACGAGAACAATATCAAAAACTGCATTATGCCTTATTGTGTACTCCGTATACACACTACAAAAGCTAGGTCTCGAATTGGACGGCGGAGTAGGGGCGGATCCCATAGTTTCTATGGAGTCCATCCCTAGCCCAACTGCTCCGCAGGCTTACATAGGACATGTATTCAGGCTGGTGGCGATTGCTGTCTGGTTCTGCGGAGGACCTGGACACGCTTCCTGTCCAACCATAGCACAATTTCAGGACCCAGGTCATCACAGCCCATTGGTAATTTCGAATTGCTGATCCGCACACTTGACGAAATCTTCTGGATGATGAGTATTACTCCGGAGGATGATTACTTGGACCGGCTTCTAGCCCGACTAGTAAAGCTTTCAGTTGGGTTCAAGTGCACATCTAAGTGGACACCGGCATTTGTTCCTGGACGCTGTACCACCGGGCTCCGGCCTTTAAAGGAGGTTTCAGCCAAAAAGTCTCGATGGCCAGAAAATTCGAAAACTACAAGGGGAAATGTCACGCAAGCATGCTCGCAATTCCATGGTGGAAGATGTGGTCATTCCTGCCCATCTCCTGGCCGCCACCACCCAAGTAAATGGTCCCTGGGCAGCTCGGGATGACGAGTCCTCTGCGTCTGGACCTGGCCCTGTTCATCAGGCCATCCGCAATGAGGCATTGGAAAGACAACTTGGTCAACTGCGCCGATCAGCCAGTGTCAACAGCTCGCACCCACAAAAGCCTAAGGATACTAGCCTCCGGCGCCAGAGTGCGCCCTTGAGTGTATCTGGGGTATCTACGATTGCAGAAATCGAGCCAGCACAGCTCTCTCCCAACGGATTTTCTCATTTCCAGTGGCAGCATGGCCAGGACGACCTTGGAGCACACAGCAGACAACTGAGCGAGTCTATTCCGGCGACGAGGGGTGACGCGTGGCCTCTTCCACCCCGACCTCACAGTTACCGTATCTCCCGCATTGAGCCGACAGAAGAACCTCCCCAAGGGACAAACCGGCACAGTATATACGATGTGTACGAGAAAGCCAAAGAAAGGCGTGTCGCGCTGCAGAGAAAGTACTGGGTGCAGGTCCTGTTTGAATATACAGTCTATATCTTCCTCTTGGCCTTCATCTACTTTGTCCTCATTGGCATGCCTCTTTGGCGGGGTGCCGTGTGGTGGCTCTACTACGTAGTGCGTACCAAGTTTGTCATCCCAGGTGGATGGGGAATCACAATTGGCATTGCTGTTCTGTAGGTATCACACATCGTCTTCACGGCAAGAAACTAATGATTTACTATAAAGCTACGCGTTTACTCCCTTGTTACTTCTCTTCGAAAAGAACCCTCCCCCGGTAAACAGCGATTCCAAAGAGGCCGACCTTGAGGGCAATCGAAACTCTGCGAAAAGTACAGCCCTCTTAATACCCTGTTATAAATCTGCCAATATCATTGGCCCTACACTCGACGCGGCGCTACAGATCTTTCCGCCTGAAAACATCTTCGTCATTGCGAACGGCAACTCTCCAGAGCCATTAGACAACACTGAAGAGGTATGCCGCCCATACGGCGTTAACCACCTCTGGTGTCCAGTTGGAAGCAAAATTATCGCTCAGTTTGTTGGCTGCTACGCGGCCAAAGACTTTCCCCATGTTCTCCTGATTGACGACGACTGCGCACTGCCTCCAAACTTCCCTGTTGTTAGTGACCGACTGAAGGGCCGTATACAATGTATCGGATACACTATTAAGAGCGTCGGGCCAGAGTCCTCACGCGGGACCCTATGCCAGCAGGCGCAGGACCTCGAGTACAAGATATCAGGCCTTCAGCGTGCATTTGCTGGTATCCTTGGCAGCGCCACATTCCCGCATGGAGCCATCTCTTTATGGAAGACCGACTTCCTCAAGCAGACCTTCCATGACCATCCAGGATTCTCTGTGTCCGAAGATTGGTTTTTTGGTGATAGTTGCCGTCGACTAGGTGGGCGCATTACCATGTGCTCCGCCGTATTTGTTGAGACAGAGACCCCATCTGCAGTCTTTCTCAGTTCAGGAGGCTCGCGAGGAGGTTTCGGTGAAATGACCATCTTCAAGCAGAGGTTCACGCGATGGAATTTCTTCTTTGTCAACGGCATGTGGTACAACATGAAGTATATCTTGTGCAGCTGGAATCTCGGATTCTGGGAATTGGGTGCGAAGCTGTTTGTTTTTCAAGAGGTTGGTTCTATCACTGCGAAGATGTGCTATGGCACAGGAAATAAGATCTCCTGCTTACTCACTAAAACCAGGTCTACGAAACACTATTATACCTCCTCGCGCCATTCGTCCTACCGATCTCCCTTGTTGTACAGCCAGCATTCTGCGGCATCATGTTAGGCGTCACCAACGGCTTGTATTTTCTAAACGTCATCATCTTCAACCTGGTACATCTACGCCTGAAGAAGGAAACCGTCTCCTGGAAATGCTTGCTCCTTTACTACATGCCGTACAAAATCGTCCTCTTCATCATCAACGTCGTCAGCTGTTATTGGTCCCTCTTCAAGTACGCCCGGTACTTTGCCACGAGACATCCCAAGGTCATCGAGGATGACAAGGCTGTGGAGGTGGTGCTGCGTCTTGAAGATACCACAGAGAAAAACAACGAACCTAAGCCGACAAACAAGGCACCGGGTCTTGGTCGGAGCTTCTCCGTGACTAAGGTCAGGGCGAGGAAGACTAGCAATGCCAGTGCGAAGCCATCGGGACCTGGTGTTTCTGTTGCTGGTACTGATGGTTCTTGGATCTGAATGAACCGTCACTTTTCTTGGTATATATTTAGACTAACTTATTTTACCTTTAATGTATATAATTCTTGTGAAAAGCCTATAGAGTCGTTCAAGCGTATGGAAAATCTATTGATTCATTGACTCTTCTCCGGGTTGTAGGGCACTAGCAGGGGGGAAGGTTCTCTGGACATTCAACCAAATTCAATGAATTTGTGATGAGTGTCCTATTCAAGCATTCCCTAGTTATATCTGTGAAGTGTGCGGAGGCCCATTCTTATCAGCATATTCCCTCTGCGAGAACCTGGCTTCTGTCACCTTAGATCTGGGAATAAGTGGATAAGTATAAGGTGCTTCTATTCATTGCCAGAATGCTATTCACGTCCCCTGATAACCTGAAAGATATTGACCCAACCGGAATATTCCATCCATGCTTGCAGTGAACAGTCTGGAAGATCTTGAGCTTGGAACATGTCCAGGGAATCTGCCGGCGCTGGATTGGAACATTCCACATGTATTAATAAATTTAATGCACGTCTTTGCCCATATTACAGGGCTTCGTACCTTGTACTTATGTCCTGACCTTATCCGGGTAGAGATCATGGTTCTCTTTGAAGTAGGCAAAGCCCTACACGCTTCTTCTTCGCGATGAGTCGACCTTGGATCGCCTTCACTAACGTCTATATCTGGAGGGAATCTATGTACAATCACCTGAGGAAAGCCACGTATCTTCACATCCATTCTATAGTGCATATACGTAAATGGCAACCTTCACTCCAATCATATGAAAGACTGGACTACTATATCCGATTCATTAGAAGAATATTTAATAAGCAAAAAGAGCAATTTAATACCGAAAACAATATTTATAAAGATGCAGCCAACCCCCATCGGCCATCTTTCTCTTCTACACATTCGATCGATCTCAGTCTTACGTACCCGGTCGGGCCCTGATAGAAAGATGACCCGTCCTTCATGTTCTACGATTCATCCCATAAAACATGGTACGCATCATCCCATTGTCGCTCGAATCCAAAGATCTAGAGCTGTTTCCATCAATTGAATGGGCTCTTGAATTATTCAGTTCTTGAGGAATCACAGAGCTTGCGAAAGCTCTTCACTATGTCTGGGAGGGAAAATGATCGAATACATGCACGCCACGCGGGCTATAAGACTCGATACATCCTTGCATCAGGACTCATGGATCGTAAGTGCATGGGGTATTGGTCTTGTTTTATCTTGCATGCTGAAATTATGATATAGACTTCATTATCATAACCATATTCCCTACATCCTCTGCCACACTCATACCCTTCTGCCTCGACCTGGAGGCATTTTGGAGGCTCCAAATTGATTTCCTATAGAACGATAACCGAAGGCCTTTTGAGATCGTCTTCAAGACGAGCAGTGACAAAGTTGATACAAGTCTAAGGGACACTAGCAAAGCCATACACTAAGGCTACGACCCTGCCAATGTTTTATTATGTCGTTCCTCAATATCTGCATACGGAGATACCAAATAACAAGAGCTACCCTATTCGTGGGTCAGGTCTCTAATCGGTATCCAAAGGAAATAGAGAGAGGGCACAAGTACTATAAAGGGGCTGGAAAGACCCTCGCGGTACTAAGAAGAAAAACGAGGAGGAAATGGGCCTGCTCAATAAGCCAAGCAACAAAGGCACATATACTATAAACCCGCTGAAAAAGCGCATGCGGCAGCTAAAAGGGAGCATAAAAAGATGGATCCAATCCATAATATACGGGGTTACAAAGGAACAACAGCTTCCATAACCATGAGTCAAGGCACCCAACCCGTATATTCAAGGAAACAGAATAGTTATATGGGTTGTTGGGGCTGTCAACGAGGCTCATGGGGCAGTTGAGGAATATTCAAGAAGAGCATTTGCCTAATACATTTCTCCCGGAACTTAGTATAGGACCACGACATATCTCTAGGTCAAACACTGCCGGCCGAGGACAAAATAATTAGTACGCCATGCAACGCCCATGGAATACCGCTGGCCAGTTTAATGACAGCCACATTCATCTTGTTACTTCACACTCCCAGAGCATCGATCGTGTCAAACCCCGCCCCATTAGCCTCCTGTCGTTGAAGCCACACCCGTATCGCCCTTTTGCTTGAACTTTCTTACGGTATCCAGCAAAAGGTGGTGCCGGTATTAACCCTGACTGGCGACATTGAGAAAGCCATCTATTAGCCGTTCAGGCTGCTTATGGTAACACGGATCACTCAGATTCTACTGAATTCCACAGTCGCTGATAAACCATCCCTTCTAGATCAGGAAAATGCCAGACACCCAGCACCCAGGCACCTGCGGTGCGTGCGGAGTAGCTCTTAACTTATCACTCAAAAATCCAAATGCGGAACCCAAAACTGTTTGCATGATTGATTCCGCGCACCTACGAGAGCCACCTATACTATTTGATATTATTGGTGTGAGCCCTCGCATGCCGTACATCTGCCTCGGGGACCGGTGCCGGATAATGGGCAGACAAATGCTCGCCCGTTATTTCAGCTACTACTGCGAAGCCTGCCCAACACAATTGAGCGTCTCCGAGGTCGGCAAGGGGTCAAACAGTTGCGATGTTACTGTGAAATATAATCGCTGCGGTGACTGTATCGATCGGACTACGGTGTCCGACGAACAGAGTACACAGGAACCAGATTCTGCGAGGTCAGGGATCCTAATATCTCAATCGATGTATGACGGGGTTTCTTACTGGGCTGTGTCAGATCTTATGGCCCTATTCATGAGCAAGCTCGGATGCGCGCCTGTCTATGTCAAGCTTACAGACGTGGCATTGGGCCGCTCATCAAGCTTTACATGTGGGGACATACAAGAACCAGGGCTCACACAATAGCAACTGTTCCGGTCTGAACAGCCTGCACTGCAGAATGATCACCGTGGGCCCAAACAAAATTCGGATAAAGACGATCGATTCATCACAGGGCGGCGAGGAGTCCGTCGTGATCCTCGATGCATCTAAATGGCGTGAAGCAGTGCATCGTGAGATGCGAGAACAGATCAAGCAAGGCACCTTCCGTGTAGTCCCGCGTCCCCATAATACACGGCTTCTTCCGCTCAAGTGGGTATTCAAGATAAAGCATGACGGCACTTACAAGGCCCGTCTTGTTGTCAAAGGCGACCGCGACGGACAGTCTAGGGTTCCATGAAGATCCGCAATATATCACATCGTCAGGGTTGTCGAATGGAACAATATGTACAGAAATGGCGCTTCCGCTACGTTGACAAGAGGACCAATACGCAAAAGGGAATTCAACCGCTGTCTTAACGATTTCTGGAAGGGTCTCCTGATCGAAGCGCCAGAAATGGCAGTAATCAAAACTTCGGTACCTAATCAGTACGGACTTCTTACTCAAGAAATATTGTTTCCTTCCCCACTTTCCCAAAACTGCTTGCCTCGTCGTTCGGCGTTGCCATGTCTATCACGACATACCTGTTACAGATATGAGCTGGAAGGGGAAGCTCACTGCTGAGACATACATATCGTATAGAATATATGGCTCACCTCAAACCCGGAGGACAATATATACCCCGTTTTTGTTAAACCCGAAGATAGCTGAGACCTAGGCCAGCAAGAGAACACCACTGCCACGCAGCAGACTTCAAAGGCAAAGGCGAATCTGGCGCAATAGCAAAAGTATATCTAATAGGTTTAAGTAAACCAAGCATATTTCAGATGTCCTGCCCAATCGTGGCTGATCTGCCACCATATCTTTCGGCAGTCCAGTCATCTCTGAGCCTGTCGTACACAGAGGACACAGAGAGTCTCTCGGCCCAAGTGGTCTAAGTCACCTGTCCAAGTCCCTGTCGTGCCTCGATACATGCACGAGGTTACACCTGTGTGTGCGGGAACATACTGCAACATTTAAGTATTGAGAGTGCAGTTGAATCCTGCCTGGTCTTCTGGGGAAAATTTCACAGCTCAGGTCGTTGTTGAAGTTGCGGGCATAGCAAACTGCAATATATATGAAGTCCGGGTGGACGGATCCATAGCCAAAAGTCCATAACATCAGAACTTGTCTGCGAACGTGGCCTGCGAGAAAGACATCAAACGTCGGATTGCTTTACATCTTTCTATTTAGACATCGGCGAAATAACGAAGAATAATCGCAAAATAGCGTCCCAGAGCTCATTAATGTGGAGTTTCGGGTAATACCAACATTGTTGCAGATCTTATGCTGGAAACCGCGGATGTGTCTTTATTAGACCATTTCCATCTTCTTCTTCTCTATCACTGGGAATTACAGAGGTTGTACTATGATGCTGATACTGCTGATAATAATACTGTTCCTGGTGCTACCCAGTGTCAGGACCATTGTTATGACTCACAGGTTTCAGTGGTGGATATTGTTTACTGGGATCATTGAGATACACGCACGTACTCTGTCAGTTTCAATGGCTAGGAAATAGATAGTAAACTATGAATGCTATGAATTCTATTACCAATGTTTGCTGTTTGTATCGAGTCCTTGTAATTCATCAAGCCCGGGGGGGAAATGCTTTGAGTAGGGAAAGAATTCAGAGAAATGGGGGCTCCTATTTACAGAATCCAGGTAGATTCAAAGTGGAAGTAGTCTCCTCGTAGAGATCTATATGGGTCGAAAACAATGTCATCATTTCTACGATTTCCCTAATATTCAATTCATGGCTTTTTGTTGGTTCTCGTTCATAGAGTTGCAAGATGCTAGGACCCCATAACGTCCGAGGCAAGTTTTCTGCTTTAACACTGCATAAGTTGGGTAGCAATAGCATGCTTTTAAATGACCCATGGGTTATTATGATTACAGTTTTATTCCTTATATCTAGAACTCATAGTTACCACAGCCTTTCTACTCTAATATCAGTGTCCATCACTTCACCCAAGCAGCAAGTATTAAAAGTACGATTCCACCTTTTGCTCCTAAGCAGTATTGCGAATCTTCTCATATTCAGGCAGTGCCCATTTCACCATCCATTCCGACTCAAGGACCTGTTGAGCAGAAGGGCGATCTTCCGGCCTGAAGCGAAGCATAGAGCGTAACATCGAGATGAAAGCATCCCGTTCTCTTGATTCAAAAGGCGGCATTCCCTCACGAATTCGCGACTGCTGCATGTGTTTTTCGAATCGATCCTCCCATGACCGGGTCGAAGATGTGGAAGGTTGGTGAGTCGACTTGCTATCCTTGTTTCGAATTTCTTTCCATTTTGTGAGCCACTCGGAAGGCAGCGGGCCAAGTAGGTCAACTTGTTGGCTAGTCATGTCGTCATCATTTGTAAGGAGGCCTTCAAATAGTGTTCTTTGTCCCATAATATCCCAGATGGTGCAAGCAAGTGTCCATATATCGGACGAAAAGGTCAGGGGCCGGGTTGGCTCAAACCGGGCCTCTGGGGGACGGACCAACAGAGGTGTATGAGACTCGAATTTTTGTTCGTGAGTCGGACAGAATGCCTCACCAAAGTCTGAAACCAGAATCTTAGCTTCCGGGAGCGTCACATCTTCACTTGCTTCTCCAAGCCATATAGGTACTACACCATGTTGTGGCACATCTGGCGGGATCTCTTTACCATCTAGTCGATTGACTGGCTCGAGAACCGGCTCTCCATACTTTTCGTACAGCATTTCAGTCGATAGCTCGTCAAAGTCACGGGAAAGCCGAAGTAGAATATTGCCACGGTGAAGGTCCCCATGGACAATACCTTGGGAGTGGATGTACTGGACAGCAATCATGAGCTGCGCTACTATCGCTCGGGATACCTCAAGCTGAAAGAGACTGATCCATGATCCATTCTTTGCATCCGACAGGCTCATTCGTGCTGGCCTGGTGACCAAGCAGGTGTGGTTGCCATTGGGGCCTTGTATGTTGAAGATATCTGAGATTGTAGGGATCAAATCATGGTCTATGTGTGTCGATTGCTGGGGTTGCGACAGGCTAGACAGCACATTCTCCTCGCGGGGATTCGAATCCGCCGTACAGATTTTTACTGCAACATATCGATTGGAAACTTCATCACGGGCCAGCCAAATGGTCGAGTATGTACCATGACCGAGTTTATGAACTACCCGATAGCGATGGTGGAAATAGTCCCCGATTGTGACTGAATGATAGCCCCCAGCTTTATAATATTCCATTCTTTCCACATCTTCGATGGGTTCGTACAGGACACGCGTGGTTTTCTTGACAGGTACTGTTTCTTTGTGGCTAGTTAAAGAAAATACATGAGAATTTCGATAAGTAATAAATGGCTGGCTGGCTCTGAGAGAGAGTCCAGAGACGTTTAAGCGTATGGGCTGCCTGAGCAAGAAGCATGGCTTTCTCATGTTGCTATTGCAGTATTAGCTTCTCAAAATGAGTTCACGTGTAGAATATGGAAAAATCTTACAGAACAATGTGACTATGCATCAGTCAGATGCGAGTAGGAAGATGGATGGTGGGGAAATAGCGATAGTAAACGTGCAGCCAAACACGCAGCGGTAGGAGAAGAGACGGTGGAGCAGCAGCAACACAGCATAGATCGATAAGGCACCCAAGCATTTCCGATCTGCGCCCTGATCCACCATCACATTCCAACGTTCAATGACAATAGAGCGGACAATAACGCAACGTATCGTTCAATCAAACCAATAAATTATTCTATTTAATGTTCAGGTACAAAGTCGGTACCCAGTGTCTTACATCCTCCACGCTGATTCGCGAATTCCAGCATCGAGCCTTGCTGTCGATCGCATCCCATCCCATCATCCCAGCCACCGAATAATCCCCAAAACCCACCTAACGTCAATGCGCTCCGCCCCATCACTTCGTCTTTTCCACCCTCTTCTTCTTTTCATCTACATTCCCTGCCTTTTAGCATTTTCCTTCTGATCGTGAGGTCATTATCCCACTACATCCATGTCTACTACACCACCACCACCCTCCCCTCGATGAGCCATATCCATCTACTACAACTACTACAACTGGATCTACCCGCCTGGTGATCCCCGCCTCCACAATAATCTCCATCTCCATCTCCACCATCAATAAACCACAATGACACCGATCCCGATCCCACGAATACCACCACCACCAAACCTCAACCTCCACATCTCACTCCCCTTCACACAAAAAACCCAACCATCCTCTCTATCTCTCCGAAACATCATCCCCTCCGCCCTCCTCAAACGCTCCTCCGCCGCCTTCATCCCCGGAACCTACAACAGCAACGGCCTTTCCCCCGGTGCCGTCGCCGGCGTCATCATCGGCAGCGTCCTAGGGTTCATCTTCCTCCTATACTTAATATTCCTCGCTTTGGGTGCCGGACGGCGCTTCTCCAGCGAACCCAGCACGGCGACGTCGGCAACAATGTCAGAGGTGGTGGTGGAGGAAGAGGGAAGCTCGATTTCGCGACGACCATCGCGACGTCGGCGGCGCGAGGTTGTCGAGGAGGTCATTGAGAGCGGTGGGACTCGGCGGAGTCGCAGGTCAAGAGCCAGTCGGGGGAGGGATTCGCGTATTGTTGTGGAGGAGTCGGTTACCTCGTCTGGTCCGTCGAATGTGGTTGAGGTCGAGGAGGAACATTCCAGTATAGAGGGTTCCGGGGGCCATGGGCGGAGGAGACGCAGTCGGCCGGGACATTATCGGGCTGTAGATCCGTTGGCGTATGGGGGGTTGACGGAGGATGAGAGTTTGAGGTCGTAGTTGCGGACCCCGTGTAGTGGGTGTGTTGAGTGATTGCTATTGTGTTTTGTTATATAACGCTGTCGACGTGATTTGGTCCTGACCCTTCGACGATGATTTGATACCCTGCCCTGTGATATTTTTATGATGATGTTTGAATTGCGAGTCAGTTTTGCACGCAAAAGAATTCATGCACACGGAACTAGAAATGAATAATGTTAATTACTACCGATATAAGAATGATTGGATTTCAACGAAAGTGACCGACTCGAGTAGTCATCCATAGACCATGCGCCGTTAAGCGCCGACGCCAGTCAAACCTGACCTGACCTGACTGACCCGACTGAAAATCAACCAAATATAGAAACACAGGCAAAAACCCCGCGCGCGAACCGTGCTCCGTGAATCCTTGCGCCCAACCAAAGAATAGCAATACAGTATCAGTAGTAGTAGTCAATCGCATCCAATCTAGACGAGAAGAAAACGCAGACACCAAATCCAAACAGAAGTTAGAAATCACTGAAGACAGCACTCCTCTCATCTTAGAACAGGATATCCAAGCAGCAACAGCAAGCCAATGCAGCCATTATACCCGCGCAGATACCACCTCCCGAGGATCCGCCCCGGTCTTGTCCGGCATAGTAACCTTGTTGCTGCTGCGGCGGAGGATAGTACATCGGCTGGCCTTGAGGCGGAGGAGAACCGTAGTATCCCTGCTGCGGCGGGGGACCATAGCCCTGAGGCGGATATCCCTGGTTGTAGCCTTGTTGAGGGTAACCGCCCTGCTGGTAGTAGTCTTGCGATGCGCCCTGGTGGTAGGGACCGGCGTCGTGGGTCGGAGGGGGGTAGGACGGAGGAGGCTGGTCCTATGGTTCAATATCGGTCAGTTGTGTAGTGAGACGTGGCGAGAAGGTTGACTCAACGTACAGGTTTGTTGTAAGACATCTTTAATAAGGAGACAGTCGCAAGTCTTCCAGACGCGATGATCAGTGATTATGCGTTCTTCTGTTCCAGTAAGGAATGCCTGACGGCGCAGTTTTAGGCTTCTGGTAGGAATGACAGTCTTTTCTATGATGCGGAATGTGCGGAGAGGCAAAAGAGGGGAGGTGATGGATGTGAGGAGAAAAAGTCGGGAAAAGAGACGAGAAGAAGCGCCGAGCGAAACCAACGATTGATGGCAGCTTGGCGAGTGGTCCGGATTAGGCAACCGGCTATGTCGGTCTACGCGGGCGGAATTGGGGATGTTGGGGAGGACAAAGATGTCGTGCAGATGCCAACTACTTGGCTTAGGTGTCTACAGTCTCGTGGTGCCAGAGGAAACACACAAACATTGGAGTGTTTCTGTCACACAGCGTCTTCTTTCATCCGAGTTGCTGATGAAGCGTAGGCTGCCCTGAACGTGACTTCGCTACCGAATCGGTGGTTGGGGAAAGAGGGGAAAACATGACGAATATCTTATCTTGGCGTGGTGGCTGATGATGGTTGCCATTTTTAGTATTTCCTTGTTACCAATCTCTCATATAATGGCAATACAAGTCTTAACTCATAACAAGAACCCCCGATGGTCTAGTTGGTTATGGCGTTCGGCTGTAATGGTAATTATTGTAACCGAAAAATCACCAGTTCGATTCTGGTTCGGGGGATCATCTTTTTGGTTTTCTTTTTCCCCTTCTTGGAGACCCACGACTCAAGTTAAATGCACCAACTCTCTATTTTTGTTTCCTGCTGTACATAGACACTAGAGTAGTACCTGATACGATTAAATTTTGCAGTTAGGTGGATTTAGTACGACAGTAGTATGTGTACGCTAGTACTTATTAGTAATGTTCAAAAGAGCCATACCTTAACCATGACACTGGTATATATATTGAACGGTCAGTAGAAATCCCAAACAATGAAACAGCCTGCATAGTAATTTAATACTTGCGAGGTAGGATAATTGGGACCAAGAGTCAAGTACATTGACTGATGTATTCTGTTCTACAAGCTCCCCAACTCGGCAGATGATAATCATATCCATTCTTTCCAGCGTGGGCCAGCTGGTGAGGTGCCCATGTACCTCCTGCATGTTTAGCGCCAATGATCCCACATTGAGAGCCACTTAGCAACCAGCACATTAACCCGAGGCTGAGCAGCAGGTTTGGTTCCTATCGCCTTTAAATCAGGCAACAAACGCCTGACGACCTTCCTCTTTTCAGCCTCGCGAGCCGAACATATTCAGTCCAGCACTGTACCACTGATCGGTTTCTACTGCGATTGCACTACAAGGACTTTTCAAGACCTCACAGCGTCCCAGAATGCCACCGTGCAAGACTGGGTGTCTTTCGACATTGCTTGGGTGTTTTAGGAAAGACAGACATGCAGAGGAAGGAAGGTTCGAGGCAGACGACCAAAAAGTCGAGGAGAATGACGAGAGCACCTCTGAAAAAGGCTCTCCCAGCAGTGACGCTGCTGGCAACGTTAGTCAAATCACAGAGGTTCGACAAGATGATGAATCACCGGTTATCAGCAACACTGCTGCACGCCACCGACAACAAACAACCAACCAGGCGGTTTCTGTCCACAAAGCTCTCTGGGATAAGGCCTATAGTAACCTCAAAAATGACCCGGAAAAGGCAGAATACGTCTCGGGGTACGAGGAACTGCTTGCGAAGGTATTTTTGAACCAATCCACGGCCGAGAAAGCAGTCCGAACGAACGAGTCTTCTCAACACCTCGGAGAAGAACAAATGAAAAAAGTGGTCGAAGAAGGCCTTGCGAGAATTGAGAAATACAAGAGAGCTATTGAGCATTCGGAGAGCACTGTCAATGTAATTAAGCAGGTCAAAGCCATTCTTGACATTCCTCTGAAGAATGTCTCTCAGACTGCACTGCCGTGGGCCGTCATCTCATCAAGCGTCGATGTAAGTGTTCTAACCCTGATATTCCAATACAGACACTGAGAAACTACCACTATGACTAGATACTGCTTAAGCCAGTCAGTGTGGGAGCAGCTCTCTACAACGGCGTAGCATATGCGATTTCCAGAATCGAGTGGTACTCAAAGTTGACTAACAAACTCCTATGCGCGGACAGCATAAAAGATGAAAAGTCGCTACACGGGATACGAGAGGACATAGCTGGGCGAATCACGTCGTTATACGAGTCACTGTTGTTCTACCAGATCAAGAGCGTCTGTTTCTACTACAAAAAGTATCAGCTCTTAGTGTGGGCCCGCGGGTTGCTGGAGCTGGACGATTGGAGTGGCGATTTAAAACATATTCAAGAGGCAGAAGATGCTCTTGCCAGAGATTGCGCGCTTTTTGACATGGAATACATGAAGGGTCAAATGAAAGCGATGATCATGGACACCAAGACAGCGGAAGACTCCCAGGAGTTTCAGAAGCGTCTGCAGGCTATACGCCGCGTGGATCCGCAGGCTACTGTAAAAACCATCGAAAGCTTAAAAGAGAGTGTCATGGATGATCTATATACTTGGATTTTTGATACTGAGCAATTCAAGGATTTTATGTGTTGGGAAGAAAACGCGCCTAGACGACTGTGGATCAGTGGGCAGGCTGGAACTGGAAAGACAATGCTTTCAATAGGGACTATAAGAGAACTGCAAACACGTGGCCTCAGGCAGCCAGAGCCCCCCACGATCCTTTACTTCTTCTGCCAACACACAGATGCAGATTTGAACAACGGGGTTGCAGTACTTCAGAGCCTTGTGTGGATGCTTCTTCGACAACAGCCCCACCTAAGCTCACATCTTGACGAGCAATTCTCTCATTCAGGACAAAAGTTTATGAGTGATTCCAATTCATTCGCTACGTGGTGTGATCTTTTGACAAGTATGCTGATAGATTCAGCTCGTGTCGTTATTGCCGTCGACGCTGTTGATGAATGTGAGGAAGGTTCGCGCAAGCAACTATTGCGATTTTTGAGCGGCATGATTGCGAAGGAAAGGATGTCTCACGTCAAATGGTTCATTACCAGTCGGCCTCTATTGGATATTCCAGACAGCAGATTTGAGACAACACTACGTTACCATACGCTTCTGACGCTGGATGATCAGAATCTCAATCCCTGGATAAACTCTTACATTGATCGAAAGGCTCAGGCGCTTCGGAACAAAGCTAAGAATCAAGAGCGCGTTCAAAGGATTAAAGATCATTTACGTGAACGAGCCAGCAACACGTATATTTGGGTTTCTTTGGTGTTCGAGGAGTTAGAGAATGCACCCGAGGCCCGGTGGCAGAAAATCATTGAAGATACCCCACGTCAGCTGAATGAGTTATACACTTATCTGCTCAGGCAACTGCCCTGGTCAGAATGTAAAACCGTTCTGTGTGTTGCAATGGTGGCACGCCGGCCTTTGTCTTTATGGGAAATTGAGCAACTTACGGAAATGGAAACAGGTGTCAATGCAGGAAGGGACTATGTAACTGAGTGCAGGTCGTTCCTGAGTATTCGTGGCGAGACAGTGTATTTCATCCACCAGTCTGCTCAGGACTGGCTACTCTTGAACCAGCACCAGCTTTGGGATGGATCTCCTCAAAACGCTGAGGTTTTCAAGAAGAGCACCCACCGTGAAATTCTGGAAAACTCATTGAAAGGAATGATGGAGACTTTGAAAGAAAATATATATCAGCTTCCTCATTATGGTGTCTTATCAGAAGAGGTGGAGACTCCCTCACGAGACCCACTTGCTGCAATTCGCTATTCCTGTCAATACTGGGCTTACCACCTCAAGGAAGGTGAGCTTATGACAGATATTGACATGCTTGGCTTTTTACGTCAGCGCTTTCTTCACTGGCTGGAGGCGTTGGCCTTGATGAGAATCATGCCCGAAACAGTGGGAATTATTGACATGTTGAGCTCCACGCCCGCAGTATGTAAAGGCTGATAATATTTGATTTTTGATTATACCATGTCCCTGACACACAAGCTTAGATGAAGTCTGATTCTGAAATACGCGAATTTTTGCTGGATGCAAAGCGATTTGTCTGGAGGCACCAACAATCGATTATGACCGCACCACTCCAAGTCTACGTATCTGCGCTTATATTTACACCAAAGGCCAGCTTAGTGCGAGATACAGGAAGTATCCCGAAATGGATCGACCAGGGACCAAGCTTGGAAGAGGATTGGGGGCCTCTTTTACAAACCTTCCCAGTTTCTATGCGTGCTCTTTTTGAAAAGTGCTCTGTCTCCTGGTCACCTGACGATCAATTAATTGCAGGCTTCCCAAAAGGAGAATTGAGGATATGGGATGCAGGAACAGGAAAAATGGTCAGGAAAATTGATGTTGAGGAAGATTTCAGGCCGGAGCTTAATGGCATGCTGAAGAAAGATGTGCCTCCCGTCACCTTCACCCCAGACGGTCAATTGTTGCTTGCACTAATACTGCATAAAGTGTACATTTGGGATACAGCTACATGGGAAGTCTCGCATATAGTAGAATGCCCAGATGCTATAAAGAGATTTGCAGTATCTCCCAACAGCCAGTTACTGGCTTGCTTCCAAATTGGCGGAAAAATATACCTATGGCAGAGAAACGGCAACTTGTGGACTCTGAAGTGGACATACCAGAGCCCATTGGCAAGTCCGAAATATGAGCTACTAGCACCGTCGGGTCTGTCGTTCTCATTTGATAACCGCTTACTCGCTTCTACTATACATCATAATAGCATAGGGTTTTTGGACACTGAACTCGGCCAATTACAGGAAGAAGTCGTGCATGAGGGGGTAACTGCAATCAAGTTTTTTAGGGACGGCAAACTTTTGCTACAGACAGTTAGGACTGTCGAGATATGGCGGCAAAGAGACAAGTGGGAATTGGACTGCAAAATCGATTTACGATGGTCGGTCAATTTCCTTGCAGTATCTCCCGATGGCAGGTTTATAGCACTGGCACAAGCTGATTCGAATATACATGTGGTAGAGACAGAGGAGGGTGTGGTGGTGCAAACTCTGGGGGGTCACACAGACGCGGTTGACGATTCAGCCTTCTCTTCAGACAGCCAATTCCTTCTGTCCAGTGGAACCGATAATCGTGACCATAAATCGATCAAAGTATGGAGAATTGTACCTGGAAAGCTTCACGAAGCCCCATTAGAACGACATGGACGGATTACAAGGGTGGCACTTTCTGCGGATGGTTCCCGATTCGTGACAGCAAGATTTGGAGGTGTGATCGAAACATGGAATGGAGATACAGGAGAGCATCAAAGAACATTCGAGGCACCTGATGATCATCGGTTTTTCGACGTGACTGTTTCGCCAGACAACAAGCTGGTGGCATGGCTATCTTACGACGGGCTCCTCATGGTGTGGAACGCAGAGACGGGACAGACTATTGCGATGCAATGGAAAAGACTGCCAGGTCGGAACGGTTTTGCGAAAGTTCAGTCTCAATTCTCTTCCCACAGTAAACTGCTGGGCTGGGTAGACCACACGGGGACTGTCCGGGTATGGAGGATACGACCATGCAGCCTTTTGAAATCGTATCGATGGGGAAGAGGAGCTGAGTATTCTGTTTTTCTTCGAAGGGGACGGGAGAAATTGTCACTCATTCTCCAATCTCTGCAGAATGAGCCCACCATGAGTGAGGAAGTTGAATGCAGTCCAGAAGATTGTCCCTCTCACAATGATGTCGCGCATACTCCAATGATAACCATCATAAAAGACTGGGTGGTCTTAGGGGAGCAGAGAAGCATCTGGTTGCCCCCGGAATATCGGCCTCTGCACGATAAACGCTGGGATGCTCAAAGCAATGTACTAATTGTTGCACCTGAATCTGGCAGCAGGCCTTACTCCATTCGGTTCAATCCACACAAGATGTCAGCTGGGCAATTGCAACATGACGATGCTGGGAAAGATTCTGATGTCGGCTATTCAAGTGGCTTGTCCCTTTACTCTTTTAATGACGAAGATGAAAGCGATGGTTCATGATGAAGCTCAGTTTGTTCTTCGCATATCTCTCTCAAATACAGTCAGAATGATTGCTATTGAGTTGACACATAGTTTCGGTGTGCGTGTACACCAATCATTTATTTTCATCCTTTCTGAGCCTGATGGTATCTCAATTTACATGATCGAGAATAGGGTTGTTTGGCCACGTTTGTATAGCTCGCAGTCAGTGGTCTATATCTAGTCTAGGTGCATTATGCTTGCGTTACAGCTAATTCACACTCCTCTGTACTCGCTTGCTGGTGATGTAAAACCAGATTGACTATAAGTAAATATGCGCTTTCAGTAAGCTTCTTAGTACTATCTCTTGATTGTATGGCCAGTTACTCATTCCTGATCCTTTAATGTCACATGAACTCACAAATAATGTATGGTTAGTAGCCTATTTTATGACATGTTACGAATTAGATCTGTATTCATCTCAAGTATTATGCTCTGCTCTGGCGCACTTCTAAATGCACTTGCATCTCTGCTTCACCTTGTACTGCTGTCCGGAAGCTAGCAATAACAAGAAACCTCCTAAATTGATTTCAGCGAGGTCCCAGTGATGGATCAAATTACAGAGCTTTTGAAAAAATGACAAATTCTTCCTTATCCTTCTTTCTTCGGTCAACAGATCTTACATGCCGAATGGTGCGAAGACTATTCCACGGACAGTGGGTCACTCATCGCTCAGCCCCAATCTGAAACTGCGCCGAAGCTAATATGGATCAAGCACGGAGGAGCTAGGCTAATCGTGAGCCGACGAGGGTCTGGAGTCTACTTTGCACGCTAAAACAGCACCGCCACAGCAGCCTAATTGAAGGCATTCGTCATCTACAACGACACGTAAGTACGCCATTCTCTCCAATCGTGAGCTCAACTGAGAAACTGACTTTGCGAATAGGGGTTTACATGTTGGATAGCCTACGTTGCTGAAAAAAGCAGTCCGTTTCACACGAGTAGTCACCTTTTTTTCCCACGTCGAAGCTCGGGAAATTGGTACACTATGAGAATTTAGACGTGATCCGGCAGTCAGGACAAGGATTCTGTTCAGTGTGGTGCCTTCGCGCTGCAAGCAGGCAATAATTATTCGAGACGAGCCATGGATATGTTCTGGCAAGGGGTCTTGCCCGGGTCTGTCGGCTACGGAGCATACGTATGCCCCGGACAACCCTGATATCAGAGGTCTATCAGACCCTTGGAATGTCCACCAGGTTAGGCAAGGGTCTGTATCGATGCATGATGGGTCTCGACACAATTCCTCGGTCTCAGTACAAGTCCAGTTCCGGCACCTTTAGACCCGCCGAGCAACAGGAACATGAAAGGCAAATCATCCGACTCCGAACACAGTATACACACACTCAAAAAAAAAAAAAAAAAAAAAAAAAAAAAAAAAAAAAAAAAACCGATACAGTTTCAATCAATCATTCTCGATAAGCCATATCGCTCGTCCCGCTTCAGATATTTTGGCTATGGCACAAACCCCGCGCAGTCTTGCTGGCCAGCCGCTCATTCGTGGCTCACGCGCTAACTCATGGCCGCATTGCGTAAGCGCTCCACCGAGTATGTGTGGCATCGATATCAACATCTTTTCCACCGTTTGAACATGCATGAGCTGTTATGCTTGATGGCCGTATTATTTGACGGGCCCATTCGTGCACGTGTCAGGATTCGAAACCTGGTAGCAAGACGCAATCCACCCTTCTTAGCCTGTAGATCGCATGCAGCTACAGCGCGTTCCCTCACCATACTAATTTCCCTTGCTATTCTCGGCGAGCCCTACGCCTACCAGCCTTAACGGTTGGTTTATCTATGTTAAGCCAAATAAGCGCTTACGTATGTCTTCGTTTTCCGGCATGGTCCCTTCGGGTCGATCAAGTTATTGCAACAGCCGGGCTCCGCGGGGGACCGGCCAACAAACCAATGGAAAAGCTTTGGTATGAATCCTGGTGCTTTGACTTATGCACTAGCTGACTTTTTTCTGTCTTAAGGGGCTCTATGATACCCTGGTGATCTAAGCCTATTGTATAGCTTGCCAGGTCATTGCTTGAATAAGATGGGAGTGCGGACCCAGAGGGTCTTTCATCCTCCAGGGCTATTTTCCATGCGATGACTGAATCCCAAAACATGTCCTACAGAAACCTATCCAGTCTAGACGTCTCGGATAGGACAGGTCTCCCCGACTACGAGTTACACAATGTGCCTGTGGCACCGCCATATACAGCCACTGCATCGGGCCCTGCAGCTGCAGGAGCAGCAGAAACAGCACAGAAAGCAACTGTTGCAAAAGGCGCCGGAGGACCATGGTATGACCCGCGCTCATGGTCAGTGTTGACGAAATCGCTCGTCGCCGGAGGTGTGGTAGTTATCATTGTTGCGCTCGTCGTAGGCATCTACGAGGGCACGAAATCATCCTCATATCCCGATTACTCTGCCCTGAGCTATAAGCTCGCAGATACATACTCGGGCTCTTCATTCTTCGACGAGTTCGAATACTACACAGCCACCGACACAACCGACGGATTCGTAGAGTATGTGCAATTCATCCACACACATCTCCCTCCATATATACACATACAATAAGAACACAACTAACCCTACACCAGCTACGTCGACAGCACCACCGCCTCATCATTGAACCTAACCTACGCCACCAGCTCGCGCGCCGTCCTGCGCGTCGACACCAGCACCTCCAACCAAACCAGCGGCCGGAAATCGGTGCGTATCACCTCCAAGAAAACGTACAACGACGGGCTCTTCATCTTCGACATCACCCACACGCCCTACGGATGCGCCACCTGGCCCGCCCTCTGGCTCACCGACCCATCCAACTGGCCCGAACACGGCGAAATCGACGTGCTGGAATCCAACAACAAAGCCACCCACGGCAACGCCATGACTCTCCACACCTCAAGCGGATGCAAAATGAACGTCAAGCGGAAAGAAACCGGCACAGCCAAATACACTAACTGCCTCAACACCGCCAACGATAACGCCGGCTGCAGCGTAACAGGCGCAAAAGCAACCTACGGCGAGAAATTCAACACTAACGGTGGCGGCGTGCGTTCTTTCCCTCCCCATCCCCAATCCCCAATCCCCAACCCACACATCTAATTATGAATTGCCAGATCTATGCCATGGAACTCCGCCCCGCCGGCATCCGCGTCTGGATGTTCTCCCGCGACTCCATCCCCAGCGACATCTCGAACAGCAGCAACACGCCTGACCCGTCTAGCTGGGGCGAAGCGCTCGCCGACTTCCCCAATACGAACTGCGACATCAGCTCGCATTTCAAGAACCAGAGTATTATCGTTAATATTGATATCTGTGGTGATCTGGCGGGTGCGAGTACCTACTACACGGATCTGTATGATTGTCCGTCGACGTGCACGAAGTGGGCGGCGGAGAATGGGGCGAACTTTACCAATGCGTATTGGGAGTTTAAGAGCTTTAAAGTTTATCAGACGAGTTCGAGTGGGAATAGTTCGAGTAGTAGTAGTAGTACTAGTACGGTGGCGGGGGCGTCGTCGACGACGGCGGGGTGGTATGGGTTGACTGCGTCTACGACAACGACGACAGCGGCTGGGGCGGGGAGTACGACGGGTCAGGATGGAGGGGAGGGGAGTCAGAGTGGTGGGCAGGATGGGCAGACGGGGAGTCAGGGGGGTGGAGGGCAGGAGGGGGGAGTAGTAGTAGTAGTAGTAGTGGTAGTCAGAAGGAGCAGGGGGGTCAGGGAGGGTATTAATGATGCTGATAGTAATAATAGTAATATCAATTGACTACTCTTTCTGTTTCTTGGCTGAATTTCACTGTCTATGGATAGTGTATGATCGGTGAGATAATAATATCTGGCTAATGATCAGTGTCGATGACATAAAGCATCGTGGAGATGATGGCATGTACAAGACTAGGACAAAGATAATGTACAAGTCTACATTCAATTATTTGGTATGTCATCATAATGAAAATCGCTCAACGTCCTACATTCGATCCGTACAACTTGCTTTTCCAATCGCTCATTCGTTACTTACACGACACGCTGCTAAACAAATCGCTGACTGAATGCTCCTGGCTGTCGCCAGTCTCGGGACTGGGAAAGATAAGAGAGGAGAATATGGTAAGACATGAAATAAGAAAGCATAGGTAGTAAGGTAAAGGTAAGAGGAAAAAGTCAATTACACAGAAGGAAAAAAGAAAAAGGAACCCAGCCGGGCTTGGTCCGTAGAAGACCAACCGACGCTGGTAGCACGGTGATCACGCAAGAAAACCAATACCCGTGCATATTGATTTCTGTTTTCGTAAGACAAAATGGGGCATATCTCGGTAGAGGAAAGAGGAGTGATAAGGGATAGATGGGCAGGGGTCGGGGTACACAACTCCTGGATGCAAAGAGAGAAACAAAGGATCACGCAGGGTGTAAATGTGTCAAATGCGAGTCTCGAGCTTTTGCAGATCTAACAATGAGCATGGCTGATGCAAGATGCAGATGCAATGCGATGCAACACTCTATGCTTGGCGGGTGATTTAGGCCTGCTCCTCGAGGCTGGCCTTCTGGAGCTCTTCCGACACGTCGGCAGCAGCGTCCTTCTCCTGCTTCAGCTCGGCGTCAGCGGAAACCTCGCCGTTCACACCGCTGTTTTTGATAGCGGGCTTCTTGGCGGAGTCGGTGGCACCGTTGACGGCGGTCTCTTCCGCCTCGAGGCGGTCAATCTCCTCCTGGGCCTTCTTGATGTTCTGGACGGATATTAGCATTGAATCTCGAGTAAAGAAAAGGCGTTTAACTCACTTCCTCGGTCTTGGAGGCCTGGTTCTTCTTCCACTCGGTGATCTTGGCGGCAAGCTTCTCGATCACAGCAGGGACATCCGACTGGTTCATAGGAGGGTCAATCTTAACCTTGGCGAAGTCCTCGATCACACCAACGTTAAGGTTGAACTTGGCCTCAGTCGGGGTACCAGGGGCGGGGCTGCCGTTGGCGCCCTTCTTGCCCTTCTTACCCTTCTTGCCGCCAGTGCCAACGAAGTAGTCCTCCTCGCGGTCCTCCTTCTTGAGAACCTTCATACCCTTGAGGTTGGAGTCGTCCACGGTACGGCCGACATCAGCACGGAAGCTGGAGCCCTCGTCCTTCTTCTCATCCAGACCCAGAGAAACGAAGTCGTAGGAGGGGTTGAAGTGGCGGATCAGACCCTGAGCAGTGAGGATCTCATCGGTGTAAGCAAGACGAGAGGCCTCCTCCAGCTTCTTGTCAGCGATCTTCTTGCGCTTCTCGCGCTCGAAGGCATCGCGCTGGGCCTTCTGCTTCTCACGGCGGACTCTCCAGGCCTCATCCTCGTACTCCTTGTAGGCCTTGCGGGCCTTGTAGTAGTTGTCCTTGATTTCGCGGATGGCGGTCCACTTCTGCTGCTGCTCGCCGTGGAGCTTGGTGCGCTCGTCCCTCAGGGCGTTGAGGTTCTTGAAGGCACTATCCTGCTCGGCCTTGATGGCATCGAGCTCCTTCTGGATCTCGGAGTACTTGTCGCTAAGAGCCTTGGCCTCGGGGTTGTCGAGGGTCTTCTTGAGGGAAGCGATCTGGGTCTTGAGGTCGTTGATGACCTTCTGGGCCTCCTCCAGACCGGCGAAGTTCTTGCGCTGCTTGCGCAAGTTGGAGACGTCGGACAGAATCTTGCGCTCATCGACCAAGCGGAGGGTGCCGGAGTCGACCTGCTTCTCGAGGCGAGCAATTTCGCGGTCGAGTTCCTCGACATTCTTGAAGGACATGCGCGTGCGAGAGTTGTTCTGTTCGGAAATGCGAGCCTTGAGGGTAGCATCGAGGGCATTGATCTTCTCCTGGGTGCTGGAGCGAGAAGCCTTGAATCCCTGCTGCTTCTGACGGATCGAAGACAGCTCAGCGCGGAGTTCCTGCTGCTTCTTCGCGGCGGGCGAGTCCTGGTTGTTGGGCTTGGCGGTCTCGATCTTGGCCTTGATCTCGGTCTTTGATATAAAATTAGTTTTCTGAGATCACGGATAGATGGTATGTTGCATTCGTCTTGCGATTGGATGAAAGGCGGAACACCAAAGAGTCAGTGTAGCGCAAGGCAGTCCGAATGGGCAGTTAGGCAGAGAAAAGGCCACGGAGCGGTAATAAGTCACCGCATCCAAGGCAGGGAAATGCGATTGCACGATGCCAATTAAAGCAGAAAGAGATCCTCACATACCAATTTGGCCTGAACAGCGGCATGCTCCTTCTCAGCCTGAGCAAGATCGGCCTTGAAGGCCTCCTCGTTGGGCTTAGTAGGCTTCACCTTGTGCTCCGTGGCAGGAGCGGATTTGGCGTCAGCGGCCATGGTAAGAGGTGGAGAAAAAGCAATAATATGACAACACTCGACAGAAAGAGCGCGATTGACCGAAATCAACCGGGAAAAAGAAAGCTCTAACGAGCGGGAAGAAAGGAAAGGGGGAGAAGGAGGAGGGGGGTTGAGGGGGGGAAGGAATGGAAAGAGAACGCTGGAGAAGAAGAAAGTCGGTGCTCTTTTCTTGGTCTGGCCTTTGCTGGTCCAAAAGGCGGCGCTTACCGTTTGGCGCTTTTAGCGCTGGCCCGCCGATTTTTCGAGAACCGCATTTTGCTTCCATCATCGCCTCTCTCCCCTCCAGCCTAGACAGCTTCCTGCTCCGCATTCTCCGGGCTTGATCGGTTTATCTGCCCGATTACTGCTCTTCTTCTACCTTTACACTTAATATCTTCCATTTTCAAGTTTCGCGCCGCGGTGTGCCATCCCCCTTTCAACCATGGACGAGGACTACTCTGCAGGCTCCGTGGACGCCGACCGCGAGATGACCAGACTCTGGCGCACATGGAGGACAGTCTTTGAGATGCTTCTGGATCGTGTAAGGATTTTCTCCAGCTTCAAGCCGAAGCGAAGCTTCCAATAACCGCCCCGCGATCATCCCCACTGACCAAAGTTCAACAAATCTGCAGGGCTACGAGGTGACAGAAGATGAAGTGCAAATGCCTCTCCACGAATTCAAGCAGAAATATTCCGACCCTCTAGGATACCCCGAGTATGCGCCGCCTTTCATCCCATTCCACATTTCAATCAACTCCTCCCATCTAACCCAAAAATCTCATCAAACAGCCGCAACAAGATGAAAATCAGCGCCCGGCCCACGGAAGCCATGCAAGCGAAATACACGCCCCTGCCTAGCAAATCGAACCCGAACCCCCAGCCGGACTGCGGCACCATCTACGTTGAATTCTGCCCGGACTCGACCGGCGTGGGTACCAAGCAAGTGCGTACCTTCAACCACTTCGTCGACGAGAACAACTTCCACACGGGCGTGTTCATCACCCAGACTCCCATCTCGCCGTCCGCTGTGCGCCTGCTGAGCAGCATGCCCGGCCGCATCTGCGAGCATTTCCAAGAGCAGGATCTGCTGGTGAACATCACCCGCCACGAACTGGTCCCGAAACACGTTTTGCTTAGCCCCGATGAGAAGGCCCGTCTGTTGGAACGTTACCGCCTGAAGGAGTCGCAATTGCCTCGTATACAGGTGTCTGATCCTGTTGCTAGATACTTGGGTCTGCGCAGAGGTCAGGTCGTCAAGATTATTCGCAGAAGTGAGACGGCTGGTCGGTATGCTAGTTATCGGTGGGTTATATAATCGGTGGGTTGCTTTTTTGGGGTCTTGGGATGAAAAGAATGAGCTGTCTCCGGTTATGGTGATATGCTTATTGCTGTGAGAGCCGGAGGTTACGCCTTTCAAATTTCTTTTCCCGATGCAAGTCCAGCAAAATGGCCCAATCTGCCCTCCGGAAGGAGTCTATTTACAGACGCAGAAAATCAAGAACAGGAACAAGATAAGAGAGGCTGGGTTGAGAGGGAAAAAATCGGAAAGGGGAGGGAAAAGAAAGAGAAAAAAAGAAAAAAGAAAAATTTACCGAATACAGGCATCGGGCAGCATGGCGTAAAGGCGAAAAATCTTCTCGAAAGTGTGTGTTTCTTAACGGGTGGTGTATGTGTGTATGTATGTCTATGCTATGTCTTATTTTTATTTTAGGTGTGCTTCGGTTTCACCTCTATTAGTTTTTAAACTACAAATCTATCGATCTACACAAATCATACAATGACTAGTTTGCAAGACTGACTTGATTTGAATGATGATATTAAGTTATAACTAAAAGTTACATTGCCACAATATATACTATCCTACATATATAACGTCCATCATCAGCTTCAACGCAGAGCGTGGTATACATACCATGTCTCGGTACTATCAAGACATACAACTCAATAAATAAGAGTTTACAGTCATATACTCATCCAAATACGTAGCACGTCGTGATCATTCGTTAAATCATTCCGAGCATCCCAGACCAGTCGCAACCCATCACCGTCGGGACAACAATCTCCCCACATCCTGGAGCTCGACTTCGTTCCCTTCAATGATAGGTGCCGAGACATCAGCCTGCGAGCGGTAAGAAGGGACCGGTGAGTCCGGAGGATCACTGAAGTGGACACTGGAGCCGCGACGGCGATTGGAAGACGAATGGGAGTTACTGCGTAGGCCTCCAGGGCGGGAGAAGTTGGGTGATGAGGGTAAAGGGAATTGGTGGGACGGGGCTGATGAGAAGGTAGTATTGAGATGAAGTGTTCGGGCGGCTCCTCCAATGTCCTGCGTGGAGGCGTTGCTTGCCCTGCTGGCATAGCGTGAATATTGCGGAGTCGGGGCACTGGTAGGAGAGGTCGGAGTGGGATTGTTTAGAAGGCTACCGACGTCGAAGATACGGAGGTTGGTGGTATCTGTCGAGGATGATTTGCGCGGTGTCTTGTTGGTTTCGATGTACTCGTGCGGACTGACTTTGATGTCTAGGCTGCCTGTGCTGGAGGCTCGGTCGTCTTCACTGCCGCCGGAGCGCTGGTTGAAGGACCAGTTGGGGTCTAAGGTACCGGCGCGGGCTGTCAGTGGATGGACGGGCATCGCGATGGGTGCAGGACGGGGTGTCTTGGTATCTGCAGAGCATAGTGACGGGTCCAGTCGGATACCCAGATCTGCAGCGAGATCGGAATCACTTCCCCACTGGTGGTGGGTGATTGTTTGACGGCGCACGGAGCTGTGATCCATGCTTTCGCTGACGGAGGCTGATCCTTGAGCCTTTTTGAACTTGTTCTTCTTGGCACCCCTGTCACGCACGAATGAACCTATTATGACCGCGTTTGAGACCGCTGTGGCGGCTAAGATTTCCAAAGACGCGACGAGCGATCGGTATTGCTGCGAGCCATCGTTCCAGATGACAGAGGGCACTCGATAGCATGTGATTCCGACCAGAATCAGAGACAGAGCGAACAGGATCACGAGTGAGATTTTGCGTTTCAGAGGCATGTGAGTCATCACGATGAAGGGGATCGGGAAGGAGACGAGGAGCAGATCGGTCATCACGTCGCAGGATCCCATTGTGATCAGATTGGCATAGCCGAGGCGACATTTTGGACCTGGGTCAGGTACGACTTGCCAGTAATGGTCGAAGGGCTGGCATTCAGCGAGAGTAGCAATAATCACTGCCAACAATGTCGATGCCAAAAAGTAATAGATGAATTTGAGGAATATTCGGAGGGATCGTCGCCAGATCTTGCCTGCCACTCGTTTCAGGAACTCGCATACTGTGAACTTGGCTATCCAGATGCTATTCGGATGGGAACGGTTAGAGCTGGCCCTGGAGACACCTGGCGGGAAGAGGGACGACTTACAAGATAGCATAGAAGATGCGCGCCACAAGAACGAATTTACTGCCAATGACTCGATGATCGATGTCTTCGGCAGACAAGCCCACGGTCTTGGTATTATTGGTACCCCAGATTAGAACGACATGCACGCATGCCATGCGGATTAATAACGGGATGACACTCGCCATCATCACCTTATCTTCGCGGAAGAAACGCTCAGTCCGAATATAGCGACCGCAAACCCGGACAACAATGATGGCCACTGAAAAAGCAGTGGCCCACCAGCTCACGAGCAGAGTGGGATTGTTTTGCTCCTTGGTACGGGCATCCGGAGGAATATCGGAAAAGAGCCCACGAGATTCGAGCATCCACTGTACATTCATGGTCGCTGTGCCACCTCCGAAGAGGGGCCAGTGAAGTGGAAGCTATCCCCAAAAGCAAATAGAGAAGTCCGAAGAGTTTCAGCAGCAGTTGATATGAAGCCGTGACGTTCCTTCGTACATTCACATCGTTTTCACTACTGGGATCGGTACCTGATAGGCACGTGCCCTACTCCGGATCTGGTTTGGGGAAGCCAACTCCCAAAGAGGAGCCGGAAAGTTACGATGGTCGTTGAAGGACACCCGAGACAAGGTGGAGATGGCGATCGGCAAACGGTGCTGTAAGTAAACGGTGACAAGAGCTTTTCTCCTTTCACTGGACGTAATCGTGTCCTTGCTGGTAGGAATGTAATAACGACGACAGTAGTGATAAGAGTAAGAAGCTCGGACGCGTTCTGTGGATTTGCGGGGGAGGCTTGAGACTTCTCGCCAACCAGTTCTGTCCGGGAGAGTATCGATGTAGAAGAGGTGCCAAGTACACCGCTGTTCTGACGTCGACTGAAAGTAATTATAAGAAGTAAGCAAGACTTGAACAGCAAGTCACATCAGCGGAGAAGTAAGTATCTTTGCAACCAGATTGCGCGATGAGCGCCGCGTCAAAAAAGGGTGTTAGAGATAACAACACGGGGACCTCTACCACTGGCACTTATACCTTAACGGTGAAGCATAATATATTAAAGCTCGCATGGCGAGAATCAGCTAGACTTGGGATGGGCCTACGGGTCATGGCGCGCTCGATAAACTTCGCGCTGGGGGGGGGGGAAAGCGGAAGATAACGTAGACGGGAACGGTGGGCGCCGGATGTAGCCATGGAGGTTGCGCGAAGTGATGGGAGGGAAATGCCGGAGAAAAAGAACCAAGATAACTTGGGAGCGTGGACCAGCCAGAGAGGAGCGATAGAGCAGGGGAAGAAAGCTAGTAGTAACTGGTGCCTAGCTCACCCATGGCGTCTAACACAGCCAATGAACAGGGAATGGCTGGATGGACGGATACGAAGCCATCGTCCAGCTCACGAGATTGCTTGTGATATGGGAGTTTGCCACATGATTTGCAGCTGATTTCGGGCACGATCGTGTGGGTGGACAGTCTTCGCAGCGTCACGACTCCTGCGAGGTGGAGATTATCGTTCCATACAGAGAGCAAACTGGCCATTATGATTTATCCGCGGCGATAGGCCGATGATCAGTCGATGCGCCGGGAACCAACGCCAATCACCGAATTTCTCATACATGGGAAGGTCGGTCCTGTGGACAAGCAACAGCAGCAGCTGGAGCAGCTGGAAATGATAAGCCCCTGATAGGGCGAGTGTCCAGGCCCCGCCTACTGACAGCGTACATTAGCTGGGCGGAGCTAAACATGGGGGTTGGTTGGAATGGACACAACGAACCTTGGGTGGGTTAACTAGTTACTTCTTACTCCCCTCGCAGGAGGGGGCTAAGCAGGAACCACAACTACTAACAAACAAAAGCAAAGGTTAAGAAAGAGCGAGTGACGGAGTGGAAGAGGAGAAACAGACGGAGACTGCCCGAGCGGCAAATCTTAAAACAAAACAAAGCAATGTCCGAGTGTCTGTTTTGTCTCCACTGCCTGGCTGCCTTGCAATCAGTTGACTATGGCTGGATTCAAATCCCTCAAATACCTCTCTCAATTTGGTTCTCTACCCCAGAATAACCCCTACAGCATATTCCAAATCCATCAGGCACTCATCGGACGGATCGTCTTCGTTACACGTGAGATAGTATTGGGGCGATGGACCGGATGGACATGAAAAAGCATATGCGCAGAACTGAAGAAAAGCAAAGAGTATGTCAAGGCACCGGTTTATCTCCGTCATAACATGATTCGTTCTCTCCTCATGGCCAAACCAGGGATTCCCTGAAACTTTGGACACAGAGATAAGGCGTACTACTTTTACTTATTTAGCGATTTGTCGGTGTCCCGACCGGTCGATGCCGAGGACACACAGCCAACTGCCAGGGGAGCAACTCTCTCGTGGCCCATAAGCAGGCCAGATCCATGCAAATGAAACTAACTGATATTCGGAACGTTCTCCTCCTCGATTGATAAGGGATCTCGACCTTTTCATTGTTCCGGTCTATCTAGGTGTCTAAAATAATCCAGTAGTGCTCAAATGTACAATATCACCAAACGGTCATGAAAAGTCTAGACGCGACGAATCCTGATAAGCCAAGTTCTGGCTCATCTACTTCCTCAGGGACTGGATGTCCGCCCCCTTGAGGATGCCGTCCAGGACCAGCCGCAGTTCTTGCAAGAACTTGGTGACCTCCTGCTCGGTTCCCACGGTAATTCGCAGGCAACCCTCGCAGCCAAGTTCCTTGCCACGGAACCGCACCACCACTCCCCTCTTCTCCGCCATGGCCTCGTAAGCTGCCAGCGCTGTCTTGTTGCTAGGCTTGCCGCCCTCGCTAGCCGGCTTATCTAGCATCTCGACCAGGAGGAAATTAGCCTCTTGGCCGCCAAGGAACCGGCCGACACCGGGGATCTTGGGCAGCTCTTGCACCAGCCGATCCCGCTGCACAATAATCTGCTCCCGGTACTTCTTCATCACGGTCATATTGGTCGGCGAGAGAGCGGCCGTGGCAATGGCACTGGTAGGGCTAGAGATGTTGTACGGGGCCTTGAGGCTGTTGAGGAGAGTTGCAATCGGGGGACTGGTGAACGCAACACCCAGGCGGATACCCGCCAGACCAAACGCCTTGCTCAGCGTTTGCATGACCACCAGGTTGGGCCACTCAGTCACCCATTCAGCCAGACTAGAGCCCTCCGGAGCAAAGTCAATGTACGCCTCGTCGACAACCACCACTCCGTTCCACGTCGGGTGCTCCAGCACCTTCTGAATATCGGCCTTCTTAATCAAATTCGCGGTAGGGTTTCCGGGAGAGCAAATATAAGCCATCTTGATCGAGGAGTCTGCCGCCAGTGCCTCATTGATCTTCTCCGGCTGCAGTTGGAAAGCATTGTCCACATCCAAAGGCACCTTCACAATCTCGATATCATTCACCTGCGCGCTAACACCATACATGCCATATGTGGGGGGGCAAGTGAGGATCTTATCCTTGCCCGGAACACAGAAACATCTCAACAGCGCATCGATGGCCTCATCCGATCCGACACCGACGAAGAGGTTCTCAGGCCCAAGGTCCTTCTGGGTGTGGGTGTGAGTGTTGCGCAGCTGGCAGAAAAGCTTCTTCAACTCGACCTGGTGACTGACACATTGACTTCTTTTTAGCAATCCCAACAACAACATAAATTATATCACACGATAAATGAGCGACGAGTGTGTAGTGAAGGAAGGACCTTGTGCGATCGAGGGAGTGAGTGAGCGGAGCGAGACTTACGGATCCGGATAGCGGTTCAGACCCAGGAAATCAATTTCTGGCTTGGAAAAACCTGTCGACGATCCCGTCACAGTAGACTCCTGCAGGGCGCCTTCGGGATTGAGGGCAAGGCCGGGGCCGTAGGCGTTCTCGTTGGCGTCGAGCAGGATGTTCGTTCCATCATCTTTGTAGTCACTGACTCATTAGGGCCTTCGTCACACAGGTAGCGGGGAGGTGGGGAGGGGGAACACACTCTCTGGCGCAACGGTAAGGCTGCAATTTGAGGATGTTAGGGCGCGCGCACTTGGCAAGATCAAATGGAGCCATTGTGAATGGGATTGGATGTGTGATGAGCGAGAGTATGGTGGTGGGGAGAGGAAGAAAGAATGGCCAGGCGGGGAGGGGAGTCACCGGTGGCGGGGAAGTTGATCGGCGGAACTCCCGGTGTCGGCGGGAGGGTCGCTCCAGGTACTGCGACAATTGTTCAGAGTAAAACAATAGATAAAAACGGACAAGTCTCAATCCCACTATTGTACAGTTTGTTATTCATCTATCTATCTTTTTCTCTTATGTAATGCTTCAGGCCTTCTATATACTGTCGGCAGTCCTTGATTTTTGGATCGAATAGGACTCTCAAGATGATATACTAGATACACACATGACTACCAATGCCGTACAAGCAACAACGCCTCAAATGCCTTCAGACAAATGTCATCTAGGGTTGCCCAAATCCCTTCAGGATCGAGCGGGCAATCATGCTTTAGTCATAAGTTTCTATTCTTCAGCTGCATCGGAAGTCTTGGCCTTTTGGCCAGACTTCTTGTATTTATCTTGCTTCTCGCGCAAGTATCGCCAGGTTCGGCTGACTCCCGAGGTCAGGAGACCCTTCGCCGATTGCACCGTACTGGGCCAGCGGATGGTCTTTGCAATGGTAGTCTGTACTTCTTTCGTGAGGTTCTTGTCATCGGCGATCCGCTGTTCGAATGGACCTCCTTGCCTCCGACGCACTAAGTCGGAGTCGTTGTTGTTGCTCTCCTTCATCATCTGGTCGAACTCGACCCGAGGGATTTGATAACGGGTCTGGTACTGGAAGTAGAGCTTCTCACGGAAGGAGTCGGGCAGACGGCGAACCATGTTACCACGCTTGACCGGATCCATGTCCTGAGTGAGGCGCACGTTGGCTTCGGGATCGTCAATCCAATCGCCCTCCGTGCAACGCCTGTCGTTGAACGTGACATTGGGCAAGTTCTCTATTAGGGGCGCGTATAGTCGCCGGAAGTTAGCCATCTGTGACGACACGATGTTGTTCACCTTGCGGGGATCTTCCGCTGGCAGTGCCATGCGCAGATCACCCATGTAGCTCATGCTTGCAATGGTACTGTACAGTTGAAACTCGGTAAATTCAGCCGGAAGCAGCAGTAGAGCTACTCGGACGGCGGATAGCAAATTCATTTGATTCGCCAGTCGCACCTTCGGGTGGTCACGCAAGATCTTGACCGGCTTTTGCAGCCGTCCAGCAAGATACAAGGTATCCCATTGGCTGAGATCCCGGCATAGTGTATCAAGGTTCACAACCCCATATTTGATCAGTGTGCCATTGACGGTTATGTAAGGGTTGAAGTAGACGCCGGCGCCAATACGATCCTGCACTTGGGATACCATATAAGAGCCCAAGGAGCCCAGGCCAGAGTAATGGTCTCGGTGCTGGCTCAGATTCAAGGAGTGCCAATGTTGGGAGTATGATACTCCAAAAATAAAGTCAATCATTTTCCCTTGCCCCTGTTGCATGTTCTTGATGGCTGCTGGGGCCGACGGGTGGCATTGGCTGGAGCCAGGCGCACTGCCTGTCTGTTGGAAGACACCGGATCCATAGGCAAACGCATATCGAATTGGGGCTCGGAACTGCCAAAGAATCTGACGCAAGGCTTCTTTGAACTCCTGGTTGATTACCATATGCTGGTTGACCCCGAAGTCTTTCGAAGGTAGCTCCGAAAACGCCGAGATCGATAGGTCCGGATTCGCATCCCAGTCGCCGGGATCCGACCGCTGTGAGGAGGTAGAGAAGGAGGCTGAAGACGAGGGCAGCAGGAGTCCACGGTCAGTAGAGGTGGACTGCGAGGTTATGACACCAGGGGAAGAGGATCGGTTCGAAGGGGATGAGATGCCATGAGATGATGAAGTCGAGTAGGGGTCAACCGAGAAGGAGCGAAAAGAACCCGGGATACGCGCATGCCGCGGGAGAGACGGGTTGATCGAACGCAGGCGCACATAACCTGAGTTCGTGTTCAAAAGGAAAGTCTAGCAAGGTGATTGTTAGCCTCTAACGGGTGATGCACTCCGAGGGTTCAGGCATCCCGGTGTCTCCTCTTACAGTAGCTTGGCGCATTGTCGCGATTCCACCAAGGGAAGGGAAAGTTGAGCACAGCGAGGGCTGTAATTAGAAATCAAATCAAGAACCATCTGAGAATGACCGCCTCAGACCATACTTCCAAATCGATACAGATTGGGAGGAAGGTCAATAGAAGGCGAGGAAGAGTGGAGAGTAGATCTGGGGGGGAAAGGAGGACAACAAATGTTCACAATAATGAGAATAATGAGGGTCTGACGTACTCTTCGGCAGGTGTTCTCGGCCTGTTCGATTGCAGCCCGGATGAGGAAAGTGCCCGACTTCGCCACGATCCCGACCCCAGACACTCCCAAAAACAGTCAAGCCACATCTCGCAGGTCACGTGGGGTCGCTCCTCCGCGGCGCGTTTCGGAGACCCAAACAACGCCGTAAACAAGAGCTGGGACGGCGGGCGCAGGCCTCGAACAACAACTCTCGCGCTTTAGTCGATAACAGCTCGATTTTACCCCCAATTTCACCAATCCCCATGTCCTGAATCTCTCGCAGCAATGGCCCAGGAAATGGAGACCTTTGCAGCTCGCCTCGCCAGTTTCGATCGGGTGTTGTATCCCGAGAAACGGAGGTCATCCAGCGCGAAGTCTGCGAAACCGATCGCTTGGCCGCATAGCCGGCCATCTCCCGCTGAGGTACGGTGTTGGCATCTGCACCTTGAGGAAATTCACACTTGCTGATATGTCACACGGTCATAGCTTGCGCATGCAGGTTTCTTCTATAACCCTTACGAAACAAACCCCGATAACACAACATGTTTCCTGTGCCGCAGAGCACTAGATGGTTGGGAGGAAGACGACAACCCCATTACAGAGCATCTCAAGCATACGCGGGACTGTGGCTGGGCTATCATGATGGATATTCAACAGCACAGTTCCAATCCTGCGGAGATTGAAGATCCCACGAGCGAGCGGATAGCGCAAGCCAGACAAGCCACATTTGGCGAGTCATGGCCACATGACGGAAAGCGAGGCTGGTACTGCCAATCCGATAAGGTATGTTGAGTGTTGCTGCTGTACCTGCTGTGCCGGTTCCATTCTGGGAGTCTAATTGGCAATGCATTACAGATGGTGGAAGGTGGATGGTATTTCTGTCCGAACGAGGAAAGCAACGACTTGGCCACCTGCCCGTACTGTAAACTGTCTCTGGATGGCTGGGAACCCAAGGATGATCCATTGTGAGTTTGTGTTGCTCCTTCCTTCCTGGCTATCGCTCACTAGATCAGTGATGAACATTACCGTCGCTCGTCAGATTGCTCCTTCTTTGTCTTTGCCAAACCCTCTGGAAAGAAAGGAAAAGGCTCCCGGTCCAAAAAGTCCCGTGTTTCGAAGGCTTCCCGTCTATCTACACAATCCACCGCATCGGAAGCGCCAGTGTCTGAGCTAGACGACCCGGTAGACCAGAGTACTCTGTCCCAATCAACTACAAAAACAAAATCCTCGAAGAAATCTTCCAAATCCAAATCGAAGACCAAGTCAAAGAAGGAGGAAGTGGTGGACGCTGACAGTCAGATGGATATCGATACCACGGATTACAGCCAGCCTGAACCCAAAAAGACGAAACGCACCAGGGGAAAGAAGAGAACTAGTGACGAACTCAAGGATGATGCCGAACTTGTCGACTCAGAGACGGTGGAAAAGCCTGAACGACCTGCCAAAAAGAGAGCCACCAAGTCACGCAATAGCACACAGCAGGAATACGACAGCAGTCTGGAGGCCGTCAAGGAAGATATACATGTAGACGACCCTCCTGTCGAAGACGAGAAGCCAAAGAAGAGTCGTGGAACAAAGAAGAAAACGACATCCAAGAGCCGGAAGGTCTCCACAGATTCAGTCGTGTCGAGAGCTGCATCGGAGATTCCTCCCAACCATGAGCACGAAGCAGCAATCGCAATGGATGTCGATCAAGATCTGGAGAAGCCTGTTGACGAGCCAAGCGAGGAGCCCCAGCCTAAGCCGTTGAAAAAGTCCAAGTCTAAATCGAAAAAGAAGACCAAGGCGGATCCGGAGCCGTCGAATGAAGTGGTAGCGCAGCGCACAGAACCGGAGTCACGGGAGGAGGTTCCAGAGCCTGAGAAAGCTCCAGAACCAGAACCGGAATCACCAGTCGAAGAGGTTGAGCAGACCCGCCGCACAAGCAGACGGCAGAGTGCAAGAGTCTCCGATAAGCTTCGGCAAAGCAGCCATGACCAAGAGTCTCCCCAGCCCCTTACACAGCCAGAGCCTGAACCTACGACTAACGCTGGGGCCGACTCGAAGGAACATGAGTCATTCGTTTCTGTAGAAATTCCAGCAAGAAACTCAGAGCAGGGCGTCGGTGCAGCTCAGAATGACAAGGAATCTAAGAAGACGAAGAAAAAGGCTTCGGCGGAGAAGCAGCGAGCTTCCAAACAAGCAGAGCAGAAGGTTGATGTAGTACTAGACCACGACGAGAGCCACGCCAAGGCTGAGAACAAGGCGACGGACGAGCCAGAACAACAGCCTGACACCCCGCAACAACCTGAGCAAGGAAAGCCTCAAAGTCAGACCCCAGATCAGCCATCTGCTCGACGCAGATCCTCGAGGGTTCCTCCAAAGACGGTGGAGAGATACAGCGACATTCCCAGGGAAAAGCAATATGCCAGATCACTAGCAGAATCTCGAAACTCCCACGTCGACCCAGCGCCGGAAGATGAGCATCAACCGGGAGAACGACCTGAGCCAGCTACCGTGTCGCCTCTTCCCTCGCCTTCCAAGAGCACTCTGTCACTGTCGCCGCAATCATCTGACGCCGAAAATCAGCCACCGTCTTTGAAACCGTCTGTAAACCGGGCGCCAGTAGCGTCACCTTCCAAGCAGGTTCGGATTCCACTTGCGGCCAGCACTCCTTCCCCCTCCAAGCGAGGGGCGAATGTAAATTCCCTGAAGACATCCCATCCGTGGACTCCCATTGACATTGATGGAATTATCTTGGGTGGAGGTAACAAAGAGAACATCGACTTTGGCGGTTTACATAGCGTCAAAGGTGACTTGACAAGCCCTGAGAAGAAGATGACCGTCGAAGAATGGATCAAGTGGAACGCAAAGAACGGAGAGGAGAAACTCAAGCAGGAGTGCGAGAGGCTAGTCAGCCAGTTCGAACGAGAGGGTGCTCGAGCTATGCGGGTCTTGGAAGGCATAGAATGCATAGATTGAGCGGGTCACTTGGATATTGTCGGTTAGGAGTAAGCGGGTCGGGTAATGGGCATTGGATAGGTACTTGGGTTCATCTTGTTTTTTCGGTGGTACAATATTTTCGCCGCAGGCTCTGTCGATAACGGTGCAGTCGGTATATGCTTATGGGATTTCTGCGCTTTGTGATGCGACAATGATATTTTCCGTGTTTGGATAAAACGAAAGTCTGCGAATATTAAATGCTCAAGCTCCAAACGCCATGGGTATACTGCAGCTTTTAGCCCTGATAAACCATCCCATCTATGACCACGATTTCCAAAAACAGACCATGCACACGCCCAAGCTCAACCACACGAGCTTATGCAATAATCCCCAACCTGCCCTCCCAGCTCTCATCCTCTTGCTTAATTCCATCGCCTCCCTTACGACGCTTCTCATTCCTCTTTCTCCTCTTCTCCTCCCGCTCCTTAGCATCCTGCTCCTCCCGCTCCTTCAGCCTCTCCCCAAGATCCAACTGCCAAGCCCGTCTCTCTTCCTCCTCGCGCACCCGCTTCCGATACGCCAGCATCCTCAACCGCTCCCGCACATCCTCCACCGTAGCCCTCGTCACCTCCCCGCTCTGTCCCGTCGCAATCAAATGCTGCTTGCTATTCAAATGCTCCACAAGCTGCAAGTTATCCTTGAACGTCAAATCACAGTCCGAGCAGTAGAAACCCGCACCCCGACCTCTCTTTCCGATCGCTGATCCCGACGCAACAATGGTCGTCTTGCCAACCATCGAGGCGACATCGAGTCGCTCTTTGCGCGATGTCGTGGCTTCCAGTTGGCTGTAATCGACCGGCGCGTGCCATTTCTTGCCTAGTAGTTTGGCCTCATATCGCGCTTTGGATTCTTCTTTGCGCTTGGCTTCGTCGTCGGCGGCTTTTTTGGCGTATTCTTCACGGTCCCAGGTTTTGCGGAAGGCCGTGTCTGAGGAGGGCGTGCCGTAGGCGGAGGAGGATTGCTTGTTGTTGGTGCTCATTGTGGTTGTGAGAGTACCCTTTCAGGTACTGTTTATAGGAGATGTGATTTGGTGCTGGAGTGTGTGTATGTGTTGATTGATTGGAGTTGGTAGCTTGATATTTAGTTGATGTCGATGGTTATCGGAGGCGAAAAGAAGCTTGCCGGCAGAAATGGCAGGCGGTGGGGAAAGCGGGGTGGGCGGATCTGCAGGACATCCCCGGATCTTACTCTTGGTTATTGTTGTTGTTCCCCTTACCCATCTCTGCTTAATCTTGGTGTGTCTTGGTACTGTCCACTCGAAGTCTAGACTTCTTATTTTAAGAAGTACTTGATGGATTGGGAATTCAGGACAGTCGCTCTCGGCCTACTTCCTATCTCCACACTACTCATCTAACCTTCCGAATGCTTGCTTGAAGCAGCTCAATTCTTTGCCGCCTAGTCTCGTATAGCCACAATCAGGCATCATATTTTCGGCACCTAGGCAACAATTAAGCTGCCTCAATAATTCCCCAAGGCAACCAAATATCGGATGATATTAAGGTGTCTAGAGCATCCAAACAATAGGTCGATATTCATTCAGCATTCACAGCTTGGCTACATATCATATCTTCATAGACTACATCTGCTTCTTCCATCTTACATCTCCACATCACACTACCCTCCACACAAACAATCAACACACACACAATGGACTCATCATCACTCCAAGAAACCCCAGCTATTCCTTCCCTCAATTTGATGGACCTCCCCACAGAACTTCATCTACACATCTCTACATTTCTCCCATACCCAGATGCACTAGCATTGAAACACACCTCTCGTCACTTCTACTCTCTCGTCTACACCGGGGTGCACCTCAAAGTCGACTGGTTTGTCGAGCGCTTTTCGCAGAAACTCGATTGTCCCATGGAGAAATGCTCGTTCCGGACAGACGAGGCGTTCTGCAATAAGACAATTCGAATGATCATGGAGCGCAGAAGACGGCATCTGGAGTGCAGGGCACAGCCGGGTGGGTGTCTGGTCATTGAGGGGAGGACATGTCAGAAGGATCTGATTCCATTGTGGATGAAGAAACGTGGTCGTTGGGAGATGATTAGATCTTTTGGACATGAAGGTTGGTTTGCATCTCAATTCAATGCTTGCGAGATGAGCTAACGTGTGTGCAGCTTTGATTCATGGGCTTATCTTTCTCTGTGTCTTTTTGCTTTGGAATATGAGTGCAAGGTGTGTGTTTCTCATCGGTATAAGAATGAGCTTGAGCCAAATTAACTCTGTCAGGCTATTGAATGGTGCGATGGTGACAGTATAACGGCAGCCATTTTACACGCCCATCGCTCTTCAGTTGCACAACATGATGCAACTGATTTGGATACTTGATGCGAAACTATGTCAGTAGCAGCTGGCTGCTACATGTACGATGCACTGCCACGACATTTAGGTTCATACGACGACACGAACACACATCTACAAATGGATATCTAGATCATCCATATGATAATATCTAGTAATCTGAGAGCAATATACCATGATTCACATTTACCATCAACCCATACCATAAAAGATCTATGATCGAGAATGATTCGATAACAAGCAATCCAAACACCATAGCTATGATTCAAAGCAAGCAGCAGCAGATTCGCCACCCTTCTATCCTCAATCAAAACCAAACCCAAAACCCCCAAAGCAAATTTACGCTAAACAGCCAGCTTCATAGCCATATACATATCCATCATCAACACCATCCCCCAAAATTCCCAAAGAATCCCAATCACAAACTCCCTAAAACCCACAATGAATAACCACCCAACACCGCGCAACCCCATCGCTCCATCCCCAACCCACATTACAAATGAAAACAGACCAGACCAGACCAGGTAATTCAACCCCCAATCGTACAACAAACCCTCATCGCCCCACTCACATCTTCCACCCTCTCCACACATCTCGTCCTCGTCCTCCTCCGTCCTCTCCCAGTTCCAGCTCCAGTTCCAGTTCCACCAATCCTTCCCCTCCGCCCTGCTTCGCCCAGTTCCTCGATCATGGCTTCGAGTGTTGCAAGATCGGTTTCGATGCTTTGTTGTGAGCGGGGGAGGGTTATTGATCCTGAGTCTGAGTTTGATCGTGATGTTGATGTTGAGGTGGGACTTGGTGATGGTGAGGGTGGTGGGGATGGGAGTTGGAATGTCATGGTTATTGTGTTCGGTATGGTGTGGTTCTAGATGGAGATGTAGATGTGGATGTAATTGTAGTATAGTATAGTATAGTATAGTTGTGGTAGTGGTGGATAGGTAAGTGATAGGTAGTAAGGAATGTTGGGTTAGTTAGAGTTGGTGGTTGACAGTTGAGTGAGTGGCGAAATTGCGGGGGTAACCAGTATAAGTATCAATAAGTGTGGTATGTAGATCAACCTTGTCTATTAGGTATAGTTATAAGTGGCTGGGCCGGTTATTATGTTTCATCTCCTTTGCCTCATTTCACTATTGGTTAAGGCTCAAGAATGGGGCTGGATGATTCAGATAGTTGTCACGCTGATTCTACAGTGACTTGATTGATGGGGGTTTGTTGGTGTTGGTGTCACGGTTACCTAAACTAACTGGGTGGTTTTGACTTGTCTGCCTAATTTCGGTCTACCCGTGATAACTAAGTTGTTGGTAACATCTGACAAACTAAATTCATCATTCTGCCCAACGGGAGATGCCCTCCCAACTACTACTCTGCAATTAAATCATGCATGATCTGACAAACATTATCGATCAGCACATGCAAGGAACTCATCTGTTCAAAACTTCACCTGACTGAGTTCTGCCGCGTGACCCTCTTCCCAAGGATACTTGATCTCCAACTCCTTCAGCAGCGCCTCGTGCTGCTTACTCCTGGGCTTAATGCCCACCTCGAACGGCGCCACGTGACTGATCACCCCTGGCAAGAATTTCGGCTCTACATCCACTTCCTTGCCATTCTTGACGGGCTTGGTGAAACTATATACGGCCAGCGACTGCGCAATGCTCAGGTAGATGTTGGAATCTGCCAGTGTGCGGCCGGGACAGATGCGACGGCCGAATCCGAAGGCGAGAAGATGGGGGTCGCGTTCGGGAGCGTGGTTCTCAGTTGCTAAGAACCGTTCTGGCTTAAAGGTCATAGGATCGGGGTAAACATCTGGGTCGTGGGTGAAGGCCCTGAAGAAATGTTAGAAATAGACTTCGACATGGACTGGAAAAAGGCTACGTCTCACCATTGATTCGGCAGGATCTGGGAACCCCTTGGGATAAAGTAGCCTTCGTACATGTCATCCTCCGACGAGCTATGTACAACCCCCATCGGGGTCACGGAATGCCAACGGAGGGCCTCTTTGACCATGGCGTCGATATATGGCAGGTTCTCGCGATCGCTGAAGCTGGGAAGACGGTCTGTCCCCACAACTCGGTCAATTTCTTCCTGTGCCTTTCGCTGTACGTCCGGGTAGAGAACCATCGCGAGGAAAAGTCCGCCCAAGGTGGATATGGTCTGCTCATGATTAGATACGGTTTATGGAGTTCAGAGTGGTAGACTTACCGTATCGGATCCTCCACCGTACATTACCGCGGCAGACCATTTCATGACTATTTCATCAAAGGAACCTGGCTCTGGAACTCCCTTCGCCTCGAGTAAACCGGATAGATAGGATGGCGCGTGCTTATTTTGCGACATTTGATGCCGGACAAACTCGTACGGTTGACAGTTCCAGGCCCGGGCGCTTTCTCTGAATGTCTCTGCAACGCGTACAAAAGCGGCACCTGGGAACCAGGCCGGGAGGTGCCTCACTATTCATCCGGTCAGCCAATTTCTCCCTTTGGGTGAGCTACAGTGCATACAGAATGGAATAAAGTCCACTATCCACACCCCGGGAACAAGGGCCGCGCCGACATTTCCCATCGCCCGGGCTATGAGATCCACCAGTGGGTCATCCCCATGTGGTACAACGCTGTATCCATATGCTATCTTCAGGATGATTGCCGCTGCTTGCCTTTATATAACCGTTAGCGCTGGTGCATTTCCAGGACCTAATATGGCAGGCATACTTCCGGATGTGGTCCTGCAGACCTTCGGGGTTATCACGCACTCGAAGCAGGGTACGACCAACTTCGGCCTCTTGGATATGATTGAACCGCGCAACAGAATTGTTTGAACCAATTTGTTGATAGAATAGCTTCCGCTCAGTCCGGACACGCGGGTCGTTGTTGTTCCTCAGACTGAACAAATCCTTAAATCCGCACCTAGCCACCTGTTAGCAATGAATTAACCGGGTCTTGGGGCGGCGGTTGCAAACATTTCAATAAATGTCAAGCTAGGTCGATCTGAGTGTGTGGCCGAACGCTTCTCCAACAATTCGACTGCAATCCGGGCATCGTTAACGATTATTAGGGTCTCTCCAAAGACCTGTACCGAGCTGATGGGGCCTACAGATATCATTAGCTGTGAATAGGCACATAGGCGTCAGTACTATACGTACCATAGGTCTTCTTGTGCTTGTACCAATGCAGCCAATCTGCTTCTCCCTTGGCTGGTAGGTCGAGCAGGTTCCCGATGATCGGCTTTGGCTTCGGGCCCGGGGGGAGTGGAGCCAGAAACCTTTTGCGAGTCAAGAAGGACTTGAGAATGACAAGGCCAAGCAGGCCAACAATGGCTCTCACTAGCAGGAACATGATTTAGCGGTCCGTCGGTGTGCTGGTCTTGATGGAAACAGCAAAACTGGGTCCTCTGGACGGGGATACCCTCATAAAAATGGAGTGCAGGCGCACCCTTGTCGCTACACGATGTATTGCATTTCATATGTTGCGGGGTCGAGAGGGGGTCGTGCATACACTTGTGCTCCTCATTTCAACCGTATGAGCATCGGAGATGATAGAAGACGCATAGCTGAGCGTCAACTAGCTGCACGGTTGCCGACGACCCCATTCATGACAGGGTATACATTGGCTGGTATGGTCTGTCGTGATGAATCAATGCCATCCATGAAGGTCATGACTCGGTGATCGGCGTGGGGAGGGAGGTGAGGACGAGCTGATCCAGGCCGGTCGCCGTTAGAACTTCTATGCACGATGCCATAGCCTTGCTCGGCGCATCTGCTGTAACGGCTGGTGAGACGGTGGCACTCTTGGTGCATTTCTCTCAGCCCCTAGGAGCGAGGCGAAATTTCATCAACTGTAACTCATCATCGTCATCCTCAATCGTCGCCGGTTACATGCACCAACGGGAGTGGCTGCAGTCGTAGGAGAATTATTCGCCAGTCGTATGCTAACCAACGCCATCATCTAGTATTGGGCGGGGAATAAGAAGACCGGCGAGGATTAGCATACTCCCCAGCTGTTGTAGGGAGAGGTGCAGACAAATCAGGCTTCCCTGATAGTAAGACCCGATGCATCTACGACCCGCTCGGCGGGCCGCTGGAGCTGCAAAGGTGGAGACCAGACAGCCACCAACCACCATCTAATTTACAGAGTAGTAGTTCACTGTAGCGCGTGAAGCCTATGGGAGGGGTCGGAATTGAAAGGACGGATCTTATTGGCACATTATTTGTCTCGCTCGCATCCTGCAGCATGGTGCATGCAGAGGGTGGCTAACGGACGGACATTGACAACCTTCGTCAGGCGTCACTCTCACGAGTCAGTTGGCAGCTCATGCGCATATGGAGGGTCTGGGAAAAGAAAAAGTTGGTGCAGGATGCAGGATTGACACGAGTCCCGCCGATACCTCATGCACCGTTTGACTGCAATGAACTTTTACAGGGTGATGGTACGGTCGGCGACATCAGGTTGGTGGAGTTGTGAAGAGTAGAGAGAGACCGAGATGTTTATAGATGGCAGACAGTGAGTGGGAAGCTAAACAAAAAGCAAAAAAAGAAATGACCTACGCAGGACTCGAACCTGCAATCTCTTGATCCGTAGTCAAGCGCCTTACCATTGGGCCAGCAGGCCAGCTGTTGAAGAACAGTGCACAATATTTGTAATATAAGGCTAGCCAGCCGCTTGCCCCACAGTTTGAACCATCAAAAAGAATCGAATCTTTGAATAATCCATTCTCGTGGTAAACATGCGAGTTTGGTTTTATTTGGGTCACTGCGGCCATGCAGTATGTTAGGTCATATGTATCTTGACCTGTCTTGGTACTTTTATGCAGTATTCGGTCGTTGTGGTCAGTATTGGATAGGTACTGTAGGTGGCGGGTGAAAAGGTATATATAATCGCAATATGATTTCCCTTGTTTTTCTCGAATATCACAGATTCTCGTTCCTTCGGACTACTGATGGTGCCCATGGAAGACGTACACTACTAGTACAGGCCAAGGCATCTATTCAATACCACAACACCACCAGGTAGTAAGTCAATTAGAAAGAAACTAGGAATAAAGGAGTCCGAAGGCTCGGGGGTGTCTGTACGTCGGACACCTTTTACACGACTGATAAATAATCATGGAACGCTATACCCGCTCCTGCCAAATGATGCACAAATAGATCATAAGTTACGGCATTAGTCGTCCTCATACTACATTAAGTTACATCGCCCGCTCTGCCCTGCAGCTGAAAAGCTTCGCCAACAAAGGGAAAGCTATCCCACACCGGGAGCTGCATACCGTCTAGGCCAGATAACGCTGCATCAATCTCCAAAGAGTCCATAAAGCCCAAGCGTTGGATTCCAGCCCATGGTTCCGAGATGCCGGCCCCAGGGGATATAGCAGAAACGCCATTTAACAATGGCGTGTCTAGCCCTTCCTGTACCTCCACCGAGGGCCTGCGATCATCCAGACTAAAAAGCTTACTGACATATCGTCCCTTAGTCTGGCGGGAATGCTGTAAAAGTCGTCGACGCTGCTCAGCCACAGCATTGCCCAGGCAACTGAGTATCTCATAGTAATGTCCTGCCTGGGCGGACTGCTCCGAAAGCACACGAAGAATCTCCAGGGCTTCCCCGTAAGCCTGCTCATGTGAGGGCTCGGCCTCTTTTCGCGAGAACATCGAGAACCCGAGAACCAAGGCGGCAGCAAATACAAAAGCCTTCAGTATGCACATATTACCTAGCATGAGTCCAGAGCGATGCACCTCGGAGCATGTTTGTATCATGTACAAGGCTGAATCGATGCAAGCAGTTGCAAGATTGGAATGTGCTGCATCTTCGTGCAACAAATCACTTGATGTGCCGTCTGTGGAGTCATTGTGCAAACGCGCCAGTCGCACACCCAATACTGACACCAGGAAGGGTCGCGTCGCCGTAATTACAGCGAAATGGTAAATGCAAGCAACGTGAAGATTGTTGATGATGTGGGCTCGCGCAGCGGGTTCGTCAAAGTCAAGATTAGGAGGCTCCACCAATGGCCCCGGTAGTTCATCGCTCCATTGTTTGAGTTTAGCTAAAAGCGAGTCCGCGAGCTCAGCTGAGGCTCCGTCCTTGCTGTACATAGACGAGATAATCTCCTCCAAGATCCTCGAGACCCCATAGGAGGCAACCAAGCCCATCGACATATGGCCCTCCAGGAGCGCGTAACGGATGGGACCATCTTCTGTTTCCGAACGCAGAGCAGCGGTCGCAGCTGGTCTCCCAAGGATAGAGCTTACTAGGAGGTCCAGGTTATAAACACTCATCCACACCCTTGCTCTCTGGTGTTGCTCAGGGCTAGGCACGGCATCCGCGAGCTCGGTAAGATGAAGACCCAATGCCACGGCAGCTCGGACAGCCACTCCAAGATACATGAAGGCAGCATTCCGACGACAAGCACCAAGCATATAGAAGGACATCAACAGGAATAACCGTATCAGAGTCAAGCTGGGGTTTTCCAGCATCCCCTCGAAGGCGCTGCGTTGAGCACGGGAGAAGAAATAGCGCTCGGCTTGCTCGGTCGATACAGTGCGTTTGCTGGCCTGTGCCCCGATAGCAATTATCATACCTGCAACTGCCATTTCTGTCCTGTCTGGATGTGTGGTGGGCTCAACCAAAGCATCAAGAACTTCCATAGCCTCCGCACTTGACAAGACGTAGATGAAGCCACTCGTAGCAGAGCTATATGTTTGATAGTACTGGAGTAGCTGATATGAGTCCAGACTGCTCTCTAGCGTTGGTGGTGTTCCATGCGGAGTCTCCGTCTCTAGCATATCTTCGCTTTTCACATTGTGCGAGAATTGCGATGGCCCAATATACTGTGATACAGTGTCCCGAACTAGTTGCAGAAAGGACAAGGAGGCAGCCTTTCCCACATAGACTGCCGAATGCGGATTAGTCACAGCACTTGATATAGTCCAATTAGTGCTTTATTACCTCGTTCGCCACGGAGATTGCGAAGCATCCGTGGATGAGTCCTGTGTAATGTTTCTGGGGACATAGGCTGAGTATCTACTGTCGATCGACTTGGCTCCGAAGCCTCGAAGCTAGCGGAATCTGCCCGACCTGCCAAGCTACCTGCACTGAGAGTTGTGGTTGGTCGACGCCCAGAATCATAGCTTACATTGCTATTGCCGGAGATTCGGGTGTTTGCAGTTGGCCGTTGAGCAGCGGAACGTGGACTGGGCACGCATGTATCGGCGCGTCCGAGTCTGATGCACTTCGAGCATGGAAATGTCCCACTGCATCGCTTTTTCGTTGACCTGCATGCATTGCAAGCTTCGTAGGCTCTTAGACGGTTGGCTGGGTGTACTTTAGGGCGGGGCATGGTACCGAGAATGGCATGCTGAGATGCGCAGTGGATCCGTCTGGGGTGCCCGTGATGCCACTGATGTTCGGTGAAGTAGATCCAATCTCAGAGAGGTTCGTTCGGGGGCTGGCAAGGGTGCTTTCTGCAAGGAGATAGACTGGAAGCACCCCGCATTGTGCCACGACAGTCTGAAGGGGAATGAAAAGAGAGTGTGGAGATTGTTTTTTGATGATGTTGGTAAGGGAACACTATCGGATGAAGTTATCGGATGGAGATAAGCAGCAGTTCGGAAGCCGCCGCGGATGATCCTCAGGCACGTGAGCGCCAGGGGTTCAACCCAGGCACCAGCAAATTACGATCGACATTTTACTGCAGGTACGGAGTACAGAAAAACAAAAATATCACATTTCACAATCTAAACTAGAGTACCCGACGGAAATCTTTCAATGTCTGGCACTCATAATGACATTTCTCATTGCGATTCGACGCGTCCAAAGGAGCGACGGCAAGCATCCCAGATGCTGCTACAGCATTCAGACTAAATCCAAAAAGCCAAAGATTCCCGATCTCCTAACACTATACGTCCCTGCGACATAGCAAGCTCCTATCACCGAAGATTTGGTCTCGCGAACCTTGATGATGACAGTTAGCAGTGCTTGCATTGGATCGGCAAACTGCCTTACCTCTAGTTCGACTTCTCGCTCTCACACTCCTGAGCGAACTTGTCAATGTAACCGGGCAGGGTCTTCTGCCAGACAGTCGCATCAGAGTCGATCTGCTTGATCTTGGTGCAGTCGGCGTCGGTGATGTTCATGGAGCCCTGGAGCTGGCCAATGTTGTTCAAGATGATGGGCTGGCTAGCATTGAGCGCGCAGCGGCCGTAGCTGGCCAGCCCCTCGAGGTCATTGCACAGGGGCTTGTCGCCTTCAGACTTGCAGTTCTTCTCGATGGCGGAATTGATCTGAGTCTGGATCTTTTGAAAAGAGGCCTGCTCGGAGGCGGGCACGTCCAGCTTCTGGTCCAGATCCTTCATGATCTGGGGGAAGACCGACTCCTGGAGGTACTGGTTGTGCTGGTTGATGGTGGCGGTGCAGTTCTTCTCACAAACCTCCTTGTGGAAGTAGGAGAGCAGCTGGAGAGGCTTGTTGCCAATGACCTGGGGGATCTCCAAGCAGGTCTTGGGGACGTTGGGGATCGAGGGGAAAGCGGCGTTCGCAGCGGAGAGGAAGGTGGTAGCCACCATAGCAGAACCGACAGTGAACTTCATTTTGCTGGTCGAAAAGCTGATTTGCTTTTAGATGTTGAGAGTTTGAGAGTATGAAATTGAGATGTGATGGGATGTGAAGCTGATGATGATAGAAACTACTCAGAGGGCAAGGTTTATATACCTTTGGCTGCTCGGGCCGTGAAGGCTGGCATGGATCCGGAAGACATTGATAGCCTATCAATGATGCACCTGTTCAGTCTCTTAGAAACACTGTGATGTAGCGCCTGGTTGATTGTAGGTTCAGTCGGGATCTGGAAAATTCCAACCCGCCTCGAATTTTGGTCGAAACATTGGATGATTTGCTCTCTTTGGTGGGAAGATTTGCCGCTGGAGCCCGACGGAAACATAAGCATCAGGGACTGCTGATCACTAGGACCCTGGTCGACCGATTCTTGGGTAAAGGTGGAGCAGGAACGGGGACGATCATGATGGATGAACGAACAGGAAGATGTCTGTGCCTTGTTCACCCCGGGGAGTCAATCGTGAAACGGGCTTTAAAACGCCTAATTCGAATTGTATTGCCATTGCAGTTCGCACACATAACGATGTTAGCCTCACCCTACATCGGAAACTCGTACCCGCGTAAGTCTGTCGATACTCTCTAGTTAGTCCAAGGAAGTAACTTTTCCCCGGACGTCTCCATGTTGTGCTGAGTAAGACTTTCATCACAATATGTGTCTTTTCCAATCTTCATCGTTCTCGTAGGCTATAAGGTAATTCCTGCAGCTTATGGTTAGAGTAGTTCTAAGAATACACACTGGACCTTCATCCACAGTAATACAAGGCAATGCCTGCAAGCAGCTGCGACAAGGAGCTGTCAGCTAGCATGCTTTATCCTTGACCAAATATTTCCCGATAACTATAGCCGAGCGATGACCCCTCGGAACTTGTTACATCATTTCTCCAAAAAGCAGACCCTGTAGCACAAGGACCCTGGTGCCCGGAAGATGGACCACATGCCGGAAGTATAACCATGACAGAATGTGGGGGTGAAGTGGCTATCAATCTCAAACGGTCATGGCTGTAGGGGGTGCGATCCTGATACGTTCATCGAGACACCATGTAGACTGAAAAATGAGCCATACTAAGCTACCCGGCAGGGTAGCCGGCAGTCAACCTAGTTGAAACAGACTGTTTCGGGTAGCAGATTCCAACCCTGTATACAACATGTGTAGAGTGGACGAATTTCTTGGTCTTTTGTCCGCAGAGGTAGCATCGTCTCAGGATGAACGCCTTATTGACTCATATAGGAGTACATTTCCAAGCTGAGACCCGGGCCGGAATTTGCGCTGAATCAGATGCAGCCAGGGCACGTATCGCGTATCGCTCAGAAAAGATCGCTATAGTGTTACTCTTTTGGAAATGGGGAGGTTTGGAGTAGGCTGTAGATCTGTGGTGTTGTTGGAGTCTATAGTATACAAAGTATAAATTATGAAAGCGGTTGTGCCGAACGAATTCATAGATATACTTCCCGTCCTCAGGCACCAAATGCATCGGCTTTACTGCGGCACAACCATGAAGGCAAGTTCCGTTTAGAACTGACTACGTAGTAAGTTAGTCGAGAACAATAATTGTTAGTCAGAGAAACAGGCAATGGAAGCTTCATGAAGCAGTAACACGCGAATTTTACCCCCAAGTGACGGTCTGGCCAGTAGAAGGAAAGAGTTTTCGCGGACGCTGATTGGGCGACCCAGTCCCACATCAAGCAAAAACGGGCCAAACACATGACCTCGCTAGTGGCTAGCGTAAGCGAGCGTCCACCGCGCAGATATAAAAGGCTGCTCGCCCCCATTCATTTAGAAAACTAAGCGACTCTACGTTAGTCTCCCTCCCCCCTAACATTGGGAAGAGCCTTTCGGCCTTCCACAATGCAACTTTGGAGAATCATCAGCTAACCACTTTCTGCCTACAGTTCAAAGAATCACTTTAGAGTAGACGTCCCACCTCTGAGCTCTTCTAAAGAGCCACAGAATCTCCACCCTTGCTGATGACTGCTATGTCCTCGATGCCCTAAAGTGAAGCCGTTTTACTTCCGACTCGACTTTGCATTTGCACGCTCTGTTACAATCTATTTCGGTAGACTTGTTTCGAGTGTCGGTGCAATGGTCCAGGGAGTGGTGATGATCTTTACCTTGTCATGATGTCTTGACTTCGGTCGGTCGGACTTGGTGGGTGTCGAGGAGGTCTGAAAGGTGTCCCCTCTTTTACACTTTAATGTTGGTGTACGAGGATATGGAGTTGCTCAATCTTGTCTTTTTCGCGTCATCAGTATAGCCAAATAATATCCGATTATTCGTTAAACAATATCTACTCTTGCTCGTAGCAGTGATATATGTACACCCGAATATCCCCTCTGAAGTAGTACGATTAAGCGCTCTCGATTGCACGTTGAAAGCGGACAGACGAATCGATCTAGTTTTGGACCAGTCCTGCACTTGCTCCACGTGACGGCCGTCTTTTACGACGAGTGGTCCATTCCCTTAGTGACTGGTTCTGTACTAGTACCTATCTTAACTATAAACATGGCCTAACGCCAACATCAATCATATTGAGAACCTTATGGATTCCTCTTCAGCTTTTCAAGTAACTCCACAGAATAAAAACACGGCCCATGCGCTTCTGCATCTCTTCATCCAGGATATATAAGATCGACTCGTCTAAAACTTCATTCCTGCGCGACCCGCTCTTCCCCGTCACTCGTACTCTGAGCATTAGTCCTAATGGGAGGATTGAGCCACCAGACCCCAGACTTCTCCGTGTCCACTGCGCCATTGCACATATTCTGAAACTTAGCGGCGCCGGCGATTTCTTTGAGAAAGTCCTGCGTGACTTGGAGGAGGTGGATTTTAAAGCTGATGGCTCGACAAATCTAGGTTTTATGATGGGTTTGCGACTCAACGGTTGGTTATAACCCTGTCCGGTTGTTCTTGGTGCTGCCATTCTGGGAACAATTTCTCCATGGCCCGGGAACTTTCAACACTACCCAACGGTTAAGCTCTGGAACATACGAGGAAGAATAAGCTTTGCTGACCATACGCCGGGAAGTATGCGGTATCGCTGATGGCGACGAGAATTCAATAATCAAAGAATTACACTGCAAACCCTAGGCTAATACAATTAAACTTCGCAATATCATGAAAATTATGATTTTACACTGCTTTATGACACGCTAGATTTTTCCGACCATGTTTTGCGATGAAGTGCATTGCCGAACATGCGAGGATTTGGGTGAGTAGTAGTACTAATCCATGTCGGTCTGCGGCAGTCGGGATTTGTAGCTTTTTAGAGGACGGAGGTCTTTTCCATCAATGATCATATCGTAGATAAAGTAAGTGCCTGCTATTGGCCATCATCATAGGACAGGCGGTTGAAACGATGATACGGTACGTTCTTCCGAACTTACTTGGTAGAGTATATTTCGAACGTATATAGCCTTTCCAGGAAACCCGGTGTACTATCTATCATGTGATAGCGCTCAATCTCACCGATATTCTCCGGCCCAACATTCTGGATTTATCTAACTATCATAAGGACAGTTGGAACTCGCAATGTAGGCCAGCACAGCACCGTCATGGCCATCGCAGTGGAAGATGTCACCAAAGTACCCTTCTACAATTTCCATGACCCTGTTCCATCACCTCCACCACCCTCCTTAACACGTAAACTGCCAACTTTCAATACAACACTCCCTAGTCTCTACTCATCTACTATACTCCTAGAATATCCAGCTCCAACCGAACTACCACCACCACCACCACCACATAAACCAAACCTCTTCTTAACTCTCCCCCCGGAAATCCGTCTCCTCATCTACACTCACCTCCTAACCAACCACCACAACCCCCACCACCGCCGAACCCTCTTCGCCGCCAACAACCGACCACAACTCTCAACCCTGAACCCAATCCACCTCTACACCCACCACCACAACCACCACCACAACAAAACCAACAACCTCCACCCCTCAATCCTCCTAACCTGCAAACAAATCCACGCCGAAGCCCTCCCCATCCTCTACACCCAAAACACCTTCTCAACAACGCACCCAACCCAACTCCACCACCACATAACTTCCATCGGACCGCTCAACACCTCCCTCCTCCGCTCCCTCCACATCTTCGTTCCCTGGAGTAACTCCAGCTCCACCATCTGGTCGTGGATCGTTCTCCTCCACAACCTCTCCGAGCACGCGACCGGTCTAAGATATCTCGAGATAGGATGGGACACGAACATCCCCTGGCTCACGCACATGGAACCTGGCGATGAGGCGAGAGGCCTCGGGGATAATATCCTCTTTGTGCATGCGTTGGCGAGGTTGAGACAGTTGCGGAGGTTGAGGATTTATGGGTTTTTTGGGGTGGAGTGGCCGGGGTATTTGAGGAGGGAGTTGGGAGGCGGGGGGACGGTCGTGGAGGTTGAGTGTGGGTTGGTTAGGTCGGTGGTGTTGGAGGAGGGAGATGAGGTGGGTAGCAGTAGGGGTAGGGGTAGGGGAGCTTTGGAGAAGGCGAGGGTGGAGTGGGAGGAGAATTTGAAGGCTTTTGGGCTGTTTCAGAGGGGGACGGTGGGGGTTGTGCCGTAGGAAGCTGTAGGGGTAGTGTGTATGCTGTTGATAACTTGATATACTAGGTAATGTTTAATTCAAAAGGTTGAGGATGGTTATGGTATTATGCTGATGATGAAGGTTTGACTGTATGAAGTGATCTAGATGGATACATAGTAGTATACTAGAGAGTGGGGCGCCGTTTCTCGGCCCCACAGATGCCCCTGCAGGTGTACCTTGACCAAAGTATAAAAAGAACAGTTGTATAGTGTGTGTGGAGTATTCAATTATGCATTGGCATTAGGCTTGGTTTTCATTCCCTAGTTCATTCTCGGGGATGATCCGATGCGAACTTACATCCAATGTCCGTGGTTGTCTAGTATGTGCTGTTTCATCATTCGAAGCTAATCTACTGTGGGATATCAATAGCTATATCATCAAAGATGGGTTGTTCATGGAGGAAACTGCTGGTATTATCATCACTACATGTATCATCATAACGGCTCATTTACTATCGGAATTTCCCTTGCTCTCCGGGTGATTCCCATTCGCAGCCCCGGCATTGCCACCACTGTTTCCTCCTCCTCCGCCGCCGCCGCCGCCGCCGCCGCCGCCTCCCTTGGGGCCTCCTTTACCCTTGGACCCTCGTCCTCCGCGTGGTCCGCGAGACGAGGTGCCCCCTGAGCCGCTTTCATTGGACTTATTTCCCCGGCTATTGTTACCACCACCACCACCGCCTCCCGAGGATGCTTGGGCTTCACCACGGCCTTTGCCGCGGCCCTTCTCCCCACCGGGGTTGGCCTTTCTCTCTAAAACGACAACTTGACTCTGCGCGACCGTGACTGGACTAGCAGCGATGGCTTTTTGAAGTCCGTCGGGTTCTGCAAAGTCAATGTAACCGAATCCTTTTTTCTTATCGATTTCCACTTTAAGAACCTTTCCGAACGGAGCGAATGCCGCTTCTAGTAGCGGCTCGGTAACGCCCTGAGATGGATTGGCGTGCTTGAGGAATGCTTGAGTAGCGGTCGCCGCCGGTCCTGCCGATGCTTGCTTCCCCTTCCCAGACTTTGCCGGCTTAGGTGTAGTACTGACCGGAGTGCTCGCTTCGGATGGCTCACTGGGTGGTTGTGTGTTGCTGCCCTTTGACTTGTCCCGAGTCGCTCCCTTAGATGGCCTTGACGGCGTCTCCTTCTTGTTTGTATCCGGGGTCGCAGTACCGCTCTGATCGGACTTGGGCGTATCTCCATCGGTGGCAGCGGCTTTGCCCCTGCGGCGACCAGACGGAGCAAGTCCAAGATCGCGCTGGAGGATCTTGGCAGCAGCCGCGACACTTCCACGTTCGCGCTTCCGCTCTGTAGATGTCTGTGGTGTATCCTTGGGGGAGTTCTGCGCTGGTGACGATTTTGCGGCTTGCTTGGCAGCAACACTAGCAGCCTGCTTGTTTGCGGCCTTCACAGCTTCCTTGGTAGCCTTGTCCGACTTGGATTTCTTCTCTGGTTTCTCTGAAGCAGCAGAGTCCTTTGTATCCCTGTCAGGACGTTGTAGCAGCTTCTTCGCCTGGACCTTCTCCCCCTTGGAGTCCTTGTCCGACTTGTGTTTAGATTTGCTGGATTCCTTTGCCTTGTTGGCCTTCTTCTCTCGAATATATTGCACCAAAGGTGTGACTGTCACTGTCTCCTTCTTATCCTCACCATCAGCGCCAGAATCGACAGGAGGCGGTTTGGCAAGTGGCTGCGTGAGGCTCTCGAGGAAGGCGATAAACTCGGGGTCCTGATCGATGGTTCCTTGACGGGCATCTTTGCGCGACCGATTTCCGGCAATCTTGGCATAAGGTGCGAATTCCAGAGACGGGGGTCCCAGAAGGACAGGGTCGTTCGAGGTATTACGGGCGTCTATGAAGGATGTTTGACGGACTTTGTTCGAGAGCGGGATGGTGTGGTCGCTGGACATGACATGGATATACGCACGCGAGGGTCGAGAAGGTTTGGCCGGACTGTACAGCATACTGTTAGCGGAAAGCCTTCACAGAATGAAGTTGCTGGCTTACTCTTTAGAGACCTTTCCTGGCTTGTATTGGAACCAGTCGACCTTCCCACCGCCAACCCTCCATTCTGAGCCCAACGCTGTCTCGAATTCCGCTTGTGTTAGTCCGGGTGGGAGACGTCTGACGAGGAGCTTCAAGCGGGGCGCAGCTGGCTTAGGTGCCTTTTTTGGTGTCGCAGAGGCATTCTTCTGAGTGGCAGCTGCGGGGATCTGAAGAACACCTCCTGTAGACTTGCCCGCAGGGATCTGCGTCATGATCGATGTTTTGATTGTGTTGGGACTTCGGGCCCAACTCGAGGATGCGAGTATCGCTGAGGGAGAGGGGGGAGATGTTGCACTGAAATGACAGATATATAGTACGGTGTAAGGTAAAAGAAAGCAGAAAGATAGGCACTCCGCAGCCGCAATCACATGTGGCGCTGTGCCTGAATTGAGTGATGAAGCTGTTATCGTGCAGGAGATTCCGCCCGCACCACGTGACCAATCCCGGGAATTGGCGTGAGCATCTTCACTGACCCAAAGCCAACATCCCCTGCGGGGAAAGACCGCCGGCGCGCATCCCGCTAAGCAACCCGTGTGCTCTGGTGTATACGAGCGACTTTCCTTGGAAAGACTAGTTTATTCATTACTCTACTTTAATTACTGCCTTTAATTGCACTGGTCCCACTTTGTTCACTCATACGCACAAGTTCATCATGGTGGACAGTAAGGTCCCTCAGCCGGGACCGGCCAAGTTGAAGCGCAATGCCGGCCCTGATGAGTGGCTGGAGGCCGCAAAGGACTGCAAATACCTCTCGGAGTCCCATATGAAACAGCTTTGTGAGATCGTCAAGGAGTTTATGATGGAAGGTGGGCTTTAGTTCGAGCAGGTGGCGACCGATTCACCAGAGACTGACGGGTCGCATTTTCCAGAGTCGAACATTCAGCCGGTCTCAACACCTGTGACCATCTGTGGAGACATTCACGGTCAATTCTACGACTTGTTAGAGCTGTTCCGGGTCTCTGGAGGCATGCCAGATGAACCTGACGTCGAGCCGCCAAAAACGTCGCCTTCTGTTATCACCTCGGAGGACATCGAACCCCCTTCCACCATAACCGATCCCAAGCTGCGCAAGAAACTGAGGAACTCCGGAAACTCGGATGACCTTGCAGACGAGACAGGCTCGAATAACAGCCAGCGCGGTCGGTCTTCCAGCGCAGGCTCGAATGAGGTTACATTGAATCGAAACTTTGTATTCCTTGGTGACTACGTGGATAGAGGGTACTTCAGTTTGGAGACCCTCACGTTACTGCTGTGTCTCAAGGCAAAGTGAGTTATACTTACTGGAAGGGCTGCACCGATTCTAACAGTATATGTAGGTATCCTGATCGTGTTACGCTGGTCCGCGGTAATCACGAGTCTCGTCAGATCACCCAAGTCTACGGTTTCTACGAGGAGTGCTTTCAGAAGTATGGCAATGCGTCCGTATGGAAGGCTTGCTGCCAGGTTTTCGATTTTATGACATTGGGCGCCATCATCGACGGTAGGGTGCTCTGTGTGCACGGTGGACTGAGCCCGGAGATTAGAACACTGGATCAAGTGCGGGTGGTCGCGAGAGCCCAAGAGATTCCACACGAAGGTGCTTTTTGTGACCTGGTCTGGTCTGACCCCGATGATGTGGAGACATGGGCAGTGAGTCCCAGAGGAGCTGGTACGTATTTGTCCACAAGATGTGCTATTCTCTTTACTGACCCTTCTAGGCTGGCTGTTCGGAGACAAGGTTGCAGACGAGTTCTGCCATGTCAATGACCTGACTCTGATCGCCCGAGCCCATCAATTGGTCAACGAGGGTTACAAGTATCACTTCGCCAACCAGAACGTGGTCACCGTGTGGAGTGCTCCCAACTACTGCTACCGATGCGGCAACCTCGCCTCCGTGTGTGAGATCGACGACGATCTAAAACCGACGTTCAAGCTCTTCAGCGCGGTCAGTGACGATCAACGACATGTGCCGACGTCGCGGCCGGGCCGCAGTGAGTACTTCCTGTAAGATATCGCATGGATACGCTTTTTATTCTCTCGTCCGCTTGCATTTCGCAAGACATGAGGCGTTTACTGCACCGGCGCTGGCGTTGGGAGTGGATACAGATGGCGCCTACGCACTGTGAGTGAAGACGGGTTACGAGCATCATATATTACGATTTGGGACACAGTTAATGAGGGCACCTTTATGCATACTGGTACAGCTTGGTCCAGAGGGTTTGTTTAGTCGAACTATGACGAATCAGATGATTGTTATGAACATTGCTCCTTTTCATTGTAGCTGAACCAGCGCCTTCCACACGTTGGTGGCCGTCTAGAAACTCACCATTGGTTCTCTGGCAATCAACAACGTACTTCATATCTTTGCTTTCCAGAGGTATCATAGAAGTCATGGAACAATAAAAGCTCGGACAGAGTCCGAAGGATCATGATGTAGCGCTTCATCGACAAATGACCGAAGATCATTTGCTAACATAGCTTTGACACAATGACCTAGGTCTAACACCCGAATCAAAGCCGTGCTTCTACCTCCAGAGTGAATCGTGATATTCATAAAAGCCGCGAGTCTCGGCATCTCAACCGTTCGCGTGCCTTCCCCAATTAGGCCTAGCGTCATATACTCCACCGGTAAAGGCATGTAGTTGTTCATCTCTGAGACACCCACCTTGCACAGTTGCACGCCGGTATAATGTACTGCCACCGGTATCTCCGGACCCCGGATTGCGGAGAAGATGGTTACTGAATATACTGAAGATCATTGGTGCAGACAGTGCCCGAGGCACGGACACACATGCCGCGCAGGTGCCGACCCCGGGATCGATTCCGGGGTAGTTCGGAATCCATCCCGGAGGCAATTGAAGTATGCCCGGTCAGGCGCATTCCAACTCATCATATTTAGGACACTCTTCACCTCCTTTGACTGCCTCTTATAGACAAAATTTAAACACAAAAAAGGGCAACCCAGAACATGACACAAAAAGTCGACGTCTTAATCTGTGGCAGCGGCTCCGCAGGTCTCTGCGCAGCCGCCTGGTTGGCTCGCTATGGCATTACCTGCAAAGTGCTTGAGCGGCGGGATGGCCCCATGACGATGGGCCAAGCAGACGGTGTGCAATGCCGTACAGTGGAAATCTTCGAGAGCTTCGGCATTGGCGAGGAGCTATTGCGCGAGTCGTACCATGTGGTGGAGGTCGTGTTTTGGGCCGATGATAGTGGCTCCGGAGTTATACGTCGCACGGGCAAGACAGCAGATACGCAGCCCGGGTTGTCTCATCAGCCACATGTCATTCTGAACCAGGCGCGCATCAACGGGCTTCTCATTGACCTGATGAAGAAACATAACAACCAGGAGATCGATTACGGGTATACTGTCAAGGATGTTCGGGTTGATGAGAGTCAGCTTTCGGCGGGGCCGGAAGCTTATCCGGTTAAAGTCACGGCGGAGAAGGATGGGAAGGTGGAGAGTTTTGAGGCGAAGTATGCTTTGGTATGTTATCTCTTTCGCTTTTGAGAGGGTTATTGCTGATGCTTGAAGGCATGTGATGGTGCACATAGTACGGTGCGCAAAGCGCTAGGATACAATATGATTGGAGATAGCACCGATGCTGTCTGGGGTGTCATGGACATGGTTCCACGAACGGACTTCCCCGATATTCGGAAGAAATCCAGCATCCGCTCCAAGGCAGGCAATTTGTTGATTATACCCCGAGAAGGAGACAGCTACAATCTGACCCGATTCTACATTGAGCTTCCGACTGGCACTAAGGCGAAGGATGTCAGATTGGAAGATCTGCAAAATGCCGCGAAACGGATCTTTAGTCCGTACCAGATTGAGTTTGTTGAGACGGTCTGGTGGTCTGCTTACGCTATTGGGCAGCGCCATGCCGATTTCTTCCACAAGGATTACCGTGTCTTCCTTGCGGGCGATGCCTGTCATACGCACTCGCCGAAGGCGGGCCAAGGCATGAACGTCAGCTTACAAGATGGTTACAATATGGGCTGGAAGCTTGCTTCGGTGCTAAAGGGGTTGGCGCATCCCTCATTGCTGGAGACGTATGTGCTTGAGCGGCAGAAGGTGGCTATTGATTTGATTAATTTTGATCGGTATTTCGCCAAGTTGTTCTCCTCTCAGGGGAGTGCAACGCCCCAGGAGTTCCAAGAGGGATTTATCAAGTCTGGGAAATACACTGCAGGTTTGACGGCCAAGTATGATGAATCACCTATTACTTCTGATACGGGCGTGTCGACCGAACTTGCCACAAACGTCGTGGTGGGAATGAGGTTGCCTAGTGCGCAGGTTGTGCGATTCTGTGACGCCAAACCGCTGCAGCTTGCTGCATCGCTCAAGTCCGATGGCCGCTGGAGGGTGATGGCGTTTGTGGGCGATCTCAGCGTGTCACAGAATATGGCCGCACTGCAAGCTGTACGTTAGAAGGATAATCCTTGCCAGGATGAAGTAGTATACTAACCGAGTACAGGTTGGAGAGTATCTCGGCTCCGATGACAGCCCTCTTCAGAAATTCCGCTCGAAAAGTGGCGAACCTGACAGCCTTATCGAGCCAATTCTCGTGGCACATGGTAAACGGCATGGCGTCGAGCTGGAGCAGATCCCGCAGAGCTTCTATCCATTCACGGGGAAGAACCATATCAGAGGTGAGTTTACTGGCCTCGGAAAAAGAATCATCTAACAGGGATGTAGATCTTCACAAAATATTCTTTGATGACGAGAGCTACAATAGAGGTCATGGACACCTTTACGAGCACCTCGGTATCATCCCTGACAAGGGTGCTATCGTCATTGTCCGTCCAGATCAATGTAAGCCTCCATCGTCACTGGTCTTGGAATCATCTACTGACAAACTTTAGACGTATCTGCTGTGTTCAGTCTGGATGACTATAGACGAATCGGCCAATTCTTTGAGGGATTTCTGATCCCGCAGGAGAGGTCGGAGTCGTTGACGGGAAGTAAGCTGTAGCCGCTGTACGCAGAACGCGCGTGCTCTGATGAGCCTCAGAATCGGCATGCTTATCGTGTTGAAGCGAGGCAGAATGAGATACAGGCAGGGGTAACCTGCCACCAAGCGGGGTTGGATTTATCAGCTAGATGCTTTGGCGAACTATTTAAGCAGCATGACGACACATCGATATCTAAACAGCATAGACAGCTTCTAAATTTCATTATTCATTATCAACATACTGCAAAGCAAGATGGCTCCCCATGTTCTCGAAGGCAATGGCAAGGCTATTGAGCCAACACTCAAGTCAATTCCTGCAAAGGATGTGCCAGTGGCCACCATCGAGTCTCCCAGCACTGTACAGAACCTAGCTCAGCTCCTAGCCAAAGCAGCCAGCTCCAAAGCCGAACTCACCTTCTACACGCCTGGAGCAGAAGCCTCGCATGTTTCGTACTCCGACCTTCAGAGCAAAGCCACAGAAAAAGCCCGGCTCTTAGGCCAAATCGATGGCATCTCCGCATCCTCTATTCTCTTGCTGCACTTTGAGAACCATCACGACACAATCCTATGGTTCTGGGCCGTCACTCTTGCAGGCTTCCTTCCTGCCATTTCAACCCCCTTCGTGCATGATCCCGCGCAGCGCAGGAAGCATCTGCGTCACCTCAAGATGCTGCTACAGGAACCCGTCGTCCTCACTACGGAGCGGCTTGTCCCAGACTTTCTGGACACTGATGAGCTTCGTGTGCTTCCAGTTGAGGTGCTAGACAAGGCCGTTAACTCGGATGGCTTATCTGACACTTTGCCACTCTGCGGAGCCGAGAAGCAAGCACAAGACCCAGCAGTCCTCATGTTGACGTCTGGAAGTACTGGAAGCGCCAAGGCGGTTCCACTCCGCCATGGACAGCTTCTTACGGCATTGCAGGGCAAGAAAGATCACCATGGAACTGAACCTGGGGATGTGTTTCTCACCTGGGTTGGATTGGACCATGTTGCTAGTCTTTGTGAGATTCATTTGCATGCAAGTATGTTCTTCACTTCTACCTTTATAACATAACAGCCGCTAACAAATCGACAGTGAGTCTGGGCGCTGACCAAGTGCTCATCCCAGCTTCAGAGCTGCTTCGCGATCCAATACGCTTCATCCAGCTGCTCGATTCACATAAAATTGCCTATACATTTGCACCCAACTTCTTCTTGACGCAGGTGCGGGACGCTCTCGCTGCCAATCCAACTCTCCAAGCGGATCTGTCTCGTCTCAAGAGCATCAACTCGGGTGGCGAGGCCAATGTCGTCGCCACTATCGACGGGCTGACTCGTGAACTGCGTCGATTTAACATCCAGCGCGAGGTGATCAGTCCTGGCTTTGGAATGACAGAGACATGTGCCGGATGCGTGCATGCACGGGCATCGCCGTCCTACGATCTATCCAAAGGCCTTGAATTCGCCTGTCTCGGACCATGTATTCCTGGCATCAAGATGCGCATGATGCGTCCCACCGCTAGAGATGAGCCCGCTGCGCCTGGTGAAGTTGGCGAGCTTCAGTTGTCTGGTCCTGCCGTGTTCACGGGATACTTCAATAATCCAGAAGCCACGGCTGCCGCGTTCACAGAAGACGGGTGGTTCATCACAGGCGATCTCGCCTGGCTGGATGACTCTGGATATCTGAACCTAGCAGGGCGGACTAGAGACACTATTATCGTGAATGGAGTCAAATGGAGTGCCACAGAAATCGAAGTGGCTATCGAAGAAGAGAACATCCCTGGAGTTGTGCCCTCGTACACCGTGGCCTTCCCTTGTCGTGCCCCAGGCTCCGCGAGCGAGGATATCGCCATTGTCTACTCCCCAGCTTATGCTGCCGACGACGCCGCAACGCGCTTTGAGACTGCCACCGCCATAGCAAAGACCGTCGCGCTTCTAACAGGGCGAAAACCCGCCCACTTGATTCCACTACCGGCGGAGATGCTAGACAAGTCCTCGCTAGGCAAGATCTCACGGACCAAAGTGCGGACCGCATTCGAAAAGGGCGAGTATGCATCCTTCGAGGAGGAAGACTTCAAGATCGTCCAGAAACACCGCGAGTCCACGCAGCGACCGGCTCAAACCGAGACCGAGAAACGAGTGCAAAGCACCATAGCAGGACTCCTCAAGATCCCCATCGAAGACATCAACGTAGACATGTCAATCTTCGATCTTGGCATCACCTCGTTCAACCTGATCCTCCTCAAAGCCATGATTCAAGAAGCCGTCGATGCACCCGTAGAAATTCCCATGTCTGTCCTAATGACCGAGTAAGTCACCGCCCCCTCACCCATATTCAACTCTATCAAATATAACACATATTGACAAATTCTAACCAGTCCAACAACCACCGCCATCTCCGCCTCCATCGACAAACTCCTCTCCCAACCACCAACCTACAACCCCATCGTGCCCCTACAACCCCACGGCACCAAAATTCCCCTATTCTGCATCCACCCCGGCAGCGGCGACATCCTCGTCTTCATCGCTCTAGCAGCCCAATTCCCTACGCGGCCCGTTTACGCCCTCCGCACACGCGGCTACAACACCAACGAGCGCTTCTTCCACTCCATCCAAGAAACAGCAGATACCTACGCCCACTACATTCGCCAGACCCAGCCCGAGGGCCCCTACGCTATAGCGGGATACTCGCTCGGCTCGACCCTCGCTTTCGAAGTGGGCAAAGTGCTTGAGTCCCAGGGCCAGGAAGTCCGCTTCCTGGCCAGTATTGACTATCCGCCGCATATCCGGCAGTACGTACGCGGGCAGAACTGGGTTGATGTGTTGCTTCATATAGCCTTCTTCCTGGAGCTGATTGATCTAGATGTGATGGGCGAAGCCGGTACCTATCTGCATAGCCTTGAGAAGGAGAATGGAGGGGAAGGGTTATCTCGCTACGATGCCCTCGTGCACGTCCTAAACATCTCTGATAAGGAGAGAGTGCGCGCACTAGCTCTTAATCCTGAGAGATTGGAACGAATCACGGATATCGGTGAGAAATTCCGAGTCCACGGCGAGACGTATGAACCGAAGGGAACGGTCGAGACATTGGACGTGTTTGTAGCGGATCCGCCAAGCTATGCAGCATTGGATAGACAGGACTGGGAAGAGAATAAGCTGGGGGCGTGGAGGGATTTCGCACGCACTGAGGTGGGGTTCTATAATTGTCCGGGCATTCATGCAACCATGTTGAACCCGGTACATGTACCGGAGTTTGTGAGGGGGTTTAAATTGGCCATGAAGAGGAGGGGGGTTTGACTTCACCATCCCTTAGTGAAGTATAAGCTGCTGCTTGATAGTATAGTCTGACACTCAACACGTATCTTTCTCTTCCCCTTCTCCTTCTTCCTCCGATGAAGTATACCACCGACGATAAACCTCAAAAGCCCTTAACAAATTCCTCCCCTGATCCCCAATAAACTTCATCCCCCCATACCCACTCCCAGTAACAGCATCCCTAACATCCCCCTCATCCACCCACTTAAACGCACAATGCTCCTCCGGATTCAACATCACTTCCTCTACCGAAGCAGTTTCAACTAGAAACCCCCACTTGATCACCTTCTTCTCTCCCTGACCCACTCCGGGGAGCGGTTTTTTCCACTCGTCAACAGCCACTAAATCCACTACTTTGGTCACCTGCAGCCCTGTCTCCTCAAGTACCTCCCGACATAATGCCCGAAGGAGGGTGTCGTCGAGGGCAAGGTCTGCTCCGCCGCCGGGGGATTCCCAGTGGAGGGGATAGCTGTCTGTGGGGGAGCGGTGGAGGAGGAGAAGGTGTGGGTTTGAGTTTTGTTGGTGGGTGGTGAAGATGTAGGCGCCCACGCCAAAGTCGGTGTAGGTGGGGTAGTGGGTGGTGGGGAGGGAGGAGAGAGGGTGGATGAGGAAGGGGTATTTGGATAGGAGGTGAGGGGATATTTCTATTTCTTGTTTGGTGGTGGTGTTCATGGTGGGAGGAAGATATTGGAGTTATATATGAGAGTTGGGAGATGATGAGAGAGAGAAGAAGTTGTTGTTGATGTTGATGTGGTGGTTGTGGGGCAGCAGCGGGTGGGGAAGATTAACTACAACTACACAACCTAAGTGGAGAGCACAGATTCACTACTTAACAAAGTACTAGATACCATGAAGGAGTTGTTCGTTGAATACTACTGGTAGTTCTAAATGATTTTATTGTCATGCCAGTGCTTTATGTTTTATATTTCTGGTATATTGGTTGTCTTTCCGACTGTGCTTAGGAGAATCCAGCGGCTTGTTACTATTAGCTAAACCTGCAACAATGATCCACAAGCTAAATCTTCTGTAGATGTGTATCGTTCCGGCTGTAGAATTTATTTTTCCTGTTTGAAAGAATGATAATAATGCGTACCATATGGTCTTATATGTTTGGTTACATCATCTTAGGGTAGGAGCTGTTGTAGATTACTTTGGTTATTATATGAGATCTTGAATCTTCAGAATGTACCTATCTACTAGCTAAAATCCAATCTGAATATTACTAATATTAACTCTAATTCGACTACTAATGTCTTGTTTCCGAGGGTGTATTTCTATATGCTGATTCAGAGACCACATCCAGATTATACTTTCTGGACTTGCTGTTCAACGGGGTGCTATCCTGACTGGTAAGATCGCAATGATTTTAGCGCATGATGGAAGATTGTGTCTCGGATCTACCTTCAAGGTACATTGCTAATATTAAAGAAGTACGTTGCTGTCAGAAACCACCACTAGTGCACTTTAGGAGTGAGTGTTCCAGTTACTGCAGACGAGCTAACAATGTACTATCGCATCATTTACACACCCACCCACGCTCTCACACTCTCAAAAAAACACACACTCTCTATCAATTGCCTCAGGAAGCTAAAGAATAGCTAAAGACATATACACGCTATTGAGTATCGCGGCGATGCGCCCAGCCTGTACCTACGCGTTCCGCCTCCCCCCTAACTGCATGCAAGGAGATCAGACAGGGGGAATAACAGCAGATGTAGCTTAATCCCCCCCATGGATGGCGCCACAACACAAGAATCCTTCTCGGTATCTTTTTCCTTCTTGTTAGCCTACTTCTTTTCTCTGGTTTTCTTCTTTTTCGAGCATTCATTCTATTATCTGTCAGCAGAATTGGCATCCTGACCAATCAATCGAAATGGTTGGTAAGGTTGTGACCGCACCATGTCGATTTCCCAGCCTCTCTCCCTCTCTCCAGAAAGGTCGAGATGAGGATGCGGTCGATACCATCAATATACCCCAAAGGGACAACAGTATCTCTCAATGGGGCCCTGATCTGGGGCCCAGGCTCCGTGTTATCTGGGCCATCATCCTCTCTGTATTTGTTCACGATGACAGCGTGGTGATGGGCTACGAAGAATGTTCGGAAGCTCGGGACTCGGCATATCTCTTGCAGCATTGCTCCTCCGTCTATGCTACGACAATTGACCGTGAAGACGACCTGACCGCTCTAGTTGGATCGGGACATCATTTAGAGATTCATAGTCATGACCCTTGGGTTCATAACACTGGGGTACTACTGCTTGACGGAAGAAATGGGGGGAGTGACCTGGCTCCCAAGAATGTTTCTTCGCCAACAGACGCCGAGAGAGTAATCAATCCAGCCCCCGTACCAAATTGAAGGCCATCATGCTCATAATACCTCCCACTCTAGTGCGATCTCATCTTTGGCGCAAACTGGGACCCCGCAGGACTGCGTCTCTTCGTGCGCTTCCGCACCGCATACATATCAGAAACAATGGCCGGTCATATTGCCGACGCTATCCAGGAGATCCTGTTTTCTGTCCGTCACGACTGGCAAGGCAAGGTCAAAGACCTGAACCTTCTCTCCCGAGCGAGTCGCGACCAGATTCTATCTTGGAACACCCAACCGCTAGAGGTGATTCATGAATGCCTCCCGGACCTTATCGACCGTGCCAGTAGCAAGTACCCCGACGCCATTGCCTGCTGCACTATCAACGAGCAGATTACCTACCGCGAGCTTCAGCACTTCTCTACAGCATTGTCAGCCCATCTCCTCGCCGCCGGCGTGCGTCCTCACACCTACGTCGGGCTGATTCTTGACAAGACCATCTGGTCCGTGGTCATCATGCTAGCCGTACTGCGGACAGGAGCAGCCTGTATGCCTCTGGACAGCGCATTACCTCCCGCCCAAGCTTCATCCATGCTCCGTGAGGCCAATACATCCGTCGTCCTCACCACCACCAACCCCTCCAAGCTCGAACCCCACTGGGTAGCCATAGCGCCCCAAATGCTGGAAATATCCGGGCACCTAATCCAACAGCTACCGAAGAAGCCCCTCCCAGCATCATCCGGACATATATCCCCTACTCAACCAGCCTTCCTCATGTACACATCAGGCAGCACCGGAGCCCCGAAGGGCGTGGTCCAGCCCCATCAAGACATAGTAACATGCGTACAACAGATGGTCCAGGCACTGCAACTAAACTCCGGCACCCGATTCCTCCAATTCGCCGCATTCAGCTTCGACCTCAGCTGCGTAGAAACCCTGTGCACCTTATCCCGTGGCGGATGTGTCTGCATCCCCGGAAATGACGACCGACTACACCGGCTCGCCGAGACAGGCACAGCACTCCGCATCAACACCGCGTTCCTCACCGCTGCAGTTTTAGCCCAGGTCCACCCGGACGAGATGCCCACGCTAAAGACCCTCACAGTAGGTGGGGACGTCCTAACCGCAGAGCAAGTAGCCCTCTGGGCACCCCAAGTCGACCACCTCAACGTCAGCTACGGCACTACGGAAGGCATCATGTTCGACACGCTGCACGCGGACCTCACTCCCCTATCCGACCCCCGGAACATCGGTCGCTCGTTCGGCCCACGCACCTGGATCGTCGATCCAGCAGACCACAACCGACTACTCCCTATCGGGGCCGTCGGCGAACTAGTCGTCCAAGGCGGCCGTCTATCTCAAGGCTATCTCCAAAAACCAGAGAAAACCGCCGCCGTCTTCATCGACGCCCCTGTCTGGGCACCAACAACAACCACATCCCGATGCTACAAAACCGGAGATCTGGCGAGGTATCTGCCCGACGGCTCAATCTATCTCCTCGGCCGTAAAGACCGACAGGTCAAACTCCGCGGCCAGCGAGTGGAGCTAGACGATCTAGAAGCTCGTCTAAAGCACGCTGTAGACCTACCGCGAGGTATGGTCGTAGCCGACGTGATCGTCTTGCCGGATCAAACGAAGCAACTCGTGGGCTTTGTCTACGATGACCGGCTCACTAAGCACTCTGCTGGCAATGATGCTGAGGCGCTCTTTGGACTCCCCACAACAGATTTCCAAGCCCTGATGCGCACCATGGTCCAGAAACTCAAACAATCTCTCTCATGGCTCTTCATCCCAACGTTCATGTTTCCGCTCCTGTACGTGCCGAAAACGCGTACAGGCAAGATCGACCGCACGCGACTTCGACAGGCTGCGGCTGGGCTGGCGCAGCAGGATCGTCTGGTGTATGCGGTGCCGTTGGATGAGGGGGGAGTTGATGAGGACGATGTAGTACTTGTGAAGGGGGTGTGCGGTGAGCAGGTGGGTATGGTGTGTAAATGGTATGCGGAGAGTTTGGGCGTTGCGCTCGGTCTGGTTTTACCCAAGAGTAACTTCTTCCATTTGGGAGGGGATTCAATCAAGGCAATGCGGATCACGCGACTGGCGAAGGATGATGGTTTTGATGTTACGTTTCGTGATATCTTTAATCATCCTCAGCCGGTGAGGCTTGTTGCTAATGTGCTGCTGGTGACTGGTTCGGGGACGGGTGGTGAGATGATGACGAGGGCAACAGCGGTGGTTGGGGATGATGGATGAATATGAACTTGTTAGTTTATACCATGAATTGTCTGAGTAGAATTGGACAAGTACTAATATACAATTTTGCTGCTACTAGAAATAGCCTAGTATCTAGTAGGGATTGACGCGATTATTCGCACCTAGTAGTACTCTATACACGAGAGTACCGCACCATCTCCCTGGCTAACTCTAACACATTCCACCCCGACTTCTCCTCTGCTCTCACCTCCACCTCCATCACTTCTTTACACATCCCCGCTGTATGAGTGACAGCTCTCTGCCGCTGCTGCTGCACCTTCCACCCGCGCACCACCCATAGACACAACGCCGCCGCAACAAACACCATCCCCGCGAAAATCTGCACCTGCCGATACGCATCCATCCCCTGTTCCGGTCGTCGCAGCGCCTGCGCAATAGCCTCTCCTGCTGCTCCAGGTCCTACCAGCACCAACCATAGAATACTCAAGGCACCAGGTAAATCCTGCAATCCGATCACCTCCACAAACACCGGGGCCACTGTAGCAAAGAATGTTCCCGAGACCATGCCTCCCATTACTGCGAACAAACAGCACACGGCCATACTCCGTGCCGGAATCCAGATAGCGAAGCAGAACACCGCACATACCAGGGACAGGGCTGTGGCCACGTTCAACCGACCCAGTCTGTCACTGAATAAGCCGATAAGAGGCCGGCCGATACCCTGTCCCAGATTGTGCAGCGCGCCGACCACGCTGCTCTGGCGTGCGGTCAACCCGATCGAGATGGCAAAGTTGGGTAAACTGAAGTTGATGGAGACAAAGCCAAAGGTACTGAATATAGCCCAGCCGATAAGAAGCAGGACCTCGAATTTTTTCAGTAGAGGAAAGTTGAATGCGACATGACGGCTGGCGGTGGCTTTGTTGCGGTCGCGGAGGAAGGCCGCGCACACGAGGTTCACGACCAGCGAGATGATGGCTAATGTTCGGAATGTCCAGGGGAGACCGAGGTTCTCGATCATCGCTTCAATGCCAAGGGAGTAAATGAGACCACCGGTTCCGGCGCCAGCGGCGGGAATGGCGTTTGCAACGCTGCTCTTCTTGTCGAACCACTGTGGCGGAACGCCAAGATAGGTCATGTAGATGATGCCCATGCCGACACCGAAACAGACGCCCTCGGTAAGAAAGAGTTGCCATACGCGGGTGGTGAAGGAGGCGAGGATCAGTCCAGCTGTTTGGATGATGATACCCGTGATAATTGTTGCGTGGGTGCCGTATCGGCGGATGAGGAACACGGTGACGGGTGCCATCAAGTAGGCGCAGCCGATGGCGAGACCGCCGATGAAGGCGTAGGCGAGTGAACTCGTGCCGGGGTAGATGTTGTTGTCCATGTAGTAGGACAAAAAGACGCCATAACTCTGGTGCAGTTAGAAGATCTGTTGCCGCCTGGCTAGTAGCTCTACTGCAGTGAACTCACCCCATTGATACCCCAGGTGTGAACTTGTAGCCAGAAAACGCACGCAACGATCACCCATCCATATCCGCCATCTGGGGCGGCATCGATGTCAATGCTCAACTTGGGATTTGTGACCGAATCATTGCTCTCATGGTCACCATTGTCCGTAGAAATATAGTCCTCGGATGACTTGGTGTTTAGTGTTTCTTGGGTTGTCTGAGTTGACTCCATCGGACCTGGTGATAAGACAGGGGATAATCATCAAACACAAGAAAAACCAAGCACTTTCCAAGTCCCAACCGGAAAATTTATATAACACATCCAACGCAATGGGGGAGCACGATACACGCACGGCATTCTAGCTATCAATTCTCCCAAGGCCAGAGAGAACACTACCAGCGGGGCACTGGAATGCGGCCGATCCCCAACAGGGAAGAGTGCCACGCTGGGCAAAAGCTTTCCCCAACTCCGATCAAATCTCGACCCGGAGAAATACATGATCTATCCATCGCCAATCGCAAGGGAGGCAACAAAACGGGTTGCTTGCGCAATGTACCAAAGTGACCGGATTTTCCCAGGCCTATCTTGCCCTTGTTGGTGATGCGGTATGGGATGCGAAGAATGCTGCTGCAAATCCTCCATCTGGAGTAACGGCATCCCTTGCGTGACTTGCTCGTTCGGGGTGTTGATCGTCCGGTGGAAACCAGATGATTGAGGATGAAACGGTGATCAACTTATAACGAGGCACAAACGTATTCTGTGGATGATCGCTGGGAGACGATCTTGTTGAGGAGCTTAGCAGGTGCTTCTGCTTATATCAAGGTACATCATATCTTGAGTGCTTATTGTGCAGCGTTGCCCAGCCTTTGTTGGCTATGAAGTCATCACTGCAGCCTGGCAAGAAAAATGCGACGATCCCCACTAGTTGTTGAACCGGAAAAGCATCGACAGAAAGACCAATTGGACAAGTGGTAGTCTTAAGTCTGGCGATAAGACGCCACCCCTAGATGCTGGCTGGAATGGTACCGTGATGTCGGTGGCGGGGACAGGTTATAGATAGCTCACGCTGTGTCGTCTGAAGCTAGAAAAGGACTTGTAAGCTCAGTCTGAAGTTGGAAACTGGCTTATCTCGATCAAGTCGCATGATCACTGGCTAAATAGGGGCTGGATAAACTGCATAAGCTTTTGGCACGAATAGTTGGATCATGGTTTTTGGTCGCGAAATGTTTGTAAAAGAAGGGTCGATCTGGGATGACGAAAAGAGAGCTTCCCCGGCTGTAAATCATGTGCCTTGGATTCGCTGGATACATCTTCCCTGATTATTGTGTACATTCTAGCGGCGCCGCCATCTGCCACTATTACCAACCTTGAATTACATCTTCGTATGCTCTAAAGTCAGTCTCGTGTACACGCAAATCCACCTGATTTAAATAACGAAGATGGGTGTGACAACGGACATGATCGAGAATATGCCACATTACCCCTTGAAGAGATATGAAAGAGTATAATATAAAAATAGCCGCAAAAGACTCGGGAACGATTGATTACAGAATGCTTCGCTGTCTGTCCGTATAACTTTTTTTCTCCGAATTCTACCACCATTTAGAGACTGGCAGCTTCCGTCAGCGTCTAGAGATAATAAATGAGGGATTATCCACCTCGATGTCTTCAATAGAAAAGCGACGGAAACTGACGGTTCACCTAAATCAATAACAGATAGTGTAGAAATCTAACAGAACCTTCCTAGACAGGTCGATTAGATGTATATAAAGCCTCTGTGCCACGATTCTAACTTGATTTGGACACATCTTCTCCACAACACGACAGTATCAACGGCGTTAGCTCTCACCCGTTGAAAATCATTCTGCACCAATGGGTCATACCAGCGAGGGCTGTGTTGGTGGTCTAGAATTCTGGGGATGTGGGTGTGAAATTCACCATATCTACAAAGAATACGAGAGTTGCACTGCTTCCCCAAAGCATAAATGCCATGAAGTAAATAAGGTATCCTGCAGTAATCCTGATAGGCCTGGTTGCAATGAACATGATGGCAAGGATGGCTTGACCACTTCGTCGCATGAGATAGTTGAAGATCGAGAAATTGCCTGTCCACTTTGTGTTCATCCTCCTGGTATGAGCAAAATGATCTTGAGTCGTGTAGAAGATCCGAAGACTAATTATCTCTAGATGATGGTGATGAGAAGATCTCGCCTGATAGAAGCAGAGGACTCAGGTTCTTTACAAATTGGTTTTCTTGGAGGAACAAGAAAGAACAATAGTAGTCTGTGACTGTGGGTGTCAATGAGAGTCTGGGACCATCATGAAATGCCGTCTTTGTGGCAGGTGAATGTTGTAACATCACCAATGGTCCTGAGTCAAATAAATTGACATCTTACACTTATGAGATCCACTCAATACTGTCTAGCAACAGCCCATGACTTCACTCACAAGAGACGTGCTGCCGCCAACCTCGTTATGGGTTTGTTGTTAGCTTGACCTTTTCCCTATTGTTTTGCAATACAAAACGCTTTCTGTCTACGTTGTTTCATTGTAGCTATTGTAGTGGAATCTATTATGTAGCTACTACAGACACCGAATAATGGTAATCTATACGAAGAATAACTGAAACAGAGTTGGTGAACAAATGCAAATATAGATCAGCACGTGCACCCACATGTATAGAAAGAGGAAGGCACGTGTGGCTATTGTTTGTGGAGTCACTCCACTCTTTGCTCTACCTCAAGGAATAACATAATTATCTGAGTCTATTGCCTCTTGTCTATACCCAACAGCGATAACCCCCCCCCCCCCCCCCCCCAAAAGCACCCCAAAACAGAACTATGAACCAGCCTGATTTAAGAGAGTACCGGGAGTACTGTCCTCCTGGAGTCAAGCGTGTGATTGCGTCAGGTGGAAGTGCATGGATAGGAGAAGTTGATGAGACTACAGTCCTGAAATATCCTCTTGCGCCTGGCGATACGGATGTGAGTCGGCTCGACACAGAGAGACGCCTCCTCGAGATTGTCGGACATCACGAGCATATTATCAAAGTGAAAGGATACACAGACAATGGCTGGCTATATCTAGAGCGTGCGATCAACGGGAACCTAGATGACTACTATCTCAGACCAGCACATCCACATCCACCGCCATCCCTCGAGCAGAGGCTAACCTGGTGCCGAGAAATAGCCGAGGCAGTTGCATGGGTTCACAGTCGGGGAGTCATTCATTGTGATATACAACCCAGGAATATTCTTCTTGATGGAATGCTACGCGCCAAGCTGGCTGACTTCCAATGGAAGCATTTGTCAAAGGATGGCACCGTGCTTCTTGATGGGTGGAGCGGAGAGCCTTGTAGGTTCTATTGTCCTCGTTGTGACCCCTTTGACGCAGATGTGCAGACAGATCTTTTTGCACTGGGATGCACTATCTATTTTATCATGATGGGGCATGACATGTTTCCTGACATCATTGATGGAGAAGATGCGTGTTTTGAAAGAGTCGAGCATAGGTTTGCATCGCAGCAATTCCCAGAGGATACGCATGCTTGCAGCGAAATCACTCGCAAATGCTGGCACAAGGAGTACGACTCTGCCGATGATTTGCTTCTGGATTTGGAGGTTATCCGAGAGGAATTATTCGGCGCTGACAGTGGTTGAGCACACTAAAGAGACTGCTGCACAAGATGCTCAAGATTTGACATAATCGCAGAATTTTTGAGACAGCACTCTTTGGCTTTGTCCTGGAATGCTCATGCTCTCATGTTGAAGCCAAGCCGGCGTTTGTGTCAAGTAGATAGCAACGGCACCTCCTAGGTCTGTCATCAATGCAGATCCACATTAGATAGCTATAGCTCCTTTAAGATCCTCTTAGATGGCCTTGACTTGGTACCTCCTTAATGCCTCGGTCACTTCAGGAGAGATGTAGCATGAATCGACCAATATTACGTGTCACGTGACCGACATACCCTGCAGTACCCGCAAAACCTTCCTATGGAGACATATGGATGCGACAAATGGTCAGCTGAGATGCTCACAAACATAATGACTTCAATTTGTTGAGCAGAAACATTGGTTCTGATATGCTGCTGTTCGTCTAGCAGAACATGATGTGATCGGTCGCTTATCAATATTCCGTGAGCTAAGCCTGAATCCTGCAGCTGCTAGTTAGTTAACTATAACTACGCAAGTTGACTCATCGGAGTCCGGTTATCTCCCCGGCGATAACAACGAGCTTCATCCATCTCCATCCCCTTCCGCCATTTCAATATCAACACATATCGCTCGCTACGCCGGGAAAGCGCGGGTTACACAACCCCTCCTTCCTTCGCACAATGGATTCCAAACTAGATCTGGAGTCGTCGCGCGGCTACGCAACCTCAGATGCGAAGCCAAAACCTCACTCTTCTCTGGCGCGCAACATGGGACGCGTGCTTCTGACCTTTGTTCTTGCGTGCTTTTTGGTCACTTTGACCAATGCGCGCCGATGCACTCACCCAAAACCCGCACAGTCGCGAGTGGACAAAATTCTCTCGGAGACCCCGTTGATAGGTGAGTAGCTTGGTTTGTAATGCCTACAATTGCCTTATCTAACGACCACAGACGGCCACGATGATCTACCCATCTTCATCCGCGAAATTTTCGGAAATCACATCTACAGCGATGATTTCAAAATCCCCTTCACCGATGGCAATTTGCTGGGGCATGTCGATCTGCCACGCCTCGCTGAGGGCAAAGTAGGCGGCACCTTCTGGAGTGTCTTTGTGGAGTGTCCGAAGAATTGGAGCGATTTCTCCGACGCAACCTATGCAACGAGTACGATAGTAACGATACCTCCGTGCGTTTCTTACTCTTGCTAATATTATTTATCCAGGTGTCCGCCAGACTATCGAACAGGTAGATGTCATGTTGCGCCTGCAACAAGCCTACCCCAATGTCTTTTCTGAGCCACCCAATGGGACGACTGCCCTTCAAGCCTTCAAGGAAGGAAAGATCATTTCCCCGCTTGGGATGGAGGGCCTTCATTCGATCGGGAATTCCCTAGCTCACTTGCGAAACTTCTATGATCGCGGCGTGGCATATGCAACTCTCACTCATAACTGCCACAATCGCTATGCTGATGCAGCGCTCGTCGAAATACCCGGCGGCATCAAGAAGGCAGACCCGGTCTGGCACGGAGTGAGCGAGGCCGGTAAGGATCTTGTCTTTGAGATGAACAGGCTCGGAATGATAGTCGACTTGTCCCACGTTAGTGTGGAAACTATGCGCGATGTCTTGGGTGCTGGAAAAGATGATTGGGCTGGTAGCCGTGCTCCTGTGATGTTCAGTCACAGCTCTGCGTACGCAGTCTGCCCCCATCCCCGCAACGTCCCGGATGATGTTCTGGAGCTGATCAAAACCCGTAACTCGATTGTGATGGTCAACTTTTCCCCGGACTTTATTTCGTGTACTGCTTCTGACGATCCGAATGGCCTGCCTGATTTTGATCCAGAGCATGCAACTCTGGAGCACGTGGTGGACCACATCATGTACATTGGAAATTTGATTGGATTCGATCATGTTGGATTGGGAAGCGATTTTGACGGTATACCTACTGTTCCACGCGGTCTTGAGGATGTGTCTAAGTATCCGGATTTGATCGCTGAGCTGTTGAGACGCGGAGTTAGTGACGAGGATGCAGGCAAAGTTGCTGGCGGGAACCTGCTGCGGGTGTGGAGAGATGTGGATCAGGTTGCCCTTCAGATGCAGGCGGAGGGGGCGCTCCCGGTTGAGGACGAGTTGTCCTGAATTTGGGTTTCTCGGACTACTTGTATCATTGCACAAAACATCCCTTGTACGTAGAGATAGCCGGGGAATTGCCATGGCAGTTGACAACAAACAATCATTAAACTACTAGCCTTGACATCAAACTGGGCACCCCTCAAGAGGACCAACGTCACGTAAGCGAGCAATGTATCAATAAGGCTACTTTAATAGTTGATCAACCACGGACATCGCTTCGTATGCCACTGTCGACATAAAGCGCACTTAAAAGCGCCAGGAGCGGCTACCGCTGTATTCAGTATATACTATAACCTCTTCAATCAGAGATCCTACCGTGCAAGTAATCGAACTCATCTGGTCTGACGACCACAGGGGGATTAGAGATCTGTTGGGGGGTGCCTGAGCCTGATTCATGCTAGATCAGTGTTAAACATTTACTAGTAAATGGGTATGACTTAGAGGCCTTCCGTACATGCTCTCCCTTGTGGATGTCATGCACTGGTTTCTCTTTGTTCGTCTTTCGACTGTCATTCTGGGATTTCGTGTTGGAGCTAGGTCGTATGTTAATTTCGAGTAGTAAATCAACAAATAATGACTGCCCACTTACGATTCCACTGCTGGTGCCATTTTGAATTTGCAATGCCGAAAAGCTCGCACCTGAAAAACAGTAAGTGAGTCAATTTCATCTCAGAGGGGCTTATGGGGTATGGCCTGCTACTACTTGTCAGTATTGAATCATACTCTTGGCGCTTGCCCATTCACGTCACCAGCCGGAAGCTATACCATACCAAAGGAAACTTAGAAGCATCAGATGAAAGGCCTGCCAGCAGTCACTCTTCCATTTCTAAGATGTATTCGGTTTCGATGCACTTTTCGCTCTTTACTGATAGGTGGGTACTTCATGATTTACCATGAGCAAGCCCGAAGTGACCATATCTGTAAATTGCAGAAGCTTTCCCCTGCACAGCATAGTGATTTTACTACCTCGAGCATCATATGGATATCGTCAAATGCTATCATTGCTAAGGGTAGGCGAGATGTGCGTGGTTTGGGAGAACCATACATACGCCTATCAACTAGAACTCCTAAAGTGCATATGCGTTGGTCAATATTGTCGGCATCTACCGAACAAATCATGGAGGCCGCCTCCACCTCCGTCACCCCTACATCTTCATCAGGCGCTCAATAGCCTTCTTTATTTGTATGTTGGAAGCACTTTTATGGGGTGCTAAGATTGGAAGTATTGGTGACACTGTCAGCCTCCTCCACCTCCGTCACCTGCTTCGTCATCCGGTGCAAACTGTTCATCTCCTCCACCTGTATGTTCGCAACACTGTTCTGAAGTGCTAGGATTGAGAGTATTAAGAACACTGTAAGCACACTACTCCTCCGCCTCCTCTGCTACCTACTCGCCGTCGCGAATAATGACAGTTTCGGTATGTCTGGCGATAATCGGTACATTCTCACTACGAACCTCCAAGCCATAACGGGGCAAGAAAGGCAGCTATGAGAATGGACTTGGTCATCTCGAATGAGGCTCCACGCTGGCCAAACATGAACGTCACTGGGAATGTGCTCAACCTGTGCTTTGGTTACTGGAGTGGTTTTGATGATTATTGATGGTCGACGCAAAACGCTTGGTAAATGTTTCTGGGTAAAGGACATTGATCACACAGTTGTCACCTGGACGCAGTCGGAAGATGGATCGGTTTTGGGTAGTGTCAGCCTCAGTGCTACATACAGCGAGGATGCGTATCCCGATGTGCCAACGATTTACACTAAATGCTTCATAGATACTGTACTATTATGGAGGTTTCTTTGGTACATTGACGACTTGTTGAAGAAATAACAGTTATGTCATACTAGAAAGAGACTCTGATTGAGCAGATTGAGAGGTAACAGCGAAAGCTCTGAGTTGAAGACCAGAATGTCAGCGCATGAACTACAGTGGTAATGGGATCGCATTTGGCGACACACATCTATATGGCCATATCTTGGTAATGTCAGCAACACAGATTAGAATGTCAATTCACGTATAATACAAAGCCCAGTGGAATAAGGAGTCTGTGGTATGTCGATGTTAACGATAGTCAATTAGGCTTTGTTAGCATGGCTCATTAACTGTAGCACTTCTGTGGCCATCCGAAGGGGTTATTTCTGTTCGGAGGATGATTTGCTTATCGGACCCATGAATGCCGGAGTTCCCTCCAAACGCTGGTATTCTATGTGGGCATGCATACAGGTATCGGCCCAGAGGCCATATAAGTTAGATTGTTTGACACTAATATAAAAGTTTATATTGTATTAGTTCTCTTCCAATATCAGAATTTCTTCAACTCTGATTTGGTTACTCTTTTCGACTTCGGTCTGACCATCTGACACTGTTGCAGTTCATGTGGGTGCCCGACCACGTCATCATGTGGCTGTGAGGCTAGGATGTTGTCAGCCTAACTAGATAACTAGACTGGATAAATAGTTAACGAAGAATCATCTTGCAAGTGCTGGGTCAATTTATCACAAGTATTACAAGTTCAACCAGCTTAGTACGAACTACAAAGCGATTTTTTACATCTGTCAAATGGCGCAAGCTTTCACCTATTCTCCTTTGGATCCGTCCTCTAAATGTATTAGGCTTCTTAAATTACTGCCATCTTCACCGTCTGAAACAGTTCGCTGCAAACTACATGTTGTCGACCGAACCTGCTGTCCATCTTACGTTGCTTTATCATATACCTGGGGTTCTTCGCAAAACAGGCAACTAATTGATTTGGATGATATGGAGTTTCACGTGCAAGGAAATCTTTGGAACTTTTTGAATACCATGAACTTATGCCGGAGATGGCAGCTCTTCTGGATTGACGCAATATGTATCGATCAGTCCAGTATTTCGGAGCGGAATCACCAAGTCAACATGATGAGGGATATATATGCCGGAGCAGAACTTACGGTGGTATGGCTAGGCCAAGCCACTGATTCCAGTGACCTCGCTATTGAATATATTGCAAATCCAGGTTTACCAGCTCAAGAAACCAAATCAGCCTTGGAGAAAGCATTACAAAGTCTACTAGAGCAACCATATTGGAGTCGAATATGGATTGTCCAAGAGCTCATGCTTGCAAAGGATGTCATGCTTTACTGCGGCACAAAAAGCTTTAGTTGGCATCAGTTAGCATCTCTTCGCCAGGAGATAAAAACCCATGTCGTGTACCATGATTCTTTAGGTATCTCAAAATGTACAGGTTCGGTGATGATCGCGCAGAAAATGCTCTGGGACAGTCTTCCTCAAAATGACCAGCACTTACCCCTCTCGGACTTGCTGATGACATATGGAAGGCATAAAAGTTCAGATATAAGGGATAGAGTGTATGCACTGCTTGGTCTTACTTCAGAAAACTCAGTCCAGGCGAACTACAATCTATCAGTGGAAGATATATATATCGACGTATTAGGGGTAATATGCAAAGAGAGAAATCCCAGATACCAGCTCTCCGCCATCGAACATACATTACAGGAAATGTTGTGTTTGCCGAAAGGCCTCAGAAGACCACGACAGATTTCGGGACGCGATCCTATACCTGCAGATGCCTTTGCGATCAGGGTACTGGAATTACGGCGGCAGAAGCTTGGTAAAACGCACCCCCATGTTCTTGAAGGAATGGCCAGTCTCGTACAGCTATACAGTGAGCAGAGTCGACCAATGTAGGTTGATCCAATCGCAATTGAAGTACCGCAGATATAGGGAGAAAGACTTGCTGAGAAACTTTCCAGTTTTCGTTATGAACGTCGATATCCCAGCCCCCATCGACCTCAGCATGCCGAACTAATCAAGGCTGGGCACTTAGGAGATGAAGTATTACAGCTGCAACAAAAAGTACTTGGTAAAAAACATCCCAGCACTCTTCAAAGCATGGCAAATCTCATGTCAATTTACCATTGGCAAAACAGGCTTGATGAGGCTGAAAAACTAGGGAATAAAGTATTACAGCTGCAACAAGAAGTACTTGGTGAGAAACATCCCAGTACTCTTCAGAGCATGACAAACCTCATGTCAAATTATTTGCAGCAAGACAAACTTGATGAGGCTGGGACACTAAAAGATAAAATGTTACAGCTGCAACAAGAAGTACTTGATGAGAGAGATCCCAGCACTCTTCAGAGTATGGTAAATCTTATTTCAATTTACTGTGGACAAGGCATGCTCGATGAGGCTCAGAAACTACAAGATAAAGTGTTACAGCTGCAAAAAGAAGTACTTGGTGAGAAACATCCCAGTACTCTTCAAAGCATGGTAAACCTCGTGTCAATTTACTGTCAGCAACGCAGGCTAGATGAGGCTGGGAAGCTAGGAGATGAAGTGTTACAGCTGCAAAAAGAAGTACTTGGTGAGAAACATCCCAGCACTCTTCAAAGTATGGTGAAACTCGGGTCCATTTACGGTCAGCAAGGCAGGCATATGGAAGCCATAGAAATGTTGGACCAAGTATTTCAAAACATGGCAAATCTTGTGTCAGTATACCGCGAGCAAGGCAAGCTTAAAGATGCCGAGAATATATGGGTCGAAGTGTGTGAACGCATAGCAATCCTTGTGGTGAGGTACCGCACGCGCAAGTCTAAGGGGGGTAAGGAATTGATACACTTATTTTTGGAGCTGCATGGAGAAATATTTGGTGAGAATCATCCTCATTTTCTTGAAGGGCATGCTTGCATGAATATCCGGCGAGGCACGGAAGCTTGAAGAAAGCTAAGGAAATATTTCGAAGCATGGCAAGTTTCATATGAATATACCTTGAGAAAGATTAGCTTAAAGAGGCTAGGAAAATGGAGAGTGATGTATTATAGCTGCAAAGAGGTTTACTTGATAAGAAATCTTCTGATACTCTACAAAGCCTGGTATACCTTGTGTGAATACTGTCAGCAAGGTATGCTTGCGATGGGCAGAAATATGGGGAGGGGGGGGGGGGGGGGGGGGGGCGAATTTCCCCGGTTGAGGAGAATAGCTTAGTGATGTTTTGAATTGACACTATATTCTGCTGATAATGAATCTTCAGATACCGACCTTACCCAGTAACAATGGGAATTGGTTGCAAATCAATCTGAGTGATGATTTGTATGTCACGTAGCTAGACAGCCTCTTTTCCCACAACACGAGCTTTGTTTGATAGTGTCACTTTCTCCTCCTATAGCCAAATTCGGTTAGAACTACTACCATATCCAGCGGTCCAACCATCTATCGTGGATTAGCTATTCTATGATTTAGCAGTTATCAGTGCATATCATTGATATTGAACTTGTATGTAGAATCTCCTGTTTTCAGAAATAACCAATAAGATCACATCTTGTAGAACTACGAATGAGAAACATTGACACTATCAAGAACAATTTGTGCCAATACACACATATATATTATTAATAAAGGGCAACCATCCGGCTACTCTAATACAGGAATTCCGGAAATTGGTGTCACCACATCTTACTCTTCCTTTCTTATTGGAACCCTTATTTGAAACCAAGCCAAACCTGTAATCAAATCGTATTAGAAATAATATTATATATTATTTAAACTATTCTCGTTACAGGATCTCTTTGGCTCAGACTTTTGAACACACTCCCGTCTGCCAAAGTACCTTCCTTAACAGGCAGTTCAGTGCGGGAGCCAATCAGAGGCCTCGCCGCTGGAGCCAAAAATTTCCTCGAAAATCCCGAGGAAGTTCATCCATCCTACCCCAGAACTACTTACTACATAGCATTGACCTCTATCTCCAGAGAAGGGTCTGGACTGTGTTAGTCTCATCATTTTCGGTCCTTGCGACTCGCCTTCGTCCAAGTACCGATTCAGTCGGTTACTGCGATGTGTCCCCAGGACTTCGTCAACCCCTCTCACTACTACTAGTTCACCCAGTGCTCCCCCGCCCATAGTCTCTATCTGGCCCGCCTCTTTGAGTCTTCACGCGGCCACAAGGGGTCTCAGATCCCTCCACTGTCCCACGGAATTCGTTTGCTCGTTTTAATACACTCAACATGGACGCATCTGCAAACGAAGGTAGTTTGCTCGTTCTCTGCTACCTCACAAGTACTGACAGTTCATCTTAGGTCTTTTGGCCTTTTGGCATTCCTACCGCTTGCCTCTCCTCCTCGCTCTCGCTACCCTTGTCGTTCTCGTCCGCGCTTATCGTAAGCTGCAGCCCAAGTCCAAGATTGCTACTGCTTCCTCCATCCCGTCGTCGCCTCGCAGCCATTCCCCGGAAAAACGTGAAAAGACCATCAGCCAGTCTACGGAGAAGGATGTAAAAGCCGACTCACAGCCCTCGGTCGTGGAGAAGGACGCGTCGCAAAAGCAGGCCGGTCCGAAGCGGGTCACAGGAAAGAAGCCGCTAAAGGTTGCTGGTCGGCGTAGAGGTTCTGACCAGGAACCCCCTGTCTCCTTCATTCAACCTATCATCTTCTTCGCTTCGTTGACCGCAAACACCGAGAGATATGCCCAAGTCTTGCTGGAAGATTTGCGTGCTGCTGCGCGCGATCGGGCCGATCCTGAAAGTCGGGAACGAGGCCTCCTTCCCCCCCAGATTCACGACCTGTCCTATGTCGATTTCGACGACTACTTCATCAGCGCCCCGAAGCCCCCTTCGACTTCGCCAGGAACACGCTATGTCTATTGCATGCTGATCCCGACTTACAACATCGATACCATTTTGAACACCTTCCTCGGCCACCTCGATGAAACTCATCATGACTTCCGCATTGATACTGCACCTCTGTCTGGTCTCGCTGGCTATTCTGTCTTCGGGTTTGGCGACAGGGAAGGATGGCCTACCGAAGAGGAAGGTTTCTGCTCACAGGCCAAGGAACTGGATCGCTGGATGGCGAAACTTACAGGCAGGAAGAGGGCCTACCCTCTTGGTTTTGGAGATGTCAAGAGCGATGCAGACTCGGCCTTGAAGGAATGGTCCCGCGGCCTACAGGATATTCTCGGTGATATTGTCGAAAATGGCGGCCTAGGTGAAGGTGTCCCTGGTAGTGGTGATCCGCTCGAAAGTGATGAGGAGGATTTGGACGACGAAGGTTCGGACTCCGACAAGGCAAACGGTCGGAAGAGGAACAAGAACCAGTCGGTGGTCGATCTGGAAGATATCAAATTCAGCTCGGACGCTGCATCCGGATCCCCTATTCCAGTGGATTTCACTACGGGTGGAAAGACTCCTGCGCCCGCCACTGAGAAAGAGATGGTGCCCAAGACCTCGCCCACCTATGCCTCTCTGACTAAGCAAGGATACACCATTGTTGGTTCGCACTCTGGCGTCAAGATCTGTCGTTGGACCAAGTCCGCCCTGCGTGGTCGTGGCTCCTGTTATAAGTTCTCATTTTACGGTATTCGCTCTCACCTGTGCATGGAGGCAACTCCTTCGCTTTCTTGCAGCAACAAATGTATCTTCTGCTGGCGTCATGGTACCAATCCTGTCGGTACCACTTGGCGGTGGAAGGTGGATGATCCGGAACTCATTTTCAATGGAGTCAAGGAAGGTCATTACAAGAAGATCAAGATGATGCGTGGTGTTCCGGGTGTGCGTGCGGAGCGATTCGCCGAGGCTATGCGGATCCGTCACTGTGCTCTCAGCTTGGTTGGCGAGCCGATCTTCTATCCCCATATTAATCGTTTCCTGGACATGTTGCACAGCGAACATATCTCCAGTTTCCTTGTCTGCAACGCCCAACACCCTGACCAGCTTGAAACGTTGCATCGGGTGACGCAACTCTATGTCTCCATCGATGCTAGCAACCGCGAGAGCCTACGTAAGATCGATCGGCCTCTGCACCGCGACTTCTGGGAACGTTTTCAGCGCTGCTTGGATATCCTCCGGGAAAAGCGTCATTACCAGCGGACGGTCTTCCGTCTTACGCTGGTCAAGGGATTCAACATTGACGATGAAGTGATTGGATATGCCAACCTGGTTGAGAAGGCTCTGCCCTGCTTTATTGAAATCAAAGGCGTGACTTACTGTGGTACCAGTACCAGCGCCGGAGCTGGACTGACAATGCAGAATGTTCCTTTCTATGAAGAAATCCAGCAGTTTGTCACTTCTCTCAACGCAGAACTAGAGCGCCGTGGTCTGAAGTATGGTATTGCCGCCGAGCATGCTCACAGTTGTTGCGCGCTCATCGCGTCCGAGCGGTTCCACGTCAATGGCAAGTGGCATTCCCGGATCGATTACGATAGGTTCTTCCAGCTCTTGGAGAAGGAGAAGGCCGACGGTACCTCGTTCACGCCGGAGGACTATATGAGAGAAACCGAGGACTGGGCGCTGTGGGGTAACGGAGGCTTCGATCCGAACGATGAGCGTGTCTACAGGAAGGGCAAGAAGAAGGCCATTCAGGCTGCTGCTGAAGCTCAGGGATGATCGGCCTCTTCACACGGTATATGTGCCTGTACATGGGTTGTGTTCCATGGCAGCCCGTCGGTTTGCCCGCGAATCTCATTCTATGACGCGACCAAAAGCCCACACTCTTGCCGAGACTCCTTTTCATCAGAGCTCGACCTACCAGCAGCGTGCCGACCAACGCTGCTTCACCAAGATGCGAAGTATCACCCCACTGATTTCACGGACTTCGTTCGGGGAATGACGAGCCCAAGCTATCCGTCCATGGACTCTGCCCCAAACCTCGTTTCACAGTGCCCGCGCATTCCGTGCCGCCGTTGTGAGGCCCACAGAAACGCTATATACGAAACAATAAGGCTAGTAGATTTCATTTATGACTTCCTGTATCTAGTTCAAATTACGAAATGACACATGTCAAATGACATTTTGTAGCTCATGATCATACGGGTTTTGCTTAAGTGGGTTTGTTCTGACAGCCGTTGATTATGGTTCTGTGTGACCGTTTCATATTCCTTTGTTCCATACGTCTTCGCAAATGGCCTTCAGATCGTTCTTCCAACCTCTAAAACTGCTGTACTACAGGCTGCCATGGCTTGGCGCGTCTTTCTCTAAGGCTGTCCTTAGCCGTGCATTCTGGCTCGAGCCGAGAAGAAGATCCATCGAGTGGGCTTTCTGTCGATCTGCTCCTAAAAGGCTCTCACCCAGGAACAGCTCGGGCTGAACAAATTTCGTACTCGACTGACGCGCCGGTGGATTGGTTGCCTGCGTCGGCTAGTCATGCTTGTGGGGAACGATCCGAAGAAAGTGGATCAGCAATCAGTAGGGACCACATCCTGAACTGCCGTGCAGGTACGACTGCTTCAAACATATCGTCAATCTCGCTAGGCGTCCGATCTTTCATCTTTGGCACGTAAAGCCATGCTCCCACGAGGGCAATGGCCGAGAAGCCCGCACATACAAACCCGGTCTTACCGCGTAGGGCCCCCCGATCAGGGTTGAAGATGTACGGTAAAATGAGGTTGAAATCGACGCTGGTGAGTCCGGAAACGAACCAGCCCAAACCTTGGGACTTGGCCCGAAGCCGCAGAGACGATGCCTCTCCACCGACAGCGTAGGATGCTGGCCATGCACCAATACCGCAGGCCGCGATTACCGTGACTAGTATGATTCCCGTGTACCTGAACAACCATTAGCCTCGGTTATTGCATATCATTTCCAGACAACTTACCAAACGCTAATCGTTCCTGGAAAGCAGTCGGCAATCCCCATACCCATCCAAGCGAGGGTCGAGACGCTTAAGCTGACAGTAATCAAAGGCACACGGCCAAATCTAGACAAGGTCTGCATGCTGATAAGGTTAGCTGCCAGCCCAATCCAATTCCAGCTTGTAGAAACAGAAAGCTCCTGTGGTGCTCCATGCCGACTAACTGCAGAAAATACTTAGTCTTAGATAATAAGGGTAGACCGAAAAATGAAGGGATGAGGTTTGCAAACAGGACAATCATGGTACGCCGCCGGTCGACGCCTCTGAAGCAGTCACGGTACCCAATCGCCTTGCTTGCTGCGTCTCGATCCTCTTTTTCAATGAATGACCGTAGTTGCTCGAAACGGTTTTGCAACTCGATACGGCCGGCATCAAGTCGTCGCAATGATTTGTGAGCGGCATTTATTCGATCTTTTCGAATGAGCTACGTCGGGCTTTCGGGGAGAATAGCTGCAACTAGCAGAGACAATGCGGAGAACGGCCACTGGGAGATGAAGCAATTCTTATATCCCCGGCTTCCCGCAATATCTAGAGACTTGTACACTACTACACTGCCCATCCATGGACCCAGGAGGATGAATATCGGAAAGAAGGCCAGCAAGGGGCCTCGCAGCACGGGAGGCAAGATCTCAGACATATATGTTTGGGTTGTGCATGTGATCATATGAACAGCGAGACCTTGCACAAGCTTTGCGATCAGAAAGACTGCTCGGCGGGCGTCTATATCGTTCGGGATGTTCGATACATACGCGACTGCGACTGCAGCTACCGACAATATAGCTGCAAAGGCTAAGCAAAAGCGACGTCCGGCACGATCTTGTAACTGCCCTGCGGCTATAGCGCCAAAGAGACCGCCAAGGGGGCTAGCCACGTCCCATAGGCTCAGCCAAAAAGACGGGATGATGAGTGCGCCGTTCAATCGGCGGCCGAAATCGCGTCTGGCGAGGTCAGAGATGCTACGAAGACACAACTCGAAACAGTGCTTACTGGAACTCAGGCATAGCGGAAACATTTCCCACGATAACTAAATCATACCCATAGAGCAGAATACCAGACGCCAGTGCTACGCAATAACCAAAGATCTTCGGGTAATGTTCGATAGTCGTCAGTAGTGACGATGAAGGTGTTCCCTGCGACGAGAAAGGAACATGTTGTCTAGGAGGGATTCACTATTCCTTGATCGGAGCATTATGCCTGTGCGTAGAGCAGCGGTCAACAATCGTACGATTGATGGCATGATATCCCCTTTTAAGTATCAACGCCGCGGCATGAATATACTCCTAAAACTCAGGGCCGACCGAGGGTAGTTGCCCGTGCCTACGTGAAGTTTACACGAGGCTGTACACTAAGTTTAGACGAGGTTCCAATTGCAATGAACCCATGCCTCCATTGGATGCGATTAAAGCAATTGATGGGTTGAGTAGCCCGGGTATGCAGCCATCGGTATGATGAGTACATGCAGGACAGTGTCGTGACTTCAAGTATTCAGACATCTGCTGACTTGGCAGTCTGGTCATCGATGTTGATTTCACAAATTGCCACTCGAACAGTCACCTGCTGTACGAAACTTGATCGTTTGACAAATGCGTGAAACATCATGGTCTTGAAACTTCTGGACATCGGATGAACGGAAAAACGAGGTGTACCAACAGAGCCAGGCGCGATTTGTAAAGTCGTTGTATCTTTGGCATTGATTTGCACCTGGTCGGTGTAGGTCACTCCGGCCAGCCTGGGCCATAGGCAGACCGACTGTCCGTAGACTAACTGATGCTAACCAGGTTTAGATGGTACTTGGGCTTGAGCACATTGAATTTCCTGGTGAGGGGATATCCGGATGACATTATAATAATACTCTGTTGGGCATCAAGCAGTGGAGAGTTCGAAAAGGGTCCTGCGAGCCGTCATCGGAGACAGCTATGAGCTTCGCTCAAAGACGGCTGACAGACAGAGTACTTGGATCGCGAACATGCAGACTTAGACGGCAGTCCGTCGCTAGCTTCTCAACGTGAGCCGTCCTCAGGGGATGCTAATGCTGCAGAAAGTTCTCCTAACCGTGCTATAACAGCGGGAATGGGTTCATCCTAGCCGTCTTCTCCTTGCAGGGATACGAAAATTTAGCCTGGCTAGTCACTAGGGATCCCTTGAAGAAAACCAGTCAGAACTCAGAAGACTAGTCTCCAAAGCAGAAAAAGCAAGACAGGCACTAAGTAGCCGATCAGGAATGTTCTAGGAATGCCAACCATCCCGCCAGTCCCTGTCCGTTGCACGTGCCGAGATAAAGACGAAAATCAAAAAAGCAATTATTACAGGCGGACTTCAGGGGGGAAAGGAGTTCCTGCTGCACCATCGCTTACTGTTTGTTTGCTTGTTTGTGTGTGTGGCGAGCTGCGAGGGACTTTTGCTTTTCTGGAAACGGTTTCCGATCGACGGAGATTGCAGAACAACCCTGGTTTAGTACGTTGCCGGGCTTCCGCAGACTTGCGAGGGCTACGAATCCGTGAGAAGCATTTGGATTTAATTTTGTTTGCTTGTTGCTGGTCGGCTGTTTTGTGTGCGGTGGAACTCGGATAGTGACAGCATCTGATCTATCGCAGTCAATCGTCTTGGTCGTTTCTTTTTTGAATTGGAAAATCCGCCACGTGCTGCGGACGCGCTCGGACGAATGGCTTCCATGTGGCAAGATGGTCCTTTCCTACGCACGCCTGTGTGCCACTGAGATGAGGATTACGTTGGGACACCTCATGGCCTGTCGATGGTGAAACGGCCAAACTGGATCTCTTGGTGACAGGTCCTTCCTCCGTCGGGGACCAACGTCAGCCAGCAGTCAAAGAAGGTCCACGCAATGTGGTCCCCATATATGTGTCGGTATTATTTTGCTGTTATCTTTTCTGGGTCGGGCTCACATGCCAGACTCAGAGGGAACAATGGCCTTGACTGGGGATCAGCTCGGGGACTTCTTTCTAAAATTAACGCCAATTTAAATTACACTTCGGCATGCGGGCCTGCTGTCTGCAGTGTGCTGCTAGTCGACTGCTCTTGCGTTCTATCAATCGCTCCATCGACCATGTTAGATCCGCTTAGTGTTCCTGTGCCAGGCATTTTAGCGTCCGCGACTTTCCTCCAAAAGGGAAAAGAAAGTGAAGAGGCTACCGTCCGCCTGGGACCTGCACAAAAAGGAGGGAGGAGGGGGGAGGGGCCTATGCAGGAGCAGTAAGATTGCTCACTGAGATGATCCTGCATCCTGCAGTCGGAGTCAAGCCCGTATTCCGTCGGGCTAACTAATGGTTGGCATCAATTTGACCGGATTGAAATGAATGGTTTCTGGCATGAGTGGTCGATATGGCTCAGTGTCAGAATCAAAACATACTGAAGGGATCCACACAGAGCATTCAACACCGTTTGAGAAGCCGGCTATTGATGCATGCCGCATTGGATCTGAGCGACAGTCAATAGTGGCAATTCCTTTTGATGGCTGGACAGCCGCTGGAGATTTCATAACACATTATTTGCATTCATTCAATTTGTTGTTTGCCATCCGTGCCTCGAGGCGGGCTATCCCCACCCTCCGGATGGGCTTCCGTGCCGGCGAAGGAGACCCGGTGAAGCCCTCTTTTTTCCTAAATAGCAGAGGATCTGCTTCAGTCGTGAGGTTGTCAATCTCTGACGGGGCGGGGATTTCGCTACACAAGATGTCTGAATTATTTGGACAGTAACTCCTGGAAAGTTGGAGGGGTTTTTTTCTCCTTCTCATACTGTTTTCTTGTACTTCTATTTGGGAACGCGTCGGTTAAGCAACGCGGTTCCCTCTTCTTCCCAGCCCCTGGATTCAATCCACCGCAACCACAGCAACTCCCAGATGCCAAACCAACAACCTAAACTCCCTACCATCCATGGTTCTACCCCTCGCATTCGGGGACTCTCTGCCCATGACAGTTAGAGAGGGACGGCCCCTGTCCCGATAGAGTATAAAATTTCTGCACCGTCCCTGACTCGTCCGTCGGGGATGCTTCCTTTCCTGGTGGCAAATCCGACCGAAGTGGATCGACAGCACCACGCACCCAATCGTCGCTCGCTGATGCACTGAAACTACCGACAGGCTGGAGCAGCATCTCCTCCACCTCCAAATTCAGACTAATCGCAAACACGCTTAAAGAATCAGAAGCCATTCGCAGACGGGCCCTGACTCAAAGGGAGTCCGCTCACGTCTCCCATCGACAAACAAGACCCAACAACGGCCTGCCAGCCCTGAATCCACCGCAAATATACTGGACCGTGGACACGGTCCAACATCTGCAAAAGTAGAAACAAATTGACACTTCCTGCAGTCCAACTAAGCGAGCCTGCTCAACTCGCCTGGCTCAAGTTAGTCCTACGTAGATCGCCTTCTCTTTTAGGAGTGCGCACAAGCCCATCACCGTCTCCTGGCAGAGGACGGATGAGCATCTGCGACCCGACTAGTCCTGCACCGTTTGGGATCCGACGCGATTAGCTTCGTGTTTACTGCTAGTCCCGGTACTGGTTCTGGACCTCCCCGGCATTTCGGGCCTTCTCATATATTGGGTCATCCCCACCCCGCGGGAGCTGAGCTGAGCTTTCATGGACTTGCCTCGACTGCGTCTGTAGCATGGCTAAGGATGACCGCAGCCTCGAGGTCAAGGCGGTTGCGGCCGCCTTTATGTCAGTTGCGTGTGTGACTGTCATACTACGATGTTATGTGCGCGGATGGATCGTGCGAGCCTTCGGCTGGGATGACTGGGCCATGGTGGTGGCCATGGTACGTCTAATCCTGTATTGACTCCAACGCATGGTGTTCTAATCAGCAGCATATCTAGGGCTTCTACGCCATGTTCTCGGGATGCATGATTGGAGGCAGTATATACGGTACTGGACGACGTTTCAAAGACTTGGATGCGCATCAGCGTGTAACCGCCATGGAGGTCGGTACTCCTATTCCTTTCACCTCCCTCCTACATTCAACCTAACCTGGGCCGAATATAGTACTGGTGGTTTTGTGAGATCGCATATTGTTTTGCGGCCGTCGCCTGTAAAATCTCCGTCTGCATCTTCTTGATGCGCATCACTGTTCGACGCCTCCATATCTGGATCCTCTGGACCGTCATGGTCTTGACTGTCGTTGCCGGCATGGTCTTCATGCTCATCATGTTGCTGCAGTGCAAGCCACTCGCCTACTTCTGGACTCGCAAGGCCTTCAACCCGGATATTCACGGCCATTGCATGGACATTCAAATCGTTATCGCCATGACCTACGTATACAGTGGGTTCGCAGCACTGTGCGATTTTACCGTCGGCATTTTGCCTATCTTCCTTGTGCGCAAGTTGCACATGAAGCAACAAACGAAAATGGCTGTGGTGGGCATTCTGAGTATGGCATGCATGTATGTTACCTCGCTGCTTCGAAGCATAACCGACGAAACTAACCAACCTCAACAGCGCCTCTTCTGCTACCATCATCCGTATCCCATGGGTACATACCTTCGCGGACTGGGACTACCTCTGTACGCCTCTCACTCTATCCAAACCCACACAAACCCCTTACTAAACTCAGCCAGACGCAACCGTCGAAATCGCCCTCTGGTCCAACATCGAATGCGGCCTAGGTATCACCGCCGGCAGTCTCGCCACCCTCCGCCCCCTTCTCCGCAAATGGCTCGGCTCCACCGCCGACAACTATGATGCATCCCCATTCCCCGGTCCCTCCGGCTCGCGCCCGCTCGGCAAAAGCGGCGGCATGGGACGCAGTCACGACCGGCCCTACCCATTAGGCTCGCTCGACGAAGCCGCCGTACAGAACCGTCTCCGGCCAGACAAACTGGCCGTGACCGTAACGACGATCCAAAGCCAGGTGGACCCCGATACGCGACTCTGGCGCGGCGGGTCATCGAACAGCAGTGAGGAACGGCTGACGGGATCCTCGGGCAACGCGGAGCGGACGCATGGAACAATCCCCGAGGGGTCTGATTTGGAATTAGGCATGGGATTAGGTATCCATCGGACGTTTGAAGTGACGCAGACTTCCTCGGGAGGCACGTCACATAGTACTGTGGGGGTGAGAGAGCATGTCTGATACTGACACTGATACTGATACCTTCGACTTTTTTTTTCGATTGATTCCCCTGGGTGTATACGTTATTCGGGTTGCATTGGGCTGGAGTGGGTGGATCTTTCCTTTGTTTTTTTTTTCCTTTTTCTTTTCCCTTATATTTTGGGATTAATGAACATCGCATATATTGCATCAAAAGCATGTTGCATAGAGCGAGCGCATGAATATAATGATTTCACTTCATTACTGAGTTGGGTGTTGGTTTCATGGTGAAACCGTATACGATCATACGAAGTACTTGGCAGTGATCTAGACTCGTCAGAGATCTAGAAAAGCTTGGTAAACTTGCATCGGGATCTGGCATTTCGGACGAACCCCGGACTAGATAGATAGTTCTTTCTCGATTGATAGATCACATTCGGTGGTCTGATGATCGATCGACCGATTGATCAATCAATTGCCGACAGTCTGCATATGCAGGGAATTTGAAGTATCGAGTCGGGATGGATCCCGGTTGGGCGGAGAATACAGCCGGTGCGAGTATGTTTTTTACTACTACTACTACTACTACTACTACTACTATTACTACTACTATCTATACTTTGCAGAGTCGTTACTTGGAGTAACGGTACTTTGGAGGTGTAAACTACTGATGAATCAATTACTAGTTAATGGTCTTGTGAGGAATCAATTGCTACTATTGTATATATAGTACTGTCGACGCACTAACCGCTAAGCCAAGAACTATGCTATTTGACGTCCTATTCGTATTCTGTATAAATAAATAGTAAGAACTTGGATCCTGCCGCCGTTAGCGACGTATATATAATGGACCAAGCCGGTACGTAGTGGAGAACATCATAGCATGACATCATGACAGGAATAGTATGATAGGATATAATATGATATATCACCAGTAGTGTATACAGTGGCCACAGTCCTAGCCAAGGAACAAGAATCAAGGAACTTAATTGCTTGCAGATATCACACCTTAGTATACTGTGTTATAGGGTGATTGTATGGTGAATCGGGATTTGTATTCGGGATTCTATATCTTGAAACTTGGATGTGTTCCTCAGTGAGGACCTTGAGAGGGCGGTTGTGGTTCAGGGCCTGTTCGGGTTTATGAGGGGTGAGTTAATATTTGTTTCGTGGTGTAGGAGAGGGGATTGGGTATTGATGCATATTGATTGCTTCACTGCTGTTATAATCAGCGCTGTATAATGTAGTTAGTAAGTACGAAGTAGTACCTTGGAAGGTTGTGATATGTTATATTTGTATACTTGCGCTTCTGTTAGATATTTTTTGTACAGGTTTGATTATAAGCTCTAATAGCTGTAGGAGGATTGTTCTGGCGAGGGAATGTCAGTTCAGTTAGGGCGGGATCTTAGCAGTGCTCTGGTCTGGTAGGTTAGATAATAGTAGTATTGAGTGTACCTAGATGTGGTAGCGAGTACGTATTCGTATTAGTCTATGTTGAGGTGTTGTTACATTTTCTGCTGGGTTACTGTTCTACTCTGTGGTCAGTTATAGTGTGAGAGTTACATCTGGTGATTCCTGTACTATCACTTTTGAACTTTTGCAGTAATTTGGTATATCCTCTGCAGAGGCATAAAGCATATCATCATCTATTTACATTCTATATATACTTTTCCATTAATCATACCAAATAGCATTCATACCGAATCCCTTCTCAGGGATATCCACCCTCGCAACCCGAGCCAGCGTCTCATCCTTGAAGCGGTAAATCTCCACAAATCCAAGCTGGTCATCGCACAGCGCCAACCACTCATCGCTAAAGTCGCACGGGCTAACCGCATTCGAGTGTCCACCACTCGTCGACGTAGGGTGAATGAACAGCTGCTTCTCAATGTTACCGTTCGGGCCCAGCTTGAACGCCGTGATGTATCCCGTGACATCGAAGTGGTTACTACGAGTCGTGGCAAAGAGGTACTCGCCGCTACGGGTAGTGAAGGTAACGTCGCCGCGGTACTTGTTGCGCGGGGGCAAACCCTGGGGCAACAGGGGGTATGTGATGTGGGTGAAGACGGGCTTGTGGGTGCGCTCGTCGATGACGTACACGGCCAGACGGTTGCCAGCTTCCATCAGGGCGTACAGGTATTTGCCGCTGGGGTGCATCTCAACCCAGCGGGGGTGGTCATCGGGGGAGGGAGCCTCGATGCAGTCGACCAGAGTCAGCTTGCCGGTTTCGGTGTCCTTCAGGTGTGTCCAGATCTTGTTGGCCTGGAGATCGGCGGAGTAGAGGTAGGTCTCGGTGGGGTCAAAGACCATGCCGTGGATACCGGTGTTGGGCTCGTACTCGTAGTTCTGGATGTTCTCGAGGAGAGCGCCATCGGGACCGGCGGAGAAGACGTTGCCGTAGCCGGCGTATTTGTAGAAGGGGTTGCCGTAGACGTTGTAGGGGGGCTTGTGGGCGGCGAGGACGAAGATGGCGCGGGTGTTGGTGTCGGCGCTGGCGGCGAGTTCTGAGGAATTAGCGAGGTCCATGGCAGAGGAGAGAGAGAGAGGGTATACACACCGTGACCAGCAACAGGGTGAGAGGCTTGGTGGACAATCTCCGTGGGGCTGTGGACGGCGAAGCTGTTCCACTTCTTCATGGCGGCGCCATAGATGGCTTTCTTGTCATGCTGGAGGAGAGTGAGCAGAGAGCAGTGGAGGACGCATTGAAGGGTATGCCTACCGAGAAAGTCATCCAGGAGATGGGCTCAGCCTCCGGGATGTCGGTCTTCTTGACGAGGTCGAGAGTGAGGGCCTCATCGTCAAAGGCGACAGTGTAGATGCGGCCTGGAGGGGTCCAGGTACCGACCATAAGATGATGCTTCATGTTGGCGGGGGCGGTAGGGGTGAAGAGGGAGGCTGTGAGGGTGAGAGGGAGGGAGGTATGCTTGGTAGGAATAGTAGAAAAGAGAGATGAACGAGCAATGGCACGGAACATAGTCCCTGGAGACAGGAGAAGATGAAGAGGAAGAGCCAAAGATGCGATCGGGAATGAAGGCGAGAAGCGCAGCCGATAGTTCGCCCGATGCGGTAATGCGGGGAGCCGGCATCCGCGACCGGCAATCCGGGGTTGCCGATGCAGCAGAAATATCAAGTATGATCAAGGGTTCAATTACCACTTGAATTGTGATAATATTCAACTTCTGTCCATTATACTATCAGCCCTATCCAATAAGAGAGATATCTGGTTCTGCCATTGTGGATGTTGAGGCATGGCACGTGCACTGCCTATCCTCCAGATATTTCAGCACACTCCAATGCCTAACTCCTCTACAATTTATTTTTGTTTCAAATATATTTATTCTTCGAGTCAGAAAGTTTCTGAAATGCCTTCGTCAAATCACAACAATTGAATTAGACTCTCTACTCTCTTCCCAGAAAAGACACATACTCTACCTCACTCACAACATACCCATAGCATCCCTAAGTAGAAGGAAATATGAGAATACATATCAATATCATGCGAATTGCACAGGATTCTCAATGTAAAATAACCTTAACCCTGTCTCACTGCATATGCCTCACTGCACCCAATCACACCCCGCAGAAATGGATAAACCCTTCGGGGCTGATCCGCGGCAATTCCCATTGCCGGCCGGGAACGCGCTTAGCCGAGACTCTCCAGACTATCAGTAGTTGGTATACAACATCACATACTATCATTCTCACTCGCTCATTGAGATACATACCTAAGTAACTCATCACAAACACTGAGAATACCACGCATTCTCCACCGTGCAGGTATATCCATCCGCACAAGTCGTCGCCCCAGTCCATCCCTCCCCACCACACTGCGCATAGTGCGCAGCCACAGCCGTCGATGTAGCAGTAGCAGCAGTAGCAGTGGTAGTAGTCACCTTGCTCGTAGTAGCACTCCCAGCAGCAGAGGTGCTACTCGCACTTGCCGCAGCGGTAGTAGTAGTCGTACCCCCCGAAGAAGAGGATGAACCAGGAGTATACCCCTCCAACACGTCCAAATAATACTCATACGCAACGCCATCATCCGGCTCCAACGAAAAGATATAATCCCCCCACCAAGGTCCAGCAGACCACCACATACCGCCCAACCAAACATCACTCGCATCCACCATCGCATCCAACATGCCCGTGATCGCCTCCTCACAAACACTATTCGCGCCGCCCGCAAACTCTCCCAACACCGCCTGCTTCCCATTCTCCCTCAACCAGCTCGTGGCATCAGCAATGCGCTCCGCACCGATCGTCGAGCTGACGCACGTCGAACTCGTCCCGGAGCCATCGCTGTCCAGGTACTGGTGCATTTCGTAGATGAGATGGTCGTTTGGGTCGGTCAGGTTGACGAGATTCGTGTTGGTGGTGGTCCAGGTCCAGGCGCCCGTGTAGGAGTTGCCTTCAACGAAGATGTATTGCGTGGTGGCGCCGGTGGCGCGGATGGCCGTGATGGCGGCTTGGTTGAGGTCGAGGACGAGGGTTTGGTCTTCGTCGTGGAATTCGTTGTCTATCTCACTATTAGTATATGCTGCTGCTGAAGATTGTGGGGAGGTAGGGTAGTGTACTGGTATCGAAGATGACCAGGTCGTTGTCGGTGAACTCGCTGGCTACGGTGGTCCAGAAGGCTGCGAAGTCGCTGGTCGAGGTGATGATACTGCCGTAGCTGCATAGCATATGATATTAGTTCCATACCAAATGAGAGGCTAGGAAGGGAAAGACGTACTATCTCCCAAAGTTATGCGGATCAACCACGGCGTAAGCACCCAGATCTGTAATGGTTTGCACCGTCTACACCACATTCCCATAATAATCAACATCAGCGCATCTTACACCCAGTAGGGTAACTTACAGCCTTCAAATCAGCCATATACGTCGCATCCGCCGCACCAGTCAACTCATCAGGCACCAACCGCTCCATGAGAAACGGCACGCGAAAGATATTCATCCCCGCACTATGCAGTGTCTCGATGGCCGTCGCATCAGGCCAGATGTAATCCGTGCCCAAAGTGCCGGGGATATTCCCGGAGCCGAATTCAGCGCCGGATTCGTTGCTACCGAACCCTGCTCACTTATCAATATGTGTCTGCAAAATTAGTAGTAGAGAAGGAAGAGGTACATTGAAAGCCCGAAGACCGCTTCGCCCTCAGACTGCTACTCGCAGTCCAGGCTTGAACGAGCAGGACAGCCACAAGGGAGAGAGTCTTCATCTTGCCCTGTCACACAGTATCCGTTTCTCTTTTCTGGCTGTGCTTCATACCAATCTGAACAAAACAGATGAAACCAGTCATTTATATCCATTCCATCACCAACCATCGCACATTCTGCCAGAATACTATCCAACTACCCGGCATCCGGACCGACAATCCATATCACTCCATCAGAAACCTATCGGCCCATTTCCTAAACAAGAACGGGCGACCGGATTCGTCACGGGTGCGCAAAGAAACCCAGATCCAACCGGTTTGTAGGTAATTTGGTTCATGCTCTCTCCCCTTTGCTGATCCGGAAAGGACCGGATCGTCATCGCTTCGGGAAAGGGGGGGAACGGAAAAATGAAGCCAAGCTTCCTGCAGAGGATGCATGCATTGGGTGCGGAGATTATCCCGTCCAGCCATGTGGTGTGTCGGGGATTGGCGCTGGTCAAGCTAGCACTACTTTAGGCTTTCCGCACGGATGTTCTGCAGATATGTGAGGAGAGGGGAAGAGGGCTATTGAGTTGTGGGCAAATGATTGATTGGTTTGTGCCTAGGTTGAACGTCGGGTACGGGAAGTTAATTTATTATAGTATTGGTATAGTGTAGTGTGATTGGAAGGAAAATGGTTGGTAGATTCGGTGTCAAGTGATCATGTCATATTGCTCCCTAATCTTAACTAAATTGTAGTACGTGTGCTAACTACCATTCACTAACTAATTCCCCCACAACTGCTTCTTCATCCCCCTACAGGCACCGTCTACAAACACTGCGAGTAGTACGCATTCTGATACGTGCAAGTGTATCCACTCACACAAGTGGTCGGACCCGTCCAGCCCTGTCCGCCACACTGTCCATATGCCTGCGCCGCCGAGGTCGAGCTGCTACCGCTGCTGGTCGTCGTGGTAGTCTTCAAGGTCGTCGAAGTCGCCTTCGTGGTAGTAGAGCTCGAGCTGGAGCTAGACCCCGACCCCGAGGAAGATCCACTGGAGTAAGTCGAGCCAATGGGCCCGAACTTGATGTTCGAGTACGTGACATACGCATTGGGTGAATCCGCCTCCACAGTAGCCGGGACCCCCGAGTCAGTGCTACAAGTACCGCGAGCCACACCCGGTGTCGAGGCCGACGAGTTAACGGGGTAGTCGCTGTCGAGCCAGAGCATGTCAGCGGCGTAGTCATCCCACAAACTCAAGACCAAGACCATTCCATTTGCCATAGCCTCGCCCATGCCCGCGAGACCGCCGTGCGTGTCAAACACGTTCTCATCGCCAAACAGAGTCTTCTCTGCTTCACAGAAAGCGGAGGTGATCGAGCTGCCGTTGACGCTGGAGTAGGTGGAGGCGCCGTTGGCGATGACCTCGCCATTCTGCACGTACAACCGCTTGATCTCGGTCAGGGTACCGGAGGAGGTGCCGTCGTCGGTGATGAACTGGGTGACGACGGTGAATGGGCTGTTCGTGTCGACGGTCAGGCCGGGACCGTAAAAGTCCGTGTTGCCCAGACGGTAGGGGTTGTAGTCGCAGCCGTCGGGATCGCAAGTGCCGCTGTAGCGGTCGCCGCTGGCGCTGTAAGTTCCACCGCAGGAGTCTCCGTCGCACATGACCTGGCTGGCGGAGTCGCATGGGTGTGCGGTGAAGGCGTTGGAGATGCTGTTCGCTTCCCAGACATCCATCTCAGGGCAGCAGGAGCCGTGGTCGCCAACACCGGTGTTGACGTTGTTGCTAGAGGGCTCCCAGCCGTCGCAGTTGGCTTCGCCATTGATGAATTTCAAGTCGCGGGGGCACTGCGAGTCGCAGTATCCGGTACCGTATTTGGCGCCGGCCTTGTTGCCAGAGTACTCCGAGGTGCCGCCGTCAGCGTCCATGGCGACGAAGTACAGTGCGCCGTTGAGACCGCAGGGGAGGTTGGACACGTCCACGTCAAAGGTGAACTCCTGGCCGAGGAGCTTGAACATTTCATAGGTACTGTCATCGCTCATGAGGTACAGCCGGGATCCGATGTTCTTGCTGGAGCCCTGGGTGACGAAGTTCAGGCGCAGCTCGTCGCCGGACGTGGTCACACCGTAGGTCGCCTCGTAAGTGGCACCATCGAGCGCGCAGTTCGCGGCGCAGGTCACATCGTCGGTACAGATTGAGGTGTCCCACTCGTTGCCAGTGTAGCAGTTGGTGGAGCTGGAGGTTGAGTGCACCCAGCGCCAATTGGCATCAATGACCACCTCGCCGTTATTGGTAGTGCAACTGCCATCGCTAGTGCAAGTTTGCCAGGTCAAAGACGGATGCGTCTCAGTGGTGTAGGTTCCAACCTGCTGAGCATTGGCAGTGGCAAGAATGGAGAGCAGCAGAGCTGCTCGGTAGATTTGAAAGGAAGACATTGCGATTCACTGCTTGAGTTCTTGGACTTCTGAGTTCTGCTGTGATGAATGCGAATGCTGTGATGATGAACATAGGGGAAGATCGAGCTCTTTATACCTTCGCAAATGTATGCTGCCTATCTCAAAACTCCATGATCACGGACATGTTACGGCTATACGGACCGCATCCCGGCAGGTTACGTAGAGTAGACTGACTTCCTCGTTGCCCAATCTTGAAGCCATCGTGACAAGCGACCTCGAAGGAGACCGTTCCCTTTACCAAAATGGCAATCCGGCAGTCTGGTGGCGCCGCCACAATAAGCAGGAGACAATGCCGTTGTGCATCTGGCAATCCGCCCGGGACAACCATCTCACGAGCCCAAAGAGGAAATCCAGTGCAGGCCATGTGACTTGCAGCGTAGCCCTACCGGCAAGCCCTAATCTTATCAATCACCGCACCCCGCCTGAGTCATCAAATCATGACCGAAACCGGGCAAAGATCCTCGCTGTTTCGCGGCGGGGCGCCCAACGGCCGAAATTCAATTCTGCTTCGTTGTCAGGAACTGAAGTCATTCCTAAGAGCAACCCACTGCTTGATTCAACATCACTCCACCATTACGGTATCCCTCAGCAGCAACCACCACAATGAGCTACATCCTCACCCTCTCCTGCCCCGACCGCCCGGGCATCGTGCACGCCGTGACCGCCTACCTGGTGCAACAAAACCTCAACATCATCGACAGCAGCCAATATGGCGACCCGACCAGCCAGCGCTTCTTCATGCGCGTGCACTTCAAGGATGAATCCTCCCCTGCCAAGTCCCTCGACGACCTGCGCGCCGCCTTCCAGCCCACCGCCGAGTCCCTGACCATGACCTTCCAGCTCGTCCCCGCCTCCTCCAAGCCCCGCGTGCTGATCATGGTCTCCAAGATCGGCCACTGTCTCAACGACCTCCTCTTCCGCGCCTCGACCGGCCAGCTCCCCATCGAGATCCCTCTGATCGTCTCCAATCACCCCGATTTCGCTTCCCTGGCTGCTACCTACAACATCCCCTTCTTGCATCTCCCCGTCACCGCCGACACCAAGCCCCAGCAGGAGGGACGCATCTTGGAGCTGATCCGCGAACACAACATCGATCTGGTTGTTCTGGCCCGTTACATGCAGGTTCTTTCGCCTATGCTGTGCGAGGCTATGTCCGGAAAGATCATCAACATCCACCACAGCTTCTTGCCCAGTTTCAAGGGTGCTAAGCCTTACCACCAGGCTTTCGACCGCGGTGTCAAGATTGTCGGTGCTACCGCGCACTTTGTCACCAGTGATTTGGATGAGGGTCCGATTATTGAGCAGAACGTTGTTCGTGTCAACCATGCTATGAGCCCCAAGGAGTTGACTCATGCTGGTTCCAACGTTGAGAGCAATGTCTTGGCTACGGCCGTGAAGTACTTCGCTGAGCGGAGAGTCCTGCTCAACGGACACAAGACTGTTGTCTTCAACTAGGTTATATTCTTGGCAGTATGGTGGTATATAGAGGATGGAAAATAATGTTGTTACTCTGACTGGACGGCGCTAGCGCTGACCGGAATGTTACAAGCGAATTCCCTCGAAGGGATGATAATCTTCTTCTCCAGCCCATTGTTCCTCGTGCAGAGATTCGCCCATTTGGGATTTGTCCATTCCCGCGATCACGTCCCTACTAAAGTTAGTTGCGTTCATAAGCTAGGGGCAGTGCACGTACTCATCCGTCGCCAATACCTCGAAACCAGGTACACAGTCCACCAAGGCATACAGAATGTAGCTTCCCCCAAAGCTCCATACAAACCCGATCAGCGCTTCGACGATTTGTATTCCTAGCTGTCTCCAGTTGCCATCGAAGAAACACCCGCCGACGATGTCGGTGACGCCGTCGTATGCTGCGACTTCTCGTTGCGCAAATAGGCCAGTCACAATCGTGCCCAAAAACCCACCCAGGCAGTGTGTAGCAAATGTGTCCCCGTTGTCGACCCAGCGCAGAAGCTTCGCTCGTTTGGTGAACTTGATTTTGAGAGCTTGGTACCCGCATGCAGCACCTAGGACGCCAAAACCCATTGCCGTGCTCATGTCGATGAAGCCTGCGCTCGGCGTGATTAGAACGAGTCCTGCGATCGCGCCTAAGAAAGTACTGTCCAAGCTCCACTTTCCGGTCTCCCAGTAGGTCAGACTCGCCCAGGTGAGAGCGCCTGAGGAGGCGCAGAGATTCGTCACGCAGGCGGTCATGACACTCTTGAAGTTGAGAGCGAGCGTAGTTCCCGCGTCAAAGGCAAGCCACGCATTCCATATGATGATCAGGGCTAGCAGTTGGCATAAAGTGTTGTGTGGCCGATGCAATAACAGGTGCTGCGGGGTTCGAATCTGAGAGCGTCGCGACCGAAACAAGGGGTAGGAAAGGTATACACTCATTGCTGTGGCGGTGGCACCGCTGCAAATATGCACGGGAGTGCCTCCAGCAAAGTCGAGAGCACCAAGATTCGCGAGAAAGCCGTTCTCCGACCAGACCATGTGGGCTAGAGGAGCATATATGAATGTACACCAGAGCTAGAGAAATTAGCAAATGTTGAGGGACGAGGAGACTGCTCTTACAAAGATAAATGGAATCAATGGAAGAAGCCGTCCGCGCTCACAAGCTCCTCCGATTGCAATAGCGCACACGGTCGCGCAAAAGATGAGCTGAAACTCTGAGAAGAGAATCTCAGGAATCGAGCCGACCGGTTCAGCGAGGACACCAATATGAAACACTTTGCCGAAGCCCCCAAAGAAGCCATTGCCTTCGCCGTAGGCGAGGGAATACCCCAGCATCCACCATTGGATCGAGCAGACGGCGACCGCCAAAAGGCCGGGATAGAACGAAGCAATGCTATTGAAACGAGTGGAGTAGCCAGAGTAGGCGAGCCCGACAGCCGGGATAATAAGCCAGCAGAAGACAGAGCAGACAAGAATGAATAGCGTATCGATTTTGTCGCAGGCTTCCCAAGCTGTTTGGACAGACATGGTGCCTGTTGAACTGGCTGGCCCTGGTGCTTGCTGTTGAGTTAACAAGAGGGGTATCTTAAATATCGCATACTCCATGGCTGATAGGTACTACTATTTTGTATCGGGGTCTGGTGCTGACACAATGAGAACGAATCAAGCCTGTAGAGCTTATCAGCTCAGTAGTCATGGCGGATATAATTGGTCAGGATGCACTATCATGTCGATCGCCGAGCTCAGCTCCTGCAAGACGATGCTCGGATAGGGAAGTGCAACCAGCTGCAATTTGGATGCAGCAAGGCGGGGTGAGACTAGTAGTTGTTCCGGCGGAGATGCAGGCCGACCTGAGGGATTTGATCACAGCGATGTGTTTTTAGCAGAACACCCATGGTCAAATGTAGATTGCCTTTATGCAATCTTGTGAATAATAATTTGCAGGCCTCAGAGAGACGAGAGTGATAACTTGTGTATAGCCGATGGGTGTTGGCGTCAGGCAGCCATACGCACTGCTTTTAGCCTGTGAACACATGCGTCTGGAGCTCATTATGATGGATCATAGAAAACGCGCATCAAGGGTGTCCCCCAACCGTTGTTTTTTTTTTTTGGTCAGCAATTCCAAGGAGCGATGCCAAGTCTGTCTGGTGCAGCACATTGCTTCGTTGGCCGTCAACACGCCTTCCAAAGTAGCAGCAGTCGAGAGTAGTTTGTCAGGATTAGTACCGTCGCTCGATGGGTGCTATCTAGCACTTTGCTTCCCTTAGTAGCTGAAAGTCACAACTGAACGGCAGGGTCGTTCAGGTAAAGTCGAGGATGAAATAGAGAAGAATTGGAGAGTGCGAACGAGCACCCTCCACAATCGGAAAAGAGTATCTATCCCAATGGAGCAACTCGGGACACGATCCGGGGTAAACCGGGACCCTCCCCAGCCACATTGGTGATCGTGCCACAAATCCGTCAGCCACACCCGTGACCAACCAACTGATACGTGGCCAGGACCTCGGAAGGTAGATAATCCGCCCCTTTCGAGTCCGACCGAGCGACGCCATTATTCGCCGACCACCAAAAGAGCACAGCTGGCCCATTCGCGTCCATCCATCCATCCCCAACTCACCTCGCCTCCATTGACACCTCAGCATCCATTCCTTCGCTTCGTCAAAATGTCCGACCAGGTGCAAGAGCTCCTCAACGTCCCTCGGGAGTTCCTCAGGGATGGCGTGCAGTTTGTCAACCGCAGCCAGAAGCGTGAGTTGGCCGTTACTCTGTGCAGCAACTCCTGGTTTCAAGCTAATAAGTTTTGCTATATAGCCGACAAGCGCGAGTTCATCAAGATCAGCCAGGCTGTCGGTACTGGTTTCCTGATCATGGGATTCATCGGCTACATTGTCAAGCTGAGTATGCTGCCCCTACCATTGGATTAAACCCCTGCTAGATCGGTACACTGACTGGATCTAGTCCACATCCCCGTTAACAACGTCCTCGTCGGTGGCGCGTAAACGAACACTCCATCATCCATTCTATCCGGTGTCAAGCGAAGAAGGAATCATAAGGTCATCATGTCCTTATTGGCGAATCGCGAGCTAGGATGCGCATGCGGATGCGATCTTCAAACGAGCGTGTAACATTATACCCGCCTGATGGATGAGCAGACTGCGATGCAGTCTCGCTCGACGCGGAGACCAGTCATTGGAAACTGGCTTATGTGCATAATTAGTCTGGGCAGGCGTTTAGGGTGTGCTGTTAATATATCCATTGAATTATGGCAAGCTGCTTTCAAACGACAGAAATTATAAACCATAATGAATGATATACCCGTATCTGTGTCCTCACTTTCATTGACTCAGACTCAGTAATCATGCTGCCAAAGCATCAATCACAATAAGTACAAATTCATGGCGCACCCCAACTTTATCCCAATCCCCAGTCCCAAAACATATCCTATCCAATGGTCAGCACTCAACTCAAACCAAACATGATGTCACCACTCTGGACAACACCCTCTGTATAGTAAAAATCAACTGTACTACCACAATTGAATTCCAATCTCCTTAGCACTAGACAACTTCCTACACTACAGCATCCACCAGCACCACCACCAACTTACTCCGAGGCCCCCACACCCCGACTGCCGATATCCGTTCCCATTAGTATACTTCTGCTCCACCGGAATACTCCACGCACAACCACAACCACATACACATATAACAGTCCTACTCACCCCCCATTTATACTTCCACCTCACACATAAACACCCTCAACCCTCTCCCTCCCAAACCAATCCCCCTAATTGACCCTATCCGAAAACAAGAAAGAGAAAAATGGAACCCATCTCCCCACCCCCAACCCTAACCCACCTATTCACACTCCGTTGTGCCGTCGACCCACCCCTCGAAATCGGCACGGGACCGTACGGCCGTCGACGCTGCGTGCCCATCAAGTCTGGCACCGTGAGGGGGAAGTATCTCGTCGGGGAGGTTGTTCCGGGAGGGGCGGATTTTATGTACCCATACCTTACCCATACCTTTACCCATATTCATAGTACCTTACTGGGTGATCGATTACTTGAATTGAGATCGAAGGCTAACTTTGAGAGGATAGGCTAGTGGAAGAAAACCAGACGACGCATGTGAATACGAATTATGTGATTAAGAGTGAGGATGGGGCGTATATTTATGTGAGGTCAGTCTTTACTCTATTATCATCTATTCAATGGGGTTTGGGGTTTGGTGTATGCTAATGATGGGCATGTGTAGAACGGAAGGAACCCGGTCTGGACCCCCCGAAGTGCTGAAGGCATTGATGGAAGGCGATGGTGTTGATCCGGCGAGTTACTGGTTCCATCTACATATCAAACTGGAGACAGGACATGAGAAGTACCGGTGGATGTCGAACCGGGTGATTGTGGGACGGGCGACGAGGGCAAAGGGGGAGGTTGCGTATGATGCGTATTTCTTGGAGAATTTGTCATAAATACAGGACAATTATGGAATAATGTACATAATGGTTACATATTAAAGTATCAAGTATACAAGGTATCATATATATGGTATCACTGCAAACGGATCTGGTGGTTGCGCAGCAATTCCGCCAGATTCGCATACTCCCCTGCGCTCGCGTCCTGGCGAGCAAGTACCTCCTCTGCAAGTTGAAAGGCCCATAGGTGTTCTGAGTGGAATGATCGCAGCTCGTAGAGCCGCTCGCGCAGCCACTCGCGTTGTGCTGGGTCGTCGGTTTCGACAATGGCCATTAGGAGTGGCCAATGTAGTCGTCGTAATAGACGTGGGTCTGCGGTGTATTGTTTGTGGGCGTTGTCGATGATGTTGTTGAGGGCTTGGCGATGCAGTGCGGCTGGTGAGCGGGCTGTATCGAAGAGACGACGGTGAAAGAGGATCAGGGCGTAGAAGTTGTTCACAGCCATGTAGATGGTGTTGAGCGTGCGGCGGGTGGAGCCTGGACTGGCAAGTTTGGCGGTTAAGAGAAGGTCGGAATATTTCTATACTGGTTAGCATAAATATTACAATAAGTTCGGAGGTTGGCATACATCTCGAACCGCCATCATCTCAGCTAACAGTGCGTCGCCAGACTCGGTGTGTTTTTCATCCAAGCATTTCCAGAGCTTATGCCATAATGTGTATCCGACGTGTACAAACTCCAGCCCTCGGTAGTTCTCCATGTCGTCTGATACCTCCTGGTCCGGGTATTGCTTACCCCAGAAGCATCGACTCCAGAGCCGCGCGCAGCGATACAGATGGTCTGGGTGAAGAGATTCATTGCCGGAGTTGAGCACGTAGTCGTAGAGCGACTCTGTAGTTCCGATCGACCGACGATTGACATCGATATATCTGATTGATTAGCGATGCCTAGTAAAGCAGGAAGCATACTTACAATATCCAAAGCAAGAACTGGTCCGAGATGAACGAAGCCCGAGAGACCGTATCACTAGGCTGGTCCGCCTCCATTGCCAACAACACCTCGTTGACGTCGCGCACATGGAACAATTCCGGATGGGTCTCCAGCAGAGACCGCACTCCCTGTAGATGGAGGTGGAGATGACGCACGCAGTGTCCAAACTGCCATTCGTACGCGACCATGAGAAACATGGTTGCAAATATCATCTCAAGCTCCGCAAACGACACCTGAGGTCTAGGGGTTTCCAGTAATTGCCGGAACTCCTTGACGGCCATGCCGTAATGGTACCGGCCATGATCCTCAGCGGTCGGACGACCTGGTGACCGGACTACCAGGCCGTTCCGATGCATATCACTTGCAGACAACGCCAAGATCATGCGCATGATGACCTTGCTGGTAGCCGCGGGCCCCTCATACAGATAGCGGAAGCTGCTCCATTGCCAATTCTTCATGTAATAGAACACCACGGACGAGGAAGGGAAGTACTGAAAGTATTTCTGATCATGCTCCGACAAGACGAGCGAATTGGTGCAGGGCAGAGCACCTGTTCCGGGCAGGGGCCGGTAGAGTGGCGATGGTTGCGCATAGGGCGGAAACGGCCATCCCGTGGGGAAACTGACATCTGGGGAAACCGGGGTGAAATCCGGGGCTGGTCCGGGGGACTGCCGATGCCAGAGGGCAGCTAGAGTGTTGGCATAGTGAGGATGGAGAATGCTGTTGGTCACGGCAGCGCGAACAGGAGAGGGAGTGGTCGCTGATGGGGAGGAGCAAGTGGTGATGCCATCGCTGGTTGGCCAACGAGGTTGCGCGGGCTGCAGATGCCGAACCGGGGCATTGGCCTTGCCGCGCTTAACGGGGATCCCCCATTCACAGTTCAGTCGTAGATTGAAGCAGCGTTTGCAGACTGGACGCTCCTCCCCGCATTTCACTTTACGACGGCGGCAGGTGCTGCAGCCTGTAAGATGCGAGTCAGTCAGTCAGTCAACCATTGTCCGTCCGCTGGGATTTTTTTTTCCCGAGCTTTCCGCCGACTCCGGGGAACTCGGGGAAGGGTTGGCATACCATTCTTCGAGCGAGGCGCGTTCCGACCCGACATGGAATGAATGGCCCACTCGTGAAGGAGTCGGATCAGCCGGCAGGCATCAGTAAAAGGCAGAAGAAGACAGCCGATATCACGAATTTAAGCGAGGGGCAGTGGGTGATGCAGCGGGAAAGTTCATCGGGAAAAAGAAATTCGGAGGGACAAAATTGACTGGAAGCGAAATGACATTCCAGGCGCTTAGTCAGCGGCAGGACAGCTGGGGACTGACTCGTACAGGGCTGGCTGGGGGGCAGAAAGTAGTTGAAGATGGTAGCAAGTATTTAGAAAGTGTGCTTCTCTGAAAGGTGAATATCTACAGGCTTGGAGAAGGGTCTGATCTCAATTTGGGGTAGTTTTGCCCCGTCGCAGAGCTAACGTCCACATCCTGGTCTTAGTGACGCCCGCTAGAGTGTCACCGTGGTTTGAGCATGGCTACTAGTATCTGGCGCATCGCCAGGGTCAAGGTCATCAATCGTGCGTTCGAGATCTGCGCTGAGAAAGATTATACTTCTATCGGGTATACAAACAAAGTGACAGCCGCCATGTTTCACCTTCTCCGAATAATATCGCCGAGGATATACCGAGAAACATCCTGATGGCTGTCTGTAAGACATCAAGCATGAGAGTGGTTCTGAGCAGATATTCGAAAGATAAGATGGTGCTGTGATGCCGAGAATGTCGTAGAGACAGTGTATCCTGCCTTACTCCTGAATACATTCCTTCCACTGCTTCTGCGCAATTCCGAACAACTCATCGCTCGTCACCATCTCCCACCCAATCAGCGCCAGCGACTTGCCTACAATCACCGCCTCCTGGTGAGCGTAATCGGTTCCAGCCGCTGCAGCAAATTTGGGATGATGGGGGAAGGAGCCTGGTTCATCCGTGATACCAAACATGGTGTGTAGTGTCGGGACAATGTAGCTCACATTGCCTAGAGAAGTCAGTAAGGTACCCTGACTACATAGTATGAACACCTACCGATATCCGATGATCCTGTCATGACCTTCTCAAGACTTGCAATGACATTCCGGTCGTACTTGGACATGTGCGCTTTATATCGGTCACATAGTGTGTCGTTGATCTTGATGTCGGTATACAACTCATTCCTGGTCCGGTTAGCTCACCTGCTGTTGCTCCGGTTGATGAGAGACTTACTCAATAATTTTCGCCTCGCAACCTGTAGCCAATGCACCTGCCTCAATGCAGTTCCGCACTTTGACCATAAGTTGGTTCAACCCCTTCAAAGTCGGGCTGCGAACCTGCCAATACGCTTTCGTGTAGGACGGAATTATGTTGGCCACCGTGGGCGTATCCAGGAAAGCACAGTGGATGCGCTCATCTGGGCGGAGTTGCTGGCGCAGTACGGCCACGTTGTTGTACGATGTCACCAAGGCGTCGAGGGCATTGATTCCTTCCCAAGGGTTGCCGCCCGCATGGGCACTCCGACCCGTGAACTCGCAATGTATTTCTTTCCGAGCGTTCATTCGCACACCACCGACGCTGTCCGCTACAACGCCAGGGAATAGTTCTTTGGGTCCTGCGTGACTGAGAAGGTCAGTATGCCAAAAGGAAAAGTCTACCCAATGGATACGATAAGCCGCATAAGGGGATGGTTAATACGTACGCCATCAATGACACATCTACACCCTTATATGCACCCAAGTCAATCAACTTGGCCTTGCCACCGCCATTCTCCTCTGCCGGAGTACCCAAAAGCTGAGTGCGACCGGGAATACCAAATTGTTTCAGGACAGTCGACAGCGCTAGGAAGGCAGCCATACTGCTGGTAGTGATGAGATTATGACCACAGGCGTGGCCGATGTCAGGCAGTGCATCATATTCAGCATTGAAGTTGATTAGGCGTCCACCCGATCCGCTGAGCGCTTCAAAAGAGGTGTCCAGTCCGTATGCGTGACGGGTTACGGTGAAGCCTTGCTTCTCGAGAAAGTCGCAGATAGTGTCATGGGCGCGGTGCTCTTGGTATGCTGTTTCTGGATTACACCAGATCTGTGGTAGAGTCGATGATCAGAATCATTCCAAGCGGAAGGAGAGTTACGTGCCCTACCTCTCGGTTGAGCTCTCGTAGCGATGTTTTCGCCGACTCCAAGGCTGCATCAATTGCCACCTTCACTTCGTCGATCGTTGGCACGGTTTGGGTATTGGTCTGTGTTGCAGTCATTGTGGCGATGGTCTGTCAATCTTGCTCTCAGCTGGTTGAAATGCAGGGAAGAGCTCCCGACATCGTCTGCCGGGGCGTCATATATGCCCTTCCCTCTCCCATCCTCGCCCTGCTATCGCGGCAAAGGATAAGCGTGGAGAACCTCGGCCGACGAGATGGGCAAATCCCGGACATTCAGGTGATACTCATGATAGGATAATTCGGGTAACCATTACGAACAAGTGTCACTTGCAACGATGACTCCATCTGCACCCCGCATCGCGGAAGATTGTCGTTATCAAATCCGCCCCGACAACCATGGGAACCCTGCGCATAAGCCATTAATAATACCTCCGCTATCACGCTATCAAACGCTATCAGACTTATCAGGGTCATTGGCTCGGCAGATAACAGTGGATCAAGGTATTAAATGAGTCCTTCGTCCCTGACCAACACGAGGCGTTTCTCCGCACGATCAAATCTGTGGGGGAGGCGCAGTCGCGAGTTTTCCGGAAGATGGACCCAGCATTGAGCTCTCGAACCAGTGGAAACCCAAGGATAAGCGTGGTGGAGAGTTGCCGGTTCAGCTGCCGGCATTGCGATGAACGATAACCTGCTTGTCATCTTGCCGACCGACGCTTCGTATTGGCGCATCTGCCGACGGCGTTGCTTGGATCTGCTGCCATATCGCAACCCCGGATTCTAACCTACTCAAGTCACCGCACGGATATCGTTTTCCTCATTCACGACCAACATGGCTTCACCAATTTCATTGGGTCATTCATCTTCCACCGGATGTAAACAGATACTAGATAGGGAAAGTTAATCACCGGCATTTGACTCACGGCCAAGTCCCCGACCTCGCCACCATCGTGATGAGCACAGACAGGGCATCAGAGCGGTATCGGCTTGTCAAGTTACCCGGTGGAGGTGCGTGTATCAATCGCTGATCGCGCGGAAGTTGTGCGCTTTATTCCGTGGGTGCTGTTGGTTAAGGTTTGCTCACTGGTTATCTTATAACCGATGGGCCTCATCTGTACCGGTAGTAGTATAAACAGGTAAATCAATCCCGTGCCATCATGCCGTGGCAGCTCTCACGAAAGCAAAATATCATGGAGAAGCAACATACAGACCCTCCTCCCGGGGTGACCCCCGAATTAGACGATCTAAAACTGAAGGAAGAAGCAACCCTGGCCCGGGATGTCGGACTGGGACAAGTATTGGAGGTGGAAGCCACCCCAGAGCAGGAACGAAAGGTTTTGCGAAAGCTGGACATAATGTATGTGTAACTTGTATAGCATTGAATGTTCTTTTCTCACTGCTCGAACAAGATTGATTCCTCTGATGGGAGTCTGCTACATGATGCAATACATGGACAAGCTGGCTCTGAGTCAAGCTACCCTGTTCAACCTCCGGCAGGATCTGGTATGTTGCCACTTCCAACGAGAATGATCTATACTGACTCGGAACAGAACCTCAAGGGACAAGAATATACCTGGACATCTGCTGTCTTCTATTTCGGGTATTTTGCCTGGAGCTGGCCCAGCTCTTATCTGATCGTCCGTCTGCCAATTGGCAAATACATTAGTGCCTCAGTGTTTGTGCATCCCCTAATTCTACCCCATAATACCACTAATACCCTATAGATTAATATGGGGAGGCATCCTAATGTGCCATGCCGCAGCAAAGAACTTCGGGGGTTTGATGGCTGCCCGATTCTTCCTAGGAGTGGGCGAAGCCGCCATTGCTCCGGGATTCTCCCTCATCACCGGCATGTTCTACAAGCGTGAGGAACAACCAGCACGGTAAGCCTCCCCCATAACCAGAACAATTATTGTAGATATTCAATCTAACAACTAACAAGGCAATCGGCCTGGTTCCTCGGAAACTGCATCTCCACCGTCATCGGCGGTGTCGTAGCCTACGGCATCGGCAGCATCAAAACCGACGCCGTATCCAGCTGGCAACTCCTCTTCCTCATCCTTGGCGCCATCACAGCGTTCATCTCGTTCTTCCTCATCGTTCTTCTCCCCGACTCCCCCAAGAAAGCCATCTTCCTCACCAAACCCGAGCGCGCCATCGCCATGCACCGCACCCTCGCCAACAAAACCGGTGTCGCGGACGAGGGATCATTCAGATGGGACCAAGCCTGGCAGGCAATCCGCGACCCTCAAACCTGGTTCTTGGTGCTGTATACATTCTCCGTGAACCTCTGCAACGGTGGCATCACTAGTGTAAGCCCCCTTCCCTACATACATTCCAAGATCCTCATCCATCTTCATCAAACTAACAATGACCAATCAGTTCTCCTCCATAATCATCAACGGCTTCGGCTTCTCCCAAATCCGCTCCCTCCTCATGCAAATGCCCCTGGGCGGCGCCCAAGTCGTCTTCCTCATCCTCACCGCGGGCATCGCAACCTTCGTCCCACACACCCGAATCCTCATGATGATCTTCAACACCCTCACCTCCCTGATCGGCATGATACTCGTCTGGAAGCTCGACGAAGATAACCGTCGAGGCAGACTCACGGGTCTTGCCCTGGGCGCTGTCTTCGCAGTCAATATTCCCCTCTCGCTGAGCATCATCAGTTCGAATGTCGCCGGGTTCACAAAAAGAAGTACCACCAGCGCGTTGTTGTTTGTTGCGTACTGTGTGGGAAATATTGTCGGGCCGCAGTTCTTTTATACCTCCGAGGAGCCTCATTATCCGGTATGTCTTCTTCCTCCATCTGTTTATAGAGGGGCGGTATGCTAATGATGGTCATGTGTAGACAGGTATGAAGGCCGCTACTTCGGGATTGGCGTTGGGGGCATTCTTCTTGGTGTGTTTGCTGGTGTATTATATTTTGGAAAATAAGCGGAGGGATCGTCTGTACGGAGTTCCGGGGCAGATGACGGAGAGCCAGGAGTTGGCGTTGGGATTGTCAAGTAAGACGGATTTGGAGATTGAGGATTTTAGATATGTTGTGTAGGTTTTATAATAGAACCACTACATTTTGAGATTTCAGATAATTCTGTTTACTGCTAGGGTGTAGATGAATAGAGTTGAATGAAAACAGGGTGAACTGTAAAGGTATCGATGGAAAGAAAGGCACATTAGTTGAGAATATGGTAGATAGAAAGGGGGTTGTTGAGGGTCAATTGACTTATATCCACAAGTGCAAGGGTAAATATTGTTCAATGTAAATTATTGGTCTATCAGCAGAAAAAAGGAAACAACGGCTTGCTCGATGAACAACAAAAGGCCCATTAATCGATGAACCAAAGGTATTAATTGTCATGCCGCGGATCCCAAAACGGATAGTCATCAGAGAGAATAGGTACGTTCCATTCGATGAGTCTCTCGTCGTCCCACAAAGCGTATTGCCACGGACGGTGCTTATTAGTAGCCCCAAACTCATACATGTCATAAAAGACCTGGGCGAAATTGAGATCATCTCGAAGCCATATCCTCTCCCATGCTAGGTTAGGCCGCTCAAATGGTGGTAATGATTTCAGGAAGTCCCGGAGTCCATTCCTGTCCGTGCCGAAGTTGAACTTGTCTGCAGGGTAGAACAGTTCCATTTGATCATTGTCGGTCGGTCTGGGCCAGACTCCGAAGTCATAGAAATATAATCTAAATGATCGCACGTTGACGAGGACCAGGTTCCGGCGGGCGAGGAATTGTTTTTCCCGCAGGATTTTGCATAGGAGTGAGGGCCCTTTCGAGGTCAGGCTCTCTCTCTTATCCATTGGGCTTTCGAAATCATCACAGTCCGTGTACCAGCAACCGGGTGGAGGTCGTTGATCTTCTGGCAGCTCGTCAAAGAACATGCAACCTGTCTGCACTAGGCTATCGGATACTTCGCGGAGTATCGATTCGTATCGGTAACAGCAGTGCTCCCATAGACAGCTGAATTCTTCAACTTCCCAGGGACTCATATGGCCAAAGAACAGACGCCACATCTCCCCGCCAGTGAACACATCTTGCTTCTCTTGCCAATCGTTGTCCTCCGAGGTGTACGCCGCATCCACAGTACGTTCGATTGAACCGAAGATATTTCCGTAGATTTGCAATCGATAGAAGGCACGAATGATGCGTCGTTTCTCCGTCTCTGTCAAGACCAGAGGTATGATGTCGCTCTCCCACCTGGTCTCATCCATCCATACCGGTCGCCTAATGGTTCTGCAGAAATCCTCGAGGAATAATAGGGCCTGGTTATGTAAACGCAGCAACTGCACTGTCTCCTGAGTATTTGCTGGTTCGTCTAGAAGCTGCGCAGGTGGAGTTTCCGGCCGAGGTGTCTTGTAGCTATAATTTCGGCTCTCAAGAAGTGCGATGATTTTTTCTTTATTGGGCTGCTCGGAAGCGTGCAAGCCTTTGGAACGGATGGCGGCTATTGCATCGGTCATGTCGACCAGGCCAGCATGGTGCTTCTGTAGAAGGCTCCGAAGAAGGTCTCTCTTCACTAGCTCAAAGATTTCGTAGTACACAGGCGATGCACGTAATAGCGACCACAGTGAGCCGGGGTCAGGTATGGTGAATAGGATTGAAATACGCAGTTCCACCGGGATGCCTTCCAGGGTGGGCACAGCCTGATCTGAAGTTAGCACATGCACCGTCAATAAGGGTGAAGTACACTAACCATGTTCGGTAATTTATATTATTTGAGATCCTGTCTCTTTTAGGCAAAAGTTGATGGTAAGGGGGTGGTGAGGATAGCATGAAAGGTGGTAAAACAAATGTACTAGAAAGCAAGATGAGGTGAGGGGAAAAGAAAACGAAGATGATCCCGCCGCATCCTTGAGCTGATGCGATTGCCCATCGCCAACTGCGATATCCGCACTCCGGCAAGCTCCCATGTCAATGTTCGACCGAGTCCAAGCTATACGGTCACAGCTTTCAATGAGCGACTGGCCGCTGACATGATAGCCTCTGCCAATATGTAAGTCAGAACAGTGCTTATTGTGAATTCATCTGGAACCTGCTAAAAAATATATATATAAACAGAGTGGCCGCATATCGCTGTGGCTTTGACCACAAGTATCCAACTGCTTATGAGTGCCTAGGAAAGAAAGGCTCGCATTATGATGAGGCCGTAAAGAACCTCAAAACTGCGAGATATTACCGCAATCAGAGAGAGGTGATCCGTGATAAGATCAATACCCCACCACGTCCCTAACTGTCGGCTCGAAGGCGTCTCTTCGGAGCCATTTAGTAAGGAACCTCTAGAGCTGGACAAGAAAAGGGGGTTGGTGTGGCGGCTATCTTTCGTCTTCCCTGGGTTGTTGAAGCCACGGTCGTTCATCTCTGGTCTTTGAGTTACTCATGTTTTTCTGCATGCTAAGTTGTGTTTGAACTATTCTTATGTGTCATTGCTTTGTCCTAATATTGAATATTCCAGCCCAGGAAACATATGAATAATCATTCCAACTCCCCGTGAACTTCTTTCCTCTCTCTAAGCCAGTGCCTCAGTCCGCAACTATACTCTATGAGCCATCAGTACCGGTGATACCTTGTCTATCGCAGCGTACTTTGCATCGGTAAGTGATTCAATCAAGCATGATAGTATATCATGATCTCAAAACTAATTGCCATGTCAGATGTATACATATTCTTGAACAAACACCCACAACTGGACATGTTCTACGGGGAATTCGGGCCCGAAAGGTCATTACACAAGCTATATACAAGTGATTAGAAAAGGGGTAATTCCTCTGCGCCAGATATCCTTCAACTGAAGAGAGATCCCTTTGATCATTCATCAAATCGTATCCCGGCTATTTCTATCAAGCAGTGGAAGCTTAGGTCTGATGTCCTCGGAGGTTGTGTGTCGGCACAGCACGACTGCGCTGCTATTGAGGATACAACTTCCAGGATAAAGAGCTGAAGCGCTCTTTCAGCTTCGCATATGGCAACACCAAAGAGCCCGAGCTACCCCAACTGTGGGTAAAGTGCCCACAGCCGTTTACCAAACGAGTCAAGCAAGACTATAACTAGTATAAGGCTGTGTGCCGGGATTTCGCTGCCGTGAGAGTGATAGAGCGTGACCTTGGTGGATTGGAGCTCATATGGTACTATGTGCAGCTCATTCGTTGGGGACCGAGCGCGCTGGATATTGAAGATGATATAAACAATCTCCCCAGGCATCTTGATTGTCAGACTTGTTATCTTCATGGTACAAATCTACACATCATAGATTCGAATGCATTCTTTTTAAGTACATTTGCTGGCTATTTCGATGTTAATTTGGTCATAGATTCACAAGAAACTGTTGTGCAGGTAGAAGCAGGAACGTTGCAGAAGAACATGTCTTGGTGAACGAGTGCATGAGGGGAGTTAAACTGAATTTGGGAACACAAGATGTACTTTAAATACAGTTACTGGAAAAGAAGCTTTTTGTTTGTCTGGATAAGATCTGTGGTGTGGTACTAGTGATTCAGTGTATTGGAGTCCTGACCCACCGGCGGTGATATGGTTATTACTTCTCACACTTGGAATGGATCCGTCTGTAGTGGCTTAATCTGGAATAGTAAACACAGTGAATTAGTTTGGGCGCTATAGAATGTTTCCAGTCATTGAACTCAGCGAGCAAATTTTTAGATGACAGACGGGATCTTCTTCATTTGTGTTACTTGTATATCCCCCAAATCTTGTCAGCGTCTTGAGACTCCCAGCCAAATGTCGGGTGTTTAAGCGAATCGTAAAGTGACAAGGCATGAGACACTGTATGTGTAGCGCAGCTGCTTCCCAGCAGCCACCGGCAACCTGGTCCAAGCAGAAGTGCGCTCATGCCTCGCGCCTTCCTACACTGTCATCTTCAAAACTGCAGCCAGCCTCTTCGCCACTGGATGCCGTTCCTGATCTCAAGATGCCGCAAGCACTGCAAAAGGCTCACCTGTCTCTACAATAAGTCTGCATTTAATTTCTTTCTGAACTCATTCGTATCATTCTGTCAACACTAGATGCTGCTCAAAGCAAGTCAAGCATTGGTGCTTTTGGCCACTATTCTCTCAACATTCTACGCTCATTTTGCCAATGGCTATCACATACCTTAGCCGGATATTCCAGGTTTGAAAATACTTTCTATTACCGCATTTTCACTTCAGGACTACCCAATTACGGGCGTGCAGGTGAATCCTATACAGTCGCAGAATGTGACTATCAGCTTTTGGAATGTCACCGTTACCTATACACATCCGGGCTGGGACGACCTGATTCACGCGCACGTTTGGTTACCATTGTCTGGATGGAACAATCGGCTCCAGGCAGTTGGAGGAGGAGGGTGGGCAGGGCTTGTGGACTATGGCACGTTAGCTCTGCCTGTCTATCAAGGATTTGCAGCTGCCGGGTCTGACATGGGCCACGACAGGATTCCTTGGTCAGCAAAATCATGGGCTCTCGAAGATGCCTCGGGCCACGTGAACTTCGCCCGACTGGCTGATTTCTTCTCAACCTGTCTCTATGAGCTGTCGCTTCTCGCCGAGTATATCATACAAGAGTTCTATGGAACACTACCTGCTTACTCTTACTGGAACGGCTGCTCGACTGGTGGGCGGCAGGGATTGGAGATCGCCCAACGATGGCCCGATGCATTCGACGGTATATTGGCGGGGGGGCGCCAACCATAAACTGGGCGCAGTTCGTCCCTGCAAATTACTGGCCAACATTCGTCATGAACCAGCTTGGGGTCTATCCCTCCCCCTGTGTCATGGAAAAGATAACGGATGCAGCAGTCACTTACTGCGATGGTCAGGACGGTGTTGTGGATGGAATAATTGCTCTGCCGTCGCTTTGCAACTTTAATCCCCTTATTCTCATAGGCATGGAGGTCTGGTGTGAAAGTATCCCCAGTATAATTACTGCGGAAGTGGCATTACTTGCAGTGTCATACTGGGCAGGTCTAACTGCTAAAGATGGGACCCCTTTGTGGTACGGTTTCAATCAGGGTACGCCATGGAACTATACGATCTGTACTGCTACCGATGATATTGGGAATCACCGATGTCATTCTTTGCCCGATTACTTGAGCGTGGATTGGCTGCAATTTTTTGTTGCCCAAGATCCCAATATCGACTTGGTTGACATGGATCAAGCTGAGTTTGAGTCCCTCTTCTATCAATCCATCACCGGATACAAAGCAATTACCGATGCTAATAATCCCGATCTCTACGACTTCAAGAATAGAGGGGGAAAGATTATCCATTGACATGGCTTAGCTGATTGGCAAGTTCCTCCAAATGGCTCTGTGGACTACTACAGAAAGGTCCAACTGCGTGATCCATCAGTCCAGGATTTTTATCTCTATTTTGAGGCGCCAGGAGTCGAACACTGTGGTAATGGAAAGGGACCGGCTCCAACTCTTTTGATGGAGTCATTAATGGCATGGGTTGAAGAAGGCATTGCTCCTGATCATCTGCATTCTGTCTCTGAGAATGGTGGGATGTCAAGGATCCTCTGTCCCTATCCTGCTACTGCGCAGTATGTAGGAGAGACCCTACAATTGCTTCATCATTTGTCTGCCACTAGATTGTTCAGCGCACGCGTTCTTTGATTGTGTTTCACACTCTTTTGACTGCACTCTAGCATTACTACAGCCTTAATTTAGTCTAGTCTCAGTATTACTCTTAATCTACTGTGCTTCATTCTGGACTAGCTTCAAATATGGCTTATTCTCACTCAGGTTCTAGAATCTCTTCACAAATGTACTCGGCTATGGCTTCCATCTATATTATTAGGGTCCTCATGGCGCTATAAGGATGACAAGATAGAACATAGACAATAGTCCTGTACTACTTCCCCCTCATGCCGAGTATACAGATTACCCGAAGCGGAAGTCCACCTGACGTCATGATTAGTGTTTCAGTTTCCTCCTAGACAACATCACATCCTCTCGAACTGCATTCTCTCTTCAACCATGAACAAGTGAAAACACCGATTGACCATGGCATCAGCGTCTCCTCGAAAGAAAGTTGCCATCATAGGTGCCGGGGCAGCAGGCATGGTACAGTCCTCTCCTTCCCTCCCTTACCATCCCCAACCCATTCCGAACCCCGACTAACTACCAAAACCCACGCAGTCCTGCGCCTCTACCCTATCTCAACACCCAGACAAATTCGAAATCCACCTCTTCGACTCCGCTCCCCACGCCGGCGGCCAAGCAACCTCGATCCCCCTGCCGTCAAACCACGGCGCAACCTGGCTCAACGACGGCGTACAAGGCGGCTCATCCATATTCCGTCACACATTCAACTTCTTCCGACGCTACGGATACGAGCCTCAACCCGTTCAACTCCAAGTATCCTTCGGCAAAGGTCCCGACAGCTTCTTCACCAATATGTTCCCTTCTCCACTCGTGGACAGATACTCCGCCGAGATCGAGAAACTCGGCCGCGTGCTGAAGTGGATTAAGCGGTTGATGCCATTCCTGGGAATACTGCCCATCAAGATTGTACTTCGGCTGTTCAGGTTCAGTGCAGAGTTCGGAAGTAAGATGGTTCTTCCGCTCATTGCACTGTTCTTGGGCACGGGGAACCAGACGCCGAATGTGTCGAGTGTGTTATTGGAAAGGCTGTTTGATGATCCGCAGATGAGATTGTGGGATTTTGATCCCGATATGCTGTTGCCGAATCGGCCGGAGATGTACACGTTTCCGGAACTGGGAAGGTTTTATAGCGATTGGGTGGCGGATTTGGGGGAGAGTAAGGGGGTGAGGGTGAGGTTGGGTACGGAGGTGGAGATATTGGGGAGGGATACTAAGAAGGGGGTGGACTTGAGGGTTTGGGATAGGGGGGAAGAGGGTGAGAGAAGGTGGGAGGGGGTGATGCATGATGAGCACTTTGATGAGCTTGTGCTGTGTGTGCCGGCTGATGAGGCGAAGAAGTTGCTGGGTAGGCATGCGACGTGGAGGGAGAAGTATGTTCTGGGTGGCGTGAGGTTCTACGATGATGTTACGGTCACGCATAGCGATGCGGACTACTTCAATAGTATCTTCGAAACGAGGTATAAGAGTGATTTGTGCGGGAAGGCGTCGAGCGAGGCGCGCAACGAGCAGATCTCGTTCGCGAAGCAGACACCGCGCTGTCGGAAGGACGGGTGGGAGGGGTTTGCGCCTATGTACTATACGCATTCGTATGAGCAGGATCCGCAGAAGATCGAGATGGGCTTCGATTGTTCGAATTATCAGCATCAGTTTCGGGAGGCGTTGGGGGAGGGGGCTCTGTCGTTGGAGCCAGATCGGCATGTGTATCAGACGATCTTTTTGAATAAAAAAGAGTCGGATCTATGGACGTGGGAAAGCATCGACAAAGATAAGATTATTGCGAAGAAATGGTGGCATCAATTCGGACATAATTGGCAGCATTATATACGTGTGGTGCCGGGGATGATGTTCATTAATGGGAAGAATCGGACATTGTATGCGGGGAGTTGGACGATGGTGGTGAGTACTTAGACTTTTCACGGTTGTGGGTGTGTGTTTCAGATACTGATGGCAGGCAGAATATGCATGAGATAGCTTGTATATCGGGCATTGCGGCTGCATATCGACTTGGGGCGGAATATGTGCCCTTTGATGATTTTGCGGAGGATTTCTTTGCTAAGTTTTTGCTTGTGAGTCATGGGAAGAGGTATAGGCGGAGATAAGTGTGGATTTAGGGGTACACAGGGCCTTCATTCGTTCGTTAGGTTGTATCTACCCATCCATGTTTATGTAGGCAAGTAAGCATGAAGGGTGCAGTGTGGAAATATTAGGGCAATGCACTTACCTAGTAAAACTCTATTGACCTGGTATGAACACAGCAACTGCATCCACTCACCATTAGGGTCAGTCATTGGGGTCTCATGGTGCGTTAAAAGTAAGCAAAAGGGTGTTGTCTATGCGCGTGCTAGTAAATTAGGAAAGAGCCAGAACGGATAACCCTTCTGCCAGGGATAGAAATCACCATTGACCAAATACTCTTTTTTAGATATTTCGAGGGGCTGACTGTCCTCACTGTTCCCCAGCTTGGGAGGAATGAAGATCTTAGAGAGATAGTACAACCCGGGACCTGTATGAGGCCCGAAGGGGTTATTGGTAGTAGAAGTAGACGTCATACACAGCTTTGTGGTAGCGGATATATCACCATCGTCCAATAAATCTAATTTACGTAGTTATATATGCACATTCGGCTTGGATTTCACTGGCGGACAGCTGCTTGTCTTATCATCTTGTATCACTTGCAAGATCTTCAGTACTTTTCATTGGTGGACATAATAAAAGTGTAGGACTGCGTGCGAGGGGTGAGGGGAAAAGAAAAAGACAAGAGAAGAAGTAGTAATCAGATAATAGACAATATTGTGCGGCCATCATGAATCTTTCTCTATCCCCAAGCATCTCTCTCATCTGTGGCTACTCCTGCGGTCTCGAACCAAATCGGTCAAAAATGGATAGCATGTGGCATACGGTAAAAACATACTTTGCAGAGTTCAACAGTCTCTTATGATTCAGCAGCCATATATGTGAGCTGAAGTCATTCCCAAATAAGAACAGCAATACAGAATATGGCGTGGAACTAGACGAAGATGCATGCGTATATTCTCCGCCCTCAGCGACGTCTCTCGCCCCACCCCCCATGTACATGCAACGAGACACAATCGCTGTACGATCACATCGATGCATACATCAAGAATGATTCCAAACACCACATCTTAAGACTAAACGATCCGCACCGTCAAAGGCGACACCTGCATGATGATGGGGATGTGATTGTCGGGAAGTTTCTCTGGCATTTATTAGCCGGATACTTCCAGGTTCCAATGGACAAGTTCGAGGCTTCTACTGAGGCAATACAACTATTTGATCTGACCGAGTAGGCTCAAGACAAGAAGCCTGTATGGGAGCGCATTGTCGCCAAGTATAGTAGTAATCTAGAGGTATTCAGCTGGATGCCTTCCAGCTCATGAACTGGTATATTAGGTATATTATATTCATGCCGTATATAATCCCTTTCATCAGTACGGTTGTGAAAGCACGTCAGTTTGGTTGGAACCACAGCGATGATACCTACCAGTCATGGCTTAACACCAAGCGTGCATACGAGAATGCCGGTGTGCTGCCAATTCTCCCGTAGTCTTTTGGTCGGTTTACGAAGTCAAGCACAGCGGATATGACAGCAGATAGGATGACGGAACTTGAATCCACATTCTAGATGGAGACTGATTTCCCAAAGAATCAAATCGAATTTTACTATGAGAAGGTATACAAGACAGGCGTTTCTTGCCTTATCTACCCTTCGTATATTCGTCCACTCCCTCCTTTGGTCTTTCCCCTGACTATGTAGTCTCGGCTTTCGGTACAATATTAGATTCACGTCTTTGAGCGGTAGACACTCTGGTACACTGTTTGTTCCGTTCCCCACCTAAGACGAGCGAGTAGATGTGGTTAAAAAAAAATATTTGATTCTCCGGTTGGCGATGAGACCAATTCACGTACAAACATTGTACTAGGATACAAAAGGTACAATTACGGCTAATATATTACGAATGAACGTACAGAAGATGTGCAAATATTTGTCCCTGCATTGTCTACAGCCAATATGCTATGCAGTCCCCCGCACCTTATTTATGACAAACTACTGGAGGTTGCCCATGGTGAAATTGACAAGACCAGTTCGTTTATGACCCACGCGGCGCGCCCGCCCAACGGCCTATTTCTGGATATCTCTAGAGGTGGCCGGAAGAGAAGGTGCACATTCCGGCAAAGTGCCTGCAGATTAAGCCCGGCTGAGCTTATAAGGTAGCTCATGGCTAAGACCATGCAATTATTTGGCTGCCGGGTGAATACCTTTTCACAGAGGTGGGTTGATGTCCGCTAGATGGACTAGATAACCCTTGAGTAGGAACATGCAACTCGCTCACTCCGTTACAAACCATATGGCCATGTTACTGCACTCCTTGGAGCTCAAGCCAACGTGAAGAATGGCATGGTTTAGCCCCTTTTCTATCAGTGTCGCACTCATATATACTGTTGAGACATTCACTGCAGCCAGGCAGCTGTCAGCTGATCCTTCCCCTCTTCTTCCTGCGTGGCCTCTGACTACCACCTCTTCCAATCACCAACCATCTTCTTGAGATCTAGATAGACCAAATCCATATATCTTTGACCCTTCGTCTTGACATATACTCCTTCACCTGGGAAATATGTCCAATCTCTCGGCCTATCCTTGCTTGGTAGGATTTTTCACGAAGAATTAGTAGCAACATGGTACGCAATCTTGGTAAACACTAAGTAAGCGTTTGAAAACACCTGTATCGAGTTGGCAGTGTCCTCTCATGACTCTGAGCTTTCTATTCCGCCTCTAGCAGCTATCCCGTCGCGCCCTCATAATATAACTTATGCATTTTCTGAGTAGCTGAAAGTCTGTATCAGTCTATATCATCTTTGTGCCTGCGATTCTGCTCCCGTATGTGAAGCTAAGAGTCCCGAAATAATCCAGAACCTTCAATTTGTTACTGACATTACCAAGCTTTGCTGCCCATTGTTCGAGTGGGTGAGGGGGCACTCTTCGAGGCCTTGAGGAGACGACATATGCGGTCGACGTCGTCGAAGAGCACCCGGTTGTGGGATTCCCACTGTGTGTATTCCCGCCTGCCTTCATTGGTCCAAAAACATGGCATTTCGGGATGCCGCTTGGTGACGTCTGATTCTGGGTTCTGGCGATAGTACCAAATTCCTTCTTCTTCGGAGCCTTGAACCTCGAGAAGGTGGAATTTCATTTCCCAGGCGTCGATAACAACGTTCAACACCCCCAGAAGTAATTCATGTTCCATTAATGAAGCTAGACCTTGACTTCCAAATACCTCTGGGATTTGATCCGACGCATAAACTTGCGCCGGTACAACTTGGCAGGATGTATAGCGTGTGCATAGTTGAGCATATCCATCTTCAACCGAGAACTATGGGCAAATTACTGAGAAGGTCCGGTAAGCGTAGGAAATCTGCCAATTTCTGTGCAATTCAGCCTTCGTTTTGTCCTGTCGAGCTAGTCAGATGGTGATGTTTTACCCGTTGTATATGAAGCAATGAGGTTTCTATCAAACTCCAACTGCATTAATATGATATTCTTGGCGTTAGAACCCCAATATTTGAATGTACCCCTTCCGCGGCGGCAAAGGACAGGCCATATGTCGGGCTTCGCAGCATGTGTGCCTCGTCAGAGACTGCAATCTCAAAGAGGCCATTCAGGTTTCCGGGCAAGTCAGTCGGGAGGGGTTCAGTGGGTCATACTCGCTTTTCGTCTTTGCGCACCATGCCTCGACTGCCCAAGGTTTATGCCGGCTTTTCGATGGCTGATATGATGTGATCACCGCAGTCTCCGGGCGCTTTCAATGCCTCCCTTGAAGGTGCGATGTGTTCCGGTGAGCTTCCCTCTAATGAAGCCGGCTCTTTGGCGGGTTTCCATGAGGGGCTTGTCACTTTGGACCTGTATTCGATAAGAATAACGCTCCTAGTATTTGACAGGCCTAGACAGGACACTTTCACCGCGGATGATGTCACAGAGATTGACCAAGCACAAAGCCCGGGTTGCGCTTTGATCCGCTAATAGGCTGGCCTTGCCCCGATGATGCACCACGGGGTAGAGGATGCGCTTAAAATCTCGTCCACCAGCAGGTGAGTATGTCAATAGAGGTATTTATTGCGCCGATTATCAGTAAGTAGCAGTTTTACAAGTTGGCATTGGCACTCCGCTGATCTTTTGTGTCACTGTCCACAATGAAGGAAGCGGAGAATGAAGGTCATTTTGCAGGAAATTCAGAGTTACTCTGTGCCAGTGCATGTTCAAGAAGAAGTGGAGTGAGGAATTGTTGACGGCAGTGTTGACTTGAATGCAGTGGGTATACTTCGTTGGTGTAGCAAGATGTTCAAGTCTCTTCGCCTTTATGGGTCGCTTGGCCGCATTACTGGGTCAACGAGGGGATGCCTTCCGGGCTTTGGCATAGCCATCCACATCAGTAACTCTTGTGATGGAGTTGAACAAGAGCACTTGCTCCTTCTCCGCACTCAGGTCGAAATGCTTTCTGCTCTGCTCTGGTCACAGCCTGCGCTTCGAATAATTGCATCTGTATCCGTATAATGACTTGCTTCCACTGTATTCTCTTCGTGGTCCGTGGCCGTAACTGATCTCTCTTCGTCACGCCAATGTTTCGATATGATCTTGCTTCTTATGAAAACAGCACTAGGATATTCCCCGTTGTGGACTAGGAACATCAAGTCAAACTATGAATCTCTAGACGGCGGAGGACAACATTCATGTAGAAATTCTGTGGGCACGTGGCAGTATATTATTTATTATTACTTCAAGGTTGCCTTCCTGCACACTGCTCAAACATGCTCTTATTCCTTATCATGCAGGAATCAAGATATAGTCTGGTATATGACATAAATAAAGAAGGACCTTGTTGGTCTGAGGGGAAGCTGTGGTTCATAAATTGAAATATATAAGAGAGAAATTTGTAGAGCGTGATGGATGACGGCTTATATACCACGAAATGCGCGCTCTAATTCACCTCGCGAATTACTTCATCGCCAGGCATTAATTGATGCCAAGGCCATTCCCTCTACCAAACTATTCATGTCTTCAATGATTCATATAACGAGCAAAGCTCCATTATTCACTAACACTATGGCAGTAATCCTACCTAACTAGTACATGTCAATTGGATCGATATATACAACCAGACGTCCTAAAAACGCCGTCTAGCCTCGCCTCTAAAACGAGTAATTTAGCAAGAAGCACCGGAAGGAACGTTCTCGCAGTCATCGCTGGCCTTGCCACCGGAGAGGTCAACACCGGACCAGGTCCAGTCGGAGCAAGAGCCGTCACCGCAAAGGATGTAGACCTGGGTAGCGTCGTCCTCAAGAGTACCGGTGATACCGTCAACGGTGACATCGGTGATGGGGATACCAGTGGAGGGGGTGCCGGTGGGGGAGCCGTTCTCGTAGTCCTGCTCGATGACGATACCGTACTTGGTGATGCCGGAGAGCTGGATGTTAGAGTAGGTGATCTCGCTGACATCGCCGGTCTCCTTGTAGATAGTCTTGATGCGGACACCGTTGGCAGAGTCGCTGACAGTGGAGTCGGAGATGGTCACGTTCTTGACGGTGTTGTCATCACGGCCACCGACGGATCCGATGGAGAGACCGTGGCCACCGGAGCAGGTACCGCCGGTGAAAGAGATGCTCTGTAATCATAATCGTTAGCGATGTGTACTGATTAAACGGCTGTGGTGGTGAGGATATCGTACCTCGCCAGAGTTGATGGCAATGCAGTCGTCCTGGTTCTTGACGGTAGCACCGCTGATGTAGACACCGGTCGACTCGCTGATATCGAAACCGTCGGTGTTGTGGCCACCGTTGTCATCACCGTCGGAGTTGTCGATGGTGAAGTCGTTCAGGTGGACGTTGGTAGCCTGGACACTGATGGCCTGGACGGGGGTGTTCTTGATGTTGATGCCCTTGAAGGTGGAGTCCTCAACATCGTGGATGTACATGAACTTGGGCTTGGTCTTGCCACCGTTGGTGCCCTTGCTGTCCCACCAACGGGAACCGTCACCGTCGATGACAGCGCCGTTGGCCATGGTGACGGTCAGATCCTTACCACCGAAGCGGATCAGGGGACCCTTCCACTCCTTGTAGCCGAAAGAAGTAGTACCCTCGAAGGTGATCTAGGTGATATTAGCATATTGGCGAAGGTGAAGAGGAAGCTGAGAAATACATACGGTGGAGCCATCAGCAGCGTCGGACAGGTCGAGGGTCTCACCAGCGGGGACCTCAATGCTGCTCAGGACGACATTGGAGCAGCTGGAGATGCTCTCGCTGGCCTCAGAGGCAGAGGTGAAAGTGCAGGTAGAGGCCTTCTTAGCGAACTCGGAGACGCGAGAAGGAGCGGGAGCAGCAGAGACGAGGGAGCCGACAGCGGCCAGGCCAAGAAGCTGGTAGGAGTGCATGGTGATTGTTTGAATAGGTTCTGGTCAACAGAACAGGTTTCGATCAAAAGAATGGACGGGGTCTGGTCAACAGAAAGAAAGAACAAGGAGTGGAAGAGTGAGGTGTTGTTGGATAGAGCATCTCAACGACGGAAGTCCTGGAGAGTTTTATACGTGAAATACTGAATCATGCTAAGCTTCTGTTCCTGAACAAGGCAGTGAGATACCCCCATTATTGGTGGAAAGACCACGAGGACCCTCCGATCCACCCGGGTATCAATCTCTAACGGCGATGGGCGCTTCAGCCAGGGATACCGCCGGCACTGCATGCATCGCAGCATTGGTAAGCACCAAGGTTCGTGTCATCCGGCGTATCTCAGACGCTAACGGGCTTACAGTCCGGCCAACTTTGACCCAAGAAGGCATTGATTGACGCTTGGGCTGAAGGTCGAAGCATCGGCGGCTCTCGGCACTGCTCGGCATCTCCACTGCTGATGCCATGTCTTGCTCTCTTCCTCCATCGGCCCCATCCAGCTTATCCACGCTGTTTCACTCTGTCGCAACATGCTTGGTGGATGCACCGGCAGGGCATGTATCATGTCGGCAGTTCTCAGTGCCAATGCATATTCCTCGTCATCCGATGGTCCTTGGAATTTGGTGATGATATCGATATAGACTGCTTTGGGACCCACCAACACTACGGATCGGTCGGAGTAGACCACACTGACGAGACTAGAAACTGCCACTGCCGATCCCACTCTCGAGACTCTGGCAAAGACCCTTTAGGGCATTTACAGGGTCCGCGAATCAATATAATTGATCCTTTCGGCGACATTCCTTTCAGGGGTCCGACCCTGGTTCCTCGGGTGATCATCGGATAAATTTTAGGGATGTCGTGTACACGAACGCAGACATTCTTCCGATACGCGATCATGCCAGCTTCTCCGGTAGCCGACCTTCTCATCATCTTATGTCTTACAAGTCCATGGGGTAATGCGGTGGGATGATAATGTGGGCTGTGGCGTCGCAGGAATCTTTCTATTCTCGCCTTCAATTTCTTCATCTTCCGGGCCCGCAGTGGGTCGGCGCCAACCCTAACCTGGACCCATGGAAGTGTGAAACCTCAACCCCGTTGTACTTCCAGGGGATCACACTGGTTGGAACAAAGTGATGCTGTGCATGGCAGGGTAATCAATATCTGCCTTCTAAAATCAGTTAATTTGTCACACATATCTCACCCGTGTCGAGGTCAGCTCTGGACTGGACTTCTTTCTGCCAAGAAAACCGCGATATTAAGTGTTGTCGAACTCCGAGCGGTCTCAACCGCCAGTAAACTGATACGATCCGTTCTTGCTGGAGCTAATCACTGCACTCTGTCGAGCATCATTATACACCTGTAGCCAATACATGCTAAATCACTGGCTCATGTCCTTTCATCCAAGCGAAGGAGCTGTGTCGATCAACCCGTAGGGCCCTGCAAGAGCGAACTGCTTTAGGCACGGAGTTCATCGACTAAGGTTTTTCCACGAAGCAGAATGCATCTTTTACAGATTCTTGAGTTGCTGGGGCACACCAGAGTGGAGCAGGTCTAAGATAGCTAAGAGATTCAAGGCTGGTGGTATTCGCGGGATTCTAAAACTATTATCAGAGTCAAGCACAATTGTCCACCCATAAATGAGCTTAACTTATCTGTCTTTCTTGGCAGAACGGGATTCGCAAGCCATCTGCTTCCGGGGGGTTCTAGGGGGTGTGTACCATGCCCCGTCCACTATCGTCGGCTATAGAGGCAGTACTGGGTCTCGGACTTGGACTTGTCCGGTGCAGCGCCCTCTGAGGGGGGCAATATGCATGTTTTCTCGTATTTTTCGTATTTCGTAACATGAGATCGGAAAATGGTCTAGGGTACAGTCGAAGTCGAGATTAATTCATTTACAATCTCGAAAAATTATTTCTTCTTTGGTGATTTCCCCATATTACCGGCGAAGCGAGAAGCTCTTGGGCGTCTGCATGCGAGGCAACGTCCCTCAACGAAGAGTCAACAAGAATACAGAAGAAGTGGCGGTGTATTTTGCAAGTTGTTAGCCACACAGTACCAAGACTTAGCTGGCGCGTACTCGTTCCTGCCTACCCTGTCGAAGTCTTGGCTATGGTGGGACTGGCCTGGGGAGCTGTGGGTGGTATGGTCCTGGGGCCCCTTATACGGAGAAGCAGGAAATGCACTTCAGCGTAACGGTATCTTCTCCCAGTGTGTTCAAGAGTGGCACTTGAGCGACATATCCTAATCCTAGCAGTCAGGGGCGTGACATCAACATGCAAAGCCGTTCTGAATTCGCATTAGTGCCAGTATAGTTGGTCGCAAATTTACGATAACAGATTTAGCTTACAGTATACGTTTAAAGGAAGGGGGCAACCACGAACATCTCCGACGGCATCAACGACGCAGTAGGGAGTTGGGGTTACACGCTAATCAGTACAACAATGTGTGTAATGGGGAGACTGAAGCAGCAGCATTCGACTTCTCACTAACTCATCTCAGTCAGTCTTTTCATTCCAACGCCACGGCTTCGAATCCTCGAGGGCGTTGTGATAGATTGAAGTCATTGTTTTGATGCACCTCTTCAATATGGAATCATGTTGTCATTATCCTCTTACTATACAGTTAGACTTATAGGATTATACATGGCTTAATCGTGAAGTCACTCTATACTCTCTATTTCTCACTTCCTACTCACTCCATACACAATTTATAGGCGTCTCTTACTCTACCTGAATACTGTCTAACCCCCCCTAAATATACGTACTATACACATCCCTCAATGCACCGGGGTGTCCCCAATCTCCAGCATCGTTTCATCCAACAGCCTCGTCAACTCATCCACCACATCCGCATACTTAGCGTCATGATACACATTAAACAACTCAAGAGGATCCTTTTTACAATCAAACAACTCCCACTCCTTCGGCTGCCCACCCTCCTGCGTTCCCGGCAAGTCAAAATCCTCCGCATACCAATAAATCAGCTTATACCGCTGGTTGCGGACCCCGTAATGAGCATACGCATTATGAATAGGATCCCGATGCATCCAATACCGATGGTACGCAACCTGCTTCCAATCCGTCGGCGTCTCCCCCTTAAGCAGCGGAGCAAACGACACACCCTGCATGTATGAGGGAATCCGCAGCCCAGCAAGATCCAACCAAGTCGCCGCGAAGTCCACGTTAGAGATAATATCATCGCAGACCGATCCCGGCTTGATAAGCTTGGGGTACCTTATCAGAAACGGCATCTGGAACGACTCCTCATACATGAACCGCTTATCGAACCAGCCATGCTCACCCAAGAAGAACCCCTGATCGGAGGTATAAATAACCACCGTATTCTCCGCCAAGCCCTCCTCATCCAGGTAATCCAACAATCTCCCCACATTCTCATCAATTGAATGAATCGTCCGCAAATACCGCTTCAAATACCGCTGATACTTGAACCGGCGCAGCTCCTCATTACTCTTGAACGTAAACACCTCCGCCGTATCCTTATCAATCAACCGAAACCCCTCGATATCCGCATCAGACACATTCGGAATCTTCCTATCGGTGGACCGACTCCCAAACAGCTCCCCAACCTCTGCACCTCCCTCGGGCTGCACCAGCCCCAAATCGAAGTACGTGATGTCACTTTCAATCCGCATCTTAGCTACCTCCGCGGCCTTCGCCCGGTTCTTGTAATCATCATCAAACGTATCCGGCATCACCACATCCTCTTGGTACAGTCCCCGATGAGCAGGATGACACTCCCATGACCGATGTGGTGCCTTATGATGACACATGAGGAAGAACGGCTTCTTCTCCCCAACCCCATTGCTTCTATTCTTCAACCACCCCAAACACTTATCCGTAATAACATCCGTCGCATACCCCGGCTCAACCACCTTCTCTCCACCCATCTCAATAAACTCCGGATCAAAATACCTCCCTTGTCCCGGCACCACGCTCCAGTAGTCAAAGCCCGTGGGTTCATGGTCCTCCCCCTCGCCTAGATGCCATTTACCGATCATGGCGGTCTGGTAGCCGCCGGTGCGTAGGTGCTTGGCGACATTGGGTAGGTGTTTGTTGATCTTGCTGTCCAGTGTCATGACCCCGTTCACGTGGTTGTGGGTGCCCGTGAGGATGGTGGCGCGGCTGGGGGTGCAGATGGAGTTGGTCACGTAACAGTGATTGAATTTCATCCCGTCGTGGTATAGTCGGTCGATATTGGGGGTATGGTTGATGTTGGTGTTGTAGGCGCTGATGGCTTTGGAGGCGTGGTCGTCGGCCATTATGAAGAGGATATTGGGGCGGGATGAGGGTTGCATGGTGGGTGGTGGAGGGGGGTTTGTGAAAATGTTGGATTGGAAGATTCTGATTGTCATTTCTTTTATTATGGGCTCAGTGTATCTTGTTTGTTCATGAGGAGAAGGGGGTTTGTGCGATATAAGTGTCTAGTAGGTGGATGGAATTGTCCGTCCGGGTAAGGATTATTTGGATGGGATGATGAGGGGCAATTGGCATAACTACAGTTTAGTATGGCGGGGGGGGGGTATATATGGGTATCTTTAATGTTGTTGACATTAATTATTGGTCAATTGTGTGTATAGTGAGGGGGGGTCAAGGACGACGCGTAGTGTTTCTGCGCTAAAGGGTTGCGAGAGAGAGCTCGTTGCTGACGCCATCGAGGCGGTTGATTGGATGCCTGGTCTCCCATTGTGAAATATTCTGCGGCAGAGGCTAGGTTAATTTGTGAGTTCCTTGTAGAATTGGTAGCTTGTGCCATTATGTCTGGTTTGTGATTGAACAAATCGATGTCTGCTGCTTTGCGATGATTTATGCTTTCAAAGGGGTATTGAATAGTACGCTTGCTTTGTCGGTTGAGATGAGCTACTGCGGCGGCGGGATCACCAACGCAACTAATACTACCGACGTCAGATCGAAGAACAACAAAGGCTGCGAGGAGCGGCAAAATGCCGGGAGGAAGAAGAGAGGCGCGAGAAAACGAAAGGCAAGCACGACAAGAGGCAGAACGCTGAGTGCAACCCAAACTCCCTGTTTCGCCTCCTCGATCGCTCCCACAATTCTCTGTCCCATGTGATCCAAGTTGAGGCAGATGCAACCCTCACGGCTCGAGTCTGGGGGAAGTTCGACCGCACCGCTACCTTTCCCTCTTGCCCCTATTCCCTTCTGATACCCAGATCAATAATGTCGTTACGAATATCCAGAACAGACCGCTTTATTCAGAGCGTCTTTCCGGAATATTGAGCGAGACACGGTAGGCAACTGCGAAAAGGTCATTGCGGTTTTGCGAGACGATGAACGCCTTCAACGTGAGTCTGGCATCCAAGGCCGATTCACCTTCTACGATCACAGTGATAGTTTCCCTTTCGGCTGAGCCGTTGGGCGTAAATGAATTGCGTGTATGTAAGGAGAAATATGCTCAGATATGGTCGGACGAAGGAAGAAGGCTATGGATAGGAAAGAGTGAGACCGTATATTGAAGGCGGCTACTAATCGAATCCGGATCAGTTGATAGAGTTGAGTTGCTCTATAAACTGGGATAGGGCTGTTATACATATACATATATATATATCGCACTTGTAGAATGTTAGGAAGCTAGTTTCAAAATAGATATCAACAGAGTTATATAGCGTCGCTGTACTGTTAATGACATTTAGGCATGTTAGCCCTGCTATACTCAACATATTTCATGCAAATTAGCCAACGATGAATAAATCCTTAATTATCAAGAGACCCTGATTATTATAGAGATTAAGTCACAGTAGAAGGGGGAATATCAATCTTGCTGCTGTCCTTCCAGCCTTGACGATAAGAGTCACGGTGTCGAGCAGCTACACGTCGAGGCTTTCTCTTCTGAAGCTTGATATTTTGTTCCTGGATGTAACGATCTGCAATCTGTTCGGACATGGCACGAAACCGGACCAGCTGCATCTCAGAGGCCCAAGGAGAAGCCGAGGAAATCCCATCATTGATAGCCGTACCTGAAGGCTCAGGCTTTACCGGATGTTGAAGGATATTATCCATATTCAAGCTGTCCTGTTGTTCTCGTTTAATCAATTTCTCCAAATTGTCGTCTACATCGCCTGTCAGATCTATCACATCGACATCATGTTCATTGAAATCGGCTTTTCCACCCCCATCTCCATCCTGCCCAAGCTCGTCGACATCCATGCAGTCTGAGGGGTTCATAATGACCGGTCCAGACTCATTCTCCGCGACATCATCATCATCATCGACTCCGAATGGCGCTGACGCTTGAATACGATCAAGTTTCTCTTTTTCCTGTCTTTCGTTTTCTCGATCGCTGGCAGCAAGCATATCCAGTTCCTTCCGCCGAATCTCAAGGAGCTCTCTGTTCTTGGTTCGATACGCCATATTCACCAGTCCATCCGCAAGACCAATGCGATAACTGAAAGTTGGTGACCCTCCCTTGTACGCACATGCCCATTGGAGCGTCTTGTTATGCACCGCTTCGAAAGCACCCGCTGCCGTGACTGTATTTGCCGCAATGCCAAAAAACGACCACTCAATGGAGGTTCGCCTATCCACTGAATAGCATTTGCAATCGTAGAGGATACACATCGCATTGGCTAATTTGAACACAAACGTCTCCCTTGTGGCTCGCTTGGTGCAATCAATGGCATTTTGGATGGAAACCACGCTCCGACCTCCATACTGCGCCTTGTCCGCGACGTCATGATCGGCCATCAGATCTGCGTGCGTGACGTTGTACTGGGCCATCAGCCTCTGTGCTAGGAATAGGGCGGCTTTTGCTTCTCCTTCATTTGCGTTTGCGTGTTTGGCACGATTCAGACATTTTTGAATTCTGTCGAGGATCCCTTGATCGATATTGTTGTTGGTTTTCTGGGGGTTCACTTCAGCGTATTTGATCACGGTTGCCTCCTGAATTGGAGCTCTGGGTCGATTTAGACCACCCGACGTGTGGGTTGAGGGGTTAGATTCCATTATCCTCGGGAGTTCAGATACTGATGGGACTGAGGATCGGGAACAGAGAGCAGGCTCAGGAAGTGAGTGGGCGAGAGGGGCTGGGGTCTCTTCGAGGAGCACACTGCACCCCTTATCTATGTTGGGAACGAGTATCATGTAGCTGCGCCACAATCCGTTATGGCCAATAGTTATGGCCGAGAGGCTAAAATCGTATTAGGTGGCAGATCCGAAGCCTTCGGCCGACTAGAAACATAACAGCTCGCTGCTCCAACGCACCTCGGTCACGAACGAAATAGAACATTCTTAACTGCCTAAAAATCGGAAGATGTAACTAGATAACTGGACATCGAACCTCGCACAAATCCACTCGCTCGAAGAAATGGTCCCACCTTTCCGCTACGTTGAACCTGATGAACGTTTCACCTATCCTTATCTAATCGCCTCCAGCCCTTTGCGGGAGAGCTAGCCCCGCAGAAGTCTGCCAGGCCACTCAAACCTGAACACTTCACTTTGAAGGTAATCCATTGTCTTCCATAAAGTAGTCTTCCCTCCTTGGCACCGCCCACTCTCGAGATGCTGAGTAAGTCCGCTTAAGGTCGTGAATGACTTGGTTCGAGCAGTAGGTGACGTAGCATTTTTTGTGAAGGCGACGGGGCACGTGAAGGACTTTCCAACGTGCGCTGCGGAGGACATATGCATTTCGAGAGCCACTTGGTCAGCGAACATTCTCTTTTTGCCGCTTGCAGAACAAATCGTGCAGGACAGGGTTCTTTGCTGCAGTGGACCATGGTTAACCCCTGGGGGTGACGGTGCGATAGGCGAACGCTCCGTCTCCCCATCACTGTCAATCTCGCTCCATTCTGTGGGTGTGTAGACGATCTCGCTGAAACTTGAAGTCGAAGGGCTCAAGGTTGCGCCTATGAACGACATGTCCAGCAACATCACAGGCGTTGTGATGATCCGATCTTTGTCATACTTATGTAGTATGGCGTTGACGGTTTGACGTGACCAGCCGGACGGGCAACGGCCGCTCTCCAGGTGGTGAATCAAAGCAGATGGGGTGTTGAAAGTAAGTCGGCAGGATTCCGCAACGCAGCGCAATTCAGCTAGAGGTTTGTGGGATGTTGACTGCTCATGCTGTCTGAGTGCCGTTGTGGAAGAGAAGCTCTTGTTGCATTTCTTACAGTCCCTGAGAGCCTTCTCCTTCGGCTTCACGTGGACTTTATCTTGCAGATGTTGTCTAAGCGCAGTTGCGTCCACGAAGATTCGATCACAAGCGCTGCAATAGAACGGCTGAGCGCCGGCCAGTGCGACAGGCTGTACCTGTACGTTCGGGAGGCACTGAGGAGTGGAACAGCCCGCGGCACCCTGGGATACGTGCTGACAGCGGACACATTGAAAATGCCCCTTTGACTTCTGGTGTTCCATTCGAGATATGGCACTTTCGAATCGCTTCGGGCATTGCGGACATGGGAGATAGTGGACGTCAACCACATGTGCGCGAGCTCCGCTCCTGGTTTTGAAAGACTTGTTGCAAGCTGGGCAGGGGTAAGGTTTCAACTGCACCATTGTCGCTCGGTAATTCTTTTCCTCAGTAATAGCTAGCAGTAGTAGATTGAACAGGCTTAAATGACGGGATTCCGCCAGGGAGCGGGGACTATGTATATACGCACTGCAACTGGACTATGGTAAGCATCCCGCCACCTCCGGCCATTCTGGGCCCTCCAGAGTAGGCCAAAGGAGGCGTCTCAGACCACCTAGAACCTCCACAAGGCATGCGCACTTTGCCAATCAAGAAGACCCCCTTGTTGGGGTTACGGCCAGACTCTCCGCCTCTGAAGCAGACGTCCGATTACAGATGCAAATACCTTCGTTGTCCTTCCGGTATCGAGCGCCTTATACTTTTCCGGCCTTGTGGGATTCTGTCGTGTTACTGGTTTGTAGATACCTTCATTCGTTTATCCAGCAACCGGCTGCCTTAAGTATGCACTGACGTCCTCCTCGTTCGATACTTTGTGCCCTTTCAGCTCGCGCTTACTGTACCATGAGCATGTGTGAGCTTATACTTTTAACTTACAGTTTCTTGAGGTTTTGAGTGTGCGTCATGTTATTCTGAAAAGGGAGAGGCATCAGAAGTCTTAGCAGTCCACCATTCTGACCCCTCCTTCTCCCCGGATACGGTCTAGCTGGCCAGGTCAGTCATGCCTACCTTCGCTCGTCCTAGGCAAGTCAGTTTTCGTTACATATAGCGCGCGATGCCGATTGGCCTAGTAATGCAGGCCAGATAATGTTATCTTCCATGACTGAGCTTTCTCTACGGGAGTGGGCCCTTCCAAGAACAAATCTCGGAAGACCCGTATGTACAGTATCCGGCACATGCAACCCGATTTGTTGATACATCGTCTCCAACGGGCATCTATATGGTGTGGCGTGAGAAGATTTGAAATTCAGCTAACGTACTGCATTTTCCTGGACAGTCGAATGAACGTATATATATTTCTGCGAACTTCCACAAGTCCTCAGTCATCGCCGCAAAGGCATTACCGGGAATGGGAGAACAAGTCCGTCTTCGTAATCCATTCCTATCCTTACACACCAGAGAATGAATTAATCCTACCATAACATTCCTTCCCCAATTCTCCGGGTCCTTGCTTGGCGGGGTCACACCTCCCCTTGCCGTTTTCGCCAATCGAACGGCAGCACACATGTAGACTTCTTGTCTGAAGATATTTGAATCAATGAAAGAAGTTATACCACACAATACATCCGCAGAATGTTTATCTACAATATACAAAAACTCAATGTAGTTTATGAATGGGGGGTAGCAAAAAAAAATAGAAAAAGAAAAAAGAAACGTCAGCGACAGGACTCGAACCTGTGCGGGCGAACCCAATAGATTTCTAGTCTATCGCCTTAACCACTCGGCCACACTGACTAATCGTTGAATATATGGAAATTATAGTAGTATATTACTCTTCTTGAAATATAAACTTCAGATCGGGTTCATCAACATCTAAGATGCCCAATGACATGACAACGACATTCATTTTTAGACTTGACACTATGGTTTAGATTATGCTTGAAATAAGGCATGGGCTCCTCTAATATAGCATAGTAGGAAAAACAGTTAAATATCAAGGAGTGACTGACATTTCCAATGCTCAATTTCAATGCTAAACTATATATATTTATACTACTACTATTTCTGCACTACTGGTACACTACTAGTACACGGCTATCTACATACACCCTAGAAAGCCCGGCACAACCTCCCATCCACCTGCTCCTTCCACGCCTCACTCCCAACACAATGACGACACCAAAGCAAGCCCTCGGGGTCATATGTGCTCTTAATCGCATGGAGTCGAGGATAATGAGATCCGAAGAACGAAGTCTGCCACTCTGGCTCAAAGGGGTTGGCCTACAATAACGAAAATCACGTTAGCCTTGCCATGTCTGTAGTTCAATCAATCAATGTGCGTACCTCGTTAAAGTAGCATCCAGTATCAGGGGCCAGCTGCCGAAGGGCATACCCCCTACCGTACGTCATATTGTAGATGGTCTGTTCGGCCAAGGCTGACGGGAGGGATTCGTTCCAGCTCAGTTGGACAATCAGGTGTACGACTGAATCTCTCCAAGCCGTGTTCAGAGCGTTGTCGACTGGGGTGGCACTGCCGGTCATGGTGCCGGAGATTGAAGGAGCGGATACGCCCTTCGTCGGGTGTTTAGCATTAGGAAATCTTTTTAGGTACTGGAAAGGGGAAAATGAGGGCTACTCACGTCGGCAGAATTGTTGCGAGACATGATGACCTCAAATGTATTGGCCAAGAGATCAACATCTTCCTTGACAGCCCGGCGTGGGATGAACCGTGAAGCCCGCACACCTTGCGTCGTACCGGCAGATTCAACGACAGGCATCATCTGCACAACATCATAAAAAGGCAGTGTCATCATTGGCGCAACCATGCTGGTCGTAATAGCCTCTTGGGTCTTTAAGAAGCTCTGAAAAGGGCGGAGGAGCCTCTCAGCAGTGCCGTTCTTCGCATTATACAAGAGCAGAGCACCGTTCATATTTAGCTGCGGGGAGCTGCTCATGGTGTAGTATCCATGAACACCATGGTTCTGAAGCTCAGCAAGGTAGCCGTGGGTCCTCGCAACGAGTCGATACCATTCATGCTCGCTGGTAGCGTTCTTGGCGGTAAGGGAAAGGTTGATCATGGTGACCAGAGGCATGGGATATGCCTTGACAGTGACCGAGACAATCACACCGTAGGTGCCACCTCCTCCCCCACGAATAGCCCAGAAGAGATCCTCGTGCTGAAAAGCATTTGCGGTGACAAGATCGCCCGCTGGGGTGACTATCTCTGCTTCGATGATGTTGTCTGCGCCCATGCCGTATGTGCCTGTGGCCAGGCCATGGCCACCACCGGTCGCCCAGCCCACGACTCCGACGTCCTAGATTTTCTGTCAGGGGTCCTGTCTCAATTCTGCGAGGGATTCTCTTGCTTACAATGTTTGTTCCGCCGACAGCCGTGGCGTTGTGCTTAGCAAGTTCAGCAAAAAGTTCACCATCCTGCACACCAGCTCCGAGAGTAGCAGCCATCGTCGTCAGATTCGCAGTTTGTGCGGATGACCCGACCTTACTGTATTGGTGAGGCTGGAAGTGCTCGTGAAACTCGATCTTCTTCAAGTGATGAGTCCAAATGCTTTACCGTCTATTAGCAAAGATTGTAGCATGTATTAGAAACTGGATTAGATCAACTTACGACAAACTCCCATGGTTAATACTGCGTTCAGACCCATGGCCCGTATTCTTGATATTCAATCGCAGGTTCCACTCCTTCGCAAAATGCAATCCAGCCTGGATATGACTGGCATTGGTGGCATTGATCACATAGACTGGGTAATTACCAATGCTGCAGCCTTCCTGCTCCGCATGCACATTTCCCGTGATGCTAGTTCCATCAGGATAGATCGGATTGCAGCTGTTGTTGGACCAGACTGGGCTATCGACGCTAACTGGGTCTGAGGAATGAAATATTGAAGTGGTCCAGTTCCCCAGGACGGCTGTGCAAGCTGCTGGGTTATAGTTGGGCTCGTTAGGATAGCAGACAGACGCTGCTGGCACAGTTCGGATAAGTCTTCCGGATACGGTTTGGTTGAGAGAGGCCCATTCGTCTGCAGATGGCCAGCATGGGTCGGAGGGGGACTGCAGGAGTAACGAAGTCAAAGTACCAGTCAGTAAACCAGTGTAAAGTAGAATTGGGGTGTAGTATAAAGTTCGTCCGAGAACTCACACATTTGCAGTCTAGGGCGCTGGTTATGCCGCTGACTGCTAGAATAAGTGCAGCGAAGAGGCTGGTACCACGATACATGATATGATATACCCTGTTCTTGAGCTGACGACAGTACTTGATAGGGAATACTATAGTGGTCGCATGAGGGTTTATATAGTAATTCTCCAGCCCTATGATTAAGCTGCGGAGCATAACTACATAGTTACCCTTCGTTCTTTAAGTTAGCCTGATTGGGTAATAAATATACGAAAACGAGCGATCGGAAACTAGTGGAGCAGCACAAATTCCAGGGTTCAAGGATCCAGAAACTCCCACTCTTCTGCATTAAAATATTGGAACGAGTACGGATGAAGATTTAGGTCGAATTTGCCTTCAAGTGGAGGTTGAAGGCTCCAGGCTGCCGCCTTAAATCCAGTCACAGTTCTCCGGATCCACATGTAAGGGTTCTCAGTGATATCTTTAGACCACTTGCTGTTCATAGCCAAGAACTCTATTTTCCCTTTCTCTTTGACTTATTTATTTCTCGGGGTAAAGCACTACCCACTGCTAGGCAATAACGTTCTTCTGACATGTGGGAGTTTACTTTGAGCACTTGATACAGTAATAAATTTGTTCAAACAAGGTCAGAATCGAAGTTGTACAATGCTTGACTTCTTGCTATTTGAAGGCAACCAAGAGATGAAATCAAGATTTCCTATATCCATAGAGGCATATGATTTCGCCTGCCAGTAAAGTACTGGGACATCAAATCTAGTAGTGTTTCTTCCTAACGCAGATAAAAAAAAATAGAATAGTCAAAGATAAATAAAAGCATTAACTCATAACGTACTTCAGCCGATGAATGAAGACAAACAAAGCAAAAAAAGGACCGAACGCGGTTCGAACGCGTGACCTCGGGATCTGCAATCCTACGCTCTACCACTGAGCTACCGATCCAAGTTATGGAACACGTCAAAATTACGTACTATGACCTACAATACCAAAATTATATCTAAAGTCCACAACATGGGGTTGTACATCACAGCATCATAGAAGGATACCCTGGGAATATGATGGTAGTACAGAGTTTGGCTTGGGATGTTTGATATCCTTTTCTACGACTCAGCTTTTATATTGATTGAATAAGGACACTAAGGCACGTAAGTTCATTTGTCTACTAATCACTATTAACCCTGTTGTAACGTTTGGCTGATGTGTTCTTCGTCACTGCAAGCGATGGCTATACAGAAAATGCTAGTGCGCAAAGCGGAAATCCAACCTCTTACTTCCTGTGTCCGTCGTATTCTGCAGATAATCCTGCCGTTCCTATGTGGCAAGTTAGCTGACTATTCTGCTAATGCCTGGAACACAATACTTACCTCTTCGGTCATTGCGTTCCACACGCGCTCCCTGTGTTTGTTTCTATAAATATAGTATATCTTCGTGCCAATAAAAAGCAATATAGCCAGAATATTGATTCCTATAAGAGCGGAATTTCCGCGATGGTATTTGGGTTTATCGTCCGCCCGGTAGATGTTGTTGCCGATGATGGCGCCGAGTTGCACGCACACTGTTGTCATAAGTTTGTTAGCAAGCACACTTTGTAGTGTAGTAAGATAGAAGAGATTAGCTCACTGTTATAGAGTGCTGCTGAGATTGTCCGTGTTCCCACGTTGTTAGAGTTCTTCGAGCACCATCCCACCAGGATAGCGTGGCAGTATGGATAGCAGAGTAGCACGGTCACGATAGCATACGTCCCCCAGCCGTTAGTCATTGTACCAGGCCAGAACCGGAGAGCAATTACACAGGGTAATGTCCATATCGATTGGATCATTGATACCAAGGAGCGCTCTTTAAGCCAGTCACTGAGACGGGTGAGCAATAATAGACAGATGATGTGGCCGACGCTGTAGGGGATGGTGAGAAGGTTCGTAGTGAACTATTTGAAGTTGATGTTAGCATGCTATACTAGATTTGTAGAAGTTACACGCTTACGGTGCCGAACCCCACGCCCTTGAGGATCAGGGTTATGTAGGACGTCATTGGTGTCTGCGGGATATAAACTACTAGGCCCAGGAGGTAGATCGGCCAGATGTCATAGTCTCGGAGGGAGTTCCAAAGGCGACGCGGGGTTATGGCTTGCCGGTTGTGCATGTCTCCTAAGGAATGTGAGAATGATTGTCAAATGTTCAAAGCAGTGGTAACGCAAACGTACCCTTAGAGGGGTCATCGCGCAGAACCCGGTTAACCACGATGCTGACTTCACGGTCTGTGAACCAGCCCTTCGGGCGGAACCATTTCTTGGTGTCGACAGCAGAGGCAGGCATGCGAAAGAAAGAGCTTAGACCAATAAGAAGAGTGATGAGACCTTCGATTAGGAATAGCCACCTGTGAATTATGTTAGACCTATCTAGGAAATAAGATCATGACACGTACCTCCAGCCAGCCATGCCTTGTACACCACGCATGTGGAGGATGCCGAATGCGAGAAACGAGGTAATAATAGTAGTTAAAGATAGTGCAGTCCAAAAAATACTATGACCGTCAATAATGGACCGAGATAGAGGAGACAGAAAATTACCTCAAGCGGGTTGGAAGCTCTCGGCTTGTGTAAAAGTAGGATAACCAAAGGACAATGTCGGGAATGAAACCACCCTATAGACTTCAGAATAAAGCACCAACAATTCAGTTCATTTTGATTACCTCGAGTATACCCAACAATGCTCGCGTTGCATAGAAAGATTTCTTCCCGCTTAAAGCAGCCTGTGCAGCAGCAACGATTGACCATATGGTCATCTGCGTGGGAATCCAGCGATCGGGGCCAATCTGCTTAGACACCAGTTGTGATGGCAGCTCGGCTAGAAGGAAGGCGACAAGAAAGATGGTGTTTCCAGTATTGTAGTCTGCACACGTCAGAGACTTAACAAGCCGAAGAAGTGATGCGCTCACCATTCGTGGTTAGACCAAGATCATCCAGCAAATTGTCCGACACAGCTTGTACAAGGTTTCCTCGGTCAACCTGAAGACCAAAGAACATCACGCACTATCCTCTGAAGTGAGCATATTTCCAAGCAGAACAGAATCACCTTGACATACAGCCCATAGACACACCCTCCAGTCCAACTTCCGGACGAGCGCTTTCTCCTCTTCCGCTGTCCACGTAAGTGTAGGGTCAAAGAGATGTCGACACTCATACTGCGCTTTCTCATAAATGAGAGCATAGCGCTCCGCAACCTCAGGGTCTGCGAAGGGATTATTATCAAGGGTCGCATCCGTCGCATCTTCATACGGGCGTGTATGAACCTGGGCTTTGTCCTTTGGAGAGGGAAGGTCTTGCGAAGAGTCTGAGTAGTGCCGCTGATCGAATCGATCGGCAGTCTCTTGACTGATATCCTTTCGAGATGCCATGTTGCCAGTAGTAGACAGAAATCTGCATACTCCCAAATTCTTCCACGTCGTAGGCCGCGATCGGAAGCTTTAAAAGATGCAAGCTGCGAGCTCGCAGCCACCAACCCAAGGCACGCCATTTCCAAGATATCTCGCGACGAGAGATAACGGAGCATCAATGCAAGGACCTCCTCATGGCAGGCCACTCATGTTCTGCACTCCATACCGCGTGTGATCATATACTAACCACTCTCAGCGAGGGCCCTTCATGCATGATTAGATCGAGGGCCATTTCTTGGCTAGTCAGCCGTGTTTTCAAGTCGTGATTTAGGGCTTCAATTGCTTCATCGGGAGTGTGTCGGATGGTCTTTGAAAGTGCAAGAGCCATGCAATAACGAAGGAAGAATGATATACTATGATTGATTTTGAGTTTGCAGAGTATTCTTCTTTGCGACACTGTTTACATTCGAATTGCAGTTGATCAATGCTTCTAAGCGGAGCGGGAGATGGTGCATTGGTGGAAATGGCGTCATCTGGAAGGGTGCAGTTGCGTGATGAGCCTGTCAGTTGGCGAGATCGGGAAGATAAGCAGTTCTAAATCCCCATTCGACCATAACTCGTGGCAAGAATCTGGTTCCATTAAAGTAGCGAGAATAGCACGTACGTTCTAACTTAAAAAATTATGAGCATTGCTAGTTTGTTGGTATTCCAGACTAATTTGGTTCATTCGCTTCGACATCGGCAGAAAGATGTTTCTATAGCCGACATGCCCTACCAGCCAGTCACTCCTCATGAACCCATCCGAGGATTCTATTTGCCTTTTCAGCCGTGAAGAACGACTGATTTCCTTTGAGCTCGCGCCGAATCTCGGTATCGGGATAATACTTCTTCGCAAGCTCGATCGACGGCGTGTCTTGTGTCGTCGTCGGAGCAACAACATTGAATATTTCGCACCCATTAAGTTTCTCAGCCTTCTCCACAGACAATAAGCAGGCTCTCGCAGTCGCATCCGGGCTAACCCATCCCCACAAGCTTTTGACGGCCGAGTCCTCCCAGTTCTCCTTGTGTCCTTTCTGTGCCTCCTCGCGAGACGCCACGGCATGGATACGCATACACGCGATTTTCATTCCGGGGAACCATCGAGCAAATGTCCTCGCTTGGGTCTCAGCTTCTTGCTTGGCCAGTGCGTAAGAATCTGTCGGATTGGGTGGTGCTTCTTCGTCAACGGGGAAGTATTCAAATCTGAGCGGTTGCGTGGCATATTCGAGACCGATCGCGTTCACTGACGACGCATAGCAGAATCGTTTAATTCCCAGTTGCGCAGCAGCGTAGAAGCCATTGAACGCCGATGTAACATTGTTGTTGTGGACCAGCTGGTCGTCCTTCCCTATGGGGTCTGGGATGGCCGCAAGATGGATAACGGCGTCACAGCCTTTGAAGGCTTCAAGCGTGGCTTCGTAGTCATTGGCCGTGTCGGCGGTCTTCATCTCGGAATTGGGTGTTCCATCGTACTCAGTATCGGTTCGGTCAACCTGGACTGTGGAATGGCCGGCCTGGGAGGCTTCTTTGACAACAGCGCGTCCTACGGTGCCACGGGCACCGGTGATAGCGATTTTCATATTAGCGGTTGGATTGAGGCTGGAAAAATTCCGGTGGTGGATTTGGCGGATCTGATATGGGATTTGCCGTGAGAGAAGTCGGAAGGGAGCTTTATACACCAAGAAGTTGGTCAATTGCAGAGAAGCCGACATATTTATTTTGGGACCTGACGATGCAGGGATAAATCATTCCGTGGACTTGATAAGATGGTGGTCTGAGTCCATGACGTGAATATGATGGTAGCGAACAATTCTCATGGCGGTGGTTACTGCGACGCCCATGACGCCAGAATGACAATCCTGGATCTCGGCATGGAGCTCACCCAGCCTACCATAAACTGTGCTTCATATTGCAAAAGCAGGTGTGCCTGGGGTAAACCATTCTAGAACGTCTGAAATGTATGTGAATGATAATGATGTGGTGAATGCGGGAATCGAAGATGTGATGTCATTCCGAGGGGATCGTCTACTCCGACATCGTTCTGATCTCAAGCCTAAGGCAACGACACCCGTGTCAGCCTTACCCGATGGACTTGTTGTCCCTCACCTTCCTGATGCAGCAACATATATATACTGGGAACATCGCATAGCGAAATGGTCTGCCTAAATACTCCTGTAAAGCCTATAGGGCACTTAATATCTGTACTTGTTCCCCAGGAATGATAGCCGATGTAGTGTCGATCGCTCGGTTAAGTTACTATTCCAGCTACAGGCTCATTGTTCTACAGTGTCCTATTGAGGTTATCTTTATTTATGAGAAAGAAGAAACGATGGAGTATGGTAGATGTTCCAAATTTTACAATGGAACTGTTCTGTGTGATGTAATTCGGTATGTGCGAGATAGAGGCCCAGGTAGAAAATCTCCTGTTGCCCTCCCTCTAAAACACGGTTCATAGACAGAATCTTGGCTCATGAGCGAGCGATTCCATCATAGATAACAAAGAGTGTATAGTACATCAACAAAAGAAAGGTAGCGAACGAGTGGATAGTATCCATTATATCCTTATAAGCCGAGGATATGTGACCGATGGGTGACTTGAGAATATTCCAAAAGAGCGTGGGATTTAGGCTTGGTGAATAACGGCAGAGTCTCAGGCCGCTTCTTAGCATCTTTACCATCAGAATTATGGCTTCGCGGCCGACCCGTTGGCTTGTGGCCCAGCTTGCTGAGCAGCCGCTGCATGCATTTGGGCGTTCTTCTTCTTCCTTCTGTGTGAGTTGGGCTTGTTCTTTTTTTTAGGCTGAGCGGGCTGCTCTGCCGGTGCTGCCTGATTTCCAGGCGCCGGCTTCGGGAGTGGTACTGACTTTAACTCTGGCTCCGTTTTGATCACGGGCTCGGGTTCTGTCTTTCGTTTGAGGTCCGGTGGAGGGAGGGGTTGCAATGGCGGCTGTGTCTGCGGCTGCGCCTCGGGCTTTTGCTCGGGTTTTGGCTCAGGTACGGGCTCTGGCTCTTGTTCCAGCACCGACTCGGGTCTTTGCTCTATCTCCAGCTCTGGCTTCTGCTCGAGCTCTTGCTTTGGCGTTTGCTCCGACTCAAGCTCCCGATCTGGCTTTTGATCTGTAGTTGGCGGCTCCGTCTCTGGCCGAAAGCTTGGTTCTCGCTCTGGCTCTGGATCCGGATCTGCCCAGTCTACAGTCTCTCGCCTAATCAAAGGGGGCGAAGGAGCAAATGCCGGAAACTCCCTAGGGGGAGAATCACTGCAAGATGACGCCCAATTGTATCCATTCTGGGCCGGAGAGGCTAAGAAAGCCGTTGAAGGTGGGATCGGCGACTGGGGCCGTGAGTTCACAGCATTTACGACAGTTGGGGTGTCATCTGCGGAAAGCGGCTCATTGGAATACCGTGGCGAGCTCTCATCCTTATCATCCGGAGATTCGGTGGTCGACTGCTTTTCTTCAGCAGGACCTTTCTCCTCGGAAGGGATTTCTGCATGGCCGTTGGTCTGGTGGTGTCCGTTCGGTGCGGTCTCCCGCAGCGAAGTCAGTTTATCCGCGTAGATCTCCAGAGTCGTGTACATTAAGAATCGGTTGAAATCGTCATCAGAGCCCAGGCCGTCGCGCACGACTCGGTACCTGAAGCTGAATTCATCCTTTTCGAAAGCAGCAGCGAGCTTGTCCCGGATGAAACTCTCAAACCATGAATCGTGGCCTGGAAGTTCCGAGTACACCTTGCTAACAGTCTTCAGAAGTTGTCGCGTTGACACTTCTTCGCTGAAAGTCAGCATATACCGTTTAGCGTGTTCCTCGAGTCCGAAGATGCTGTAGCGCCTCGCAGCATGATAGGCATAAACGCTGCGCTCGAATTCGCGAGCCCAAGGGCAATTCTCCGGGCCAAGATCGGTGGGCTTGAGTGTTTCATAGCAGCCGGTGCTGAGAAAGTGAATGAACGTATGTCCGATATCTTCATTGATGTCGCTGATATGGAGTTCCGATGAGTTGTGTGATAAGCTTGAATAAGGGCGCAGGTGGTATTCAGCTATCTTGAAGTGGGTTTGACCGATGACAACGGTGGCAATCGGTGTCGTGTAGCAGCTGGATAAGCCCCAAAGTCAGTAGATACATCAGGGAGCAATGCGCGATGATTTGATTGACCTTATCTCCGGCTGAGGGTATTCTGTTATCGGGATCTCCTGAACTTGTGCGTCGTTTTCCTGAGAGCGCAGGAGGTTGTAGTACAGCCGCTTGTAGTTCTTCTGGCCCATTGTGTCCATCAATTAGCCCAATGGCTGATGAAGGTGAGTCGATAAGCTGGTTGAGGTGGGAAGGTATGTGAATTGAGGAATATTTGTGCTGCTGCGGCACGGATTGTCTTTTTAAGAAAGGGATGAAGGGCAGGGCGGATGAGTGGATCTCTGAAGTCTCTCGAAGCCAACTCAGAGCCGCCTGGACTAGCGCCCAGAAACCACGTCAGTTGCATATGTAGATGCAAGGTTGTCTTCATAACGTGTTTGGGAATGCACGAAAGTTGTGTGCATTTGATTGGGATGGCGGTGTTCCGGGTTGAAGTGGGTATGAGCTGGCAAGAACCCAGACCGCAATCGGGAAACAGAAACACATCGGAGTGCTGTGCTGGACTGGCGATCAACCCATTGTGATGCTATTCTGAGGGCCCTGAGAGGAGATTATGATCTATAATGGGCTTCTAGTAGCCTCGTCAGATTTAGGAACCCGATTCGCCCATTTTCTCTCACAGACACTGTCGAATTGTGCCTTACGACAACCAAGCCTCGTCTTCGCCGGGCCGCCCAATGTCTCGGCGCCATGGTTACTCGGTGTCGTATCTGCATGAAGAGCATTGCGAGTCCAGTGGTTGGAGCAAAGTCAATTGCGCAGGTTGCTGCATGGACAGGATGTGAGTTAGTATGAAACAGAGGAGTTCGAGGGAGATCATGCTAGAAATTCAGGCATCGGTGACGGGCGCCCGCAGTGGAGACGCGATCCACATGACAGCAACGTCCCAAGTCGGTTGGTGCACGGGCGCATCTGCTGGAGTTTCTTGACTTTCTTTGCAACACCGCCACCGACTTGTGGGATAAGCGCCTGGTTGGTTGTTTTCTCGTCACTACGAGCGTCTAACTCATCGCTGTGAATTCCATGGATTTTGCACCGAAAAGTTGGTTGATTCGTATAGTTATTCCTCAAATGTTATCTGTATATCCTCTCCTCAACCTCTACCGCTATCTACCTAATATATCTAACACCCAGTCAAGTATGTCTACTCACCTTTCACTTTGGATGTGCGATGCACCCAAACGTAGACAAACGGATAGACCGTTTCAGGCAGCAGTGTCCACAAAATAATCCCTGTACTCCACACCGACGCCACATATTCCCAGTTCTGTGGCACATTCCAATACCTCCAGAAGAAAACCCCGTAGGCTGTATAGCAGCCCAAGTATCGCATGAGCCTAGTGACCCCATCAGCATCTCCCATAGCGGTGTAAAACGCAAGCAGGCAATTGCGAACCACATACCAAATTTCCAACGAATGACCCTTCGTACTCCACTCCTTCCACAGCGTCGCTAAACAGATCCATCCGATCGGCATCTGTAGCAGAATTCCCGTCCAGTATGCTGTGACCTGCTCCCTTTCATCGGGCCACAGCATCGTCAACCCCTTCAACACGCCCATTCCCGCCAGTACGAAGCCCACTATTCTCCGTACTAACCACGCCCGGTCGCGCTTTTCGTGTGCTCGCCAGATTGCCACTGCGACGAACCCTACATCAAGTAGAAACCAAGCCAGGAATGCAAGGAGCTCAAAGGTGGTGGTTGTGGTCACCACCGCGTAGAAGAGTTCGTAGGCAAGTGTCAGGCTCATGAACTGGATGCCCTTGGCTGACGCAGACGGGTATGTCCGGTCACTGTACGTGCGAATCATGCAAAATATGTAACAGAAGGCGTAGAGAATCCCACAACTAATTATAAGGCCATCCTGAACAAAAAGGTAGCTCTCAGGGGGGGCGAGAGCAGCGTCGGAAGGCTGTATTATCAGGTGGGGAGTTTGACTGGCGAGGGTGAATGATGGCATTGTTTCCGAATGGTCTTTTCTTCCCGGTGTTATAGCATCGAAGCGAGAGATGTGTACAGAATCTGGCGCCTATATGGTGTACTAAGTATTGAGAGGTTAGGAGGGGTATCTCTGCGATAAGAATATATATATAGCCTATTGATCGATCGGCTTGCCGCGGATACTTCTTCAGTAGATCGCAAATGCGGGTCGGCTAGGAACCCTCGGGATGATGTCAGTGGTATGCGAACGGAAAAGCACTCTTCCAGTTGGATAGTCAATATTAAGATAATTATATCTCTGTTTAAATCAGTGAACGAAATTGACTGGGATCGTGGAAGACCAAATTCTTACCCAGGGTCTGAAGGAAATGGATTCTTACCATGGACCTCTTACCTCTCTGCCTAACCAGCCTCTCTACCAGCTTCACCACTGTGGCTCATGATCGGGAACTAATTCCTGTTGCCTGCAATCCGTGTACTGCATTTAATCCGTCATGTTAGTTTCCAATAATGTGTCAATCTGGAAGTCTTCTAGGATGCTCATTGCTTCTAATCTCTGATACTGTATACTTACAAAGAAAGCGACAAGATGGTCACCCCAAAATACTGTTCCACTGTCATTGTAAGCTGTTGCGGCCATAACATGAGCCCCTATCAGCGGTGTCCTTAGTGGACCAATGCGACTAAAGTGATGGTTGTTGATGGTTGGAGTGAACATATGAAGGCTGTGGGGTGGGGGTTGGGAAAGTGGAGGCCTGAGGTATTCAAAGTAGAATCATCTCTCCACCTTCTATTATTCTACCTTCGTGAAGCTTACCCCGTACACTTGGAGTCCCACATAATTGACCTTGCCGTTCAAGAAGTATCCGACTGAACTATTTTTTTTTTCTATAGCATGCTACTTGTTCCTCTCCAATCTCAGGCAGTGTGGAAGAGACTACAATAGCGTCGCGTCTGAATGGTATCCGTATCTGCCCTAAGGATGACCCTGCCACCCTACTGGACTTGCTCGATGACTAATATGTGTATATATGCAATTGTCAATAAATAGAAACATCTCATACATGGTTTATGTCTCGCGAATACAGCGATATATCGTACTTTCGTGAGGCAGGTGTCATTTGAGGACTCGCCCATCCTTCGGTCGGGGATCGATGAGCCAAATTGCAGCCAAATCACGCCATCGCGCTAAGATCACATTTATAAAGCCTAACTATTCCCCACAGTCATCTTAGCATCTTAATCTCACGGTAAATGTCATTTTCATATTCCTAGGACGCTCCAGAACGGAGCGCTGATGATCCTAATGCCCGCGATAATACCGCCAACCCACGTAGCCACCTATCCCGGCGACTGTGACTACAAATGTGCCTAGATTGATCATAGCAGCCTTCAATTTTGGCTCCAAATAATCTTCAATGATCTTATGGAACTTGTCTGGCTCATTGCCCCGAGGATACTTCTCTTCAGGAGTAGGCACGTCTAAGAACGGACAGATCTCCTCCCAGCCCAGTCCATCCTCAAGTCGGACCACAAGAAGTCTATCCTTTGGCAGTGTTTCCTTCACTTCCCGGATGCTATTGCTTATAATCAGCCAGTTATCATTGTGAAAGCGAATAGCAATACTCACTATTCGACATAGTTCTTTCGAAGAGCCGCCTCGTTGTTCGGATGGCCGGGGTTTGTGCCGTCAGAATATGCCCAGTACATCACATCGGCCAGATTGAAGAACTGACCCACTTCCGAGTCAAAGCGCCTCAAAATGTTCAGTGGAAATTTGTGGCCTGCCATGATCGCTTCTCCAACTGTGTTGTTGAACGACTTGACCCATTTGTCAGGCGAGCGCTCAGTGACGATAAATTTGATGTCGGGGTCTTCGATATAACCGGCCAGGGCTCGGAGTCCGATATAGCTTGGTATTTCCATCAAGCACTAATACACCTGGAAGTCAGCACCCGACTCTGAAATAGATAGCGGATTTTTAGGTCAACATGCGTCAAAACTTCCTATCCACCGGTCAAGGTCTGGCGTCTCATATCTCTTGATGCCAGAGAATCGATTATTATGAGCTAGGATGCCTTCTGTGAAAGCCTTGATATGAGGCTTCCTACCCTTGAGCATCAGGTCGATCATGTGATATGGTGTATACCCAAGCATTTCCAGGGCTTCATGAAGACCCAGAGTACCCGTTCTGTTATCGACATCCGTTAGTCCGAAAGATCTTCGTCTTGCTACCAGGACATGCCTGTCTGCATCTCACGCTGACAGGAGACTCATTACCTGCTGCAGCTGGCTACAACGAGCCGCATCTTCTTTTTATCTGCTGGCTCAGCCATCCGGTCAACTTGGCGCGACATGTTCGGTTCTACTACGTCTGCCCACGGTCGGAATTGTGGAAGTTACAAAGAAGCTTAAGACGACAGAGGGCCCCCATATTTAACTTGTTTTCTGTCCCAACTCCCAAGACCAGGTTGCAAGTTTTACGACTGGAGATTGAGCAGCCAGTGGGCTGGAAGGTAAGTCCTGCAGCTAATTCCTGGTGCCTCTCGGTTAGAGACTGGTCTAACGGCTCGACAGTTACACCTATGAAGAGCCTTCCTACGTTGTCTGCTGTGGAGAAACAATAGCCATGATGGGCGGCATGTGGAGCCGTCATGGCCATTTAGGATTCTAGGCATAAGGCTAGCCTGCCGCGCGAGGCTTGAGCCCGGAATAAAAGGGTCATCGATGATAGCTGGTACCTCTAGGACTGGACGTACCTTGGTATCAGACTCATCGACCCATGACTGACAGTTGCTGGAAGACCATTCATTCAACCGTGTGAGAAAAAATAATGGAATGAAGGTGAGGTTGATAGTCTGGCAGCAAATCCTGGTGGTCAGACGGTTCACGGAGGATGAGGAGTAAAGGTGTTCGGGAGGGGAGAATGCCGCATCGACTTAAGGCGTCTTACCGAGTCAGTCGCATTGCATTAACCCCTCTCACCCCACGCCCGCCTCGTAATCGACATGATATTCCGTCCCTATAGGAGCTTTTTTTTTTTGAGTCCTCTGAGGCTGTTATCGCTGCCCAATCTGGGATTTCACTAGCAGCACTTTTTCAGCCTCGACCCCCGACAGGCAAATTCTCCGTGAATTGGCATGGGACTGTGAAGAAGTCATCCAAATGGGGAAGCTCATTTACATTGACCTCATCAAATCACACTTTCTTTGCTGGCTAGGTGATGGGCAGCGGATACAGTCATGCGTATCGCAAACTGCCATAGTACTCAAGCACCAGCTCGTCAACCGAGGATCCGACGAAAGTTGCCGGGCGCTCTATCTCCGCGCATCAACTCTACGAATACGAATACCGTTGGACTTCCCTCAAACAGGCTGAGCAGCTCACAAGATTACACCTAACATCATCCTCATCCCTCCAGTTTCTAGCACCTCATGACCCCCAGTAAGATAGAGGTCGCCTAACAACTCAATATGTCAATGGGACGATACATTTTATGGCACTGACCCACATGCCTAACCCAAAATGCGATGGACCAACTAACTAAAATTCACTAAGAGGCATCAAAGGGCTCAACCATTACTCTTACAGGGAAGAGCAAAGCCAGTTTTACTTCACAATAATCAGTTCAGCACAGTCAGAAGAATATTCAACATTCCCACTAGGGCCTGAATGCGAGCTACTATATCTGAGCTTCAACTCTTGGCTCTAGATTAACTTACTGGTACTCTAGCCTGTTGGCTGACAACAGCATCAGCTTGGGAAATTTTACGCCTGGATATCTCGGCTCCGATTGTAACAAGTCCAATTCGTAAAAAGAAAAAAAAGGATTTGGCAATAGGCAGGTAGGTCATTCCGTAATTTTTGCCACAAATAAGGATTTTGAGCTGTCACAAACCCGTTAGAGCCGGGTTATGCATAATCATGTCAATAAAACATATTTGAAGAGAAGGACTAGGTGACCAAGATTCATTCGATATAAGATGCTTGATTCTGGAAACTATATCCACTCCAGACCCTGTTGAAAATGAGATCCAAGCAACAACAGGTCAATCGCTCAGATCATGACTACGGACCGCTTCATCACCACCAGTCTCCTCCCAAAATGCTCGCATGTTTTCGCGCGTGATATATTTTAGAACGCGCTTCCTATCCTGCAGGGAGGTGCCTTTTGATTCCAACGAATCTTCAAACAATCGTTGAAGCTTGAACCTGGCGAAGTGGCACATCATCGCTACGTCACGCACGTCCAGATCCTGCCCATCTTCACGGACAACCCACACATTTCCAATATCGCGGTTCCAATACAGAGGAGCCCATCCCCATGAAGGATCAGAAGGGTTGGTTACCATCATCATGAATGCCGCATTCTGATTGCTGCTTGCCCACTGTGTTGCATCCCAGCCGGGCGGGTTAACGTGATATTCAGCATCTGGGTCTTTCCAGAAGATGAGCGGTATGCCGAGGAGAGCGGAAATCGGCGAATTGGAATCGCCCTGGATAGAAGAGAGATGAAGTCGGGTTGAGCGCCTCACGTCAATTGAAACGAACGGCTCCGATGCATGAAGTTTTATCTCCCCATCGCAGCAAATCTTCACGCCCCGAACAACCGTGGGAGCCCGATACTGCAGATCCGGAACGGATTCCCTGACATCCGTGCTTGCATACGTTATTAGGTAGTCCATCAGATGCCGAAAGTCGGAAAGCTGTATATCGGCATAATCCTCTGGGTGGACCTCCCGCATTGCAACCATCGGGCCATTGTACGCATAGGGAGGGCGTGGGGCGCCGGAGGCTCTTACAGAAGCCAGTATGCTTTTATTTGGGGGCGAACCGTCAACTAGATATCCATCGCGATGCAGCAGGGTAACACAGTATCCTTCATTGCGCAGGGCTGATCCAAACATACCGGACCCTAAATTTCGTCCGCGTACGTCGTTGTGTTCCACATGCAATCTTCCTGTACTCGGTGAATCAGGACCAAGGTATGAACGTATGGGCGCTTTTGTCCACCACACCCTAGAATCTTCTTCATATTGACGCTCCGTAGGGATCCAAATCAGAACAGGCTCTGTCTGATGCACTGGGAAGAAAATGGCTCGCTTGTGCTCTGGTGATGGACGGTCAGGTAGGGTAGCAAGCTTCTTGCAAAGCAACTTGTGGGAAGAAAAATCGCTTTTTTGGCAATCCTTTGAACAATAATGTGTGCTGCGACAGCGCCCGCATCGCCGGGCTGGCGCCTTATTACACATCACGCAACAGTTATCGGGCTCAAACTTTGGGCGTGGGCGAGTCCTGGTGTGTAAGTCTTGACCCTTGCCCTCACTACAGCATGTTATAGTCAGTTATCCAGTCGCGTATGCTTGAAAATCAACAGGGTCGCCTCACATAAGTTGCAGCTTTGTCCAGTTTGTGGTTTGTTCCGCCCTAGCTATGTCTACAATTTTCTGTCTCTGTCGCCACTCTTCCAGCGTAAGTTTCGAGAAGTCCGACACAAAGTCCGATTGCATGACTTTTGGTAAGGCCGTTGTCGCCCCCGGTCGGATTGTTCTGTTGAATGAATCTCTGATGCGGTTCACAAGGTTGTTTCCTAATTCGGTGGCAGCGAGATATATAGCATCCGAGCTTAAGCACGGAACTCCCCAGGCAGGATAACACACGCCATGCCTACCACGGGTCTCAATCGGATTGTGCATCGCAGCCAGGAACGTTTCACATAGAAGACATGCTTTCTTGCTACACCCATAGTATTGCAACATTCTCCGTGGTCCACGGCACTCTTCTTGATAACATATGAGCTGCATTTCAGCATGCAATGAGAGAGACTTGGCACAGGCCTGTTTGAACATATGTCCATAGGGATCAAGCAACTCGATGACTGGTTTGACTGCAACCCAAGACCCAGTAGCTCCCAAGCTGTGGCAATATCAACCACGTGTTCCTTCTGCAGTGTCGTCTTTGGCGCGAAAGGCACTAGGGAAATTTGAGCATGTCGGAGATCTGACTCCCAAAGAGTAATTTCCCGTAAACGCTGACAGTCCGTCAAGGGCCTGGCAACGAATCTCAAACACACCCAAAGCCGTGAGCCAACTTTCGGACCAAGTGCATCTAAGAGTAAGTGGTGCACTTCTGGTGAACTGACACAGCTGTAAGCCCGTTGCACCGAAAGAGTTCTAATATGTGCGGCCATTCTCTTGCTATCAAAGCGCAGCAAAAGATCAGCCATCGATGTCCAGGTTTGCGCTGCCGACTCACGTCCAGGCCATGCCCGCGGATTCCAATCGGTGTCATTATGGCTATCTGCATATGTTCTCCGACAGGCGGAAATCCAGTAGTCAACTCGACTAGCGGTGTATTTAATCGAAGCGGCCTCAAATTCCGTCACGGATTTCGCTGGGATATTTGTCACTGCAGCAGACATCCAGTTAATTATGACTGCATCAAACTATATCCCTCCCCACGTGCATACCTTCAGTACTGACACAAGAGGTCAAATACTCTTCCAGCATCCGACAGTACTCGAGTGTTGCAGGATCAAAGCTACCGCAATCCGAACCGAATCCATCATTCCGTGCAACGTCCACAGAAACACCGCCGCTGCTTTCGCGCATTGAAGCTGCAGTAACCCCTTCCCACCCCTTGGACGGCGACAGCAGCTGGCAAATGCAGTCCAGAAACTTTCGCAAAACAGACTCTCTCGACGCAGATAGAGGTACAGCTTTTGCTGTTGCAGTGTCCGTGTCGTCGACTGCCACTTCAGTCTCAATTTCACTGTCTGTATCACTGGCAACGTCATCTACGACCTTCTCGACCTGCGCATGGCTTCTTCCTTCAGTAAGATAGGCGAGAATATGCGCTGCCCAGACAACCCGTGCGATATGCTCTTCTTGAAGGTTAGGCTTTTCGGATGACATGTTTGGGCTCTTTACCTCACGTACGGTATCAATGATAGAGGAAGGTGCGATGTGGTGTTGAACAGCTGGCGCGGGGTAGCAAGGCTGGCGCTAATTTGCCAGTCGTCTTCTGATAGTACTCTTTCGGCATCATTAAGCCTTTCATTTACGCTTCCTAGTTTCACAGTTTTCCCGACATATAGGCGAAGAAATTGTCCTTTGAGGCAGTGGTAAAAGGCTAGTGAGCCTTGTTGCTTTTATCGCATACCAACCGCTCTGGGGGAATCAGCAAACGGGTGTGATTTTGCACCACCATGGCAGGATAGTACTTGGGATCCCCATTGGCCTACAGTAACTACACTTGTATCAGCTACATTCCAATAATGTCCAGCAAAGAGGAGTCGTTCGTTAGATATGCTCATATATTTCTGATGATGTCTGTCTTTCCCCAGACCGGATTTCAATGGTCTGTCCCGCGGCGTTGACTTCCGGCATGACACCTGCATGCCGCATCACTGCAGTGTGAAGATAACATCATGGATTGAACTGCCAATATTCTGGATCCGACAAACAGTCCTTGGTGTATGACTCCCCGTATAGTACAGCTTGAGGTAAAGCCCACTCAACTACAACCTCAATAGCTAGATCCAGCACTCGCAATGCAGTCACAAGAAGCCATGGCTCGAGTAAGCCCAAGACAGTACTAGACAAGCATGGAGTTGTGGCGTGTGTTACGTGGGCAATGGAGGTAAAAATCAATCCGGAAGGTTTACGACTGATGAGAAAAGCCCGGATAACAGAATTCATATGATGTACTGAACATAGATTCAATAGCTAGATTGCAGAACAATGTAGGCCTGAAAAGAAAGACATGCCACAACGAATATATACACTCGGATCCTTTTACGACATCCTGAAGAGTGCATAGATGTTTGCCTTGTGACGGAGAGCAGGCTGCACAGTTGTAGAAAACGACTGTGTACAATGTACGTCAGCCGAACAGTAGACCGAGCCGTGACCTGAGTTAGTCACGACAAAGATATAGTTTCAACTGAGGGTAAGTGCTTAGTAGTCATCACCACGACTAATAACTTCCTTTCCACCACTGCGGAGCAGGATAGTCTGGAAATTGTTAGGCATTGGCTGATTATATTGGGCGGGAAGCTCTTACGTGTTCAAACTGAGCCGTGTATGAACCCTTCACATCAACAAGCGGCTCATAGTGTTCGACAATGCCATTATCAATCAAATGTCTCATCTGCATAATGAGTCAGGAAGTATTCGACATGTAAGTTGCCCCATCTACTTACACCAAGGTGGTATTTCTCCACCCCGAGACGCTCAAGGTACCGACGGCAGAAGACAAGGCTTCCAAAATTGGCGTCGATAGTCTTGAGAAGATTCTTGGCAGAGGAAAGACGCAGGTTTGCACCGGAGACATCGGTATTTCTGCCGTAGCCATAGACGCCCACCTGAGGAGCTTTAGTATTGTTAAACACATCGAACGAACAGAGACCTACATCATCGTGAAGAACGCCTCTGCCGGTACTTCCAAATGTTTCAATGGCGAAGACTTCACCCTCCTCCATCTTGTCCGGCCTGTTGTTCTTGATGAACGGGACCTGTTTGCCACCATGAATATTATACCGAAGAATATCGTGCCCGGTAATATTCCGGATGGCTTTCACAGGATGGGTCTTTCCGGCAATCTCAACCTCGTAGCTTTCCATGACTTCCTGGATCGCCGCACCGATTTCACTCACTCGGGCGTCAATGCCAGCATGCTGTTCAAGTTAGCTTTGTATCTAGAATTGCGTACATGGAAGGAAAACGTACCATGATTCCAGTATTGGTCGCCTCCTTCACAGCCGTCAGGAGGTTGTCGTACGTGTGGTCGAAAGCCACAGTGAAAGCCGAGTCGACAATACGGCCGTTGACATGAACGCCGAAGTCGACTTTCAGTACATCACCTTTGTCCAAATATACATCCTTGGCACCCGGGTTGGGCGTCCAATGGGCTGCAACATTGTTCAAGCACAACCCAGTAGGAAACCCCATTCCCGCCTTGAAACCGTCTCCAGATTCAAGTCCCTGGTGGCCAGACAAGGCGCGGACCCCGTCCTCAATGCCCTCAGCAATTGTAGTGAGACTCGCGCCGGGTTTGATGAGCTCATTCTGGGCGTACTGGCGAACCTGACGATGGATCTCGGCGGCTTGACGGTACTCGTCGAGGAATCCCTTATCCCAAAGACGTGAGTTATAACGCAATTCCTCGTCCGTAGTGCGAGAGGCATTATCGTCCTTGTAAGGGACGCATTCTCCGATGGGATATCCCGATGGAAAGAGAGTCGAAACCAGCACACGGGGAGGGTTCGACTGCTTGAGTGGCACGATTGCTTTTTTGGTCTTCTTCTTAGACCTCTTGCGTTTCTTTTTCTTGTCTACAAGTAGTATGTTGTCAGGAATGCAGATGTTAACATGATTGGGGTGGAGTCTGAACGTACCAGCATTCGCAGCGAAGGTCTTCACTTCCACTTCTTCGTTCGCTTCACCGTCATCGTCATCGTCATCGCCGAGATTTCCGCCATCCAAATCGGCCGACTGGGAGCCATTGCGGGAAGGCTTGGGGTTGGGATTGGCAGGCTTGGGCTCGGAGGAGTTGGAGCCTATATGACGCAGACAGATCAGAAGGGGGCTTCTTTAAGCTTCGCAGGTGTCATACCATCAGGAGTCTGCTGGTGGCCTTCGGGGCTTTTCGATCCCATGTTGCAATTTCAAGGCGCGGTACTGACATCAACTGTGAAACGAGAATTCTGGTCTGATGGTGAAAGAGAAGCAAGACAATGCTGACATTTGATTTCTTTGTCTTGAGTCTAGTCATCCCGCTCTACTTTAGGATTAGCGCGCCCCACTCGCCGCAAATACAACCACGGGACCACACTCGGATTAACAGTCAATCCGGGAGATCGGAGCCCTAGGCCTAGCAGCGATATTCCACGTGAGTATTATTTCTCAAAGCGGACTTATGCTGGAATGCAAATGTATAATGAAATTGGTGTAGGATTTGTTCTATACAGCCGGATGTTGTATTTTATCTTCCAGCCAATGGAATCACTAACAAAAGCGGAGTTTAGTCGCGCCGGACATCCGTCGGAGGTGGCACAGCACACTACATTAGTCGACCTCAAGAAAGTACTTTCTCTGCCCACTAGGATTGGTAGTGGTAGTACTACCTTTATTCGCCTCGTACTAGTAGATTTAGGGTCTTTTCGGTGTCCCGAAGTCGGCTTCTGCTGGGCAGTCTGCCCGTCTTCATTAGGCTACCTAATGTGGCAGGGAGTATATCTAGGAACAACGTGCGGGGAAGCCCTCAAAACTACGAATACAATACAACCTCCAACATTGTTAACTTACACAGACAAACAAAATACTCAAGAGCACTTTGTGCTACACACAACCGCAGCAGCGTCTACCTAAACACCATGACCTCCAAGTTTGTCGCAAAACGCAGATGTCTAGGTGACGGGTGTGACAATGAATGTAGCACGCTGCAATGTCCCACCTGTCTCAAACTAGAGATTCGAGGAAGCTTCTTCTGCTCACAAGATTGCTTCCAGCGTAGCTGGGTGAGTACTGCGCTGTATTTCCATGGAATAAATAAAGCTGATAACAGCCAAGAGAATACACAAAGCCATCCACCGAGCAAAACGTAAGTCATCAACGTTATCCAAATCATCAACCTGGGACTGAGAAATATAAGAAACTATTCTGTACAATCCCTTTCCATCATTCAACTTCACCGGCTCGCTCCGACCCGTCTATCCACTATCCGAGCGTCGCACAGTCCCCTCCACTATCCAACATCCAGACTACTGGCAAGGTGGCATTCCACAAAGTGCACAATCTTTCTACGATCGGAGAGCCAAATTCACCGTTCTAGATAAGGCAGGTCAGGATGCCATGCGGAAGGTGTGTCGACTCGCTCGCGAAGTCCTAGACATTGCAGCAGCTGCCATCAAGCCTGGGGTGACAACGGATTACATTGATGAGATTGTGCACAAAGCGTGTATAGAGCGTGATGTATCCACCTCCCCTTTCTCGCAATCCCATAAAGATCTCACAGAGGTGCTAATGCAAAAGAAATGCAGTCCTACCCCTCCCCACTAAACTACAACTTCTTCCCAAAATCCGCCTGCATCTCCCTCAACGAAGTCATCTGCCACGGTATTCCCGACCAGCGTGTCCTGGTGGACGGTGACATCCTCAACATCGACGTCACGCTTTATCACGGCGGGTACCACGGCGATCTCAACGAGACGTACTACGTCGGGGACAAGGCGAAAGCGGATCCCGACTCCGTCAGGGTTGTCGAAACAGCCCGGGAGTGTCTGGACATGGCGATCGAGCTGGTCAAGCCTGGGGCGCTGTTCCGGGCTTATGGGGATGTGATTGAAGCGCATGCGCGGAAGAGAGACTGCAGTGTGATTCGATCGTTCTGTGGACACGGTATCAACACAGTGTTTCATTGTTTGCCAAGTGTGCCGCATTACGCTGGAAATAAGGCTGTCGGAGCAGCGAAGGAGGGTATGTGCTTTACGATTGAGCCGATGGTGGCGCTGGGGACGTATAGGGATATGATCTGGCCGGATAATTGGACGGCGGTGACGATGGATGGGAAGAGGACGGCGCAGTTTGGTGAGGATACTATTCCTACAAGGAAACAACACTATGTGTACTGACACTTTCGCAGAGCATACCCTCCTAGTAACAGAAGACGGAGTCGAGGTCCTAACTGCCAGACTACCAACTTCTCCAGGCGGACCAGTTGCATACCCAGTATCAGAGTGGTAACCAGCAGATAGCATATAGTATGAACCCCATAGATAGCGATACAATACAATCACCCCATCTCCCCCACCAAAACCTACGTATCCAACGCCACCCTCGCCTCGGTCCCCCAACTATCCTCCAACACAACCCCAATACAATGCTTAATATGCTCCTCATGATCAAAGCTTGGCTCCACAATCACCCCTTCCAAGTCCCTAACGCGGAACATCTTCCTCCAATAAAACAAACAATGCACGACATGCCAGTCCCTCGTCATTTGCACTCTGGCAGACTGATTATCCGCCAGAGCCGCAACCTCCTCAATAGCCATGGGCACGGTATGGTAATCGTCTGCGTAGTACGTCCAGCTCCCGTCGGGATTGGGCCCAGCGCGCTCGAACTCCGCGGTGAGCTCGTCGTCACGGCAGTGTGGTGGAAGCCAGGCTGCGGCTAGAGAGTCGAATTTGCACCCTAGGGTGAGGGCTTCAGTGGTGGAGTTTCCACAGTGGCAGGTCTTGGGGGTGGGAGGGTGCGTATTTGTGGGAATGATGGAGAGGATGAGGGTGTGTGTGAGGCTGACGAGGCCCCAGATGGTGAGGAAAAGAATGAGGGTGTTTCGGAGGAGGAGAGCTTTTGGAATTGAGAGGAGGAGGGCTTTTATGTGGTTGATGAGATAGGAGGGGTAGTATTTGGGACACGAGTTGTTGTTGGTGTTGGTTGTGTTGGGTTGTAGGAGAGCCTCGTCTTCTTCATCGCCTGCGTCTTTGGGAGTTGCCAGCTCAGGATCGGAGCGGGCGTTGGTTACCCTTCGTGCGTTCCTGTGCATTAGTCTCTGTGTATGTAGTGTGGATTGTAGGGAGAGAAGTAATTACCGTTCGTACTCGAAGCCCATGACAGCTAATGGATCGCCAGGATTCTGGGTGTGACGAAGGGGATGTAGAATGCAGAGTGCTTCCAAAGGCTCATAAGATAAGTAACTGCGGCACAGCACATACAACGCCAATTAAAGAGACCTTGTTCGTCAAAGTAATATGAAGCTAATCTATGCCACTACTAGCCTCAATATGGGCCGATATCACCCTCCGAACATCGGATAACCCCAATTGTATCCAGACCTACCTAATCCACCAATCAACCCAAACAACACTCAATTACCCTCCCAACCAGTAACCAACGCCTCCTACTCCAAACTAATGTGACATCCCATTCGCATACATCCCCGAAACCTCGTCTGAAGTCGCAATCAGCCTAACTGAAGCTATCACACTCAGCCCCGACAGCCCCACCGGACTAGCATATTAAATGAGGGGTTCGAACCAGTTCGGCGCGATTTGGCCTCCCTTTACCATTTATCGACCTTCCTATCCTATAAACATGCATGTGTCTCCACTCATGTGGCTGCATGCGTTCCTGTTCGAGTATATGCGCGATTTGCTTTAGTCCATGTGCGTATCCTATCTATGACACGTGGTTGGTTTATTCGCACCGGTGAACATGGTGCCCTCAGTCACTTCGGGTGAATTGTCTCATTATGGAGGCTGTTTCTTTCTGGGCGATAAGTCCTCCTTGGGAAGGAAGAGTGGAGGTGCTTCGCAATGTTCGATGTAGTTGGACCTTCTGTTGCTCTTTCGGAGTTACGGAGGAGATTCCGAAATTGGCGCGGTTGTATGGCTACTGCTTGTAGAGGTATGGGACTATTAGACGACAGGGATAAGCAATTAGTCTTTGGGATATTCATAAGCAAGCGGTATCGCTCAGCCTCCGTCGTACTTAGTTCCCTATCTTACACCCACACAGGAAGTCTTTGTTATTCTTTTGGTACTACCTTCGTTGCCAACTCGACATCTAACCATGAAGCTCTCGGCCATCTTCCTCCAGGCAGGCGCCCTTCTCATCGCTACCACTCTAGCAAGTCCCCTTCCGGTACCCGAGGATGGCTCTATCAGAATCCCCGTCAAGGGCGCCCCGGCTGAACGTGACGACGGCTCCATCCGCATCCCTGTGAAGGATGCTCCTGCTAAGCGGGACGACGGTGTAAGCAGGATTCCAGTCAAGGGCACCCCAGAGAAAGAAACCGACGGCGTCATCCGGATCCCTGTCAAGGGCGCCCCAGCCAAGCGTGAGGACGGCTCGATCAGAATTCCGGTTAAGGGTGCCCCGAACAAGCCAACTCAGGAGTAGGGACGGTTTGTCGGATGCGTTTCTTCATGTACAATGCATAAAGCAGAATGTAAGTTACTTGATTTCGTTGAAAAAATGGCTATGAACAAGGCTTGTATTAACAATCAAAACGCTCAGTCCAACTTTGTTACCCGACGAACTCCCAAACTCCGAGAATGCGCAATCTGTCCCATAGTGTTTGCCAGGAAGAACTTGAAACTGGCGGTAGCCAAGCCAAGCGGAGTTGGTGACTGGAGAAGAAACGGGATGATCTAAACATGAAAACGGGTCGTTAGAAGAATGTTATGCACAGTCAAACGGATGATGTTAGCTCACCTTTCATAGAAGTAACAAGTAATCCCTTAAGGATCCCTCTGCGTAATCAAGCCGTATAACTCGTGATTCTTCGCCTTCTCAGCAGCACGCTTGACTAGAATCCCTTCAAGAATGTGAAAAGCCTTCTCAGAAGTTTCAGTGGCCTCAGTAAGCATCTTATTCGCCCTTGGCTTCGTTCCAATCAGGTCAGGCAGACGAGCTAGTAAGCGGCGGAGATCTCTGAAATGAATGTTGGCCAAGGTGTGGACGAGCTCCCGACATACAGCCTCAATTTGAATTTGATACCGTCCTATAAAGACGCTAGCTTCGGGTTGGAGATCTGCTGGGTCGTCTGGCAAGGTCCTCTGTGGCTTGTCCTGGAGCGATAGTAGTAGATCGCAGAGGTCTCTCGACCTTATGGCAAGCTGCTGGATCAAAGCCATGAAGATCATCGAGTTTGTGGCACAGATGTCACAGCTGCCGCAGTCGAGCACCCGAGTACATGCATCGACACCGGTGTGCAAAGACGTCAGTAAGTAATCGAGACGCTCACTGTGGTCGATATTACTCCTTTGGTCGTTGTCGCCTCCAACCCTCTCCAGCGTGTCGGCAAGGGACTGGATACACTTGCAACTCTGGCCCTGATTCTTAGATGGGTCCTGTGATGTGACAGGGGTATGAGGATTCCGAACAAAGACGCTGGGACCGACTTCACTCGAATACGATGTAGCTGGCGACACCAGATGTGAGGGTTTCAGATGTGCCTCTGAGATCAAAGGCGCCGTTGGGTAACAGGGCAAATTATCTTCTAGGGTTAGGTTCAGCCCTGGGTGGTCCGTCGTGTTCATGTTACAAAATTGACCCCAGTCTTGGTAGGAATTGACCAAGACGGGCTCGGGCCGTACGAGTGGTGACTGTATTCTGGGGGTTGGTCCAGCTGGCGACGGGCAATGTATACGCAGTGCTCCGACACCATTGGTCCGCCGCCGCTTCAAGGGAAGTGCCGGGAGATCTGAGGCGGGATGTTTCAAGCTTAACGGCGTGGAGGATGCGGGCGTAGGGGTGCGGTACGTGCAATCCGTGGATGATTCTTGGCATCTTTCGCAGCCATACAGATCACCATTGCATTTGAGCTTTACAAGTATTAGTCCCTATCTGAGGTTTGATCGCTATCTGACTGACCTTTTGAGCCCGGCACGGTTCACATGCCTGATCACCAATGTCAGCATCGCCAATCTATGTCACCCAGACGATTATGGATAGATCACCTACCAGTACAGCAGAATTGCGAGAATCCATGCCGACCTTTCTCGATAAATCAATGAACTCCAGATTCTTAGACGTACTGTTGTTGCAGCGAAATGCACCGAACATTACGTGAATTCCCTTTCAAATATTTTTAAAACACTGGTTCAAAGATGGCTGTAGATTTTGTGTTTCGAAATAGAAAAGATTCTCATCCAGAACTGAACTCTTGAGATATTGTCGATGAAGGGCGGAGCCATCTCCCCTTAAATGTCATCAAGAACGCAATAGTATAGATGCTCTCTCATGCCGCCAGATGATACCAAGTAGGGTGGGTCTAGAAGAACAACTTGTCCTGGGGATGATATCGCGCCTTGTTTCCCGCCTGCGAGTTCACTGTGCCGCATACTGCTTGGTGTCTCCCGCTAAGCTAACCGCTAAGAAGTAGAAGCCGCTACTGCAGCTAAGGTCGACCTTCGGAACACCGTTGATATATTGGCCCATTCTGATTGATGGCCTTACGCATAATGACTCAGGTTAGCCGCCCCGATCCCTGTAGCAGCTGATTGGGAAGTTAAGGCGTTACGCCCACTTGCGTTATCTCGCTACATTGACGGCATCACATTCCCTCGATCGGAGGAGCGGGGTATCACATAGCAACTCTTGGCTCAGCCGTCCGAAGATCCTTTTTCATCAATTAGGCTCTGCAAATTCCGCTAGGTTGCGTTTGGATGCGGCCCGGAAGCTAATGCACTGTATCCATTCCACACACCACGCTGAATTTAACGAGAGCCTGCCGGACGGCGCTTATGCTTCGCTTTTTGTCTACCCAAGCCTGCTGGCGGCTGAGTTGGTCAAGTGAATGAGAGCGAGAATAGACGCTAATCTCACAATGGTGACATGAATGTGTGGCCATCGGCTGACCCAGACGGTATCAGTGGGCGGAGTAGGCTGAATGCGCCTTTGAATCATGGATATGTCTCCGCTCTTCCAAGAACCATCACACCTGTGATTGTGGGATACATCGCACTAAGCGCGCGTAATGGGGACCCCTATTGGAATTCAACCCCAACACTTCGTTTCCTCCTGAATTGGATGCACTCCCAAACCTGAAGCGGGGTTTCTATCGCCACCCATCTTGATGGGCTCTGGATGATCAAATCCGGTGTTTTCTTCATTGGACCAGTAGGACGAGAGTTGCTGCTATAGCCTAGGATTCCCGGACCAACCCAAGCATCCCCCGCACATTCTTGCGCGCTCAACATTGGTTCGAAATGACTCCTCACTCCCTAGACCGGTGTTAGGTGTGTTGGAGAGTTATTCAAATCATCGTTCAAATTTCCACTGTACAGGCGGTCGGGATGGTATGGGTATGCTGTAATTCAGAACCTATCAGCGTCGTCGAATGAATCAACTCTTGCAAGATACACAAGGGTCACACTCCCAGCCAACATTAATCTCCGGTTCTCAGTCGGTAACTGACAGCGCTTAGTATTTTGCCCGAGAAACTAAGTCATTTACACTCAGGTCGCTCTCCACCCAAGAAAGGTGAGGACGATTAGTTCTGGAGTTAGAGAATGTGGGCACATTGATTGTTATTGTCGTCACTTTGAAGCGTTCTGCGCGCGACAGTTGACATGGGAGAGGGGTTACGCTGAAGGTATGTTGTAGCACAGGCAAGCAAACAGCGCGACTATCACCTGACCCATATCAATGTTACGCGTGATCAGAAGCTATTACTTAGGTGTTGATTGATTGCAGTGACTATGCTTTAGATCTTACTGATCACACCTTGTGAATAAAGTATTCAAATAGTGCTTGCTTATCATAGAGTGATGGTAAAAGCTTCTAATTTGACACTGTATTTTTAGCATGAATAGCTAGGTGAGCTGATGTCTCCTTAGACGGGCACTTCTATGTAGATATCATCTTAGACCAAAACCCTAGCTGATCGATGCGTATCACGTTCGATATTGGTAAGAAGCTCTCTTGTTTTCTCCAAATTCTTCTAGGTGTCACTCAGCATGCCTCCGATGGCTGCCTCTTGCTATCGCTACTTCCTGATGCATCATCACCATTCTCAATACCTTTAGCTACCCTTTTTACATTCTTCCACTCCATAGCAAGTGTCGGGAACAGGGCCAAACAGGACATGGCTAACGCCAGGACGAATGTCTTCATGATGGCGTCGCTGTACGCTTTAAGAACCACTGGCAGCTTTGCAGGTGGCACCAATTCTCGTATGGTAGTCGCACCACTTGCAATGACCCATGTTGCATAGATGCCCTCGATATCATCCAAGTTTGCTGTAAGGAAGTTTGTGAAAAGGTTCTGCGCAACCGCTAGAAACACTGCCCCATTTAACTGTTGCGAAAACATAAGAAGCGATGCACCGACCGGAATGTCGACAGGATCTAGGCACGTCTGCACAGCGACATTCGCTTGTTGAACACCAAGACCTAGGCCAAAACCGAAGATAACTTGATACCCAATCCATTTGGGGTGGTCGGTGTCCGGTTGAAATGTACTGAGTAATCCAGCTCCAATAGACATGAAAATACCGCCTGCAAACATGAAGGGGTTGTAGTAACCCAGAAGGCTGACGAGGAAGCCAGAACCAATGGAGCCCACAACCATAGCGAGAACTAGAGGTAGATTCATAATGCCCGATTTTTCGGCATCGACGTTCTTGATGGCTTGGAACCAGATCGGAAGGTAGTAAAGCATGACCATAGTGCTTGCACTAGTACACATGGTGAACACAATTCCTGCAAGGACTGAACGTTGCTTGAAGATGCGAGGGGGGACCATTGCTTTCTCTCCGAGACGGTACTCTGCAAATGCGAAGATGCCGAATAATGTCCCGAACATAACGAAGAGAAAGATAATGCGCCAGTTGCTCCAGTCGTACGTAGTACCGCCCCATTGGAGTGCGAGAAGGAGGCAGGTCACAGCAGGGGCCATTAACAGGTTTCCAATGGGGTCGAGCTGATTGAACTTTTCTCTAAGGCTCCAGCCCCCCTTCTCAGGTGGAGGAACGTCTAGCAGAAAGAATATGGCGACCACCGCAAGCCCTCCCAGAGGCAAGTTGATGTAGAAGCACCATCTCCAGCTGACCTCTGTGGTGAACACTCCACCGAGAATCGGTCCCAACACTGATGATATGCCGATAATAGCACCAACGGCTCCTTGAAACACCGGTCGCAAGCGGAGGGGTACAGTAAGAGCGATGATAATAACAGCCCCTGAGTATATGCCTGCTGTTCCGAGGCCTGCTATCGCGCGGCCGAGGATGAGTATGAAGGAGGAGGGTGCAGCACCGCAGATAGCGGAGCCGACCTCGAAAATGAAGATGGAGAGGAGGAAAACCCATTTAATCGCATAGAAAGTGTAGATGCGACCGTATGTAAGCTGGGATGCAGACGCTGCTAACATATACGAGCTTCCATACCAGCCAATGTCGCCAATACTATGAAAATGATCAGTGATCTTCGGAGTTGCCGTAGCCACAATCAGACGGTCCTGCACATGCCCGGATATAGTGTCAGTCATTAAGGGGATTCGGAAAGTAACTTTCCATAACTTACCAGAGAGACGAGAAATACAGCAATATACAAAGCGAGGGCGACGAGAATGGTTTTGGCAAGTGGGGGATATGTCGGTGAGCCGACTGTTTCTATATGCTGTGGCACATCTATACCACTAGATGAGGTAGAGCCAGACAAGACTTCTTCCACAACAGTCTCCTTCTCACATACTGCTCCACTGCTATTTTGAATAGGTGATAGACCAGACATCGGAACTGGCTGGCTGATATTGAAGGTGAGAGGTGAACACAAGGTCACAGATGAGCAGTTGAGGGGAGGAAAAGTGAATTGGATGCTCTAATAGAAGCTGGGGTCTCACAGCAGTGCTACGAGCATTGTAGGATGTTTTTGTGCTTTATTTGTGTTGCGTCCGGAGAGTGATGAGACCGAGGTTGGAAATACAGAAAACAAACCATAAAGGTTGCTTTTAGTGGTGCTTTGTGTTCCTCTACAAGGATCCATACGATGCGTGATGTGGTTATTCAGACACAACATACGCGGTCTTCCATAAAATGTTCCAGGAACCGGCAACATCGAAGTATCCTTTATTGGCCTGTTTCAGATTATGCAATAGTGTCGATTAAGCCCCTGATGGCCCGGTGAGAAGCACTCCAGGTGCGGATGCCTTGGTGGTAGTCTTTCCTATCGCTGGAAGCCGACTCGTCTCGTCCTGATCGCCCGTGAATAGGACTCCGAAGTAGCTGGCGGCATCTAAAGCATCAGATATTAAACATCACATTCGAGTTTCGTTTCTGAGTTTTCTACTCTCTGACAATGGTTTTCATAGAACTAGGGACAACGCGAAGTTGGGTATGGAACTTATTGACCCCAAGGGCCGATGCGACCGGTCAAAAGTTTCTTATGCAACTAACCTTGACCATAACTCCTGTCATGCAACAGTACTAGAATACATATGATGTTATGGGGTTCTTAAGATATCGTACGTACAATCTAACTTGAGGAATGTCCAAGCACCCGGGACGTACCCGAAGCTCCTGGCTATACCGCCGGAAGGTTCCGTGGAGAATCCGGATATGCGGCACAGCTCATCGGATAAATCCATGGATGATTTGCATAATACTCAGAATTAATACATGCATGAAGAGCCAGGATAATCCATTCCGAGAGCTGCTACTGAGGTGCTTTTGATGCGCCTATCGTTAAGAGTGGTGAATAATCCAAATGAGGAAGAAGAGTACTGTTCTTGATCGAGCTAGGAGGTTCTGCATCTGATTCCAGTCTATGGCCTTGTAGACCCACGAAAACGTCAACACAATATTTCAATAGTCGCCTAAGTTATATCAACCGAATGACAGCGAACTTAGACATGCTAAAAGAGGCGGGTAACTTCGTGGGGGAAAAGTGTCCAGTTGCATTCGAAACACGACTCGCCTAGTTTTTTCTGTATTGGATAAGATCTAAGGTCACCTAAATCTATGTAAATAGCATGTAGCTCATCTAATGCAAGCAGATACGCACTTTTGGGTACAGCTAAGATACATGAGATTGGATAAGAGCTTACGAGCAATGGTGTATGAGCGCTGGTTGAAGGTGGAAGACCCACGATCCCTGTAGCTTCTACCTGTAAGGCTCTATGTAACACTAACCCAATTGGAAAGGATCCCTGTCACATAATTAGGTGGCGCTGAGGGCAACATTGGCCTCTTTTTAAATAGACCATAATCTCATGCGACCCCAGCCATGCTTCACATAAGAACTTTCCCGCCTGGTCTGACTGAACTTCAAGGTCAGTCACTGGTTAAGATCAGACTCTCGTACACAAAAGGACTAAGTCTCCCAGCAGAGAACCAAGCCTCTGAAGCCAGATGGGTCTTGAATTAAGACTCTTCTTGTTCTTTTTCATGGCTGTGGTCTACTTGGTACTTTTTGACCTTATGTCGCTCCGGTATCACGTTATGAAAAGTTTTAGCGGTAATGCCTGACACTAATAATTACTTTCTAGGAATACTGGTCTGAGACAGCCCAGATGTTGTTGTAAGGTGACTGTTTGTCGATTTAGCCAAGGTGTGCGAAAGAATGCACTGGTACTGATGGAAACTCCTAACTGAATAGAGAAAAATCATAATCAGGCTATGTGCCTCTGAAGGTGCAGCTTGGGATACATTCAATTCCTCTACAAGTGTGTCGCTTGGTCATTTCGTCACTTTTTAAGCCACCAAACAAGGATGTGCTGCTGAATTTACATGGAGGCGATGGGTTTTTGTTAGTATTTTATGTACTATAATGAATGTAAGGATATATACAAGGCTTTCTCGCATTTCGCGAATCCCAGTAACTGAGTCACTGTATCTGCTCAGTGACGAGCGAGAAGTTTCTGAGCATTTGCATAGTAAATTCGGTTCCTCAAATCTTGATCCAGAGGGTACTCGTCCAGAGCCTCCTTGAACCCAGCAATCTTGTTGCTATTCGCGTAAGGAAAATCAGAGCCTGCAGCTGTCAGCATCGGAACACAATTCTGCATCTAGTGGGTCTTCAAGGAAAGGGAAGTTCCCTTACCATATATAATGTGATCATGAGGCACAAGGCTCAGTAGAAGAGTCAGCACAGCTGGTGCGCTGGACAGAGCCAAATCAAAATAGAATGACTTGAAGTCTTCCACCATCTCCTCTGGGCCGCGACCAAAGGGTTTGTACTCCGCCTCTGGAAATTTGGTGACGGTAGTCAAGCGGGAGATCAGGTACGGGAGAGTGCCACCGGCGTGAGAAAGGATGACTTTGCAGTCAGGGAAGGCCGCCTTTGTTCCTGTAGTAAGAAGGTCCACAGCAGTGCGAGTGGTCTCATGGGGATAATCAATGGCTGGTTGAGGTAGCTGAGGGTTAACACGGTTGGTATCAGCCGGGTGGGTAGGGTGGATGAACACAACGGCTTTGCGACGGTTGAGCTCCTCCCAGATGGGGCGGAAGACCGGATGACCTAGATAGTGATTTCCGGTGCCGTATCTAGTAAATAGGGTTACGCCTTCAGCCTTGAGTACGTCTAGACTGTAACGAATTTCTTCGAGTGTGCCTTCGGTGTCTAGCAGACATGGCAATGCCGCGAAGAATCCGAACCTCTCTGGTTGCTCGTCCCTCAATTGGGCCGCATGTTCGTTTACCTGTCGGGCTAAGGTGCGACGGCTGTTGTCGTTTGGGGCGATGACAGCTCCAGGGGCTGTTAAAGACAAGACCGCTTTCCGCGTGCCATTCTTATTCATAGACGCCAGTGATGCTTCAGCGCTCCATTTCGGAGTTGGCCAGCCGGAGGGGTCACCTCCTGCATTTTCGACCGCTACGTACATGAAAACAGTTGGGTCAGTATGGATGTAGAATCTTATATAGTCTGAGCGAACGTGGGTTAGGCGTACCTTCGGCATAGAACTGCGGCACAAAGTGATGATGGGTATCGATCTTGAACATTGTTCTTCAGGACAAGCGAGGTTCAGAAAGTGTACTTTTTGTACTGACAGGATGAGAAGATGAGAATAATTGACAGAAAATCAAAGGTTTATATACGGTAACTACATCTAAATTCGGCCACTGCGTCACGTCTCGGGTGCATCCCGAGCAGAAGGTTTACCATGGTTGCCGAGATATCCGGCCAACTGTTGGACTCGGCCAGAACTACTCGTTGTTTCGCATTGTAAATGAGACATTGTAAGAAGTTGTGATGATAAAGCCTCAATAGTCTCTAAACATGGCGTATTCTAAGTAGACGATGTGTTTCTCTGTACACCGGAAGTCACAAAAGAAGGGGATTGTCTCAGCTGCAGATGCTCGGATCGTTCCGGAGCCCGTCGTCCATGATCAGCTGACCGGTGCCACAACGACCAGCTGACTGGCTCCTGAATAACATCGATATGCAAAACCCAGTGGCAGCAAAGCAAATGTTCTAGTTAAGCTCAGGAAGGGACAAGATGCCACCAAAAACTAGCGGTGTTGCCAAGCAGCGTACCATGCGACGGAAAGTCGCATTGGCGTGCGATCCATGCCGGGAGAAAAAGATCCGCTGTGATGGAGGCAAACCGATCTGTGGGTCATGCGACCGAAAGTCCTATGGAATTGGCCAGTGCTCATACAGCTTGGATAACTACAGAACTGCTAGTCAGGATGAGTGAGTTATTTCTAATGAAGTAGTCAGTAATTCCGCTGACAGAACAGGTACATCCGGGTTCTACGTTCGCGCATCACTGAACTCGAGGATCTATGCCTACGGGCCGGGGTGTCAGCACCGGATCTACACAGGGAATCACCACACCAGAAAGACTCACCTTCACATGAATCCCAGTATTTGAATTGGAATTGGCAGTCGACGTCCTCAAGGGTTACCCAAGGTAGTCTAGTATGTCAAGAGAGTGACAGTTCTCCCCACGATGAGCGGCTTCCGGATGGCCAGAGTCTCCATACTTCAAGAACAGTCCCAAGAGATCATCCGCCCCAGATTTCTCTACCTACTCTTCAGGAAGCAGAAGACGCATCTCAAAGGATGTCCAATCACACTCGGAACTATCCGAACCGCAGTCCCCTCCGTGGGGAGCAGAGATCCGCACCTCCACACTTTGACACCCCGGGCCGTGTCACGGCAATGGGCCAGATTTCGACGTCAGATGATACCTTGGCATCTCCAGCTCCACCTCGGGAATTCTATGGATCTTCCTCCATTGCTTCATTGATGAGATTCGCACGGTTGTCTGTCCCGTTGCAATCTTCGCCGCGGGCCAAAGGTGGTACCAATACCTCAATGGATTACCAGTATCACGAGGCACCTAACACACAGTACCGACTCAATGACTTCGCACTCCCACCCCGCCCACTAGCAGATCACCTTCTAAATTGCTTTTTTGACCGTGTGGCCTGCATCTACCCTTTCTTCGATCGACCCAGCTTCGAGAAAGCATACGATAACCTGTGGAAGTCGGAAAGCGATGGTATGAACAAGCTACCAGACATGCATATCGGCCTCGGAGGAAGGTCTGACTCGTCCCCCAAGTCGATTGTGCTCCATTGTGCTCTAAATGGGATGTTTGCGCTTGGATGCCATTTCTCGGACCTTCCGCTGCAGGAGCGAGAGGCAACAGCCCACTCCTTCTTTCTCCGCTGCAAACGCTTCGTAGGACTTGATCTCCTTGAGATCCATACAGTCGGGGTGGTTCAGACTCTTCTTATTGTCGCTCTGTACTTGCAGAGCAGCCCGTACCCCAGTAGATGCTGGAATGCCATTGGGTTAGCATGCCGCCTCGCCCAAGGCCTGGGCTTACATGAAACGAACAATGCGTCCTCGATGACAGTATTGGAAACGGAAGTACGGCGCAGGACATGGCATGGATGTGTTATGCTAGATGTGTAAGTGCTCTACTGTGAACGGCTCTATTCACCTGACCGACTCACTGTCTAGGTTCGTGAGCATGACACACGGTCGGCCAAGCATGACCAGCCATCTCGCCCCGATTCCCTTGCCTTTTGCCACAGGAAAGGACGTTCCTCTTACTATGGGGTTCTACGTGGCAACTATCAAGCTCTATCGAATTTTGGATCGGATTCTTTCAGATGTGTATAACATGTGGCGAGGCCGTTTCAACGAGGAATCAAAACGATCGACATCATGGTCCGAAGGAAACTTCGATTCCCTTTTGGAACTGGAACGGCAGCTACAGTCCTTCAAGGACACCCTACCACCCTACCTAAGCTGGAGCGCTTCTAGTCGCCCAGAGTGCCACATTGAGGAATCGGATGTTATAGAGCGTCAAAGAAATATTCTTCGTTCACGGTAAGCAATCTCGCCCTAGCCCCATATGAAAGTATCACATATACTTAGTGTCTCAGGTACTACTACATCCGGCTACTTCTCTACCGACCAATCTTTACCCAGGTGTGCTCAGATTATACTTCGCCCCAGCACTCACATGAATCCCGAAAAGACAAATATCCGGCCTGGAAAGATGCCGAGAGCACCCTACAATCCTGCGTAGTAGATAAATGTGCCGCTACCTGTGTGTCCACTGCAACTGAGCTTATTCACTTGATCTATGAGACATACTCAACACCATTAACTGATGCGTGGTGGTACAATGGCTTTTGTAAGTGGTCACCCATTCTCCCTTTCATCGTCTTGTGGTCATTCGTGGCTCTTCTCTCCTCAACTCTATGGCAGAGCATGTCACGGTACAAGCTAAATCATCAAACTGACTATCGGAAACAGACACGTCTACATGTGCCCTCGTTCTCATAATGGCCCACTCAGTACCTTCACTATCCGACTCGATCGATTTTGTTAGGGTTCAAGAAGCCTGGGAGAAATGCGAGAAGATCCTCGTACACATGGGTACATTCAGCCAATGTGCAAGGACATCGCTTCGCTTCTTACAGGCGGCTTTCAGTCAAAATATCCACGGCCGTCCCTCATATAGGCCCACTTCTAATGTGGAACTGAATCCCGATCGGAACCTCACAGACGAAGCCGGTAGACACTACCCTGCTCCCGATGGCCCAAGCACTTCATCCTTTCAAGATACCCCTGGCTTGGACTCCTCAAATTGGACATATTCTGGTATTGGCCCCAGCACGTTTGAGGATGACCTCGGTCTTCTCTCCTGGATTGATGTTCCAGATATGTGGCGGTGGCTTCGGGCTGATTCGTGAGCTGTCGGGAGGTGATTGTCATTGATAGTGCCAAGTTCCGCTGGAAGACACCAAGAAGGATGAAGGCCATGTAAAGAATAGAAATGTGCTAGGCAAAAACACATATTACGGGCCGTAAATTTCTCCCTACTAAAGCTATTCCCTCAATAAGCAACTTGTGAGACACCTAGGCAGTGTCAACTAACAGTATCAAGCCATGAATCAACAAACTCCCCAGACTTAACGACCGGTTCCGATACCTCTCTATCATCAAACTCGCCGCCACCAAACTCACTAATATTATTTTCCCATATCTCCTTAAGCCATTCTTCCTGATAAATGCTCTCCGAGGGTAGTCCTTCCACCAAAAAAGAACCACAAGAACACTTGCCCTGAGGCCTCCCTCGAAGCTTTCTGATCAAGCTGGGTTCGCTTAAATTCCCTACGTGTCTTTAACTGGATATTGTCGAAATGACCCTCTAATACAACCGGCGTTACTTGTTCCGAGAAACCTCGGTCCTGCATTAGAGTACCATCCGGCAAGTACCACACGCAATGGTCATACTCGTACCCATGTCGGGGGCAGTCCAAGTGTGCCGTGACATAGAGAGCACAGTCCTTTGTGAGAGATGCTCCGCACGGCGCCCAAGGTACTCTAGGTCCATGTTGATAGCTCTCATTGTCCCCGTCGGTTGAAGGATGATTCGGTAATCGCCATACATCTTCTCTCAAGATGTAATTCTGGTCCTTGCAAGTGTACGGGCCCGATCCTGCAAGGTCCATGCAGACGTGCGAATGCGACAAGTGCTTGAACGCTCTCTCTGAGGATAAGGGTGTCGGGTCAGGGTCTGGAGAGAGGGTCCCCTGATATTTGATCGAGAATTGCGTTTCGCAGATAGTACATAGCACCATCCAAGGGAGAGAATTCCAAGATAGTTTGGTCCAATGACATTTCCTCCGCTCATGCCGTCCCATGAACTGAACGCATCCTCGATGAAGCTGAAGAATGTAGCAACAGCAGTGCCAACTTAGACGAAGGTGAGGTGTGATATCTGCTTCTTGAGTTTGCCGCAATCCTGATCGGTAGACAGAGTCCAGATTGAAGAAGCTTCACAGCAAAGACTGCGTATAGGCGACATTCCATATGGGCGAACGTGAAACTGTCCAGAACGAACTTGAAGTTTCGGGATTCTATGTAGAGCGAGACGGGGCTTTGTAAAATCTGAACTTAATCCTGATTCCCGTAGCTGAAAGGCTAAATTTGCAATTTGGTACCAGTATTCTCGACTCTTTTCGAGTGCATCTTGAAGTTGTTGCTCCTCCAATTGGAGGACATTGTTATCGCTAAGAATCTAGTACTAGGATGTTAGCGCAATCGGTCTATCATGTCATTATACACTGACCAAGGATAGTCGCGGTGGCCGTATTAAACGGTCACACTTTTCTCTTAGTGTATCCTGCATGGGTGGTTTTATGTAAACAGAGACTTCGATATCAAGGTGTGAGTATGATCGATGATGCGAAGGAGGAAACAGAAAGGGGCGGAGGTATGCGGTCAATATGCACGGTGGCCACCGCCTTGGTATCCATGGCTTACAGTACTGCGACATTCATGGAGAAGTCCACCGGTTCCAAATAACACTAAGCTCCACCTCAATTGAAATGCTGTTTTTTTCATTAGAATGATAAAGAAGCTACTTGAGAGCAGACGGTGTAAGTTATATGCATATTGAATAAGGAAGTGCACAAACCGGAGACGGCGAATATATTCAGCTAGAGGGGCCCTGGCACATGTCCCCTCACACACACCATACGCTAAGGATGAAAGCTTCAGTCTCCTACTCATGGACTGCCTTGAATTACGTGTGGCTACACACTATATTTCGACCCAGAAGTTATTACACTGTCCACATATGGCAGACAGCCAGGCCTCAAAAGGAGCACCTCCAGCCACAACACCTTAGGGGAGTTTCTATATGCATTGACAGCATCGATGGAGATACATAAGAGCCAATCTCTCAGCTGTAAACTAACATGAAAGCACAATTATACTCACAACCACAAACATGATTCCACACTCACTCCAAAGCCCCATCCCCCTCACACCTCTTCAACGGATACCCATCCCCCAAGCAAGTCGTAACCACCCCCTTAACCCACTCCAACTTCCCCTCGCCATATGTATAACTCGTATCCTCATAGCTATCTGCCTGATAGTACTCAAACTTGCCCCCGTTGCCCGGCTCCCCATTGAACACATACCCACGAGTCCGATGCGTTAGCGGATTACTCACAATCGCGCCCCATTTACCCTTGGGGATCGTCATCGTCACGGTGCCAGTGATCGTGCTCGTCGTGGTCTGCTGGTAGCTGATACTGGTGGTCAGAGAGAGGAAGTCCTCGATGAGAGTGAAGTCGGCCGAGGCGCCAGTCGTAATGCTGTTTGCGATGGATTGGCCGGATTGGATGGCGAGGGTGACGGGGGCCTGGTTGGCGTGCGTGATGGTCGACATGGCGATGTCCCAGCCGAGGAAACTCTGTGGTTCCAGAGGAATTATCAGGTTTGTAGAGCTTCCGCGCTTGGTGGTGGTGTTGTTGTTCCTGTGGCTGGAGACGCTGGTGATGAGCAGGGGTTGTGTGCTGTCATTGTTGGTGGATGGCAGGTAGGTGAGGTTTGGGATCTGGGACTTGAGGTCGGCTTTCTTGATGGTCTTAGTGGTGTTGTTGCTTAGCAGGATGATTGCTTCGTCGGGACCGCAGATGGTGGTTGTATTGGCGATTGGTACGGCGGAGGAAAGGGTTGCGGAAAGAATAGTCACGAGGAGTGGGGGCTTCATGGTGTGCGGTTGCTTGATCGGGTTCTTCTTCTGATGGTTAAACGGGGCCCCGAACTTGCTGAGTCTGTCTCGTGTCTTCCATTGAGAATAGTATGGACTTATATATTATATATCCCCAGGCATCTTAAAAGTGCCTGTTATCACCTCTCTACACAACTACTCCTACTACATCATCCAGCTCCGCCAAGAAGTATAGACATCGCCAAGATCACGACATACAACATCGATCAACGATGTCCGAAACTCTCACGCAGATCCCCCAGAGTCCCCGAGGAACTCCCGAAGAAATACAAGATCGACAATCACAAGTCGCACAAGACTAGTTATGCAGCCACGATCTACCAAATTGAGTAAACTACACGATCCGCTTCTTGCCCGTAGCCCTAACCAAGACAACCGGTTGTCAATCTAAGCCACGGATCGAGCCGCTATCTATCCAGTCAAGGCTCCAAGTGGGCCCACCCGTTTCACGCCCCAAAACCTTAATAGATGATTTTTGTCTCCCGCTGCTCTATTTGATTAGCTCAGGGGTTTGTGCCATGTGCGTTCCGCCCGTTAAGATAGGAAGAACTCACGGATCGACTACTTGGCACAGGATGAGACATGCATGTGGATCTGCGGTCAGTCGCTGCTCAGGTGATGTGCTCTGGGATGTGATAGTATTATAGATATAGCTTGAGCGTTGTGGTTGAGTTATATGTTGTCTGAGGATGTCCCTCTTCAGGTTATTGTGATCTTCGTTGCTGGTCTTGGTTTGCTTGAAGGATGGCATGTCGGTGAGATGTATATTAATGATTTGATGGTGGCGATATCAAGGCGGAAGATACTCGGAATTACTGTTCCTTCGACGTAGTAGGAGAGTCGGAGAGGAATGATGCTCTAGAAGATGCTGAGAGACTTGGCTAGAGACATCATATATTGCGGGTTTTCCTGAGCTGTAGTCAGTCAATTTCGACAAGATATTAAGGATTACCCTGAACCAGAATTCAACGACACGCACTTCTCTTTCTTCAGAGTTCACAAGCACAATGAAGCATTTTACAGCTCTCTTTGTCACAGTCTTCGCTACTGGGTAGGCATCAGGTTCCATTCTTTGAGATGCAACTCAGCCACTAACATAGTGCAGTGCGCTAGCAGACCTCCATTACACAGGACTCTGCTATGACTCGCCTGGTAAGGACGTGGTTAGTTATCCCATTCCATAATTTTCATGGGAATTCTGTTGATTGAACGGAAACTTGTACAGAAAGTCTTCAACAAGGCAGCAACGGAGAAGGCCTGCGCTTCTTACAAGAACCGCAACACAGGCAGCCAACAATGGGATCAATGTCCGGATTGCACAGTACTAAGTGACCAAGACCTTTTGTACTACTGCAAGTCCGAGGGTCAGCACATCGGAGGAGACGAACTATCATATTACTGTGGTCAGGCGGGTGCAGATGGAAGTTTGGCGTGGTAATGTTACAGTTTCGAGTTCAGGCAGTTACTCAACCTACAGATAGCATAACAACCAAGAAGCATAAACAGTTCTCCCCACTATTCAGCTGCCACTCATGCAAAGTGGGTGCACAGTACTTTTGATCAGGAGTATCGGAATGTGGCCGCGATCGCCCCTCATAGTTCCAATAAAAGCTAAGACATCAGACTAGGCCAACCTCACCCACCTAATCAGATCCTTCGTCCCTTCCCTTTCTTCACACTAAGCAACAAAACCAATGAGGTTTCCCATCCTTCTGTACCTATAGTGTTCAATCTAGATTCGGCCGCCGAAGTTCTTCCATGCCCAGCACAAATAGATGAATTTCTCATCTGCCGAGTCAAGCCTGCCACAACCCTCCTGCAGATCAGCTTGAGACGCTCAGTTCGCTTGCACACTAAGTCAAATAGACTGTGCTTCTTATTGGATACCATTATTACGACTTATCAGGCTAGAGCAGGGGTTGAATAAGTAACCCTATTTCCAGCTACCGGTCCTGACAACTCTCGGACGCGAACGGACGGAATCCTTCCGATCAGGAAAGTTCACATGTGTACCTAACCCCTGCCCTTTTAATCTGCTTTATGTGCCTGGGACCTATATGAGAGGAGAGTAAAAAAAAACTTTGTTTCTCTTCTCCGTTGTTGGATAATGTTTGTGTGCCGCTGCTATGAGCGCCACCAGCACCGCTGCCTCGACAGGGACTGGCACGGGCGTTATTCCTGCACCTGTGGGTGTAACGCCTGATTTAGACAGTCCAGAGAAGCACTATTATACTGCGAACCTGGTTGTGGTCACTATAGGTGTAACAATCAGTACGTTAGGTCTCCTGGTGAGACTATATACGCGGGTGGTTATTGTGCGGAAGTGGCTGCTTGATGATGGTGAGTGTGCCCGATGTACCTTTAATGATTGATGCATGCAAATATGTCCTCGAGATTTCCAGTCACATGAATTGCTTACAGGAGATTTCATGTAGTCGTCATTGTATTATCATGGGTTAGTAAACCACCCTCTCAACACCAATACGATGACTGATCATGATGAATCCAAAGATCTTCGCAGTATTAACTCAATCCCTACTCCTATGTACGCACCATCACCTACATTCCAACCGAGCCCAGCTCAATCCTAACTCAAACACTTCCATACAACAGGGGGCTACACCAACGCCGGCCTAGGCGTCCACGAATGGGACCTCACCCCTACCGTATACAACCGAACCGTCCGAGTACACACCCCATCCCCGACCCAACCTTCTCCCTCATCCACCACCTAACAACGTCTCAAAAACAAATAGGTCCTCCTCCTCGGCGCAATAATGTACATTCCCGCCCTCGGTCTATCCAAAATTTCCCTCATTATTCTCTACTACCGGCTCTCTGATATGCAACGGGAATGGCGCATAACCTTATGGGGCATGACCGCCTTCGTCGTCGCCTACATGATTGTCCTTGAATGTTTATTTCTGTTTACTTGCGAGCCGGTACATAAGTCCTGGTACCCTGACATAGACGGACGCTGCTGGAGTAAAGCCCCGATCTTCATGGCGGGCGTGGTGGCAAGTATGTTTATTGATTTGGTATTGCTGGTCATGCCGCTGCCTATTGTTCTGAAGTTGCAAATAACCTCAAAGAAGAGGTTTGGGTTGATTCTTATGTTTGGGTTGGGCGGTTTGTACGTCTGATCTTTCTCTTTGGACATGTTTCGATTGTGGGTCGTAAGTCGTGGCTAATTGCTTATGGGTGTGTTCAGGTCACTAGTTACGAGTACATTGCGACTGGCGGCTACGGTGCCGATGTTGACGCAGCAAGACCAGACATATTTGCTGGGTGCGGTGGCTCTTTGGATGTATGTAATCTTCTATCCCTCTTATATCCTTACGCTTGAGTGTTTGTTGCTAACGTGGTTGTTGGTTCAATAGTAATGTCGAGGCAAGTTTGGTCATCGTCACAGCTTGCGTACCATCGTTCCGACAAGTCTTGAGGTTCCATGCGTCTGGATGGCGGAGTGATAGTGGCGGAAGGCTTGATAGGATGTCCAGCACTTGCAATCTTCGCAGTGTGCAGCGGAGACAGGAAGGGTTCACGAATCTGAGCTTTGATCTGGAGATGGATCAAGCTGACTCGCGTGGACATGACTCGGCTGGGGCACAGACCTAGAAGGGAAGTCATAGGTGCATTGGGTGGGCTTTGTGGGCTAGGTGTTTAAGATATAGACCCTCATATCATTAACTTCGCATAAAAAGTATATTATTCTTAATTATCAGGGTTGTCTCGGCCGCCGACACAGTCTAGCATGTGGACTATATGACGCCGTCCTTCTCCACTTCAATATCAATCCTCAAAAGCTCTATTTCAATAAGACGCTCGCTTTCCATACTCCTCCCTGACATGAAGCCCCCGCGGCCTTATTACCATTAGACGATATGACACTTTCCATCAACAGTACCATAACAACTGGACTATGCTACGCCAAGAAGGTGGCACTAAAGGTACGTCGGAACTGGCTCATTAATTACTTAGTAAGGGACTATTGCCTAAGTGACTGGTTAGAATGTATAGCACTATTGTAATGATCCGGTTGATCTCGGACTTACCTAACCTTATAAATAAGGAATGCGCGTTCTGACCTTGTTGGGTCAGAACCCTAGTTTGCTCCCAGATGGCCTAGCGGTTCAAGTCCGGAGGATTCACTGCCTGAAGCGCACCGGATTGACACTATGATAGATCTAGACCCCAGCGAACTTCCTTAAATGAAGTAGTATTGTAAGTCACTAATACCAACGTGGTGGACTACTGTCTTCCTTGTTCGCCTCTTCCTTCTCGACATCCATCATATTCACATCGTGATCACAAATGCTACGGCCACAATCCCAGTGGTGGACATTGTTAAATAACTGACATCACATTCTACAAGCGGCAACACTTGAAACTTACGCCCCATCCTTCATGACACAGTTTTCATCCAATGTGAGGGGTCCTGGATTGATACCTTGCAGCGGCAACTGGCTGAAAGTAAGGCGATGCAGCAGGCAACGTACAGAACACCATATGCAAGGTGCTACGGAGCAATGGTTACTTGCCTTCGTCATACTAGCCATAACGTGCAGTAAGATCGGTGATCGGCGATTATAGGACAATCGAATCCATCTCGTTTTGACGCGCATCTCTTGAAAGTTGAAGACAACCTAAGGGGGGAATATTTGGTGATACCATGGTTATTATATCTATAGTTATTTTCCCGCTATTTCTCATAATCTTGGGTATGTGCCTTCTATAGAGAAATGCCACAATTGTGACCCTACGAGGTAGCGTCTTCTCTCCGAATAATATATATAATGTTCTATTATAGTGAGAAAGTACCGCAATGCTATATGTATATAAGAACCTATTACTACGTATTGTTCTCCCATTTAGCACATAATCTAGCACATACTAATCAACTAAGGTCCCACCGTTACCCTCAGCTGGAAATCCGAATATTTAGTATTTTTCAAAGGGGCAGCAGCTATGTAAACAGGCCCATTAGATTCATCTACCCCGTTTCCCCAAAGAAAAACCTGTTTCCTAATCCTTTCATGTAGATCGATACAATATGAGCCTTGCAGTAACCTACATACCATCGGCCAATGCACGGTAGGCCACTTTCAGTCGCCTCCACAGCGGGACTTCCATCTTTCCGTTTGTCCGCAGCTCGTTCAACTGCCGCAACGATCTCCCAATTTCCATATTACTCTTCACCGTGACGCGGATGGGGACTTGGGCCTCCAATGGAAGCCTCCCGATTGCCGCGTCTGTCATGATATACCACTCATCCGCTTTGATCTGGTAGTCTCATCCTCAAACTCTGTATTTGTGGATCAGTGGGACAATCCAGAACCTTGGCTGGTGTGAGCCCTTTCGCCTCTAGCCAGGTTGTGGGTATATACACGCGCCCGATTTCTGCATCGCGTTGAGTGTCTCGGGCGATGTTAACGTATTGGAGTGCTTGGCCCATGAGTGCGCCTGCGGTGATCGTCTGCTGGTGCGTGTGTTTTTCAAGGTTTCGTAGGCGGTTGTGCGCGACAGCTAGCTAGATGACGGATTCGGCGACTGTTCCTACGACACGGTAGGCATATCTCTCGAGACCTGATTCGGTTAAGATAGGAGATTTGGTGTTGCTGGTGTTGAATTCGAGATCTGTTTCGAAGCCTTTCAACAGGCCTTGAAGTGGTTCGATCGACAGCCTTTCAACAGGAAGATGCTCGATGGACGATAGCAGGGCTGGGTCAGATTGTATGCTCTTCGCCTTGTTCTTTCCTGCGTATCTCTGCTCAAGAAGCAGTGCACTCTCTTGAATCACAGACCGTGCCGTACTGCTGTCTGGTGCTTCGTCCACTAGATCATCTACCACTCGGCAAAATGAATATCTATACATTAGTATGCTGCACGACAACATCTCAAGGCACTCACAAAAAGATCAAGTCAATGCGAAGTTGACCTTCAAACATGGCACTACCCATGTACATACTCTGGCTGCGCTGTTTGAGTCTCATCACTGCATCGCCTAGCTTATGTACGTATTTCATGTTGAGCTCTCCATTCCGTCTGGTGATAAACTGCGCGAAGAGCTGTCCATAAGATGGAAATTCCGCCTTTGAAGTGGTACCCATATTATATCTGCCCAATGCAATCGCATTGTCAATGGCCATTGACCAAGCACAATCATGATGTTTGTTACAGCGAAGAATATCGCTTCCCTAAGACACATTAACTTAGATAAGCTTGCTCACTCATAGGCACCTACTCGATGTCCAGACTCCCCCAGAGTTGAATATCTAACTTAGTGGCTGACTCAATCACCCATGTCCCCTTTCCCAAGGCGATTGTGTCTACAACCCATAGAAAAAGAGTGGGTATACAGACCGCCAGAGATACCTCTCGAAGTGGAAGTCGTACAATAAACCGATAGGCCACCAGCCTAATAGAATTAGCGTGCACCATTCATCGATCGTGTATGCTTACCATTGAATCATCATGAATGGGCAGATCCAAGCTAGAATGAGTCCTAGGTAGGTATACCGTCCACCATGATATACACTAGCCAGTCCCGAAAATTGACTCGAGCCAATAATGACAATCCCTAGATTTCTTTTCAGTGCATCTTGCGGTCCAAGGTACATAGGCATAACAAAGCGCTTTGTTGGAATAATGTACAACAGGCTTGTATTGTATGTCTGAATGACGAAGAAGGAAACCTCCTCGATGGGGATCAAGCATATGCTTGGTCCTAGTATCGCATATGGTGGATATGTCAAGATCCGAGTCCTGATAAGATAGGAGTCCCAGGGAATGTTTGATATAACCGCAATCTAGAGGTATCAGAAGGTGTCGTACATTGGATGAAGAGGGTAGACCGTAATAAGTGTTGCTATTTCTGTATAAATCCAGCTTTGTATAGAAAGGCCAGTAAGCCAATGTCATCACCACTGCGAGTGGGATGTTGTATGTCAAATGCCTAGATAATAAGCATGGCTAGCATAACATGTTACTTAGTATACTTACACCATGAGATAATCTAGGCCCATTTTGAAGTGCCTTGGATGATGTCAATATGTGAACTGCACAGTCCGAGAAATCAACGGATTCAAAAGCTCCCAGCGTCTATTGCAACAAATGTGTGGTGGAAATACTATTGCCGTTTCCACTCTGGACGTAGCATTGCTTTATAGATCTTGAATCTTGCAGATCATTGAATGTCATCAATCACCCCTCGGTGGCCAATGTGGCTACTAAAGTTTGACATGCATAGTGAACTTTGTTGGTGTGCCTTTTGGGCATATGGTGCGTCTGAGACTTGATGTCGAAATCGAAAGATACAGGACTATATATTACACTGTTACCGTTACCGATACAGGCTTGGGTCACATGACGTAGATAACCCTGGTACGGGGGGCTCACATTTTGAGGATAAACTTGGAGCTTTGTCAAGGTCTGTCGTGACCCATTTGCCGTTGTTCACAATATTAGTTGCCCTTGGGGCGGCGAAGCTGAATCAATTGTGACACCTTACTGAAGTTTAGCAAGGCCTTGACCGTCCTAGCCTACATAAAAAATAGTTTCATCATTCTTCTTGGTAAGAATCTCGGCAGAATTCAATTACCATTATAGCATTCAGACATTTTTCATTGGTATCGCTATAAAAAGGTAAGATTTCGGAAATTCTCAAGTTTCTAGCGATGTCTAACCTGTAAGTGGCTGACAGCCTACATGAAGCATAACAACGCTACTGAATCCCCATCGGCATAGTCACCGTCTATGGCAGTTATAGACTCTTCTACGCTTCTTTATGGCACACGCTCCGTTTACACCAATCGACATGATGATATGAAGAAAAGAAAATTCCGCGACCTTGTGATCAGCGACAACATAACAGTTCCTGGTGATGCAATCGTAGAGAAAAGGACCGTCAACGCCATGCCATTTGCCGACGATGAGCCACAGAAAGATGCCTCGTGCGAGCCTATTTTCTGAACTAACTTTCTAAACATAAAATGAGATGGGTGTGTTTTCACCTACTCCAATATTAGAGACTTTCCTCGGCGATAAGGCGGGGGTGGTGAGAATACGAAGTAAAGTACCTACCAGGCTAGGGGGGCCTGTGAAAAGCTATCAGAATGATGTCCACGGTGACGTGGCGCATGCAATCATGAAGTCAGTCCAAAGTCTAGTTGTATTATTGGCATACATAAACGGACCAGCTGTACATGCCATTCGGAATGACAACTGTGCTAACGTCTGAACCGGCTGTTTGATGCCACCGTCGAACTGTCCACCAGCAAGCGCTCGCAGAAAATCAAGTAATCGTTTGCTTGGGTTGTAGAAAAGGATGTGCGGCCAGTTCGCCTGCCGTTCGTCTCTTATTTGGGTGCCAAACCAGAATTCTCTTGACAAGGTCAACGAAACTATCTCTCTCCTCTTCATCAAGAAAGGAAACCGCGTTGTCTAATGTTCGGTTGGGAATTAAGTCTTCGCATATAAAGCGACCTAAACTAAGTAAGTAAACTGGAAATCTCCGGATAAAGAACCACATAATACCATTGTTGTCAAAGAATGGCCCATCGAAGTACTCCTCTGCGGTCTCACATAGTCTGTCATCTTCTCGTCTAACAGGTTCCGGCCACGGGTATTCTCGCATGTATTGATACCTTTGCAAGATCTCTGGAGGGGGTGGGCCGAGTAAAGCCACCATTTCAGCCATGTGTAGTTTAGCATTGTAGCGACCTTGTTTATCATGGATATGCTGAAATAGCTCTGTGCCTTCAATCAAATCCCATAGCTTGTCCCAAGTTAGTGGATGCAACAGACTTAGGGAATAACGGAACATACCAGAACACCAAAATCCCAGATATCTGCAGGCATTTGCCACCCAATACCCAATATGACCTCTGGTGCCCGATAGTGGTCCGGCTGAATAGGCCAGACACCCCAATCATCATCTTCTTCGAGTCTCGTTGCCAAGCCAAAGTCAACAAGCTGTGGTATACTTCTCAAGCTTTTGAGTGGCCCGAAGTCACTACGAGACTGATACACTGGTCGCCCTGTCGAATCGACCTTAAAGGCCATTGGCTTTTCAAGCTGAGATTCAATAAATTCAGCAAGAACAGTTGGGTCCTCAAATGAGACCATGATATTTTTCGAGCTTTATATCTACACAATCACCTGAGTTCAGTACCATCGATGAGAAGCCTTGAAAGGGGCGTGATGGACTTACCTGTATGAACAGTCCTGCAATCTTTGTGAAGATAATCGAGGCCCGTAAGAAGGGCACGGATGTATGTTATGACGAGCGGCAATGGCATCTTTTTCTCATCAAAACGCCGTTGATACATCGATAGTGGCTCCCTCATTGGCGAATACACAAGACATGAATGAGAACCTTCTGGGCCTTCAACTTGGAAAGAGTCCAGTAATGTTCGGATGAGTGAGCGGCCGCGATGCGATGGGTCTGCCGTAGAGATGTGCTCTTCAACTTCACACTCATGACCAGCAAAGCTTGCATTGTAATTAGCAATTTTTAGTGCCACAATGCTCCCGGGCTCCTCAATCTGCCTGTATGTTGGTCAGCGACAGCAAGTCTCGAATGGCGGAGATTTTATTGAAGGCTACCTTTGCAGATCACACGCAAGCCATACCGTTGAAGACACGCCCCAGCCAACCTTTACCAGAGTCTGGTAACGGTCGCCGAGTACCTCTCCCGGCTTCGCTGGATAGAAGTACTTGGAATTGTATACTGGCGAGATCTCCTCGTCAACGAGTATGTCGGGCGGTAAAGGTGGCCCGGCAGAAGGCATGGGGAACGGTTTCTTGCGAAGCAAGGCAGTCAAACGAGGAACGGATAACCTCAGAGGATTCATTACACAGAACTTTCCTTCAAGCCAAATGACACTTGTGTTATTTATGAGTTGTTGTTCAAAAGTTGACAATCATTAAGGAGACCGAGCACGGTTGGTGAACGTTCATTCACATTGCACGATACAGGTCGCGACGTGACTAATGGATCCTGATACGGGTTGGGGGAAACAACCATTCAGCCAATAAAATCATCCAACGCTCCCGAGCTCAAGCGAAGTCAGCCTGTGACCACTTGATAGTTAATGACTATGGTAAGTACTATATGGCATCTTGACGTCAAGCAACCACAGGAGCGTGTCCAAAATGCCGCTGGTTACGCGTCATCGGAGTCAAAACAGGCTTGGCAAACGCTATTACATGCTAGACGAACATATGTCTAGAGTGAAGCTCATATTCGTGCCTCAGCTTCCCAGCACCGAGATTATGAAGCACTCACCCGGCTCGCCTGTGGTGTAGACCGAAGTACCTCTGTTCAGACTAAGCCCGCCATTCTTCCACTACCAGTAACCTGGCGGTGGTAGTAACTATGCCAATAAGTCAGTAGAATGGACATGATTATTTTGCGAACTTGGGTAGATCTAGCTCCTGTGGATCTGCTCTGGCACCCCAAGAGTCACTTATAGTAAGGTATAAGTTGGATCTGGGCCACAAAAACACGCGTATTGTAATTTCACGTGATTACAATGACCATAAAGAGTGTTTATATTGCAGCTAGTGCTTAATGAAAGCACTAGGTCAAGATCTAGGTAGGTGATATCAGCGTTAAATTCCCTATCACTTCAACTCATGATGATACTTTACTACCATTGAAATAAATTGAATAGCATCAATCAGAATTGATGCTCAAGACATGTACTAATTACCACCAGGTACAAATCATTATCAAAGTATACCCCAAAGGTTCCGACAGGATCCTGTCCAGTCGGCAGAAATTCCTGGGTTGGCTTTCCATGACTGACCGTTGATAGCACATGTACCAGACAGCTTAGGAGCAACTGTGCGAGTTGCCATGAAAGGAACAAGGTATAATGTATATAGTTAATATAGGATGTGTAGGATGTGTAGATAGGCGCTACCGCCATGTTGTCCAGGCTTCCTCACATAGTCATCTTGGTTCCGCTTATAACATAGCACTATATTTTCCAGCGCACGCTGGCTCTCGCAACGTCTTCTATAAAGAGCCTTCGTAGGGTGTCACAAAAAATTCATCCTGTAGAACCTGTAGGTCCATCCACTGCCTCTCTTCAAGGGCTGCTTCGCAATATGGCTGCGGAAGTTTTACGCAACCCCCTGGTTTACTTAAGGGGCCTCAGGCAGTATATTCAGGCCTTGTGCAATAGTGACCTATGTTACAGGCTCTAGCATGTGAAGAAGTATTTACTAAATATTTTGCCGGTAGAATCGCTCCTACTACTCGGAAGAGCGGAATACAGATTTGTTGTGATGGTAGGGAAGATGGCATGATGAGTGGCTGTCCAACGGCTGTTTGGAACAGTAACGCCGACCGGAACCCGGATGCTCACTGATTTCCTTGCTCACGCCTAGTTCAGCCTAGCTAGTTGTGTAAAATGTAAATGGTTAGTTAGTGGCAGCGAAAGCAGGTCCAGACCAGTCAGCGGGAATGATAAAACCGCGCCGTCCAACGGCCGGTCGATCTAGCGTCTGTGCCGGTGGCATTAGTGGAGCTGTGCTCATTTGACAGCGGCCCCTCCCCCTTAGCAGCAACGGTTCGTGTGTATTTCTACCGCTGCTGCGTGATTGAGCGAAGGTAATTGCATTTGAAATTGATTTTAGCACAGAGTTAACAGATCTCTATCCTGAGCGAAGATAAAGTCTAACGGCCGAGCTTCCCATTGGAGAATGCATTGGTGGTGGTGCATAATTCACCCTGACCGTAAATTGGGGCAATGTGCTCCTGGCTGCTGTCTACGATCTCAAAAACCCTGTTGATTTCCGTTTGCTTGCTTATACCCCCACCCCAGCCTTTATATCTCCCCAATTCGACATTGGCGGAGCGGCTTCCCGTGAAAGATGAGGTTTGTCGCGACCCGAAAGGCGATCGAAGCCTAATGAGTTTGCGCAGGGACGAAAGGGAGCCGGACATGAGACCAAGGTTGAACTCAAGTTCCATCCAGATGAGTGAATTAGCGGCCGTGTCTGTTATTGGTAAATATGTGTAAGCGATCTGAATATCCTCATCAAACCACTGATACCATTATACTTACAGGTGTAGTCTCTTTCGTCCCTGGCATAGGTCAAAGTGCTGAAGCGAACCAGTGCCGCGATGCACGCTGTGAAACCTGAGCGGACATATCAGTCAGTTACTATTTGGTCCAGGTGAGGCTTTCGCATACCAAGACAAAATAGTCCAAGTACCAAGACCCTTCGCCCAAGTGGCATCTGAAGCTGCCACACGCGACGGATCGGAAGTGCGAGGATGGTCAGATCCATCACAAACATAATAACGCCTTGCGCCATGAGGATGGCAAAGGAAGTGTCAACACTGTAGCATTTAGCATCAAGGATGGTTTTGTCGAATCCAGCGCGAACAGGTCGACATTGAAATGCGAGAGCCAAAGTTCCTGCGAGTGTGAAGGCCGCTAGAAATCCCAATATGCATCTGCCAGCGATGCTAATGCTGCGGGTGGGGAAAAGCCGCATTATAAAGACAGTTAAACTTGTCTTGACCGATGCAGCAACGAGCAAATAGCTGCAGAGCGCAGCATAGTAGATCTAAGTATTGCCTGTGACCTCAGTCGCTGTCCAATCTAGAGGGTGTGTTAGCTCAGCGTACCTTCCACCAAACCAGCAGGTCCGCATCTGAAACATCCTTGGTCTTTTTTCCGAGACCATAGTAGGTGATGGTATATGCAAGCGCCGAGAATCCGTTCACCATGATCTGTTGTCGCTTCAGTAATTTGTCTCACACCGCTCGAGCATTTGGGGAGACTAACAAGCGCGACCATTACCATCCAGTCATCCAGTCCCCATGAATTTAGAACAGTTTTCCGTAGGTAGAGCTAAGAGACATGTCATTGCATGAGTTGTGCTTTTCATCCTTATCAGGCGTCAGGTACATACCCGCAGACCGCAAACCAGGGTAGTTGGGATAGCAAGGACGAGGACTATGATACGGACAGTAGTAGTCATCGTAGGTAGACCACCATCTCGCGGTATGACCGTCCAGTCCATCCTGCAATTAATCTAATGTCCCACACCGGTCATTGCTTGTGTGCCATGGTAGAAATGTCGAGTCCAGAGGGGGGATCATGTCGAGGATAAAGTCCCCCGTTATTGCATTTAGCCAGGATTGAGTTGAAAATCTCTGATAAAGAAGGAATCAAATCCCTGTACTATAATAGACAACATGAAAGGCAAGAAAAACGTTGGCGTAGGATAGCGTGTGTGACTATCAGACTAGGGCTGTTCGAGCCCCGCAAATCCTGGGCTTTGTTCCGCGTGCCGGCTCCCTTGACCATCGCCAATGTGACCTATTTAATGAGCACAGTGGATACCGTACGTGGTTTCTCCTTTTCGTGAACATCCTCATTTCTTCTCCTTTATTGACCGGGGTATCTGGTAAGCAACCCTGTCATTGCAGCCTCACACACAAGCCATAATGAGCTGTGCAGCAGTCATTGCAGCGATCGTTCAGGGAGCGAACGTTGACACTTCCACAACCCCAACAATCGAGGACCTACTGTCCAAGTATGCAGCACTTTCGGATGATGAGAAGGGCTCTGTACGGGCATCCTATCTTGCCCAAGTCTTCCCTCTCTTTTTCGGAGAAAATGCCATCTTCCGGGAATCGGATGGGTATGATACCCAACGTCAAGTACCATGGTATGACGATGACACACCCTCGAGGCACATGTGCAATTGAACTAATTCTGTTACACAGGTCAATCAATTGCTGGCTCCAGCCATTAGTTGTGGTCACAGCAACGTCAGCACAGGAAGTCGCAACTGCTCTTTCTCTTTGTCGTTTCTTCAACATTAAGTTCTCTGTTCGAGGCGGCGGCCACCTACAGAACCCGGGGTTCACCAGCAATAATGACGGAGTAGTCATATCCCTTAGCAAATTCAACCATGTCAAGCTGTCGGAAGACAAGTCTACCGCTGATGTAGGACTTGGGCTAAGATGGCTTGATGTCTATAAGGCTCTCGATCTCCATGGCCTCGCAGTGGCAGGAGGTCGGATTCCAACTGTTGGCGTTCCTGGTCTTCTCCTGGGAGGAGGAATCTCCTTTCAAAACAGCCAGTATGGAGTGGGTGCAATGGGTGTAACTAATTATGAGGTAGACTTGCATGTACTGCACTCCTTCCAAATGCTCGCTAACTAGATCACAGGTTGTCCTCGCGGACTCAAGCATTGTCAATGCCAATGCGCAAGAAAATCCCGACTTATTTTGGGCCCTCAAGGGAGGCGGTCCTAACTTCGGTAAGCCTTTTCTCGGAAGTAAAATGGTTTGATTACTGACCAAACCCCAAGGTATCGTAACCAAGATGGACCTAGTGACAGTGCCTACCGAGTCGTGGGCTGAAGCTCGTGTTTACCCTCCAACAGCGTACCCCGAGCTCGTCAAGGGTCTCATGAAGTACCATGAAGCAATTGAAGTTGACAGCAAGGCATCTCTCGTCTGGCATGCTACCAGCCAGGCAATCCTTCTAGTATTCTTCTACTGTGCCCCTGTCGAGAAGCCTGCTGCATTCCAGTCATTCTATGATATCCCCTTCTTGATGGACTTTGTGCCTCCTGGCACTCGCTCAATCTATGAGCTTGTTCAGGCAGTTGCCTCCGTCATCTCACCTGAGATTTTGCAGTAGGTTGTAACGATACTTCAAAGTGTGTGGGATGCTAACAGACCCTTAGTCATGAGTTCCGAACCATGTCCAGTCGGCCGTGTTTAGAGTTGTATGAAGCAACAGAGAGGGTCCGCCGAGAACAGCAGGAGGCCTTGAGTGACGTTGAAGGCCTTGTCCTGACCAACGTATTCCAGCCCATGTCTTCCTTGGCCATGAAACAGAGTCAGAAGAACGGTGGAACGCCTCTTGGATTAGAAGCAGTAGGCCAGCAATGTATGTTGCCCTTCTTATGGTATCCTTACGAAACTAACAAGATAGGGTTCTTGTCAATGGCCGACTGGAAACATGCGAAAGACGAGGATCGCGTCCGAGAAGCAGTCCGTAAAATTGTGGATGTTGCCGAAGCGACTGCAAAGCAGGCTGGCGCGTATCTTCCATACCGGTACTCCAACTATGCGTCTCGCGATCAAGATCCACTATCCAGCTATGGTGCTGAGAATGTAGCAAGGCTCAAGAGCATTGCTGCGAAGTATGACCCTGACGGGGTGTTTCAGAAGCTGCAGAACGGTGGGTGGCTGCTTTCGAAGGTAGGATCGCAGTCAAGGGCTATCAAGTTGGCATGAGTATTATCAAACTCGGATGAAAACAAGTCTACGATTAGTGATGGACCTCGTTTTTAGGATTCAGGAGAAGTGGTCCGTCGAATTCGTAGAATGAGAAATATACGTGGCCATATGATAACCGGTTTCGATCAGCAATTGATGCATAGATTCCAAGGCTTTCAGTCTCGAATAGCTACCGCCCAAATCAACCCGAGTATAATATAAAGTCTATCTGAACACTTTTTACACATACCATTGCGTTCCAGAAAAGATAAGAGCGAAAGATCCCATAGTAACTGGTCTAAGTACAACAGAAACCTCGTCTCGTGGTTATGTTATAGAAAACCAAATGCTCATGACTAGTATATCCCTAGTGCTGAGCGCATGGCAAAAAAGCTAGATACAATTGAAGCATATATCATATAAGTGGCATGTATACCATGAACAAAGAGTCATTTTTATTCCATCGACGTTGGGTAACTGGAGAAGCAATAATCAGCGACATGCAAACCACCAAGTAGACGAACATACACTCACCATCACCTCAGCTTGCCTGCGGGTATACTTGGAAAGACTTAAATCCCTGACCCTGAGTCCAGCATCCCGAGCCCCCAAAAGTGTGAAAGTTATTGCAAGCACCGCCGCTCGCTCCATCGAAAACCCAATCCTCGGGAATCTCAGCCCTGATAGACTGAATGGTTGGGTTGTATGTCTCAAGCGAGTAGCACCCGTAACTCTGGTTTCCGGCGTATGACCACTTATATTCGGTGCACTCGGTGTCGGTATAGAGGGTCACGTTCCAGTGTACTGCGAGGGAAGTACTAGCCAAGGCCGCGATAGGGAGGATGGAGAGGAGCTGCATGGTGATGATATTCTTTGGTTTAGAGATGAAGGTGTGGAGTCTGCCAATGAATGGAAGTGGACTTGTAAATTCTCCGTTAATTGTCTGTGAGTCTGTGAATAGCTCTGCGGGCATTTCTGCAGATTATATATTGTCTTCTGACTCCTCCGTGGTAGCTGTAGCTGAAGGCTTACTGGATGATCGACATTTAGGCCCGTAAGGCGTCCAGTCAGTTAGCCAACGAAGTAAGTCCAAGATAGACATGTTCCAAATGTCTGACGCCTAAACTGAAAATAGCAACATTGTTCACCCATCAAAGTCAATGATAGACCGGGATATACGAAGTCTGCTGCGCTGTTCACGAGTCGATTGGTGAGGGTGGATAAGCGTGGGTAGATCGATCTGCAATGTGGACAAGGCTGAGTAGACCCTTGGAGGCCTGATCCATAAGATTTCTTGGCTTGTATGAACAACCCATCGTGGATTTTAGCTGCCAAGGGCAATGGTTGACATTTGAGCATGAGATCGACAATTCATCTCTATTAATAGCAAAGTAGTGGCTCTTGCATGTAAATGACACCTGACTATTCAGGCTACAACATGGATAGATTTGGCCGAGGATGTTTGCACATGTGTACTGTTTGCATCATCACCAAACAACAGCTCCAAAGGTATCCACCATCACATCACATCACATCCTGCCCACCAGTACAGCATAGACATCATACCCCCGTCGCTATATACCTCCCTGCTGCACTATATACTATATATAACCCTTCTTGCGCAGCGCACCCATCCTATAACACACACCATGGCCGACGGCGGAGGCTGGAGCACAATCGAGTCCGACGAGGTACGCAACCAATACATAGAACCAAAGCATCAAACTAACAAGCAAACCATCAATCAGGGCGTTTTCACCTCCCTCATCGAGAACCTCGGCGTCAAGGACGTCCAATTCGAAGAATTGATTTCCCTAGATGCAGACACAATCCGCTCACTAAGGTAACCCCCATACCACCTTCCACCAACACCAACTCCCCATCTCATCCACCACACCCACTAACACTACCTCCCACCCAAAACCCAGCCCCGTCTACGGCGTAATCTTCCTTTTCAAATGGATCCGCGAAACGCAACAACCATCGACCTCAACATCCTCAACGACCTCACCCCCCTCCGGCACCTACGACACCGACCCATCCCCCAACCTCTTCTTCGCGAACCAAACGATCCAAAACGCCTGCGGCACACAAGCCATCCTTTCCGTGATCCTGAACAACGACTCCTCCTCCTCCTCTTCCTCCAACAACCCCTATCCCATCAACATCGGCCCGGAACTCCACTCCTTCAAGGACTTCACAGCGGGATTCCCACCGGACCTACGCGGCGAAGCGCTCTCCAACTCGGAACTGATCCGCAGCGCACACAACGCGTTCGCGCGCGCCTCGCCATTCGTCGACGAGACCGTGCGGAATAACCAGGACGAGGAAGGGGATGTATACCATTTCATTGCGTACACGCCTGTTGATGGGAAGTTGTATGAGTTGGATGGGTTGCAGCCGCATCCGATTTCGCATGGGGGGTGTACGGCGGAGGAGTTCCCGGAGAAGGTGATTGAGGTGTTGAGGCAGAGGATTGCGCGGTATCCGGAGGGGGAGACGAGGTTTAATTTGATGGCTGTGGTGAGGGATCTGAGGGTTACGGCGAAGGAGATTGGAGATGTGGAGGCGTTGGAGAGGGAGGAGAGGAAGAGGAGGGCGTGGGCTTGGGAGAATACGTTGAGACGGTCGAATTTCGTGGGGTTCATTGGGGAGGTGTTGAAGGGGGTGGTGGGGATGAAGGAGAAGCAGGGGGAGGGGAAGTATGAGGAGTGGGTGGAGAAGGCGAAGGGGGAGACGCAGAGGAAGTTGATGAGGAGGTAAATTCATGCCTACTATCCTTATGCTGTCTACATAGCTCCGGAAATCAAGATTCTACCTAGTAAATCCGTTGAGATTCATAACTATGACATATCTATGTACAGTGGCAAGGCCGATGTCTGTTGAAGAATCGCTTCGTCATTCATGTCATCCGACTCATAATCGTAAAAGGCAAGATATTATTATAAAATAGGCTTAGTAGTCGATCATGCGAGACTTGATCACTTGTACCAGAGATTCGGGCAGCTCATCCTCCCGGATGATTTTCAGCGCCAGCAAATCGGACCAGAAGAACATTGCACGGTCCTGCGCATAGCCCAGGTAGTCGAACTCTTCAGCTTCGTCCACATCAGCATCGACTGGCGGAGTTCCGGTGGAATGATTCACTTCAGCTGTCACGCCTGAATGCACTCCGTTGCCATTGGTACCATGGTGGCCGTTTTGGGCCTTAGCTGCGGCTTCATCTGCTGCGATACCCTCCTCCATGCCAGGCACCTTGGCCTGCACAATGCCCCAGGCTACCCACTGCGCGGAGTTGAGTACTCGCCACAGCCTGGTTTGTCGCGCGTAAAACTGGATCTTAGCGCTGGTGCTGTCCTCGTGCGCTTTCTCGATGTCGAACCGAGAAGACACGTCCACATCCGGACCGTCATCTAGGCTCAATGGAGCTAGTGATGAAGTGTTGGTAGAGAGGCCTCGCATGAGAGGAGTGATGGAAGGGGAGGCTTGCTCGCGCAATCCGGGTCGATGGCTCAGATACGCTTCAATGAACTGATGCTGCTGTTCTGGGTTAGGATAGCGGCTGGTGTCGCATGCCCACGGCCGCTCCGGATCATGATAGTTGTAACACCATTCAGTCTATTGGGGTCAGTAAGGGACTTTCAATCATTGAGAAAATATTGACTCACGAAGTGGTTGGCAAACTCGATTCCTGGAGTGTTGGCTGATGCATACTCGAAGTCAATAACGACTAGCTGCTTATGCACGTTCTCGGGCCGAAGAAGTGGTGATTCGTGGCTGGGCTCCATCCGAAGCAGATTGCCATATTGAGTCTAGATAATCAGCACAGTCCCTGAGGATTGGGAATGAAGCACCTACATCATTGTGCGCAAATACCAACTGTCGCTTTATTCCGTCCATGCCTCCACAGCTGGACAAAAGCCACTTACGATATCCTTCAACTGCCTTTCTGAAGGAGGGCCAGGGAACACCGCAGACAAAGCCTCGCCGGCGCCAAGCTTCGGATGCTGCTTTGCTCTTGTTGTGCTCAGATCGGATCTCCTTGTCCAGCCAATTGATAACTTGCTCGCAGCGGTCCACCCACTTATCCCAATTCTTGAACACCATGGGCCCTCCTTCCCTCTCATCTACAAGGAGATCGATTCCGTCGTGCAATTCCCTCATTCGCTTCGCAATTTGTTTCATAGTCGGAGGATCGCGGAGCTCCTTGGGTGTAAGTGGGCGAGCTTCGAAGTACTCTTCAAACCTTCCGTTGTTGAATATACCCAACACCTTCGGGCCAATATTCTTTCGGCCTAGGCGGCGGAGGATTTGAAGCTCGTTATCTCGGTCAATCAAGTGATCTACTTGTGGCCCATAGATACGCAGCAGTAGCTTCCTACAAAGAGTTAGCTTCAGGGTTGTGTGTGTGATTTAGGTAAGGAAACTTACGGTGGGGGTTTTCTGGGTACCAATGAGTATGATCCATCTTCCGCCTTGGGCACAGGGATATTCTGTGGCGGTGTAACTACATATACGGCATTGGTTAAGGCACCACTCAGTCGAACGACGCCTATATCAGTTGCAAGTTCCATGGGAAGCTTTCGCCATCCTTTCAGCTGCATGGTATGAGTCAGCCGAAGGATTTCACTCTTGAACAGCGCCCAGGCTTCTTTATCCTTTGCGCGTCTCGCATTGACACTGTTCTCGTTGTCGTCATCTTCGGCACCACCACCGCTGTAAGCGAGAGTTTTTGAATTATCCAGCACCGCATCCACGCTAGGGGCGGCCGCCTCGTGGTCCGAAAAGTCGGATTCGGACGCAGAACCCCTACGCAACCCTTTGGAATATTGACGCCGGCGACCGGATCGTCGAGCGAGGTGTACAGAGTCCGTTCCCTGGCGGGAAGTGGCGTACTGAATGAGAATCTTTTCCAGCTTGTCGAGTGCCATTGCGGCGTCGGCACCAGAAGTCAAAGGTCTTTCCACGAGGACGCTAGCACCGTCATCATCATCGTCGTCACCATCACTGGCGACACCGTCCATGGCTAAATCTGTAGCCTTGTGAGACCTCCGTTTGGATTTTTCGCGCTGAAGCCATTCGTAGACTTGTGCGAAAAGGCTATTCTGCGGGTCTTCCTCGCCATTTTTCGACATGCCATCTTTTTCAAGGCGATGCGCGGGTTCAGTAATAACGCTGGATGTTTGACTACTTAGAGAAGCCGGCTGGTGAGTGGGCAATCTGGCTGCCGATTTCTTGGGTGCGGGCACACGATGTCTGAAGGCATTCCCTTCTGACCCAATTGCAGAAGTTTCGTGTCCATTTGTGTGGTGATGTCTCTGGGGAGAGACATTCAAACCAGTCCCCAGAATAGGTTGTGGTCCTTTAGATGACAGGTCAGAATCCATCAACACTTTAAGGGGGTAGTCCAGACAGGGAAGGTTAAAAGACCGCAAAAGGGAGAGGTTTAGGACGGTTGATCGAATACCAGCAGTCGCAGTGGGCTATGAGATCATTTGACCCGGAAGCAGAGCCTCGGAGAACCTACGACTACGGGGTTGTGGGCGCCCAAGGAAAGGGGGAATGGGTTGACGGGAAGTTAACCAAGAAAGGAACCTACCATCAAAATCAAGACCAGAAAGACCGGTCTGGTCGGTGACTGAGGGCATGTCCAGACAATGGCGAAGAGTACGTCTTATTGGCAAAAAGAGTGATCTGGTAACCCATCCAAGGCCGTAAGTGCGGGAAGCAGATCACTTTGCGACTGGCCGTGGCGTAATCGGCACCTGGAAAATGGCGGAGAATTTGGAGCTGGGGATCCTCCGTACTATATGCCAGGTCCGTGCGGGTACAGTGGGAGAAGAACGGATCACAGGAGTTGGAACGCTCAGGGACGGCCCAAGGTGGTCTTTGAGAAGATAGCTGAATTGTGGATGGATTGATGGAGTTGACACTGCGAACGGAACTGGAGGGGATAATGGATTTGGGGCACACAGGAGAGGAAAAAATGCGACCAAGTGGGGACAGAGATAAGTAGCGGTCCAGCAAAGGAAAAATACGGTCGGAATCCGATCCCGTTCGTCACTTTTCTTTTAAGAAGCAAAGCTTGAGAATTTCGCAATGAAAAGGAAGCCGAACAAATTCAGATCACAGCTGGAATGGACAACAAACGTGGTGACGGCCAAGGCGGACGAAAATTGACGACAGATGGCTGAGTGGCGAAGGACGGTGTGGTGTGGCTTGTCGAAGAAAAAAGAACGATCGTAGAGGTTGAGCCGCGAAAGGTGGAAAATGATGGAGCATCGAGGAACGGGGAATCAACGTGTGTGTATGTCTCAGGTGACTTGGCGATTCCACCCGTCAAACCCACAATAATCCAGGGTCTGCTGCTATGATTCAATCGTTCAACAAAAAGGTACTATGTTGCCTCAGCCATGCTCAGCTAGAAACGCCACAGACGCAGGCTGCTAAGGAGACACCTCTCGTATGCGGACGGTGAATATTGTAGCTAGTCTGGTGGCACACGACACCTGTGGTTTGCCCACCTCCTGGTCTTACTCGACTAGGACCAATCCCGAGGCATTGTTTGGACCAAAGTATGGGTCGCGACCGGGGACCGAAACGTTGTTGTCATTCACTCGCACACCGGGGGGAGATAAGCAGCAAGCAACCTGACCGCAACCTCGGGATGATGAGCGTGAACAGCATATGTAGACGCCCGTGCTTATACTCCGTAGAAGAGACTGGCATCGTTTCATCCATCTGGGTGTAGATCAGGCATACTGCATTGAGTCGCATTGGGGGAAAAGCCTTGAGTGTGCCACTTAGATTAGGAGATAGAGTCAAGTCCATCTTAACACAGGAAGAAGCATTTGTTTGCTTTACTCCGTACAAACGGTCAACGGTAGAGGCCCACATAGTGGTGTCCCCATCGATAATCCTCAATTGTTGTCACCGTTATTGGGCCGGGATGAGATTTTGTCGCACGGGGTCACTCTATGAGTTTCATACTGGAAAACGCAGTCGCAACTGGCATTCTTTGCTTCACTTGGCATGGTTTTGTTCACTCTTATATGTGTCGGTGGGAAAGTGAGAGAAAAGGTGAAAAGAAGAAAGAGGGGTTGGCGAGGGGAAAATAAGCCACATCTCCGGAATGTATTCCTTGCTGCCCGTCTTTTCAGGCATTACTGCAGGCCGGCCTGATTCCAGCGCGATCTCGTCATATTGGTCCAATGATACCTCACACTTCATAGTGTTACTATGGTCGGATCAACTTTCATTCTCAATATGATACTATGGTCAAATCTGATCACATTTCCAAGGCGAGAAGCCCAGGACTTACAGTGGGCGTTCTATGAGGATGGCTGATCAAAAATACTCGGCCAGCTAAACCGACATATGCCTTATCATTCTAATTGAAATTCGTTCTTTTACTAACAAATATAGCCATCGCCAGCTTAGCCCATCAATCCAACTTCTTCGCCATATAAACTCGCTTCCACCCCCTATTATCCGCACGATGTGTCTCCGCATAGCCCATCCGTGTATATATGGCTATATTTCAACCATCGTCTCATTCGTATGCAGCTGAAGGGTGTGATAGCCTGCCAACCGAGCCGACTCATCAGCGAACTCTAAAAGCCTGCGACCTAACCCAGTACCCCGTGCAGACTCAGCAACGGCTAGATTATCCACGATCATGGAGCCCTCCTGGGGGACAAGCATGACGGTGCCCTTTATTTCACCGTCTCGCTCGATCACGTAGACGACTCCGTCTTTGATCAGTGCAGTGTAGTCGTCTAACATCGGCTGAGGCTTCCTTCCCATGCGAGCGATGTAGATAGAAAAGGCTTCTTGTATGATTGCCTCGATGATGGTTTGATCGTCGGGCGTTGCTTGTCGGATACTGGTAGACATTCTGTGTCTGGTCCGTCCTCTCCTTCGATGTGATGGATCTCTTGTTCTTGTGGCTTGATTTGGGAGAGTTTGTCTTCGTAGCAACTTAGTTAGTATTTCCTGAAGAAGTGAGTATTACTTTCTTACTCAGTGTGGAAGTACTCATGAATGCAGTAAATGTACTGCGATTTGTTCTCGTTGCGGGGATGTCTGTGACTCAATCCATGTCGGATTCCGGGGCAGCTACGCGCTACTACAAGTGGTCATCTCGAGCTAGTGTTTAGTCCGTCCAATGATGAGTGTAGTTACATGTAAGCCTCTTGTATTTGTGTCAGCACGTCTATATCGTCTATATTGTCGCTATGCAAATAAGCAGGGGTTGTAGACCAGCTACTCTAGCAGAAATCTAGTTCCAGCCATGGATAATCCTTAACCTTCCGCCTGGTCTCGAGTCTGTAGCCACCTCCTAGTGGTAGGTGACACTCCACACCTTGTAGCCATCTCGGGAGTGTTTGGTAGAGTTCATCTGCAGGCCTCCTTGACCGTCTAGTGTGATAACAGTCGAGTTGACATACTGTAAACCATATCCGTGACCATTTCCCAGGAAGGCAATCTTCACTTCTGCAGCATCGTCCCGGCGACCAGCTGGCAGCAGACTTCCGTGTGGGCCAAGCCACTTGCCGTCCAGTGCACTGGAGAGTTTGAATATCTGGCTCTCTTCACCGCTGGAATAGTGAATGACCCATCTTTGTTTCTTGTCACTGTGGTCCGAACGCGCTGCGCTGCTGCTTAACCTGGTTGTGTTTCCAGTATTGGTGAGCGCATATCCAGACTTCTCGAAAACGAGGTACCGTCCCTCAGTCAGGTAGCCGACAACCTCTTTGTATCCGTCCTCGAAAAACAATGACTCTGTCACATTTAGCTTCCCATATGGTACAGGAGGACGGGGCTCTGGAAACGTTGCTTCGCAGTTGGATGTGCCGACGTAAGAGCCTGAAGACATTTCAGGCTTTTCAGCCTTTGGCAGTTTTGGGAGGCTGGTGTCGGGCTATTTCACGGATTAGCTCATGCAGTGGATAGAGTGGGATTGTCGTACATGGTCTAGGTCTAGTGCATTGACGAGGTTGGACATATGCTCCCGGCGCCAGTGAACCATTTCTGGCGTCTGCACATTCTCATACCCCCTTGCCGTAAGCCACTGCTCCAAGAACAGAATTTGAGAATTATGATCCGCCCTCTCAGTGAAGACACGGTTGCCACGGGTCCACGGGGACACCATATAGAAAGGTACCCGAAGGCCTAAGAAGTCAGCATGAATATTATAACATGGGTTGATGGCCGGACTTACCAGGTCCAACATATAGTTTTCCAAAGACGCCATAAGGATCCTCCATCCACTCACCCGGTGTGCCTTCTGGTGAGTGGAAAGGAATGACATGGTCTCCATAACCACCAGATTCTATCATATTGTTAGACTCGCTTAGTAAAGAGCTGATTAGTTGTGACTTGCCATCGTAGCTTATCATGAGCAGCGTAGAATCGTAGTCGGGGCTACTCGTCACAGCATCCACAACCTTCTTCTGCAGCCAGGCACCGTCCTTGGGCATATAAGGTGGGTGCTCTGACAACTCTGCAGGGCCGACAATAAAGCTGATTTCCGGAAGGGTCTCATTGGCAGCAGCTTCATAGAAGGTTTCTAATCCCAAAAACGCCATGCCTTTCTCTACGAGCGGTGAGGAAGACGAAGCGTTCTGGTACTGCTCAAACCGGGCCAGAGGGTTGTCGTCAAAGTTGTCTTTATCCTGGTAGACCTGCCATGAGACGCCTGCCTCTTCGTAGACTTCAAAGATTGTTTTCCATTTGAGGGGATAGCAGTTGATATTATAGCTATCGCACCCTGAAGTCAACAGTCAGCTAAGTTCCAGCGGTATGATATAGTGTATAATAGTCGGAGCAGACGTACCAGGTGTTACATTGTTGTCGATATAAACACCGCCTTGATCGGGCTTTTGAGGTCCACCAGGTACATTGACGGAGCCGCTCACTAGGGTAACACGGTTTGGATTGGTAGAGGTTACTTGGGACTCCTGTGGGGTATTAGACATAACTTTGACAGTGTGATAGCAGAAACATACTTGATACATATCGCCGGTCGTCCAACCCTCGGCGATAGCATAATGAACAGGGATATCGTCTCTCTTAAAATAGCCCCAACTCCAAGGTGTGTTATTGCGGGCCCAGTGGTTATTCAGTCCTCCGTTGAGCGAGGCATGGCTATCCTCGTAACCGTTATCTCCCGCTGCCATGCACTGGATTGCGTCTGTCGTGTTCCCCCCTTGGTAACCTAGATACCAAGGGAGGAGGGTTGTTGTAGCATTGGACATGTCTGGATCGACTTGTCTAATACTATTATCAGCACAAGACCTCGAAAACATACGAAATCACACTGACTGGTACCAAACAGGTAATCCATCTGGATTCACCTGCACGTTTGGATCGTTGAATCCTCGAACGCCTGCCATTGTGCCAAAGTACTGTACAATGTTATTTGGTTTGCCCGGGATTGAGGAGCTCACGTACTTACACTATTCCATGATCGGTTCTCCTGCATAAAGATCACAACATGCTTGATGTCCTTCAGTGAACCGGCAGAAACTGACCTGCTCCCGAGGAGCAAAGCCAAGGCAGTAGAACCAAGCAATAACATTTTGAAGCGGCTACTCTTGAGAGTGTTGTATGATGTGGCTTCAGGCACATTCCAGCTGCTATATATATTTCGAAAATCTTGAGCGGTAGTGGGGACTCTGCATGGTCTAGGTCCAGACAAGACCACAACACCGAACAGTTGATAAGCCATGAATCCCGACGCATCCATAGTATTCCAACTGTCTGGGTCATAAATACACCTGCCAAAGTGGGACGTAACATGGAATAGTGTTTGTCATTGCAGATCGGATTCGACGAGCCATTATTTGGGCCGCGCTAGAGCGAAGAGCGATCGTCCTCTATGGTGGGTAAAGTCTGATCCACTTTGGATGGAGATGGATGTTTCAGAAGTTTTATGACATCTGCTTACAAGAATACATCAAGAGACAGAGGACTAAGCGGAAGATGAGTCTCCATGGAAGGGAATCTGGTTGGCCGGCATCCGGGCACGTGTAGCGAACGGCAATCTGTCCGACTGGCTTTTCTCCTCAGGAACAATTTTGCTGGCTTCCCATCCTTCTCTCTCCCCTTCTGGACTCTCAGCAACTAAGTTTTTCATCAGTCAGCGGTGGTTTAATGGTGGCGGTCTTCACGGTGGACCTTTTTGATATATCCACAATGGCAACACTCTCTTTCGGCTAGTATCAACACCGCCATGGCCCTGGATATCGGCATTGTACCTGAACCCATTGACTAGGAACCAACTTTGAGTCCAATTTGAGTTTGAAAAGCTGGCAGCAGGCAGGGTGGCAGTCCATACAAAAGCCACCTGTTTGGCCGAACCTTGGTTGAATCTTGTTTCAAATCATCGGTCAGTGGCGGACCTGAACATCACTTACTCAATCTGTTCATACTGACAGGTACATGTATTCTGCATTTTAGCCACTGTTTTGTTTCTGGCCCCACATGTATTCAAAATGGCTCATAGTCATGGTCCGGGTTTAAAGACACACGGGGATCGAAGAAGCATGCTGGGTCTGATGGGTGATGTAGAAGAATGCAGAACAACCTACCATACTGTCAAGAGATGAAAGAACAGGGAAGTATTCTGTTAGACTCGCAGCAGTCACCGTCGTTGCGATTACGACGATTGCCATGGGGTATTGTATTGTATCCGTCCACTATATGTGGCCTGATCCTTCTGCTATTCGTGGCACAAATTTCGCAGCCAAGCCCTCTACAACGCTTGGTTCCATCGAGAGTCTTGAATAGCCAGATACATCCAACGGTACATGAGCCCGATGCATCACGTCCTTTGATCGAGCTCCACCCGGAGGATCATGTATACCGCAATCCTTCAACGCAACATCATGACTGGGTAGTGACTGCCGACCATCGACGCCCGGATGGAGTGCTGAAAAGGGTTTATTTGATAAATGGTAATTCTTATTCTGTTTATTACGTCAAGCCACATACTTATATACAACTTAGATCTATTTCCTGGACCGACGGTTGAAGCACGATCTGGTGACCGCTTGATAGTAAACGTGACCAATTTTTTGGATGATGAGCCGATCTCCATCCATTGGCATGGAGTACATATTGAGAGTAAGTTAAGTCCTTGGGCATAGGCTGGTCTGCTTGACTAACAAGTCATTTAGATGCTATGGACGGAGCCGTTGGTGTGACACAACGCGCTATTCCTCCGGGGTCTACGTTTACCTACAATTTCAAAATTCCCACAGATCAAAGCGGCACATTCTGGTACCACGCTCACTCTGGCCTTCTCAGGGCCGATGGCCTATATGGGGGGCTCATCGTACATGAACCCTCTCCTAAGCCCACAGTCCGGGGACTGTTGGCTCGTGCAGATCAACAGGAACTTGGCAGCTATGATAAGGACATCCTACTCTTAATTGGGGATTGGTATCACCGATCGGCAGATCAGGTCTATTCCTGGTATATGCGTGCCGGGTCATTTGGGAACGAGGTTAGTCTTGCCATATAGTCTTATTGAGTACGACGATTAACCCCAGACAGCCCGTTCCTGATTCACTACTGATCAATGGAGTGGGTCACTTTGATTGCTCTATGGCTGTCCCTGCACGGCCAGTGGACTGTATCCTTCAACATCTGAGCGCCTCATACCTGGATGCGAAGGGTGACGCAGCGTACAGAGTCCGAGTGGTGAATACAGGGTGAGTTGTACGCCTACCTATGATCAAAAAATAATAGCTGACAGGCAACTAGCTCCGTTGCAGGATTTACGCTAGGTTTTCAAAACCGAGAATTTACGCTCATTCAAGTTGACAGCATTGATGTCGAACAACAAGATTCAAATTCAGCCGGCGTACTCTACCCGGGCCAGCGTATGGACATTATACTCCGTCCAAGTCCAGACAAAACTCCAAGCTCGTTGACGATTGATCTAGATAAAGAGTACGTCTTTCCCTGTACCATGGTTCAAACTGCGCTAACAGACGGTTAGGTGCTTCAGGTACCCCAACCCAGCTCTGGCATCTGTCCAGACTTTCGATATAACGAATTCACCAAACAATCTGTCGTCAAGTATATCTTCATTAAACAATACGATCTCACTCTCCGAAGTCGCCACGAGAAAGTCACTTCTCTCCGGTCTCCCCGCAAAGGCGCATCAAACCCACGTGGTGTACACTAAGATCGAAAAGCTCTCCATAAACCACAACGTACCCTATGGATTCTTTAATCGAACTTCATGGAGGCCTCAGATTGACACACCACTCATTGATCTTCCCCGCGAAAAGTGGGATGAAAATCAGCTCGTGTTTTCAACAGGGTCAACTACATCCCGTCCCCTGTCGTCCGAACAAGACCAAGACTTATGGATCGACTTAGTAGTCAATAATCTAGACGATAGTGGCCACCCATTTCACATGGTATATTTCCTCCTCGCTGTCGAGTTGGTCTTTTCAACCAAGCTAACATCAAACAGCACGGCCACCACTTCTACATCCTAAGGACCTACCAAGCACCCGTAGGTTGGGGCGCCTACAACCCTTTCACAGATGCCCATCCACCTGGTCTAGCTCCGCATCCCGCTAGCTCATCAAGAACAGATTCTCCCTATGACCTCTCCCAGGCGCGGCTACGGGATACGGTCTATATTCCCAGCCGCGGGCACGCAGTCTTGCGCTTCCGAGCAGATAACCCAGGGATTTGGTTATTCCATTGCCATATTATCTGGCACCAAGCGAGCGGGATGGCCATGCTGTTGCACATAGAGTGAAGCAGTAGACTAATCAGACTAGATAGTTGTATATAAAATATTATCAAATCAGTGACAAATGCCAATCACCTGAACCAGTATTGCATGAAATAGAACCTTATCTACTTTTCTTATACTTATGTAACCATAAAGGCTTGCATCTTCCAACAAATACGGTTGTGTAGTGTAATGGTTATCACTCTGGATTCTGATTCCAGCAATCCCGGTTCGATCCCGGGCACGACCTTTTTTGCGTTTCTTTTTTTCCACACATCCTGTTTCTTATCACACCAATGTTCCTTTTCTTTTCTTTTCCTCTATCCTCAGCAGGTTTTTTTCACTCTCATCTAGATAGCATAACCTGTTCTCTGGACGCCACCGTCGTCCAAGCACTCTTTTGCCACTATGATATTAAAGGCGCACACAGGATGATGGACCCGTAGATCAGTCAGTACATTATTACTTTGATATAATAATAGCAGCTAAAACGAGCAATACTAATATTACTACTATTATCATAATATATACCCCAATAAATATACTAGCACAATATAATACCTACCAGGCAGCCCCATATAACCAACCCCCCATGATCAACAATAAACACACTAACCCAACACTCCCAACTACTATCTCACACGACCTCACCATAACCTGATTTCAACATTACCATGATATCATACCGCCACAGTATCACAAAATAGCTTATTGTATTACTATCCCCGACTATATCAGAGTAAAAACGATCGCAAGTATCAAGTATAGTAGTACTACTAAAAGTACTTACCATGAACTACCACGTAAGCCCACCTTTTAACGAACAATATAACCAGAAGTACAAAGAACCACCAACACTACACAACATATCGCTATATCCAGAGATGCAGCAACTACGTAATACATTACTTAACCAATAAGCATACTACTTCATGCTGAATCCTTGGGCTCCCAATAGCGGGAAGCAGGTAAGCACCAACTTCCCCCCCAAAGAGTCACGCTGCATGCTACCCGTGAACTTTATTCCTGGGCAGGTGATATCCCTTTATTGTACTTTGTTTTTGTAGTTGGGGAATATCAGGTGTTTGGATGAATTGCCCCGCGCTTTCATAATGCATTTGTCTTGATTATGCCCCCCCTTGCTTTTAGAAATCTGTGAGGGGGGGAGGGGTAGATAAGGTGGTTTTTGTGGCGCTTATGCTTTGTGGTTTGGTTCTTAACGAGTCAGGGGGTGGTGGTCGTTGGTGTTTGACTATATCGCTCCTTTGCTCTTCAGAATCTGGTGGCTTTCGCCGAGGTTCTATTATGTAGTAGCGGAATTAGGTATGTGCTAGACATCTCGAAATCATCATTGTTAGGCTAACATATCAGGTACAGCCACTTAGGCCGCTCCAATCTGGTATCAATAATACAATGAACAAGGAAGATGAAAAAGTAGAAAAAGAACACTCAAAACGCCGGATCACCCTAATAATATAGATCGATGCAGTCGAACAAAATATGCTTCATATCTCAGGAGGCAGACGCCCATTCGACAACCTCCAAGGCGCACATTACGAGGATAAGGGTTGAAGGGAGGATCCTATAGGTCGTTATTAGTGGTTGATTTGTGGATGCGAGCTTGATGTTACTTACCACACCACATAGCTCTGGAACAAGAGCTTCGACATAGCGCTAACGTAGACATTGTTGATCTGGCAAATTTGCGCCAGCTGAAGCGCCGACGGAGCTCCAGTCAGGAGGAAGCAGACGATGATAAAGATCGGATCGTCCAAAATGCTGATCGGCACATACTTGGCCAGCAACGCAAGGATAGGGGCCATGATCACTGTGGGAAGAAGCATGCGGGCCACCAGAGAAGCGACAATCAACTTCTTCTCTTCCTTGGGGTGCTCCACATCTTCCAGCGCCTCCTTAGGAAGCGTATTGCGTTCAAGGTTGGCTCCCAGAACAACGAGGATCAACGGCACAGCAACCTGACCGTTCTGGTTGATCGCGCGGGTCACAGAATTGCTCACAAAGGTGCCCTCGTCGAAGAACAAGCTCTGGAGCGACGGGACCGAGGCGACCACGATCGAGACAAGCATGGCCCACAGGGGCGGGTTCATGAACTCCCACAACCCATGGAAGAACCTTCCAATCCAGCCTGTGCACACGGACAGCACCTTCTGTATCCTCGTTGGCAACCGTCGGAATATGGCCCCAGTCCCTTTTGCGCATCCGCTGGCGATGCGGCTACGGAGTCGACGAAGGGACGCCTTGACGCGGGCAACCAGACCCTTCTTCTCGTAGCTCTCTTGTACAGCGGGGAATGAAAGCATATCACCGGCGGAGCTTTGTCGGGGCATGAACGGCGCAGGGGGAGCATCAAGCAGGGGCGGGCGGTCGGGATCTTCCTCGCCACCGCTACGGGACGACACCTTGGAGTAGGGATAGTCTCGTGCGGTCACGGGTGTTTCTTGACCAGATGCGAATGCATCCGAGTCCTCCTGCGAAGCTCCGGATGCTTGCGTCTGTTCATCGAAGCTTCGAGTCCTCACCAACGGCTCATCTGGATCGACTTGCTCCGGGTTGTCCGTGTATCGCTCCTGTCCCTGTCCAATGAGGGTGGTATTCGGGTCCGGTTCTGCCTCTTCCAAGTAACGTTCACGGGGGGCAAGAAGCACATGGTAGCCCCAGCTCCACCGCACAAGCTGTCCGAGCTGCTGGAAGATGAGCAGATATAGAATACCGCGAGCGGCTACTTCGTCATCGTTATCGTTCGGGACGCGATCCCAGTGAAGACCCTTGAGAGTTTGCGACAGGGACATGACAAGGGAGATAGGGAGCGAGTTCGAGTTTCCGAAAACCTAGGAGGATTGCCACGAGTCAGCGAAAAGACAGGGAAGAAGTAAAATGTGAAAAGCACTGGACATTGCACTTACGGCCATGGCGGCGACAAAGTTGGAAGGGCGTTTCTTGAGCCGGAGACATCGCGAAACAATGAAGGCGCAGGAATAAGAGACCAGAGTTTGGATAACGAAGATGGCCGGGATGATAGCCAGATCAGTGAGCTTCTCTGCTGTGAGCTGGGACCCAAGCTTTGTGAAGACTAACAGTTGTGGTCAGCTGAAATGTGAAAAGAACCGCCAAAGAGACCAGGCAACTTACTCAGGCAGGGCGTGAATAAAGTGACGTTGAGGTTTGCTACCAGCTTCTGGGCGTCCGCATCGAACATGCCCTGTTTGGCAGCAAAGTAGCCCGGCAAACTCACACAGATAACCTCGAGGACAGCTTCGAAGACCAAAAGGACGAGGTTAAGGAACGAGGGGTGGCTCGAGTGGGGGTTGCCATCTTGAAGAAGGGCGGGATTGGCGCCCATCTGGGTCATGAACTGAGAGGAGATTGACGGGTAGGCATTTTGAAGAGATCTAGGGGCAGTAAAAATGGCCATCGACAAGAGGGCGGAAGCACGAGGCAGCCAGGGTGGCAGAGAGGAAACAGGGAACTAACTCGTAGGAAAAACTGGGGAAGGAAAGATGAAGGGGAGGTGAAAGGGGAAGTTTGAATGATGGGGGATGACGACGCGAACGGGAAGCAACCACAAGGTAGTTCTGATGGGCAGAAACTGAGAGAGGATGGCGATAATGCCGTCGAAGATGATGACGCCGATAGATAACAAAGGTAGGCAGGCGGTAGGCGAATAGGATTTAGAGTTGGCACTGCACGGAAGCGCGATTGGATTCAAACAGTTCAACCTAATGCGTAGGTACAGGACTAAGGGCCAGAACAGACCCTTTAAAAGCCACTAACAGTATACACACCAAGATAGTATAGATAGATAACTAATCGAGACTCCAATCTCTGAAGCGGGACGCCGACGGGTTTAATACCAACGCCGATCGTGTCGGTGAGTCTTTGACTGTCTGTCTTGCCTTCTCTGTCTCTGTTGAAATCTTCTACAAGGAATTCCCAAAACATCATCGTCAGGCTTTCCCGGACTCTCTGGACCCGGGAGAGTCCCAAATGGCCAATCAGAATCGTTTGTAGGCGAACGCCCAGCCCAGTTTCGCGCCGCGCCCAGACCCGCCAAGGCTTGGGGCCTTCCACTAGATACCTTTTTAGTACGGGCAAAATAAGTCAAGTATGGGAAGGTAGTAATAGTACTACTGCTCTAGTTCTATGAGGATACATGAAGAGAGCTCATTTAGATAAAGGTAACTATCGTGGAGAGCGGGAATAAGTAACCATGAAGCAATCGAAAAGCAAGCTCTTAAAGGACGGGCTAGTACTTTTGTCCCTCCCGACGGATGACGGCAGAATATCCACCAGGTAGGAGAGAGCTCCCCAGCTCCCCCTGCCCTTCGAGATGCTTGGCAGTGTGACACAAGTATCGACCATCGGAACCCCTTCAGCGGTAGACTAAACGCGAGATAAGACATTCTCTTGGCGAGAATTCTACTAGAAGCTGAATGAAACCCTTCTCAGTAAGGAGAAGGAACGTGTTGTTAACTTTCCTGCGAGTTGAGTCGCCATAGTGGGAATAGTCGGGAAGAGTGGTGTAACTAATACACCAAAGTACAGCCAACATGCCTCACAATCACGAAAAGAGTTAGTATAGTAAAAGCAATATCACCACATACGTGTCTATTCTATACATGACTGGTCTATTTGGTATATCCCTTCTTGTTCATTACTCTGCCATATAGTTAATATCCGACGCGACAACTTTCAAGCAAAGCAACTCATGATGATGAAACTTCCCACAGCGGTTATGTCATGATCGGCGGCCAATAATAATGCAAGCTGATATCACACCCGTCTTAGTTCTCTGGTCATCCTTCTCTTTTCCTTCCAACTCACATTTCCGCTTCCATTCAAGTCAAAGGAAAACCTTATCTGTTTCGCAGTCGTCTTCTTGAGGACCTGAAACAAGTGGTTCGATCTCCACGAAACCTTGCCACTTTCCCCAGATGTCCGGAACCACAAGGGATGGAAGTGGTGTGAGTCTCATTCCTCCAATGCGGTGTTGCGCAACTCTCTCCCTCCCCCACTTGGACACTGCCCGCCGCTCCCGAGGATCGACACCGCTAGCTGCTGCATTGGCTTCGGACTCAAGGTCGATGTTGGGCCTATCTTGCTTAAACTCTACAGTAGTCCAGATAAGTTATTAATAGACTCTGGGGCAGATTTACTACTTCTTTTTTCTACCATCATATTGCAGCATGAATAGCACTACTATTGTACCAAACCACATGATGAGACGGTACCTTCGTCTTTGGTTGGCCTACCATTTGTATACGGAAGACCTGGTTTAAAGCCGACCACCCAATATACAGAATGCCAATAAGATAGTCTTTCGAGTTCTTCGCAGTATGGCCCGCGTTCAATCCCAAGACAGCAGATCCACTCGGTAGTTGCACTAATAGCGCCCTCTTGGTTTCAACAAGATATCAGAACTGTGCAGTGGGATAGAAGCAAGGATCCACTCCTAGAGTTTGGAATGCTTCGGGGCATTGATTCATCACAAGGTTGTCGGGCTGTGTACAGGGAAGGAAGCCGGGTGCGAGCCCGACAATGAGAAACGTTTATATGTCGCCAAGACTGGGGAAACCCTGATAAGACAGAGGCAAAAAAAAAAAATTAAAAACGCCCAGGGTCGGGGAATAAGAAAAATGGTTGACTGATCAACTGGTGGCTATTACTCAGGATATTGCTGCAATCATCGCGGTGACACAATCATGCCAGTTATTGCGAGTGGCTCCCGCCGAGGACAAGCCCCATCCGATCCTCAGCTGAAGATTGGGAACACCTCCGATAGGGCGTTGCACACCACTGATGATGTCTACTACTGCCGACCAAACCCCGTTTATCCCCATGGATCTCGGGCTTCTATCACCGACCGTTGGTCATAATTTGGTCGACAAAAACGGTTTCGGGCTTTGGACTGACTGATGGGTGCTCAAATCCCTGTGCATGAGGTAGTCACTACTTTGTAGGAGGCAAAGATTCCCGCGATCCTCGGTGGTGGCTATGATAAGAGGGAGAGGGGACCACTGTTACACAGGGGGTGGTGGTAAACGAGCTGCTTCATATGTCATAAGCCACAATATCTGATCCTGAGCATCCCGGGCTAATCATGTAGAAAGTAGTAATGCTACTATTTGTTAATATCTCCGGGATGGAATGATCCAGCTTACATGATTTATTTCTCTTTGGACTGCAACCCGTGGAATGGGAGCCGTACTTTGGTTAGGTTCACCCCGGTCTAAGGTAAAAAAGATCGGGGATCCATCGGCCGACGGGGGGTGGCGATATTCAGGCAGAAACGATGTTGGTTGCCACGTTCAAAATCCAGGAATACCACGGATGCTTGCGTGAGCCAATTTACACTCCGCAGCTGAACGGCAGGGTTGAGTAGCGTAGACGAGATGAAAAAGGGCGCGATTAAATAAAGTATTGCGTAGACATTGACTTTGTGCCTGAGGTGCCGGTGTTGGCACGTGTGATTGGGCGGTCGGAAACTGGACAGCCTGAGGCGACCGGGAGGCAAGCCTGGCAGATTTGCTGGGCCCCATCTGCCTCGACTAATCACAATCTCTCTTTCCTCTCTTTCCCATCTTATAACCTTCTCTGTTAACTTATCCTTCCCTATCCTCACCTTTCCCTCCCTCCCGAGGCTTGTCGGCCGTTGCTCGCTTTCTCTCTCTCTGCCGCTATATGAATCTTGCTTCTCCTTTCTTTTGAGCCTGCATCATATCTATCCTTCCTCCCCCCCCCTCCCTACATCCATCCCCACCCGTTTCGCCTCCAAACGATTCCTTTAACAGCTCGTTCATCCATTTCTCTCTCTGCACGGTTATTTTTATTGCCTGTCATTCCCACCCCCCACTAAGTACCGTCATCGACCCTCTTCCCCCCTCTCTCTCTGTCTGTTTCATGTTCCTCTTCCTCTACCAATGCACTAAGTCCTGACATCTTCTACCTGCCCTTCTTTGTCTTCTTATTGGTCACGGAGTTCAAGCCGCCCGACCAATATTTTTGCGAGGGATCGCACCATCTGTTCTCCATCCTCCCCCGTCCCTGTTGTGCCTTGTTATCAGCTTGCTTGAGAACAGCCTGAGGCGTGCCCCGCGTCGACGAAACCTGCTTTCCTTCCCTCCACTTCCCCCCTCTGGAAAAGCGTTCTGGCTCCACCAACATTGAACTTCCTCTCTACTGGCAATTTTATCACCATTTATCCTCACACATCTTGATAGCTTCATTTTTCCCGCTCTTTCCGATCTTTCGTTCCCTTTCTTCAATCCCCTCCTCCGTTCATGCACCAAGTGCCCCGACCTCCGTGAGACTGTTTTGACGGCACTCTCGGACCACTGCGCTCCAGCTCCCGATACCAATTGTGCTGTTCGAATTCCTCCTCCAAAATGGCAACAGAAGGGGAGCCTATCACGGACATCTCGTCCAGACCTCTGTCAGATATGGATAACCGCTCCGACACCACCGACGACGACCTCTCACCCTCCCTCGCCACGACACAATCGTACGCTTCAGTACCCTCCCTCCGCCCGACTCTCGATAAACCCTCAATCACCCCGTCGTCGACACATCTAGGTCAACTCAACGCCGCCCGACGCGGTGCTGGGACGCCTCAGAATCGTCCACAAGCTTCAATGAGCGGCGCGCAGCCGGGGGGATTGAATCAGGATATATTAGCGAAGATGAAGGCTTTCTCATTGTCTCGACAGGGCGCCCCGCCCTCTTTGGCGCATGCCAATACGACTGGCTTGGTGCCCCGGGCTTCTCCGGCGGCATCGGGTGGCAGTCCAGTATCAGTACAGCCTTCACCAGGCGCAAATGGCCCCTTGGCAGGTGCTTTTGCAGGCCGGATACCTCCCACCGCCGTTCGTCCCGGTACCAAAAACTGGGTCTCTTCGCCTTCTGTGCCTCATGGGTCCCCCGGTGGCAGCTCTCCTAAGCCCGGTGGTCTGGCCGCGAAACGTATGAAGCCGGGGTTGAAGTTATCGGACGCTACGGGTCTGAACGGCTCGCCGTCGCCTGGGCAGCCCGCCAACGGCGGGCCTGCTCCCACCGAAACCGCATTCAGCAAGTATTCAGAATTCATTGATACGAAATCGGGGACGCTCAATTTCAAAAACAAGGCTATCCTCCATGGTGGCGGTATCGAATTCTCATCAGGTCAGAGTTTCAGCATCTCCTTAGACGAGGTCGATCGTCTGGATGAGCTAGGCAAGGGTAACTACGGAACGGTGTACAAGGTTCGCCATAGCCGTCCTCACATGCGCAAACCTGGGATGGGATTACGGGGGATAATAAGTCGCAATGAGGATGGCGACTCCACTACGGCGTCCGGAGTGAAGACGGAAGGTAATCTTTCTGGAGTTGTCATGGCGATGAAGGAGATTCGTCTGGAGTTGGACGAGAGCAAGTTCGCTCAGATTATCATGGAGTTGGAGATTCTCCACCGCTGTGTGTCCCCATTCATTATTGACTTCTACGGCGCTTTCTTCCAAGAAGGCGCGGTCTACATTTGCGTTGAATACATGGATGGTGGCTCGATCGACAAACTATACAAGGAGGGAATCCCCGAAAACATCCTTCGCAAGGTAGCATTATCCACTGTCATGGGCTTGAGGACCCTCAAGGACGACCACAACATCATACATCGCGATGTCAAGCCCACGAACATCCTCGTCAATTCTCGCGGACAGGTCAAGATCTGCGATTTCGGTGTGAGCGGCAACCTGGTTGCCAGTATTGCCAAGACAAACATTGGTTGTCAGAGCTACATGGCCCCCGAGCGCATTGCAGGTGGGGGTGTGCAGCAGTCTGGAGCAAGTGGAGGCGGAACCTACAGTGTCCAGAGCGATGTCTGGAGCTTGGGCTTGTCCATCATCGAGTGTGCCATTGGTCGGTATCCATACCCGCCCGAAACCTTCAACAACATCTTCAGCCAGTTGCACGTAAGTCATTGCTTCCCTTGTATCTTACCTCGTCATTCAGGATACTGACAATCTGTAAAGGCCATCGTTCATGGTGACGCGCCAACACTCCCTGAAACGGGCTACTCTGAAGAAGCACATTCCTTTGTCCGCGCGTGCTTGGACAAGAACCCGAACAACCGCCCATCGTACAGCATGCTCCTTCGCCATCCCTGGCTGTCGTCGCTTATGCAGCCCCCCACGAACACCGATGCCGATGATGCACCAAACGGCTCGACGAAGGAGGGTGGGTCCAATGTAACGGAAGACGAGGAAGTGGCGGCCTGGGTCAAGGAACAGCTAGATCGTCGCCAGCGTGGCTTGATCCAAGACGCAAGCAAGCCTGCACTACACGCCGTCGCCCTGGATGCCGTTCCTGGAAGCCCTCTCCTTGATGACCCCTCTGCTATTTCCGCTCAATGTTAAATGTCTCCTGGTCCCTTGGCCTCTCACAAGATTCGGCCTTCATTCTGTGCTATCATCCTGTTTTCAACATGCATGCGTCTGCGTGAGGAGATGGCACTCGCTGGCGCTGGCGCCGTCTAGCCAAGCTGTCGCATGAGGCTCACACGTTAGGGTGTGTCTGACAGCTTGGATATCTCCCGGGTTTGAGTCCTGTTTTCGGAGGGTAGCGATGAAATGCAGCTGCTTACGTCGTTCATGCTCCTTACTATTGATGTATAACGAATGTAGAGACATAATACGCTAGCTAGCTAGAAATGTCATGATGACAATGGTGGAACATTGCATACACATGAGTTTTTGATTTCCATGGCGGCTCCGCTGTCTCGTAATCTTAGATAGGTTTTCACGTCGCATCATGTCCTCTCTAGTGGGCAAACGGCCATCAATGCTATAGATATTCTTCTCGAAGGCTCAGGGAAAATGCCATTCTGCTGGCTGACAAATGACACTCCGAGACTCCGACCCCATTAGTCAATCCCATTGGAATTGCTTATCAATTTACTGTGAATATGCAGATGCAGTGCAGTAACTGAGCCCAAATCGGGGTTGAGATCAACCCTGAAGTCGGCGTCTCGGCACATCGGAACGCCGACTTGGGACTATCGCCGTTGAAGACGATCATCATAGGAAGTATATAGTAGAGGAGTGAAATCAATTTTGGCGGTCAATATATGTAGTACTATTTTGCAGTATCTTCCCAATACTGTAATATTTTTCTGGATTGATCAAGCTGGTCTCCTCTGAGCATTTGCTTATTTCTCTTCGGTCAAAATGACTACTATCAGGAAGGTTTCAGTTCTCGGGGTACGCCGTATACTTACTACTGCTACAAGCATATCAACCCATACAATCATCATATCTAACAGAGTATACCGTACAGGCCACCGGCACCCTCGGATCCCACATTGCAAGCGCTCTCTCAGCAGCCGGCTATGAAGTCACCGCCATCCAGCGCAAGGAATCAGACAAGCCAGCCCCGGCAGGCCTCAAGGTCATCAAAGTCGACTATCAGAACAAAGACGAACTGATCTCTACATTTACCGGCCAGGACGTCGTCATCAGGTGCGTCCATAACTAACCACTGCAACATCGTGTCTATTTACCTTCCCCAAACACTAACTAACCCCTTCACAGCGCCGTCCTCTCCCCCCAACTCACCTCCGAAAAGACCATCATCGACGCCTGCATCGCCGCCTCCGTCAAACGCTTCATCCCATCCGAATACACCACAATGATGGAGTCCCCCCTAACCATCAACCTTCCCATCGCCAAAGAAAAGGTCCTGATTCGCCAATACCTGAACTCTATCATTCCAGACACTTCCTCCCCTACAACCTGGACCTCTCTCAACACCGGCGCTTTCTTCGACATGGCCCTCAAGTACGGCGTCTTGGGCCCTAATCCCATGACCAAGAAAGCTGTCTACCATGATGGCGGTGATAAAAAGATTGCCGTTTCACTGTTGAGTGATATCGCCACTGCTATTGTTAAGTTGTTAGAGCCTACTCATTTCGAAGCTGCCACTAATCAGCCTGTTTATGTTTGCTCGGCTGTGGTTACGGAGCGAGGGTTGACGAAGATTGTTTCTGAGGTTCTTGGGGTAGATTTTGGGACCCCAGAGGATGTTGAGGTGAAGAAACTTATTGAGGAGTCGGAGGAGAGGTTGAAGAGGGGGGATATGTCAGCTATTATTAATTATTATTATGAGATGATGTATGGGGAGGGGTATTTGGGTGGGGAGTTTATGCGCTGGAATTGGAATGAGAGACTCGGTTTGAGAATTATGGATGAGGGGGAGGTTAGGGGTGCGGTGAGGGAGATTTTGGGGTGTTAGGGTTGTTGTGTTGGTTGTGTTGTGTGGGTAGGGACTCTTGTATGAGGATATAGATAATACTATAGGGCTTTTTTGTGTCTTTGAGATGGTTTTAGGCATACATGCTATTGGCCTTAGATCTGAATTTAGCTGGTCTGGTTTGGGGGTATATTCAACAGTAGTACTTAGATATGAGTGATCATTTGGAGGTTGTTATTGGATAGCATGGTGGACTTACGATTTACTTCGGCAGTCATTGAATTAACCATCACAAATTTGTAAAGTTATTATTGTTAGTGAGTTCGCGGTCAGTTGTAGTACAAATTATCGATAGTTAGCAATAGTCACTAATAGCTGATGTCGACAGGGAGATCGTGTAACGTGAGTCAGTATCTGGACATAGGTTTTTCCATCAGATGACCGCGAGATACTCAGAAAAGCAACAGTAATATATGGAGTTTCCTGTCTATCTATGACTGTATTACTCAGATTATTGAATCCTTCTATGGTTCCTCTGGTGGTGCCGCAACGATGGTGTTACACGGAAATATTTATGGGGATGATCAGCAATATGAGATCAGCTCCATGAGGGAGAAGAAGAAGCAATATGATACAAAATAACGCAACCCTTCATTCAGCATACACTCACAGGCATATGAATACTTTGGAGATTGGATGGCGCAGGTTTAATTGACATCAGACCAGGCGATCTCTCTTCTTCCTCTTCTTGAACCATTACGAAAGCCTGTCTCACTGCTCTGCATTATGAAGCACATCTACTGTCTGCTCGCTCTTGGCCTTGTAGGGACTCACGCTTATTCTTTTGCCGTCTTGTGTATGAACTTACTTTCTTGCGTAGGCGAAGCTCGCATGGAGCTCGATTACTACTGACCAAACATATGTGCCTAGATTGACTGGAGGAATGGGTATACAGATGCATTGAAGCTAGTGACATCGTAAATATGAACACGTGAAGTCCCAGAACCTCCAGGCGAGTTGACCCACTACTGCGCCGCCGCTCCCAATAGGTGTGTCTGTATCGATGGTTATCTTCGCAACAGCGTGCGTATACCCTAGAGGTAGTATGATTGATAGATATATCTTGATTGACGGTTTTATAGACTGGTCAATGTATCTCGTTGAAAGATTGCCCTATCAAGAGTGATGTGGTATTGGTAGACGAGTGGCATTAGTACTGTAGGTGTCAGTGACCACTAGTCACTGGAGATATATATCTTCATTGAATATTGTGGTCGTTGAGTCCCGAGCTCTGGCAACAGCTTCAATTATGATACGTTTATGTAGCAAAGTATTAATTCATCTTTCAACAAATACGGTTGTGTAGTGTAATGGTTATCACTCTGGATTCTGATTCCAGCAATCCCGGTTCGATCCCGGGCACGACCTTTTTATGTTTCTTTTTTTCTTCCCTGTGCCCTCTGCCTGCAACTTCTCCATGATATCAGGCATTTATGATTGCAATGCATGAGTGTCCCTTACACCAGTGCACCGTCATTAACTGCCCCCATTGGCATGCCCATTAACTATCCTAGTAAATTTCGCACACCCAACCCGAATTTCAGCAAGACTACAAATTCAACCATTGATTCAATCCAACAACCAACCACATAACGCTGCTAACATTGGTACTCCAGTACCCTGGAATCCCAGTCCTTGGGAGTCCAGACCCCTCAGCCAACGGCTTTTCTCATACCCACTAGTTCCACGGCTCACCTACCGAAGATACGTCAACGGCCCCTCCCACGAGCTATGGATGGCCATGTGTCTGGCCAGGGCCGCTCCCCACATATGAGGCAGTTCCACATTTGACTAGAAGATGGAAATTGGGTCGAGGGCTTCGATCTAGACTCGTCGAAATTAAGCCCACACAAAGCAACGGGTTTGCCCTGCATAGACTTGCATGCACACTTTGTTCGGAGACGGTGGAAGGATATGGTTCCACTGCTCGGCTACTTTTACTGATATGTACTCTGGGCCGAGTTGGTGGAAAGTATATTCGTTATGTTCTGATACAGGGCCGGATGCTTTCGGTATCATGTGGACCAGGTGGACAAAGGGTTGGTGTTTCGTTCAGGTCACCTTATGGGGGTGTGGTTGATGGCAATGATGCCGGTGAGTTGATTTACTTGCGTTTATGTCTTTTGTTTCGGGACTATCGTGGTGGGCAGCGACCACTGCAGACATCTAGATGATACGGAAGTGCTAGGTGATCTCGTCGAGCTCTAGATAAAGTCCTGGCAGGTCATTGATTTTGTCGGCTCCTCGGGTGATGTCATTCAGTACGCTACTTACTAACTATATATTTCCCGTGTGTGATCAAAATACTACTACACAACAAATGATGCTACAACCACCCATCAACATCCTCCCACTATCACTCATAAACGCACGCTGGGATACCCAAGACGCTCACTACACCATTCCCCCGTCTATACACCCAGACAGTAGCGTCCCAAACATAACAATCACCCGTAATATACTCTCAATCCCACACAACCAACTTCATAATTCCAAGATTTCTAGATTTGCGAAATTCCGAAACTCTCAGGTCGTATGGGGTAATGGTTATCCCTTCGGATTTTGATTCCGACAATCCCGGTTCGATCCCGGGTACGACCTTTTTGCTACTCGATAGAGGAAAGAATTCAAGGTTGTAGGAGACCGTAGTGTATATCTTCTGGTGGGTGTGTTGACAGAGCGCGGGTACATGATACTCGCTAAGCCGATAACAACTGGAACAGTGATGAGTGATGTAGTATGTGTAGAGTCCTTCAATGACCAAGGAAGATACGCTATCTCCTGCATTACCATCTACCGGATAAATCCGATGCCAATGGCGTATCCGGTGCTTGTTGATATGGCTGGAACCAAAGTATATCTGACGGTTGACTGCATGTACCTGGGAGTGCCGAGGGACCGAAAGCTAGGAAGGGGTCGATGACAGACACAAGGGCTATAGCCGTTGTACCCCTTGCTGGCCAGGGATATGCCAGGGCACGGAGAATACGATTGGATGGGTGCTGGAAATGAAAGTGGAGGGATTGACGGCATACATATGGGTACCTTGCATTGGGGAATGTTGGACCGAGCACAAGCCATCATGAAGAGTAAGTATACCGAATGCAAAGATATAGAATGACAAATGCTAATTATCTATGCAAATCACCAGCGTGACACAAAAGCGACCACCTGCAAATCTACTACTAACCGTAGGAAACACAGGGAAATCGGGCTCACCGATCCTTATGATAACACGGAACAACAGCCCATCACAACACACTCACGATCATATATCATGGCACTTTTCTTACCAATGCATACAAGCAACTAAGATACATACCTGACTGAAATTTTCTATTTCATATGATTAGCATCATATCGTCAAAATAATCGCCGATTCAAAAACTAAGGTTGTGTAGTGTAATGGTTATCACTCTGGATTCTGATTCCAGCAATCCCGGTTCGATCCCGGGCACGACCTGATCTGATTTTCATTTTTTTGCTGCCCTACAAAGCAGCAGACATAAGTAGCAATCGATAACAGTTTCGTTCTTGTCAAACTAGACAGACAGATAACCAATGAACTAAACCGTTGCACTAGAACTCCGGGAGAAGTTTCTGAGAATGGAACCATTCCAAGGCTAGAGGAAGCTTATGACACCAACCGCTTCGCCAGGTCATTACATTAATTTAGATTAGGCATATCCACATACATAGCTGGTTGCTACCGATTTTTTTGTTACGGAGGGAGTGGTAGTAGGCGGCGTGCTTGCTCTGATACTACTATCTATGAATTTAGTTGGAATAAGTGGTTTGTCTTCCGTTTTATTTGCGACAACGATATCTATCTAGTATCTAGTACTATGTACTAAACTCAAACCTCTTCCGACACTAATGAATCTATGTATAGACCTTCAATCTCCGAGTAAACTACTAGCTAAGACAAAGAAGCACTGCCCCGAAAAAAATGTCTTGAATTTAAGCTTCCAGGTGGTCCAATCTACTTCTTTTCCTTCCATACATTACTGTCATGTCTTTTGGGGCTTGTTGTTATGCCGGCTATTTTTGGGCGGTTGTCTTATCCATGCTGTGGGGAATTAGGGCACCGCGTGCTATCGGTCCGGTTTAGGATGGCGGCATTATCCCGGCGGATGTTGCTTTTACTAGTCTAGACTGATATCTTCTAATGCATGGCTAGTTGGATGTTTAACTGAATTCTGTTTTGGGCGGGGTTGGGCCACAGGGACAGTACGCTCTAACTGTTGGGGTAGTGGTGTATATGGACTATGGAGATAGAATACGAAGGGTTGGGTTACGATATTGGTCATATGAGCTAGTTAGAAAGCACTAATGCATAGTAGTGGTGTTAAAAAGTTATTTTTAGGCTTTTTTAGGCTTTGAGGGTAATAGTAAGAATATGTTATGGCGCAGTAGGTTGAATTTCTTCACCTTATTGGGTATTGTAGAATAACGAAATGCAAAATGATAGCAATTCCACATAGGAAAGAAAAAGAGAGGCTGGTTGCTGGCCTGTTTGTTGTCACCCTTTATGCGGGGCAACTGGCCTAGCACTGAGAGAAGCAAAACACAAACAAGCAATAGTGGCGGTCCAGCGTACGTGGGTACGTACGTCACTAAGCAGATGGATTTCTCTTTAGTGTCGAATACAATGTCTTAACTCCAACATGTTGCGCTGAGGTCGATTTTCTCGTGTTTTGTTCGGAAAATTGCGAGACAGGTGCAGCTGCATATGGCGCGGGTTTGCGAGATGGTTTGGCTGGCACCTGTTATTGATCGCTGTGGCGCGGCCGAGGTCCCGTAAGTGGGATACGTAGTGCCCTCCCGCTTGCGTCGTCGATCGACCGGCCCTTTCCCGTTGCGGTCCCATACGGTGCGATCTTTCTACTCATTTTGCGTGGCTGATGACAATGGTGATGAATGGTGGTTCTGAGCTTTGCGAAAGCAGTACCCAGACTGGCTTTCAAGTGAGTGAAAATTATCGGTCTGAATGGGGCGTTGGGATGCCGAGGCGTTGTTCGGGTGGGGCATGCGGTGTGGGTTATCGTTGATATCGTAGGAAGTCAAAAGAGCGTGGACTCAATGGCTTTACGACCTGAGTAGATAGTATTATGCCGTGATCTGAGATGATAGTACGTTCGTTCAAGACCGTGGTAGATGAGATCCCACAGTCTCCGATCAGTTGACATAGACCATCACCGCAAAGGAGATCAGACAGAAGCAGAGCGGAATGTAGACTTTCCGGTCCATGTCTGGATCTAGCGGGGAAGAGGAGGATGCAGCGCCGGCGATAGAACGAGTCCGATTAGCGCGATGGATGGATTTGCTAGGTTTCTGAACCATATTTTGATGGAGGAAAGACACAGGCTTGAGCCTTGCAGGACCGGGGGGGTTAGTTGTCCTTGAACAAGAAGGTGGGAGGGGAAGAGGATAAGGGGTTTGTGCAAAGAAGAGGGGGGAAACAAGGGTCGGGTGATCAACGTGGCGCTGGATTGGGATTCGCCCAACAAGATGCGCATCCTGAGGCACGCCTTCCCCAACCTTTCGTAGCAGGCAGATGCTAAGGCACCTGCAGGCATCAAGGCGGGAGACAATGAGGCACGTGATTTCATGATTACATGTGGTGAGATAAGCCTGTATGGTATGGTAACTGCAGAAGTTCAGCCCCCAGTCTTAGATTGGGTAGATTACGGCAGGTGACCGAAGGGTTCACGGAACTCGGAAAGGCTGGACAATCCAAGTATCCAACAAGCTGCATCCACTGCATCCTTTAGCTTCATCCATGAAGGATGAGGGGTTCATGACGGCTCCTGTCGTCCTCCCTCCTTCAGGGGACGGGTTAATCAAATGAACTAAACGACCTCCCCTGTCTGTCTCAGATTGAGGCTGATGCGCCTGACAGACACCCTTTGATTTTGATTACCCTGTCCACCTGTACTTCTGACTCCTGCACGTTATTGGCCCATTCCCTAGTCTAACCTCCAGGAAATTGAGCCAGAAGCGCTCGGTAGTTCGGACGCTCTACCCGAATGCGTCTGCTTATCGCTGATGGGCTGAGGGAGTGGGTAAGTAAGTTCCTAACTCTCTTGATTCCTTCTCAGGGCCAGAAATATGGTCCTTCTCGAGTCGCCTTCAAGCTCTTTGTTATAATATTATCCGGCTGAGACACTCTTCTCTTCCTCACCTCCAAAACATTTGGCCAACCGAGCTGGCGCTTAGACGAAGTTTCTATTTCTTCATTTGCCAGACTTATAACATCTTTCTCCGGAGTGTTGTCCAACGCCGGTAGAAAGTTTTGGAACGGTCCCTCCGAGGGCAAAAGTTGTGCTTATTGCACCCTGAATTAGTTAGGGTCCTCATTTTTAATTTTCTAGTTTTTATTTTCGGACTACTTACGGCCAATGGATGTTAGTGGTATTATGACCATTAGATTGGACAACAGTGTTTACATTTTCAGTCTGTTCTAATGGTTAAACCACAGGTCCAATGTACCTGATCCATGGCTCGCATCGATTGGCCTCAGTTGCATCGCAGCGTCAATGCTGCGACATTTCTCTGACAGGATCAGCAAGCGGAATACCCTACTGTTGGATCACAAGTGCGCGGAAATATTATGTGCACAATATGCGACCGTGGCAAAATCGTGGTTAAATACTTGGCCCCCTTGGCTCTCGGAGTTGTTGCATCGTTGCCTAAAAAGGACCGACACCGACTTGCTCCACGGTGACCCGATCGTTACCACCTTGTAGTAATTATCCATTCCTTCGTCGGACCCTAAGCGAATGACATCTTGGACTCCTTCCAACCCTTGGCTAAACCGTTGATGACCCTCGGTTTCAAGGAGAAAAAGACAGGTGAGAACAAGGGGGATGAGAAAAAAAATCGTCTGGAAAGGGAGGATGAAAGCGGCGCAGGGGACCGAGGGAGAAAAACAAGAAACAGCAAATCAGAGCGTGTGTAAGACACGCGGCAGGCACAAGCTTTTGTTCCTCTCTCGCTCCGCCTTCGTATAGTCTACAGTGTGTACGCACTACGCAGGACCACACAGTGCATACGCCCTCGTTGCTTTCCCCGGCCGGTCAGCGCAACGAACGATCCTCCCGACCGAGTCGAAAAGTGGATAACGCCAGCCTCTGCGGATGGGCATGCGCCTATCACAGCCGCCAACACTGGCTTTCTCACTGGGGCCGTCTCCAGTCGAGACTCCACTAGATCGATGTCGTCCTTTGCTCCTCCTTCAGTCACCGTGTCTGACCACCTCAGCCGTGACGCAGACCTTGTCCGGTGCCTGCCCAGAATCCTCGCACGGCCAAACCAGGGGATGCAACCTTTTTGCCCCCAGTTATCATCCTTGGGTCTTGTTGGCTCGACGTGACTACTCCGTAGCGGATGAAGTCTCCCTCAGGGGAAGTATTAATATCATACAATTTGTCTCCATAGCGGCACCCACTTGGCTAGCATCATTCACTGTGACCTTATTAGTACCAGTATCCTGCCCACTTCCCGGTCCATAGTAACAGAAGTCTAATATTCCCCTCTTCTTCCCTTTTTGGTTGCCCGGGTTCCTGGGTCTGTCGTTCGCTTTCTCTGCTAGACTCACCTACTAGTTACTTCACTACTATTTAATACATTGAGCATCCCCCGACTCTATCCGCCTCTTCGATTTCGTACCCCGGACACACAAGCAGGAGTTTGTTCCTTCGTTTGGTCTCTTGCTCTAACCCTCGTTGTTAGCATAGAAGAACCTTCTAGTCTGTCGCTTCTGGCATTTACCACCCCCACAGCTACAACATCATGTACTTCTCCAAAACTGCCGCCGCGCTGGCTGCGCTGCTGCCCTTGGCCACCGCGCAGACCTATACGGACTGTGACCCTCTCAACAGTACGTTGCTCTTGTTCACACCCATATCTGTTCAGAGCTAACCGAGCAATCAGAGACCTGCCCTGCTGATACGGCCCTGAGCTCCACCACCTTCACCACTGACTTCACCTCTGGCTCGTTCAGTGGATGGATTGCTACCGCCAACAATGTCACCTTTACCGATGAGGGTGCCAACTTCATCATCAGCAAGGAGGGTGAAGCCCCTACCATTGAGACCGACTTCTACTTCTTCTTCGGCAAGGCTGAGGTTGTCATGAAGGCTGCCAATGGTACCGGTATCTGCAGCAGTATCGTCCTTGAGTCGGACGATCTCGACGAGATCGACTGGGTAAGCTCTCAAAATCCCTCTCAGTCTCATGGTTCATCATTTGACTGCCCCTGTTGCCCCTGCCAACCCTATCATGCACACTCAGCTGCACCCTTATCACCCAATATGCATGGGGTAGTAGGCTAACCAAATTGGGATATTCAGGAAGCTCTTGGTGGTGACACCACTCAGATTGAGACCAACTACTTCGGCAAGGGTGACACCTCCTCCTACGACCGTGCTACTTGGGCAACTGTGTCGACCCCCCAGGATACCTTCCACACTTACACCGTTGAGTGGACTAAATCCGCCACTACCTGGAGCATCGACGGCACTGTCGTGCGCACCCTTGACTACAGCGATGCTGAGAGTGGTACTCGTTACCCCCAGACTCCCATGCGCCTGAAGCTTGGTATCTGGGCTGCTGGTGACTCCTCCGAGCCCGAGGGTACCATCGAGTGGGCCGGTGGTGAGACTGACTACGCCGACGGTCCCTTCACTATGACTGTCCAGTCGGTCTCCATCACCAACTACAACCCCGGCTCCTCCTACACCTACTCCGACAAGTCTGGCGACTACACCAGCATTGTCGTCAACAACGGTACCTCCAGCTCTACCACCGGCTCTACCACCAGCTCTAGCTCCGCCTCCACCTCCACCTCCAGCACCAGCTCTAACTCTGGCTCCGGCTCTGGCTCCAGCACCAGCTCCGAGTCCAGCACCAGCGCCTCCAGCGCCGCCGCCGCCGGCTCCTCCACTGCCCTGATTGGCTCTGGCTCCAGCAGCGGTTCCTCCGCCTCTGCCTCGGGCTCCGCCTCTGCTTCCTCCAGCGCCAGCGCCAGTGCCTCCCCCGTTTACACCGGTGCTGCCACCCAGGTCGGCGCCTCCACCAGCCTTCTCTTCGCTGGTCTCCTCGCCGCCCTCTTGTAAATTGTCCCCCCATTCATTATCGACGCCCAATCCCTGATGCAACAACCTTTTTCACTTTTCTTCTTGGGTCGTTTGGAAACTTACACCCACCCACTCACCCCTTTCCCCTGCTTTCACTGCATAGCTTATTTGGAACCGTTGGAAGTACATATTATCTGAAAGAAGGAGGAGTTGTCCATGTGGGTTTATCTTCCCACCTACCCACACTGGCTATCAGACGGAAAGTTTAATTGCTGTCTTGCTCTTATTTTACAATGTTGTCGGTTGTTATCTTGGAATGAATCATCTTGCTCGCTTTCTTTTTTCTACCTGCCGATATTTTGCGAAATGGGTCTTTTTTACTACTTTGGTTCTATTTTTGTCTTTTCCCGGACGGACGCTCCTTTGCTGGACAAAATCAGAGGCTTAATTTTAGCAGCTCAGAAACTTAATCATATCAATTTAAATCCAATGTAACCCCAATTCCATGTAACGAATATAATGACTACGTACGCGCCGTGCTACGCTGTGGTTTCTTGGCCCTCCGGGGTAAACAGTACCTAGACTAGATAACTGTTCCTGACAGGTAGGTGTAAGCCATGTGTAACGTGAGACCCACGTGTGACTGTAACAAAGACAGGTGATCAAAAAAGGAAAAGAAAAACAAAGGATAATAGCGCCGCGCACTGCATCCAAGAATTAAACTAAACGCCAACTTGCATGTTTACCCCAACTTCCTCTGTCTTGGCCAGTCCGAATCATAATAAAAAGGAATATATCCTTCATATGCATGTCTCATATTCACTTTATTTAGCTTTTCAATAGTTTGCGCTCAGATAGCCGAAGTTCTTCTTTGTTGCAGTATCTGAAGCTGATTCGATAGGTTTCGGACGACCTTGATGACCGGGCGATGATTGGTGGACGCTTCTCGGAATATGTCAGCTAGTGAGGGACTGGGGCTGGAGAGGGCGCTTTCTGACTCCGTGGTGATTGGACGGAGGATGGCAGGTAAGTTGACGCCCAAGAGGGAGTCAACAAAGGCGCGCAGACGAGGTGGCTGGTCTGATTCTGGTCCTGGCTCGGGCCCTAAATTATTAGGCCCGGGCGCAGGAGTAGAAGAGCTTGGCTTGGATTGTTTTGATTCGCGGGCTACAATGCTCCCGATTGATTCGAGGTGGTCGTCAAGCGTGGCGAGGTCGCTGGAGAGGGAATCGGCTTTGGACTGCATGCGCGTGGTGAGCTGGTCGAGGTATTGTTCTCGTCGGGCCATTTGGGTGGCGTGACGCGCGTCCTGACTCAGGTTCTGAATGTTGTCGCCGCTGGCGATCAGACTGTCTACCGCTGAGCGGATGTCGGCTCGGAGCGAGTCGAATTTCCCCGCTGCGATGCGGGTGGCTTGAAGACATCCTGTGAATTCGAGGTCTAGTTCGTGTTTGCTGCCTGGGTAGGCGTGCTTGAGGTCGGTGTGGATGTCGCGCAGCTTGGATTCGCTTTGTTTTAGTGTGTTGGCGAGAGGGTCTGTTTCGTTAAGGGTCGAATTGAGCAGGGTCTCGAGCCGCGATTGTGAGTTAGTGACGGGGTCCCGGGGGGCTGGTTGGTGGCGGGGTAGTTGTGGCTGGGGATATGGTGGGATGCAACTAGCTGGGTATAGAGTTGCTATTTTGTCCGAAGAACAAAGCGTCTGGTATTGCTGGACTATCTCGGGAAGAACGAGCATGTGAGCAATGGCGGCGATAAGAGCACAATTGATCATTAAGCGTAGGAATGACTCCAAGAATTTCCATGCGCGAGGCTGGGTTGCTTTTGGTTGGCGAGATCTTTGTGTTGGCGTTGCCGCCGTGACATCTTGTTCGGGTGGAGGAGACTGCTTTTTTTCTGCTTGCGCCGAATCCTTAGGCGATTTTTGAGGCCTGCGTCTGAGAGAGCGCTGGGAACGAGCAGTGGGCGCAACCCAAGATCCTTCTGATAGAGGCGCTTCGTATATTGACGGCATGATCAGCTCTGGTCCCGAGGCTGATGAAGTGGAGGTAGACATGGACTCAGATCCATAGTTGGGGTTCCTCCTAGCTGGTCGAGGCGTCGGGCTTGAAGGCTCAGATGGCTGACGTTCATCTTGTTGCTCATTCTCCTCATGAGGAGAAGCTACAACCCAGGACTCGCCCAGGAATGAGCTGTCCCGGGGGCGAGGACTTTTGGTAGACATCAAGATCTGTGGTCACAAGATACAGACCAGCTAATAGTCGCTTTATGCGAGCTTTAGTCTCTTTTGAGTCACTACACGGTGTTGGTGAACAGACAACGCGCACGCGAGCCGTTGGAAGCAAGGGTTAACGATATGAGATTCCATATACTGTGACAAATTTCATGCACATGTGCGAAGCATCGAATATATAGCGATACTAGCAAGGTCAGTCAATGATTTCTTCTACTGTAGCACCGTGCTATCGTAAAACAGTAGGGAATGCGACAGGACTGGGTTACTGGAGTGGCTCACGTGAAGCAAGAATATTTACATAGATAAGACAGAATAAGCGATGAACTAGTATAGCGATAACGGTGAGTGAGCGGCGGTGAACCAGGACGCCGATCCCAAAGTAAAAGAGGCAGATAGCTGAACTAGTTGACGATAGTATATCTAGATCGGTCTTTCAAACGTCCAGCCACCCGATGAAGTCGGTGGGGGACAATCACGGGAACGCGATTCCCAATCGGGAACTCGCGTTTGCAGTCACGGGCGACCGAGGAAAATCCTCCAGTTTCACCATTTGGTCGCTGCCTCTGTTCGCTAGATTCCACCATGCGTCGACTGTCGCCCTTGTTACGGCAGCCTTTGCTTTCTCGAAAACCTCCGGTCAGAGGACGGCTGACCCCTTGGCCATCAGTGAGGGCGCAATGGCTCTCATCGACGTCGTCCCGGCTCTGTTCGTGCTCTGACCCGCAGCCCGGCCAGCCTCAGACTCAGTCTTCCACCCCAGCCGATTATCGCGCCCTGGGTACCTCCCAGGACCTTTTCACAACCTCGGTCTACAGTCCCGGATCGCCTCTATTCCTCCCCAATGGCACCCATATCATCAACAAACTCATCACCTTTCTCCGCACGCAGTACCTCCAATATGGTTTTCGCGAAGTCCTGACCCCGACGATCTACAAACGTTCCCTCTGGGAAGTCTCCGGCCATTGGCAGAACTACAAAGATGACATGTACGAGGTGCGCGGTAGGGGAGCCACTGGAGATACGGACGGAGAAGCGGGAGAGGATGAATCCTACGGCCTGAAGCCGATGAACTGCCCCGGCCACTGCCTGCTATTCAAATCGCAGACGCATTCTTATCGGGAACTGCCCATCCGCTACGCCGATTTCAGCCCGCTTCATCGGAATGAGGTTTCGGGCTCGTTAAGTGGGCTTACTCGTGTGCGCCGTTTCCACCAAGATGATGGGCACATCTTCTGTCGGCCACAGCAGATCAAGGGTGAAATCGCATCGGCCCTTGGATTCGTAGACTTGGTCATGACAACATTCGGACTGGGGCCGTATCGCTTAGTCCTTTCCACAAGGCCAGAGAAGGACTTTATCGGTAGTTTGGAGTTGTGGAATAGTGCCGAAGCCCAATTGCGCGAGGCACTCGACAATACGGGCAGGGAATGGGCCATGAATGAAGGTGACGGAGCATTCTACGGCCCCAAAATCGACATTCAGCTCCAAGACAAAGCCGGCAAATACCACCAACTTTCCACCATTCAGCTCGATATGAATCTCCCTCAGCGATTTGGGCTGGAGTACCAGGTCGCTGAAGGTGAGGAGGACTACAACCCGGAGACTCCAGGCAAGGCGACCCCGGTCATGATCCATCGGGCAAACTTCGGCTCTTTGGAGCGATTTTTGGCGCTGCTCATTGAGGAATACGCTGGTCGCTGGCCGTTCTGGCTTTCTCCACGCCAGGGCATCGTCCTAACCGTGAACCAAGATGAGGCCGTCGTACAACAGGCTCACGAAGCGGCTGCCAAGATCTCTGGATTCCGCGCCCTTCAGCCAGGCCAGATGGGGACCGATGCGCCCCAGCCTATCTCCTCGGTTGACTCCACATTCTTGATCGATGTGGACAGCAGTAGTCAATCGCTGAACAAGAAGATCCAACGTGCCAAGCAGATGAAATACAACCTCATCTTCATCCTGGGTCCCAAGGATGTTGCTGCCTCTCGCATCACGGTGGACGTGACAGGTCAGCTGCAGAGCAAGCCTGAGCGTGGGGTGCAGAAGCTGCAAGATATCCTGACCCAACGGTTGGGCGAGAAGGCGTTGAAGAACCCTCGGGCCATTCCCCTTCCCGTAGATGACGTGCACGAACTGCTGGTGCAGCTGGAGAAGCAATTTGTATAATACTATAACGATGACGTGTAGATATAAACCATGTATAATAGAAACTATTCAGTTTGCACGCAAGGTGTCTGTTGGTGTTGGCGGGGAGAGGATCGCCTCTCACGCGGTCTCTGTATACTTGAGTATGGGTGCCACGTGATTGTTCGATTAAGCTTAAATTGCATGCCTGATCCATCTACCGCTGCCTGAATTTGATGGCCGCAAAGGGTTAGAGCCCCCAGTGTGCGGCCTCCTGATTGGCTGTGTTGCAGTCGCACTCGCCCGAGATATCGTCATGCCGGTTTGCGTTCCAATCTTTCCCAATTGCTCCGGCGCCGCCTCTCCCGCTACAAGATCGGCCCATCGGAGTGCCCGTCGACTGCTACAATGACCCGTGAGGGCGCGAATGATTACAGTCGAGATGACTGGAGTGATCTCCTATCAACATACTCTCTGAATGTTTTGTCGCCAAAAGAATCCATCGATAAGGCTTTACAGGACTTCTAAGCTTTTCTCAACGGCCCACCTCTGATCTGATCATCATCGCGCCGCTCTTCTGCCCCCCCACGACCCAGGGAAAGGTTCAAGTCTTTTGGCTGGAATTAAGGTGCGCCCCTAAGCTTGTGGTGGCCATCGTCGTCTCACTTTTCTGGTTCCCTTTGACCCCCACTCGCCCTCCCTCTCGTCCCTTTCCCTTTCTCCCCTCGCCCCTCTCTCCCCCTCTTCCTTTCCCTTTCGCGTGATCGTGATTTTTTCTCCCTTCTCTTCCATGGAGGCTGCTGCGACGTCTGTCCCGTCCCCCACGGCCATCCTGGATTGTCCAATTCCATGGTCGTAGAATCCAAGCAGTCGGGCATGGCCGACGTGCCTACAAAGTCCAACCTTCCCCGGAAAAGCGCCTTTTCCTGCGAGGCTTGTCGCAAGCGAAAGGTGGGTTCCTTCGTCCCTCTTACGTTCCTGACTCGGATGACTTCCGAGATTAATATGTCGAATCATCATCTTCGCTTCGCTGGCAGTGCTGACTGGGCCGGCTAGGTGAAATGCAACGGAGCCAGTCCGTCATGTTCGCGATGTGCGACACGCGGCGAGGTGTGCGTCTATAGTCTGTGAGTGTGGCTTATTTATCCTTTTGTTCACCCTCGCTTCTTGGGACTTTTGCTTTCCACCCCCACCAGCCCGACCCGCTTTGTATTGCCCTATCGGCAAAATTGTCGATCACTATTGACTCTTTATTTGCTAGAGCTCCAACCTTATCTTATACGAAGCAGCTGGAAGCTCGCGTCGCCCAGCTGGAAGATGCTCTTTCCAAGCTCCGAAGCCAACAACCCCCGGAACCCGTGTCGCGGAAGGGCGCCTCCCCTGCATCGCCCGGCGAGTCTAGCGCCAGCCCGGGTATCCGAACCCGCATCAAAGAAGAAGACGAAAATGAAGAGGAGCTCGCTAGAGACTTCGAGGGTCTCAAGGTCGAACACGATGGTCGAATATCGTTCCACGGCCCGACCAGCTTATTCCAGCTACCAAGTGGCGTCTTGAACGAGACTTCCTCGACGTCCCGGTTGGCTATGCAACTGGAGGGACGGAAGGAGCGGCTTATCAACAATGCATGGCGGGAACGGGCCTTTGAGCAGATGGCCACCATGCCCGTAAGTCTATTCCGGCCAAACCATCAGATATAGAGGATAAGGGTCAATATTGATTTTTCTCGCTGTGACAGGAACCATTTCAGTATCTCCTCGATTCACATTGGTGTTGGATACAACCACTCTTTGGCTTCGTTTATCGACCTACATTCACTCGTTAGTTGCCCTTTCGTTAGAGATGCTGGCGATGTTCTAACATCTTGTAGGTGATATGAAAGTCAACGGTCCCTATTACACCGACGCCCTGTTGAACGCCCTCCTTTCCCACTCAGTACGATGGTGCAAATTGGAGCCAAAAATCGGGCCAATCCTGGACTCATTCGAAGGAGGAGCGCAGTTCTTTCATCGCGCTGTATCGGGTCTCCATGATTCGCTCAAAGCTGGCTATGTCGGCATTCCAACAATTCAGACCTTACTTCTCCTGAGTGCGCAGGAGTTCGGGCGAGGCAACCGAAGCCAGGCGTGGTTATACAGTGGAATGGCTTTCAGGATCCTGGACGACCTTGGCATAAACATCGACAGTCGCAAGTACTCTGATAGCGCTCACCTGACCGATGAGGATATCGAGCTCAGAAACCGTCTCTTTTGGAGCTGTTACTTTTGGGATAAACTGATCTCACTGTACTTCGGCCGTGCCCCAACCATGCAACACTCCCGGGTCAGCCCTCCTCGGGTGATTTTGGATGACACAGCCGAGGTCGAGCTTTGGACGCCTCATGGTGTCGAATTTCCCGATGGCACTCACTATCCGCCCACCCAGGCTCACTCTACTTCGTGCTTCATGAAGATGTGCGGCCTGGCAGAAATCCTTAACCAAATATTAATCCATATCTATGATCCTCTCCGACAGGTTTCGGAAGTAGAATATTATAACTGCATTCAGGAACAAGCCGCTAATCTGGCTGACTGGTGGGGGGAGCTTCCCGATTATTTGAAGCTACTGCCCATGGACCTTCCTCCATATTCCCCGCCAAGTCATATTGTGACCCTGAAGTACGTACCCTTTCCTTGCCTGTTTTGTCGCCATCCCCGACCATTCTAACGCTGTTGTAGCTGTCTTTACCATACCATCAACATCCTTCTCCATCGTCCCGTCCTTTGCTCCAAATCGAACCGCGAATCTAACGACAAAAGTCATCTGATCCAATGCATGACGTCCGCAACTACGATTCTGACCCTGTTCGATCTGTACCGTCGTACTTTTGGTGACAGTCATGTCGTTCTGTCTCTCTCCTACAGTGTATACACTGCAGCATCCATTTTCTTGCTCGAAATCCAAGCTCTGAAGTATGCTGCGCCGGGGACCCTCGACAAGTTGAAGTACTGCATCTATGCATTGGAGCGAGTAAAGGGGACAAGTCCTGGTATGTTTGCCTATGACTGAAAGTAGGAATTGCAGCTAATGAGCACAACAGTGATCAACACAGCCCTAAGTCTCATCTACCAGGAGCTACAAAAGCTTCAAATCGACATCCACATTGTCCTACCAACGGCCCAAACTCAACAGCCTCAACAACAAACGGAAACCCAGACTCAACCACAACTTCACCAGCGACCTCGAACCCATCATAGCCATTCTCCCTCCCAACATCAGACACCACCCCCCTCGAGCATCTCCAGTACTTCTCAACGCGTCTCCCCTGTACAGCAGCAACCACCTCAAACCGACCATCCTATCACCTCCATGCACACTGCTGGCGTGACCTCCGCACCCTCCATGTTACCAGGCTATAATTACCAAACGCCCGTTGCCGACTTCGAGCTGTCGCAAACCAACATGCCACAGGTGACTGCTACACATCTGATAGGCGGCATGCCAAATGCCATGCTGACACTGGATAACCCTGGCGCATACGAGATCACGCCTGAAGTGTTTGAAGCGTTTTCCTATGCGGAGCCTATAACGACGAACATGGCACCTACAGTTGATTATGGGTGGGATAGACATACTTGATACCAGGAGCAAGATGTATCTGTAGACTACGAGGGAACAATGCTTCACTGAAAGTGAGTTGGCTTTATAGTGGTTCGATACACTAATCACAAATCTGTACTTGTCACCTGTATGTAGTTCTATCGAGATTTTTTGAATGTGTAGAATTACAATTGAACAGTTGAACAATCAAATAAGTGTATAATAAGCCATCTAGAGTGGCATGAATGGTAATAACGCTGCATGCTTTTATATCTTGTGTATGTCGTCCGTCCCAAACCAACCAGCCCCAGTTTCCATCCGAAAGTAATTATGCAACATCGTCCCCATCAGAAATGCAGAGATGGGAACTCCACGAGTGTAAGAATATATAGGTAAAAGGTAATGTAAAATGAGGTATCAAAAATGTCGGGTATATATCGAAGATAGAAAATGTTCTTGAGATGTAATGTGCCTGAAATGTCTACAGAGGCACACTTTTGCTGTCCACTTGCTTGGCATCAACGCTGCCCTCACCGGCAGTGGAGGCCGAAGAAGACGCGACATCCTTCGGCTTCGCACGCCAGCGAAGGTACCAAGGGCAATCGAAGAGATCGCCCATGCGCTCCATGGGAACACCTTTGGTCTCGGGCATCCAAATACCGAGGATAATGATGCCCAGAAAGCAGATGATGGCCCAGAATAGGTACGCACCCCAGACGTTAAGGGAAACGAACATGTTGGGTGTGACCCGAACGACAGCGAATTGGAAGAACCAATGCAAAGTCATGCTGAGAGCGTAGCTCACGTTACGTATGCGAGTGGGGAAGATTTCTGTACCATACAGGTACGGGATGGTGCAGAGACCGATGGACCAGCCAACGGCGTAGACGAAGACGGATGCAATGGCGGCATTGGAAGCGTTCTCGTTTTTAGCGGCGCCCGGTTGCAGACCCATGTAAACGCCCATGTAGATGTGAGCAGCCAGCTGGAGACTAAGTCCGGTCAACGCGCAGCGACGTCGGCCCAGGAGATCAATGAAAACCCAAGTGAACGCCAGTGTGAAGACGACCTTGACAATGCCATATGCACCTGAGGAGATGAGAGATTCGGCGTTTCCAGTGATGCCAGCATACTGGAAGATATTAGAGATGTAATAAGTGATACCGTTTCCTCCGGTCCACTGGGCGATGGTTTGCATGGTCATGAGGAGCCAGAACCGCTGCCGATAATTAGGATTTAACTGGGACTCCTTGAAAGCTTGCCAGTGACTGACAGACGCCAAGTCTGCTGCCTTGGCGCGCACTTGAGCTTCGATTGTACTGAATTCTTCATCAACCTCGGGATCGGAGATGTCTTTCCCACGGAACCGAGCTAGTACAGCTCGCGCCTCTTCGGGCCGCTGCTTGGACACCAGATAACGAGGGGTCTCAGGTACAATGAAGGAAGCAAAGAAGGCTAAGCCCGTAGGGATTAGTGGAATCGACTGGACCAGGCGATATTGTTCCCGAGTAGGGGCCATATGCAGGTCAGCCCCATAGTTGACAAAGAACCCTGTCGGAGACATGTCAGATAACGCCACATGTGAAACTAGCGGTTAACGAGAGCGTTAGCTTACCCACAGTGAGGATGGTGAGCAAGACCACCATATAAACGCTGACTACCAAGCCTCTAGTCCTTGCTGGCGCTATCGTCGATATTAGCACTTTTACAGTCCATGTACATTAATCTCCGAGATTATTTACCGATCTCTGACAGGTACAAGGGCGTAGTCACTGTTAAGGCACCGGCGCCCAGACCACTCCAAATTCTAGCAAACAGTAATAGACCATAGATGCCGGAGGAGAAGACTTGGATGAAAAGGCCCGATCCCCAGACCAAAACAGACAGTTGCCATGTCCGTACTCGACCCAAGCGATCGTTCAGGTCCAGCGAGAACAGCGCACCAAATGCAGCACCCAACACATTGAAGGAGGTTATGTTCGCCTTGCGGTTGGCCAGGCCAGTGGCATCATTGGTCCAGTTAGAGGACAGGAGGTTGAAGTCGACCATGAACGATTCGAGCTTGACGCTGGCACTGTAGCCACCCTCATCGTAACCTGCAGTCCCATCCCACCAGTCAGAATGCGATCTCTAGTATGAAACACCACAGCGTGAAGATGACGTTACCTTTAGGAATGCTGCCACAGGCTATAATAAAGATCACTAAGGCATAATAGGGATTTGTGGTCCACCGAGACCAGTCAATCGCCTTCCATCCCATGATGGCGAAGCGGGAGGAACCGCGATGGAGCTGGAATCAGCTATTTTGGGGGATATTAGCCGACGAGATAATAGATGTGTATTAAGCACTATGGAGTGAATCTGGGGATGCTCCAGTTTGAACCGATTGCTGCCTTGCTGGGTACGTAGCCGAAGGGGCCGGGGGGGGAAGAATGATTAGGAGGCAAGCCACACGATACGAGTCAGGCCAGACGAGTGGACGGAGAACAAGCGAGGCGAGCAACAAAACTCGGAAAGGAGAGAATATCCACTCGGAAGGAGGAGGGCCGAGAGGGAAGGACCCAGGCAGCAGGGGGGGGGAATGGGAAGCACGGGATCCAGAGGGGCGTGACTCGCCTCTCGGTCAACTTCCGTAATTCTCTTTACTCTCTCTCTCTCCTCCTTTTTTTCTTTGGTACACACGCTAATGCATCAACTAGACACCGTTCTGGAATAGAACGCCATTTATTCTTGGTATGCAGTATGCACCTATTTCCCGTTTCTGATATTAAACTATCTAACTACAATCCCGATGCTGACTTCATCTAGTGACAACTATATCCAGATCTAACTCAACTATAATTCTTCTAATTCTCAATAGCACCATGCGTGCACACTTCGCCTGCATGTCAGATCGGGCGGGTCGTTCCGCCTGCATCCACTCGGGCCATTACCGTTGCCTGTGAACAACTCCGCTCCCCGTGGCTCTGCAGTTCGCTTAGATACACGTCCGATCTTGCTCGGTTCAAGTAGTCAAACGTTTCCAGTTGTCATTGGTTGCCGATCAGGAAAAGCAAGTGGACATATCCAATGTCGCTCACGTGGAGTGGCTCCCTTGCGGCCACATTCCGACCTCATCATACCGGTTTTCGTAGTACTTCAGCGACACCATCCCGCCTTTCGCTGGTGACTGGTGGGTCAGGGACTGTTTCATTCCTCACGTTCACTGGCATCCGTCCGGTAACACAATCGGGAAGCCGATGAGCTGCCGTAATGTCTTTATCCACAGTTTTGACTAGACGGGTCGTCCTTGGCTTTGCACCTAGCCTAATAGAGAACATGATATCGTTGCAGAAATGTTCCTTAAGAGTAGCTGTGGGAACACTTCGGCTCAGCTGTCTTGTGAGTTTGTCACACTTGTGTTGGACATCTACACCTACTGCTATCCTCCTGCCATCACTCCTACCGATACCCAACCTCTTCACCTCGCCCTTGATGACGTCTTGACCATGCTCTCGTCCTCCATGCCCACAATGCTTACCACGTTCCAGCCCAGGACTGGCCTGCTTGAATCTCCGAGGGCCCTATTCAGCACTGCACATCTGAAGGAGGAGCGACAAATATGCAAGGAGGGAACGGCAACCCTCCAGCCTATCCCACTGAAGTATCGGGTTCCCCGAGGGACGTGGGATACACATATGCACGTTGTGGAACCAGAGCGCTTTCCAGTTTCCGCGAATGCAGTCTATCAGCCCCCCGAACATACCGTTGACGATGCGATAAGTTTCGAATCTACCCTTGGCATCGAGAAAATTGTACTGGTTCAACCATCCATCTACGGAACGGACAACTCTTGTCTACTTGAAGCGCTCAAAACCCTCGGACCTTCTCGCGGGCGAGGAGTTGTGGTGATTGATCCGACCAACATAGACACCGAGACCCTGGAGGAATGGCATTCGCTGGGAGTACGCGGCGTGCGGGTGAATCTCAAATCAGTGGGCAAGGTGCTCAGCGAGCATGAGCTGACCGAGACGCTGCTGCAACATGCGCAAATAGTACGGCCCTTTGGGTGGACTATCCAGGTCTACGTATCGTTGGATATGGTTCCCCTGCTGGAAAGAGTTGTCCCACAGCTCGGAGTTAAGCTGTGTATTGACCACTTTGGAGGGCCAGATCTGGCCGCAGCTGAACACAACGGGGAATCGTTTAACCCCTATACGCTCCCGGGATTTTCCTCGTTAATCTCGCTTCTGCGAGGCGGAGAGACCTACGTGAAGATCTCTGCCCCGTACCGTCTCAGCAAAGACGAGGAGTATCGAGACCTGGAAGCGATGGCCCGGGAGTTCCTTGAAGTCGCTCCGGACCGTGTGATATACGCCACCGACTGGCCACATACGCGGTTCTCTGGCGTAGACATCGAACCATTCACCGAAACATGTCTACGGATATGTGCGAAGGAGCCTGGATTGGCGGAGCGGGTGTTTCGAGATAACGCGGAAGAGATGTTGAGGGGGGTATAGTTCATTTTCTGATATATAGCGTCCAGCCAGCCTCCATTCGCCCCCTATTACGAGTTACGACATCGCATAGCATACCATACCAAGAAATGTCATTCAGAATTTTCTAGCCATCAGGAAGCGGCCCTGCAGATCGTGAAACGAGTGAGCTGTCCAATTCGGCCAGGTTCCGAGGTGTATAACTCGAGTGCCTCATGTAATCGGATTTACGGTAGAATTTGCCGAGACGTCGGCAACAGTGGAGACCGGCAAAGTGCACGGAAAGCGAGTCAGGAACACCTTTTCCTTTTCAAAAAAGAGAATCCCCAGATTATAGAATTCATAATGTAAGACTTACTGGAGAAGGATGATAGCAAACCGTAACATCCTCCCCCATTAAAAGTACCCGGGGAAGGAAAAAGGCCCGGAGATCAGGAAATATCCCAATGGTGTACGGATAGTACATTAGCCTCGGACAGAATCCGAAATGTACGCCAACAAACACCAACACATACCTGTACGAACTACGTAGCTAGCTAACCCAGGGTGATAAACTACCAAGTATGGTTCGTTTGACGGGAAGTTATACTTTTCCTCGGAAAAATGCAAATTCCCCCCCCCCTTTTCTACCCTTCTATCCTGATTTGACTTTGGGCTGTCTTATCAGATCCGATAATAGGCGAGCGAGCGAGGTTCATCCGCGGGTACCGAGCCCTAGTTAGTTTACATAAAAGAAGCGAGAACTTAGTAAGAAGATGAAGAAGAAGAAGAAGGGTTCAACTTCTCGTTTCTTCCCCCAGGTGGATAAATCTGGGTTGGATCCACATGCAGGCCGCTCGGGAGGTTCTAGAATGTCGGGGTATGGGTCTGGATCTATCATCTACTCTTGGAAGGGGAATTATTAGCGATGGATACGATGTGCTGTTGTAACTTGTAACTAGTAATTAGGGATTGTTGTATCTGGGGTACAGACTACAAGGTGGATATGTATGTAGCAGCTGACTCGTTCTCTGATTAGGGTAGTGCTGTATGACTCGTGCAGGGTCTGTGCACTTGCATGGTAGGATTCGTGGATGCAGGATGCATGCTGAGTGTATGAGGTGTACGCTTTGCTTGCTTGTAAGCCACTGTGTGAGGAGAATACGAGCTGCGTGCTGCAAGTAGGTGTTTCTCGTGACTTGGTAAGCTTAGAGGATCTTTGGACCCTTAAAGTGGAGTACTGTAGGTTGGTAGGGGATTCATTATGTTTCTTTCTGTCCTTATGGATTATTTTTATTCTCTGAATGTTGTTGTGGAATATTCATTCAGATTGTAGTATTGTAGAGAAATAGGAGCATGGTAGATTGGAACGATAGTTAGTTAAGTCGTATGTGGCTGACGTAATTTCATATTATGCTCTTTTGTTTGCTGCATTTATTTTCATCGCTAAGTGAAAGAATTGAGAAAAGTTGTCAAGGTAGTAGCTGTCTAATGGAGATGCTATTGATTGATACATCATTTGCCTGGAAGTCCATCATCCGAGGTATACCAACCGGAAGCATACCATTAATCCCACTGACTAATGCATACATTTTCGCAATTCAACACTACCTGAATACCTACCATCCCATACCAATTCTATTCAAGATCCAGATTACTTCACTATGCATTAAATCATAATGAACAACGGAGTCAAAGCACTTCTCACCCAACAACCTGTTCCACTCCCTACGTCATCGGGATGTCACCACCACCATCACAATCAACTATAAACACCAACCAACACAACCACCACAGCTGAAACCTCCCATCAACCCCAATTACCAACCACACTACACTACATCAAACAAGCAAAGAAAGTCAATCAAAATGCCTCCCAAAAAAGTCCTCATAATCCTCAGCGACGCGACCTCCTTCCCCCTCCACAACACCTCAACCGGCACCCAAGAACAACCAACCGGCTTCTTCCTCCCCGAACTCGCCAAACCACTCTCGAAACTCCTCTCGGCAGGCCACGAAGTAACCTTCGCCTCACCCAAGGGCCTCACCCCGCAACCCGATCCCAACAGCGAATCCCTCCTCACCTTCGCAGGCAACTTCTACGAACGCCAGCGGGAACAGGACCTCATCGCGCGCATGCGACGCGAAAACGGCTTCTCATCACCCCGTCCCTTCTCCAGCATCTCCGACGACGAACTGAAGACCTTCGCGGCGGTGTTCATCCCCGGGGGACATGCGCCGCTGGTGGATCTCGGTGGGGATGAGGAGTTAGGCAGGATATTGCGGTATTTCCACAAGGAGAATAAGCCCACGGCGGCGATTTGTCATGGCCCGTTGGCGTTGTTGAGTACGAGGAAGGTTGGTGATGGGGAGTTTGTGTATAAAGGGTATGAGATTACGTGTTGGAGTGATGCGGAGGAGAAGGTTATGGAGACGTTGTTGAGGGGGGAGATTGATAAGGTGGAGAGTCAGTTGAGGGATGCCGGGGCTGTCATGGTGGAGGGGGGCAGGGAGAAGTTGGGAAAGACGACGCTTTGTAGGGAGTTGTTGACCGGGGGGAATCCGTTGGCGGCGGAGGAGTTGGGGGAGAGGTTTGTTAGGATGGTTAGTGTTTAACCACCTTCTGTTATGGTTAAGGTTGTAATTGTAGTGTACAATAATTGGATATTCCATTTTTTGTGTATATATGGGTCATATGTTGAACAGTATTTCAATTTCCACCTTTTTTTTCTCTTCCCAAAGATCTACAGTAAGTAGTAGTAGTAGTTGATTCAATCATCATCCGTGTTCTGCTCTGCTTCTGCACTGCAGATGAACTCAGGACCCTACATTCATCACCATCATCATTAGCATGTCACCCCTACCATACTATCTAAGTATTGGTGACAACTTACAATAGTATAACAACACTTGACAGTCCCACCCTGAGGACACTGATCCACCCACTCATATCCCTCCATCGACTGGCCTGCAACAACAAAACACACAATTATTAGCACCCACCCACTGTATCATTTCTCAAAAGTATTCTGCTTCCGGAACATACAATTCTCTCCCTGCTGAGCAATCGAATCTCCCGGCGTAGGAGAGAAACTATCACAGCAGTACGGGCTTTGGATCATGCCCGTGCCGTCCTGCGCCATGAGACAATAGTAGTCGCTGCCGGCGGCGACGAGGGTTGTCGACGCGGCGAGTGTGAGGAGGATGGATTTGAGATGCATTTTTTTTATATAGATTCTTTACTTAATTCGAAATCAAGTTGGATAGAGAAAGATGAAGATGGAGAAATTGATGGTGAAATTCTACTAGTCGGTGAGGTGATCCGGGTAGGGTATTTATTTGAAAGGAATACCCCGGAGAAAGGGTTGTCTCGTGTAGTAGGGATAGATGGGATTTGCAAGGTACGTGCGTAGTATGTACCAAGACGCGTGTCCTGTACTTGCTTGATCCCTTGCGTTGCGGGCTCGAGGCATGGCGGCTGGCACTGCACATGGTATGTATGTATGTATGTATGTAGCAGATTGGGTTGGGGTGGGTGAGGTTGAAATGGGTGTGGATGGGAAACTGTAATTGTTGATTTGATTGATGGCTTGTTGTTGATCCCACGTATTATGCGGCTATTTCTTCCTCTGCAGAGGATTGGACAGTATCCTTTTGGTGGCGCGGCTTGAATGTTCACTGCCTTGGTGGGAAGTACTAGTATCCCTTATCCCTTGATCCCCTGCCACCGGCTTTTCCTGTCCTGTCCCGTCCCTGGCTAGTGGCTACGTGCTTATGTATGCTGCAACAGAGCTTATGCTTATTGAGAGATGTCAATCATCTGGATGAGCTGTAAGGGCACGATGTAAGCGATCTGTCTGAGACACTAATTAACTACTTTTTACTCCCTCTCATCACTACTCTAATCAACGTGTTGACTACTTCAGTTTAAGGTTCACAGGAGCATCAAGTGCGAAGCCCTTGAACGTCCGCGCTGACTTCCCCAACAAGGTACATTTCTCCACCTTCGGCACGGCCTTCTGTCCGAATGTACCCTGGACGTGCAATTCCCCGTTGCTGTACGTGAACTCGAGCTCTGTCACAGATGACGGGTTCAACGAGTCCCCATCATCCAAATACAGACTGCCGGATGCGGTGCCATCCACGTCGGGCGCGATGATCAGTTCGAAACTCTGCTTGCGAACTTCAGTGGTCGTCATGCCGCTGGACATCCTGACAGGGATGATGTTTCCACCGCGAATGTGCAGAGGGATGTGGGTGATGTTGATGTTGCTGAGCGTGATGTTTTCCCCGTGTCCGCGCACCACGGCTCCTGTGTACCAGTCGTAGAATATGTCATTTGGGAAGTATGCGTCGACTGAGGTGGATCCCTCATTCAGGACTGGGCTGACAAGAAGTGCGTCACCGTAGAAGAACTGTCGGTCGTTCGCAAAGGTGTTTGAATCCTCTGGGTACAGGTAGAATTGAGGCTGCAAGAATGGCTCGCCGGTCTGGCTTTGCCGGTGAAGCGCAGTGTAAATGTAATCGAGGAGCCTGTACCGGATGTCAATGGCCTTGCGGGCGGACTCGGCAACCGTGGGCCAGCGGTAGAACTCTTGCGGTATATCGCCTAGCTCGTTGTGATTGCGGTAGAACGTATAGAAGGCACCAAGTGACGCCCATCGGCTACAGAGTTCCTCCGTCGTGTTGCTACCAAACCCGCACACGTCAGCTCCAACCATTGGGAGCTGGAACATCGATGCGAAGGAGAGGATCTGCGCGATGGAGATGCGGTAGTGAACCCAGTCGCTAAGGTTGTCGCCCAACCTGTACAAATCAGCGATGCACTAGCAAAAAACATGGTAGACCTACCAGTGTCCTACGTGCGCTCCAGCACCCGCAAACGTACTGCGAGTGATGACCAAAGGCCTCACATCGGGACGGCGAGCCTGCATAGCCGTGCGGGAAGCAGAGCTCATCACTAAAACTGTTAATGGCGGATCATACATACAAATATTCGAAGACTTACTTGTTCCGTAAAGATTGTGCGTATCGTACTCGGCATACCCCTCACCTGCATGAATGAGATCCGTCTCGATAGTGCTCATACTGAGTACGCCTGCGGCATTCTGGATTGTGTAGGGCGGGTCAGTGAGGTTGCGGTTGGGCAAACCGACCTTCTTCCCTTTATCGCCTTGCGCTCTCTTGACAGATCGCTTGGACGAAGGTTGGAAGTCCGCCGGGAATCCAGGTAGTGGAATCGGGCTGCTTGGCCGCACAGGCGGCGCTGCTGGTGGGAGGTCGTCGGAGATTGCAAATGCAGCCGGGTCAAGACAAGGATACGGGCAAAAGTTGGACGCTTCATTCATGTCAATCCACAGGGCGTCGATATCGACTCCTGACCTGGGATCGAAGAACTGCTGGAATTGCGCAGTCCAGTAATCCTGAGTATCCTCATTGAACCAGTCTGGGAAGACCGTCACACCAGGCCAAACAGCACCTGTAGAGCTTAGTTGATGCTGCTAGGTATGGAAGATGTGCATACTTACCCTCATACAGACTACCGTTCTGATTGTGAAGGAAAACATTGTCTCTTACACCTGTGAGATACGCCGAGTTATCTAGAAAGCACATGTTAGCCGGAAGCTGCAAGAATAGTTGGGTGTGATCCAGTTACTCACTGCTCACGCTCACAGCCGGATCGACCATGACAATGTAATGCTGATCGTGATTGTGGAGGTAGGTTACCAGCTCCCGCATCTTTTCGAGCGGGAATCTCTGAGGATCAAGGGTAAACACCCTCCTCTTGTCCATGTAGTCGATATCTGTCCACATCGTCTCCAATGGGATCTTTGCCTGGCTGTAGTTGTAGACCACTTCGGCGAGTTCATAGACATCGCGGTATCCATAACGGCATTGGTGGAACTGAAGAGTCAGCATACAATTCGGACTACAGAATCAGGAAGAGAGAAGCTTACACCGAAAGTCCAGTAACTTTGCATTGCCGGGAGACCGACAATCTTCGAGTACTCCATGCTCGCTTGCTTAGGATCTTCTCCATAGAAGAAGTAAAAGTCAAGAACACCACCGAGAAGATTGTATTCCAGGTACTGCTTCCCATTTGTGGTCCGGTTGATCTTAATGTCCATACCATTAGAGTTCAGCAGGAAGACTCCATGAGTTCCGGACTTTCCACGGTGATCATAGTACACAGGATGACTGCCGTACAAGTTGGTGTTGTTCGGAGTGCCATACGCGTCGCGGTTCCACATGGTCCGCGTGTAGTTGTACGTTGGCAAACGCATAGGGTCAGAGTGCTCTCCGAGACCATACACGTACGGGTCATCGGGCAGCCAGGTGCGAAGCCTGACATATTGCGACTGAAAAATCAGGGTGGATGCCGAAGAGTCAAACAGGACCTCATCTCCCTTGGAGATGGTGAACGAAAACGGTTCTTCCACATAATCGAATTCCAAAACACTGTCCTCAGAATCCTTGTCACTGCCTACGCGAGGAAGGACCGATTCAGGAACTTGATAGACTTCTTCGTCGGCATCATAGATCATAACATGTAGCCGTTCATCTGGAGAAAGCCGTCAGTCAGGGTCCCTTGATTCATACAAGAACACTCACCGGTCTGATACTCCACAAGCAACTTGAGGTCCTCCAAGTCCTTGCCATAGCTATTACAAGGTGTACCAGCTAGAGTCAGATCCGCAGTCAAAGACCTAGTAGACTTTTGCACATTGGACGCCTTATACCCAGGGCAACTCTGACTGCCTGCCCTGGGACCAATGACAGCAGCGCCCACAAGGGGTAAGAGAAAAAGCAAAGACCCCAACATTGTGATGTTGGCTCTAGGATTACCCCGGACTACAACAAGCCTTGAGTTTGTATCCAAACTGGGAGGTCACAGCAGCTTATATGTGTTTGGGCACGGACTGATGACATTGAATGCATGGCGCCTTGGCTGAAGTGCATAATGTGGCGTTGCGCGGTATGACCGGACCCCGCAGATTCAATCAGCGAAGCCAAGGAATGTAACTGACAAAGAGGCGGGATGAACCGAGCAGTGCGATGAGAAAAAGCAATGTTCATAGGGGAGAAGAGCCGAGCAACGTGGAGACGATTGCCTAAAGAAGACAATGTGAGTCTATGGTCGTCCCATCTCGGTCAAATATCGGGGATCTTCGCCGCTATCGGCTTGGGGCTGATGCAGGGACTGTATAATAATTTCGGGTCACTTACACCGGTTCTCGTCCATTGAATCTTGTGCAGCAGCCTAGGCTTTGGACACGTCTGATCGGTATATCACTTGGTAATGCTTTGGATGGTGGGCCTGATTTTCTGCAGGTAAGCATTGCTGGCAGGGAATAGTAGTATGAAGATGGAACCGAGGAAGTGACGGGTGATGGTGGCTCTCCTCATTCTCCCCACCACGTGCCCCGCTTGACGCCCCGCAAACAAACAAACTGAGACATTCAAAGGATCAGGATCAGATCTCGTTCAAAGAACATGGGCAAAAGTAAATGTTTCTGCTTACTCCAAATCACACCAAGAGTCAGACAAAGCATCGGATGCAACGGACTCGGTCGGCTGATACGTAGTTGTAGCTGATAGGTGGCTCTGACCTGTCAAGAGGCGGTCGCTAATGTAAGTGCTGCAAGCCTTAACAGTTGAGGTGGCAGTGGCATAAGATATTGAGCACATAGTACTATTGTAACACTCGAGGGGCAGCTCGCCCATCTAGCATGTCGGGTACCCTGGCAGAAGCTTGAGGACCTGGGGAGTGCGCAAATGAATGTAAGACCAAGTGTTTCAGTCAACCTACAGCTCTGGGTTACTCTCCCGCTTCATTCTGTGCGGACGCCTGTCATTGCGAGGAGACAGCTACTCTATCTGCAACACATGTCCAAATGCAGATGCCTGAGAGTTGAACATGAAGGAATAGAATTCTACGTGCATCTCTATGCCTCCAGCCAGCAGGGATCTCTAACAACATCGAAAAAAGGAAAACGTTACATGGGATAAACCATCCATCAAGTGTCATCAAAATTATGTGTCATGAATGCGAAAGGTATCCGAGGTGACCAGTCACCAAAAATGTGCAGTTGAAGTATGTTCTCAAGTGTGCGACTGTTTAGATCTTCTGACCAGCGGAAGCAGCCTTCACATCTTCTTCGGAGCTCATGATTTGAACCTTTATGGCACCTGTCTTGGGGTTGGCAGCCGTCTCGAAGGCCTTGATCGCATCCTCCAAGAGGAAGCGGTGCGTCACAAGCTTCTTCAAGTCGATAACACCGTTCCTCACCAAGCGGATCGCGCGAGGCCAGGTGTTGCAGTACCGGTACTGGTACTGAAGGTCAATCTCCCAAGTACTGAGACGCATAAAAGGAACGGTCATCTCGTTCTTTCCGACGCCAATGACGAAGACCTTGCCGCCGAACTTGACACTCCAGATGGCCGAAGCCACACTGCTCTCCACACCAGTGCACTCCATCGCAACGCGAGGCCTCAAAGCGCCAGGCCCCGAGCCTTGTCCATCGTTGAAGACGTTGATGATACCTTCGGCATTCTGCTCAGCAGAGAGGCCGATCTGCACCTTGTAGGTGCGAACGTCAGGGACCAGCGACTTGGCAAATTCCAACCGACCCTCATCAATGTCGGTGATAACGATGGGGCTGGCTCCAGCCGCACGAGCACTCAACAGGGTGATGAGACCAATGGGCCCAGCACCAGTGACCAGGCATGGGTCACCCAAGCGAAGGCCACTACGCTCAATACCCGCCAGAGAAACACTCAGAGGTTCCAAGAGCGCACCATCTTCATAACTCATATCACCGATCTTGTGGCACCAAATAGCGGGGTGGTTGACATAGCGACGCAGCAGTCCGTCGACGGGAGGGGTGGAGAGGAACTGAACATTTTCACAACCGTTGTAGCGACCAGTCAGGCAGGGTTCACAAGCGTTGCAAATGATGTTAGGCTCGACAGCGACACGGTCGCCAGGCTTGAGGGAGGTGACATCGGGCGCAACAGCCACGACTTGTCCCGCGGACTCGTGACCCAGGATGTGGTCTCCCGTGACGATCATAGGCCCAATGCAGCCTGCATGCCAGAAGTGCACGTCGGACCTGGATGTTGATGACCAATGTTTAGCCAGGAAATACGAAGCCAGTCGTGAGAGGGACGGAAGACATACCCGCAGATTCCGGTGCTGCGAACCTCGATTGTAACCTCACCAGGCTGCAATCCTTGGCCGTTCTTGACCTCCTCGAGCGTGGGTTTCGCGTCAGCGACCCACAGGTCATGCTTGGTGTTTGTGAACACGCCAATGTTCGCCTTTTCGAGAACAGTTGCGGTAGCCATGATGACCTAATCGAATGAAGGGGAGATATCAAAGGGAGGAGGGAAAAAGTCGGAAGAGGTGAACGCAAGGGATGAGCAGGATGGGAAAGCAAGCGGAAAGAGGATCTACCGGGCTTAAGTACTTGGTAACAGCGGTCTACCCCTCCATCATTGAAGGACGGGGAAGAAAGGAGAAAAAAAGCTCAGGGATGATCTTTTCTTCAATGTGAGAGGCTGCAAGTAGCTGGTTCCTTCGCCACCGATAGGAGCATTGCCAAATAGCAGTAACGCGACGGGTCCATCATGGGCTTACTGATGGGTTAGAGAAAGTGGATAGAAGCTAAGAAGGGCATTTACCCGGTGGCCCCTCAGAGCGCGGGGTTCGGTCTGGGGCATGATTTATGGGATTCTCCCCCATTGGGCCAGACTGCCCGGCGGTCGCAGTCCAAAAGACCATCCGTGAGCCAGGATGTTGCACTTACTACCCTGGATAGTGTGCTTATAAACACGAGCTTGGTGCGCAGGTAAGCTTTGGAGAAACAGTGGCTTGCCTAGAGAACTTTCTGGGCAGCCTTCCTTGCAATGGATAGGTTGCTCAAGTCAAACACTTATGCTTTCTGTGGAAGCCGACCGGTGGGGGCTCTTATCTCCGTCTTATCGGGGCGTCGGTTCTGTTCCCCCAAGTGCAAAGTCGGGTGTTTTACGGCAACAGGAGTAACTGGTAATGATGGAACAATATTGAAGAGGTTGTTAGAGAAGAAACACACCAGACGATGATTGACACCTTCAATATACACAATACAGTCATCCCTGCTATGCTGCTTCTACATGTTACAATCGCAGTCATTCTCCGATCCAATCCCGCCCAGGAGTTAGATACGGTAGCATCTAAGTACATAATTAACTCGGTTAAATCATCCAGACAAGGTTATTTGATCGGTCTATTCTTAGTTCCCCGTTCGCTTCACCCCAAACATAATCCTCTAGCTACTTCTTTCTCCCCAATCATTCATCGGAAAGTCACGGCTTCCACCTCGTTTCGGATTGCTGACCCAGAAGAGCACACTTCAACCCACTTATTTACCCGGAGTGGCAATTCTCCGGTGGGCGCGACGCGATCCATCCACCCAGTGGTGGAGCATTACGGATGTTCGTATCCACCATCTCATCTTTTTCATCCCTGCTAGTATGCAAGGTCGTCCAGCACTAGGAGTTACGGTTATATTGCGGGTATAATGCTGTTGCTGAGAATATGGCTACATTGAAGTCTTGTCGAGAGTAATTACGATCTATGTGAACCAAAGCATGTGGAACAGGTTCATAAAACATATAATACACCGACATGTTGTATGGTGCAATCGGTTAAATGCCTCGATGGACGATTGACTTGGCTCATAGATTTTTTACTTCCAAACTAATGTTTCTAGCTACAGTTCATGGATCCGTCAACTGCAGCCTTACAGGGTCTTCCTTAAGTCCCTGAATACTGTTTTGACACAGTGAACATCACTCCTGCTTCTGAGATACCGTCTCGCTTTCAGCCGAGAATAGCAATAGTACTAGCTCACAATATCTAGACATCAACATGGATATCCGGCCAGTTACCAACATACTAACATAGAAGATAATATAACGTTTTGATGTAGTTCGAAGCACAAGAGGGCCCAACTGTGGAGCTTCACAGATCCTTCTGGAAGAAGCTAAATCAATCCCTGTCCTGGAGCTAATGGCAATAGTACGTTGATCACTGATTGGTTTTATGACTCGCCTACTCAAGTAAAAGCGAGCTTTGTCTATCATTCAAGCTAGGCGTTTCATATAATTCTATCCAACATTATCATATCGGGTAATTTCATCAAGAACATGGCCATCACACTTTTATCAAGCCAGTCTAGAGCTGTTCCAGCTGACCCAAGTTTATCGAACCGGGAATTTAGGGTCAACAGCTTCTGTATCCACACCAACAGTAATATACCCGATCATTCCATTCCTCACATCAACCCCATCCATGGGAACCACCGACACAATGGCATTATACCCATCGGTATTCTCATTATGGAACGTGTCATCAAGACCATTAACAAGTCTCTGAATCCCTGTCACAGAGGAATACGGCTCCAACGCCATGATTTCCTGCTCAAGTTCCTCGTCGAAGAAAACCTGCCCCGTGCTCACGGTATTCCCACTCGCAAGGGTGCCGTTGTCTCTCAGCACCCAGTCGGTATGCACTTGAATATGAATGTGGATTGATCTTCCGAAGTAGAAGCCTGCAAGTTCAAACTCCTTATATCAGCATGTCAATGTATTCCCAGAGAATTGTTGTACAACTGACCTGGAAAAATAGTCTTCATCTCCACCATCCCATTACTATCCGTCGGCCACATGCCCCGCAACCAAGTCTGATTATCCGTATGAATATCCGACTGTCCAGGCTCAAACCAGGTCAGGTTAAGCTCTTGTAGCGTTTCAGATTTGGATATGTCATTTCGCAGCCCAGTGAAACTTGAATATTTGCCCGTAGCATTGCAATGCCAAACGTCCACCAGCACCCCTTCCAAGGGTCCACATGTCGCCATATCCATCACCCCAATATCAAGCGACAGCGGCACACCTGGCTGATCTTCCCTAATATCCTGCCGAAGTGTCTGAGACTCTGTCCACCAATACGGTCCGGATGTCACGTCGGGCGTGAGCACACAGGTCTCATTCTGAATCGTCTTATAGTAAGGTGCTTCCGTCGTAGCTTCGATGGTCGTAATATTCTGCCGCTTTTCCAAGCTCCTCTTCCATCTCTTTGCGTTGTATTCGCCGGCATGGTGAGCGCAACGAGAAGACAGTTCCTGTCGACGGGAGATTTCGGCTCTCGTGGCTTTTTTATGAGGGCCCGGGTGTGCGATGGCCAATGAGGCTAAGGTAACTGCAACGAGGAAGCTGAAGAAACGCATGATTTGCGAAAAACTAAGAAGGATCCCCTTATGTAGGCTGTTGTGCACCCGGTCAAATCCTGCTCGCTGCTGCTGCTGCTGCAACCTCTTATCATGGCCCTCCCTCGTCGCTATTTATTATTCTCCCGGAGAATCTTCCATTAGTGATCATTATTTGCTCTTGCTTCTTGCGGTGAGACATCGTGAACAGGATTTTATACATCATTGGATGCTGGTTGGTTGAGAGTGGAAGATGATCATTACTTGGGTTGGGCGTGACATGATTGGAATGCTTTATGCTTGATAGGCGGCAAGGGTTAGCAGCTAGCCAGCCACCTATGATATCCGATGTCTTGATAAACGCCCGCGGAATGAAGCAGCAGGTTGCCAAGTAGTATCACTGTTGGATGGATAGTAAATGATCTTCTTCTATTGGTAGATTTCAATTACGTGTTTTGTGTACCTTGCTGTTGTCGTGGACCTTATGTTGTTCTTAACCAGGGTGTTATAGTTTCATTTAACTGCAAGGACATCAAATTCGGAAGTCAATCAGAAAAAGCGTTTGTTAGGCGCTCTCAAGCGCTCGAGCATGCCAGATCCGCTGTGCGAACCAGTATCCAGTTCTTATCTATTGTCCCGCGGGTTCTGACTACTTTGGTAGAATACGATAGCTTCTAACTGGATGACTACAATCCACTCGATACCCGAATCAAGTCGATCATGTACCACGGAATCCAACATATTGCGTCTTATATAGATAACAGTGAGGTTCCCTATGCAGCCCATACTCGGCCTTGTGCTACCGGCCAGCTATGCAGGATACCTGATCTTGACGATATGCACGTAAGGCTCACATTGTTGTGCTACTTGGCATAGGCAGGAAAATAATTCCACTGTGTTCATAGCAGTTCGATATGTATTTGTGCATTAAGTGCCGCGGAATATGTATCCTATGCAAGCCTTCTAATATGTATACCAAGTTTATATAACCAAATAGATCAGGTAATATTGCATTATGCCGTGTTGTAGATATCTTTGGACTAGAATACAGTCTTTATAGTATGAAAGTACGCCCCAAGCGGCAAGGGCGTTGAAGTATTCCCCAAGTGATAGGTGATCGAGTAATCCGAGAGTCTTGCATATAACATAACCAATAATAACAAAGTATCATACAAAACAACCATGACACAGAGCTTATCTACCATTGACATGTCCTCCGTCAGGCAAACAAGCTCCCGCTCATCCATTGCGCCACAACATCACATTCAGTATAGTGGTATCAAGTTCGAACGTGGCGAGTAAAATGATAAGAACGAAAAGAAACATGATCGTAGACGTTGGTGTTCTTTACCAACCACCGGGGCCACCGGGGCCACCAGGACCACCAGGACCGCCAGGACCTCCCGGACCGCCAGGGCCACCAGGAGGTCCGTCGGGACCACAGCAGTCATCACAGCAGCAGAAGCAGTCGAGGCAGCAGCAGCAACTATTCAAGACGCATGGTTAGTTGCAATCTAACGGATGTACTGTAGTCAAGGGTTCAAGTAGTGGTTACTTACTCGTCACCGCCAGGTCCGGGGGGAGGACCACCACCACGAAGGCTCACATCCATGTTGTTGTTGGGAATCTAATTTGTTCATGTTAGCGTCAAGAGACAAAGAAAGCTTAGGATCAGGATGACACCGTACAGGTTGACCGGTAACGACACCCTCAGTGGTAGGACCGGCAGGGCTCTGAGGCTGAGTCATCGTAACAGTGTTGGGGTCCCAGGTGGCCTCAGGGGCCGACTCCTGTTTGGAGGACTTGAACCAGCTGAGAATACTGTCGCCGAACATTGTGAATTTGGTCTCTTCTTTTGAATTCTGGTTGTATGAAGTGCAGAAAATGCAGTATAAGAGAAAGACAGCAAACGTAGGGGAAGACCTGGCTTAAGAATCAAAGGACAGCAGGTAGATGGGGCCCAAAGCTATGTAAGGCTATCCATTCAGCATCGTTGTTCATGAAACGAGCCATACTATGAAGAGTTAGAGAGCCCAATCAAGTGAGTTGTCTTCCTCAATTCTGATTCTAGAATTGGACCATGGTCTACGGTGTGGAGACCCACTGATCTTGGCTTCGATGGGCGTTACGTATACACTTGTTAGGCAGACAATTTAGTGTCCAACAGCAAGCATTTGTGATGCGCCTTGTCATTGCTTGTCTAGTACGGACTAAAAAGGGCTAGACTAGGTATATGTGCAGGTTCAAGTAGGGGCGAAATTGAGCCTGTCTGTATGCCTCGCGACTGATATTTTGTGAACATCATGGAGTGGTGCCGACGACGGAACGGATCCAGAATCAATAGAGCAACTCAATTTTCCGCCGATGAAAAAATAGCAGGGCAGATCAACCGGACAATTTTCTGTGGAATGGCGAAGAGATCATCCTATGCTCAGCTGCCATAACCTTATTGATGTGGCATGGGGGATAAAGCTTAATCCGGCTCTGAAGGCTTGGTTTTGAATATACACAGCAGGAGTTCTGCGCCACGCAGTAAAAATAGCCTCAACTGGGCTTTCCTGCCGGAGATGATGATGTAGGTGTCACACCAGTCGCACGATCAGGGCGCACTGCTAATGCAAAGCCACCTTTGATTGCGTCGTGGCGCGACACGCACAACAGGTGAAGAGAAATCCTGAAGTTGGTGGCGCTTCATGACTAAGCGGCATGTGGATCTCCGAAATCAGGCATTTCACGTGACTATCAGGAACACCAACCATTTTTACCAAAACCCTTCCATGGATCGGTCCACCATTTGTTCTCATCAGCAGATCAGAAGCCATGCGTTGAACCGAGAGGGCTGAGATCGACATTAAACAACAAATATGACCCCTATAAGTCCACAGTACATTCCCGATTAGACTGCTGGTCGGCTAAAGCAATCAGCCACAGTGGGAATGGAATTTAGGACACTGAATAGTCCGACGGTCTATCTTTTCACTTTTCCTAATCTGGAAGTCCTGGCACCAAGACTGCTTCGATCTGATTCCCATACTAATTGTACAGCGTTCGCCTGTTTGCCTGATTATGAGCACTAGTGCTTCCTGATATGGGCAAACGTGTGCTCGGATCCATTGCTAAACGGGGTCCCATTGCTAGTGAAATTGCACTCGAGCTGATCCTGATAGCCTACCGAAGAGTAATCTAAGTGACTTAATGTACTGGTACTACTTAGGTTTCCGCTTAAAGTAGCAGTCGACGAGAATGTGGTTACTTCTGGGCTGAGATACCGGGCCCTACAGGAGAAGAGCGATTTCCCAATACGTTCAGTAGTCTGAAATCTAACTGCATGAGAAGATTCGTCGACTTAATCATGAAAAGTGTATATCACATTAGTATGTTGATTGCTACTTATAAGTCATAGAAGCTATTCACAGAACTCTAATACATCCCTCCATTACCCCCCCCAACCTCTCTCTATATATATCATCAATGCCTTCATCACCATAAAAACCCTCAATGCGATTCCAATCTCTCAGCACACACCTTCGTTACTTATTCGAATTGATCAATCGGCCCCAGTATCTTCCTCCCTAGCAACGAAAGGTCATCAAGAAAGACGGTTACTCTTCCGTCTATTTGAAGATCGTCGACGAGCCGTTGCCTGACGGCTCCATCTGAAAGCTGTGGAGTCCGGCATCTAAGCCAAATACCGGGGGCCCTTGCCATAAAGAAAAGCGGCTTGAGTTCTCCTACTCACTACCGTTATCCTAGTATCCACTACCCCCATTGAGGTAGCCTGAGAAAAGCCCGTGGGTCCAAGCTAGGTTTACGTACCTTCATTATAACAGAGATATTTCCTACCATCGATATCGCATGGATCATATCTCCTAGCAGAAAGGACTTCAGGGGCTTTGCCATATCATCTGATTTGAGTAGCATTATAGAGCTGGTGTGCTGGTGTGCTACTCTGGGTATTTGGTGAAGTCGAGAAGCTGCTGTGATAGGGGGGTTTGGTGTATGGTATTTCATAAAAACTGGATGTGATTCAGTACATACGTCTCGTCTCGTACATGTGCTGGTGTTGTCAGCAGTATGTACACCTGTTTCAATCATTTCGTATAGTGGTCTGTTAGGCTGCTAAGCTAAGGAGGCTTGTACGCAGAACAACTAAGATAAGAGCGCAAGAAGGTAATGTTACATTTGAGGAAGTGTGCTACAGTGTTTCAAAGGGCAGCTGTCAGACTGTGATCCATTGAATAATTGCTGTGTGTTCAGTGACTACGATAAAGGCTCCTAAGAGATGAAAAGCTATTGATGCTACCAATCGAACAATGATAATCAGCATCGCCAAGGCTTTATCGGAACAGAAGGCTGCTTTCATCTCATTGTAGTGGATGCCATGGATGACAGACAGCCGGGGGCTTGAACCGATATGTCAAAAGGAGATGCAATACGAAGAGAATTGATGGTCTCTTAACGATACTCGTTCGATAATGACTTTGTTAGCATAATCACTGCTGGGGTTTGTCCACTGTCGAAAATACATGTGGAGCCCTATACACATCAAGGATTCATGTCGTTAGCAAATCTGAATGCTGCCTTGTACCCACAGGTGTTGATATCTCAGGCGATTATATATGCAGGGGTGTTTGAAGTGTTTGACATTCAATAGCCTGTCCGCTTAACCACCACAGGTGTTTGAAATAGAGACCCCAAACTGGTCCTCCTAATAGATTGCCAGACAGCCGGTCACGCTATATACTCCTCCATGTTCTCTGGTTTGTATGATAGCGCCGGTAACTGGCTATAGGTGATATGACTGGCTCTCGGTGGCTGTCAAGGTATAGTGTTAGGGAATAGGTTGAAGTGGATGCGACGTGACAAAAAGCTTGATACTCCTTGTTATCCAGTCAGCCACCCACCGAGGATTCCAATTTGGCATGGAAGTGCTTCCACATGTGGTGGGCACATTATGTCTATCTTTGGATTAGCCAGCTCAAACTGACGTGTAGATTGCGAGGTAATTAGCACGGCCATTCGGCAGAACGGAAGCCTCGGATGTTGTAAGGATACACCGGGCCACAGAGTTTGACCAAGTTAATGTAGATGTAGTATCAATGTGCGATTGGCCGAATTGATAATTGGAAGAAGCGAAATCGCCAAGTGTGTTGGATTCGCAAAGATCGAGTTGGTGTGATGGTTTGATAAACAAGGCATGAGCGCGAGTGCACGTGACACGGAAGTGGAGGCTCTTCCCTGAACTTCCCGACTTCAAATCTCAATTCTGGTCCTGCAATTGCGCGACGATCCAGTGTCACCGGCTCTTGACCCTACCGCCATTGGACTCCTCTGTCCTCCACCTGCGACTTTTCAGAGTCATTCTTTCCTTTTAGCGTTCTATCTCCCCCAGTGGTCTTCAAGATGCCCGCCACGGCGTCCCGTGCCGTGCTTCGGCAATCGCAGTTCCTGACCCGCAGGTCTGCGGTCAGGTACGCTTCTTCGACCTCCGAAGCCGCCTCCAAGGCTGGCGAGACTGCTTCCTCTGCTGCCTCGAAGGCGTCTGAGGGTCTTTCTCGCGTCTCTTCGACGGCTGGCCCCGCCATCTCGAACGCCGCCCAGGGTCTCGGTAGCGCCCTCAGGAAGGTCGGTGGAAGGACCGGAAAAGTCATCGCTTTTGTCGATTGTAAGCGGACTCTCCATGTTATTTGCAACAAATAACCCCTTCGAATATTCATTGGGATGATACTATGACGGTGGCATTGCCGGAAGCCGTCATGTCGTGATTCACTCTTTGAGTGGAGCCATCCCCGGATTTTTGTTATATCTTTTGGAGCATTGCTAATCATCTGTCGTGTCAATGCAGCCATGATACCCCCTACCGTCTACTACTCGAAGGTCGGAATTGAGCTTGCTAAGCTGGTCTTCCGTGGCCAGAACATGACTCCTCCGTAAGCGCCCACAACTAATCTGAACGAACCGTGACCCTTGTCAACTAATACGGATTATAGCAACATGGCCACCTTCCAGGCTTACTTCCAGCCTCTGACCAACGCCTTCCGTAACCCTGCCGCCTTCAAGAATTCCAGCTTCGCTCCCTCGAACATCATCTCCCGCGTTCGTACCGCCAACAAGAAGGAGATCGCTCTGGCTGGTGTCACCGCTGCGGAGATCGTTGGTTTCTTCACTGTTGGCGAGATCATTGGTCGGATGAACATCGTCGGCTACAAGGGACAGCCTGAGCACCACGGACACCACTAGATAAATACCAAGCACTCGTGACTTAGCCTGTCTTCCTTCCCTTTCCCGTTTTCCTTTGTGCTGTACTATTGTATGATAGACGATGGAATAAACTGTTGTCTGAGGTTGTGCGATACGAGCAATTGGGCACGTCTCATTTGTTTTTGTCTTAGATTTAGGTTCATGCATGGGGACGACTATTTTGTTGAAATTCTGGCTACTCAAGGGGAGATGTTGTAGACCAAGACCATAGCAGGCATCCTGCTATCAAAGCGGCATTGTCTTAGGTGATTGATGGTCGTATCTCTAAGCCCTATCTTAAGGCTATAAGCATGGTCGTATTTCTAAACCATGACTATCTTAAGGCTATAAGCATATTACAAAGTTCAATCGGTCTGTGCTGAGAGTCGGTCATGACCACGACACTTGAGCTCGATTTCTGCCTCAGGTGTCAATAGGATACAATGGACAATTACATCTGAAGTAAGCACAACGACTTTCAAGCCCATTACTGATAGACGTAGCTAGTCCCATAATACCAAGCGCACGAGCGTTAGACCAAGCAACTCAATATCTTGGACTTGATGACTGAGAGCTTCGAGAATTATCCGTTTGATGGAGGTGAGGGTTGCTTGCCTCTGATTGGCCCGTGCGGTAAAGAATTTCAGCATCGAAACTTTTTCCTCATTAAGTCCGACTAGTCGACAACCATCAATATCAAGCTCGCGATCGCTGGGACTCGGACGCTCGTGTCCACCTAATATACCTAGTCGCATGGACTGTTAGTTCATATATATTCAAAAATGGATGCGTTCAAGTTATTGACAAGGTCCACCAAATTCAAGGCTGGTAATACCCTGTCTTCGACCCTGCCTTCCAAAGGCAAGGCCGAGAACCCCCAGCTTTTCCGTGACGAAAAGCTCCTGGAGTCGAATGCTTCCGGGAAAAAGAGGAAGCGCACGCAAGCCGCAGGTGATTCGGATGCAGAAGATGGCAATGCTGGCGATCTAGACTTCTTCGGCTCAGGTAAACGGTCTGCGGCCAGCGCATCGGCGAAAAAGGATGAAGATGGACCGTCTGAGCAGAAAGATGCATCTGATTCCGAAGGCGATGATTCGATGGATGAAGTCGAGCGCCGGACGATCTTGAACTCGCACAAGATCAAAGTCACTGATATGCGTGATTTTGAGGAAGTCCAACCCACTCAGCCTCAGAAAGAGGAATCCAAAAAGAAAAAGAAGAAGAGAAAGCAGCAGGAAGAGGAGCCCGCTCAGACGCTCACTAAGAAAGAGCAGAAGAAAGCCCGGCGGCTGTTTCCGGAGCCCTTGGTTTCCTTTAAACAGCTGCGCACGAAGTACAACATTTCCCGACGACTTGCGGAAAACATTGCTGAGCAAGGCTTTACTGTCCCTACTGAAGTTCAACTAGGAAGTCTTCCTCTTTTGCTCGGAGACCAATCGGTGGCTCAGAAGTCGGGCACTGAGAAGACTATCGAACCGGATCTTCTGGTCGTTGCGCCTACAGGAAGTGGCAAGACGCTATCATTCATGATCCCGGTGATTAACAAGATTGTCCGGCACCATCACGAAGAGCCGGAGGAACGGGGTATCCTGTCTGTTGTAATTGCTCCAACAAAAGAGCTTGCTAGCCAAATCGTCAACGAAGGCCGAAAATTAGCTCTGGGAACCGGTGTGAAGATCACTCTGATGAAGAAGGGCATGCGTGTGGTAGAGCGCGATGACGAAGACGATAGCAAAGACGTCCTGGATGAAGATGATTCGGAATCGTCGGGCTCTGAAGATGATGAAAAGGCCGGAGCAAAGAACAGCAAAGGGAAGGCGCCCGTCACCAAGAGCGACATCCTCGTAACGACGCCATTGCTTCTTGTTAACGCGCTCTCTGCAAACCGGACCAAGCCATTGGCGACTCTCCCCCTGGTGAGAAACGTGGTTCTCGATGAGGCGGATGTTCTCCTGGACCCTCTGTTCCGCGACCAAACACTTGACATCTGGCGCTCCTGCACGCATCCTGAGCTTCGAGCAAGTCTCTGGTCAGCCACGATGGGGTCGAACGTCGAAGACCTCGCCAAGTCAACGATTAAGGAGCGGAAAGACACTCTAAGCGAGACCAAGTCTTATCCGCTGCTTCGTCTGGTGGTTGGCCTCAAGGACTCTGCCATTCCAAACATCAAGCACAAGCTGGTTTATGCTGCCACTGAACAAGGAAAGCTGCTCGGTCTTCGTCAGCTCCTGCACCCCGCCGCAGCATCATCTACGGACATCCGTTTACGCCCACCTTTCTTGATCTTCACTCAGACAATTCCCAGAGCAGTTGCGTTACACTCAGAGTTGCGCTACGATATTCCTCCCGAGGCGGGTGGCTCGTCACGTATAGCTGTCCTCCACTCTGAGCTATCAGACGGCCAACGTTCCGAGATCATGAAGCAGTTTCGAAAGGGTGAAATCTGGATCCTCGTCACCACAGATCTTTTGGCCCGTGGCGTTGACTTCAGAGGTATCAACGGGGTTGTTAACTACGATATCCCGAATTCCGCTGCCGTCTACGTCCACCGTGTTGGACGCACGGGCAGAGCTGGCCGTGAAGGTGGCATTGCAGTCACATATTACACCAAGGAGGACATTCCTTATGTCAAGAGCATCGCCAATGTAATCGACGTCAGCGAGAAGCTACGGGGCACAAATGAAGAGAAGTCGGTACAGAAGTGGCTGCTGGACGCTCTTCCGGACCTCAGCAAGAAGAAGAAGGAGGAGCTCAAGAAGCACGGCGTCAAGGCCAGGCAGACCCAAGGCACGAAGGACGACAAGAAGATGAGAATTAGTACCAAGAGTGGTTACGAGCGACGCCAGGAGAACAAGAAGAAGGCTCTCATCTCAGCCAGCCGCAACAGGAAGTCTCAACCACAGTCAGGCGCAGACTCTGGCAGTGACGACGACAACCAGGGCTGGCAAGGACTTGAGGACTAGGCTCCTATGGATGTGGGTTGTGCTTAACCCGTTGGTGTTTCTGTACAGATATGAAAAGTCTACCTTACGATTCCCCAAACCAGCACTTCAATATAGATCACGAATTATCATTTTTTGTTTTTTGTACAGGCTGTTCAATCAAGTTCCTCTTCAATCGCAAGGGTTGGAAATCATTATCCAATTTGCCCTGTTCCTCCAATACACGCTCCAGATCATCTCCATCGCGATCGTAGTAAAGCGCCCAACAGCCATCGTCTTCTTGCACTGCCACAAACTGCCTGTTCTCCTCCAGTGTCACCGTGGTCTCCTCATCCTCCCAATCCCACGGGCCAACAACATGATCGCAACTCGATGACCGGTTCCCATACTTCATTTCATGTGTGTTACTATCCGCGTATAGCCAACCCAACATCGGCGGGTTATCTGAAATGGTGGTCGCCAAACCAAAACCCCGCTTGAGGTGCTTCATATGGTCTGGCTCTGGGTACTCAATATAAAACGCTGCCGCGGTGTGTGCGGGGACTTTTCGCTTCGAGGGCACAGGATCATCGAGATAAACCTATTAGATTAACATAAATCAGTCAGCTAATCAGACTCACTTTATATCCAAAAAACAAAGAATAAGAACTATATCGCAGCGGAAACACTTGATCGTACCTTAAAGTCCCTCAGCACCACCCGTAACCCTTGAACCTCATCATCAGGTTCCTCATTTGGTGGTGGTGCGACATCAATATTAAACTTTGCCATGCGTCGCTCATCATTCTTCCTCTCATTTGCTTTGCGCTGTTCACTCACCCCCATGGCCACGCCGGTGACGGTGGGGATGGCGGTAATTGCTAGGAGACCGATAACCATGTTGATTGCTAGGTTCTTTGCGTTTGTTGATTAAAGATTGAAGGTGAACAATTTGACTAATAGAGAAGCGGTATTTTGAGTGAGCTAACCACTGAGCATCATATTTGTTTGTATTAAGTACAGGCGTAGAATCCAAATATCACTTATCGCTGGTGGCGGTGCCGAGCGTCGTCATATGTCATCGGTGGCTGACCGGGTTCGCTGCCTGATTGATGCCTGGCTCATCGAAGGCTCCAGCAACTACTCCTTGTTGTCTCCACCCTCCGATCTATCCATCTACATCCTATGCGCTTCCCTTCGCAAGTCAACACGGAGAGATCATGACTCCTCTTCTTTGGAGCATCCTAGGAGAGGGTTATAAAATATGCCAGACATGCGCTCTACCAATGTCTTGGTAGCCAATCATTCTTTGGCATTTTCAGTGGCCTCCCAAATATGGACGCTGACTCGTGGGACGTACTGAGCCCGCGTTGTTATTGGCTATGAAGCAGTCCATACCATGTCGCAAGGGTTATGCGGCTGAACCGCCCTGCGATTTGAGATTACTGAGTATTTGATATACGGAGTGGAAGCTTTAGGTACTATTATGGAATCCCTTCCATTCCAAGACCGACGTAATCATCCAACTACTATGATACAATGTTATGATTCGACTGCCATTGTGAATTAGTCTAAGCTCGCAGTTAGTTGTGTGGACTCAACCGTTGAAACTGGTCGTGCTACCTACCATAGGTATGTGGCATTCAGGGTCGGGAATGCTGCAGAAATCTAGCAATGTCATTACCTGGAGCTCTGGCGAGTCGGTTGTTGTTGGGCGAGACTTCGTGGGATACAACTAATCAACATCATAGTTTGAGCCAATTCAGCTCGATTACAGGCATGGGATCGAAGCTATGCATACTGTAACAAGCCGACTCGAATAGCTTCAGGTACCAGCTGTCGCTGATACCGTCGCATGATTCATACGAGTGTGGTGCAGCAGCAAGGGGCAGCAGTTCCAAAACTGTCTAAAACAGGAATCAATCGCCTCTCACAGTGACAACCCTGCCATTCTCTCATATAAGTCTAGGTAAGCCATCAAATATCCTTGGAATGAAGACCACCACCATGTGCAACTCTTCGCATTCGTCTGCGGCTCAAATGAGGACCTGATTGTGATGCCATCCACAATGGTCGATGAAGGTAGAGGTAAGCCTAAAGATTGTACTCCCTCCTAGTGTGATCTTTGTTTACTCGTTTCTATTGGCGTCTGAGGTCCGCAACGATTAACTTTACCAAGCACTGCACCGTCAGCATCCGTATGCCCTTCCTGCCTGGTTTGTAGCGGAGAATGTTAAAACCAAATCAGAGCATCGGACACCAATCCGTCTACATCAAAGTAGTAACCTTAGCTTTCAAAGCGATAAGGAAGTTGGTCCCTGTACGGATACTAATGGAGACGGTAGAAGCAAGAATGGGATTGACGAGGACCAGACTGAAACCGCTGATGAGTATGTCTTCCAAAAGAAGCGATACGCAGAACTATATGACCTTGCTGCTGCTGCTCTACTCAGCAAGACTTCGTTTCCCAAAGCGAAGCGAGGTGGCATATGGCCTTGCATGGCGGTGGAAGTTGAAAGTTCTGCCTGCGCTACAGCCATCATAGAACACCTAGCAGGAGATATGGGTGCATCCTGTATCTCGGCTGGGCCCGAGGATCTGTATAAGCTTGCTTGTGAATTTCATCAACAAGACGAATCGGCTCGGCATCACGAATGCCGCTCTTTTTGTGCAGATCCTGTGTGTCAAAGTGAAAATAAGCCGTCAATCTTCTTTAAAGAGACGGTAGAGACTACAGACTCAGCTATCGGTCTCAGTGATGACCATAGCGACACTGACTACGCTATAGTCGAGGATAGAGATCAGATGATCAAATATCATTTTGGAGACGGAAACAGTCTACGGAGTCAGTGCTCAATAGAATCTATTCTGAATGCTCATTTGGCGAAGATTGAACAGAAGCCTTCGCCATCTGAACCCCGGAGCACGGCCTCAAGACAAAGCAATCGACTTATACTCCACCTTCGCAACTCTTACGAGATTGACTGTATATCCTACGGTATCATTCAAAGCTTCAGAAATGCCATCATGGAGCGTTGGAAGAATAATGAGCTTGTATTGCTTATCATCAGCGATATGAACCATGACTCTCGACGAGAACTTAATATCACACCTTCTTTTATTGTTTGGTTCGATGACCCAAAGTCATGGAAACACAGGATTGCATCAGAAACAGAGAAGAAACAGCTCGATATTGCGAGAAGAGCTAGAAGACTGAAAGGGTCTATACGAGAAAGGCTGCCCATAGGCTTCGCTTCCGAGTTGCTATCCGACGCCGTACACTTGGATATACCGGATACTTTGTTAACCGATTTCCATGATGATATGGACTACACGCTGATTGCTTGTCAAGTTTTGGGGCGGGTTTGTGTCAAAGGGGTACTGGAACTGAGTGACATACTCGAAGTCTTGCAGCGTAATAGTTGCGAGCAACCGCAGCCGCCAGAACCCTCAAGAACTGAGCCTCTGGAAGTTGAGGAGCCCGGCTTCTCCGAAAAGGTGGATACAATTAGGAAGAGTTGCAACAAGTTCGAGCTAGGGCTCTCAGAATGCATCATCGACCCAGGTAAGGGCGTCTGTAGCCAAATTCTGACCGCAGGCTAAACGGGTAGCAGAAACTCAGAAACACGCCTACGACGATATTATTCTGGAGCATAATGTGAAGGATCACATAAGACAATTGGTGCACTTGTCAAGAACCCAAATTGAGGAATCCTCAAAGACACCTCCGGAACAACCTAGGCCTACAGGAGTCTTACTTCATGGACCTCCTGGCACTGGGAAGACCCATCTAGCTCATGCAATCGCCAACGAGTCCAGAGCGACCATGCTCCGGCTCAAACCAGCAGACATCGTCAGTGATGTTGAGGGGGATGCAGAGAAAACGATCCATGCCGCATTCACACTAGCCAAAAAGCTATCGCCTTGTGTTCTGTTCATTGACGAAGTCGATGCCCTGTTTTACCGTCGGTCCGCTGACGATCAATCCTGGCGACGAAGGGCCCTGGCCCAGTTTCTCCAAGAAATGGATGCGCTATCCCGGGGTGAAAACATACCCTTCGTCCTCTGCGCGACAAGCCGTCTCACAGATCTAGATGAAGCTTTCCTTCAGCGTTTTCCCAAAAAGGTTATGATACAACCTCCAGGCGAGGAAGAAAGACTTAAGATTTTGCAGACATTCCTCAAGGAATCAGAAATTGACCCTCAAGTCAGCTTAAAGACCCTCGCACGTCAATCAGCCGGTTTTTCTGGCTCAGAATTGCGGTCCCTCTGCGGACAAGCTGCGTTGCACTCTACTATAGATGATACGCTTTCGCAGTCACCGGGTAGCGAAACCAGATCCCCGACCAAAGTTCAACTTAAAGCCCAGCATTTCGCCGAGGCTCTTCGAGACATCAGGCCCAGTGTGTCAAGGGGTTCTCAGACCGACATAGAAGCACCCGCTCGGCTCGTCACTCGTAATAGTATGAAGGTATGTCCGCCTAGCACTGAGATTCTCTGGTTTGATACTTATTGGGTTACATTGTTGTAGTCTAGTCAGAACGGAAGGAATGCGAGAAAAGCGACAGTTGAACCATATATTCCAGAGTCCCCTGTATCAGACAACGAGACTGCTTTTCTTTAGCCGTGACAAAATAATGGGGATGCTTATATTTGGCAGGAGCTTGGCTAGACCAAACCAAGGCGACTACTTTGGTTATAATCCCCAATTCTGTTCTGGAGACCTGCAAATGCGGGTGAAACATCATTGAAGATAGGGGGATAGGGCATATTGCCCGAGTTGGCAGCCTCGCTCTGAACAACGCAACCATTCTACTATCTTTTCTATACCATTACTTTGCAAGCATTTCCAATTGAATAATGTTCCATGTATAACGGATCCGTGGCTCTATTCTAGCATGTTGACTATAGTTCTAAGCAATCAATCAGTCTACGTCTAGACTCTATCATCGTGTCTCGTTTTTCATCATGACGTCGTGGATAATATCTTTCCCCACACTCTTCAGACCTCCCTAGAGCTTCTCGCTCCATCCCCATACCGACCACCAACACTTCACCTCCAACGCTCCCCCATCCGCCGACTCCCAATCGTCATAGCCTATCTCCTCGCCCTCATCCACCACCGCCAGCCCCAACCGTCCCATCCGGTCCCGCAGCTCCTGCACCTGAGGTAGATACGCATCCCGGAGTGGCATTTCCAGCACAACACGGGCATCCAGCCCCCTACTCAGCCAATGAGTGATCGTGTCGACCAGCAACTTCGGGTGACTAGGTGAATACAACGGATCCGCAGCAAGGATGAGATCGTACTGCTCCTGTGCAGTGGGCAGCGGGTCCGGGGTATCAGTCCAGTCAAGAACACCCGTCGTGACGACGCCGCCTGTCCGATTCAGCAATTCAACGTTGAGAGCTGCGTTGTGGGCTAGGTTGGGCACAATGTCCGGGAGATCTGTGAGATGGATGGTGGCTGATGAGCCGCGCAGTGCGGCGAAGGAGAGGCCCACGAGTCCTGTTCCGGCGCCGAGTTCGAGGGCGCGGAGGGTCTTGTTGTTGTCTGGGCGGGGTTGCGGGGTGGTGGATGTGGTAGGGACGAGGTTGGGAGTTGATTCGAGAAGGTTGTGGAGGCGGCGGGAGAGGAGGTATGAGGAGACCCAGGTTTTCATGCCCAGGTTGTCGGCCGTTAAGGAGGGTTCGTGGAGGGTCAGTGTGAATTCTTCGCCTTCGAGTCCATCGGATGTGGTACTAGGGATGCTAAAGACTCGGGACATGGCGGGCATGGCTATTCGCTCGAAGAGCAAGACATCATGTTAGATGCGGCAAGACAATGGCGCAATAAGTACTACAAAAATAATATCAGTTCTGCGTACCGGTTCGACCGGAGCGCTCGCTGAGTCGGGCTGCAGCGGCGTCCCAGACGGCCTCCCGGAGCTCGTCAGTGTCGAGCCATGCTAGCGGGCTGGCAATGATAGATGTCAGATAGCGGGTCACTCCGGCTGGCTGCACAGTCCGGCTCTTTGTCGCTTCATGGGCTACGGGCCCGAAACTCCGCGGTTTGACTGTTAGCAGGTCGAGGGCTTGGATGAGCTCCGTGCCGGAGGGTTTTGTATGGATCTGGGGGAGATCGAACACTGAAGCAGGCTTATCAGTACATTATCGCCCCGAGATGTTAATGGGAAGTTCCGAGAGAGAAGACGTACCGTGGAGAGGCTCGTCGGGATCGGCGCTTATCATGGTGCAGAAGTTCTGAGGGCTGATTAGTCCGACTACGGATGGTGATAAGTCTATGCGGAGAACGAGAAATCGAGGCTCCAAACTTATATCGGTGTGCCTGTGGCAAAATAAGATTGGGCGATTCTGGATGCAGGGCAGCAAAAAAAAAGTCGTGATTTCCCAAAGAGGAAAGGCCGGCGGGGACTGTTCCGCGGATCGGATTCGCCGCCCCAAAGATGGGCCGAGATCGAGATAAGAGCATGGATCAATGGCAAACAAGAACAAGCAACTTTCTAAAGCAATAGAACTAATCTCGACTTTGGTATCGCACCCCAGACGCCAGACACCATGCCCCACTAATACCCAATGAATAACTCCTGCAAGGCAAGTTCAACCCAAAGTGGCCTTGAATCCTAGGTATGCTTGCTCAATGTCAAACGCCAACTCCCGGGCCTGGTCTTCACCGAGTTCCTCAGTTGCACGCATCTGATTCAATGTGATCAGCCACTGGATAATCTTGCCCCGGTTCTCGAAGTCGACATCGGTGACTTTATTGACGGACTGGATCACTTCCGACAGAAGCGGGTGCAGTGCGTCCTTGGACACCATGTTCAGCTTCAGTGCATCCAAAAAGGTGATGAAATTCTCGGTAGCCGTCAAGATCAAGCTACCAGATGCTCCTGCAGGTCCTGCAGCTGCTGGAGCCATGTTCGCGGCGGGTGTGCTGTGGGAGGCTTGTTCGACTGTCGCGGGGAGGCCGATGCGGAGACGTTCAGTGGCGCGAGGGCATTCCAGCTACACAGGATCAAGCCGAATGGTCAGACTCCATCGTACAATAAGTCCATGATGTTGGTACTCACCTCCCAGGTACGTTTGAAGGTCTCTAGATCGACAAACTCGTTCGCAACAGTCTCATCACCCAAACTGGACTTGTACTGTTTCAAGAGCCGGGTACATGTCTCCGTGTACTCTGCTTCCGTAACCACATCTTTGATATAAGCCTTCTCCAGGCCATCCAAAGTCACGATAATACCGTAGATCTCAGCCAACGACTCGTAGAGATCCCGCTCCGCCGCGCTGGAAGCTAGTTTTACTTCCTACCGCAACCGTTAGTCGGTGATCTAGCAACCCTCTTCATCCTCCAGGCGACTCACTTCATCAAGGTTGATAGACGCCGCCAACGCCGGGTTTGGCGTATAGCTATACGGCGTAGGGGCGTACGCCAACGGTCGCTGGGTATACATGATGGTGCGATGAGGGGAAGAGATGATTGGCATCATCGCGAGGGGAAGTGAAGGCGGTCACCATGACGGGGACCCACTCACCGCCCCATTCTGCCGCAGGATGTTTTTTTCGTCTCCAGATTTTTCTTGGGCGGAATTTCCGCGTGCTCGAAGTATCTCGACTGCCGTCGTGGTCCTTTATTTTACTTTTCCCACATTTTTTATCCTATCCGTTCGGTCGGGTAGGCAAGCACCTCGGGCACAATGGCCGGATCTCAGAAGAAATCCACCAAGAAATTCGAAAAGAAGCACCTGAAGGACGTTCTCGAACGCCGGAAGGCCAATGCGAAGATCAAGCAGCGCAACCACCTCAAGGACAAGCGTAAGGCCGATAATGCCAAAGACCGCGCCAATCGAGAGGAGGCTACCGAGGAGAGCCCCGAGCAAGTTCAGAAGCAGAATGCTTTCGCCGATATGAACGTCGACGACTTCTTCGCGGGCGGATTCGATATTGCTGATTCTGCCGCGGAGTTGAAAAAAGCCCGGAAGAAGGATGTCACACCCAAGATTGGCAAGCGCAAGCGCTCCGATGAGCAGAAGGAGGAGGATGAGGTTTCTGCTGCTTCCAGCGCTGAGGAGGAAGGCGCTAGCGACGACGAGGAGGACGCCGCCTCTCAGTCCAGCGACGCCGATGACTTCGAAGCACACAAGGACCAACTCGAGGCGCTGAAGGAGAAGGACCCTGAATTCTACAAGTACCTGAAGGAAAACGATGCCGAGCTGCTCGAGTTCGGTGACCACGGAGACCTTGCGGAAGTGGACGAGCTGAGCGAAGGAGAGGAAGAAGGACCGGCCAAGAAGAAGAAAAAGGCAGCCAAGGAGGAGGAAGAGGAGACGATTGACAATACCCTCACCATTGCGATGGTCAAGAAGTGGCAGAAGTTGATGGAGGAGCAGCACTCGGTCCGCGCGATGAGACAGGCCGTTCTTGCTTTCCGCGCCGCCGCTCATATCAACGACGACGCTCAAGAGCAGAAATACTCGATCTCCGACCCCGACGTGTATCACCAGGTCCTGGTGACAGCCCTCAGCACCATTCCTCGGGTTCTCGCTCACCACCTTCCCGTCAAGGAGACCGCCTCTGGCAAGATCAAGGTGTCTCTTGATTCGAAAAAGTTCAAGACTCTCACGCCGCTTATCAAGTCGCACACATCGTCCGTCCACGAGCTGCTCACCAACCTGTCCGATGAACAGACTTTGAAGCTCACCCTCTCCTCCATCGAGCCTATGCTTCCCTACCTCCTTCAGTTCAGAAAGCTACTCAAGGTTCTTATCAAGACCATTGTCGGCATCTGGGCGGACGTTGCTACTACCGAGGCCACGCGCATCACGGCCTTCCTTATCCTCCGCCGTCTCATGATCATTGGCGATGCCGGTATCAAGGAAACCGTCCTTAAGGCTTCCTACGAAGGTGTCGTCAAGGGTAGCCGCAACACAACCGTGCACACCCTCTCTGGCGTGAACCTCATGAAGAACTCCGCCGCAGAGCTCTGGGGCGTCGACCAGAACGTCTCCTACACAACAGGCTTCAACTTCATTCGTCAACTGGCCATGCACCTTCGCAGCAGCATCACCAACACGTCCAAGGAATCCTACAAGACCGTCTACAACTGGCAATACGTACACAGTCTGGACTTCTGGTCCCGCGTCCTTTCCCAACACTGCGACGGCCTCGCCGAAGCCAAGGCAGGCAAACAATCCGCCATGCGCCCCCTCATCTACCCCGTCGTGCAAATCACCGTCGGTGCTATGCGCCTAATCCCCACAGCGCAGTACTTCCCTCTCCGCTTCCAACTCACCCGCTCCCTCCTCCGCCTCTCCCGCAGCACGGGCACCTACATCCCCCTCGCCTCCAGTCTCCTCGAAGTCCTCAACCTGTCTGAGATGCGCAAGCCCCCGAAATCCAGCACTCTGAGGCAACTCGACTTCAACACAGCCATCCGGGCACCGAAATCCTACCTCCGCACGCGCGTCTACCAAGATGGCGTGGGCGAGCAAATCGCCGAACTCCTGTCCGAATTCTTCGTCCTCTGGACAAAACACATCGCCTTCCCGGAACTCTCTGTCCCCATTGTCGTCTCGCTGAAGCGCTGGCTGAAGCAGGCTAGCTCCCGGTCGGGGGGTAACAAGAACGCCAAGGTCAATCAGATGATCCTGCTGCTCGTGCAGAAGGTGGAGGCCAATGCACGCTTCATCGAGGAACGCAGATTGAGCGTCTCTTACACGCCGAGAAACCGTGCTGAGGTTGAGACGTTCTTGAAGGATCTGGACTGGGAGGCTACGCCGCTCGGGGCTTTCGTTAAGTCGCAACGGAAGTTGAGAGAGGAGAAGGCTAAGATCCTTGAGCAGGGTAGACGCGAGGACGAGAAGCGGAGGGCTCAGGAGAAGGAGGAGGCTGGGAAGGATGTCATTATGGATGATGTGATTAGTGAGAATGATGACAGTGATGATGACGATGAGGACGAGGTGGAGGATGAGAGCGAGGCTGGTTCAGGTGATGACGGTAGTGAGGTTGAGGAGGAAGAGGAAGAAGAGGAGGAAGATGAAGATGAGGAAGAGGTCGAGTTCGAAGAAGAGGAGGATTAAGCTGTTTAATCAGGCTCCTTTTGTACCCTTTTTTTTCTTTTCTTTTTTCTCACTGTCTTGTTATATATCAGTCGTAGCTTTATGGGATATATCTTGTCTGGTCTGCTGGTGTCAATATAAAAGTTAGAATACGTGTGTGGTCAAAGCTGTTTTGTTCGTATGATGTTGCGCCATAGTGTACACCACTATCCAAAAACTACCAAGTGGGCTGCAAGTGCCGGGACAATAACTTGAGTGAACGCATGATGTATAATCTAGAACTAGACTGAAATCACAAAAAATCACAAACAATATCACAAACAGGATAATCACAAGAACAATAACAGATCAGAAGAAACAAAAAAGAATCACTGCAACCAACCACACCACATCATACTACACCCCTGTTGTAATATCACCTTCAACATACAACCTCACAACACAGATATTCATGAACCAAACCACTCAAAGTGAGCGAGCACTTAAACCGAACCAATAGGCATCTTATCACTCCCCCAAGCACGAGACTGCTCACGTCTCATGGCAGCATCTTCCTCCTCGGCCCACTCAAGGGACTCATTCGGCAGCATGACAGCGCGATCAATAGCGACCGGAAGACCCCTGTGGCGACCGCGTAGCATAACAGCCGCCAAGATCAATTTGCTGATGGTATGCCACGAGGAACAGAACGAGGCATTCGAACTCGGAAAGCCCACACTGATGCCGACGCAACCGTAGGCGGAGACGACCTCGAAAATGATGTTCAGGGTCGAATATGCCACGGGCATGCGGCTGTAATTGCCGGATTCTGCGATGGCAATGAGGAAGACCGCGAGAGCGATCCACCAAAGGTCATGGCTCAGTTGGGAGCGCAATTGCTGGTGGACGAAGTAACTGCGGGATGCTTCGGGGGTGGATGTATCTTGGCGTCCGAGCAGGTGGTGTCGGACCAGTTGAATAAACATGTTTGGAGAGGCTTTTTCTTCGGTCTCGTCGTCTGTGTTGTCATGGGCGTAGATTCCGAGGGAGCGCTCTTCGTATACGTTTGTGTTTCTATGGTTGTTAGTGGGGGTTTAGAAAGGAGAAGAGCGTTTGCTACTGACCTCATTGTAACTAGCACTGGGTATGCTGAAACATACTACATTGGGGGTCAGTCTGGTGATTTCCTTTTGGCTACGGAGTACTGATAAACTCACCATCATGAGAACTGTGGGACGTTAGTATAGTTCTGGTCAAAGTCTGGGGGGAGTGAAATGCTTACCATATAGAACAAGTAGTCCTTGACGGAGATTCGCAATCGTGACGACGTAGAAGCCGCCCGCTCGTACAGCTAGACAAAATAATGTATTAGACAGGATGTTTACCCATAGCGAAGTTGTGCTTAATACGAACCACAAGCCTGGAACAGTCCGTCTAGGACCCGATAGCCCGTCGGCAAGCTTTCGATCTCCTTGTTCCCGATTGAGAGGACTTCAAAGCCAGCCCAGTCGATCGCATTCAAGATGATAATGGTACCGAGCAAGTACCATGTATGTCTCCGTGGGAAGAGATTTGTGTAAACCTACGCTTGGATTAGCGCGTGAAACAGTGCAGGAACTTTGATGGTCGATGGCATACTCTTCTGGGATGGTCAAGGATGAAGTCTAGAGTAACCTTCCAGGTCACCCATGACGGCTTATCCGGGATCACACATCTCATTGCCCAGATAATAAACCGCAAAAAGCATGGGTAGAGCGTGTTGCCAGATAGAATCAAGAATGCCATGGTAAGCAAAGGGTACGCACTACATAACGATCAGCATACTTTCAATCGTAACACACGCATGCGAGATCGTACTTTGTCTGGAATGCAGTCATATTCGCATCCAAGAGCGACATGCCGCTGTTCACAAATGCGGACACGGCAAAAAATGCGCCTGTCCAGAAAGGCGATAGGCCGTTTGCTCGAGGTATATCTGGATGATTCACTGCAATCCAGGTACCCATCCCAATGATACCACAAAGGAGGAACAGGATCCAGTAGAGGGCAACAATGACCAGCAATAAAGAAACAGCCTTATACTCGACACCTCCCAGTCTCTCTCGCTCTTCAGGGGTAAGCCCATGGAACTGGGAGTTTCGCGCGATAGATCCTTTCGATCTGAAGTACTTCTGTGTGCCCTTGATAAGGCCTTTGAGCGCAGGTAGGTCTGCTTCTTCATCATTCTGAGTCATTATTGGCGCAGCATCTCGGGGATGGTTATTCAAGTCAAGACGGGCCCCAACGCCTACCATGGGGAAAACGCGGTGGTGGTGATGGTGCTTCTGACGTGCCCTCACATGGCTGAGGGTGACTTGATCATCGTCGACCCATTGTAACTGGTCGTCAATTCGTACGCTGTCGCAGTTTTCTGCAGGCGCAGCTCCTGCTGTCACCGCGTGCTTGACGTCAATAGTAGCACCGTCAACTTTGGCCAGCGGATAGTGTTCCAAAATTGGTTCAAGTGAGATCGGTTGAGGCTGATGATCGTAGGCCTTCGTGCCGTCTCCTACCAGTTGTTGCCCTAATGCTTCACGGGCACATTCAAGTGGAATATCTTGATGCTCCACTTTATGGGCACGTCCAGATAGGATGCATTGTTGCTCGAATGCTTTACGCGCACGTTCAAGTGAGATGCCTTTGAATTTGGCTTGAAACGCGCCCATCCTGACGAAAAGCACCGTAATCGAGATGAGAATAGCATGGCCCAACAGTAAGAGTGCGAAGAGAATAGACTGTTGGAACGAATTCAGGGAAGAAAGGTCGACCTGTTACGGGTTACTTTACAAGCTCTGTCGGGGGAAGCAAGCCGAAGCAACATACGGTATTCAATCCAGCACCCGTCATAGCACTGATACACAGAAATAAAGAGTCTGTGTATGAAACACTGCGCCGCGGGGTCGAGGAACCCCAGAATATGACGCTGCATATCAAGGACGTCGCAATAAAGTACACATAATGAAGTGTGAGGAAGTTGAATGGCGGAAGCATGGCAATGATGCTTCGACTCAGAAGCTGCCGCCAGCCTCGAGCTAGGGATCCGTCATGTCAGTAACTGAGGACAACTAGTTTGCGGGATCTAAGATGGTGGATATAGTAGCGCCTCTCCTTTCTTACATGCTTCTGGCTGCTTCGTAGCCATGATGATATGCAAGGGGTAAAGATCCAGGCCAATTTAGAGGATTACAGCGGGAAAGAAAAGGCCCCTAGAAGGCATTTAAGCAAAGACGGACTTACAAGTCATGCTGGCAAGCTGCGACGCGCGCGAGATCTGACAAGATCAGGCGGCTGTGGGGGCGCACACCGCTAGCCACAAGGGTTTTGCAAAAATTTTTGAAGGGTTCTTAGACGTATACGATAATGCATGTTTCGATTTCTGATCAGTCGGAGCATAAGCAGTCCAGTCAAGGTCACTGATGGTAAGATGACCCGAATGGTAAAAAATATGAGTGGGTAGAAGGCTTTGGTGTCAACGCAGTGCTACAGTAGATAGCAGTAAATAGTAGACGCAGGGTTTATCTTCGGCAAGGGTCGCGTTAGTAGTAGCTTGGGGAAGGCAAAAACAAAGGTCGGAATTTCCTAGTTTTGGATCGAATAGTCAAACTTGAAAAGATAAAATCGGCGAAAAAGCGTATGTTATTCCATTGCAGCGAACATTTCGACTATAAGACTCAGGTTGTTCAAAAGTTGTTGTGTTTGTAGGAAAGAAAGAGCGAAAAAGCCTGCGGCAAAGAAAAAACGGCTGGCGGATTCGTGGGACGACAACGTGATTAAGCACTGCGGGCCGAGACTGGATCTTCGTCTCCCGCTGGTTTCGGCTTCATTTCCCATCTCCCTGTAGGGCTCTTAATTTCCTCCTGCTTGCTATCTTCATGGAGAGCTGCCATCCAAGGAGGATAATTGACCGCCTTATTGCCGTATGAACACATGGGTATTTATATGGTGACTGCTCATGATATTCTCCAGCACAATCGTTCACCGCTCTTCTCTGAGTCTGTTCTTGTTGCTTGATTGCTACGGGTGCCATGTTACCCTTTCAAAGGCCTGAATAATAGGACTGTTGCAAACAGTGGCCTGGGTAGTTTATGACATACGCATCATAAGCTCAAGATATCAGTCGTGGCCGGCAAACAAATCGATATCCCACATCAGTATTAATGCAGCTTTTTGCCACGCCTCCTTTTTGCTATTGCCTCTAAGGGACCACCGCACGTGACTTTTCGGCTTCATTCGACTCATTGATGTGTAGAAAGCACCTATTTACAAACCATACATTAGTTATGGGCTCCTTAGACTATATTATGAGTAAACCATAACCCTTCGAACCCAGGAGATGGTGTAATGCCTTACAAGGCTGGGGATGTCGTGACAGTCGATCCCACTACATATATGGACCTTAGGCAGTGCAGTCTCGTGTCAGTCATGGTTCCAAGTAATCCAGATACTAACAAAATTCATACCATTTCTGATGCTTATGATGGCTATAACCCGGCTTGTTGACAGGTATCAATGTGGACTGGTCACTTATAACTAAAGGCATTTTGCAGAGCACTTGAATAAAGCTCCTGTGTGTGATCAGTAACGAGATCAAAGTGCAGTCACATCTACACGATGTAGATATAGCTGACTGTATAACATACTCGACATAGTAATAGCTCTGGAAAAACATCATTGAGGAAGACCAATCCGAATGCGAATGATTGTTGGAAGTGAGGGGCGACTATGGATATGTCCCAAACAGGAATAGCCAGCCTGTCACTGTAATATCACGAGATCTAATGATTATTATAATTTGACTATAAACTGACTACAACTCACTGGATTCATTCCTGAGCAGAGCAGGCTGCGACTTGATCAGGCCAAGGAAAAGCATCATTGGCCCTGGAGGAACTTACCAAAGGATCAAGTTTCTACTGCAAAAGACTAAAGCATCCACGAGTCTACAAAGACCTAAGAATGAGAGAGTACTGTTGTAAGTGAGAGTCAGTTCAGGTAATGTATAATTCAGGCAGTTTGGTGTTCACCCTATGACTACTAGTGCAGTTATACTGATTCATCTTCTCAGGCCCAATGTAACCTCACGCCAACCATTCTTATTGCCTTAACTCGGAGTGCAGTTTCCTCCACGTCGAACGAATGCTATTATGAAATTGAATCTCTGCATAATCCTCTACAACTCGGACAATCACATGCAGCAGTTTAAACTGGAAACTTAAAAAGAGAGCCGATCTAGACCTGGAAAGGAAACCGATGCGAGCTTGTTGGGTTGGAAAGCGGTAAGCCGCAAACATTTCTTCAGGTATCCTGTAGATCTCCAGACCCAAACAGTCAATCATCTCTCCCCCTCCAATATCCCCTTCAACGTTGATTGGCGACTGCTAAGCGACAGGTACGCGAAGATGCGATCTGCGGGTGATCCTCGGTGCTTTCCATCTCTCCGAGGCACAATAATGCGGGGTCTACACGTTCCATGCGTTCAACATGTACTGCCGGGCTTCATGTGCCGAATACTTAATTTCCCTCCAAGTTTATCTTTTGCTCCTTTAGGTGAAAGAGGCTCCCACCATGATCGATGTCAGGATACCCTTTATGTTCATCTGATATTTTGTTGGGAAAAGTGATCCGCTATTTGATGCTTGGAATTATCAATGGAAGAGAATCCTTCACATGAAGGTAGGTTCTTCGCCCGAGCGTCCGAAATCCGAAGACATAGTATAAAACACCATGGCCTCAGTTCTTGGGGAAAGGCATCCCATGGTATCAAAATAATATACCGCCATCATGACTTCTGCGGGCAACCCAAAAGATTCTATGAAATCCACATGGCGTACCGGCAACCGGGACGAATGGGGCCTCAGCCACTGGCTGCTGGAGCTGCTCAATGTTCATCCCATTGCACTTGATCAAGAAGTGCCGGTCCATTCCAAGCAGGAGAAGCTACCTTATATGCCCCAGTGGTCTCTTAACCTCTGGGTTCTCTTTTACGCGGCTGTTCCGCTCGCCATCAATCAGGCCTACATCTCATATATGGGCCACAACCTCGGCCCATTTGCTCTGTTCAATCTATACTTCTTCTCGTTCAACGCGACAGTCATTCACCAAGTTAAAATGCTTCGTCGTCTCGGACATACATATGGCTTCCTTGATGGTGACCAGCATGAACGCGACGGTATTCCCGATGTTGGGGTGCGGAAAGTTACCGCCTCGCTCTACAAGACGACCGGCTCACGCTTGGTTATGGCGATCTATCTATCCTACTACAACCAAGCACCCATGGCCATGGACTGGACATGGCTCCCACTGATGATCGGTCTCTATGGTATTGTGCTTGACTTCTGGTTCTACTGGTACCACCGCATTATGCACGACGTTAGCTTCCTCTGGAAGTACCATCGCACTCACCATCTCACCAAACACCCCAACCCCCTCCTCGCCGCTTATGCAGACCACGAGCAAGAGTTCTTCGACATGGTCGGTGTGCCGTTCATGACCTACATGAGCCTTAAATTCATGGGTCTTCCTATGGGATTTTATGAGTGGTGGATCTGCCATCAATACGTCGCATTCGCGGAGGTCTTTGGACATAGCGGTCTTCGTGTCCACATGACAGTGCCATCAACACTGAGCTGGTTGCTGCAGTGGATGAATGCCGAGATTGTCATTGAGGATCATGACCTTCACCACCGCAAAGGATGGAGGAAGAGTCATAACTATGGCAAGCAGACTCGCCTGTGGGACCAGATCTTTGGCACGTGCCATGAGCGTATCGAGTCTGCCGAGAGCAACGTCGACTATACGAAGTCTGTCTATATGCCTTTGTTCTAGACTGCTGCAACTGGAATTTTTGTATCGGCTCTCCCACCCCAACAGGGTCTCGAACATGCAGTGATCGCTGCCGGATTTTCACGGTGAAGATGGATAATTTAAATATTATATGACGAGGTCACGACAATGATGAACAATACCAATGGCAGGTGGTCAGCAAGACAAAAAGGTTCATACTAGGGCCAGCCATATATACTCTTAGTACATATATTTGTTATTTCAAGTCAATCAGAACATACAGCTTCGTATCTTTCCAATACATTATTCCATCCAACCCCATAGTACCACACAAGACACAACAATTGAAATCACCAGCACAACAAGTGAAAAGTAGCTAACTACCTACTAAACAACATCATTGATACATCCAGATTAAATCATCATCCCTAGACACAATCTAGACCACCCCTCAACCCTGACCCTCCCCAAACCAAAAATTATCCAGACTTACATCAAACCCCCAATCCATCCCCATGTGAACCATAAACCCTCCAATCGCCACCCACCTCATACCCCATAAACAATGACACCCCATCTACGTAGTAGCTCCCTTTCCGCAACAAATCAATCCAATCCTACCAGCACAGAAACACCCCAGCAGCGCATCTAAAACCCGCACCCTAGACATACAAAGTAAACCAATCCGACCTCCACAATTGCGCAATCGCAATCACAAATCTAGACTCTCTCCAAAAAATAAAACGTAGTACGTGACCATGACATGACACTACCAACTCCCCTATCCAAACAGGGCGGACAACCATTAACACCGAGGTTCACGTTCCACGGAATCTAGAGTTTAACCCGCGTGGCGAGCCAATATCAGGGATGAGATGGAGCATGATGAGCATGGAGAAACTTGAATTGACTATTGATGATGATGGGTTGGAGAGGTTTGTGGAAAGTTAATTGCGAATTGCATCAGGTTACGTACTTTACTTCACTTAGGGAAGAGGTTTGTTGTTCATGTTGTTGATGTCAAATGGGCGACATTATGACTTCATGGGGTGGTTGGGATTTGGGTATATATAGAGTGTTGATTTTGGGGGTTGAGATGGGATTGGTATCCGAATCAGAATCTCAAGACTACTATCTATTACTATTTAATCCAATAGACGATAAACCATTTGATTATATCAAACGGACAAAATGGCATCCAACTCCAACCCCGGAAACTTCGCCAACCGGCCCCACGACGAAGTGTCGAATATTGCCAAGAAGGGTGGCCAGTCTAGTCACTCGGGCGGGTTTGCCAGTATGGATCCTGATAAGCAGGTACGTTGTATCGATTCTCTTTTCTTTAGCTCAAAAGATGAGATACTAAACTATGAACAGCGCAACATCGCATCCCAAGGTGGCCAGGCCTCCAGCGGCAGCTTCCAACCCGGAGACCCTAGAGCCCGTGCTGCTGGCCAGAAGGGCGGATCGAGAACCCAGTACGATCAATATGATGAGGAGGATGAACCCGAGGAGTAAATCATCTCTTTACCACTCAGTGTGATGATTTGACTCCTTGTGGAGCGGAGGTAAATGTTTGTTTGACGATCGTTATGATATGAAAGGAACAAGGGCCCTGTTTAGTAATTATTTTATGAGAAGATGTATGTACTAGCGCCAGTATACATAAGGCGAATATGAAATGTGTGCACACAACAAATTCTGTTCCAATATTCGATATTTTTGAGTTGGGGAGAATAGATAGTATCGATATGAACTGAGTTTGTGGGGTGACATCACAATAATGCCGTTTCCGGTCGGTTCGACTCGACGCATCATGTGAGGTCATAATGTTGCCCCCCTTGACTGTCATGGTGTTGTATATTTCTCATTGATGTCGAGATATTCGGCATGTGGTGGCGATTTGTAGAGTTGCAATGGGTTCATGTGCTAACAGTAAGCGGCTGCGTTGATGATGTTGCTGAAAATAGTAGAGCTGCGAACGATAACTTCTGCCTGAGGTCTAGACAGTGCTGTAGTGGAAAATTGTGTGCATTACTTAAGCGGCACACTCAGATTACTGAACATGGTACAGAGTTGATCTACCAAAAGTTGGATTGGTTCTGTGAACTCGGACGTGTAGCTTCAGAAGACTGGTTCAGCGAATAAAAAGACCATGAGTGCAGTCTTCAATTCTAGCCTTAGGGTCGCTGCCGATTTGCGTCTGCACCAAACAAGGCAGCCTCGAAGAAAGCCTTATAAGGCTCGGCAACTGAAACAAGCATCCAGCGCAAAGATTCAGGAGACCCAAGGACAAGAGAAGACTCCGGGCCAAGAAAAAAGCGTTCTATTTTTTTTTTTTTTCTTCTCAACTCAGTCGTGTGCAGTCTCAGCCACAGATCTGCAAATAGATATAGAATACTTTTATCCGTAGCATGAGGCAAAGTTTTCGCACGAGGCTATTCGCAGGGGATCTGCCATCGAAAGCGCGCTAGGCAATGGCAACCGTATAGTTTATCGTCTCGGTTTCCTATTAAGGTTATCGTGATGCTGCGGCACCGGCTGCGCCCATCAGGGGTTTCTGGAAACTAGGAAAAGATTTGCTCGAACTAGTAGAACCGAAGGCCCAACTCAAGCCTCGAGTGCCGCACTACCGAGCCTAGAGAGGAGCAGAACACACTTCGACTCAATAGAACCGTTTTGGTGCTGGACGCAAACTGTGCAGTCTCCTATCTAGGACTGGTGGAACGGTCAGTGATCGGTGGTTCTCCGTTCGGACGAGTTTCATCCATTCTCAGTTCCACTGATTCGGATCTGAAGCAGAAGTTGCGACTTTGTCAAGGCCTAGAATTGAACTCGGCGGGTTAAGTTTCGGCCGGATCAGCGAGTCGTGGCCACCTCTGTCAGGCCATAACCATCTCCGTCAAATTTTAGTCATCTAATGATCACCCGTCCCGCGATGTTCTCTTTGAGTATGTGCGCCGGGATGATAAGATGCCACTGGCGCTGCTCGGACATGGTCGATACGCCCACTGTATGAGAAAGTACCTTTTGTACAACCGTCTTTGAGACGTGAAACGGCCCTAATAAGCCTTAAGCCGGGGAAGAATCCTTTGGCCTTCCAGAGGAGAAGTGGATCGGATCTTTTCTCAGCGCTTAGTATCTAAACGGTTAGATAGTAGCCCACCTAGTAGGAGTCTAGAGCCGATAGAAAGGATAGATACACAGACTATTTACTCCATGGATAGCGCTGGGATGAACCACCCAAAAATTTCAAGACCGAACCACTGGGTGCGAAGCGAGAAAAGCAAAGAGTTGAGAGTGGCTCGTAGTGGGCTCTCTCTCCAGGACCATCAGTTCACAGTCAAATCAACTGGGTTTTCTGCTTTTTTCTTCCATGGCAGCCCGGCGCCAAGCTTTGCTTCCGGAGTTAACCTTTTGTCGGCCAGGAACCGGGTTTCTTACCCACCAGAATTCCACACCGGCGCATCCACACCAGGGCACCAGCAGTTGAAGAGTCGAGATCAAAGTGGTCAGCACTATTGGCCATTCTAGAACATCTGGATGCATCAGCCAGAGATCCCTGGAAGTGGACTCGCTCCCCTCGACCACACAACAATTGTGTTGATACATTGGTTTTTGTTCGTTGTTCCTCATTGTCCCCTCTAGAGGCCACCCCATCTGTCCCATAGATCAATCCATCAATCACATTGGTGAAGACCGGATGGCATTCCAGACTCATGCAGTCTCAGCTACATTATCCACCCCTTTTTTATTTTCCAATCAATCATAATGCCGATGTGGATTGGTGGACTCGCGGAAACTGTGATCACAATTGCTGTGAACAGATCGCAGCCGTCGGCTGATTCATGGCGGTCATTGGCTGTGGCTGAGCCACTAACGTCATAAAGTGGTGATACATCGGCCACTCCAGGTGAACAATCTTGCAGGAGACTACTGTGATTGGTGCAAGCACATTGTCAGGAATTGAGATTGTGCTCACTTGTGCCGCCGTTTCATTGCTTCGGAGAAACAGACTTGAAACGGCAAGGTGTCAGAAAGGGAGGCAAGAGGGACGGGAAGACACAATAATTCATGGACGGTCCATTCACAATGGGGGTGAGAAAAGAGACTTCGGGGCAACCATCTAGGGGGCGGCTCGCGAAGAAAATCTCGCATGCCGGCCTTCACACCTCCCATTCTCGTCCAAAGTCACCCGACAGAGAGTTGTCCGGAAGGAAGGGCTCCATTAGGTTGGCCTACATGCTTCTTGTCTGCACAAGGGATGTGTACTACTGTACAGTGTATGCTGGGTGGTGAGAGTTGGCCATTACGGTCAATCCATCACCTGTCAAGGGGAGTACACAATAAAAGTAAACAAGCCCGGGAGATCTTATCGACGATCTCCTGATTGCACCAACTGTAGAATTCTGTTTGGCAGCGTTCCTGGTTCACAGTACATGAGAGAGGAGACGGGCGAAAACCGGTGCGACTAAGCCCGAACTTTACCCAAGTAACTAGTTCAGGGAGGGGAGGGAGAGAGTGGATTCCCTCCCTAACCAGCAGTGGAGTAGGGTGCTGCTCCCCGGAAGCCCTAACCCACTGAACTCGCCTTAGTGTCTAAGGGGCCAGCCAATCACAGACTGAAAATGGGTGGGGCGGGTCCCATTATCCGCTGAGTCAGCCAAAGGACGCGCAAGCCTTTTTAGTTACCTGAATTTCTGGGTGGATTTCTATTCCTGGCGTGGAGAAACGAGTTGCCCATCTGGTCTCTTCGCTCTGCTGTGTTGCTGCTGTTGCTGCTGCTCTGCCCACTCGGTCTTGTAACGTTATCCCTCCCTCATTAACTCCCGTCCGCCAACCTTGGTCGATCCCTCCCTTCCCATTTTACCCATCATCTCTTCCCCTACTCTCTCATCAATCACTACTACTACCATCATTATCATCCATCTTCACCCATCTAACTCCCCCTTCCTGTTTTTCATTTTACCCTCTCCAACGCTATCGTTACGTTTATTGTCTTTTCGATATCCCTCATAGACTACTCGCTTCATTGCTTACTAGTAACCCTCTCACCCCTTTCTACCTCGGATCACATCCACCCCCATCGTCTCTCGTTATCAAATCCAACCTACCCCTTTCTCTGCTCCGACCGTGCACTTGACCAAATCGCGCTGGTCTTCGCTCTCGTTTATCAGGTTGCGCTACTCGAACAGCTTTTCATCTACACATCCTCATCACCATGGCTACATTGGCAGAACATCCGGCGGTCGCGCCGTCAACATTCGACCAGGAAATCGAGTCTTTCCTCGATCTTGATCAACTAGCATACACCTCCGCAGAGCCCGCCCGCGCAAAGACCGCCATGGCTGCTCAACCCACCCTACCAAGCACCGAGTTCAACGCTGGCGATGTACGAAGTGCTGGTTTTGCCTCGACAACAAGTCAACAAGCCCCGATTGCTTTCCAGGGTCCCAGTCACCAGTATGATGAACACAAGCAGCAGACCGGGCTGCCTCCAGGCGCCCTGGCTCATGCCATGACTTTCAACAACCACATGAACGGCATGGGATACGGTGCCCCGAGTCCCGGTTTCCCCATGGGCGGAGACCTCTACCCTAGCAGCCAACTGAAGCGCGAGGAGCCTTCCATGGATTTCAACAGCCCCCCGACTCGCAACACCTCGGATATGGACCTGGAGTCCGACAACATGGGATCGGTTCCTGGCTACTTCATCTCCCCGAACCCGAGCACCAAGAGCCAGTTCGTCGACCCCAACGCTTTGGGCGGCCATGAGATGGCCTCCATGGGTCCCTCCACTCAGGTTGGACGCATGTATCCGGGTATGCACCAGCAGCAGGCTGCCATGGCCAAGGCCGCTCAGCAACAGAAGCACAATGAGTACCTTCGCCAGCAACACCTCCAGCAACAGCGCCGCATGGACGAGCACATGCATCACAATGCAGGCCCCCACAGCCAGACCCCTCGCCCGTCCAACCCGGCTGTTGAGGAACGCATCTCCCGCCTCTTGCAACAGATGCGCCAGTCTGCCTTGAACTCGCCTGACGACTCCCCCTCTCCTCCTTCCCTCCTGCCTCAGATGGCCAAGGCCAAGAAGGAGGAGCAGGATATGGATGAGGATGAGAGACTCTTGGCCAGCGAAGAAGGAAAGAAGCTCAGCAGCAAGGAACGTCGTCAGCTCCGGAACAAGGTTTCCGCTCGTGCTTTCCGGTCTCGCAGAAAGGGTATGAATATCCCCTGTTGGTGTAATGACCTGAACATAAAGTGACTAACCCGTTGTTTAGAGTACATTGGTCAGCTCGAGAGCGAGGTTGCCGCCAAGACCAACGAAGCCCACGAACTGCGTCTGCAGAACCGTTCCCTCTATGAGGAGAACGCCCGTCTCACCGACCTCGCCCGCATGCTCCTGTCGTCCCCTCACTTCTCCTCGTTCCTGGACGAAATGGGCCCCAACGGTCTTCCCCTGCCGAGCCAGGTGCAGTCGCAGCACCACCAGCACCCTCAGCACCCGCAACAGGCCCAGCCCCAGCAGCAGCCGCCCCAGCAGCAAGCGCCCGCCATGACGCAACCGCCTATGCAGCAAGCTCCTCCCGTTGGTATGGTCATGGTCCCCAACCAGGGACTCGATGTCTCGGCCATGGGCATGAACAACGGTGGCTGGAACTCCGGTATCGACATGAACTACGGCAACCCCTCAGTGTTCGCCGTCCTGGAAGTCCCTGAGCCCGCTATTGACACCGAGGCTCTCTCTGGCAAGACCTCCAGCATCGTGGACTCTTGCCTTCCCAGCGTTGCCAGCTCCAAGGACGAGGCTCCTGTTCTCGCCTCTATGCCAGCTGTTGCCGAATCCGAGCAGAAGTCGGATGTTGGCGTTGAGAACCCTGATGTCGTGATGGACGAGTCGGACCCTGCCTTCGCCCTCTTTGCTGATATGCCTGTCGCCCCTACATCGCAAGGATCTGCTTGTGCTTTCGATGGCATTGCTACCGGAAAGTCGACTTTTGAGCTTGTTGTCGAGGGCGAGGTCAAGGACAGTGCCCAACAATTTGCTCAGCTCTGCCACAGCATGGAAGCCGCTTTCGAGCGCGTGTCCATGATGACTGCTCATCTTTCATGATTCCCCATGTCGCGCACTTTCGAGCCTTATAAGTACTGTAAAGCTGGTTCTTCGATTTTGCTATTTTACCTTCTCGCTAGTGGTTCGAAAGACTATTGAACCTGCCATGTAGACACCAACGTCTTTCCTTTGTCAATGATCTTGTGTTTATATACTTCTGCCCCATGACGTGGCTCATTTCTGTCTACGCTTATTCTTTCTATTGCTGCTCGTCTTTTCTTCTACTCTTTTCTTTTCATCCTCTTTTTTTTTTTTCAGGGGTTCGACGGAATGGCTTCTGGTGTCTGGAAGAGGGAAGGCTACTTGGGATTGGAATTTGGGAGCTTGGAATTATGGATTGTCCGGACTGGCTATTAGGGAACACATCAAGATACAAATTAACTCCATATTAAAAGTTGAACTACCTTTTAGGATCTGCGAGCCTTTTGCATAGATCGTATTAGTAAGTAAGTAGATGACCAGTGGCAGACTCCTGCTTGGCGTGGAGGAGCTGCATGGCTTAAAGTGATGAAAAGTGGCGATTGTCAGGCCCGAGAAAAAGTTGCCGGGCGGAGAAGCTCTGCGACTTCACTCAACTAAATTGACATCCTCTCGTCGCCCACCATCTCTTTTATCTTGCTTTTTACTTTGATCCCTATGAGATGACGGACCGTTGACACTGCTCACATTTATCTTAGCCCAACTGCATCTCTCTTTCCCATCAAGTTGGCTTCCCTTTTGCGGTCCGCGGCGCTACTCGCCAGTGTTTTTCGCGGAGTTGCCGTCGCTCCCAGACGTCCCTCGCCAGTCCTCCTCCGAACATCGATCCCTCGAGATTCTCGCGGCTCTCATAAAAAGGCTCTATCCCAGAAGCGCGACTTTGCTCAGAAGCGTGGGCCGTCGGCGTCATCCAAAAAATCTCGGATTGGCCAGCCAATGGAACCGGGCACTTATCTACTGCCTGCCCCTCGACTACCTTTCCGACGCGGACAGAATTTCCTCCTCTACAATCCCAAGTCTTTTCAGACATCAGGTTTCGGTCCTCCGCCGACGCCACCGACGGGCAATCCCCCAATGAAGTTCTACTACGAAGTCCTGACCACGCCCACGGCCGATACCCCAGGCACGACGGTCCTTCTTCACTTCCCGGACAAGCGTTATTTCTTCGGTCAACTGTCGGAGGGCACTCAGCGCGCATGTACGGAGCGTGGCATTAAAATAACCTATCTGACCGACGTCTTCCTCACCGGCCAGATACAATGGGGCAACACTGGAGGACTGATTGGTGTTATCCTTACGTTGGCCGACGGGATAGCCAGCTCGAACAACGCTTTGGAACTTCTTGCGCGGGAGAAAGAGGAACGCATTAAAGAAAGTGGACAGGCCAATGCGGCTGCCAAAAAGGAGCATGGAATGTCATACGCGGTTCACGACGGACAATTGGTACCGCAACGAGGAACTCTGACAATCCACGGAGGTAGAAACCTCACACATACCCTGGCTACCGCACGGAGATTCGTCTTTCGCAAGGGTACACCGGTGTTCACGCGCGAATATGATTCGGAGGGCATGTCGAAACCCGATCGCCTCGGAGCGGAGGATCCTTGCGAACAGCCTACATGGTCGGACAGCAACATTAAGGTCTGGGCTATGCCCATCAGGTCTTCCCCCGTCCCGCACCTGCAAGCGACGTCGCAGGTTCGCTCAATGAGCCCTAGGAAGCGGAGCCTCGACGAGTTCGAAGAGAGCAACAATACGTCAGAGCCTATTGATGCGCGAACCCGGGACCAAGTCATTAGACAGTCTGTGATCACGGACATGTTCAACTCGAACTGGAGACTGGATGCTCTGCACGAGACCAAGTTGGCGGATGTGAAGATGCCGGCCGCGATGTTCGTTCGTAACCCCGTCACCAAAGACCTTGAGCAGTACAAGGGACCTGCCCCCGGAAGTAATGAGCCACTCCCTGATATCACGGTCCTCGTACGCCAACCGTGGCCCGGTGCAGCCGTTGAGAAGATCCCTCATACTTCCTGGTGTCAGGAGTCCGTTTCCTATATCATCCGGAACCACGATGTCCGGGGAAAGTTCGACCCAAAGAAGGCTCAGGAGCTGAATGTTCGCAAGGGACCAGACTATGCCAAGTTGACCAAGGGAGAGAGCGTGACGTCGCAAGATGGCAAGACCGTTACTCCTGACATGGTTTTGGGCCCATCCCGACTGGGTAAGGGATTGGCAATTATCGATTTGCCTACCCCAGCACACGTCGATGATCTGGTAAATCGGCCCGAGTGGAACTCCGCCGCCGTTACTACAGGCCTGCAGACCTTCCTGTGGATTTTGGGTCCTGGAGTGGGTGATCATCCACGGCTCCACGAGTTTGTTGCGAGATTTCCCGAGTGCGAGCATACCGTGTCCAGTTCGGACTATTGTCCCAACTACCTGTCTATGAAGAGCATCGCAACCTCAACCACACGGATGGGCTTGCTGAGGCCTGACAACTACCCGACCCTTGTTCATGACAATGTGTCCCTCCCGCAGCCCGGCACTAGAACTGCAGAGCCGGCCACAGAACTGAAAGCCGTTGCCCTGAAACCTGTGGCGCCCGGTGTCATCATTGACATGGAGCCCAAGTTTGCGCTCAATTTCTCTGAAGTGGAGCCGCCTTTCGAGCCCGCACAGGTGCAGCGCCAGATGCCTTGGGCCATCGAACAGCGCTTGAGCACCATCCGCAAGCGTGTCAAGAAGGAGGCCTTCACGAAAAAGCTTGAGAGCTTTCAAAAGGATCTCCCAGGAGCCAATGTAGAGATCATCACCCTGGGCACTGGATCCTCCGCTCCATCCAAGTACCGCAACGTCTCCGCTACTCTTCTCAACGTGCCTGGATACGGATACTACCTGCTGGACTGCGGTGAGAACACTCTTGGTCAGCTGAAGCGTGTCTTCGCACCTGAGAAGCTGCGTGAAGTCTTGCAGAATCTGCGGATGATCTGGATCAGTCACCTTCACGCGGACCACCATCTCGGCACCGCTTCTGTCATCAAAGCCTGGTTCCAGGAGAACTACCCCGACGGAATCCCGCAGACAGACGAGGTAGAGATGGACATGTCCAAGATCCTGCAGGAAAAGCGACTGTTCGTTGTCTCCGAACAGATGATGACAGGCTGGCTAGAGGAATACGCCGCTGTCGAGAACTACGGTTTCGGCAAGGTGATTCCCTTGAGCGCCTCCCCCTACCTCCACCAAGGCAACATCCGCACCCAATTCGTCTACCGTCACTGCCGCGCCGACGGCTCCTACCCCGGCCACCAACTCGAAGCCACCAGACCCTCGACCACCAGCCTCAGCTTCCACGACCAATCCTCCCCCCTTACTCCTCTCCTCCGCTCCGCCACCGGCCTCTCCGACCTCCTCACCACCCGCGTCTCCCACTGCCGCGGCGCCATGGCCGTATCCCTCGTCTTCCCCGACGGCTTCAAGATCTCCTTCTCCGGCGACTGCCGTCCCTCCGCCGGCTTCGCCACCATCGGCCGCAACTCCACCGTCCTAATCCACGAAGCCACTTTCCAAGACGACATGGCCGTATCCGCCATCGCCAAGAAACACTCCACCCTGTCCGAAGCCCTCGAAGTCGGCCGTCTCATGAACGCCCGCGCCATCCTGCTCACTCACTTCAGCCAACGCTACCAAAAGCTCGCCCGAGTCGAAGAAGCCCCTGCCTCCCGCACGGCCAACAACAAACCCGCCGTTGAACCCAGCAACCACGTCGGCCAAGTCGGCCTCGACGTCCCGGACGACGAGCCCCAACAAAACAACAACACCCGTAACCAAATGTTTGGCGACATCAAGGTCACCAGCCGTCCTAAGATCACCGTCCCGATCGTCGCGGCTTTCGATTACATGCGTATTCGCGTCCGCGATATGCCTATCGCTCAGGCGTATGCGCCTGCCGTCGAGAAGTTGTTTGATCTCCAGGAACGAGCGGGCGAGGAGAAGGCCGAGCAGAGGAAAGAGGCTGCTAAGCAGATTGCGCAGAATAGGCAGAAGGCGAAGAAGCAGAAGCAGGAGAAACATAAGCAGATTCCTGTTGCTGCTGAGGAGATGGAGGTTGAGAAGCCGGAGGGGGCAGATGTTAAGTCGAAGTCGATTTGGAGTGCGAGTGAGAGTGAAAGTGGGTGGAGCACGAGTGGAAGTGATAGTGAGGGGGAGCGCATTAAGAAGGAGCATTATGCTAGGAAGCGGAAGGGTAGTGCTGCTGCCGCTGCTGGTAAAGATGGGCAGTAGGAGTAACTAGAGTGTGAAAGATCCACATGGGATAAATACTATCATATTAGAGTATTTAACATTCGAACATATAATCATGATGTGTTATAATTCTTATTGGTGTTTGACTACGGTCAAGCATATTGGTTTTGAATAGATTACCACAGTTCAAGAAGCAAAGCAGCCCAATACTGCATATGTATTATGTCTTCCAAGAGACCATAGTAGTAAATATGTATATCTATTAGACCAGATGGACTAATCTCCCCATCTCAGAATGGTGGTCAAGAAGAGCAAAAGAAAGAAAAGAAAAGAACTAGATACAGAGTAAAGCAACCGCGCATACACACACGCAGATCAATCATCGTAGGCTCTAGAACCCAGCCACCGACTTCTCCGCATCGTTCTTCCCATACAACCCCTCACCGAGGTTCTGCAGGCACTCGGACCTCCAGTCCTTGGGTGTGAACTTGTCCACGATCTCCTTGAACGCTTCCAGCGTACAGAAGCTCTCGTCGCCGGGGAGATGGTTCTCGGCCTTAGCTGCGCAGCCGGGGATCCGGACAGGACGGTCGTTGTATCTGATGCGGACGTAGTGGGAGCGAAGGGATTCTTTAGATGATTCGGGGAGGGAGGACAGAGGGACACGGGCTGTTTCGGAGGGTTGAGGGGTCTTAGGCGTGCTGGAGGAGGAAGAGCCGGTCAGGAAGGAGAAGAGACCCTTCTTTTGGGTTGCGTCGCCAGCTGTGGATGCCGCGCGTGCTTGATCTTGTTCGGTTTTGGAGAAGAGCTCGATGGCTACGGAGGAGGTGAAGGGGGGCCATTTTCCGTCGAAGGCGCCCGTGCTGGTGAGGATAGCGGCGAGAGTGGTGTCGTGGCAGCCGCTCATGGCGAATTTGATGGCCTTGCCGTTGGTTGGGGAGGAGCCCGAGGCGGAGGACTCGCTGCGCCAGCCGCCGTCAACGGCGGTGCTGACCATGCGGTCGACGACGTCGCCGAGGAGAGCGCCAATGCCGAGTTTGCGGTATTCGTTGCTCTCGGTGTAGCCGGTGAACCACTCGTCGACGGAGATCTGGTCGATGTAGTCTCTGAGTTTGCGGTCGTAGAATTCGGAGGGGAGCTTGGTTGCGGGGCCGTGGGCATCGGTAGCGTTGATGGTGTCGTTGATTCCGCACAGTTGAGGGTGGCCGTCTACTGCGACTCGGGGGGAGCTTTCCGGCATCCACTTGGAGATGCGCTTGTTGATGTAATCCATTTCATCAGAGGTGTTCCCTGTAGGGGGTCTTGATTAGTCTTTGTTTCTATGCTTTGCGTCTGCTATTGCATGATGGGGGGCATTGGACTGGGGGATATGGGGGTAGAGGACGTACATTTGAGTGCTGCTTTGTTCGCAAAGAGCCTAGCAAGTTGCCTGAAACGGCGGCAGTTTCCTTCATTCGGGAAGAGGGTTTCCTCCGATACGGAGCGTGCAACGATCACCGGGGGTGGGAAGTCCTGAGTGCGGGCACTGGCGGGATACATGCCCCAAAAAGCTTGCTGGAGGGACTCGAGGGCACGGGGAATGGGAGTGGCACGAAGATACATATCCTCGGTGTCGGACTTTATCTTGGGCATGAAACCCAGCTGGTCGACATACAAGTGCCGCAGACGCTGGCCTAGGGCAAAGGTGGTCTCCCGTCCTTTGTCTGTCAGCTCACCGTGTTGGCTGGGGACTCAGTCAGCAGGACCTCCTGAATTATTGCTGAAGTCCAACTTGCCAGATGCCTTCTATATCACCAGTTGCTCCCACTGCAACCACAGATTGGTCTTTGTCGCCAAAAGCCTCCGTCTTCCTCCTCCATTCGAACCCGTTCCACGATGTGAGGTCTTTGTTGCTGGCGGCCATTTGAATCATCTGCCGCGCAACATTACAGTACGGCCAGTCTTTGCAGAAGTAAAGAAGTCAGTGGGGGGCCGGTCAAATGTATGCGTCAGGGTGGAAGGGCGAATTACATGGAGCGAGTCCTGCCTAAACAATATTAGCCCGGAGGAGATAAGCTGGGGGGAAGGGTTGGACCGCATACATTCTGGAAACGCGAAGAGACGGGCGTTCGTTCTCCTGAAAAGCAGATGTTAGATCAGAAATATTAAAGCAAGATTGTAATATATATATCCTCCTTACCATGACGGAGAAACTGAACCATGCATTAGCCAGCGTCCTGCATGGGCATTTGGGGGGGGGTTGATTTGCCGGCACTTACCACTTGCACCAATTGGAGTTTCAAGTCCCGAGGATAGAGCCGGTCCAGCTCCTCCTGGGAGTAAGGCTCACGGGGGACCAGAGTTGTCATTGGAAAGGCAGTCCGCAGTGAAGCACCTGGCAGGACTTGAGAGACGGCGTCAATGACAAGGTGGAAAAGGTAAAGAGCGAGCCTGGCAGACTAATAAATGAATGAAAGACAATGGGCGCAACGGCCGGACAGGCGGTGATGACGCCAGCAGGCGGTCTGGCCGAGGGGAGCCAATCAACAGGCGGCACTGAACCCCGAGGCCGTTTCGATGGTTTTTCGCGGGGATTTTCTCCATTCATTCCATTTACTGTGCCTGCTTTAATTTACTGTGTACGATCAGGGTCCTTTTGACTGTTCCACTAAACATTGAAGTCCTAACTGGCTACTATCTTCATATCTTGAGTACATCAAGGGTATTGTAGATACAATTGTCAACAAGTATGCCCAACCTTCTCAACGAAATTGAATACAGTCAGTCTACTACTCCGTAGTACTGTAATAATGTCGATCTCCAGAGGTGGTCTTCTCCATCACCCTCGTAATTTAGATAGGTGTGGTTGACAGGTTGTCATGCACGCCGACTGCATATATTCATCGCATTTAATTCCCGATCAAGTCTCCGTAACCATACACCTCTTGACCCTTCTTATGGGTCAAATAAATAATGGCCCTCTGTCAACGCCGCCATTGAATCCTATTGTCAAATTCGTGGTTGCCCTCAATATTGGCTGCCCGATATGCGCACCGCATTGTCATGGTATCAATCCAGTGCAAATTACCACATGTTGTAAAATTACCCTGTATTAGATCCCGACATGAAGCCATTTGCGTCGCTATCACAGCTGCAAACTTGACAGCTATCCATCTGGACTCTGTAGCATGAGATAGATAACTGCCCCCGTAGTTGGTTGGGGGAATGCGGAAAGGATCACGCACCAAAGGCGGAGAGCAGCATCTCTCCGTGCCAAGCCGCACCTCCCGCGCTTATCGCATTGGACGCACCGCATCTCTTTCACTGTCCTTCACTTCCATCCACTGTGATTGGCAATCCAGGAACGCACTGTCAGGCATTGAGACTTCTGCTGAGTATAAGCCACTCCCATTGCACCATCTGTATGTGTTCTTAGCATCACATCTCCTCCAAGTTCCTGTGCAAGCCCTCCAGTCCAGCCTGTTCTGCCCCGTGCCTACCCACCTATACATCCTCTTTTGTCTGATATTATTGTTATCGCGAGAGAGACGTATTGAGCCTCTCATCCCGTGACTCCCTTCCTCTTTCGCTTGAGTGATCATTTGCCAGCCATGCACTTCACACTCTGCTGAGCCTTCCTTATTCCCATCCGTTCCTGTGCAACAAGCCACCTTCCAGTCACTCTGCCCATATCCTGGTTGCTCCGTCGATTATCTTTCCAGGGTTCTGGTGCGGAGATTGCAAACACTGCGTTTCATACTTCACTGTCTCTCGTTTGGCTTCAATTTGCTTGAACTCAATCTGTTCAAACACGTCCCTCTCCTCATCTCATATCATCGTGTCGTGTGAGACATTGAACTTGTGGTAAGTCTCTGTCAAGTCACTTGGATGAAGTTGTTTTTTGCACTCGCTGAGCTGATTACTTAGGTGGAAAGCATCGTTTCTGAAATAGCACACGGATTGATCCGAGTCTGAAGCCATGGATGTAAGGATTCTTCCCAATGCCCCTCTCTCACTTATCTGCAGATGAGCCTGCACCGTCTGTCGAGCTGTGGGAATCAATGAGGTGTCTTTTTGAGTGTCGTGCTGGACTGTTTGGCCCAGATTGGCTCTGCTTTGAGTTGTTGCTGTTGCCTGCGTGTCAAATGTACTCTGTGTTGTGTGAGCTATCTGCAGATGCCCTTCAACGTTTGACCGGCTCAACCAGAAATGAGTTGTTTTCTGTGCTCGGATACACCCAGAGCAATCGATACTGTTTTGTACGAGTCTATGCACGTGTCAAACACGCCCGGCGAGTCCCAGGTGTTTTTTTCACGTTCTCATCACATTCGAGCTCGGGGCACGTGACCTGTATTCACGCTTTCACCTCATGTTGTTGGAGAAGACTAGATGGCTCATGGGCATTCTTTTCTCTGCTGTCTTTGTTGTCTTTGCTGAAAGCTTCTCACACGCTTGGTCATCATGGAGCTACCTCGTCGGATCGAACCTGGCTGGGGGAGCGCATCTAAACAGTCCCCAAGCGAGAATACTGCAGCCCCCAAGTCTGATGCACGGCTAATGCTGGAGAATATTCTACAGGGAACTACCCAATCTATGGAGCAGTCCGCTGAGTCGGCCAATCAACCCCAGGACGCTAAGCCTCGTCTGATGCTGATGGGCCTGCGTCGGTAAGCTGTCCCTACCGTAGCTGGTCCCGTACTGTATCCTAACATTACCTAGGAGCGGCAAGTCATCGATCGCTAGCGTGGTCTTCCACAAAATGCCACCCAACGAGACTCTTTTCCTGGAATCGACGACCCGGATCCAGAAGGATTCAATCCAGTGAGTACGCAGGTTCTCTACCATTCATACTGCACTGACACAAGCAAACAGCTCGTTCATGGACTTTCAGGTCTGGGATTTTCCTGGTCAGCTAGAGTACCTGGAGCCATCTTTCGATCTGGAAAGCATCTTCGGAAGTTTGGGTGCGCTGGTTTGGGTCATTGACGCTCAAGACGATTACATGGAATCGGTGGCGCGTCTCAATCGCACGATCTTGACCGTTCAGCAGTACTATCCGAACATCAACATCGAGGTCTTTATTCACAAGGTCGACGGTATCACCGATGAGTACCGCACCGACACTTTCCAGGATATTGTCCAACTCATTTCGGACGAGCTCAGTGATGCGGGCTACGAAAATGCTCCGGTTCATTACTACCTGACCTCCATCTACGACTACTCCGTCTTTGAGGCCTTCAGCAAGGTCATTCAGAAACTCATTCCCAACCTGTCTACGTTGGAGAATCTGATCAACACCTTGTCCAACAATTGCGGGTTTGAAAAGACCTATCTTTTCGACGTTCTCAGCAAGATCTACATTGCGTCCGACACCCGTCCGGTCGACATGTCCTGCTACGAGATGTGTTCCGACTATATTGACGTTATTGTGGACATTTCGGAGCTGTACTCCTGGGATCACCCCGACCGCAAGGCCAAGGGCGAGCAGAATCAGGAGGCAGAAAGCCACGCTGTTTTGCACGACGATACGATGATCCACCTCATGGAGATGAACAAGTATGTGACCGAGAAGTGACCGAGAAGTGACCGAGCTGCCCATTCTTTGATGATACTAACAGATAGCAGGTATCTTTGTCTTGTTTCCGTTATCCGAAACCCTGAGTCGAAGGATAAAAAGGGCCTTATTGATATGAATTGTCGTACCTTCCAGGAAGCTCTCAATGATGTCTTCTCCCGCAGCTGGGAGCAGGATCAGGAAGAGCCCGGAGTGGTGACCGAGGAGTAAAATACCGAATCCATCTGCATTGGCGAGGTTGTCTTGTTTTTGTTCTGTTTCGTCGTCCCTCTTTTGGGGCTTAGCAGGGAGTATTGAGGCACGGTTCCGGCATGGCATGACACCTCGGATGAGCCCTCTATCTTGCGACGTCGAGAATATGTGAAGCTCTGGCAGTTTTAACGCTTTTTTGATGGGATCAAGACTGAGGCTGGTACTTTGATAGTATTATTTCCGAGTTAGTAGTCAATACCATAATGTGAATTTCTACCAAGGAAACATTCGACCCGCAGTAGCCCTTGTAGTAAGGCACCAAGGCACAGAGCGGAACAGGACCCCCGCCCGGCGGAACTTTCTTCCTGCGCAACATAAATTCATCTGGAAATTCTTTTCTTCGCTTGTTTTCTGTCATCACCAGCTGTGGTTCCGCCTTTTGCGACTTCAAAAATGGATTGAAACCTTTTGCGATTGGCTATGCCAGTACTAAATTCGAAGCATCAATACTACAGGTATATTTGCATCACCATCTTCTATGGTAAGTTCGACAGAACAATTTATTGCACATGCTTCAATCAAGCTTCCCTCCCCAATCTCGATGATGAAAACTTTTCCTACATTCGCAGTTTCCACGCTAGCCGTCGCGAGAACCCATTCTAGACGTGCTCTGTGCGCAATACTTCCTTGGATGTCTGACGAGATTGAATGCCTTTGCCTTTGCTTCTGCAGTTTTCATGTAGTTGAACTTGGCTAACTGGATTAAAGTTATAGGTTCACTTTAGATGCACATCTGCTTCGATATAGATATCAGGAGGAAGGATACTAGACCAAGACATACTCGTCAGTGTGCAGGATAATGGACATGGCGCAGAAGCAGCTAGCTACTGATCACCCAGTAGCTTTATGCTTTTCCCAGGATATCTATCTAGATAATGCAAGAATTATGATCTGTACAAATACCTCTCCAAGTAAACCAAGACCGTAGCTGTACCTCTGGCCCTTAAATTTCAATAAAAGCACTATACCTGTCACACCATGCGACTCCCGAAACAAGCCAACGGAGAGCGCGGAAATACTAAGGGTACTTAAGCCAAGCAGCAGCTAACTACTACTTACCTTTTACCTAACCATCCATCCATTCCACCTATCCCTCTTCTCCCATTACTATACCTATCTCTACTTGTCTCCCAATTCAATGGCATACAAGTAATTTACAATCCAACCACCTTACCACCATCAAATACAACATACAGCAACAACCATGTCCTCCGAACTCCGCCAACGTCAAAAACCAACCCCATCGAAACCCTCCAAAACCACTACCAAATCATCCTCCTCCTCATCACCCAAAAATGGCATCTCCATCCTAGACATCATCCGTGTGCTGGCCACACTCCTAATCGCCTCGTGCGGTCTTTCCTACTACATGACCTCATCCGAATCTATCCTCTGGAACTACCGACCCTGGTTCACCCGCTGGCCAGTCCTAGTCCGCTACATCGTATGCCCTCATCCCCTCATCCCCTCTTATCCCCTTCCATAAATCCACCATACTAACAATCCCCCGCGCTCAACAGCAAGGCCCCCTCCTCCTAACCCCCACCGAACTCTCCCTCTACAACGGCACGGACCCCACCCTGCCCATCTATCTCTCCATCAACGGCACCATCTACGACGTATCCGCGAACCCGCTCGTCTACGGCGCCGGCGGCCACTACAACTTCTTCACGGGGCGGGATGCGACGCGCGCCTTCGTGACGGGATGCTTCAAGGAAGATCTCACGCCGGATATGCGTGGCGTCGAGGAGATGTTCATCCCGATCGATGATCCCGAGGAGGAGAAGCGGTTGAGTAATGGGCAGAGGAAGGTGCGGAGGGAGCAGGATTTGAGGATCGCTAAGCAGAGGATTCATAAGGCCGTGGCGCATTGGATGGGTTTCTTTGCGAATCATAAGAAGTATTATGAGGTTGGGAAGGTTGTGGGACTCGACGAGGTTGTGAAGAGGGAGGAGGAGGAGGGCGTTAAGAGGGAGCTTTGTACGGCTGCGAGGCAGCAGAGGATGACCAGGGAGCAGGTTGAGAAGGCGAAGGGGGGGAAATAAGTAGGTCGAATTATTTATATAGTAGTATGTATGTATGGTGTATGATAGTGGTTTTGGTGGGGGAGAAGAGGGGGGGTATTATCTTGTCTTGGGAATTTGCTATGGAATTTGCTATCTAGATGATAAATATCATGTGAAGATATCTATCTGGGCATTTGGTATGGTATCGCTACGATTGCACTGCACGTATTTATAGTCTTCGACTGCCCCGCTACGCAGTCCTCCCAGCCACAGCAATAGTCATCTACAAGGAATGATTGGAACAGATTTTGGTTGAATTTCAGCCAGTCATATTCTAACTTGACATGTCCATCAAATCGCCCAGCCCGACTTTCCGAATTTTCATTCGAGTGATATCATATCGTTGCACAAAGAAAAATGCGACGCGCGAGGAAAGATATTCATAGCGTCATACGTTTACTCGGCGGTGACGGCGCGGGCTATTATCGATGTCAGTATTCCATATCACACACACACATATATATACTGTAGGATTCCGTGAGGGGGTGCGTACTGTAGATGTTCATCTTGGAGTGACCAACAACCTTCTTGATCTGTCCCTTCTCCTCAAGGTCAGCAAGGGCCTGGCGGGCCAAGCTGCCGTTGATCTTGAGACGGTCGACCAGAGTGGCGACAGTGATCAGACGGTAGGACTGGACATCCTTGTTGAGACGCTCAGCGGTCTGCTTCTCGAGGACGACGGCGTGCTGGGCCTTGTCCTTGACTATATTCGGAGAAAAATCGATGTCAGTAAAGTGTTTCCTATTCATTCATCTCGGTTTTGTGTATCGGTTCGCGATCGATCGCATTTCATTCATCATGTGCGTTGTGTGCGTAATATCCATCCATCCATCGCTATCGGGTAACATGTATATGTATGCTTCTTCTTCTTCTTTCTCTTCGTTCGATACAATCACAGGCGATCTTCGACTCTTGAACTCGATAGGGGGGAATGATAATGATGGTGATGGTGATGATGATGGAAAACGGGGAATTATAGCGTACCCTTGCCCTTGGACCACTTCTTTCTGGTAGGAGCCTGCGAAATAATATTAGTATTGATACATTTCCCCCTTTCTGCACTGCGAGTGCTACTCGGCGATGGTACTCACCATTTTGACTGTCTGATGTAGCTGTTCGACGGAGGAGAGCTGCACAACAGATCGAACGGTCTGAAGTTTGAGTGCCCAAGTGCGAAATTCGAGTGGGGGATGACTCAGCGTCACGTGCGGATGAACCCTAAGCCCTGGCTGTCGGTGCCGCTCGGTTAGCATTGGCTGCTGCAATGCCGGATGTGATTGGTCGGTCGGGGTACACCTGTTTGTACAGAGTATGCTTGATGGTATAGTACTGAGTACTAAGTATAAGGGTCTGTGAAACATTGGTAGGACCCAAAGGCTGATTAAGATTAAGTATAGTTTCCGCTATGTACATAGGTATTGTATCAGTTCGTTATAGGGCTTCCCTCATGAATATCTCCCTCGTAAAAGCATACCCGGCTTTGAAGCCGTTAGGTGTAAGGTAGTATAGAGGACCAGCTGGCAATATGATCATTTAGCCGGATGACTGCGCTTTGTAGCACTCCTCGACGGCAAACTCATCTGCTCGTACCAGGTCCGTAGCTACTTCCCTTGACTTTACCATTGATGGTTGTGGTAACCTTGAACTGTGGCGAATCTTCGACACTCTCAAGGTGACCAAGTACAAAGTCGTCCGGGGTGCCAAACCAGAACTTGGAATCCTCGTCCTCATCGAAAGACAACCATCGCACCTCGTATCGTCCGCTCTCGCTTCGCGGAACGGGGATGCGCGTGACTAACGGCTGGCTATACGGCGACCAGTACCGAACAGCAGCGTAGGCGGTGTTCGCTGTGGTTATAAGTAATTGCGTCTTGGAATGGTGCCACACGACCTGTCTAACAGTATGTTCGTGGACTAGTGCCGACAACAGGACTGGTGTGCTCTCCAAATCCCATATCCAGACAATGTTCGGTCGCGTCGGATCGACGGTGCCCAGAAGAGTCCCGCTGGCGCTAAAGGCCATGATCGACACTCCCCGGGGCGCCCCGGATGGTTCGACTGGCATACCAAACGCAGAGGAGCTTGATGCTTCGGCATATTCAAGGTCTCCGTCAGCTGCATAGCGTTCCCGCCAGACACTGGGGGAATTCTGCTCTATCTGAAAGACATGGGACAGTGTGATCGAACAGGAAAACTAAATTCATTAGCTTTGTCATACATAGAGCAGCCATCCGAAGTAATCTTACTGTTCGGGTCTTGAGAATGTCGACAGTCCCATCGACCTTACCAACGACCAGAAGCTCTGACACACCGCGTTGCTCGGTAACAGGGCTCCACTCTATCCCTCTAACGCCGAGGTCGAGCGAACTATCGATGCCTGAAGGGCCACTATACGTTCTGAAGAGCTGCCCATCAGCCGTGAAAATGAGGACTCTGGTGCCCGCACTCGCAGCATCCCACACGGCTATCCATCTCCCGTCCGGACTCCATTTGAGGCCCTGAGCGTCTATTGTAGGCAAGACTGCTCGTCCTATGAGCTCGTAAGATCGAAATCCGTGAATTGTCAATAGATCAACTGCATCCGGCTTCAGAAGAACAGCAAATTGCCTTGTTTTGGGCCGGTAACCAAAGCCATTGCTGTTCGAAAACTTGGGACTTTTGATGATTTGGCTTCGACCAGAGTCCAATCCGAAGACTGTGATTTTCGTGTTCCAGGCATGAAAGAACACGACCTCGTTCTCATCGCCTCCGAAGTCGACGTATGTAGCGCCAGGCTCAATGCTTTCGATTTCTGCGAGCAATTGCAACGGGTCCAATTGCCAGACCAGGATCCGTGAATCACTAGAACAAAGCACGCGTCTTCCTGGGGAACTCACTCCTGCGTAGGAGTGCGTGCTTGAAGGTAACACAGGCTTGCATCTGGAGAACTTCAAGAACTTTGAAGCAATCTCCTTAAGCTTAACGATCTGTACCTCTTTGAAATCAGGCGATGCCGGGTCCAGATGGATGACAAGATCTTTGCCATTCAACTGCGCGGCATAGTCGCCATCCTCAGATAGAGAGATTGTGTTTGAGACTGAAATCATCATCAGTGATACAATTTGCTACCAAAACGGCTATAAACGCACCCCCTGCTCCGGTGGAGTCCATTGTTGATTTCAGCTGCAGCTAGGTTCAGTAACTGCCGTCGAGATGCAGTACAGGAAATTATGGCGCGTGCATGTACTCCTGGTATCATGCGCATCCTAGACACTGTTTCTCATCACGAGCTTCCAGGGATCGAAATCTTGGGACTGTTTTGAAGGTTTCATTATTTATCTGAACCCACTTTATTGGAAGGCGCCAAGGCTTCACATAGATTAGGTAAGCAGTACTATGAAAACACAAATTTGACAGCTGCTAATGATAGCCACGCGCATCAACAAAGTCTGCAAAGATTGAAAGAGAGAAGATTTCCATTCTTAGTCTTAGCTCATGCAATATATAAGCATCGACCTCTTGTACGACGAGAAACAGGCATATTGAAAAGACAGCTGAGTAGCGTGTGCATGTTCTTTCCCCGGATAAGATAAGAGGATCAACATTGATCCCCTCCGAAATAAATTAATTGTCGGCAAAAAAGCGCCCGCCATCCGCATCATTTGCGACTTCCAGACTCCAGATACCCTCCTCCGCAAACCGCTACCTCGATCGCTCCTTTTGGGGACAAAAATCTCTTATTTCGTAAAGATTCGTCTCCCTCGGTTCTCACCCCCCTGGCTGGGGCACTTCATCCCCAAGTTTCTACGCCCAAACGTGAAAATGGCGGTCCCGGAGACACAGCCCGCTCCGCAAGGAAGCGTCGCAGACCAGAATGCGCCTGTAGCTGCGGCTGCTGAACCGAGAAAGAAGCTCCTTGGAAGACAGTTCTACGAGAGTATTGGAAGCCCGAAGTACATCATTGCACCTATGGTGGACCGGTCTGAGTTTGTAGGTTTCTCTTTGATCGTACTCTTCGATCACAACTAATCGTCCCGGAGGCGTGGCGCATGCTCACTAGGTCGTTCATGACACCGGAAGACCAGAAGAAGGTTCTTGCATACTCCCCCATGTACCATGCGCGCTTGTTCCGTGAGCAAGCGAATGTCCGCGTACAGCACTTCCACCCTACTCGCGCTGCAGCCGGCAAAGGCGAGGATGAGTCGCCATATCTCGACGGAAACCCTTCGTTCGATCGGCCTCTGTTTGTACAATTCTGCGCCAATGATCCTGATGATTTCTTGGAAGCCGCGCGCCATGTGGCACCATACTGCGATGCGGTGGATCTCAATCTGGGATGTCCCCAAGGCATTGCGAAGAGGGGTCACTATGGTGCTTTTCTCCAGGAAGACTGGGATCTGATTTACAAGCTGATCAACCGACTTCACAACGAACTCTCGATCCCAGTCACTGCCAAATTCCGTATCCAGGAAACGAAAGAAAAGACGCTCGAATATGCGAAGATGATCTTGTCCGCTGGTGCGAACATAATCACGGTGCACGGACGGAGAAGAGAACAGAAAGGCCACAACACCGGACTGGCTGATTGGAGCTACATTCGCTATCTCCGCGATAACCTTCCCCCAGAGACGGTCATCTTCGCGAATGGCAACAACTTGAACTATGAGGATCTGGACCGTTGTCTGGAAGAGACAGGTGCTGATGGTGTGATGAGTGCGGAAGGCAACTTGTCTGATCCGTCGATCTTCAGCAAGCCCCCTCCGGTTGGCAGTGAAGGAAGAGAATACTGGCGAGGCAGGGATGGAAAGGGTGGGTATCGTATCGACGCCATGCTACGGCGGTACTTGGACATCATTTACAAGTACGTGCTTGAACAACCTGTTCCGGACAGGAAGCCGCTCTATCTTCCATCGAACGCAGTGGAAGAGGAATTTGAACAGACAACCGAAACACCCGAAGAAACCGAAGACGGCCCGCCCAAGAAGAAGCAAAAGCGCGAGAAGTCAAAGAGAGCGGCCTCTCCCAGTCTCGGTGTCATGCAGGGCCATCTCTTCCAGCTTCTCCGCCCTATGGTCTCTGTGCATACCAATGTCCGTGATGCGTTGGCAAGATCGAGACCTGGCGATATGCCAGCGTTTGAGAATGTCCTGGCTCTCGTCGAGCAGGCAATCAAAAAGGGTCTCAAGGAATACGAGCAATTCCCGGAACGCTTTGAGAAAGACCCGAACCAAGAACTGACCGGATCCAAGGCGACTATTGCCGAGTATGGCAGGCCATGGTGGATCTGCCAGCCACACATTCGACCACTTCCTGAGGAGGCTGTCGAGCTGGGCGCGCTTACTGTGAAGAAGAAGAATGATGGCAATGAAAAGCCCAAGGCGGACGAGTCGTCTGAAAAGGCCACCCCTACTGCAGAGGGATCTGCCACTCCTTCGAAGACGGACGGGGCAGCTAACACGCCTGCCACGGCGACTACTCCGGACAACCTGGTGAGCGGTTGATATCACGATTCAAGATTTGGTGTTTTTGCGGAGTATTGGGACCAGCATCTTATACCCAAGTTGGGCATAGCTACTATTCATGTTAGATATAGACGCATACAGAGCACATAGTACATAGAGCTACGTTTATGAAGCCATAACTTTCAATCCGCTTGAATATCTCCAAGTTTAGCATCACTTACAGTACAAACATGGTATCATAATCCATATAACCAAATCCATAAACTCCATCCCAATCCATATAGACCAGAAAACCCATCTAAAAATCCATAACAAGCTGCGGCGCCATCTTCTCCAAATCCTCAACCTAAACCCAAACATAGTCAGCAAACACCCACATAACCTCCCACGCATCAACTAAACACCAACAAAAATATGAAAAAGGGGAAAAGACAAACCTCCAAAAACCCATCCCCAACCGAAGCCCCCTTCCCAACAGCCTCAGTCCTCTCAAACGCCGCCCTCGCCAACGCCTCCCTCACGAAAACATCCACATACTTCGCGACAACCGTATTCGCATCCTTCGCGATCTTCGTCTTCTCATTCTGGAAATGATGATGCAGTAACCTGGTCAACAACTTCGGCGGAATAACAGGATCGTTCGTGAGTACGTCATCAGATGGCTGATCCTTGTGGATGATCTCCGCGAGAATGTAGTCCGGTTCTGGTTCTGGCTCTGGGGATGATGCGTCTGAGTGGGCGGGGGACGAAGAAGAAGCGTTGTTGTTGTTGTCGTTGTCGTCGTTGTCGCTGTCTTCTTGGGAGTCGGCGGGGCTGGGTGATGATGGTCGGGGACGTGCGGATCTGGATGAGGAGGCTTTGGCTGGTGCTTCTTTGGGTTTGGGTCCTCGTTTGGTTGTTGTCGTTGATTTTGTTGTGGCTTTGGCTTTGGGTTTGCTGGTGGCTGCTGCGGCGGTTGATGATGATGATGCTGGGGCTGCGGCAGTGGAGGAGGTTCGGCTTGGTGGTTTGAAGGGGAGTTGTCTGCGCTTTTGCGCGGGTTTTCGCTCGGGAGGCATGGTGTGTTGGGTCTTTGTATCGAGGGTCGTTACTTTGGTGGTCAATTGATGATAAGGTGTATTCGTCGCGGGGATTTGATCTTCTTGCGCGGATGCGCGGGTCCGTGACGCGTGGTCAGGTGATTTGCTATCTATACAATGTATGTGGGTTTATCATCGTTTTTAGTTCTCTGTCTTTTATAATAAGGTAGCTAATAGAAGACTGTACTATTGTTTACTTGATATGGTCTGCATAGCTTGCAGGGTGGGGATGGTTTTTTGTACCGAGCTACACTGTTCTATCACTTAAGACACGATATATATGAGCGGTGGTGATTGATCTAACTCTATTGAAATCGGAAAGAATATCTTCACTATTCAATGAAATGCACCATCCCACCTCATCACTGTAATAATAATCTCAGACCGCACCAAATATTATCAATATATGCATTAACAATCATTAAACCCGATACAAGGATTCAGTCATCAGCCGGCGTCACCACAGTAACATCAAGTCCCGACTTCTCCAATATCTCCCTTGAGCGAGCCCACTCCACGCCAAACAACCCAGAGTTGAACCGACACGACCAGAGCTCAAGAAGAGTACCCTCTTGGTCTTCAATGTGATCAAGTTGTTTCTTCATATCTGCAATGGCAAGCTCGGTGTTCTCCAGCACTATATCTTCAGGACTGACCATCCTTCCAAGCCCTCTTGACGTGAAAAGGCAGATTATCCAATGGCGTTTCCTGCGGTCATTCTCATAATCTCTCTTCTGTGGTGGGATAATGAGAGCAGTTCCCTCTGGCAGTCGAGCTTTTTGTGTGCCATCGCTTGTTGTGATAGTATCGTATCTGGGCTTGGAAGAGAATTGTCGGCAGTGGGATCGATAAATCTCATATGCAGCAGGGTACTGTTAAGCTTTAGTCAGATTTGCATAGCACCCTAGGTAAAATACTACGAGAGACGCACATTTCTTCGGAAGACTCTTGCTATTCCCTTCCCCCAGGTGCCACGGCAGTTACATGCATCTGTTTCCATCATTAGTTACATTCATATTCGTAGATAGAGAAACGTACGGATCAGCGCTGCTCCCTCTGGAGCATCGAACAGGCTACCTTGGATCTCTAAGAGACCCCCTGTAGTGCTTCTTGGCTCCATACGTACTGAGTGTGCTGTGTGCTGTATCTGTGTGTGTGTGTGTGTGTGTGTGTGATGATATGGTCCACCGTTCTTTCGAGAGCAACAGGGACCAAGTATCAGACAAGGATTTAAAAAAGGGTTTAATTCACGGGCGTTATTCGAATTATCAGTGGTAGTAAAGAGGCCAATAGACAAAACAAAATTGAATTCAAAGAAGGTAGCTACCGTGAATACAATCGATCACCGCTGAAACTTCCGCACAGTTTGCTCATGATGGCAATAAGTGACCTGTTAGGGAAATACAAAAGGCTCGTTGGATGGCGAAAGTGAATGATAATGACAAAGAGTGTAAGTACAAAATGAACAAGAGAATCGTTTTGGGGTAATGGTCACGTCAATGTAGGCTACTACCGCGTATCCCCGGACTTTCCATTCCGTTCTGAACCTTGACGGTTAAGAAAATGACGGAAGCCCCTGGATTTTGTACCTGACTTCGACTTGACATCGCTGTCCGTAGCATCACTTGCTAGTGATGACTCTTTGCCCTGCGATGGCGCCTGTGTGCCACCACAAGCCCAGGAAGATGTAGTTGCAACCGAAATAGGTGCGCTCTGCGAGCTGGTGGATTTCAGTCTTCGACTCATGGTTCGTGAGACGGTTTTAAATAGACCAGAGCCGTGATCTGGGGAAGAACGCTCCAAACGGGCAATTTCACCCATCATTGTCACTCCGTTGGTCGCGAAGTTCTCTTCGGGAATTGGAATATATAAGATGACTCCTCGGTTTGGAGCCACATGGAGGATTTCTTGCAGTGCTGCCTGGATCAGAATGGTGCTACGAAGATTGGTTATCGGTGCGATGAGGTATGGCAGCGCGAAGACTTTCATCAGGTAGGCTGGTAGATTTACTCTTCCGAATTGGATGCATGCGTCTTCTTGAATGGTGGTCATCATAAGTGTTTCGGATTTCTGGAAGATGCGTGCCATATGGGACGAAATGTTCGAGACAAGCGACTCCATTTCTTTGACCTGCACCTGGGGTCAGAACTATACAATGATCATACTCTCATTGCTGGGGATGATGAGCAGATATAGACCACCACGCACCTTGGTGTTAACCTTTATCTCTACCACCACGACCGAATCCTGGCTGATCTGGGTTCTGGGTGAGGTCAACGGACCCCTTGTGCTAAAGGCGTCTTCGAAGTACTGGCTTTTCGTTCGAGTCATCGGCTTCTCCTCAACACTCTTCCGCTCTACATGAGCTGGCTTGACATCCAGAGGTGCACCGCCAGTCAGAGCAGAAATCGAGGCCTCGTCATCATCCTTCTCTTCTAAGAACATGGATGGCCTCACAGGTGCCCTTTCTAGTTTATTCTTCTGCTTGAGTGTTGCCTCGGAGACATTAACTGATGCAAATGCTTGAAACGTGACAGGTGACTGGAGAACAGGTACTGGTGGTGATATACTGCCGGACGACGTGTTCGACAAATCGTTACGCCGTCTTCGCAGGGAAAAGTCAATCCTGTGGCGCCTTGCGGTCATTGCGGCGTAGATGTTTATGGAGTTCGTAAAGATTGCCCGCTGTTTCTTTGCTGCAGTATAAGAAGTTATGTAGGACTGACTTAGATTCCTTGCGGTGGTTGTTGAGGCGCTGATTAGACGGGAAATATGATACTTCTAAGAGGTAGTACTTCCTGCCATTACAGGCTCCCAACGCGGTAAATTATATCTTTGTAGATAGGCAAGTACCAGCCATCACAACCAGTGGGGCTGCACGGTACACCCAGAAGGCAGCTACGGATCAGCCTTGCCATACACGGGTGTCCACCGACCAGTTGCACGAGGCTCACGATAGAGTAACGGTGTAACCACATCCCAGTTATGATCGCCAGTCCGCATCATGGAACCGACAAACACACTCAAGCCAAAAACCCAAGATAGTCAAAGGCAGAGTTGCCACTATAGAATACCTTGTCGATTCTCCGTCTCCTGTCCCACACGATCTCACCATCCGACCGACGTTTGATATAGAGGATCCGGTGTTGAGGAATGAATTCCTCGTCGGTTGTCTCCTTCTTCCACGCATTGAAACCAGACTCCAAGCGTCCTTCGAATCGATCTTCATATCCAATAACGTAATCGGTACCATCGAAGGCAGAGTCCCAGATAATTCGGTTGATTATGTCTGTGATTGAATTTAGTGACCCTGCCAGGAATCCAGTCTTGAAATGTACCTGCTGCAGGACGAAGTCTATTCTCCACAGGCTCCGGCTTCTGTGAGCCTAACGTGACAGAGTTATACTCCGTCTCGAAGGAAGTAGGCGTTGGTGTTCTTGTTTGAGCATTCGGCTGGGGTGTCGAGCTACGCTCGTAGTCCTGCTCCGGGGCATCGTGAACTTTCTGCTGCGTCTCGGTCGATGGTTCTGAAGCCATGGTCTCAATAGCTATCACACTCTTAGGTTCTGGTACTGTCCTGGAAATGTTTGGTTGTATGCTGAGATGATTGAAGACATGTTCACAGGTTATATATTCTTGCTAACCAAAGGCCATCAACTGGAAGTCTACTATGTTGCTCATATTGCCAATTCCAACAATCCCTGTAAGCATGATTAAAGTGTGTTGCATGGAAGGCCTGATAGATTCACCGCATCGCATCAGATCACGTACTATACTGATGCCCTGTATGATCGCCGTAGTCCGAAACGGGAAAGTGAGCTGAATGAACGTGGCTTAGCGCACTCCTGGGATGGAAATATGACTCATGATCGAGTGTATACATTATGAGTGATGTTGAGTCAGACTTGGCAATTAGCTACTTGACCACAGAAGGAGTTTCGAGGAGAAGCAACATCGAGTAGCGTCAGGTGCAAAAATGTAAGTCAAGTGTTTCCGAAGAAAGGAAATGTAATAATAGTAGGATGGAGTACTCGGTAGTAAACAAAAAAGAGAATTTGAGCTCCGATAGGGGGAATCGAACCCCCGGCTGCCGTGTGAGAGACGGCGATGTTAGCCACTACACCATATCGGATATTGTTGAAGGATGGAGCTAACTTTTGCAATATAAGCCATGGGCTAAAATTTTCATCAATAAATCCAAGCTCGTTGTTGGATTGACTAGCATTGAATATGGAAGAACACCCAGGCTGTAAAATGGAATGGAAAGTAAGACTAAATTCTAAGAACATTCTCTAAATGTGCGGGCGGCAGAACCCCGCGTCCACAAGGTACACAGTCTTGGCTCCAACGGAAGTCGGGTCTCCTCACGCGGCGGACCGAAACCAACTGTTTTAACCCGCATTCGCGCGCAAACGCGTCTACCTAAGAAGTCCGAAACCTCCTTCACCCCTCAATACGAAATCTAGACCATGAACCCTGACAGGAAGATATCACCATGAGTGACGCGACAACTTCCCTGCTCACAGAGCATTTCAGCTATACGCCCCTAGTTCGTATGGCCCTTTGGCGACGCGCTGTTGAAAACAACCCAAGCTGACTCGGCGCAGTCTCTCATAGATGACATTATCAACTCGATCAACAACTTAATCTATCAAGCTATTTCAAGTCTTGAAACAGGTCTACTGGGCACGCCTCCGGAGCGCCTGGGTTTCTCGCATGCGAATAATGGCTCGACTATACCTGACACCGACGAAGACGGGAATGTTATCTACCCAGAAGCACAGCTGGAAATCGAAAATGGACTACATCAGCTAGAAACACTGCTTGAGGCGACAGTCGACAAAACTTTCGATAAATTTGAGCTTTTCGTGCTGCGCAATACGTTCAAGGTACCCGACGATCTGATGGGATGGATTCGGCTGAAGCACTACGAGGTATGTTGACCCATCAAGCTTCCAGCTCCCCTTCTCTTCTAACCAGCCTGTCTCCTGATCAGAACCTGAACTTGGAGCCCCCCTCCGATGCCCCCACTCCAGAGACGATCTCCGCCCAGCGGAAGAAGTTACACGAAACCAAGAAGTTGAATCGGTTGCTGAAACAGGAAAGCGCACGTAATGAGGCCGTAATTGCTCAGTTACGCTCCATCCTGTCGAATGCGCAGACCGCAAAACAGGAGAATGGTGTCACTCCCAACGGTCAACCAAACCTGGACTTGTCTTTCTTGACTTCTAGCCCAGCTGCACAGCAGCTACGTGTCGGTGCCGCTACCGGATCAAACACCCAACATACCCCGATCACCACGAACGCTACGTTCATATTGTCTCAGCTCCCTGGTCTACAAGCGCTGCTTAAGGAACTCCGGCCGAAATTGGCGACTCTACCACAATCCGGAGATAAACTGGATGCGGAACCCAATGCCGATGCGAGACGCGAGTACATCGAAAGCAGAGTTAGGCTGCACCTCGAAAGGGCTGGTCAGTTGGCGGTCGGTAGTGATAATACCACCGTCGTTGCCGGCCGTAAGATAGATATTGCAGAGGCACAGGCTCTTGAGGCCGTTACGGGAATGCTTACGCAAGGAGACAAGAAATCAGCTTAAAGACATGAATCGAGAAACACTGGGATGGTTCTTTGTCCCAGTTCCATCAAGGAAATCTATTTTCACTCAGTCAACCGAATTCATGCAGACCACGACACGCTCCATGTCTGCTGGTCCCGTCTGAATGGAACAACATCCACCTTGTCCGACTTCAAGATGTTCGGGATCTTCTCATCCTTCTTATCGATGACGATGAACTCTTTCTGCTCTTCGCCAATGCCATAGAAATTGCGACCAAACTTGCTCATGAAACCCTCAATAATCTCGGGGGTGATGTCTTCCTCCTTCAAGACGCCATTCTGGCAAGCTTGCTCGAACGCGTCGATGACAAGCTGGGTGGTGTGGGGCTGAGTGAACACACCGGCTGCGATCTTATCGCCTCCTCTCTTGGACACGGCCGGGTGAGGTGCGCTGTCGGATCCGAAGAAGAACTTGGGGTTACCGGAGGCTGCTGCGCGCAAAAGGGCATCACGATCCGCGGGCGTCTTGGCGACCGGCTTGCAGAAGCAGAACGGATCTCCAGCCCAGGAGTCGATGATGATCGACAGGTGATGGGCCGTGACTAGAACAGCTGTTAGTGTACGATTATCCAGCTATGGAAAGAGTCCTCACTTGTTCCGGCAACAGTAGGGCCACACTTCTTGACAGCCTCAACCGCAGCGGCGGTGGTGCAGTGCTCGAGAATGATCCTCAGCTTGGGAAATTGCTCGTGCAGCTGGAGCAAGGTTGGCAGGAAGCGCTCCTCTGCTGTCAAAACGGTCACATCACCCTTGGATGGGACTTCACCGTGCAGGTTGAGGATCATATCCTGACGCTCCATCTCAGCGAAGACAGGGTAGAACTGAGTGTAGTCGATGACGCCCGAGGAGGAGTTAGTAGTGACACCGGCCGGGTAACTCTTGACGCCAGTGATGCCGCGCTTCTTGGCATCGATGATGGTCTCCGGGGTGATAGTCTCATGGAGATACAGAGACATGAGATAGTTCACATTGGGCTCAATGGCCTGCAGACGCTGCTTGTACTCAAGCGCGCGGTCAACGGTGGTCACGGGAGGGACCAAGTTCGGCTGGTGAAAGACATCCAAGTTACTATATTGTCCCAATTGCAATGCAGCAGTTCCACCAACCACATATAAATATGGTCAGAAGTTCAAAGCGGTACAGAGTGTTAAATTTACCATAACAAAAACGGTGTTGACACCACCCTGTCTAATAGTAGGAGTAACAAGCTCCATCATATCACCATCGCGAAGATGCACTTAACTCCACCCATCTCCATTAGCCAAATCGAAACAACCCCCTCAACATTGGACACAATTGGCAATCATCCAAATAAAAAGTGATACGCACCATGAAAGTCCGCGGAAGCGGGGAGCTTCACGCCCTGCAGCTTGGAGAGAGGCATTCTTTTTCCCGAACAATAGTAGAACTTTGAATACCGAGGTATAACCAAATTAGGTCTGAAGATTCGAGGAAACAGCATGAACCAAATACTGAATCCAATCAATGAGGTATAATAATAGTCAATATCTGGGGGAAATCAACTACGTACAAGAAATTCCCATGGACCGGTTTTTCCCCGCCAATTTTTTGTCGCGGGGGAATTTGGGATCCATGACCGCCTTGCTTATGATTGGTTGGTGTGGGGTGTGGGCATGTGATGTCACGGGGGTGTCCGCGGTGGTTGACATCCTGGCGCTTACTACCCCTGGGTAAATACTCGGGAGTCTTCTACATCGCGTCGCTCCGAAAGGCTCGGGATGTGGAGGGTATCTTACAATGATACAGGCGGTTTTGAATATTATTGTGTGCTATGGACTAACGAACAGCCGTTACACTCATCATAACTTAGTGTTCTGATGACTGAGAGCTAATACTCCCTCGCTTACCGTCAATTGATTACGGCCCTGATAACTGGTGGAGAAACAGACTCTACATCTACTTACATTGAGTTATTTGCTTACCCTCCAGGACTACAGTTCACCCGCCTACTTACAACCAATGGCAAAAGCTTCGGTTTTGTGAAAATTACGCACAAATCGTATTCCAAAGAGTGCTATCATTCTTAACTTGGAAGCTTTATCACGAAACACACAGTGTTTTCAATCTCTCGAGACTCACCACATAATTCTGTCATCTCCTGTGGCATCTATACCAGAGCTCTCTTAGAATTGGCCTCCAGTAGGCTGGCTACCACTGGGCTGACCACCACTTGGCTGGCTGCCACCAGACTGACCACCACCGGGAGTGGAAGAGTCGTCATCAACAGCAACACCACCGCTGGAGGTGTAGACGAAGCTGTAGTTAGGGTCATAGGTGGCAGACACATTGACAGCGACAGTCACCCATCCGAAGAGTCCATCGTCCAAGCTGTCTCCAAGGTAGACGTAGTTCAAGACAGGGTCAGAGTCGGAGTTTTCAGTCTCGTCGGAGAAGACGCGGTCCTCTGCGTTGGTGGTGAGCGTGACGGTGTTGGTGTTGTAAGGGTAAGTAGCCTCCACATCGTTGATGAGATCCTGATCCCAGAAAAGCTGACCAATATGCGCAACAGTGCCGCCAGTAATGGTGTTGTTGTCAAGCACAGTCACATCCAGGTGGGCAACCATGTGATGATGGGTGGTACGGCCGGAGTAGTGGCCCGGAAAGAGAGACTCGAAGGTGACAACACCGTCAGAGTCAGTCTTCTGGATACCACGGAGGAAGGTGGTGTTCAGGTTGGAAGTGTCATTGGTGTTTCCGTTGCCGTTGGCGACAAGGCCGGAGTAGACACCGGTGGCATTGCAGTTCCAGATATCCCAGTACAGGTCGGTGATTGGCTCGCAGGTCTCAACGTTGATGAACTGGCCTTCAATCACCACGGGGACACCTGACTGATCTTCGCGGACGTCCGACCGAATGTACTCGCCAGGGACATAGTAGGGTCCAGTCTCACCCTCTGGGTTCAGAATGCAGGTACTGGTATTGGCAAAGACCTCGCTGGCGGAGGAGTCGGGTGTGATATCAGAACCGGTCACAAGATGGGACTTGTTGAGGACCGAGTCAGTATCTCGCCCAGCAAGGCGCCTCCGGTGGAGGTCCACCAAGGCCCTACGACGAGCCTCGGCACGAGCATTAAGACCACTGCGCTCGAACTTGGAAGCACAATTTTCCAAGCCACGACGCATATTGGCTTTCAAATCCAGGAGGTCAGAGTTGGCGCGCTTCTCTTGATGGCCGGGATGGGCAGTGGCAAGAACTGCACATCCTACCGCGGCCAACTTGACAACGCTCTGGACATGCATTTTGAGGGGGCTTAAAAGATGAAGTTCAAAAGATTTGGACAGGGAACAGGCGATATTTGCAGGGGTGGAAGCTAGAGAGGCCTTGAAGAGACTGCTTTCTGCTGGATGTCTCCCTCAGATGCCTCCCGGATGAAGAGCCTTTATATGCTGCTCCCTCCATCATGAGCGTCGACATCAAAGTGCGCGTTGCCGATGTACTGTGCAGTCTATACCAATCTGGGCGCGGACGATTTTGCCATTGCGCGGAGTCTGTTCCCTTGCCGAAGCGATACCAACCTCCAAAGACAAGTAACTGTCGTCAGCAGTGGGTAGGATCAATGACGAGCGTGTACTAATCCCTGCTTGCTCTATCCAATGTTGCCGGCCAAAAATGAGCGAAAGCGTGCTCAAGTGATGAATCTACTTGCCAGGAAGGAAGATGACGAATCCCTCCCACCGGCCAAGACCATCGGCTGCGGGGACGCTGCGATGAAGCTCGCCCGCCAAGACCGCCTAATGATGTCCCTCAAGAGACCAACACCCCAGACGCCGCGTGTCATTACTATCTAGAAGCCACTGATTGGCTTGGCTTTGAGGAAAATTGCGATGATCTGCACATCAGGGCTTAATATTCACCCGGTATCAATCAGCGCAAATGTGATTCGCGACAAGTTGGTGGCTTTAGCTCGTGGTCCTGGCGCAGGCGTGCTGAGTACCTACGGAGCAATACCCGTAGGCTTGGCGAAGCCAAGGCCTGTTTACAGCCCTAGGTCCAGACTGGCTGTGAGTCGCGCTGTCTGGCAGGAATCTCGGGCCCCGAGGACCCCATGATCCCGCTGCAATTATCCCGCTGCCCACTCTCAGAGAAGTATGCGTGTTTCAATTATATGGTGGCTTGTGGGGACCCCAGATGAGTCTTCCACAGAGGCCGGAAGGATACTTCGAATTCGCTTGTTCTCGGATGATCGGCTTCACTTCGCCGTAGGCTAAAAACTAAGAGGAGACATGTGCTGGCTGAATATGCCGAAGGGAAGGTTGCAGTGCTGATCGCTCGCCTAGCCAAGAGCTGCACAATCAAGCTCCGCATTGGAACAGTCGTAGACGTTATTGTAAGAGGTGGGATATGAAGTCTATGACCCATTCATAGTCTGTATGCAGGTCCCGTGCCGCTGCTTCATCGCGCTTCTTTTGGGTGATGATCGACACCTGTATAACAAATACACGTCTCTGAGGTGGATGGCATCTGCCTCATTTGATCCCTACCATTGTGGATGCTCTCTAGTGATGGGAAACCTACAAACTGCATACCCAAGAAAGCTGGACAAACAGACGGTGCGGAGAATGTCCCATTAGGGCAATTCCCAGAGCGGAGTCTAGACCTCCAACAGACCAACAGGACCAACAGAATGTGGAGGACATGCAGAGAAATCTCAGCGCCTGAGCAAAATGATGTGATTGAGCCTGATATATGGTTGAGTCTGGGGGTTGAGTTGCTTGCACTCTGAAAGTTCGAGGCATAGTAGAATCCCAGCAAGGCATGCGCTTCCAGAGAGAATAAATTGCCCCAACGGGCCTCTCTGGCATTGGTGGAATCATCAAAGCCACAGGATACAGTGACGGCAACCGATCCACGTGAAAGCTGCTGTCCTTTTGGCTGGATTTAATTTTGTGTTCAACCCTCCCATACTAGAAGGAACGCAGGCCCCAACTTTCAACTCATCCTCGAGGATAGAACGAGTGGTGCGGGAATGTACCATCGATAGGACCGGGAGCTATCATGCTCATCAGCAGATGTCTCCTTTTGATCCATGATGTTCGACAAAAAGGAGTGGCGTTTCAAACCAGGCTTATTCACACCAATAGGACAGGAAGCGACGGACGTGTTACACAGAAGCCGAGTGCCTTTGTCCAAGTCCAAGTCATCCATTTGCGCTGCTCGACGCACCGACCTCTTCTAAGCGCCGAAGGAGACAAGGCTGCATCAAGTCAGTTTGAAGGATTCCTGCGTCTTCGCGCTCATGCAGGAGACAGCAAATAGGCGCGGCGCATTTCCCGTGGGCGGCTATTAGGCTTTTATGGCTGAAGGGCTCTCGTGAAGATGTTTCATCTATTCGCGCTTTGTGAGAGACCAGTCTTATTTTTGGCAGCTGAAGAATGCTGCAGAAGTTGAGATGGACTATTCATTGCTTGCATAAGTAGTTGATGTCTGCAGGTTTTCTTGTCAGGGTCTTTTCTATCTTGTCTGTACACTACCTTCCTTACTGTCTATAGCTCCAATTCGTTCCACTCCTTCTCCCATAGATACCCTTCTCTCTTTCAATTCAACCTCTTATACATACAGCCTTCTGGCAAGGCTCTTTCTTCTCTACACTCCTCCATCACTCACAACCCACCCCATAAAAAACAAAAGAAAAAGAAAAAGAAAAAGAAAAAGAAAAAAAGATACACCATGGACCGCAGCCTCTCCACCGAATCCACCATAACCACCACCATAACCTCAACCGCCTCCATCGAAGAAGAATCCAAATTCCTCACCCGCACCCAACACCTCCGACACACGCGCCTAGCCCTCGCCATCCTGACCTTCCTAACCACCATCCCAACAATCGCCTGCGAAGCCATCGCCCTCCATCACTACCGCCAAACCTCCCCATACGCACGAGTCTGGCTCAACCTCTGGCCCTTGAACCTAGATCTCAGACCCACCATTGCCATACTCGCCTGCGGCTGCGTGATAGCATTCCAGAACTTGCTTTACATCGTTACAGCCGTTGTTCCTTCCGTGAGTTCCTTTACACCAACATCCATATCCAGAGTGATACTAATGATTAACGCTAGCCCCGCCCGCACATCCGCCTCCTCAACCTCCTCGCTGCAGCAACCGCCCTCTCAGGCTTCATCGCCGCGCTCGTGGGCCTCGTATTCGTGATTTACCAGCCTGGAGCGAAGCATCCGAGCGGGTTTAGTGAGATGGAGACGCTGCATTCGTGGACGTGTAAGTGGGGGGTTGTGAGGGATGGATATGATTCTGTGAGTAGTAGTGGTAGTGGGAATAGCACTGTTAGTGCTAGTACGAGCGGTAGTTATAATACCACGGTTGGGGGTTATGCTACGGCGCCGGTGCATTTCAAGCGGGATTGTGACGTCACAAGCGCTGGGTTTGTCTTGCTTTGTGTGTTGCTGGGGTTGGAGGTTGTTATGGGGCTGGTGGTTGGTGTAGGGGTTTGGGTTGAGAGGAAGGTTGGCGGGTTGAGGGGGAGGATGGATGGGGGGTGGAGGGTATTGGGGGTGGAATGGGGGCAGGGGGAGGGTTGAAGGGGGAGAGTAAGGTTTCTGTTGGGGGTGTGGAGAAGTATCCTGGGACTTGAGGTGAGGTGAGGTGATGGGGTGGGTTTGGATGGTTGAAGGGGGGTGTATTGTTGGTGTTGGTGGATGTGTTGTGGGAGCCATAGGTAAATTGATATAGTCATGATAGGGTATGCACTAGATCCCTGAATGTAATGTAGGGCTGGGCCGTTACAGCTTCGCTTCTCCCTTCCCTTTGCTACTGTCCATCCTCACTCCCTCGTCGTCTTGCTCCGCGACTTCTAGCACGGGCATCTCTTTCGGCATCATGCGTCTTGGATTGCTTCCGGGGATGACGGAGTACTTGGAGAAATCGGTCACCCCGCAGTAATCACGTAGGAAGTCCTCATCAAGAGCTAGAAGTCCGTTCACGACGTGTGCTGGTGTGTTCAAGATCCCGAGGATTGCGTCGGAGAAGATTGTCTGTCATTTATTAGTATGTATCACAAGGAAAGGTGTATGCTAATAGGAACCGACCGGCTTCCTCAAATCAGCCTTTCGCGAATCGCCATTATTCGCAGGGTTCATCTCCGTTGCTGCGCTTTCAACAGCCTACCAATTCAAACGTTAGCCAGAAACCACCCCCAATAAAGGTATTAACGTACCGCAGCAGGCCAAATACTGGTAATAGCCATGTCCGACTTTCCCTCTCTCACCCAATCCATAGCCAAGCCACGTGTAAGCACACTCATCCCGACCTTGCCTATGTATTGTCAGCACTACCCAGAACTCTTTTTCCTAACCCAAAGACTCACCCATAGCATAAGCCGTCTTTCCCCTGAAAAACCTCGAATAAATCGGCGGCGAGACCACCACAATTCTCCCCTTCCACCCATTCTTCTCGAATACCGGCAACGCCGCCATGATAGTCGCATACAGCCCCTCCGGATTAACCCGCTGCATCAGCTGGAACCTCTTAAGAGGCGTATTGGCAACAGACGACCACCATATCGCACCAGAATTGTAGACCAGAACATCCAGCCGACCACCGCTGATACGTACGGTCTCGTTTACTAGGTTATCAATCTGGCTGGGGTCGCGCACATCAACTTGGATGGGGTGGGCGGTGCCTCCAGCGAGGGTGATTTCGCGGGCGACGGTGTTGATGGTGGAGGCGGGGGAGTTAGGGTCTGGTGGGAAGGATGCTGTCGGATCTGGCGAGGAGGTGGATTTGGCGGCTATGATTACTATATACAACGTTCCTCGTTAGCGAGGATACATGATGAGTACGGGCATGGAGAAACCTTGTCTGGCATACCGGTGTATCCGTTCTTCGCGAGGTCGATAGCAATCTGGCGGCCAATGCCTCGAGACGCGCCCACCACTAGGGCGACGGGGTTGGGAGACCGAGTAGTCATGATGGCAGTCAATTGAATAAGTCAAGCTTTCCGTATTATGAAAAGCTAGATATTATTTACAGGCACATCGAGATGCCGTGGGTTGATATAGAGGTCCAGGTTTGTTCATCCTCGGTAGATGGAGTGATTAGTAGTCATTTGGCCGAGCGCGCGGCTCGGCCCGTTGACAGAGGGTTTAGTATGGAGATGAGGGGTTCATGGGACAGCTTTATGCGCTGCCGTTTATTTGAGGCATGAGTGATTCTGACACAATGTGTAAGTAAGTTTTGTTGTTGAATTGCTGGAAGGTGTTGTAGAAGGGCATCCATAGTTTCTCCTTATCGCAGCAACCTCGGCGTTATCACTGCATCTCCATCGCCGCATCTTGGCTCCGATTGGCTGCATTCATTACATAATCAACTATCGTATCCTCCACCGCCCTGGCAGAATCTCGCGTCTTTCGCAGCGTTTCACTTTTCCACTTCAGCAACAGACATATACATCACAGTTATCTATCAGAATGCCACCAGACATGGGTTCTCCCGCCGCCGAGCTTGATCTGGATGACGAGCAGTATGACTCCGCTGAAGACGAGGACTTCCAGCTCGACGCAGCCCAAGATGACGCGGACTCGGGCATGTCCGATTCCGACGAAGAGGAGGCCGCCGACGAGACAGCGCCCAAGCGACGAAAGAAGGATACTAAGGATGCTAAAACAGCAGCCGACGATGATGAACTGGCGTCTGGGGATGAGGCGATGATTCAGAAGGCAAAGAATAAGAAGAGGAAGAAGGGGGATGAGGACGTGGATGTGGATCTTGATGATGACGAGGAAGGGGGAACAGGAGGTTTCGTGCGGACGCGCGCGATGAAGATGCGAATGTATGGGGTATCTATTTGTCTGACAGTCTACTAGATTTGGGATTATACTGACACGGTACTGCTACAGTGGAGAAGAGCGCAAACCGCTCGCGAAGATCGACGGCGCTACGGTTGATGTGGATGCGTTATGGGCGAAGATGAACGCTCCAGACTCGGGAGTAGATGGTTCTTCGGCACAGGATGAGAGCAAAGATGCGACGCCTGCGGCTGGACAGAACGACGGAAAAGCGGCAGGTGGTGACGATGCGACTCCCTCCGCACAGGAACCCCAGACGAACTATACCGAAGAAATGGTGAAGATTAAGCGCACATACAAGTTTGCCGGAGAAATGATTACGGAAGAGAAGATTGTGCCGAAGGATTCAGCGGAGGCTAAGCTATTCCTGGCGGGCGACAAGGACGCGGAGACCGTAACTGCTGCAGATGTCGACCACGCCGCGAACGCCAAAGACGCCCTCAAACTGCGCAGACCCCTTCGACGACCCTCCCGCTTCGACCCGAATCCGACCGGCACGATCAAGAAGAGCTGGGAGAAACAGCCCGTTACGGAGGCGACGGCTGGGCAGGAAAACGCCCGGGGACCGAAGATCAACACGGTCGAGAAATCGCGTCTGGACTGGGCTGCGTACGTGGACCAGGCTGGAATCAAGGACGAGCTCAACGTGCACAGCAAAGCGAAGGAGGGTTCCTGGGTCGCATGGATTTCTTGGACCGTGTGGGGGCCAAGATAGACGAGGAGAGAAGAAATGCTCGTCTGAAGGGGCTCTGAACTGCTTTGGTTTCAGTTTCCTCTTTTCCTTTGGCTTCTCGACTGCCTCTCGGCCCTGGCATATTCCCTGTCCGAATCTCCTCCCATGCAGGGGCGGAGCAACGCTAGAATCTTCAGCATTGGATCCACTGTCCCAGGCCACGACTTTTTTATATGGGCACGTTTCCCAGTCTGCAAGCCGGGCTGGCTACATGCCGCAATCCGCACGGAAGACCGATGCGGTGTATATTAGCTATCATCCATAGCCGGAGGTAGTGCCAGACACGTGCCTCCGGCTCGATCCACCGGGCTCAACTCATCTCCGCACTACGCGGTTCGCTTACGCGGAGGGATGCCACTGGTTGGATGGGCGTATATTGCCTATGCATCGCACTAGCATGACTGGCGTAAGTGCCAGCCAGGGCGATGTTATGACTTATGACATGTGAATTTGGGAATGTATGATATTGTTAGGATGGTAATCCTTCTTGATCCAATAGAATGACATTGGTTGCACACGCTGTATAGCTAGCTACATAGTACTTTGTAATGAACTTTCTACCTAATTCAAGGAATCAGGGAGAAATGAAACAGCCCAGAAAACCATCCTCCAGTAGAGCTTCGAGTATACCATTCAAAGCTCTTCATACCGATTCTCTGCTGAATCTTCCGGAACTAAGTAGTTTCCTGCGTAGTCAGCTGTACTCGAGGAGAATGTGTGATCGTAACAATCCCCCATATTCCGAGTATGTACTTTATCAGTAAGTGTGATTTTGTCAGCGCCATGCAAGCATTTTGAAAATAATTCATCCCACTCCGCAGAATCCCCTACTTGTCCTTCTACCAGCCCCGGTTAGCGCGGCACTAATATGTGCTTTTTCTCCAGGGAAGTAAGTACACACTATGCCCCTTTACCTTCTAGAATAAGACCTGGTCTCGCAGACATTTCAGCATGAGTTGCAACAATAGTAAGACTTTCACCTCGATCTGCTATGCCCCATGCCTATCTTCTTCTCATGGATGTGACTATAGCATCTCTAGCATGTTTTTACAACAGTCCAAAGCTCGATAGTCGTATCATCAGCACCGCTGATAACTACACCAGCATCCTTTTCTTCCATACATCTTTCTATTTAGAACTTTTCATAGTCACTTTGGCACATATCAACACTTCAACTCGCTCAATGCTCGGATAAATGCTGCAGTTAGCTGCAGATGTGAACTGTCTTAACGGCTCTGGGAACGTGTATAGCTGGTTGCAGTGGGTACAGCCATGAAGGAGGAAGACATCTTCTAAGTAAGGAGATGCTGGAATTTGTCGTGCACAGGTTCCCAGTCAAAGTCCCAGAAAGGGTTTTGATAATTCTTGTAGTGATTGAGTTGATTTCTAGGCTTAGAAGAAGAAACTGTTTCTTCTTGATCTGTAGATGCCTTTTTCTTTCTGAAACACGGACATATGAAGACTAGTATGGGTCAGTCCGAGGTTAGATTAAATTGTGTAGATAATTGCCACATATTCAGTTCTTTTTTTTCCAGAATCATCATCTTCGTAGTTTGATTCTGCCCGCAGAGACCAATCACGGCTCGTCCCATCAATCTTCGATAACTATTACCAAGCTCGTCGCTGATAAAACTTATTCCTTCGAACTTTCTCAGATCCATGGGGGTGAAAAGAAAGAAGAGGATTTGATCCCGTGTTTGTACCTGCAGCGCTACTCTGCTCATTATAGCGACGCTTGACCGTATGGAAGTCGCGTGGTCTCTGTATGCGGACATACCTGGCAATGAACTTTCCCACCAGAGCATATTAAAGATAATGCCTAGTTGCCATATCGCGCTGGGCACCATACTCTAGGTGCAGGTGGTCGCGCAGGTTGGCAAGTGTCCATGGCAGATAGGAGCGGAGATCTTCCTTCCCAATGTTAAACGGACGGTGGAACTTGTCCAGAATTTCTTGTCCAAACAGGCGACGTACTCTTGGAACCAAGGGGCGACCCCTAACACTTCCTGAGCTTCCCCAAAGTACTCATGATTCAAGTGTACTGTGGCCGGGTTAATAGTCCACTCCAGGATCTCTGTGAGCTCCCTAAATATTTAAAATTTTATAAGGAGAGAAGGGGCAGGGGATAGCAGAGAGAAACCAATATATGGATTGCCAGCATGCCTTCAACTTGTCGAGAATACAGATAATAGGACTGCTGTCACCAAAGGAAAGGTAGCACTCATCACAGAATGTCCGCGCGATGGGGATATTATGGATGGTTATTTTCTGTAGCTGACCTTTCAGCCTAGTCTTGGACAAACTGTGCCGGAGATGGACCTCGCAATTTTCGAATATCAGTGGGCTGGCGAGCATGATCAGCAGCTCCAGCTGCAGGTCACGCGTATTTATCTCTCACTCCTTCTTTTCAGCTAGGGTAATTTTGCCAGACTGCCAGGCAATACTTATCTCGAGCCAGGTCTTTAGAAGATGTTTAGGCAGGATAAAGGCTTCATGATAGTTTTCATCCTTCCCCTTGTCGAAATTCAGAATATTCGTACTCTTGAACATAGACCGGTAGCTGACAGATATACCTGCTCCGAGAGCTGGATCCCAGTGATACTTTCGTCTGATGATTCTCCCTGGTTCGGCTGTAAAAGCCTTCTACAGCCGCCTTGCCCTCCAGTGTGGGGCGAAAGCACCGTCTAACGGCTCCAAGGGACTCTACCGCCGCCAAAGAAAGCAGGGTTGCCTCAATATTGATAAAGCCGAGCCATGATGACCCGAGTATCAGCTTTCGCAGGCGTTCCATATGCCATTGTGCGTGATTCGCCTTCTCCTTGTCGATATAAAGTAATGTTTGACTCAGCATCATGCAACACGAGGCCCTAAACAATCTGTATTCAATTCCATGGTAAAACCAGCCCGATTTAGGATTCAGATTTCTATGCTTTTTCTCGTGCTGGGGCAGGGGAGATTTTGTCAATAAGGACTTGATATTTATGATATGTGAATCTGACGACCTTTGCCAGTCTCAAGCGGTTTTTCTTCTTCGAGGCGAAGCAACATATATGGCAAGACGTATTTATATGACATGCACTTGGTGGTATGTGCTTGTTCAGAGATCCCAGAGGGCCATGATCTCTGTCTTGTGATCGTCAAAGACTCAATATGTCCGTGACGGTTATTGTTCCGTCATAGCAGGTGTCGCTGAATCGGGCAGAAAGTACGACCAGCACAGGCTTAGGGAGTATTTCCCTTGCCTAGTGAATGTTAGTAACAAGGATATCATACCCAGCCGCAGATTCCTTTTTTTTGTCCGCTGCGTATCCCGCCACGACAAGCGTTCTTTGAAGCCGGACCCAACACTTAACCCTAAAGAAAGCTGGTGAGGGTCTCGCGGCGAACCAGACCAAGGCTGTTCTATACATCCATAGTCAGCACGAGGCAATATATTGGAGAGAAAGAACTTACACAACGCTTTTGTCATCATTGTGTACTTCCCCACAAACTGGTCTGTGTTGCTTCAACCAGCTATGCTTTTGCGACCGGTCATCTACCGCCTCAGCCATAAGATTGCAGTTTTCAGGTGGGTAGACTGTTGATAGTGAGGAACGGTGATGGCTTTTTACCCTAAGAAGAAAAAGAATCTATATATTATCAGATGTTCAAGGGCCTGCGGTTTCCTAGAGGTGATGGACATCGGTCCGATGCTTTCCTGCGAGCTAGGATCAACAGTCCTTGAAGATTCTCCTTGGACATATCCAAAAAAAAAGTAAAAGTAAGATAAAAATAGAAATCAACCAGTAGGCATCCCATTGTACCAAGTATATTTGTCACACAGGGCCACATAATTGAACTGGCGAAAAAAAGGGTTGATTCAAAATCCAGCGAAGAACCCAATAGTCTAAACATCAGGATAGTAGATGATCCAGCAAAGAGCAGACGGCAGTTATCGCAAAACATGCTGTCTTGAGTAAGAGTCTCTAGTTTCTCATCATTATTCTGAACATCCGTCCTATATCCCCCTGTGAGCTGGGGTCACAAATCCCAAAGCCTTATATGGCGCTGTTCGGCTGTCAATGATGCCTTATGTATGAGCTGGTTCGTATTGCTCCAACCAGTGGGTCTTGATTTCCGCAACAGCTACCCCACACTTCAGCCAGTGATAGGTTTGCAGCTAGTTGGAATTATAAGAATAATAATAATGCCGAATTGGGCCTTGGGCAATCCATCTTAGAGATCTTTCTCAAATGGTATATTCCAGCGCAAGCTGGGCCATATCCCTCTGACCAACCCATCAGTCTTGTGTGTGCGTCCGAGTGCGTAACGCAGGAGGCTGTTACGTATCTTGATATAGGGGAGATATTTTCTTGTAGCTTTGTGTCATCCCGTTCAGTCTCAGGTTACATATAGTCACTTGCCACTCGAGAATAGTAGCGAAATCGTGAGCGTTGCCGAGCATTCCCGCGCTAGTCTACCCAACGTCAGCATCGTATCCAGTATAGCAAAAGTGTCGAGCGACACCTACTGGGAGACACGTCTTTCTCTCCTCGGAACACTGGCGACATAACACCGAAGCGCGAGCGTCCTGAACCATTTCCGATTTCTTTCCCATTGGAGCTACCTATTCCTTTAAGTTCGACGAGTGTATACTATTTGGTCAATATCGGTAAAGCCTCAAAAGACAAAACTCATCGCATCCCACTTTGCTCTTGTCCTTTGCGTTACTCCGTGCAGGTATGCTCTCCTTCGAGTGTAAAAGTTGAAGGCAGGCTATGCGGCCAGGATGATGGTTGTGGCAGAAGACGTGGCACTGTAAGATTGCATTCAGTTTTCGCTGCGTAGATAGGATAAAGGAGCTAGGTAGTAGTGGAAAAAGCGGCAGCAATCCGGACACTTGGACTTTTGGCCGGATGTATCTCTGTGGAAGTAGTTGCTCCTTTCTTCACTGTCTGAAATCACACTTCGATTTCAGTTTAGGGACATGTTTACCGTATCGCGCAATCGATCAGTATATTGATCTTAGCTAGTAGGAGCAGAGCTTGCTTTGAAAGGATGAATGTTTCAGCGGGTCCTTGTTGATGATGCTTTGGACCGAAGATAGGATCGGAAGCTGGGGGACTGTTCGTATGTGCCTGAAGTCAGTCTTTATGGATTAATTGCTCTTGTAGCCTCTTGGTGAAGATGGTCTACTGTCGAAACGTACTTCGGAGTGGCGAGTGGATTAGGGATATTACGTATGTGCCGCCGGGACGGAGAGCAATTGCTATGTTGGCTTTATAGTACGTAATGTCATTGCCACTACATGCTTGGAATGCGATGTCCATGGGCAGTGATAATGGCTGTGCTGTATATTACAGAGATTGATCGAAGCATCTTGAGTGGTCTTCTATATGAATATGAAGATTTGAGAATTGGGAATTATTAAGGATATAAGTGTTTGCTCATGGTATGATGAGATAAACAAAACTAGATTGCTGGGTTGATCAAAACAGATTCTGTTTTCTGTATTGTGGTAGAGAAGAAGTAGGAAGATCAATAGGGGACTGGAGAGGCTTTATATAGCTAAATCATCCCAGCAATTTACTAGTTGTACAGGGAATTGTGCAATTCCTTTGAAAACATTGAAGTTGATAACTTCCAAGTATACATGCAATGAATGATTGCGGCGGATGTTCTGCTAAAGAATCATTCCCTCGCAGGCTACCTACTATGTGCGATAATCTCACAATTCACAACTTTTCATAATTCACACCTTACAGCATACTTCATTTGTCCAAGTGAAGAAGCTAGATCGAGCGAGCAACTCAATCTAGATCTTCTTGCTGGAGCTGTACTTGGGCGGGTACTTGATGCCAGAGTCCTTGCAGTTGGAGTCCTCGACTGGTACAATAAATCAGTTTATGTCTTATATTCCAATTGTATATAACTTACGTCTCTCAGAAGCAACGTAGGTGCCGCCAATGGCGCTACCCTTGACGTTGAAGTAGTAGTAGAGCTCGGACAGAGCACCGTCCTCGCACCCAACATACGGGGGGTAGCCATCGTGGATCGCGGCGAGAGCATCCTCAATGTCGCTCAGCTTGTAGGTGGTTTCTTCGGAGGGAGTAATTCCGGCGTCGGAAAGCGCCTGCTGCTGTCAGTATCTATATAAAACACAGGAAGCTGTTTGCATACGGTGTAGGAATCCAAGGTCTTAAAGAGGTCAACGACCTGCTGGAAAAAGTCACCAACTTCCTCCTGAGCGTAGTAGTCGGTGTAGCAGCTGGGCTCGATGGTGTTGATGCAGGTTCCTAGAAAGTCAATATGCCAGTTCCGACAATCAAGTTGATCAGACATACCGTGCTTGTTCCATTCGTGCTCCCAGAAACTCTCATCCTCATCAGCACCCTCGTAGTCGGGCCAGTATTCCTTCATGTAGGACAGGAGCTCCGTGCGATTCTGCGCTTCGAGGATGGAAGTGATGTTGCTGTACTCGCGAGAGTCATCGCAGTACTCCTGGTAGGTGCCATCGCAGTTATCGGGCCTAGCAAGTCCATTAGCGATGATACAGAAATCCGAGGTGTCAGTCCTACCAAAGTCCGTGGATGGTCCAAGAGTCGCTCGGGCCATCGGAAGGGTCGTAGTCCCAGAATTGAGTCTGGAGAAGGGAGCCTCCAGGAGAGTTGAAGCAGCAGGAAGCTTTGTTGTCGGTCTGGCAGCTCAGAGGGCTGTCAGAAGGGCAAGTGTCAATGGTAGCCAGCGCACCAGAGCTGAGCTGCATTGCGCCCAGGGCGAGCATGCCCACAGAAGGAAGGAAAGACATTATGCGTAATAACCGATCGTTAACTTCGTGAAGGAGAACTCAATGGCTGAATGACTATCGGGAAAGCCGGGTGCAATTGACCCAATTTATACCTTGGTAGCGTGTAACGCCAGTTACTTGCCCATACTCCGCGTCGGTTGTCCGACTAGCGACCAGGCCACCGCATGTGGGTAGCGGGGAAATCAGCCACCGAAAGTTGAAGATAGCACATGCCCTGATAAGGACGAGCTGATTTGCCGCAATCGATTAGAAAAGCAGCCTTAGGATAGCGGAGGACGCCGTGAGGACCCGCACCTCCACTGACGATGAGCTGCCGAATTGGCCAATTGACCGGTGTAGCGGTGGTCTGCAGTCGGTCTGGAGGATGAGCCGTCGGGGCGCCATCGGAGGTTAGGCCGAAGAGTGGGTAGAGCGAGCAGACCAGCCAATTTAACCAAGAGCGAGGCAATCAGCTTTCAAGCTGCGTATCAGAAGTTGTTCTTGCTTTTGACTTGAGGTAAATTTTGATTCGCTCTGGGAGGAGTGATCTGCAGGACCGGAGGATGGATTAATTTCAGGAACCGGGCAACCCGTCAGCAATGGGCGAATGGCATAGCCGGTGCTGGTGTTGGCTGATGTTGACGACAAGGATTAGAGGCAAGCCAATTCATGAAGAAAAGGATGGATGAATGAGGAACAGGCAAGAATGTCCGACCTGTTCCTGCAGCAGCCTATTATCCGACACAAGCCGGGTGTATAGGGAGAGGGATAGTATAGGCAGTGATGCTTGTGGCTCGAGGTTCGTGCCACCAGCAATTTCGCATTCTTTCAGCGACAAGTACTAAGCGATAGCATCCCAGTCGGTCATTCTAGCACTTGATTAAAAATGTCATTGTTGAAGGCGAAGGATGTCTTGGCTCATGCTATCTACTCCGTAGTTAGTCTAACGAGCACTGATGACTTGACAGTTGACAAGATAACGCAAAATGCGTATCTCTATCACGAATGCAATCTCGTAGGATTGCCAGTGCATAATATCAATCACCTCTTAATAAGCAGTCCTCGATCCAAACACTGAATGTTGAGGCAAAGAACGATGAAAGACAAGAGGAAGAGAGATAACCGCTCATACCGACAAGATAAAACAAACTTGTAGCCTGAGGTATCAACACCATACCCGATTAAGTCAACATCGCGCCCTTTTCCCAATTGGGATTGACATCCAGAAAATGACTGAGTCAAGAGACTGAAGCAACTATATCAGCGTTCTTCCATAAGAAAAACTGAGCATGTCCGACGAGTACATATACACTCAAGCCTACATACATACTTATACACCCCAATTATCCACTCCAGCAAGCTCGCAGGGATAGGAGGATCGTGAAGAATCACTATACTCCAACCCACCCCGCAAAATCCTGCCGCCCATCTTTCAAAAGAATTCTACAAATATCTACATCTACACCCAAAAAAAAAAGGAATCAAAATGCCCCAAACTTACCAAATAATCCCCGCCACAACCCCCCACCACCTCCTCGCCGCCCGCGCCCTCTTCACAGCCTACGCCACCTGGCTGAACATCGACCTAACCTTCCAAAACTTCCAGGCCGAGCTATCCTCTCTCCCCGGGAAATACAGTCCCCAGGAAGGTGGTGACCTTCTCCTCGCATACAGCAGCAGCGCAGACCCCTCTTCCTCTCCGCTGGGCTGCGTGGCTCTCCGTCCGCTCCCAGTCAAAGACGATGAGCGGCAGCAACTCTGCGAGGTCAAGCGGCTGTATGTTGCACCTGAAGCGCGGAAGATGGGACTGGGGCGGGCGTTAGTGAGTGCGATTGTGACGAGGGCGAGGGAATTAGGGTATCGGGGGATGAGACTCGATACGTTGCGGAGTATGGAAGGGCCGATTCGCCTGTATCGCAGTTTGGGGTTTGTGGAGGTTGGGCCGTATTATGAGACGCCTTTGGTGGAGGAGACGGTGTTTTTGGGGTTGGATTTTGGGGAGGTGTAGATCTTATTTTCTTATTCTACTGTACGGGATATTGGGGAAGGATGGGAGGGGGGTTGTATCATGATTTAATTCTTTTGCATGTCGGGTTTGAGCAAATGGGAAAAAGAAGGTTGGGGTATAGACTTGATTAAGACAGAGATTATTTAGTTATATAAGTTCATTCCTTCAATAGTTACTAGACATAACTAAGCAAACAATAGAAGCATGTCTCTAACTCAGACTGTTGAGCTTGATAATTTTTTGTTGCACTCAGCGCAGATCATCTGCATCATGCCAAAAGAAGGAAAGTCATCATAGTAGAAGAGACAATGCGAATCGAAGCAAAAAAGATAACCGGGTAAAATTTCCAAGTTTTGTCAAAAGCTTGCCCATAACCAAGCTATTAGCCATGCGCTTCCAAGAATTCCTCCTCGCATATCAAGGTCGGCGTATACTATATCCGCAGATCATCAGGTCCCAAGCCTGTTCAAGAACATCATCTTCCAAGGCATTTTGGGTTGCCAGCCACCTCGATTTGTTGAGGAACAGCATCTGCATGAGGAGGAAAGAGAAACGGTGAAGATTTTTTGCTGGGGAGAAGTATTTATGTGGTGATGTTATGTAAGCAGGAGAAGCTGGACCATGAATTGGTTAGTAAGGTTATTTGTGCAGTCATAGTTGTGCCTGTGTGCCTGCCTCGCCGCGTAGTGTGCCAGGCCAGAACAGTAGATTGAAGGACCAGAGTCAAGCGATCGCTCGAGTCACCTTCTTAACAATGATGAATAACGGGGTTGTTTTGGATTTACTATCCCCTCAGCTGAGAGATTGCTCCACGCAAGTTGAACTATTGTGGCAGAGTATACTGTGTGCTCCAGACCAAAAGGTCTGTGCCCGGCGTGTGCAACCAGAATCCAGCCCATGAGGTTTCGAACATGGAAGATTTTCCGCGGAAACAATTTCCCTATTGCCATGCTAAGAAGATAGATTCATGCAGGCACTGATCAATAGGAGCAATCTACATGTGATATCACATACAGACAATAGTGTAACCGTTTCAGTGGGTGTCAAAAGTTTATTTGGGTCATTCTGGAAGAAGTAGGGAATGGGACGATCCCGGGATCCCAGCGATGTGTGGCTGCGTACCGGGGTCGCACATACTATGAATGCCATTGTGTAAATTTAGACGTGTTGTGCTGGGCTGCTGAAAAAACGGGCATGCAGGCTTGAGAGAATTAACTAACTATTGTTGATTCAGAAGCCGGTGAGAGACTCAGACGATCGGCCTGTAGGTGTTGTACTTGTAGCACCTATGGACCTGATCACACAATACGTGGTGATTGTCGGAAGTATTATGCTTACCTGGGTTTACAGATTGGAGGCAAGATCTGTAGTTCGTAAGTGTCTGCCTGCATTGCATTAGTGGCATCGGAACTGCTGTCCGCTGTGCTGTTCCAACTTGTAAACTAAGGCTGGGTGGTCACTCGCGGCTCGAGTCCACTCTGTTGAGTTGAGAGAGGTTAGGGTGGTATTTGATGGTAGTAGTTAGCATGCACTGCTACTTCGGATGGTCTTGCCGTTTGTGCTGTTCTGCGGGTGCCTGGACTCAGCACGTTGGGTAGGAGACATGGCGTTTCGAGGCTGAAGTTTCTCGTGAAATGGCATTCGTGGGGGATGTTTGTTTGATCTGCGGATTTTCGAGAGAAAAATGAGGCGTACTGCAAGATAAATGCATGGAATGGAAAGGAGAAGGTACAAGGTAACGCTGCCGTAGAGCATTCATGCCGAGATAAGGCTATAGATGCGTGCTTTTTTTGGTACTTCGGGACAGCGATCTAGACTGTGAAGTGGTATACCGTAGAGTCTCATTCTGCGACGATTCTTCGAGGTCCACAGAGTCGAGACGTGTTCACATTCCAGATGTACTCTAGAAGGTCAGTGCGGAGGTAAAGCTTACCGCTGCTGGCGATCGTGCTCAACCAACGAGACAATCGGCAGTCGGAAAATGGAAGGCTGCAAAGACAGAACTCCTAGGCTTGGTCACCGTAGGTTGGCCAACGACGCTACTTCTGTTGATTTGTTGGATCCTGTACCAGAATACATCGGCTAGCAGGAATGTAGTACAAGTGCTCAACTGGCCATGCCGGTAGTCCGAGAACGCGTGAGGCGGTCTACGTTCATGCTGCAAATCACCAACAGTAAAACCTATTCCTCTTCCAACTCGCGCGTAGAAACGAAGCCGACAGCTTCTCATAGCAAATGGGTCGGCCAGACGTCCAGATGCACGCTTGTGGGAACCATACACGTAGTTTAGTGTGCGTGTGAAGTATATGAGTAACGCAGAGAATAGCTGAGCAAGCCAACCTCGTCTCGCGTTCTGTGCTACAGGTTCCCGCCTTAGCTTGTACTACCTCGGAGTCAAAGACTGTGAGACCCAGTCTGTCCAGGCCGGCTGAACACCAAATGTAAAATTAGTCGAGGTGGGGAAGCTGGAGCAGATCCACCATGACAATGCAACCTACCTACCTTTGGAGACAGAAGTGTCCTGCATGAAAGGAAGATGATTTGATCGAATGCCACTGCAATGTTAATCGTCGCCAACAGCTGACACTTCGACGATGAGTGCTTGGAGGTCATCTAGCCTGATAAGACGGTGGCCTGATCTGGTCCTAGCTTTGGTAACAGCGAAACAGAATTTTCAATGTGGACATACTTGCAAGATCGGCAAAGTAATGATGCTATCGTGTGACGGGGAATGAGCACTCATTTCCTCTGCATGTAAGACAGTAGGAGAAGGGGAGATCTCGAGACATAACGGGGAAAGCCGTCGATGAGCGGTGAGCCTCATTGAGTTATCCGAGAAGGCTTCAACATCCTGGGTAACCAACGAAGTATCTACTCCATATCTTAGTGGTGGACTAGTTAAGAATAGATGTTGAATATCGAGTCATTCCACGGGAAGGGAAGGGCGGAATGGCGAAGAGGCACAAGCCAAGCTAGAGTACTTCCAACAGACTCACGGGCTTCTTCCTCGTAACCATTCACGGGACCTGGCATGTGGGGAATTATTGTTCCTAAATCCTTAGGCTCAGGTGGCATCCCGGTTGCCGGAATTCCTAGTGGAGAGCAATCCATCCCCAGTAATACAGGTACTATGGCCAGGACATGCGTCCTAAGTAGAAGTACGTGGTTAATCGAAACTTAGTCGATGATTCACTCAGTTGAGCAGCTGAGCTGCTGCTTCAGATTCATGTGGGCATGAGGGGAAAGATCCATATAGGGTGTCAGTCGATAGATACTAGATCGATGGAGACCGCGAGGAAGCGTCAGCCGTGATCATCCATGGATAGATACTACTAACTTACTAGTAGTACTGTACTTACTAGATACGCACCATGGGGCCAGTTGACCGAGCGGTAGGATTGCCGCCAATAGGGATAATGCCAGGCTCCTGGAATGTGGGACTGGGTGGGGGGAGAAGATCGACGGGGGAAAAGAAGAGACGAAAAGCTAATGCATGTATGTACCTACTTTAGTCCCTAATCATAGCCCGTCTGCCTGACTTGAGATACATCCATCCGCTTCGTCCCCTACTAACTACTACTACTACCAACCAGAAGCGCTCTCTAGAGTCTCTTCCGCCCCCTCCCCCCCCCTCCTCTTTCCCGCTACTACTCGTCCTGTCAGTCCGCGCGAGGGAAACACTAACTTCTAATTACAGTAAAAGTAAGTTGTTAGCTGAATTAGTTCATTCGTAATGGTAGATGAGTAATCGTTTCCTTCCCTTTCCTTGGCCGCGGCCCCCCAAACCCCATCCATGGGATTGAGAGACGGCACTCCCGGGAAGGAAGTGTGATACGTTCCAGCTCCATCGCACTGTTGGATCTCCAAAGCCACGCTAGGCCTCGTAGCACCATCTGTCTCCCCTCCGTAAACCTGACCCATCAGATACCCGACAAAAATAGGTCGCTCTGGAAAAGACCATACCCCCCCAGAGAGCGGAACCCCAGCAGACCCAACAGAAGACTAGTCAGCGGACTTCCTTGTTTCTTCTTTTCCAGGCTTCCCAGTTTATTCCAGAATGGTTCAAGTCATGTAATTGTTTGGATTCATATTACTGGTTAGGTATCTCGTATAGTGTTCAGTAGTGGATAAGACCAATCAGATTGAAAAGAACGCAGTCAGGTCACTCCCATCGTGTACAAACCATTCCCTTCCATGCCGTTTTAGCCTATCCATCTCAACGCATTATTATCCAATGGTAGGTTTTGTTTTTAGAAGAAAAAGAAAAGTAAAAAAGAAAAGAGAAAGAGAAAGAAGCCAAATGGAAAGTGCCTCTCCAAAGCATAAGAGATATTGGGGCCCAGATGGGTGGGGGAAAAAATATAAGATCGTCAAGGAAAACACAAAGGAAAGGTATGCAACATTCGAATTAACAAAGGAAATCGTCCGGTGTATATAGCCAGAAAATGTTTTACAAAGAACGCCGTGAAGCGCCGACCGGGGTCTGTCGGGCCCTGTGTCTGTGCCCATCTAATGACCCAAAAGGGAACGGGCAACTCAGGTGCCCAAGGGTATCATGTTTCGGTCCTTCCCGTATTAAACTCTATATCCGTTCACTCCAACCACGCCTCCTCGCTCGTTTCACGAGCATCGGCCATGAGATCTTGGGACTTGGAGTTGTAGACTGGTCGCCCGTCAGGGGTCAATTGGCCGCGATATTCAGGGTTGTAGTCTGGGCTGTTCTCGTCCAATGTCGCGACATAGCGATTGCGGCCGCCGCGCTTACTGTGGGTCTTCGTGTAATGCGCGTTCAGGTTGTCACTGCGCGAGAAAGCCCGTTCGCAGCCAGGAACCCAGCATACATGCGGCTTCTCCTTCGAGTGGCTCTTCATGTGTCGTTTCAGATGCTCTTGCCTCTTGAAGCGACCCTTGCAACCAGGCTCCTTGCACTTAAACTGGACTTGCTTGATAATAGACGGAAGGTTCTCCAGGCTCAGGCTCTGCTTAGACGACTGCTTCCGAGCAACTTTCCGGGAGGGCTGGCGCTGGACTCGAGCGAGACCATCGCGATAAACTGGTGATTGGTTGAAGTCATCCAGGTAATCCATGCCACCCGAGAGGCGGCTCATGGGAGTATCCGTCCCAGAAGTAGTCCCCAGGGAGCAAGAACGCACTGGAGTGGTCGGGCTGTGTGTCTTGAAGGTATTGATCGAGTTCGAAAATTCCGAGTATGACGGCGGGGGGGTGACTGGGGCGACCTGCGACGGAGCAATAGTTTGCGGGGCAATTGAGTCCGCCGGCGGGGCCATCCAAGGTATCACATTGCCCATGGACATTGAGTTGGGGACCCTTTCAGGCTGATGGAAGATCGACCGCGACAGACAGGGGTTTGTAGCGGATTCGGGCAGGTAGGGTGCCGCGTGCTGTCGGTAGCTGTTCCGGCCCATAGTGGGATACTGAGGCATTGCCTGAGGGTATGGGAGTCCAGGGACGCCATGCTCGTAGGCTTTCTGCGCCTCTTGGGGGATCCAGAAATGTTCAACGTTCTCATCATATCCTGAGAGAAAGTCGGTCATTGGCATCCGTTCTTGTGCCTCCATTTGTCCATAGGACATTCCCATACTATCGTTTGACGTCATGCTGGCCAGTCGAAAGGCGCTGCGCATGGGCGTGGTTCCGGTGTGCCTTTCATAGCCTTGTCCCGGGTACGAGGCCCCTTCGTGCCAGGTGGGTGAAGCCAGAGAGCCTTGGCTGTACACACTTGTTGGAGTGGGCGTAGGTGATTCCATGGGCGAGAAGCTGGAAGCCATGGATGGGCACTCGTTGGAACCCAGGGAGGTACAGTCGACTTCGATGGTCAGTCGGTCAGACATGTTACCCTGGGATCTCATATCTTCGGTGTCTTCAACGAGATGATCCTTTCGAGAGGGTGCGGAAGGAACTTCGACTCTTCCACCTGTGCAGGGTATAATTTAGTGTCTGTGGGTAGTATTGGTACTATGTAGGGGAGCTGTGCAGGTGCAACGACTTCGGTTCTTGTGAAGGGGGATGAGATTAAAGAGAGTTTTGAAGGTGCGGTATGCGGGTGTACAAGATAATGTATGACACAAGGAGGGTGCAGTGTATTATTAGTATATGAGGGAATGTGGCAAGGCGCAACGGCGGCGGTATACAAGTGAGAGACAGTGGAGCAATGCAGGTGCAGCGAGGGACCAGTGATGACAAGAGAGAGGCACTGAGGGACAGTGAAGGTAAGAATGCGAACGACAGACGGAGGATGTAGCAGACAAAGCAGGGAAAGAATGAAGGGAAAGTCGCCTCTGCAGAGGGGAAGCAAGTAAAAAAGAGAGAGAGAGGAAAGGATGGGAGTGTGAAGTTGAAGTCGAGGTTGGGGAATGGAGGAGGGACGGACGAGGTGAAATAAACAAATCTCCCGGCCATATATCAGGGAAGGCAGGAAAGGGTCGATCGCACTTACAGCCAGAAGCCATTACCTAGTAGTTCCCCAAAGGAGAGGGCGAGCAAAGGACCGAGTCAAGTGAAAAAAGAGAGAGGCGCGTCGCGTTCCTATGGTGGTCTAGTACGCAAGGCCAGGAATGTAGACTATAGAGTTCCTGGAGTAACCGCGGCGAATCCCCGTTGGGCGAAGAGACGAAGAGGGGGGGCAATTGTCCAAGATGGAGAGTTCTGGTTGGACTGGAGCCTCGTAGAAAGCGTTTCCTAGGAGGCGCGACTGTCTCTGGATTAAAAGACAAGACGCGGTTGCTTTGTGGTTCGTTGTAGGAATAGCTCGAGAAGGGGGGCGTGGAGGAGGAAGAGGGCGTGTGCGGTTCGAGATCAAGGCGATGGCGATAAATGGAGAGGAGACAATCGATAAGCCGCCCTGCGACGCGGTTTGCTTGGTCTTCCCTGTCTTTCCCAAGGCGGAACAGTCTGAATCAATGAAAGAAAGAGAAAGGATGTCTCAGTTGCAGCGGAGGGATGTAGTTATAGGAAAGGCAGGCTGGTCCAGCAAGGGGATCTGGATACAATTGGGTGGAGGACGCAAGTAGGAAGGAAGGATGTCTTAGGATTATTAGATGGAAAGCGTAAATTTTGTCTAATATTGCACTGGGGATGGTAATGGGGATGATGATTTCCAAGGCTGAAGCTTTTCCTGGCGGGGTTGTTCACAGGGGAGATTCTGGGGAGTCCGTGGGAGGTTAAATGTTAAATCCCATTCTGGTGAGTCTATCGTCGATTTACTGTTTCGGGCGAAGAAGCAGGCTCGGAGGGTGTGTGAGGAACCTTTTCCCAGCTAAGTCTTCTTTTTTATTTTATTTTATTCTATTTCATTTTGGATTTTTGATTTCCAGTTTTCATCCCTCACCTCCAGTCATTTTCTTTTCGTCGATTTAATTTTTTATTTTTTTTCTTCTTTTACCCTTCTTTCTTATTTTTATTTTCCTGGAATTTACTACGTGTTATTTTTATTTTTTGCCCTTTCCCTTTCTACTTCTAGGTCTATATTTAATTCATTTTTTCTTCTTTTAATCCACTAACGTCGATCTACCTCGAAGGAAAATCCACCTTATTGATCGCCTCGGATTTTTTAATCAGATTCCCTGTTCAACCTTCTTATCATTGAGGATTATTGCTTGGGAAAGCAAGTAAGAGGGTACCAGCTAAGTAGGTATCCCAAAGCTATCGCCAATACACCCAATATCGTTTCCTACTAGTTTCAAGCAAGTGGTTGTCAAGATTCCCCTCTCTGCCTAGTAGTATTGAACAAATTGGAATTCATTGGCCCCTTCTTTCCAGATCAAGTGAGCGTATGGACGAATCTTCTTTCATTCTACGAGATCCCTTCCAACCCATCTAATTGGAATTAGTCTATAGTCCAAAGGAGCCCTTCCATGATCTTCTTCCAGAAGTATTGGGAGACGAGTTTAGAAGGGAAATAAGATAATGATACCAAATGAATACATACAACCTGTCCTACCATGGTTCAGAAAGGGAAAGAGAAAGAAGAGGAGTAAGTAGTGAGTAGAACTTAGTCCCTACTACTATTCCTCCTGCTACTACTCCGGTCTACCCACCAACCAACCTACTGTACGTGCGTTGAATACCACCAAATGCAACCCGCCAATCCGATCATAATTTCTTTTGAGTCCCGAAACTGTTCCTGGGAGGGAGAATATCCACAGCGTCACTTTTGTCTTTCCTCCCAAACCAGAAAAAGAAAAAGGAATGAATGCATGAGACGCAGATGGAGGAGAACCGCCGATGGAATGTTCGAATGTCAGCGCACAGCGAAACATCACTGGGGCCAGGCGGGCCATGGGGGATTAACTAAACCTTAACGCGGATCATGGAATTGGATCAACATCATTGTAATTACCAGCTCGTCCAGAATCTCGGGATCTTCCCCGGGCAGAAGAACCCACCGCAAAGTTACTCTGGCCAGCTGCTGGCTCGGGATGGCTGCAAGTAGGCTATCGAAAGTAAAACACCGGCAGATACCAGGTCATTTCATCTTTTCCCCATTCCTCCTCCAGCAGCGTCGTCGTACGATTGATTCCTTCGGGGGGTGGTCTGTCCCACGGTCATTGCACCGCAAAGACCCTGAATGATCGGCATCGCTGAACCTCCATGTGGAGCGACTGGAGGTTTCGCTTCGGCAATGAAACATGTACGCATACTAATTACCAGACACAATTATGCAACAAAAAGAAATGAAGCGGAACAGTCACCAACACAGCGATCTGGTAGGTCGGTAACGGGTAAAACAAACCCACCACCGCCGTCATTCACAACATCATCATCAACATCATCATCATCACCACCACCACCACCAACTACGAATACTACACGAAACATTAACGATGCTACCTTCTTTCTATTGCTCGAATCTTCTTGGATCTACACCATGCCAGCCTTACTAGCACCAATGGGCATGTATGGGGCACGGCTCAGGTGCATTTCTTACGCCACAGGTTCCATAACTATCACCGATCGCCCGCCTTTTGGTTTCAACGCCACCGTCTAGGCCAGCTTCGGCCAGTGCGTTCATTGTTGGAATCGGAGGCTGATAATCGCATATCTACACTAACTCAAAGGCCCTTTAGCCATCCATCAGGAACGTTCAGACCGTCGAAATTAATGGTTCCACCTCAACCGAGATCTGGTGAACTTTGCCCGAAAAGGGCAACACGCATGACAATAGTTCCCCATCAATTTACGGACATTTCCAGAGAATCAAAGGAAGGTAAATTGAAGAAGAGTTAAAAGTGGAAGAGGAAAAGAGGGCAGACAGAGCCAGCCACAGTCCGAGCCAACACCGCTACTATACTTACGATTATCGTATGCAAACCCCTACGCAGAAGCAACGTAGTTTGGGGCTTCCAGAGATGACTGTCCGTTGGGTCAGGTACTGCCCGCGCGGGAGTGCCCACCGTGGGGATTTTCTATGGTCCCATGGTCCGAGCCAGCATCCGCTGTTCTGAAGGGCTGTTTTATGCCCAGATCAACAATTCACTGGCATTCACCGTTTGCTAGATTCTGGTCTGTGCAAACCCGGGCTGGATTGCAGACGAGCCCTGATCTCCTATGGTTTCCGACTGCAGACTGCCAGACAGGCCACATCTTGATTCCAAACCCGGCCAAACTCGAGCATGAAGTAAGAATGGCGATATACCAGTTGGCCACGCACTAGATAAGTGATTGCCACGGGAAAGTAGCCGATCAAACATGGCCTCCATACCGCGGGGAAGTAGTTTGGGATCCGAAGTGACAGGACTAAGGATACGAGCGAATTCATGAGAGGTAAGAGATTCCTTGTTCTTCCAAGATCTCCACTTAGCTGGTTTGTGTAGGTACCACCAAGGGTCTATCATGTTGGCCCGTAGACTGCATCCATTCAAGTCCCGTGTCGACCGAGTGCTTCGTACTACCTCAATGTGGGCTACCTACGTATGACCACTACACAGCTAGAGGAGCATAATCCAGTCAAGAGGAGTATTTTTTGTGATTTATTTTTTTTTTGAGAGAATGAAAGAAAGAAAGACAAAAAAAAAAAAAAAAAAAAAAAAAAAAAAAAAAAAAACAATGATAATAAGATAAGGGTTGGTTGTACGATTACCACCACCGGAATGGTGCAGCAAAAAGACTGCATTGGGGACTGGCAGCTATGTTGATTAGCAGCAGGCAGGTACTGTATTGTTGAGGCCTAGGGAATTAATAACGAGGCAGAAGAGATGCGTACCTATCCACCTTGGGGGGGAGGTTACAACTGGAGCGGATCACGTATTCAACGCCCCGTCTGTACTTTTCAACTTCCACCATTTTCCGTCCATTCTGGGATCGACTGGAAGAGGCATGAAGAGCAGCCGAAAGGCGCTTTGGCCGACGATCACTGATTGTACGCACATCATCCACCTGGACCAGTGGGTGGGCGGTCGACACTGGCTGGATCCTGCAGGTTTGAAATCCGGCCTTCAGCCCCCCGGGTGGGGGGCGCCAGCCGAACCTATCAGAAACCCGCTAGCCTTGCCAGATGCCAACAGCCACTCGGGCCCTTTGCCCAGGAACGCTCCGGCCTGGGTTGTGGCCTATAGTGGTCCGTCACTGGTACCTTCTGGTCCTCTGAGATGTACGTAGCAGAGTAGTCTCCTGTACCAGTCACCGTGGAATGTGGGGGTTGGTTAGTGAGTGCTTCTTCTATCCACCGATTGTACCCAGTACCTCTCAATCGCTGGGCTTAGGAAGGTACCGAGTATGTACCTCGTATAGTATGTTACCTTGCAACAACTCTTCAGAGTTAAGTATTATGTACCAGTTGATTAGGTACAACTATCTTGATGGTAACTAAACGTACTACTAGTAAGGTACCTGGTTTTTACTGGTACCGACCGGTGGTTACTGGTAAGTAACCAAGTAGAAGGGGGGAAAAAACCACTCACTCTCTCACTTACTTACTCACTCACACAATATGGTTCCATTCTAGCCGGTTCCAGTAGTTGTGCCACTCACTCAACGTCTTCCTCACAGCGTCACCAGGTCCTTTCTTTCCCTCCCCACCCCCCACCGAGTCATACCTCGATCGTCCTTATCGCCGCCATCACCTCAAACCCCAGCATGACTGGTGGGTGGACTTTTCAGGTGTGTACCACGTCTTTCAGCGGATGCGTATGGCACGGTCTACATACATACATACATACATACATACCTGCCAATCTGCTATTTACCTCCCCCACCAGGTGCTTGTCTCTCGTCTCATGACTGGTCTGGTTCTTCTCGCTTTTGCCTCCCCCATTCCCAATGGTCATTGACTGACTCGAATGATGTTCCAGCAGGGAGAACTTCTGAGTATTGCTTACTATCGCTTAACTGCCATTTCATAATGAGATTTTCGGGGTTCCATTGACTCTTCCTCGTCATGGCTTTCCCCACCGGTGAGGCGGCGCAGTTTCTGACTCGTCACGCGTCAGCCAATGCTTCGAACCTCTGGGCATGAACCCCGTTGCTTCCATGCGAAGAAAAAAAAAAAAAGAACCACCAGCTGGACAAGTCAATCGGTCGGACACGTTGTTTTTGCTCCTCCCTAGTACTTTTGGGCTGATAAGGTACTGTCCTGAGACCATTGGCCGTGAATACTTCATCCAGATGATGGGCTGAGTGACGACCGTTACCATTGCTTATAACTTCCGAGCCATCGTGGACAGTTCATGAAGTCGCTGACAAGAGACGGCTTTTTCTGAAAGGCTCGTCTGTAGCATTTTCTTCTTCAAGTGAGGTACTAAGGCTCTTCACAATAACTGGCCTCCAGTGGTCTACAAGAAACCAATCGCCCATACATTGAATCGACCACCCCATGAAATGTATGGTAGTACCTTCAGTCTGGAATTGCGGTCGGATGTTGTCGACAACGTAATGCGCCTGATCAACCACCGCAATGACACATTCTTGACTCGAGGCAAGCTAGGAAAATACCATGTCTTAGCCTATGCTGTGTGTTGGGACTTGCAACCAAGTCTCATAACGTTACCTGCCAATATCGTACTTAGTCAACGGGTCATAACTCCACTAACTACTGAGCCCACACCACTGTGTATGAGAGGTACACTCATGCGTGAAAGTATCTTTCGTGACATGGATAGTGATAACACATTGACCCCTCTCATTGTCGATATTTCACGGAGCCCCTCGCTAGGACCAGAAAGGAAGCTTGAATGACAAAGGGGATAGGTTCTCATCAAGCCACTAAGAAACAAAGTTTATACCCGGTGCGACGCTAATGGATGATGTCTGTGGGTGGGTTTGACAGTTCCCCTGCTTGGCTGCTCATTGATAGACTAGCTCTTACTATACTGAGAGTTCGTATTTAGCTGAGGCTTACGGTCATCAGGGTTTGCCTATTGAATCATGAGCTTAGTCCAAAAGCAACAGGGGTCCTTTTGGGACATATCGGGATTTGTGCAGTATCGCGGATCTAATGGGAGCGTGTACTCCGCATACACTCGCTGACCTGGCCGGATCGCTATTCTTGGTCTCTCACACTCCCTACTGCTGCTGAGCCACACTCCCAAAGCAAGAACTGAGCCACAGCCGCTATTGCCTAGCCACTTGTGACTTGTCATTCCCGCCGTCGTTCCAGGCTCGACCGAAGGATATCACCGCTGGTTGAAGCCTCCACTTTCCCAATCCACCAAGTCCATGGTGTTCTCGAAGGCTTCACTTACTTATTCAAGCACTCTGCACCGCTGATCTTGACGACTACCAAAAGACCGTGCGTCGCAACCTATACTCAGCCGCACAAAGGCAATCTTGCAGGCTTGCCGGTTTTAAGCCTGTAGCAGCATCGTCCGGTGTCTGGGCGATTGGTTCTACATCCCGAGTGAGCAAAATGGAACGGACAGACAATCTTCCGAAAATAATGGCCTCCCTTGACTGTTCTGGCCCGAGCTCAGCGAGCCACAATTCATCAGTCAATTAAGCAGCCTAATTGATTCGTTGCTGAATTGTGTACCTTGGGCGACTATACTGCTTCCATCTCAAAGGAGCGGCTGACGTCAAGTGGCTGTCTTACCACTTAGATTATGTAGCTATGACCACCCGCTTTGATCAAACCCCGGATTTTCGATTGAACTTTGATCACCAGTTACTTTAATCCCGTCCATTGGAAGTAGGTTTTCCTGATGAGAGAAATAGGCAATAGGTGAAATACGCTAAGATCATCAATCGGGCCCCGAGCGGGTATCTAGGAGCTAAGTAACTCTTGTTATCATGCACCCGCGGACAGGCACACTGACCGCCGGGTTGAGGTAGACTACGGTTTATTCGACACGCGATCTTGGTGTGGTTGTTTGGTCAAACTCCTCTACTCTTGTTGAAGAAGTAATTATCATATGAGCCTTCTGGGATATTTGTCAACCGTCCTTGTGCGATCACGGCGTTTCTTCGTCGCAAATCTCACCAAATCCTGCTTTCCGTCGTCCCAAGGGCGAACCCCTGCAGCACGGGCCTGTATGTCGCAAGGAGTTAACCGGACAATTCAAGGGCGTTGAGATCTTCGAAAGGGTTCCTGCGGTGAGATTCGAACCCACTGCATTGACGATGCTGCCAAGACCACGATCAGCCGGATCCTGGATATTCCCTCCCTTTATTATCTTTCTGCCCACCGATCAATATATTGGACCCAGATCCAGTCCGCTCCGATGAAGATGCGGAAAAATTGGCCGATTGTGGCTTCCTACCACCCAAGAAAAGCCTGTGGGAAACTCATTGCAAAGGAAACTTGATCAGATCTACTCCAGATGTCGACTAACTTAGATCTTGAATTACAAACGTGTGAAAGCATCACTTCTGGCCACCGGTGCGACGAGGGCTAGACTTGGTGTTATTTCAAATATGTGATCTGCCTATCTGGCTACATCCCCTAGTTCCAGCCAAGGTTTGGCCATGAAGTTATTGAGATTGTCCAAGAATTGCAGCGCCCGGGTTCGATACTCGTCCGTGAGCCGGCTAGTGAAGACAAAGAGAGAAAGGGCCACATAACATGAAATCTGCATGACGACAATAATAGCGATAAGAGAAAGATTGGTAACGTCTGGCTTGTTCGGTTGCTTGGACCTGCAACAGCAAAGCCTTTCATCCACTCGCACAGCCACAGGTCTCCGTGGCTGGTTTGAGGCCTGGCTAAAAATGTCACTCGACAAAGTAAAGGAGCTGTTTGGGTTCAGCAATCCTAAACCCCTTCTGCCCGATCGAACATCGATGATCTTCGTCGCAGCATTCTGGGTATGGAGTACTCCGTTATCTATCACGACTGAGCCATATCCTCCCTAAGCCTAGAGGCTACATTCCCGTTTATCTGAAGCTCTGGCAAGCAGCTGCACTGCTTCCCATTTTTCCATCTTCTTTCATGACGCCTTCGACAGTCACAATGCGCCAGTATGTACAGGTCTGGATCAAGTAAGCGAGGGCTTGAATGAATGGTGGGTTGGGTCGGCGTAGATTGGTGTTTATTGGACTTTGTTCTACATGCCCTCCTGAAAGGTCGACGGAGCAGTCAACAACCTGCTGCAGGTACACCAGCCCAGTACAATGTCTTCTGTGCGACCGTTCGGGACGTGATTCTTCTTTCTTCCCTCTTTTCTCGACCTTTCTCGGGGAAGCCACTGGAATAATTGGCCAGAACCTGATTAACTCCCAAGGAAAGTCCACGGAGCATTAAGAAGCAGGATCAACACTGAATGTCGCTGAACAAGGTCCATTCATGTCTCAGCTGCTGCGCAGCCCTCCCGTGCTTCGTTCTATTCCTGTTTCATCAGCATCCATGCAAGACACGGCCAACAGTTATCAGCTATGGTTCCTTTTCACTGGAGGGCGAGTGGAGAGAGTTCTGTAGGGGGGGATTTCCCAATCGGGCAATCCCAGCTCTGCTAGTGCTGCATTGTCCGCCCCTTGCGTCCCGACTTTTTCCCTTTCTCTGCCAAACCACCCCCAATAAATGGAGAGACTCAGGGCTCGCGATTGGCTGAAGACCCGCCAATTTCATCAATCTGCCCACCAATATCGCCATTTTGAGTTGCATTGCATTGCATTGCGTTGGCGTTGAAGGCCCATTCCTGGCCTTGGCCTATGGAGTCGTGCAGAAGTAGGCCTATCTGGGCAAGCGATTTTCAGCAGCGAACCAACCCCACAGAGACTCGTGCGCGCGACACGACCATCTTTCCGTTCTGGTCCAACGGTGGTGGCTGTCTGGGGAGCATGGCAGGAGGAAGGTGTGCGAGACGGTCCTCGCGCAGCTGCTTATCAAAGTGGTCCATTCTCATCGACGTCATTTTATTGATTTCCTTGGGCACCAATCCACTATTGGTCGCACTCTCGGGCTCCTTGGGCTCTCGTTAATTATTAGCTAATATATTGTTCCAGGGGCTGTTCTCTTTTTCCCCACGTCCCCTCCGCACTGTACCACGGAAGTTCTCGCGAACCCTCCCGAATCTTTCGGCAGCTCTTCAACTATAGATTCGCGAAACCCTAGATGTCTCCATAATCCGAAAATAGAGCATTCAAACCCAGAATGGGGATTGCTGGCTGAACCATCACAATAAGCCACGTCCAAGCTTCTGCATCCCCAGCAACCCGCGATAGTAGGTAGTGTATCGCTCTGCAACGCTTCACTGCGACGTGATGAGGTACTCTAATGTACTGTTTTGGTTGGAATGTGCAGGACGACGTGAAACCTAGCCATCCACCAGCCATTCTCTTCGGCCGGAGTGACTGGACTGGCTCGGATCCCCTCTTCATCCTACTCGGGACACCCACCTCTTCACCCAACCGGGTGGCCGGACCACGCGCACACACCCTCTCTCTCATGCAGACTAACCCATTTACATACGTCCGTACATCATCCATGCAACTGTGACACAAACCAGAAACTCAATATCAGCCTTGACGCGGCGGAGAGTCGTTCCTGATCCCTTCCTACTTGGGCAGTTCGACACTTTCCTGGTCCGTGGCTGGCTCGACCATGGCGCACGTACCGTATATCTGCACCGGAGATCATTGTAGATCTGCAGATCATGTCCTAGTGGGCCGGTCTCTAATATGTCCCAGCTACGGCTCTTTGCTACAATTGAAGTATTTAGCATGATTGTCCCAAACAGAATAATACTCTACGGCATTTGGTAGGTTTGAATTTGGTGGGGGGCGGAAAGAAGAAGACCACACAGGACTCGCTGTCGAGTCATGTCCATGGATACTATTGTGCCACATATTGGTCTCAAAGTCAACCTCCTCTGGTGAACTTGTGGTCACGGGCCCCTTTGGCTGGTTGCCATGTGACAGTTCCAGCTCAGGCAGTTGGCCGCACTGCAACTGAAAGCCTCTACAGTACGTTTCAGCTACACACAATACCACCACCACAAATATGATGCGCATGCTACCGTTGTCGAACCACACGACAAGGCAAAATCTTATGATATGACAGAACTCTATGCTAGCTAGTGGTCGCCTTCTTTATTCTATAGAGTGTCTGTGGATGTCCATGACTCGGGGACCTTGAATATCCTTTGCCCGCAACTCTCGAAATCCTACAATTAACACATTCTCATCTCGTTTCATACAGTTATAACTTAGAAAATGGATAACTCGAGTAGGCAGATGATTCCACAACTCAGCCTTCGTCGATCATGGTTGGGGATACTACCTTCGCAACAGAGAACGAGCAGCTGAGCAGCTGAGCATGTAATAATTATAATAATATCGACACATATATAGTTCAATGTTGCTCAGCTGAGCCCATTCGGTTAACCCATTACTACCTACCACCTTAATGATTATAGTAGTAACTTATTCGTAATAACAGCCGCGCCTATACTTGGATTCAAAACAAAGTTGTTCGTATTTGTCAGAATTTGTAGGATTCGTTAACACGGTCTCAGCGATACTTGGTGGCTGAGGTATACTATACGTTCAGGCGTACGTAGCAGGTCAGCAGCTTCGCCCACACAGAGACGTATCGGGTTCAAGTTGCTTGTGATCTACTCTTGTGACTCGAGGATCCGTTTACCACTATGTTGTTGTTTGGATATCAGGATCATAGTAGATAGATAGCCTAATAAATATAGTAATACTTACTGCTACCAGTGCGATGAAGTGCGAGTATCTTACTAGAATATATATATGGTGCTGTGTTGTGTAGGGGATGCGGAACATTGTTCCGTTCAATTTCTCTTCAACAAACATAACCAGTAGAGATCTTTATAGACAAATGTTCCTAGGAGAATAGAAACTACTCCATGATGTTACTGCAGATCAGACAAAACGATTGCTATATATATATTCGTTCATGCTCAGAGTTCCAGACTCTCAGATCCATAGCCAAACTCGTTGTCAGCAGACTCTTCCAGCTCAGACGAGGCCTGGAACTGTTCGGCAGCCTTAGCTGCGGCCTTTTTCCAGTCTGCCAGCGTACTGGTCGAGAATACGTTGTTCCCCTCGTCTAGATAGGCTAGACCATCCATCGCCCGGCCCCCACAGGCGCGCTGAAGGGCCAGGAACGCGAAGTGGCCGCCGATTACCGGCCGAGCGTAAAAGTTCGGCCCAGGGAATTCGCCCTTGCCTTCCGTGTTGTGGAGATCGGTGAACGGAAGGTCGGTGACCGTCTCATTGACCCATTTGGCGACGGATTCGAGAACCTCGCTGCGAACGTTCTCGCTGGCAACAGCCATGGAGAAGAACTCCCAGTCGGTCTTGGTATACAAGTGCCTGCTGTCTAGAGGGAGGCCATACTTCTGACGCACATTGTGGTACCAAATCGACTGTCTCTGGTAGATGTGCCGGGGTACGAAGCCCGTCTTGTGCGGGTGAGGAGGGTGTGGATGGAGAGGTCTCTGTTTGGAGCCAGACGTGGCGTGTGGAGAGATATCGGTGCCCTCCAGATGGAAGCACAGCAGTGCATCGGCGTACAGATTGTAGATGGTGGTCCACGATCCGTACCAGTCGTAAGCGAGCTTCGCGTGTGTCTGGTCTCGAGACATGCCCAACTCCTCCCACTTGGCAATGTACCTATCTGCGATATCCTGCGATGAATGGTGAGAGATGCGCTTTGCATATTTGACCGTGCAAGCTTACCTTGTAGTAAGAGGTGTCTTCATCATTACCAACCACCTCAGCTAGCTTGCTCATGGCATTGATGCCAACAATACCTTTGAGTGCCAAGTTCGTTTGAAGCGCAAGCCAGCCGGCGAAATCGTCCGTCGAAACTATCTGAGAGTCAGCTATTGCCATGAAGTCCTCTTAGGTGACACGTTACGCTGATTCTCGGGCTCCAGCGAGAATTCGACCAAGTAGCCAGTCCACTGTTTCCAAAGACGATAGCTGCGCTGGAGCCATCTCTCCGCCTCACGTTGGCCTTGTATACCACCACCCCAGCGTCCATCCTGCTTATCAATACCCCCATGTGCCTGGAGATTTGCAAGAGGAAAGTACCCAGGATGATCGTCCGAAAGTACAGGGCTCTCGCCTTGTGTTGACCAGATGGATGACGCAGCAGAATCTTCCGAATAACGCAGCGAGTTCACAATGGCCAAGCCCATGATGAGGATATTACCACATTCCTCCACTGGCATGTACTCGTCGTTTCCATCGGGATGTCCAGTGGCATTCGGGAAGTGAGTTCCTAAGTCATGCATGGCGTACGTGTTTGGATATTGTCCACTCAACATGTGCTCGATCAATGGCTCCAGAAGGTAGGCCAACCACCGCGGGTTAGTGTACAAGAAGAACGGGAAGGCAGGGAAGATGACATCGATCGTCTGGAAGTTTCCGTTGGATGATATCTCTTTCAGAAACAAGATCGGGTTTTCAGGCGTCCCAGAGAAGGTAGTTGCCCCCATGACCTGTCGGGCAGAGAGTGCGACAATGTCAACATAGTCGTGTGCGCCCGACTGATATGCATCCTTGGCTAACTGTTCCGAGTAGTTGGAGGCCAGCGCACTCGCCTGGGAGAAATCGTGGTAGTGGAAGTTCAGGAGCGCGTCGACGCTAGGGAACCATGACTCCCACAGAGGTCGCATTAGAGTCAAACCACGTGCAGAGGCATATTGGACAACAGGATCATGGATCAAGGCAATGCTAAAGGTTAGGCTGGCGCTGGTCGGCCCCGATTTCCGGTTGAGAACGAATGACTTGGAGAAAGCAAAGACCGGCTCTCGGTCTCCAATGGCACGGAAGACTTCATCGTTGACGTTGTCCAGGACTCCTTGAGTCAAAAACGTTTTCCTTACGGCCGACGCCTCGCCAGACTGAAAGTGGACATCCTAGATGCTCGGGTCAGCAACGAGCAGAGTGACACTACCGACAGATTTACATACGGCGGGCGCGGTGAAGTGAAGAGTGCCCCATTCGGCGCGATCGCGGATTTCCGAAAACAGCAGCTCAGACTGTCTCTGGTATCGCCATCTCCGCAAAGCCGGTTTATTGTCTTTCTCATCGAACGCGTCATACTGCCAAGAGATATGACTCCGGGTGTCACCGCTCACCCAGCCTCCATTGATGTCCATATAGACATTCACGCTTACTTCACCGTGGACATGAACTGTGACATATGATGCGGGAATCGACTGCCGCAGAGTCGATGTAGGAGTGATGGGAGACAAGAAGGAGAGGGTGATCTCCAGGGGATGGGAAGCAGAGGTGGAGGGATCAATGCGGTAGGTCAGATTGGTGGTAGATGCGTCGTAGTTGGCTCCAAGGTATGTCGGGAAATCAATTTGTGACCTAGCAGCATTTATTAGTTGGGACGGTCGTGGATGGTGATGATGCTGTGCGAGTGCCTACCCAGGCAGGGATTCGTGAGGCTTGCCCAACAATGGATACACGGTGCCTGTGCTAGGGACATGAGCCATCAGAGAGAGGCCCACCTCCTCGCCAGTGTAGAACATGGGCCATTTGGTCCAGGGTTCATCTCTGGCGTTTCCAAACCAGGTGCTCAGATAGGGATTCCGGACGATCAGAGGGAGAACGGGCGGCGTCAAGGTGGATGCAATGCCGACGGTCGCCTGAAGGGCGGCTGCCAGCACCGCAAGGGATGGGCGCATTGCGGCTGATTCAAGGCAGTCAACCGACAGGTAATGTATAAAGATATCAGACGAAAGATAGGTGATGATGGATTGGATGGGGGGAGCTATCCATCAAGCAGCAGTGATGGATGGAGGTGGAAGAGGAGCGGAGGTGGAGGTGTAAGGTCGGGGATGGGTAAACAGCTGAACAGTAAGCACCTGATGATGCAATCACTCCATGACAGGGCAACGATCGACACGGTCGGAGCAGCGAACGAATTTGCACCGTCCGAGCCACTATCAGAACCCCGAAAGAATGACCCAAGGGGATATAAAAAGATTGGAGTAATTTGTACGACGCATGAGGACTCGATGGCAAAGACCGAGTCTCCGAAAGCCAAAATGCGGGGAAAGCTGGGGATTCCCGCATCGGGACGATAAGCTAATCTGCCAGGCACCACATCTTTAGAAGAATAATATGCTGTTATTGTATTTTCAGTGGCCAGCAATTAGCTTTAGGGGAGCTCTACATGAGTAGCCAGGGCATTCTTTCCCTTAAGAGCACCACCTAGCAGATAGAGATCTTGAGCTTAACGCATAGTTAGATACAATGATCCCTTCATATTGTTACTTACACGATGTGCACACACGAGATATTACTACATATACTTTTCATATAGGAAAACCCCTTGATTCGGCTCATGGGCTTTATGCTATTAGAATTTGGCAAGAACGAAAGGAAACCAGGCAAGTTGTATTGAAGTCACGTCCGCTATTTATAGTGCTATATATACTAGTGAGTTTATTGAGAGCTTTAAGAGATATAAAACCATCGCTAGTTAGTTTCAATACAACCACAATCTCTGAAAATTTCACGGGTTCAAATTAGTAAGTATATGTTTGATACTTCCACTAACCTTCTATGATGATGAACGGTAACCTCTCGATAATATGGTTAGGAGTGGGAAGTATCTTGAAATCCTATAAGGTATAGCCTTATGGAACATCTTCTATCTTAAAGCAGCGCTTAGCTTACTGCATAGAATTGAAGTTCTCATCAAAGATGCATAACACCAAATATTACATCTGCACAACGAGACATGAAATGTTGGAGAAGCGCTAGGAGCGCTTCTTAGTAGCCATGCCAACTGTATTCATGAGCTGTTGCATGAAACAATGCCTAGATATTTTCGCTACCAAGGAGAGTCTTCCATGCTTCTGGGACTATCGAAACTTTTATGTAAATCTGGCCTTCTTGAATAGGAGGATTATGGGAAACCGGACGTTAAAAGTTAGAACCCGCTCCCGGGGGGTTGTCTTACTGAATTACAATATTCTATGACGATCTTACACCTGGCTGCTAAGTATATTTCATCTAAATAAGATAAGATAACGGAACACTACAGTTGCACCACCATCAGTATACTTTGTATCACTGATAGAACCCATTCACATGTGCTGAATCGAGGGTGCATGTTACCAACCAATCAACGACTGTCGTGTACTGCATTTCTGTCCCACTCTAGTCATAACCGTCCCAGAATGGTAAAAGGCTAGCCTTATCTAGATCTGCTACCCCGCAAATACATGCCACTAACCAAATACGGTGATCAAGACATTTGACTTTTAAGTTGTGCTTAAAGATGAACACGGGGTTTTAGAGATCGTATAAAGATGTTGTGCAGGACTAGAAAGATTTTAGTCTAGCTTCTATAATAAATGCTGTTGACTGGATCTGGGCAGAGTTCAGTCGTGCTGTCATACCTCGTCTCGATCTTGACCGCCGCCAAATATGTCTCCGATGGGACATGAATGTATTTCTTCTACAACACAACATGCGTGACATCTTTTCGTACTATTACTGATGGCTTGGCTACTATTTGGTCACTGGCCTCCAGATACTACTATACTCAACTACATAAGTTATCAATCTTCAGCAATACAAACATTGCTTCCTCGGCGTACGCGTCATAGCTTTGTTCGCACCAACGCCAGTATGGTCCCTGACCATGAGGTTCACGGATATTTAAGTCAACGACTAGAGTTCTCTGACTGTATACCATAGCTCTGTCAATTGCCGCCTATAACCTTACCCTTACTGTGGAGCTACAAACAACTAAAGCAGAAGACATGTCGTACAAGGCTAGAGCAACAATTACCCCGTAGCATGTCAGTGAAACCTGAGGCAGACAAGAAGCATTCTACCGATGGGTCATAATAAAGCCCGCTGCTATTGCTGGAGAGAGAGAGCCAAAGATGGAGTCCAACGCAGTAGCCAGTCATTTGCACAGCTTCAGGAATGTGGATGCTGCTATCTGCTTGCATCTTTGCTAGATCGCGATGAAGTGGAACCCAGGAATGACACAGAGACACCTGGATTGCACGTGTAGAGAGATTAAACATCAGTTCCCCAATTATGAAATTATCGACCGGCAATCATTCAGTGTAGAGTGTTACTTACCTTTTAATCTTCCACGGAGAAACCACAATGCCGTAAATAAAAGTGGATGTTGAAAAGCGGCCGACGCGTGGAAGGGAAGAAGAAAGACACGCTATGAGGCTGGACGTTGCTTAGTTTCACCGCAAAGGGGAACCACCGAACCCTCGACGCGGATGACCACGCGCCTCTGTCTTCCACCCCATCTTTCTCCCCAACTTGCTGCCATTGAGTCTTCTGACCCAGACCGTGATTTTGCCTTTCTCCCTTGCTTCCTCTCTCTTAACCTTTCGGACCCAATTGCACCAGCTCGTGATCCTCCACTCCGGAAGACGTGTGTGCGCGTGTGTGGGCATCGTGACTTAGTACTACTACTACTATAACTTACTAGTACTACTTTACTGCCATTTCTACTAGACCCTCTCACCCTAAACTTCCCCCCCCAACACACTCTTTTGATTTACCTACACCACGACACCACCCTTCTTCTTTGAAGCTCCATTTCTACGGAGCAAATCACACCCTCCAATGCACTCTACCATGTCCGCATCACACCCCAGCCCCGTCAAAGACGGTAGGCGAGTGCTCGGGGAGAAGCACGCCAACGCGTGCCTGTCACCCGCCCACCATCGGCACGCTTCTGTCTCGCCCCTCAAACAACAACGCCCTCTCCTTGAGACCTCCTCCTCTCCTAAGAAGCTCCTTCCTTCGCCTCTCTTTGCGGGTCAGAAACGCTCGATCGACCAGGTGGACAGCACCAGTGAACCCCAGATCAGCCATGCCAGCGCGCAGCCCCAGTCGCGGCCAGAAGCATCTCCGAACGTGCAGCATGACGTTCAGCAGGACCCTCAGGTATGTACCACCACAATTCCACACTCCAGCCAAAAATGCGTCAAATTGCCCATTCACTCTAACAAAAATCCAATTCAGCCACACGCGACGCCAGAGACACCAATACAGCTTCTAGAATCACAACAACACCAGCCACAAGAAGATACCCACTCCGACCAAACAACAACACCGACAACAACAACACCCCTCATCCCCGAAGATCCAGCAACGCGCAAGCGCTTCATCCAAGAGGTACGTACCTCGTACCCTCCATTCCCACTGACAGAGTGTACTAAATAATTCCCAGAAAGCAACCCTCCTCCGCACGCGCCTCCAAACTGCCATGCGTCACATCCAAGACCCCCAACTCGACCGCCGTCTCTCCGACCTTGAAGCTCACAGTCGCAAATACCCTCGTCTATCCCTTCCCCAAGAACAGCGAATTAACATCACCACGCCGACTTCCTTTTCCACAGCCTCGTCCTCCCAAAACCAGAACCAGACCACCCCGCGCCCTTACCAACCTACCACACACCTCCCGCTGCACGAAAACGAGACTCAGAACGCGTCTGGCCTCTCCTCCCCACCCCTATCCACCGGAACGATCGCAACACAGAAGGAGCAAGAACAAGATACACAAACACCCACCCAAAGAGCAGAAGATGATGATGATAATGACGACGATCCTATGAGAACACCCACCCAGAAATCAACAACTCACCACAATCATACCCACCGGAGAACAAATACTCTCGGCTCCCCAATGCAGCTGAGTAGTCCTCCGGCGACAGTGTCGAGGTGCAGAAGTACAGAAATAGGCAAGGATATGGACATAGGAGAAGAAGAGGAGCCGCAGGAAAGACAACGCCGGTTATCGCAAAAGGGAGATGCCGTGGATGGGTTGTTGAAGTTGATGGGGACGGGGGAGGGTGTTGCTACTGGGACTGGAACTGGGGTCGCGTGAGTGTTGGTATTTTGGATTTTGCATTGAAATTTGGCTTATAGATGGGATTGGAGTTGGAGTTGGGATTCGTTGGACAAAATCGGATTTGGAGTGGAGTTCTGTTTACTCGTGTCACAGTTGGTTTGGAGAAGCATGTATTAGTATGGGGTGGTGCATGTATGCGCCGGTGAAAGACATACACATAGATAGACAGACAGACAGACGTTACATATGTGACTTATACTCCGGACCCATCGCATCAGCAATGGTTCTCGAGGAAAGTCAATGATATGATACCAACAATGAAATGCAAATCAAATCTACATGCCATTGCTAAATAAACGACATTATATACATAACTCAAAAGAAGAAACACGGTAGTCAAGTGCCAGAAAACAACTACCGCACCTTCTTCAACTTATTCCTCTTCCTCCCCAAAACATCTCTCCCCTCTTCAATCTCGCCATTCGCCTCTCTCTTGGCCTCCCCAACCTCCTTCAACACACCCGTCCTAACAACCCTACCCTCAACACTAACCCCTTCCTCACTCCACTCCTCCATCTGCCTCCCGACCCTCTCCTCAATCGCCAACACAAGACTCACATCCCTCTGCCCCACCAACGTCACCGACTCACCCTTCCTCCCCGCACGGGCCGTTCTACCCACCCGATGCACATAATCATCCGGATTCCTCGGCACATCGAAATTGACCACCAACTCCACCGACGGAATATCCAAACCACGAGACGCCACATCCGTCGCGACGAGCAACCTCGCCGCGGACGCTCGAAACCTCGCCAGATTGGCATTCCGCTCCGACTGCGGCAGCAGACTATGCAGAGAAGTGACCCGGTGAGACAGTCTGCGGAGCATGCGCTCCAGCAAGTCCGCGGTCTTGGTGTGGTTGCAGAAGATGATGGCTGGTTTGGAGGCGTTGGCTTCTGTGGAGAGGAGGACGTGGAGGAAGGCTTCGCGGTGGGTCATGGGGACTTTGAGGTAGGTTTGTTTGAGGGTGGGGGGGATGGAGGCGTTGTTTTCGGTGGAGATTTCCGTCACGAAGATGGGCGGTTTGGAGGCCGGGCGGGGCATGGATTTCAGTGCGCGTACTTCGGGGGTTAGGGTTGCTGTGAAGAGGAGGGTTTGGCGCTCGCTGGAGGGTGGGAGGGCCGACAGGCAGGTTTCGACGTCGGGGAGCATGCTGCCGTGTCCCGGGGAGAGGAGTCGGTCGGCTTCGTCGAGAACGACCATGCGGACGCGCTTCAGGCCGCGGATGGTGTCGGAGCCGGAGGTGTTGATGTGGTCGGCTAGACGGCCGGGCGTGGCGATCACGACGTGTGGGCGTTGCGCGAGCGCGAGGGCTTGGGGGCGCATGTCGGTGCCGCCGGTGATGAGGAGGGGTTTCATGCTTTGGGGGGCGGAGATGGCTTTGATTTGTTCGTAGATTTGAAGGGCGAGTTCACTAGGAATATATAGGGTTAGCAATGGTAATTGATGGGTGATTGGGGGTGGGGGTGGGTTCGGCCTACCGAGTTGGAGTGAGGACAAGGCCGAAGATACCGAATGGATCCTCCGCCCATTTCTGCAGCATGGGGACTGAGAAGGCAATGGTCTTACCGGAACCAGTCCGGCTTCCACCAATGCAGTCCCGGCCGCTCAGGATTTCGGGGATACAAGCTTTCTGAATAGCAGTTGGTTTGCGCACGGCCATGGTGGTTAGGGAACCGATCAACCACGGCGCCACTTTGAGAGAGGCGAAGGAGTTCTGCGCTTCGTTGAGACCAATCTCCAGCGCATCTTTGATCAGAACGGGCTCGTCTTTATCCGATGTGGCGGGCTTCTTCTCTTCATCTGCGCCCTTCTTCTTGATACGGGAGAGAGTGGGGAGCGGCGCCGGGGCAACGTAGGAGTCGGTGGAAGACTCCGAAAGACGTCTTCTCTTGGGGGCGCGGGACTGCAGATCGGTCTGCTCGACCTCCGAGTCGGAGGATTCGTGGGAATCGTCCATAACGGGCTCTGGGGAGCTGGAGGGCGACATGTTTTGGGGTGGAAATTGGATGAAGATCTGATGCGCTTCGATTTTCTTCTAAATTTCGCGGCAGAAAAAGAAGTCCGCGCGGAGCGGTGAGAGACTTGCACTAACTTTATGGGGGATAGACTGCGTCTGAGATCGGACCAATCAGGTTGTCTTAACTACGGGAGTTATTTAGTACTTTGTACTTCGGAGGAATTATCTGAACGAGAGCAACTTTTGGTGGACAATATAATGCTGCATTCATCCTGCTGGAATTATACGTCAAAGGAACTGTCGACTGCAACTCATGCCATGCTAGGACGGCACTAAACCTGTACAAGTCCCTCCCAAACTCGAATAATGATGGTTCACTCAAGGCCCAGCTGCCCAAACTCATCCGTGATTGTAACCCAAGGTAAAACGCCGGTTCATCAAATGCAAAGCGACATCCAACAACTATACACTCCAGTACCACGCCGCGGTGGTACCGGCGGTCGAGACCGGCGGAGAAAAAACAAAGAATAACAGATACAGCGCCAGGTTAACATGACTATTTGCGCTTAAAGAGCTGCATGACGAAGGGTCTATATCATTGACAGATCATGAACGGTAGATGCCTGCTCTAGAATCAGTCACCTATCCAACTAATCATGTAGCTTAGGCGTACTTACCTGGAAATGACTGTGGCGTCTGTCCAGCTCCCAGTCCCCGTGGAAGCGGGATCTGGGAGATCGAACTGGGCATATCGATCCTCCGAATCAGATCGACCATCCTTTCCGGAGAGAACTTCCCCGCGTTGTATGCTGAGGCAGAAGGTATAATGCTGAGAAGATAAACGATGTCGCGCGGCAGAGGTGCCGGGGATCCTTGCGACCGGAACTGGCCCCCGGACGGCCCACCCATGGTCTGCTGCGTGCGCTTCTGATCCAGCTGGCGTCGTTGCGTCGTCTTGAGGGGAGACTCGGCACGCACGAACTTGCGCGGCCGAGCCATATCGTCATCGAAGTCATCCAGCTGGCGTTTAGGCGAGTCTGTCGCAGACGCGTCCTGGTACCGCGCAGTAGGCGTGGCATGACGGGAAATGGCTTGCTCGGCTGGGTATGCCATCTTGGGCCGTGTCTGAGAGGGAGAAATAATGGGTCGTACAGCAGTGGGATCGAAGCTAGGGGTCGCGTATCGGTGTGCGAATTGCTCCAGCGTGGGGTCCTCCGGGAACAGCTCGCGCATGCGGTTTTCGAGATTAATCACTTGCACAAGGTCACCGTACCGCGACTCATATTCGTGGAGGAAGGCAAAGATAGGCTTCGTCTTCTGGACGTTCTCGGGATTAGAAGCGAGCTTCCTAACCGTCATCTCGAAAACAGCCCGTGCATCTGGAGTCAGTTAGCATCGTATCCATAGACTTATAGCCACTGAGCGTACTTACTGATAACGTCGTTAATGTCAATGAGATGCTTCAAGTATTCCAGCGCAAAGTTTTCATCTTCAGGGAACAGCTTCGCACCACGCTCGAAGATCTTGGTTGCGGCGGGGTCCTTGTAGCAATGGTACTCAATGAGAGCACTGGCAATGTAGACATCACTGGTAATGCGACCCCGCTTGCGCGCATCTGCAAAGATCTGTCTCGAACCCGGCATCTCCCCAGGCTTGCCCTTACCCTGGATGCGGCGCATGGCGCGCATCAGAGCAATCCAGGCGAAGGATATGGTCTTGGAAAGGATACCAATCTGTATGGCATGTGCTTGGCGGACGGCGTCGATCTGTGCGTTCTTGACGGACTCCCTCGCCTTCGCCTCACTCTGATCGTCCTCATCGTCCTCATTCTTTGTCGGTTGCTTCTCGGGATTCATCTTTGCGAAGGTCTCTTCGAGATGAGCAACATCTTGCTGCTCGCGAGTCCGGGCTTTGGCGATCAGATCGTAAAGCGAATCGAGGAGTCGGTCGTAGGGTTCTCTGACTTTGGCGCCGCGCTTGACGGGATCCTGCTCGGAATCAGAGTTGATTTCCAGCCAGTCCGCACGCTTGAATGCAAGCAAGCAGCTTTCTGGGTTGCCGTCGATGCCGTGCTTCAAGAACTCGTTCCCTTCGGTCTCCATGTCGTTGTGGAAGCAGAACTCAGCAGCTTCAAACCACAGCTCGGGAAGGAACCTAAGGGCCATAAGTGCTTGCTTATATACATAAACCACACGCGTCCGGAAAACACTCATGTCCTCCTCCTTCAAGACAAGCGGGTCGCCCTTCTCCCAACTGATCCAGCGCTTCCAGATCTCGACCTGCTGCAGGAACTCGATATCACCGTCCGAACCCGGAACTGGAGGTAACCTCGGCAGCGTTGTCCGGTTGAGGTCCCTGGTGATGTTCTGCAATTCAGTGAAGGAGCTGCGGGCGGTCATGTACGCCGGAGACTGCTCCTGTAAGAACTTACGGCCCTGTACGAAGAAAAGATCATTGTTAGAGCGGATTTTCCACAGGGCGCTTTGTTAAAATCTTACTGTCAGCTTGTTCAGGCCCATCTCGAACTGATCATACTCTTTCCAGAGAGTATTGACAGCCTGGGTGGGTACCCCAATGGCCCGTTGATAGGCTTTCCGGAGTAGGTCCATTTTCTGTTGATCCTGCCATCCAGAACCCCCGACGTTTCCTGGGCCGGAGCGGATGAACTGGACGTAGTCGGACCAGATGGACCCCGAATCCTTGTCAATACCGATGTGCTGCAGAGCCAATTCATAGGCCGACGAAATGATTCGTCTCGCTTGTCCGTTTGTGTCGGTGGTGAGGGGATTCCGGCGACGAACGTAGTCAAGGTATACCGTCCAGAGTTGCACGTCCGCAATCGTCAGCAGAGTCCGGTTGAAAATTTGCTCCAGGCGGAAGAGTTCATTCAGCTCGGACTCCATTGTCGCGTAAGCCACCCATTGCTCAGCCTTAAACCGTTAGTCGATTTGCTCGTCTCCCAAGGTATACAAAAGAGGTCACTTACAGAAAATGGGAAAACCTTTAGAAAGCGCTCATACACATCGCGTGCGTTATCAATTCTATTGCGACTCCTGTGTTCGTTAATCAGTTCCAGCCAAGCGGGAATGTCACCACGGGGGTCTTCTTGGATGCGATCTTCCAGGATGCCAACCCGGTCGTGAGGCAAGCGGCCCCTGGCGGTCGAGGGCGATTCGGGGGTCACGGTGGTCCCATCCTGCGCCTGTTCCGACGGGGCAACACTTGCGCTGTACAGTTCCTGGCCCGAAGCCACCGACACATCATTTTTAGAAGCAGCAGGGAAAGAACTATTAGGGGCAGTCTTCGTGCTGGCAGACACTTGCGCAGCTTCATCCAATGATACATCAGGGGTAGAAGTAGCTTCATTTGCATTTCCTGAAATGGGTTGCGAAGGTATAGTATTCATGTCTTCGACACCTAGTACAGCTGGTGGCTCATAATCTGCCTCACCCGCCTCATCCTCATCCTCATCCTCGACCACAAAGCCCCCAATTGTCCTGGTCTTGGGCGGAACCGAGGCCCCAGTGGCGAGGCCCGATGCTGGTGTCTGGGACTCAGCTCGTGAAGGTGTCTCAGAAGGGAAGGCATTGCCAGCTGGCTGACTAGGGTCTGATTCAGGGGGGGCAGGCAGGGAAGTAGAGGTGGTAGTGGTAGTGGTAGTAGTAGTTTGTTCGGGGGGATTGGAATTGGAAGGAGTAACATCATGATCAGGAACATTGTCCGGTTGGTTGGAATCTGTCAAGGAAACAGAATACTGATCTGGCAGTGATTTGGAAGGATCATAGTCATCTGAATCTGAACTATCTGCATCCTGCTCTTCCACGGTCTTATAGTCTCCAGAGTCCGCATTCATAGCCTGAGCCTGGAAAAAGGCCTTTTCAGCATCATCTTCAGCCATGACCAAGGTGTGTGATTGAATGCGACAAGGGTATTGTGATATATATGTTAAGGGGGGAGGGGTGTTGATAATTGAGGGAGGGGGGAGCAACGGAGGAACCTGATTGAGTTTGATTAGCTGATTGAGCTCTTGAATGGGGGGAGACAGCAGAATGAGCGATGATGAATCGGTCATTCACTCATGAGAGAGGGGAAGGACCCACGACAGGCGGTAAGGTGTTAGGGATGAAGGAGGAGAGAGGGGAAGGTTCAGGGAGAGACAGAATCTGCGTTTGGAGATAGGCGACAGACACGAGAGGCCGCTGGTGGATCAGCGACACTGACGACAAAGATGGAGTTCATCCGCTTCGAGAGCTTCTTTCTTTCTTTCTTTGCTTTGCCCGACCGGTGCTCTTCCACGTGATTTAGGCGGTGGGCGCGAACTTGGGCGCAGAAAACACGCGGCGCGTCGTCGATCTTCCTGCCGCATGTTTAATTACTGCTGGCCGCTGCATCCCCATTCAGTTACCAAAAAGAGATCGTCTTCTCTTCTCTCTTCCCTCCTCCCTTTTCATATCTCTTATATACCTCCACAACCTCTTTGCCTCACTCCTCCCTTCATCATACTTCTCCACATCTAACACCTCTGGTCTACCACACCATCCTTTGCCTCCCCCTCTATCCCTCCATATTACTCCATTAAGCAGCTCGCTCCACTACCGCCCCTCCATCGCTATGTCGGTCGTTTCTCTTCTTGGCGTGAAAATCGTCAATAACCCTGCCTCTTTCCTCGACCCCTATCAATTCGAGATCACGTTTGAATGTCTTGAACAGCTGCAGAAAGGTACGCTGTGACCCCCGCTCCCATGAATTGGCCGTCGCTAATGAATTTCCAGATCTGGAGTGGAAGCTCACCTATGTCGGTTCGGCGACATCGTAAGTTGGATCGGACCGGGATAAAATTCAATCCACCTGTTAACGACCTTCTCCTCTAGCTCCGAGTATGACCAGGAACTCGACTCTCTCCTGGTGGGACCGATCCCCGTCGGTGTCAACAAGTTCATTTTCGAGGCCGATCCCCCAGACCTCAAGCGCATCCCTACTTCCGAAATTCTGGGAGTTACCGTGATCCTTCTCACTTGCAGCTACGACGGCAGAGAATTCGTCCGTGTTGGCTACTATGTAAACAATGAATACGATTCCGAGGAGCTCATGGAGCAGCCGCCGGCTCGGCCAATCATCGAACGCATCCGTCGGAATATCCTTGCTGAGAAGCCCAGAGTAACCCGCTTTGCCATCAAGTGGTGAGTGGCCTGTTTAGATTTTCTTTGCCATACGATACTAACAGCTACCGCCTAGGGACTCGGAGGAATCTGCCCCCGCTGAATACCCGCCGGACCAGCCCGAAGCCGACCAGGAGGGCGATGACAGTGCTGCCTACGGTGCAGAGGAAGCAGAGCTGGAAGCAGCCCTCTTCAAGGAGCTCAACGATCTGGAGCCCAAGACCGAAGACCAAGAGATGGAGGGTACCGAGGGCCCTGCCGCCAAGGAGGAAGAGGAGGAAGACATCTCGGACGCCGAGTCCGAGGACATCGAAGATGAGAGCGACGAAGATGAGGAGGAGCTCGACGAAGAAGAAGGCGACGATGGCGATGAGGACGTCGAGATGGGCGATGATTCCGAGCAGAAGGATGAATCCGCCGGAGGCGCCAGCAACAACAATCCCGCGGCCCATCAACAACAGCCCGAGCTGATGGTGCACTAAAGCAACTGAAGAGCCTCGAAGTTATACTACGTTTTTTATTCCTATCTGTCGAATGATTTTACGATTGGGTTGCAACGTGTTTCATGACAACATATCATCTATCATATCCCTGCAAGTATTTAGCTTTATGACATAGACCCGACCAGCCAAAACCAACATAATTCGAAAAAATGCACATACTTGATTTCCACCTTCTTCACTACTATCTTACCCCTCCACATTCCTCACCGCATCAAATGCAAGGGCAATCTGAAGAATCAAAACTACCATGGCAACTGCATGCATCCCTAACAGTGTACATCACTACAATGGGGAGAACCAACGCAAGGCCAAAAGCAAGATTCCCAACGGGGTAAAATCCAAACAATCAAGTAGCCTGCATTATGGCATTGATCTACAATGCATACATACATCATACAAATTTTGTCCTATATCGAATAATATTAAATCCCGCTTTTTCTGCTGTGTAACTTCACCACTCAGCAACTTTTTATTGTTCCATTCTGGCCCAATCCACTCGCGTGATAACAATGCGGAATATGAAGTGTTACTGAGCTTTACAATAGTTAGTTATTTAGTACTTCGTACTATAGCGATCAGCATAACGATCCTTGATATCATTTGTCTGAATGGTAACACAATATCCCTTGAACATTCTACTACTTGGAAGATGTTAGGTCAGAAAGACTGCGGTGAAGACAGAGTATATCTATCTAGTCGCCCGAAAAGTAGGTGAGATAAGGATTGAAGCAAGGAAAGTGAAGTATCCTTCCTACATTGTAGTACCTATGGGTTTGCTTTCTTTTACTTGCTATGGTAAGGGGGAGTGAGAGGGGTCCTTGCGCTTGCGTAAGGTTTCTTTCTTTCTTTCTTTTCTTCATTTAGTGGAGGTCTGTTGTATCTTGTGGGGAGTGTTACCATGGCTGTCTATGGGAATAGAGAGTTGGTGATGAGTGTGGATGTATCCTTGATTATTGGGGCTTGTGGTTAAAAAAATATAGGATTAGTCTAATATTTACTATTCTTGATGATTGCTGAGTAGGTTCATCCCAGTGGTGTTTAGTTGGGCGGTGTAATTGGTGGATTCCACGTACTATGTTTCTACCGTGTGGATAGATAACTATCTGCATGAGCACATTACGTTTATGGTTTGAAGATCTGAAGAAGCTCGATTGAATCCGAGAAATAGGTTGAAGCACTTGATTCAACACAGAAACAGCACTCAAAAAAGCGCCAACAAAAGCATGGGTATGGTATGGTAAGATATGGTAGGAATAATGGGTCTAATGTACTCAGCCGTTACTGCTGAACGCTTCTTTTTCTTCTTAGGTTCGTGTCACTGTAGTATGCATCTAGAAGCCGAACTTCGAGCCGAGTGCTATAATTCGTTAGCTTAGTCTCTGAGAAAGAGGAGGGATACGTACCGCCAAGGACTGCCTTCCTCTTCTGGTTACTGACAAACTTGTTCACGTCGCGAGCAAAGTTGCTGCTGCTCTCTTCCAGCCGATCCATGCTGTCGCCGGCAAAGTTGAGCCGTTCGGTGCGTTCCTGCACTTGGCGCGACATGTAGGAAAAGTATCCTTCCTGGCTGCTCGACGATTTGTTCGTCGGGGTTCTGCCTTCCCGGAATGCTTTGCGGCGCTCCTCTTCGTCTAGGCGCATCTGCTCCTGCATGCGCTTGGATGGTGGCCGGTCGGGACCGCCGACTGTTATGGGTCAGTCGCCAATTGTAGGCTAGTTAGGGGAGTATACGTACTGAGAATGTCCATATCGGCTGGGGAAACGTATTGAGTTCCTGAGATCCACTGGATGTTGGTGATCGTGGGTCGTGGGGGCATGACGGCTTGCGGGTTGTAGAGCTGGTCTTCGGATTGGCGTCTATATAGTCTGTTAGTATTCACAGCCCTTATTTATAATGCGAGAAGTTGCGTACAGTCCGTGTCCTCCTCCCCAAACACTGAATAAGCCCACTTCAGAAGGACTGGTCCAGACCATGACGGTGCCGTTGGAGGAGATCGTGGCATCCGAGAGGCGTCTCATATCAGCAATCTGATTGATTGGGCTGGCGCCAATCTCTTTCAGACCAGGGATCGAGAACGCTCGCGTGTATCCGTCTCCGAAAAGCCCAACCAGACTGTATCCGCGAGCCTCGGTCTTGACAACCGCGGCGGAATCGCAAAGGTAGTCATCCCAAGACCTATGGGCACCCTTGGAAGTTGCTGGCTTAAAGATTCTGCACCCGGAAACAGTCACCGCGACGACGACACCATGAACGCGGACACCGTTTCTCAAACCTCCAACAGAATTGGGGGTGGCCAATGCAAGTCCGCCGTCGTCTGCGTTGACGGGAATGATGTTAATAACCTTGTCATCCAGCAAGCTTGTGCCGACAAATTGAGCACAGTAGCGCCCACCCTCCCCTGGCAGAATCTTGAATGTGGCCAGGTTGCCTCTGTTAGTACCCACGAAGCAGCAAATACTGGAATAATCTGCGAGACGTCAGCACTATCCACATCACATAGACTAGTATTCTCACCTTCACCCTCAAGAGTCAGCACACCAAACTCAATGCTGGTGGGCCATTCAGGAGCCGGGCTCTCAGAGCTGCGCTTATTGAAGATACTGCCTCGCTTGTTCACCTTGAACAGCTCAGAAAAGTGAGCTGTGTGGATGATTGCGGGCCCGCGCAAATCCAGGATTGCTAGACTACCTCCTTCGAATCCAACAGCGACAAAGCCCACTTGACTATGCTTCAAGGCAGTCACTGGGCCTTGCTGCATGTTCAGGAGTGTCAGTGGAAGGATACCCGTCTTCAGTCCAGGGTCGACTCTGTGAGTGATCTTGGTCAATTTTCCAGGCCCTTCGTTGGCGCCTGGAGCCTCTTCACGACCAAAGCTCTGGTTGTTTCCCCATCGGAAGACGACGAGCTCGCCGGTGCGCAGGCCGACTGAGAGCTCACCCGTTGAGCCTCCAAAAGACATCTCGGTCACCTCTACGTTTCCGACACGGCCAACAGCTCGGGCCAGGTCCACTTGAACGACGTCCCCGTTTTCGATCTCGTCATCAACACCAGCATCCCAGATGCGAATAGTGCCATCGGCATGAGCCGTCGTAAGAACATTACGATCTTCGAAGCGCTTTAACGGCTTCCTTACCTCCGCCCCTCCGAGCAAAAACTTAGGTCCCTGTGATCTTTTCTCCTTTAATCCCAGCCAAGCAGAACGATCGACTGACGTCAGGGTGACCTTATTCACGAAGGGATGCACGAAACTAAGGTAAGGATGGAGCATGTTTGTCGGAGTGATGGGATGACCACTAGGGAAGCTCATCGTGATGACTTCTCCTGAGGACAAGAGGGCGAGCAATGCAATGGGGTCATGGGCGCCGCCATAGTAAGGAGTACTACGAGGGATGGGGCAGAAGTCGACCACTTCCGCACCGGGGGGAGTAGGTAGGATTGCGGTGCGTTTCGGGGTCTCGAAGTACTTTGCGATCATTGCCCACGAGGAAGTCTGATAATTAGGGGTCGGTCCCAGATCGATAAAAGTCAGTCCTTTGTTGGCTTCAGCTTTCGGTCGACCGCCAGCGATCAAAAGTCCACTGTCATCTCCGTTGTCTTTCACACACCACGCGATGTTGGTGATTGGGTCTTTGAGCCCGGTAGCCGACTGGGGTCGTTCGGGGCTTACGCCCGGCTGGTCAACGTTGGGGGTATTGATAGATCTGGCCATAATTTTGCGGCCGTCCTTCGAGTCCCAGAAAACCAAGCTATTATCGTCATGCACCGTCAACACGAAAATACCGTTCGGGTGCCAGAGGGCCCTAGTCAGTCGAGGCCGGCGCATTTCCGACGCCGGAATATCACCATTTCCTCCCAGAGCACCGGGTGGGACCTCATATTCAAAATACTTTTGAGCAACATTCTGCTTGAAGGAAAACGTCACAGCACCTTCGGGGTATCCCACCAAGATCTTCCCAATATCCCGAGGCGAAAAGGAGAGACTGAGAACAGGACAAAGGCGAACACGGGCATTGCGCTGGGCCCACAAGTTGGGCACACGGAACGGCGTCAAAGTTTCACGATCCAGATCGTAGGCAATGATATCACCTAATCAAGGATACCTCGTCAGCACGAGAAACTTTACAATCCAATTCAATATACCCCATACCGTTCTGTAAGCCAATAAAAGCATAATCGAGACTCGGGTCGGTCAGTAAAGCGCTCGCATGACTCGGCGGAGCATACGAGACAAGCGTCTGTCTAGTTTCTAAGGAGAAGATGCTGATTTCACTTTTCGAGTCGACACTGACGAGCTTATCGGCGCAGAACTGAATGAACTTGGCAGACGCTTTCCGCGGTAGCGAGAACACCACCGCTACTCGTCGTTGACCGAAGACGTAGATCTGACCATGGCCGAATTGTGTGTCGCTTGTTCCGACGGCGAGGAGCGACTGGACGGGATCGTACGCGATCGCACTGATCTGGGAGTTTATACCGCATCGAGCGAACTATGAGCAGCAACAGCAGGAGATTAGTATGCAATGCACGAGACAGGATCGAGTAAGGTGAATATTGGGGGCGTTGCTTAGTGATATACATCATCGAGGGCGAACAAGTCCGGCGACAAGTTCTCGGAGAAGTCCTTTTGAATGCCGGCCTGCTTTCCCCGCAGAAAATGCGCCATTCTGGCGGATACGGAACTCAAGGGATGGGGTTGGAGAGGAGGAGAAAGAGGGAAAGGAAGATGAGAAGTCGCTTGAGAGGTAGTATATAAGAGCTACTTAAATCATAAAATGACAATAAAAATAAAGCTGCGACGACACCCCGCGGCAGAGGAGCAAGAAGAGGAGGAAGAAGTGGTTGTTTCAATGACAACCGCGGAAATCCACCCAAACGGTTGACGCCATTAAGGCTGACTGACCTTTGAAGGTGATTGACTAGTCCAGCTTAGTGCGTTGTGCCCCGCCCGCCGCGGGATTCAAATGGGGATCCCTTGCTGGCTCGCGCTTGTTGAAGATTACAATGATGATCAGTCCTTCTCTACCACTGCTCAATTGTGTGTAGGGTTCTACATTGCCATGTTCTCCAACAGGGCTCTTCGTATTGGTTCCAGCACAGAATGAGTTCGTATTTTTTCAGGAACCAAATCTCTCATCTGGGTGGAAATCAACTTCCAAACGAGGACTTCGCCAAACTTCGTAGGCAGCAACAAATCATCGCCAAGACAGCTTCCATGCCGATATGACCGAATCTTGCATTGGACTATTGGCTTTGATTTTCATATGATTTCTCCGCAACCGATCAAAGTCGTAATCATCGTGTAGGCATATAATCGAACACTGCTATGTAGCACTAGGGACCTTTCCCATTCTTGAGACTCCCAAAAGTCTGGCTGCAGATCGGCCCGGCCGATCGAGCCAACTAATGTGTGTCTCAGATCCATCTATATAATCTTCCAGGATACATCAATGTCCCTGAATATCGCAAGTTAACATAACGTGCAAATTCCGTCTACCGAGGCCATTTCAGCTAATATCGACGTTAGCCGTCTCCTAGCATCGATCTCGGCGGCCATTCCCTGATAGCGGTAGTAGTGTATCGTAACCTGGTGCACAGCACGATAGCAGGCATACCTAAGAGGTCGACAGTCAGCACACAGACTATATACCACCTTCTGCAGTCTCATCTAGAGATCACATACAGTAATTGACGGGCCACCTGGGCCTTATTTGCCTTCAGTCGAGTACCAAAGCCCTCCCACACAGCGGGAGACGGCGCCTCAAAGATCTCCGCCATATGCACATCGCCCCAGAGAGTATTCTCGAGCCCTAGAAGTCCTGCAAGCTTCTTCGACCCCGGATTCAGCACCACCTGCGACGGTCGGCCTAGTCCAACAATCACTAGTTGCGGTGACGTGATTTCCTCGAGTGCAGGGGACAGCCGACGAACTTGGTTTCGAATCTCCGCATATGGAAGATGAACAAAGGCATCTTCAGAGTCCCGAAGAATGCCTTCTAGAAGTGTCACGAACGCTTCTCGCCAGGACTGCTTCCCTGATCCACAGGCTACCTGGTCTAGTGAGCCAAAGGAGCTGGAGAAATTCTGTCCGATCTCACGAGCTAATGACCCCAAGGCCCGGTTGAGATCATCCCGCTCTTGCATGGTAAGCGCGGCTTCCAGCTCCTGCAGTGTCGCCCCGTTGATATAGTGTCTTACTAAGAAGGCAGAGCCCAACGGTCCCCCATGGAGACCATAATGCAGAAAAGATGGGATATATGGAGTGTCTTGTTGAACCAGGATGGAGTGAGCACGGGCTTCAGTCTCAAGTAGAAGCTGTTCTCGTCGTAAGAGAGGTGTTGTCGACCCTGGAGAACACTTCAGAAGCAGTTGGACCCCATTCGATAGCACGAGACGACTTATTGAATGTAGATGGCCCTTGAGCGGATAGACTCCTTTGACTTGCACCGAAGAAGAAAAGTGGCGTTGAAGGATGGAGCCGAGAGTATAAGAAGGTTCAAGGTCAGGAACTAAGATAGTAGATAAAGAAGGCGACATTTCGCGCAACACTTCAGCTCTTCTGCTTTAGCGCTCGCATGCTCGCTACCAGTACGAGATATAATATGATGATCCATATTGTTGGGGGGAAAGTAAGCAAATATAACCTGAGCGAGCAAATCTTTACTGCAGTCATCGGGGAGAAAGACCAGGCGGCCGCAACCCGGGGATACACTGGGGCCCGGACATGGAACAGAGGTAAGGCGTAGGTTACTGCAATCCAACAAGGAAGGTAATAGATTGTCTAACCCACAAAGCAGCAACAGCTAAGGAATACTAGGAACAGGGAAACCAGTCGATCAATCTCGTTTCTGAGCGTCAGATGATGGAGGGACCCGTTACCGAGGACAAGGAGCATATCCCTTATTTGAAAACATTAAGCGAAGCGGAAGATCCATATCCGAAGCCCCTTACTGAAGGGGACATCCGTCCGGGATCCCCACTGTTTAAACTGGAGAAAGAAGACCCCAAGAAGCATCATTGGAGTATTGGTCAGGAAGCGAAGGAAAGAGTTGTGATCCATGGAGACGCAGCTCGCCTAAGGCTCCCGCTCTGAGAAAGGCGCCATGCAGGGTTGCATCCACACCGGGCCAATCACAGGCGGGTCTTGCCGAATGCGCATCTCCCCGGTTGTATCGGCCGGTTCGAACGCCGATGTTGCAGCGGACTCAATCTATTTAGTTTCCATAGTCTATGCATAGAATAAAGTAGTACTGCTCCTACGATGATATATCTTGCCTGTTATTTGGTTACCATTCGCACAATGTTCGCAGGAGGTAGGCGGCTTGTGCCTCCTTATGTATTTTGTGCTTCTTGGGTAACTTTGGGCACAACCCTGTTCTGTTTGGCCTCCGATCAGGCTATTGGCAGCCGGACCGTCCCTCGAGCGGGGATTAGATGAAATATGCTTCCCCTTGCCATAGCCTCTTATCTCTTTATTACACCATTTCGAACTAAAATGCCGGTTTCTACGCATCATGTGTCGGCTCTAAAGTTCAGTGGCTCATAGAGGAGAAATCAGGAAGAGAGGGCAATTCAGTTGTTAGGATATCGCAAACTTTGTATATACACATTTCTAGCTTTTGTCTTCGTGGAACTGATGAGGCGATCACACTTCGCCACTCATTCAAGATTTGCCCTACGCCAGTTGTTCGTCCAAAAGTTCCTCGGGGAGAATGTGGGGTTAGTCCTTCGTAGATTCAGCGGCCTCTGCCTCTGATGTCGCTGCTGGACTGTATAACTCGGCCAGGTTATACTTCTTTAACCGATCGTAGTCGCTTCCGGCAACACTCATGCCAATGACATTCTGATAGTTTATTGTCAGTAATGGGTTCTGAATGAGTGGCATAGAAGCCACGGCCGTAGAGAACTGACCTGGATAACGGTGACGAGGATGATCAAGTCATAGTTCTTGAGATCAACAGGATGCTCGGGCCCCACGACATCTGCAACAGTCTTGATGACTATGTCGCGATTGAACTTCTTGTTGCTTCGCACGACAGGCCGAATTGCGTACTGAAATTTTCTGGTCAATGAAACCTCATGACCGTCTAGGCCTTGGCGAGACTCACCTTCTTGGGAGGCCCCCCGGAATGGAAATGCGGTTTGAGGACTTCCCGTGCAAAAGACTCCAGGTCGACACTGAGAGTTTTGCGAACGGAAATTGCAGGTGTCATGCGTTGGATGTATCGAGATCGCTTCTTTTCAGGGTTGGCAGCTGCATCTAAGCAAAGTTTATGTACCATTTCCTCTGGATTGATGGATTTGTCAAATCGCACAAACAACACTGAAACATATTAGTGTCTCTCAAACTTAGATCAGTTTTAAGGAGGATAATGAGGGTAACGCACGACACGGCAAATCCATTCTGATGGCATGAAACGGGCGCGACTTGCTCGCGCTGGGCTTCAGTCCTTCGACCTCTTTTCTGATTAGGGCCTCGATGTCATCATCGTCATCCTCCTCATCCGAGTCGGGCTTGTCTCCATAACTGTCACTGCTGGATGACTCCACACTCTGGAGATAAAAAAACAAAATAAGTTAGATTGAGGAGCATTTATCAGTCTGCCAGATACCGTGGGTTTTTTTTTTTTCCTATGCGCAAAGTCTGCCCTTCATGCTACTAACCTGCGAGAAAACATCCACTACCTCTGCCATACACTTTCCTTCCTTTCCCAAGTCGCACGACACGAAAACTCCCCAGTCGCCTCCCTCAATACCCGACTTGTTGCCTTGTTGGTGTTTCTGCCATTGGCCACCTCCCTGTGCCGCCACACATTAGCTATCAATTACTAGATGGGGAAAAGCCAATGGGAGATGTCTGTGGTCAACATGCCACGGACATCAGATGGGGCGAACCTTTCTCTTCTTAGCAGGCTGAACGGATTTCCTATCAGGCATGGCTCTCTTTCCTGATCCAGCCATCGACAGATGTTAATGCGCGGGTGAATGGGATGGGATGCCGGTACGGGATTTGTGCGTGGGCAAGTGGGGAGGGGAATTGACCGCAGGGAGTGCACGCACGTTGCCCGGTTGTCCGAGTTGACAGGGAAGATTCAAGCTTAGTGGTGAGATTAAGCTGGTCCTAGAAGTTCTAGATGCACTACTGGTGACACGAGGGTTCCCAACAGATAAGGGTAGGCATGGCGCGGGGGGGTTTAAAATTCCACAAAAGGAATAGCGGCAAAGCGGGCGATCATCATCCCACTTGGTGGAGTGACGGCCGGTTACTTGCTGCGTTCTTACTGCAAAGTGGTTTCGGCCGGATTGACTTGCTTGCTTTTTGAAACTAGTGCACCTGCTGTTATCAGTTTATCGCTGCTTCCGCAGCATCTCTTACTTTCAGGGTTCCGCCATAGCTTATTCGACAGCAATATACCATCAAACCACCCCATCCATGCCATCACGGTCGGAGATCTCCTGGAATTCACGCAAAGCATGAAATACCTATCCAGTAGGAATGATCCCGGAGATCCCGCTGCCATTCACTGTCGCATGGTGTGGCTGTTTGCGTGAGTATTGTAGTTCGGTGACACTATTTTTGTCTCGAGTCCCACCTCTACAGCATGACATCACGCGTGCCCTTTCATTCATGACGTACGGCCACACTGGGTTCCAGACTAGACTAGACTCCCTGGTTGCGACAGTCAGAGGCACCTATTAATACTCTTTCACTCCTCAAACACATAGTAAATATCATCTTCTCAGACACATCCAATACTTCTCGCGCTTCTTTCCATACTAGCTTTATCAACCCCCATCTTCTCACACTGCTCAATTCAACGTGATGGCGACCGATATCGCTACCCGGGATCTTCGGAAGCCCATCACGGTTGCCGAGTACCTCTTCCATCGTTTGCACGAGGTTGGCGTTCGCTCTGTGCATGGCGTTCCAGGTGCGACTTACTTTGGGGGAATTTGGGGAGTGCTAGATCCCGCTAACCATCATGAATTATACTAGGCGACTACAACCTCGCAGCCTTGGACTATCTGCCAAAGTGTGGCCTCCATTGGGTGGGCAATTGCAATGAACTCAACGCCGGTATGTCTGAACCAATCCTACTGTTGGAATTGTACTACCTTGATGACACTCATTGTCATAACTAACGTGGACAACCTAACAACGTACAGGATATGCCGCCGACGGCTATGCTCGGGTCAACGGAATCGGTGCCCTGATTACCACCTTCGGCGTGGGTGAGCTTTCAGCGCTCAATGCCATCGCTGGTTCGTACTCCGAGTTTGTGCCAGTTGTTCATATCGTGGGTCAGCCCAACACCAAGTCTCAGAAGGATGGCATGTTGCTGCACCACACCTTGGGAAACGGCGACTTCAATGTGTTTGCGAAGATGAGTGCAGGCATCTCCTGTACCCTCGGTCGCTTGAACGAGACACTGGAGGCTGCAACACTTATCGACAACGCCATCCGTGAATGCTGGATTCGCAGTCGACCCGTCTACATCAGTCTCCCCACCGACATGATTACCAAGCAAATTGAAGGTGATCGCCTCGAAAAACCGCTGGATCTCTCTCTACCGACAAATGACCCTGAGAAGGAAGATTATGTGGTGGACGTTGTCCTGAAGTACTTGCATGCTGCGAAGAAACCCGTCATCCTGGTGGATGCTTGTGCCATCCGTCATCGGGTCCTTGATGAAGTTCATGACTTGATGGAGGCTTCCGGCCTGCCTACCTTCGTGGCTCCGATGGGCAAGGGAGCAGTAGATGAGACTCGCCCGAACTACGGCGGTGTGTATGCTGGCACTGGATCGAACGCGGGTGTTCGTGAGCAAGTCGAATCTTCCGATCTTATTCTGAGCATCGGTGCTATCAAGTCGGACTTTAACACCAGCGGTTTCTCCTATCACATCGGACAGCTCAACACCATTGATTTCCACAGCACTTATGTACGTGTACGATACTCTGAATATCCAGAGATCAACATGAAGGGAGTTTTGCGCAAAGTCATCCAGAGGATGGGTGCTGTCAACGCCGCGCCAGTCCCGCATCTCTCCAACACGCTTCCTGAGAGCGAGAAAACTTCGAGCAACCAGGAGATCACGCACGACTGGCTTTGGCCCAATGTTGGTCAGTGGCTGAAGGAGAATGATATTGTTATCACCGAGACGGGCACGGCCAACTTTGGCATCTGGGAAACCCGATTCCCGGCAAATGTCACTGCCATTAGCCAGGTTCTGTGGGGTAGCATTGGTTACTCGGTTGGGGCGTGTCAGGGTGCTGCACTGGCAGCAAAGGAGCTGGGCAATCGTCGGACTGTTCTGTTTGTTGGTGACGGAAGTCTTCAGCTCACCGTGCAAGAACTGAGCACTATGATCCGAAACAACCTCAATCCCATTATGTAAGTGTTTCTACGGTGATAAGCTCCATATTATAACGATACTGACCGCATCAAGCTTCGTCATTTGCAATAACGGATACACCATTGAGCGGTACATCCACGGATGGGACGAAAGCTACAATGACATCCAGCCGTGGGATATTGAGGGTCTGCCCCGGGCCTTTGGAGCCAAGGACAAGTACACGGGCTACAAAGTAAAGACGCGGGATGAGCTGAGGCAGCTATTTGCAAACCAGGAGTTTGCTTCTGCGCCACACTTGCAAGTAAGTAATACATTGCCCTAGCATTTCAATCCTGTCCAGGAGAGTGCTAACCAAGATGGCACAGTTGGTGGAGCTTCACATGCCCCGTGATGATGCTCCCGCCGCGTTGAAAATCACGGCTGAGGCGGCGGCCACCAGAAACAAGTAACGGAGGATCCCCAGGGCCTTGAGGCAATCTCGCTTCTTCCTGTTAACGCCTTTCTCCCCTTTCTTTTAGCTTGACCTGTCACTCCTGGAGAGGAACAGACATGACTCTGAAGCGGTAGTGTAATTGCAGAATACGAAATATAATGAATTCCAGTCAAGTTGTATGCGCACGTGCCCTTTCCGTATTGATGATTTGGGGTCTTGGGTGGTGCGTTTAGGGAGTCTAGTGCTTATCATACATTCCCAATGCCAAGGGAAAACATAGTGGAACTAGCTTGATAGTCAGCCAGCCAGCCCAACGTGCCGTGTGAGACAGTCCACAGTTGGGGAGGAATGGCAAGCAGATAGATAAACACTTTGGCAACGGATAGTAGTACAAATGTAGTTAGTGAGTCTGAGTACGAACCAGCCCAATTAAGGAGGAATCAAGTAGGAAAAGGGGCGAGATGAGTAGTAGTTCCCTAGGGCTGAACAACTACGTACAGGGGGGGGGGGCAACAACTGTCAGTAACTCAGTGGAATGGAAGGGTTGGCCCACCTTTCACTTGATGGGTCTAAGAAGCCCATGGAAAGGTGACGGAAAAGGGGAGAGACAGCGAGAAAAAGGGACTGACTTTGTTTGGGCAGCTTATCGGGGGGAGACCACCACGTGATCGACGGGAAGGACAGACAAAGTCGCAGGCGCTAAGGCGGCCAGCGCATCAAAGCTCCTCAGGATTTCCCTGGGCGGGCCGCGTTAGATTACTTACTCGTTCAAAAGTATCCTACCCCATATGAATTTGGCGAGCAGGCCTCTGTCCCTTTCCTTGACGAAACACCTAATTAATCTATACGGTGGACAGCTAATTTGCCGCCACCTGCCACTAATCCACCGTGCGGTCGAATCCCCAGCGGTTTTGCTAATGGTATGTCTTAGCTTCCCCGTTGAGCCTTCCGCCGCATCATTTCCCCTCCCCCCCTTCGACTAGTATCAAGCTAGAGGGGGACTGGACTTGTCCCGACTATTAGGGGTTGATTGCCGCAATCTTACCATTTGACTTACTTTAGGAGATCCAGCTATCTTTAAGGATTTGACACACCCCTCTGAAGAACGCCCAACTTGTTCCTTTCGCTACGGTTTGTGTCTGCAGCTCGACTTGCGTGTGACCTCTCCAGTTTCCAGCCTCCTCCTCCTTCCTCCCCCCGTCCATTCCCTGATCAGGTGGAAAAAGCTGATGCCGTCCCTCTGCTCCCTCCGCTCCTGCTTACGTACTGTCGTTCGCTCCGATCTGGACGCTATCTGCGCTTGATTGACGTGCTTCGAGAAGCGGCGATTGCCTGCTCTTCCATCTTGGTCGCTGAAATTTACCGCCCCAAGTGCTGCTCGTACCGAGGGGGCATCATCGATTGCGTCGTGTCGGCTTGTTCTAGCTCTGACAATGTGGAATTGCCTTGGGTTCTAAGCTTTCATGATCTATCAGTCCCCACTTCAGGGACAAGTTTGATTGCGCAGCCCCGTGAGGTATATGAGAGCAGAACCTTATTGGATTCCCAGGACAATTTGTCTGCTCATTAGACTCCGACATCCGCCTCCTTGCATCAATCCATTGGAGACGTCGCAGACATCGCCAATATGGACGGTCAACGGCCGCAGCAGTACATCCCCGTACCCCCGCCTTCGTCGGCGACACAACCCTCCCAATCGCACATAATACCTTTACCACCGCCGCCGCCTCGTTATCCTCCTACTCAGTCGCAGGGCGTTATGCTTCCGCCGCCCCCGGGACCACCGCCAGGGACAGCATATGGCACCTCCAAGCTTACCAATCCCCAACTGCAACATCAGAATACACTTGGGTGGCAGCAGCAGAGCTGGGCACGGCAGGCACTCTCACAAGGGTATCTTCCACCTCCTCCGCCTCCCCCTATGGTCCCTGCGAATCAATCTCCATACGGGCGTCCTGCAGCTTTGTCGATTCCCTCCGCTGAAACTCGGACGTCTGCGACTTACGTTCCTCAAGCTGGTACTTTTGGTCCGGGGGTCGGGATTCCGCCCTTCGACGTACACTCGAACTCCACGTACGACGGTGCGGGGACAATGCAGCCCAGCGACAGACAGCGGAACCCATCTACCCAAGCCTACGAATATCCGGCCACCGACTCTTCTCCGTATAAACGGGATGCCAATGTCCCTGCCACTCCTTCTACGACTCGCAATCTACCTTCCTCTCTAGCTGTCAATGATGGTGCTCATGATATGGCTTCAGTCAACTACTCTGCCACGAACATGCACAACTCGCTACAACAGGCGTCTGCGCCATCTTCGGAACTGACCACATCGGGCAGTCTTCGCCATAACCACAATACATTGCTTGGTGGCATCTCGCCAAATGAGGCCTCAGTCCAATGGCCTCTCGATCGTGTCCTCCAATGGCTTGCGAATAACGGGTTCTCCACGGACTGGCAGGAAACATTCAGGTCTTTGGAAATTCAGGGGGCCGACTTCCTCGAGCTAGGACATGGGTCAAATGGCCGACCTAACCTGGGCAAGATGCACCAGGTGGTCTATCCTCATCTTGCAAAAGTGTGCGAAGCAAGCGGCACTCCCTGGGATCAGATACGTGAACGGGAAGAAGGCAAACGCATGCGCCGTTTGATCAAGAAGATCCATGATGACGGCAGTTATGATACCGAGTTTTCTATTCAGAAGCGGCGCGACTCTCACCCGATGAGCGCCCACGATGGCGCGCCTGACGCTTCACCGAAATTGACTTACGAGCCCAGGTCCGCGGGCCCTACAGGGAATATCACAAACAGCCCTAATCTCAAGGCCCCACAGCCCGCATATGGACAAAGACAGAGCGTTCAGATGCGTTCTTTTACAACACCCATACCAACCACCCATGATCATGCGTCTTCCGAGCTTGCTCCGAGCGAAGCTAATACAATGTGGTCCCGATCGGACTATTCGCGAGCTGTTTTGTCTAGCATTGGCGGCGAGCATCACAGGCAGAGCCCTTCGATGTCCAGCGATGGCGGAACATTTCAGATACCTATTAGATCTTACGAGGACAGTCCCAAGAGCGGCAGTCCAGCAGCGCAGCATGCTACTCTTGCACACACAGGCCCCTCGTCATCCACGGGAGATCTAGGCGTCAAGTTCGAGCACTCACGCGGCAACAGTTCGGATTCGACGACTGGTCGCCGGTATTATGAATCGATCAGGCAAGACGGCGGGGTCCGCCCTTCGCCCCAGGAGTCAAGCAACCGTCAATCTGGTGGAGAAACCCCATCTTCATACCCCAAAGACCACCGTAATGGGCTGTTGGGCTTCTTCAAGAAACGTTCCAAGGCAGGCGATTCCAACCACCCGTCTCCAGAGGAGCTATTTTTGGAGTCTCCCACCAGTCCAGTGAACATGCGCCAGAACAGCTCGCAGCTGCCTTATAATAGGCCAAATTTCAGCACCAGTGAGTTGTCGCTGGGCGGCGAGCGGCCGTCGTCTTCATCCATGTCGGACCATGAACGATTGGCGTTGCGAGGTAACAAGCCAATGCAAAAGAGCAAAAAGTGGACTTTTGTGACTCTGGACGGATGGAACTATCGCTTGGTCGACATAACCGAGATGGACTCTGTGGAGACACTGCGTTCTGCCATTTGTCAAAGCCTTGGAATCGCTGATTGGACTGGGGCGCAGATTTTCATGACGGAGCCCGGGCAGACTGAACATGATGAGCCGTTGAATGACACTAGCCTGGCTTTGTGTCGGCGGACAAAGTCAGACACGGTTGGCTCATTGAAGCTGTTTGTACGAGGGCCCCATATGCAACTGGGTGTGAATAGCTCCACTCACTACGGCTTGGGGCTTTCGATCCCAGAGAAGGGCACAGCCTCACCCACATCTGCTCACCAGTTGCATAGAAAGCCGCTTGACGATGAAGCTCTCAGCAGGATATCTCCTCACAACCCAGCCAAGCCTACGTCTCCTCAAGTGTCTTCACGGCAGCAGCTCAAAGCTCCCAGTTCCAAGCTACCGCCAGCCTCGCAACCATCAATCACAACGTCCCCAGTCGATGGTGGCGCCGAAGCAGGACTGCCTACTGATGCCGAGAAGGCAGACTTGTTAGCTCGTCACGACGAACATATGCGTGAGGTTGAGCGGAAACAGAGGGCCTATCGCATCTCAAAGGTCCCCCCGATGCCACAGCCGAGAAAAGATGTCTATGGCGAAACTGGATACAGGCGTGAAGGTGTCATTGATTTTGATCAGCCTCGCACGTCTCCTTACGAAGACAAGAAGTCCGAGCCGCTCGTGCCCCTTCGCAAGCCTCCCACTGCGCCTCACGAGTCAAGTACACTGACTAAAGTCAACTCACTAAGGAAGAAGGATGTTGAGCGGCCCCGCATACAGACTACCGCGCAACCACATGGTACTCATGGTCTCGGAGCGGTATTGGCTAGTGTTGGTAGGATGACCAGTGCCATTGGAACCCCATCTCCATCAGTTCCCACGCCACCTGCCGCCAGTCAGGAGTTCAAAGGACCGCAATCATCGGAGCAAGATAACCAAACAACGCCGACGGTGCATTCGAGCCAGTCTCCGGCACAACCTGGTTCTGCGACTCCTCAGGAACCAAGACCGACTCTGCAGTCTCGCAAGTCATTTGGACCCGAATTTGACTTTGAGGAGACCAAGGTCTCATTCCAAGGGTCACCGGTGCCACAGCAGCCCCAGGAAGACTCCGACGAGGACTCCGATGATGGTCTTTTTGCCATTCCCATCGCGAGTACCAAGACCCCGGTTAAAGAGAACCCGCCTGTGTCCGTCTCGCCCGAGTCGCAAAGGCGAGCCGGGAAACCGTCTCTCACACTGAACACTGAGAACAGGCTACGGAAAGGATTATCCGTTAGCTTCAGGTCCCCAAGTGCTACCCGCGAAACGTTCGCCAGTTCAAGCGGGGAATCGGGCAACAGGAACGCGTCCTTCCTTGACATGAGTGCTTCGCCGGAGGAAGAGAAGCCGCCCCGCAGGGATTCCTTTGCCCAAGGAGACCTGTGGGCAAGCAGACCTCCAGTCGAGGGCGTTATTGATCACCTCGATGACTTCTTCCCGGACATTGACCTCGATACCCCTTACCTTGACGGGCAGGGCATGTCACCCCCTTCATCCCCGGCATCTAAGGTTGCAACCGACAACGACATAATTCCCAAGGATAAACCAGAAGCTGTATCACACCCCCCACCACATACACCTGCGCCGCCAAGCGAAAATACCGTTGGCTCCAGCGAGCCAACCATCAAGCCTCAGGATCCAGGAGTCGTAGCTCGGCGGAACGTCAGTCGCTCTGGCGGTGGACTCACACGCATGAAATCGATTCGAGAAGTAGCAAAAGGTGCCAATCAAGCTAGTAGGAATCGGAGTGTGACGGCCAATACCGGCAACCAAAGATCAGGTGATATTTTGCGTCGCAAGAGCACGAAGATGTTCGGCGCCAAGATTATGCAAATCAGTCCGAAGCGTGGAAGCCGACTTAGCCAGCTGGACCCTATTCCCCAGAACCAGGCGCCTGCGGGCAATATCCCTCAAAGACAGCCCACTTTCCGCATCATCCGTGGTCAGCTCATCGGCAAGGGAACTTATGGCCGCGTATACCTTGGCATGAACGCTGACAATGGTGAGGTCTTGGCTGTGAAGCAAGTGGAGGTCAATCCTCGGATTGCCGGAACAGACAAGGACCGCATCAAGGAGATGGTCGCAGCGATGGACCAGGAAATTGATACCATGCAACATCTCGAGCATCCTAACATTGTGCAGTACCTCGGTTGCGAGCGAGGCGAGTTCTCCATCTCAATCTATCTCGAATATATCTCTGGTGGCTCTATCGGCAGTTGTCTTCGCAAGCATGGCAAGTTTGAGGAGAGCGTGGTCAAGTCTCTGACGCATCAGACCCTGAGCGGGCTGGCCTATCTTCACAACCAGGGAATTCTCCATCGCGACCTGAAAGCCGACAATATTCTCCTGGATCTGGACGGAACATGCAAGATCTCCGACTTCGGAATTTCCAAGAAGACAGACAACATCTACGGAAACGATTCGACCAACTCCATGCAAGGCTCGGTCTTTTGGATGGCGCCCGAGGTCATCCAGTCCCAAGGACAAGGGTACAGCGCCAAGGTAGACATCTGGTCTCTCGGATGTGTGGTGTTGGAGATGTTTGCTGGACGCCGGCCGTGGAGCAAGGAAGAAGCTATCGGCGCAATCTTCAAGCTGGGTAGTTTGAGTCAAGCCCCTCCGATCCCTGAAGATGTTTCCATGAACATCACACCAGCAGCGCTCGCCTTTATGTACGACTGCTTCACAGTGTAAGTGGCATTGCCTTCTAGAGCCCTTTCCCGCCAGACTGACATGTTATAGGGACTCGCGTGATCGGCCAACTGCTGAGACTCTCCTAACCCATCCCTTCTGCGAACCCGACCCGAAGTACAATTTCTTGGATACCGAGCTCTACGCCAAAATCCGCCACGTCCTGTAAAGCCCCACCCACCTAGCATGATGTTCAGTATTATCATATTTCCAAGCATCTCTCTCTTCCAGCGTTTTGACTATGCACTTTGTTTCCTCTCCCCTGCATCATACCCAAATCTGCAGCATTTCGCATTCGGTGTGGCATAGTTTGTTTGAAGGAATTCGGCTGGGTGAGCGTAATTGTTTGAATAAGATTCTGGATATGCCTGGTCTTTCTTGGTTCGGTGACTGGTTGAGACATAATCACAGCAAAAGTGTCTTGTCCCGTTTTTGTCTTCAATACACTGTACATACATTTGAATTCAAGAAAATAAGAATACTAATATCTACCAATACTACCACTGTACAAGAATGAAAGTCCATACTATCAAGACCTTACACTCCCACCCCCACTCAAACTCCCCTCATCATCCTCATCCCTCCCCAACCCAACAAAACCCACCCTAAACACCCCCTCGCACCACTCCGCAAAAGTATCCACATCCCAAACCTCATCCTCCCTCCCCTTCCCCTTCTTACTCACAAAATTCCCCCTCCTCCTCTCCGCATCAACATACATCTCCCAAAACTCCTCATAAATCTGAATGACCCGATCCTGCACCGCCCCCACCAGCGTCTCCCTCATCCGTCCATCATCCAAATACTCCCCCAACACCTTCCTCAAACTCGCCACCTCCTTCTCCACATTACCGCACAATGTATCCATCAAGCCCCCAGCAGAGGGAAGATTTCCAGATGATGTCCTAGCCGGCAACGACGCCGTCATCTTCCCCGCCGCAAACTCATTAATGAATTCATTAATCACGGTGCGGAGACGTCCATCCAGTTCGACCTTCGCGTCGAGCATGTTCTCCACGACGCGGGGGAGGAGACCATGGCCGACGAGTTTGAAGAGGTTGCGCGGGTTGAAGAGACCCCCGCGTGAGCGCAGCTCGTAGAAGGTGGAGGTCATGGCGGAGAAGTCGAGGGTGGTTTCGGGCGTGGTGTATTCGATGTCGAAGGCGACGATCTGTTGTTTGAGGATTAGGAGGTGGCTGAGGAGGAAGAGGTGCGCGTCTGTAGGAGTGGTTTTTGTGCGCAGGAGGGTGCTGGCGCTGTGTAGGGAGGTCGTGGTTTGGTGCACGATTTGGTGGGCGAGGTCGTCGAAGACGGTGGACTAGTTTGTTTGTTTGTATGTTAGTTTCTATGTTGGTTGTGTGTGGGGGGGAGGATAGCGGGGTGGGATGTACGTTGACGAGACGGTAGATTCGGCTTAGAAGCCAGATCGCTTTGCGGAGGGTTGGGTACCAGCCGCTTTGGTCTTGGGTTGTTGGGGACTCGAGGTCCCATTTTGTAGCGGCGGTGGTAGTGGTGTCTTCGGGGGTCGTTGATGATGGGTCGCTGTCGTTGCTGGGTTTGGTTGTGGGTTTGGGTCGGGTTGGGAGGGTCGTTGTGGTGGTGGTGGTGTCTGTGGAGGTGATCTTGCGGCCGCTGATTTGGCCTTCGGTGACGGATATGGAGAATTGTTTGTTGCGAGCTGGGTAGTCGAGGTCTTCGGGGCGAGGTCTGTAGCGCTCGATTTCGTCGCGGAGGAAGGCTTGCGCGCGGAAGACGAGGCGAGTTTGAACGTCTTCGAGGGCGGGTTGGATCAACGCTGGGAAGTCGAGCTGGTTGGCGTCGACTTGTTGCTCGATTTCTTCGTCCTGGTCGAGCAGGTATCGGGTTTGCAGGAGGGTGCAGAGCTGGCAGAGCTTGACGATCTTGTCTTCGTGGATGATGCGCGGTCTAAGGTGGTCGTAGAGCGGCTCGCAGATTGTTTCTAGGAAGTCGTAGAGTCCGCCGTGGCCGTGGAACCATTCACCCCAAAGTTCGAACTCGTCAAGGCATACGCCGCGGATGTAGCTGATGCTGGCGCGGGCGAAGGAGACGAGATCCTGAGATGATGTCGGAGACTGCGCGAGGTCGTTGAGGTTCTTGTATACGAGGGGGGTGATCAGTTTCCCCCGCGTGGCTGCGTAGTTCGCATGAAGCTCGTTGAGCAAGCTTTGGTATTCGGCTTCGGTGCCCTGGTCGGGGTCTAGAGGCGGGACGGCTCGCTTCTGGATCTCGAGTCCAATCTGTTTCAGTTCCGGCGCGCCGACTCTGAATTTGGCGTAGAGCAGCGTGGACATGGTTGTGTCGTTGAGCTGCTTATCTGCGATCTTCTTCGACGCATCGGCGTATACATCGCGGAGGGAGGACACAAAGTGGGTTCTGATCAAGGTGAGGGCACGGGTCATGAGTAAACGGTACCGGGAGCGGTATACACCGGCTTCCTTTTGATCGGGCTGCGAAATAGGACCAATTAGCTAGAATGCGATAGACATTGTGATGTATACTGACATGTGTCTCCATGTAATCCAGGCATTCGTCGAGACGCCGTAGCATATCCGAGAAATCCTTCCCGCGAACTGTATTTCCGGCCCCCGGGGCATTCAGTCTCCTCGACGCAGGATCCAGAAAGTCGTAATACTGGAGGTTCACTTGGATATCCTCCGCCAAATCCGAGTCATGCTTCTGCGCAGAGAGCAGCCCCTCACATTGTTTCCGGAACTGGGAGGTCTGCGATTCAACAGCTCGAAAGTCGTTCGAGAGGCTGGTCAAAAGATCGAGGGTTGATGACGTATCGTTTAACAAGGAATCGAGGTGGGACTTGGACATTTGAAGCTCCTGGAGACAAGCTCTAAGAACAATTGATGTCAGCATAGACCAGGGGAGCCTGTGGGGGTGGACCGCGGATGGGCGTACTGGTACTCATCGTAGCTAGCTTCCAGCAGGCTTTCCTCTACTTCATTGTACCATTGCGCAAATTCCAGCTCGTTGCGAATATCGGTAACCGAGTCCACATCATCCGGGATTGTCTCGAGTTGGGTGGCCTCCTTGACCTTCTGTTCCAGAGCCCGGCCCGACGGGGCAGTTTGGCGTCGACTTCGCTGTCCTGCAGCTTGTTGGCGCATTGTGGGGGATCCTTCGGTGTTGAAAGAAATATTCGTTATAGCCTCTGCATGAAAGCCCCCATAAAACCAAGGTAAGCAATCCCTACTAAACCCAGAGCCCAGGCGCGTGGAAAGGCAGAGGAGCAATGAATCCGGCGTGGCTTCAATGCGCTATTCTGCCGGTGTCTTCCGCCTACGCGACTTGACGCAACATCCAGCTGATGTTTTGCCTCTTTCTCATTGATCGATCAAGATCCGCTCGGGAGTACATAAGAATATTGGAATTTAACTTCAGTCTCGGCGTGCGAAACCATTAAGCACTGCCAAACATCATGTGGACTCATCGGGGGCGGCAATCGGTGACCACCGTCGTCACCAACTCTTCACGTCGCCTTGTGAGAAACAACCGATCTATCGCCACGCCCTGGCGCAGATCTTATGCCAGCAGTAACAAGGGACCGGAGCCATCGGTTAACTCGCACTGGCTCCGGAACTCTTTGGGCGTGGCGGGAGCAGGCACTGCTGCCGTTTTCATTTACGAATATGCTACATCCCACCGGAATCAGATGGAGAAGCCAGTGGAAAAGGTGAAAGACCTCGCTAAATCCGCCGAGGAATTGAGCTCGCAGTACGTACAGCACAAGCGGAGTGTGAAGAGTCCCGGTGTCTACGTCTGGGGCAATAACGCCTATCGTGTGGTTGATCCGGAATCCAAGGAGTCCGTGGTGAAGACTCCCCGGAAATTTGCCTACTTTGAAGGTCAAGTGCTCAGAGACCTCAAGCTCGGAGAGAGGTCCGGCGCAGCCATTACGGAGAACGGCGACCTAGTCCAATGGGGCAAGGGCTACTCCGAGACCGAATTCAAACCCGTAAAGACTCTTACCGGCAAGAATCTGGCTTCGTTGTGCATGTCCAACGATCGAATCCTCGCGTTGTCCTCGGACGGCAATGTCTACTCGCTACCTATTGCCAAGGAGGACCAGCTGGGTGGCCGCAAGACCAAGGAAGGGTCATGGGTGCCTTTCCGGTCGGGAACGTCCAGTATTAGCTACCGCTTGCTGCAGCCGACATTGAAGCTGGGCGAGCGTGTAACCGCTCTCGCCAGCGGACTCGACCATGCTCTACTCTTGACCAGCTCCGGCCGGGTGTTCTCCGTTGCTGCTTCTACTGAGAATTACCCATCCTTTGGACAGCTCGGTATCCCCGGCTTGACCTGGGCTACTCGCCCCAAGGGACCGGTGGATGCCCTTCACGAGATTACTGCGCTCAAGGGCTCCAAGATCGTCCAGATTGCTGCGGGCGATTACCACTCGCTCGCTCTTGACAAGGACGGCAATGTGTTCGCTTTTGGCGACAACTCTTTCGGACAGTTGGCGATGGAGTTCAACCCGTCCTCACCTTTCTGCGACACCCCGACTCTGGTGCCCATCAGGAACCTCTACCGCGGTCCCTGGTTGCCCAAGGCCACTCGGGTTGCGGCCGGAGGTGCCAACAGCTTCTTCACCGTGGATGCGCAGCGCATACTCAGCTCCAAGGAGGACCCTGCCACCCTTCGTGACCTGGGACGCATCACTGCGGATACCTGGGCTTGCGGACGGGGCATCTGGGGAGCTCTGGGTACCGGCAAATGGACCCACGTACAGGATTCACTCGCCAAGGTGAAGGCACTGAGTGGTCTTTCCGAATTCGACGAGAAGACCAACCGCCTGATGCCCATCCGCATCCATGATCTCTCAGTCGGCACGACACATGTCTCCGCGGTCTTGAACAACAGCACCCATGTGGATTCAGCTCCCTCCAGTACCTTGAACGATACTCGTGACTGGGGATATGATGCTCTCTGGTGGGGAGGCAACGAGCACTTCCAGTTGGGCACAGGCAAGCGCAGTAACCTGTCCAAGCCGAACTACATCCACGCCCCGCCGGAGGAGGCAGACGAGCAGCAGGAAGCACGCCTCCAGATCATGCCTCGTCATAAGGGCAAGGTTGACCGTCGCACGGTGAGCATGGAGCAGCGCGTGGTATGTGGACGACACATCTCTGCCATCTTTTCTTCCGTGTAATTTGACCGCCTTCTTTTCCATGTATAATGAACCATAATTGGTGCTATGACCATGTATATTAGCTATATCTTCTGGGCGTGTTATGAGGTGATTGGGGTCGAAAAAGTCGTGATCAGGGCATGTAATACCAACCTATCAGCACACAGCTGGAATTCAATGCAAATCTCATACTCTACATAGTACTAGGGTCTTTGGTCTGAAAGTGTGAATGGTTCCTGAACGGCCATCAGTGCCGGATCTCCACCACAGACTGGGTCATGATGGCGAATACCCGGAAAATGTCATCACTTCAGTGGATCCTCTGGTCTTCCGCCTGCCCTTCCGATTGACTTTTGACAGCCACAATGGCTGCTCCATGAGCTGCTTTTTCTCTACAATCCCTTGAGATTTCCCCTTCAATATTGTTGTCGCATCGCCGTGTATAGTCTCTCTCCTTTGTCCACCTCCCAAGATCTCGTCTGTATCTCTCGATCCCTCCTCATCTCCTCCAATCTCTAACCCCGCATCCATGGCTTCTGCCCCGCCGGCCAGTCGCGCCGATGAAGTACAAAATGTGAGTCATGCTCTTTTTTCAATCCTGACGAGCTGGTGCATATTCCTCAACCCTAGCTCCTGTCTCCATGGGCCACCAGCATCATCCTATCCTCCAATTTGCACCATACTGACCGCATTGGCTGCTCTACAGCTTCTGAAAGCCGTCGAGGATCTCCTGATTCCGTTCATCCGAAGCGCCGATGAGGACCCTTTAGCCCAGCACTCGCTGCACAACGGCACCAATGGCGACTCCAAGCCTCGAGGCACGGCCCTCGTCGAACACAAGAAGCCCGAAGAGCTGCAGAAACTCCTCCAAATAGACTTCCCCGACCAAGGAACCGGACAGGACGGACTCATCGAAGTCCTGCGCAAGGTTCTGCGCTACTCGGTCAACACATGGCACCAGGGATTCCTCGACAAGCTTTATGCATCAACCAACGCCCCCGGCGTAGCGTCGGAGCTTATCCTGGCGGCGCTCAACACCAACGTCCACGTCTACCAGGTCTCCCCAGCCCTGACCGTCATTGAGAAACACACCGGCAAGCAACTCGCCTCTCTCTTCGGCCTCAATGGCCCCCGCGCCGGAGGCATCTCCGTCCAAGGAGGCTCCGCCTCCAACACCACCTCGATTGTGATCGCGCGCAACAACCTCTACCCCAGCACCAAGAAAGACGGCAATGGCAACTACCGCTTCGTGCTCTTCACCAGCGCCCACGGCCACTACAGCATCGAAAAGGCCGCCCAAATGCTCGGTCTGGGCAGCTCCTCCGTCTGGGCCGTCCCCATCGACAAACAAGGCCGCATGATCCCCTCGGAGCTCGAAGCCCTGGTCCAAAAGGCCCTCGCCGAGAACCGCACCCCCTTCTACGTCAACGCCACAGCCGGCACAACCGTTCTGGGCTCCTTCGATCCCTTTCACGAAATCGCCGCCATCTGCAAGAAATACAACCTGTGGTTCCACGTCGACGGCTCCTGGGGCGGTTCGTTCATCTTCTCCTCCTCCCAACGCGCCAAACTCTCCGGTGCCGAAAAAGCAGACAGCATCGCCATCAACCCCCACAAAATGCTCGGCGTCCCCGTCACCTGCTCCTTCCTCCTCGCCGCCGACATCCGTCGCTTCCATCTCGCCAACACCCTCCCCGCCGGCTACCTCTTCCACAACGACGACACCGCCGCTGCCGCACCAGACTCCCTCAACGGCGAGACCGAACTCGTCGTCGATTCTCCCGAGGTCTGGGACCTCGCAGACCTCACCCTCCAATGCGGCCGTCGCGCAGACTCCCTCAAGCTCTTCCTCAGCTGGACCTACTACGGCACGGCCGGGTACGAGCAACAAATCGACTCCGCCTGCGCCGTAGCAGCGCACCTCGCTACGCTGGTCGAACAGAACCCCAACTTCGTCCTCGTCAGCGAGAACCCACCGCCGTGTCTGCAGGTGTGCTTCCATTATGCGCCGAACCGCGCGTTCGTGCATCCCCGCGGACTGGTCTCGAATGAGACGGAGCGCGGGAAGGCGAATAGTAAGGTCACGGAGCAGATCACGCATGCGATTGTGGGCAAGGGGTTCATGGTGGATTTTGCTCCGCCGAGTGGGGATGAGGATGCTGTCGGGAATGGGAAATTCTTCCGGTGCGTGGTGAATGTTCAGACGACGAGGGAGACGGTGGAGGGGCTGATTCGGGCGATTGAGGAGGTTGGACCGGGGATTGTGGAGAGGTTGAAGAGGGAGAGTGCGGGGGAAGTGTCGACGAGGAGGTTGGGGGAGAGGGGTCATGGTCCTGTTGTGCATCATTGAGGAATGGGTTTGGTTGATACTATGTTGTCTGTTAGATTTGTTTTTGGGTTTATTGTGGAAACAAAAGTCTGGGCTATAGATGGGATGGTATAAATATAGAGGGTACATACACATACATATAGGGTGGGTATATAACGAGGAATACAGTGAATGATATGACGAAGCTTATTTTCGAATGCACAGTGGATTGTAACAATGGATATCTCATGCAACTACTAATTACTACCACCCTCATCCATATATACACCCCCGGTGTACTCCCTCAACTAATTACCAATCTCCGCCCGTCTCTCAAGCACGCTTCTCGCCTCCGCCTCAGTCAAACTCTCGATCCCCAGTTCTGCAAGCACAACCCGCGCGCTCTCATTATCCTTGAAGAGTCGCTTCTCAACCTCCCATAGCCCGGGGCGTGTATCTCCCTCGACTTCTGACTCCTCCGTGGTAGTGGTAGTCTTCGCATCAGCCGAATTCTCCAGTCCCAACAGAACAAGACCCTCCGCTAGTTTCTTCATGTTCTTGATAGAACTGCCAGCTGTTGGCTGCCCTGCTCCGCTTCCTAGGGCAGTGTCAACGACACTGCAGAGATGTTCGACGTCGCTGATGAATTGGGCGGCGCCGGCTGCGGAGAAAGTGTTTCTTGTGAGTACACTGCTCCAGAAGTAGGTCTGGATGGCGAGGAGGACCTGGCGGGTGATGCGGCGGAGCGGGGCGACGCCCAGTGCGCGGGAGAGGAAGGTAATTTCAGTGGAGAGGGTGCGCATTGCTGGTGCGAGGTCGGAAGTGGGAGGAAGAGGAGTGGTGGTGTTACTCGTGGAAATGGAAGCCCAGGTGGAGACGCGGGAATAGGGTTTCAAAGCAGAGCGCACGTTCGAAGTGAGAGTGGAGGTGATGATGGATTCCGAACGGAGGCGGAGACGGCGGTAGGCGGAGGCGGTCTCGTCGAAGAGAGCGCCATCTGTTGAGGATGCACCGGTGCTTTGGCCGTGGTTGTTGTTCACGGCTTGGGAGGTGCGGGATGCGACGTCTGCGATGGACATGGTGCCCGCTACGTTTTTGCCGCCGTCTTTGTTTTGTCGAACGCGGTCTTGGAGCTCGGTCCAGAGTTCGACGAAGAAGACTTCGTTGCTCCAGTCTTCCATCTTCTTCTCGAGGTATTCCGCGCTGCCGAAGACTCGGCAGAGTCGTTCGAGCCCGGCCACGCCTTCGATGCTGGCGGCATCGGCGCCTTGGACGGTGCGGCCAATGGCGGAGGTCATGGCGAGGTAGGCTTCGAGTGCAGAGTGCAGGCGTTCGTGGAATTGGTCGAAGATGGTAATTTGGATGTCGATGAGGAAGCGCAGCTTCTGGCTGAACGAAGACAAAGGCTGGTAGCGCTCCGTTATTGTCTCGAGGAGATCGTTCACCCGGATTGCAGCCTTGGTAGGCTTGGTTGAAGTGAGGTCGACTCCTTCATAGTCGATGTGACCGCTATCCGGGGTGTCGACGATCTCCTTATAGCGGGCCAATGCGAATTCCTTTTCGACCTGAAGCCAGCGGTCAAACCAGCCTTGCTTGGTCAGGACTTCCCAAGTCATTCCCCGCCAGTCGTCGGTGGAGTAAGGGTCTGGTAGGTAGTTCCACGACTCGCGAACTTCGTTGTCAAAGTTCATCAATTCATGCATGAAATGACTCAGGAGTTGCGGATGGTTCGAGATCTGAGGCAGAAACGTGGTTATCTTATGGTTCAGCACTGGCAGAAGCGCTGTGATGTAAGCGTGAGAGGCATTGTAGAAGTTCCACCCTATATCAGTGCCGACATTCTGCGCCTCTTGGTCGAAGATGGGTTGGAGGAACGAGGCGAAGAATCCTCCAAAGTTGTTGATCAGGTCCATAACATGAGCCAGGAAATACTCGGGCTATTCTGAGTTAGAAACTAGTCTTCGTTACTGCAAACGATGTACGTACCTTGTCAAGCCGATTTGTCGGCTTGTCCCCGCTGAAATGGTACTTGAAGCGCAGTTCGAGTGGATGCACCATGACTTCCAGTGGGAGTAGAACTGGCGGCTCAGCGCCACGATTTTTCGACACGGAGGTATGAGACTTGAGCTCCCTATAGCTGACTGGTTACACCCAAGCATTGAAGTTGACCTTGATGCCACGTACGGTTTCTGCAGGCCCAGAAGCAGTTCCACATTCTCCCTCCACTGTGTCTGTATATCCTCCGGAAAGTGAAGATCCTTCGAGGGCCACTTCATTTGCTCCATCGTTCCCTGTAGTCGTTGGGCGAAGTCTGATTTCATTTGCTCCCTGAGGGCGGACGATAGCTTCCCCACGTAGTCGACCAGGTGAGGGGCAGCCCCTTCTGCAGCTGGCTGAGCATCTTTGAGGGACTGGGCAACGTTGCGTAGTCGGGTATATGACTGGATCGCGATCCGCGGTTGATCTTTGATGTTGTTCAAGGCCTCCTTGCTTTTCTCAAGATTAGCGACCGTTGTCTTGCCTAACATGTTACTATTCCATACCTCAGCTCTTCCGCCTCCTTGAGCAAAGTCATATAGCCCCTCGAGATCTCGAGCCTCCGCAGCTTCTCTATACTCGCTTCAAAGCGCTTCGCTGCCTCATCGCTAGAATCCGACCCCGTGAGTTCTTTCAAACGCCGATCGATGTCGGCCTGTTGCTCGTTGAATGCTTCGGCTTGCTTTCGAGTGGCTTCGGCATGGTCTTCGGAGGCTTTTGTGGCATTCGATAGCGCTTCGTGAGCTTCTGCTAGCTTCACAGTCAGCTGTCAGCAAGTGTTTTCGAGTGTCTGTTATTGAACTGGGGATGGGAGTACGCTCTACCTGCTTGCGTTGGAGCTCATGTTGGGCTCGGAGACTCGACAGCAACGAGTCGAGACTTTCCAAGTCGGCAGTTACCTGCAATTTGTCATTTAGATAATCCTCAACCCGTGTCCTCTCATGCGACGACAGAGCAGAAGCTGGAGTCGCCATTGTTGATAAGCTGGCGGGGGAGAAACACGGGGAGAAGGACGAGGTGTCGCTAACTCCGCCTTGGGCATTTCCGCCCTTTGCTCCAGCTCATCTTCCGCCTCCACCGCAAGTAACGTCACTCCCGCCCGCATCGCAGCCACTATGGAGCGCGCGGGATGGGCAGTGTCGCACGCCATTGTCCTACATCGTACTCCTAGATGAATGGCTGATTGAATGAATGAATTAATTATACATACCTTCAACATGTCCAGTCCAGCTAAGAAGCGCAAGAGGGATGATCCCGCATCTGCCTCGCAGCGCACCCGGAGCATAGCGTCATTCTTCCAGGGCCAGGCTGCTAAGCAAGCCGAGAGGACGCAACAGGAATTTGAAGCTGTGCCCGAAGCTCCCACGGAACAAACTCTTTCGGATGAAGCGCTTGCGCGTAAGCTGCAGGCTGAATGGGACCAGGAGCATGCGCTTTCAAACCCGCAGGCCGACACGCCTAGCGATGAGCTTACTTCGGCGCAATCAAACACCGGCGATAACGATCGGGAACCGACCAAACTGCAGAAGAAGGGCGTCCTCTCATTGCAGTCATCCACAGGTACGGAAGACACTGTGTCTCTTGCGGTTCCTTTCGATCAGAGTCCTATCGCGTTCGATGCCTCCAAATATGCGCGTGAGCTGCAAGGACACTGGGCTTCGGAAGGTGGCGACGCTTCGTACGCCCTCTTGACCAGAGCTTTTGTGCTCGCAAACGCCACAACTAGTCGCATCAAGATCGTCGATACATTGGTCAATTTCCTCCGCGTGTTGATCGAAGCCAACCCGTCCAGTGTGCTTCCCGCTGTATGGCTGGCGACTAATTCGATATCCCCTCCATACGACGAATTGGAGTTGGGACTTGGCGGGTCTTCAATATCAAAAGCACTTAAAAAGGTGTATGGATTGAACAGTCAAGGCCTTAAAACTCTTTATGACAAACACGGCGATGCTGGTGATGTGGCATTCGAGGCCAAGAAAAGACAGTCGTTTACATTGATGAAGCCCAAACCGCTGCGCATAAAAGGTGTCTACCAGTCGCTTAAGAAGATAGCTATGAGCAAAGGGAGTGGCAGTCAGGAAACGAAGCAAAGGATTGTGGAGAAACTTCTGCAAGATGCCCGTGGTGCGGAGGAGAGTCGATACATTGTTAGAACTCTGGTGCAGAATCTCCGCATCGGCGCTGTCAAAACTACCATGCTCATTGCACTTGCTAGGGCATTCCTGTACTCCAAACCAGAGGGGGCGGAATTTCCAATTTACTCTCAAAAGGAAATGGCGCAGATGAAGAAAGAGGAATTAGCTGAAATCTACGGCAACGCAGAAGAGGTCGTTAAGGCGTCGTATGCGAGACACCCGGACTACGATGACCTCGTTCCCTGCTTGCTTGAAGTCGGGGCTACCGATGAACTTCTCGTTCGCTGCGGTCTTCAACTGCACATTCCGTTGAGACCCATGCTAGGCAGCATCACAAGAGATCTGTCAGACATGCTGACGAAGCTACAAGGCCGCGACTTTAGCTGTGAATACAAGTATGATGGTCAGCGTGCGCAAGTGCATTGCGACGTACAGGGCAAAGTATCAATATTCTCCCGCCACTTGGAGAACATGACAGAGAAATACCCAGACCTGGTGTCTCTTGTCCCAGAAATTAGAGGAGAAGGCGTATCGAGCTTCATCCTCGAAGGGGAGGTTGTCGCCGTTGACCAAGAAACGGGCGAACTACAGGCATTCCAAATCCTAACCAATCGTGCGAAAAAGAACGTCGATATCGGAGCAATCAAGGTCAACGTGTGTCTGTTTGCTTTCGATCTAATGTACCTAAATGGCCAGCCACTGCTCGACCGATCACTCCGCGAGCGAAGAGAGCTGCTACGGAGCTTATTCGTGGAGATCCCCAAACGGTTCACATGGGTGAAGAGTCTAGACGCCACCTCAGCCGACTCCGAAGCAGTACTAGAGTTTTTCAAGAGCGCCACAGACACCAAATGCGAAGGCATCATGGTGAAGGTGCTCGATAACATGCCGAAACCCGATCTCGAAGGAGTGGAAACACCGGCTGTCGATACTGCTACCAACGGAACACCCACCACACTGGGCCAATCAACCACCAACATGACAGACAACAAACCCTCCAAAAACACCCGCCGAAAAGCTCTCCTGTCCACCTACGAGCCCGACAAGCGCCTCGAATCCTGGCTCAAGGTGAAAAAAGACTACAGCACCTCATCCGAAACCCTGGACCTGATCCCCGTAGCGGGCTGGCACGGCCAAGGCCGAAAGGCAAAATGGTGGTCCCCGATCCTCCTTGCGGTTCGGAATCCAGAAACTGGAAGTCTAGAAGCAGTAACAAAGTGTATGTCAGGCTTCACGGACAAATTCTACCAAGCCAACAAGGACAAGTACGCGGAGGGCACCCCCAATGTCATCTCCCGTCCCAGCTACGTCGAATACTACGGCGAGCCAGACGTATGGTTCGAACCACAGGAAGTGTGGGAGATGGCGTTCGCAGATATCACGCTTAGTCCTACATACACGGCCGCTCTGGGGTTGGTCAGCGATGAACGGGGTCTGAGCCTGCGGTTTCCTCGATTCCTCAAAGTCAGAGAGGATAAATCGATCGATGAGGCTACCACGTCTGATTATTTGGCTTACTTGTGGAGGAAGCAATCAGAACGGACGAAGCTGGAGGGTGGTGGTGGTGGTGGTGATGAGGAGGGAATGGCTGAGGAGCAGGAGGAGTAATCAGATACTGCGAACTTTAGTAGTGAGTCACATATATACAATACACTTAATACATAAACCACCCCCTCTTTACAAAGTCCTCCATAGACTATTTTAATACCATATGAAAACCATCACGTGCCCCTCTCCCCTCACACCAAGTCATACCTACCTACACACACTTAGACACACACACACACAGTCTCACACGGCTACGTCGATAAGTAATCCCGGGATCGGTATCTCGATCCCCCGATCTCACCCTAATCCCAAACAAGCAAATTCCCCGATCCAACCGAATCCCGCCCTAAGCCCAAAACGACCTAACCCGAACGCGAAATCAACACGATTTAAATTAAACTTTCTTACGCGTCGCGTAAACACAAATTTTCCTTTTTTTTTTTTTATTTGTGCAAACTTCATTCAGCTAAGTGGCTGGCCGCACACAGGTCGCCGGTTTCTTTTCCTTCCCATTTTCGGATAAAGCGGGGTCTTAATAGTATTCCCTCGTGATTATCGATCCCTCTTACTTCCTTTTCGTGTTGTAATGGTTATAGTGTAGGGGACTTTTTTGTGAGTGTTTTTTTTTTACGGATTTACGGAGGATGTGGGTTTAATGGGTGGGAGTTGTTGTTGGTTTTGGTAGGGCTATTGGGGGAATGGTACATATATGTAAACTTCATAAGGTGAGTAGTAGTATATGTCTTTGGCGATTAGAGGATATGGTTGTGGATACTACTAGAATGTATGATTGCGTGACGTCAAAGTCGTCGATGTTTTACTTTCGGTTTCAGATACCGTTCCTGGTGATAATTTACAGGGTCGACGCGGTCTGCCAAGTGTAGACGTCATGAGGTGGACTTCGGTTAACCGGATTCCACAGTAGCGTACTGGCTGATTACTGATTACATTCGATGCATAATCGTATCTGTATGCGACTATTGTATTCTGCTTGATCAAAGCAATATCATGAATATCTGTGGTTGATGGTAAGGGCAACGAACGTCAAGATTAACCGAACAGTGGGTCACACGATATGGCTTGCACACAAAGGAAATCAGTTTCCAATAGTCCTCTCTGGAAAACATGGCGTAAAGAACAAGGGGTATGTAATATGGACAGATGGCGTGTACATTATTTCGATAATACCGGTCCATGACAGGGCGTGGCCGGATAACACAAGGAAATTTGACTAGACATTGGATACAGTGGCGGGGTATGTAGGGGGTAGAACATAACAGTCATTAGGAGTCATAAGCAATGGGGTTAGGGGGAAATGCATAAACAAGAAGGGTAGAATCTGTACATCCAGATTTATTTGCTTTTTTCCGGTCGCAGCTCTTCACCGAGTTGGAGGACCATGGCAGGCCCCTTTCCGCGGTTCCTCGGGCTGTCCGTACTCGGCGGCAGCAGGCCGTCGAGATTAGACCTCTTTCGCTCCTTGTTGGCAAGGGGTGTTTTCGAGGGCCCTCCAGGCGTGCGACCGCCCCAGGGAGGTTGTGCCGGACTGGGTGTCACATTCACAAAGTCGGCAAAGTTGAACTGTTGGTTCGGGGTACCGAAGTTGGGGAAGACGCCGCCGCCGCCAGGAGTCGGGGTCAACGAGGGCAGAGCGGCGTGCTGGCTCGGAGGAGTCGACGGTGGGAAATCTCGCACCTGCTGAGACTTGGCTGGTGTTGGGGAATTGGCCAGGTACAGAAGCAAATCTGCTCCGTCTGCATGCCGCAATTGTCGGTCGTTCCGGGATAGACGGGCGTGCTTCGGAGGAGGCGTACGGGGAGGTGAAGAGCCTGCCATAGAGCTGACATGCTGAAAACTGTGGACAGGGAGGTCGGGATCATTGTCGTCTTCTGAGTGATGAGGATACGCCGGTGAAGAATACTCGGGTATATCTGACATGAAGGGAAGGGGAAGGTGTCGGTTCAGGTGTTGTCGGTTGAAGCCTGGAGACGATTCGGGCAGGTGGTGTGAAGTCTTCCAAGACACCCGGGGGGCTTTGACCGTACGATCTGTAATCGAGTCGGATCGCAGACGCTTCCGGCTGGCAAACAGCATAGGCTGCATGGCCTTTGAGTCGAAAGTTGCTGCATGTCTATTCCGAGACGATCGAGGGAGCTCCTTGGAATATGACGAGTTTGGCAAGGGGGGCGGAGTCAATGGGGTTTCACTCCGGCTGTGCGAGACCTCCGACGAAGAATCCGACGGCCTGTCACTTCCCAAGCACACCTGTATTCCGCCATTATGGTTTGGTCCGAGTGCCTGTAGACGTCCATTCTGATACTTGACTTTGGCGAGGCCTAACCGATCCTGGAGGCTAAGGGACACCTAGTGGTAAAGAAACGCATTCAATTAGACTTGGCTTGGACGGACAAGGGAAAGAGGGTAAAAGTAAAATTTCAGGCCACATCATACAGAGCAAGAAAAGTGCACATACCTGGGCAATGTCAATTTTGCGGATCGTCCTCTCCGAAGTTGACGGTTGAGTAAGAGCCATTGCTCGGGAATATCGAGGACAGGGAGCGCTATTCAGCCGATAGAAGAGCTCTGGTAGTGGGCATCGACCGACGACGGCAGATGAAGTGCGGGCCCTGGGAGAGTCAAGGGCTTGAAACCACGTCCAAGTTCGAAGTGGAGGAGTCAAGTCGGTGGTGCACTAGGGAGGGGGAGGAAAGGCTGAGGAGAGGAGGAGTCTGCAATGGAATCCAATTGGTGATTGGTGAACGGAGTGACGAGCCAGCCAGCCAGTGAGTAAGAGAGAGCAGTAGTTAGCTCACCAGAGCAAGTTTAGTCGGTGGTTTTAGTTGAGGTTAGTTTGGGTTCGGGTCAGCAAAAGGAAGGGAGGCTATGGGCCTAAAGCAGCCACGAACTCTGGGGAAATCCCTTCTTCGTTTAGCGCCCACGGGCACGGAAGCGGCGAGAATAGCTGGTATGTATGGAAAGTCGTCCGGGCCTGCCTGGGTAACCTGCAACATCAAAGGAAAACGGTCTTTGTGTTGGGAATGCGGAAAGGGCCCAAAAGCTTCTTCAATTTGAGGGCGGGTGGTGGATAAAGAGGGTGCCATCGTCGCCAGTTGAGCCAAGGGATGTTTTTTTTTGCCCTCTCTGACGGATGGATTCCCCGGTCGCCGTCAATAGCAGCCGAATTCCTTACAGGTGACAGACTTGATAATTGATGCATCTCATTCTCCTAATTGACATGATTCTGCTTTTTTCTTTTCTTCTTCTTTTTACATCCCCCTATACTCCATGACTCGTGAAGACTTTCAAGTTATACTACACAAAAAAGATACACAAGGAGACGCTGCGACTCGCTTCTGAAGCAGCCGGCAGATAACTCTCGTCCACTCTGAACCAATGAATCCTGCGATCATCTCGGAATGCACCAGCGCACTACTGGTCAGACACATGCCACAGAATTCTCCGATCCATTCATTCCTGCCCCTCTCTTTGTCTCGCCCGCAGCATTTCTTCAGCCGTGCGATTGTGGAGAGAGGAATTCCTCCCTCACTTGCCTCAGCAATCAATTGATCGAACACAAAAACAAACCTTCCATTGATCGGTGTCTGCCGACCGTGGGTATACTCGGTATATCCTGTACTGGCTCCGTCTTCTTCCCTTTTGGCATGTCTGCTGCTGAATAGGTAGAGTAACCAGAGTTTGTCCAACGCATCTCAACACATGGGCTGCTCATACTTTCCAGATCGGGAGGTCATGCAGATAATCAGTGTCAACAGCATCTGGGTGTGATGAAGACGGCAGTCAATGACTGAGTATCGGCCATATGGCTCACGATATCACTCGACAGGAACAGAGAGCAAGTCATGAAGTAGGCGTCAGAGCAAGCTCTTCTGGGGCATGCGGATCATTGTAAATACGCCTTTGCGGCGGCTATGGACCGACAGTGCGACGCTTCGGGTTTGGCTGGACGGGCGTTCAGTACTACTACGTAGGACCCCGAGCAGTGATACCCGACATTCTAAACTCATCTTCCCGTTGCTTCTGTTGCCGCAGTGGTCTCCGTGTTTGCCTTGTGCTTTTGAGAGTTGAGACATACCCGCTAGTGGAGATCACTGGTTTTAAGGGAAGTGATCATCTGTTGTTTGCTCGTTAGCTACTTTTGTAGCTCAGGAGCTCATTAGCAGATCGAATGCCCATGATTATTCAGCGGGATACGAGAAACAGAGAAATGCAAGCCAGCCCTATGATAGTGGAGACTAGAGGTTCTCGTGCAATGAAAAACCAGAGAGAGCGAGATTTACTGGAGACGAGCCAAAGCTTGCGAAAGCACTGATAATTAGAGATAATGCGACACGGGACGAGGTTATGGGACCCCAGTAGCAAAGAAACAGGGAACGCAAAAAGCATGACGTGTACGAAGAGCGGCTAGCATGCACTTAGCAGAGAAGTAGTATCCTCAAAGCCTCCCAGAGTAAGCACTTAAGTAAGCGCTACTACTACAGCTAAGAGAAGAAAAGGTCCGCGGGCGGTTCTGATTTGGACTAAACCCCACAGGAACCAAAACAGCAATGCCGAAGTCATGAGATATGCAGAAGATTCGCGAGGATTTGGACGGATGATGACATTGCGTTAGAGCGAATCAGTCCGAGCAACTTGGGAGCGTGTGATAAGGGACAGAAGAGGTGGCAGGCTCCGGCGCCGACTTACAGCCCCCAAGGAAGCCAACGAGATACTAACGGGAGGAAGATATTAGCAGGATCCATCCAGGTTTGGGGATGGATGGATCTGGATTTCTGCTTCATGCGGACTGGCCCCGTCTCTTGCTGCAGGGTCTAAACCCTTCCGGGTAATCTCAGGCCTTCCAGGCAAACTGGCAGCTGTGGCTGATAAGGAAAGGGGAGAGGGGATGACGACCCCCGAAGGCACACAACTACACTAACTTACACTACTACTAATCTTTTAGTCCTAGTCCTTTAGTCCTTTGGTAGTTGGGTGGTTGGGGCTCTGGCGTCCTTTTATTTTCCTTTCTGCTAGTCTAGTACTCTACTCAGTGCCGGAGATACTCCGTGTTGCAGGAATCCATCAAAGCAATCATGGAAGCTATCATCATGGAAACGGGAAGTCTGATTGATTGCTGTAACACGGTTCACGCCGAGAGAAAAGGAAAGAGGAATAGAGAGAGAGAGAGAGAGAGAGAGAGAGAGAGAGAGAGAGAGGGGAGAGGGGGGGCAAAGAGGACGAAACATAATCAGAACAATGTCAACCACACTCCGATGCCAACTTCTAATTAGTTACTTGTTTGTGCTTGGGACGAAGTTCCTGGTACCGTCCTCGCAGTCCCATGCTCTTTTCCACTGGACGTGCTGGAGACATAAGATTCTTGGTTTTACTACTTTAGTGTTGGTGAGACTTAAGGGGTCCCAAGTTCTTCTCCCTACAAAGGCATTGACTTTTGCGCGGTCCCTATCTTTTAGCTAGTTATCATCCTCGCCAATTTTGACTAGAAATTTTTTTTTTCCTTATCTACCCCCCCTTTTCTTTGCCATCCTGCAGAGGGCCCGGTCTACCCTGAAATTTGAGACTCCAAGTTACTCCGGGAGCAGATAACCCTCCAGGGTCATTAAGGGTCAGATACAAGCCCCATTTGGGGGGGAAGAGGGGATAGGATTGGGGGGGAGGGGGCAAATTTGACTTGCTGGAGACAACGACTGGACATTTCTAGTCAGCACGCAGGAGCAAGTGTGATGCAGAGGCTAACATAGTAGCTAGCAAGCACCGCCAACGGAGACAAATATAGCCGGCGATCGTCTTGGCTCCACCGTCTCGGGTGGTGAGACGGTGAAACCAAGAAGGCTATCTCTTCCCGCCCGTTGGCCAGTGGCCGCCAGCCTACGTAACACATCCTTGTCTATTCGCAACGGACAAGAAGCTGCAGCTGGATGCGACCCACTGCAAGAGTGGCAGTTGCGTTTTTTTAGTGCCTGGACCAATTTTACTTTTTTTTTCTTTTCTTTTCTTTTCTTTTTTCTTTTTTTATAAATTAATGTTAATTATTACCATCGTCATTATCATATTAGTATATTTAGAACGATAATTTGATTATTATTATTATTCTTATTATCATCATCATCATCGTGGGCAAGCGAGAGAGAGAGGTACCATATTAATCACACTCTCTACTGTATACCTCTCACACTGTTACCTTGAAACGGGACGGGAATGGCTATTGTGTGTTGCTTTTTTGGAAACAATCTTGCCTCCCCGAAGACCGATGATCGGGTTCGAATTGATTTTTCTCTACGTAGGTGGGAACAGATGGAGGCTGGAAGGGAAGATGAGCCGATAATCAATGTCGTTCAGCCGAGTTTAGTTCATC